>NC_133019.1:14972500-16222500 GCF_048564905.1 Vicugna pacos
AAGTCTGTCATTTTCCCTTTGTGTTTTGGAGTCAGTGCGGGTTTCTGGGTGTCAAGCAGTCCAAAGAACTTTGGTGGCCCTGGGTACTCGGTCTGGAAGCTTCTGCACGAACAGCCCTGGGCAGAGTAACCAGGGCTTCTGCCTTCTCTTTCTGAGGTGGAGCTTTGGAGCTTTGGCCAGACAGATCTGAGTTCAAATCCAGTCTCTGCCACTTACTAGCTGTGTCCTGGGCAAATTATTTAAACTTTCTGTGTCATCTGTAAAATGGAGAGAATAATGGCATTTGTGTGGCTACTTTTCAATGTTTGAGTATGAGTTTTAATGTAACATATTAAGGTGTCTAGTCCAATGTAGTAAGTGCTCAATAATTGTAGTTGTTTTTTTTTTCAATAGGTTTTTTTTGTCCCCTAACCTAGTTGGCCTCCTGGAGGTGGCTCCCTGCAGGGCGGCCCCTCTGACCAGGTCTTTGTGAGAAGGGACAATGGCCTGTAGGACTCACCCTGATCATGTCGGGAGGAGGGTGCTGGTGGAGGCCCAGGCAGTGGCCGGGTGCCGACCAGGTTAAACTCTAGGCCCTCAGACCCCTCTCTCCTCTGACTGCCTTGGATCCTTCCATTCCATTGAGGGCCAGGTTGAGATCCAGAACCACATCCAGGAGGGCCCCAAGTGTAGTTTCCAGGACCCCCCACAGTTGTCCCATACTGGGATGGAGGCCCGGCGTGTTTGTCCTGCCCCAGCTGCGGGGGTTGGTAACGGAATCCTAGGAATGGTTAGCATAAGATGGGAGGAGAAAAGGAGGAAGCTGTATTTCTGAGAGTGAACTGACCAACTGGAAGAGTCCCAGGGTCTCTCTGCAGGTGAGAAGGGCACTCTACAGCTCCCCCTGCTGGCTGTATGGGAGGACTGGTGTCCCTGTGAAGCATGAAGCCCGTCCTGGCCTATCTCCCTGGACCAGGCTGAAGTCAAGGTTGGGCAAAGAGCCCAGCCAAGGAGTTGGGGGGTTGGAAGGGAGGGACGGGCTCATCCGCTTGACAATTTCAGAATCACCTGGGGCAGATATCAAAAATGCCTGTTCCCGAACTCCACCCTAAAACCTCCCCAGACACTGTTTCTTAGGGTTGTGAGGCTCAGGAATCTGTATTTTTTTTAAAACAAATTTCCCCCAAATGCTTGAGGGTTAAGAATGGGAGGGTATTTGGGGCTGAACAGAAAAAGATTTAGAAAAATGTCGCTGTGGGTTGATTTTAGATACCATGCAAGTTAGATTGAAAATAAGGTTGGCACCAATCATTTTGCTATGACAGATGTCTGTTGTATACCTACTAAGTGCCAGGAACTTATTCTGCCGTCAAGCTGCTCATCAGCTTAGAGGGCTGGGTGGACTCTGTAAGGAGCAATCGGGACCCCGAGTAGGGGACAGCGCTGGGAGCACGCATGGGCAGTGTGCCAAGGGGTGTCCGGGAGCCCCAACCGGGAACTGGAAGGAGCCAGAGTTGGGGGAGCTTCTCCGCGTTTTTCATTTTTGAGATCAAGTATTGTCAGTAGAAAGTGGGTTAAAAAAAAAGAATTATCAGGAGCTCTGGACTGATTTTTTAAATACAATTTGGTTATTTTATTATACAATGTTACCTGGAAGCACGGCAAGAAAAGATGAAATTCCTTACTGTGCGTCTCTGATCCTATTAATAAATAAATTCTTACATAAAAAAAAAAGAAAGAAAGTGGGTTCCCCTTGCTTTCTTTTCTCTTAAATTGAAATGTAGGTGGGGGGGATCATCCTTTCTCTCCACCCTTGACATGATCCTTCTTGGACATGATGAAAGAAGATTCAACCACGGGTTCAATTGTATTTGCTCATCTGAAACCTGGGCTCCGTGCGGTTCTGCGTGCCACATCTTAGCCAAAGTAAAGGGACTTTCTGCTTCCCTCTTCTCCAGCAACGGCAGCAGTGAGTCAAAATAAACAACCCCTGGAATCCAGAAGCTGGCTCCGCCTACAAAAAAGGCAAAATATTTCTCCTTTTATTGATGGAGGCTGTCAGTGCGCAGGGCACGACTGTGCCCACCGTCAGAGCGCGCCCGCCTGCGCCGGAGCGCGGCGGTGACCAGGTGGAGGAATCCTGGTGCCGAGAGGCGCTCGCTGCAGGAGGCCTGGCTTCAGAGCTTTTAATCAGGGATACTTTTTAAAAATCTTGTAAGTGAAGTTGACTTTCTGTGGCTCACAGGCCTTGATCCTGCCAGCAGGCCGCCTCCGCCCCCTCGCGGGGTGGGCTCTTAGCCCAGAGCCGAGTCAGCGCCGGACCTCCATCCGCTCAAGGCCGCAGGGGCGAGAAGCGCTGGACCGCCGCGCCCCCGACAGCCGAGCGCGGGGCGGGGCTTGGCCGGCCACCCGCTGCCACTTCCTCCAAGCCCTGCTGACCTCTAGTGGTCACACGGTGGAACTGACAGGACGCTGGGCCGGAGTGGACAGCCAGGGTTACTTTGCACACAGTCCAGTCACCTGGGAGCTTTGAAAATACCCTTGGCCAGGCCACACCGCAGACCAGTTAGGTTCGACTGTCGGACTTAGGCGTTGATTTTTTTTTTAAAGCTCCCCAGGTCATTCTAACGTGCAGCCAGGATTGAGAGCTCTTGGGTCAAACTGGGCCATTTGCTCGCTTCTGATGGGCGTGTGCCAGGGCAGGGCGCTGTGATGTCAGCATCTGAAAATGGCTGAGAATGTCCGTCCTCCAGTGCGCCCCTGAGCCCAGTGTCTCAGCACCAGTGGTTGAGCTTTCATGCCCCTGACAGCGAGTCCCTGGTGCTGGTTCTGACTTCTGTGGGGGGTCCTGTTTCCTGAGCTTGTGGCTGCATCTGGATGGAACTCAGACCCTAGGAAAAGACTGGAGAATAAAAAGGTCCCATCAATAAGAAGAAGAGAAGATGGTTTGCAGCCTTTCGCCCATTAGCAGAGTTCACATTCTGCTCCTCGGAAGTTCTTCCTGTTGTCTTACCTCAGTCTCCCTTCAAGGAGAGAAAAGTCTAGACTGAAAAAAGGCCAGCTTACCCATCACTCTGGCAGCAGCTGCGGGGTGGGTTAAGTCGGCCCAGGGCTGCGGTACCCACGGCTGCCCGGACCGGCTGGGCTGTTTTCTTCAGGCTCTGCACTCCATCCTCGATGAAATGGGTTGGAAGGGAGAAGAGCCAGCACCGGCACAATTAAATTAATTTCCAGCAGCTGCATGGGATTAAAATTACCCACTTCTCTCTGGTCTCTGTCTAATGTTCCTGAACACAATCTCCTGATCCTCTCCTCCTAGTCTTTTCTCTTGCTCATAGTCTCAGCTTTTGGTAAATTTACTCCTAATGTTCTGCCATTCCTCCCCCGGAGGTTTGGCTGGAGGGCACAGCCCTGGCTGGACCCACCCCAGGCCTGACCCTCCCCTTCCCGGACTTGCCCAGGGAGCTGGGCAGAGGCGACATCAGGGGGCAGTGTGACCCTCGGGAGCGGGTCAGGGTGTGGGAGTGCCTCAGCCCTCATGGGGTTCCCAGGGGAAGCGGAGCCTTGCGCTCCCCAGGCCTGTCCTTCCAGGGAGCAGAGGAAGGTCAGTACCCTACGCTAGAATGAGCATCAGACTTGGGGTCAAGGCTGCATCAGCCGGCCTGGGTCCTCTCTGAGCCTCAGACACGCTTCTGTAAAGAGGAGAAGAGACTGTTCTCCTTACAGGTTGCTGTTGAGGATCTAAGAACACGATACACAGACAAAACAGACGTCTGAAACGTATAGGTAGATACTTGATAGAACCTGACCTGGTAGATGATCGTATGTAATAGAATGATTATAGTACCAGCTGTTTACACTTACAATAGATAGTGTTTACTGAGTGTGTATTACAGGACCACCATCACAGCTGTGCGCTGAGGCGAGTCCTGTGATTGGCCCCACTCACGAATGCGGGAAAACGGGTACAGAGGTGTTGGGAGACGTGCCCGAAGACACACAGTTAGTAAGTGGGGGACCTAGGAAGAGAAGTCAGCTCTGGAAATCTGATGACGTGTCCTGGGAGAATGTATCACTGGGCTGTGCGCACGCCGAGGCTTCACAGATGCTTGTATCTGTGCATGTGGGAGTGCGCACACCACACGCATACACGTACACACACATACACACAATACATACACATATGCACAGACATACAGACACATACATATGCATACACATGTATAAACACACATGCACACATAAACAATTGCATACACACCTGCACACATATATGCATGCACATATGTGCACACACATATACGTGCGCGCACACATCTTTGCACATTGTCACTGAATAACCAAAGACCCTGCACCTGCCTCCTGGAAGAGTTTCCCCAAGGGGCCACCTCTCAGAGAAGTGAAGGGGAAACAAACTAGTCACTGCAACTAGTGGGAGAAAAGCAGCAGAAAAGGAAGCCAAGAGCCTTTGGATGCAGGGAGGGATTACGAGGAAGCCGCGGATCCCACAGGGTGGAGCAGTCAGTCACCCACACCTCGAGTTGTGATGCAGACTCTTGGGAACAGGAACAGGCTTCCTGTGACACTGTCCTCACTGGGATTCACCTGTTTCTTTCTTGGGATCCTGGCCCAGCTATCTGAGCACGAGGGGCAGCGCTCCAGCTCATCCCAAAGCTTCATCCGCTGATTCCGACAAGGGGCCAGATTGTTTCTGGGCTCTGCATGTAACTGACACTTAATGGCATTTGTTTTACTTCAGGTTCTCCTCTGCTGCGCTCTGTTCTCATCCTTACCCATCTGCCAAATGGAGCTGGGGGTGGGGTGGGCACCTAGTCTAGTGACTTGCTTCTGCCCTTTTCTAGCTCTATGACCCTGGCCACGTCGTTACCTTCTCCGGTCAGCTCTAAGGTCTCATCCGACCTGACATTCTCAGTCTAAGATTCTAATCAGGTCTCCATCAGCCACAGCCCTCTGGGGTCGGTAGTAGGCAGCCTGAGTAGTGTGTGCAGGGGCGGGGCATTGCATTTGTGAGCCTCAGATGACAACTCATCATCAAAGGGGAGGAGGTGGTGTGTGGATGGGGGCAGATGTCACCCTGGCCCTGCCCTTGCAGACATGGTTTGATCTCAGGGTCAGAATCAGGATTTGGGGATAATGCAGTGTGGTTGCGAAGCTTCCTTCTCCCGGATATCTCAAAAGAATAAGAGGAAATATCAGAGCAAAGGAAAGCAATAAGCCAAGAGACTAGCTCCTAATCAGAGCCACCCCTGCGTAGACAGCCCTTGCCTTGTGCGGCTACTACCCTAGACCCTTTGAGAAATCAACTCCTTTAGTTTTTGGAACAACACTGCAGGGGTGGGTACTTACATAAGCCCCATTTTACAGATGAAGACACTGAGCCGTAAAAGGTGACACAGCTGGTGGATGGCAATGCTGGGATACAGAACTAGGGAGTCTGGCTCCAGTGTTTATAATGTTAACCATTAAATTGTATTGCTTCCCAAGGAACGTCTCCCCCCAAGTCGGAGGAGCCCTCTGGGAGAAGGCAAATCACCTGGTGGTCTCTGGAACCTGGTTTGGATACTGCACATTTCAGAGGCAGGCCATGGCCGGGAAGAGGGCAGCCCCTCACAGCCAGGGCACCTGCTTCCTGCGCTGACGAGTCAGCAGAGGGGTTCCTCCTTTCTGCTTAGATCCCTCAGGCATCTGCCTTGCTCCTCCACATCCAGGGGATAAGGAAGAGCGGCATGCTTTGCCTTCTCGAGATGACGCTCTCAGACTGGCACATCTCTCCGGTCCTCCTGGGGTTTCACTTCCTGCTCTGACCGCCTGCACGCCCACCTTCCACGTGGGAGGACAGGCCGGCCCCGGGCAGCACAATGTCTGTGCATCACAGGCCAACAATGACCCACGTGTCACTTCCCAGTTTCTGCTGAGAACACTCGCTGTCTGGGAGAGGAAGCCCTGAGGCAGGGTTCGAGCGGAGAAGGCAGCCGCACGCAGGTGGCCGAGCACCGGTGAATCATGGGAGAATCCCGAGTGAAGCCCTCCCCGCAGGGGCAGCTCACCTCCTCGCCTTGGGTGGCGCCGTCTGCGGCTGGCCTGGTGCGCCGGAAGTCGGGAAGTCAGAGGGGGAGCCACGGAAGTGAAAACAACCCCGAAAGAAAGTGGAGGGGAAGATGAGTGAAAGTCCTGGCTGATGCAAATATTGACTTAACCATTATGGGAGTAAATAAAACTCCCATTTATGTTATGCAAGTGCTATATTCTTTGAATACTTCTGTCTGGAGGAATTTTTTATTTCGCCATAGAAGAAAAATGTTTTCATATTCTCTCCCGCCGCTCAGACCCGGAACCCAGCGAGGCCTTGTGCCCCCGAGAGCCATAATATTATTTGTTAACATTTTTATGATGCCAAATGGTCTGTAGGAGAACGGGCGCCATTCTTTAGCTGGGAAACCATATGGCACGACGAGTAATAAATAAGGTATTGTGATAGTTAATGAACCTAATTGCCAGCAAAGGCTTTAATACGGAGACTGTGCTGCTGAGAATTTAGCACCACATTAGGGATGCTGTGGAGCTCCCCTGACTTCTGAGGCTTAATTTAAGTTCTATATTGCAAACTCCAGAAAATAATTCCAAACCCTCCTGCTGGAAAAGCAACCTGCTGGTAGACTGTGATTATACCGAATTACTAAAATCGCAATCAATTTTATACACAGAGTTAACCCTTGCCGGGAAGGACGCACAGAGAGGAGACAAATCAAGATTGCAACCCATTCTAGCTGTGGTCCTGGACTGAGGAGGACAACGAGAGGCGGGAAAAGGGTGGTGCCCGAAGGAAGGGACCAGAGCCAGGGGTCCTGTTCCCCAGAGAGAGGAAGTAGGGGGGATGCTGATGGGAGACCCGGGCACAGGCACAGCCTGTTGGATGTCTCTAGTCTTGCAGGGTCCTCTTCCTTCCCTGTGGGACAAGGAGACCACGGGTCTTGGAGAGAGGGGTCTGTGCTCACCCATCACCCCAGCAGCAGGAATCCTGGCAGGAAAAGGGACTGAGACATTGCTGCTATCATTCCATAAGTCAAGGTTATTAACTAGAGAAGATCAAATCGTGGCAGTCAAATAACCTTGCACTGTGTTAAAATGTAAATGCCAAACAGCTGCCGCTGAACTTTCAGTGGTGTCTGGTCCCCAGGCGAGAGAGATGCTCGGCGACAAGGAGAGGAGCCGGAGGAAAGGCACCCAGCCCCTTTCGGAGCTCGCAACAGCCACGCGCACCCTCCAGCCTTGGCCAGCATGGAGGAGAAGGGTCGACCTTGGAAGGAGAGGCTCCCGGAGCAGGTCAAGCCAGGCATGGGAGGAGAGAAGGCTTCCACGCTGCAGTCCTCTCCCCCACAGCCCACAGTGATGCCTAGGCTGTGAACTGGAGAGCAGCTCAGAAATGTCCTTTTCAGAAGAGCATCCTGACGGGGAGGACCTCACTAGGTGCTCCCCGTGCAAGGCCCTCCTGCATTCAGAGAGGGGTGGATGGGGCAGGCTGAGAGGTGGGAGGGGTGTTGGAAATAAGGAATCTTCCTTAAGTCAAGAAGACCATGGGGAGAAGGGTATAGCTCAAGTAGCAGAGACATGCTTAGCATGCATGAGATCCTGGGTTCAATCCCCAGTACCTCCTCTAAAAATAAATAAATCTAATTACCCACCCCATCCTGCCAAAATAAAAAAAAATAATTAAATAATACGATAATAAAGAAATACTTAAAAAAGAAGAAGAAGATAATGGAAGATGCTTAGGTCGGAGAAGCTGGCAAAGCCAAAAGAGTACAGAAGAATCTGGAGGGTCATGAAGACCAGGTGGGAGGCAGAGGCAGGTCCTGCCTCAGATGTGAGACCCTGCAGGGGGTGAGTATGTGTGGTCATGTGGCTCCTTCCTGAAGCGCTTAGGACAAAGCCCGAGTCCTGCTGTGGACTGAAGCAAATGTAGCCTCGTCTGGGAAGCCGGGTGGACTCGGGAGTCCCAGCAGCAGGGTTTACAGGAGAGGCCCCGTGAGCTGTGGCATCAGGAAGTTCTCACACGCGGCAGAGTCCGAGGCTTGGTGGGTGGGTGGTGGAGGATGAGGCGCTACTGTAGATGGTAAGCTTAGTGAAGGCAGAAGAACTGTCTGATCTTAGCAGCCAGCCTGCACACACTTAGGAAGTTGAGTGAGATGGATCTCAGAGGAGTAAACGCCATGCGTGACCAGGAGAGGAAACACGCCATGCCCGGTGTCAATCCAGCGGGCCAGGCGGTTGGCGTGGGTGACAGGCCCTCCGGGCAGTGCCGGCAGGGTCTAAGATCCTCATGGTCTGCTTGGGGGTTGGGGGGCAGCCTGATGTGCAGCCCTACTTTGTGCGGGCCCCTCCCTGCTGCCCTGGATCATCTCCAGGCTGTGGTCCTGAAGTGGATGCTCTCAGCTGCCTTGTCTGTAAATCCTGCCTCCTGAGCTCAGTGATACAAGATGAGACCCCAGAGGTTTCCCGGACTCTGCCCATGGTGGGTGGGAAATTGAGGAAGGACCATGGGATCCCCACAGGCCCTCTCTAACCCTGGCAGAACTTCAGAATCAACTGGGGAGACCCCCCCAAAGACTCTAATCCAAGAGGAGGTGTCTAAAATTGCACAGGTGATCCTGACACAGTACTGGATAGAAAACTGTTCCTTGGATGGTTCCACACCCTGACCTCGCCCTCAGTCTAACCTCCCCACTCAGCTCCAGACTGTGGAAGGAGAAATACATACGTTCTCTCTGGTAAGCAATTGACAGAATGCGGAGATTCTGCTTAAACAGCAAGCAAGATGGAGAGAGGAAAGGAAGGCACACTGAACTCCAGGGTGGCTGACCAACCCCTGGGTCAAGGGCACAGGGATGGAGGTGCAGTTGAATTTCCACCTCCGGTGGCCTTTCCAGTTAGACAGAAACAGATCTGGAGGCAGAGGGATGAAAATGGCCTTCAGATCCTTGGCTTTTGTAACCTTATAGTATCTCCATATTTACAGATGAGGAAAGTGAAGGCCTTAAAGGTTCTGTGCCTCTTACTCAGGTGGGCGGTGCTGAAACTGACTAGAACCCAGGTGTCTTGACTCAAGATTAAGTTCTCTTCTTCCTTCAAGTCGTGTACTCTGGGCCCTGGGAAGATAAAACAAGAGCAAAAAGACAGTCTAGGATTCATGTTCACACATTGGATATGAGGGGATGGAGGGGCCCCAGAGGAGGTTTCTAGTTCCAAGAATATAAGATACTGCCGGAGCTCACCACCCAGGTGGAGAGGTTCTTACAAAATCGTAAAACCGTTTATTAAAGTTGATATAGCGGAGGGGTCATGGAAGAAAGGACCTTATCAGGACACGTCCTGGACAGGGCCAGGAAGCACTGAGTACTTACTGTTAATTGTGAGTTGATCACCCAGCTCTGTGCTAAGACTTTGGGAAGAACAGGGAAGGTAATGATAGCATGCCTGCCCACAGGAAGCTTTCAGTCAAGTTAGAAGAGTGATGCACACAGGAGAGGCGTGGAAAGAATGCCAAAGCCAGCCAGGCTGCAGAGCTCAGGCTGTGGGACCCAGACACTCACCTTCTCTGGATTCTGAGAAGTGGGGAAAGTTGGACCAACTTGGACCAAGGCTCCCCATAGCAAAGGATCCCGGGTGAAGAGTCCACAGGTGCTGGGGGGGAGGGCTGCTTTCTCAAGGTCGGGGGGTACAGCTGGACAGAGGCTCTTGGCCTGGCTTCTCCAGCACAGGGCCTGTGGGCAGAGCCCATGGCTGGCCTCAGTGACCCCCGCTCCCTCTCTCCCAACAGGAGGTGGTGGGAGCCCGCCGCAGGCTCAGAGCCCTGTCACAGATCCGGCAAGTGCTGATATGCCCTGCCGGAGGTGGATTTAATACTGTACATAAATACGCTTTACAGTCACTGGGCAGGATTTCTACACTGAGGAGACCATCAACTATTTTATGGTGATGCAGATCCGGTGTGAAAAAAGGAGAAGAAGAAGGGAAGACAATGATTTGATGGGGTTCTCTTAGGATATGTCACAGCAGGGAATGCTTACAAAGAATGCATACTACTAGGGACACACAGCTATCCGGGCATCCAACGAACGTATAAATTGTCAGAATCCAGGATGGGAGGAAAGGAATGGGAGAGATCCGGGTGCCCATCACGCCGTCAGCACTGGCTCCCTCGCTCCACCTGGCTGGCAGCGGTCTGGTGCGCCAGCCAGAGCGCGGTCCCGCAGAAGGGAGACGCGTCTAATAAATGTCTCTGGAAAATTACGACTGTACTGCTACAGTAAAAAGATGGCGCCGTTTATCTCAGCGCCATCTGCACAGGCTCATTTGTTGCTCCCGAGGCAGCCCACACGCACCCAGCAAGTTTGTAACTCTCCAGGACTTGGAGTGTTTTCTTCCCGAGGATGCTCTGGGACCCGGGTGCTCATTCCTTTTCTGGCTCTGGGCGGTCCACAGGGGAGAAGCTGGACGTGCTGGCTGCAGGAGCCAGACGTTGTAACATCAGAGCTGGACCTCGGGGTGGGGACCCAGAGCCCGGAATCCTTCCCATACAGGTGAAAAAGAACAGAGAGCATCATTATTCGTCCATTTCCTTCAGCTATGCAACGAACCATGGCGAGCGTCTGCTACCTGCCAGGCGCTGTGATGGACTTAGGGATACTTGGGGAGTTTCTGCTTCTTGTAGGATTTGATTCAAGTGTCATCTTCTCAATGAAGCCTTCCCTGCACCCCCCACCTAACACAGCAGCCCCCTTTCTGTAGCTGATGCTGCCCTGCTCTGCCGACAGCCTCTCAGAGCCCTTTGCCATTGCGGGTGCACAGACTCCTGGTGTGATGGATGGAAACAAACCCATGAACCCCCTCCGGACTCCCTTGTCCCAGATGGTTGCAACACTGTAGTGTGTTTGGCACTGCTGAAACATTAAATCTTGAGGAGGGAGGAGGAAGCTATCAAGCTAGGAATATGTAAGGGCTGCCTTCCCAGGATCTGAGAGCTTTGAAAGGGTCTGCTTTGAGCTTGTTCCAATGACTGGCTGGAGGCGGCATTCCGGAAAGCGGGTGGCTGAAAGGGACAATGTATGGGGGTGGTGGGACATCTGGAAGACACAGGCTGCTCTGGCATGTCTTGTCGTCTCGGTGCAGCAGCAACCGTGCCCATCAACACCATGCTCTTTTTTATTGTTTTTTAATTGAAGTATAATCAGTTTGCAATGTTGTGTTAATTTCTGGGGCACAGCAGAGTGATTCAGTTATACATATACATGTTCCCTTTCATATTCTTTTTCATTATAGGCTATTACAAGGTGTCGAATATATACTGAGTATTGTTCCCTGTGACTGTACAGTAGGACCTTGTTGCTTATCTATTTTATATGTAGTAGTCAGTGTCTGCAAATCTCGAACTCCCAATTTATCCTTCCCCAACTCCTTCCCTGCTGGCAACCACAAGTTTGTTTTCTATATCTGAAGGACCATGCTCTTGAGAAAGCTTGAGACTCCCTCCCTTCTCTCCTTCCTCAGGGTCCTCCATCGACCACTGAGATGGAAGCCTCTCTCTTCTCCCTCTGCCCTCCCCTCCTCTCTCCTACACACCCAGCACAAGAACCTCAACTTCACACGTGAAAACCCTCCTTGGCCGCCTTCCGGAGAAAGAAGCACTGTTCTGTCCTGTGCAGAAGTCCCTGTCCTGCTTTGCTTTGGGTCTCAGGGAAACTAGTTACCACTGGTGGGGTGTTGAAGCTGGGGAAACAGGGATCAGAGCTGGGCTTTTTTCAGTAGACGATGCAGATACAGTGATGGTGTGGGTCCAGGGCTAGACCTGATGGCAGCTGCAGTGGTGGGAGAATGAATAGCTGGAGCCTGTCCCCAATGTGGCAAGTCCAACGGGCCCTCAGCATAATCAGGGTGACTGTGTGATGTGGGTGATGATGGTACAACCTGGGAGCCTTGGAAGTAGCACCAGAGAGGAGGGAATTGCTGACGGATATTGAGGAAGTTTAATTAAGAGACTTCAGTGACTGATGAGCTGTTTATGTGGGGGGAGGAGAGAGCTGGGAGGAGGGCAGATTTTGGTGGGAAGGAGAAATGAAGGGCAGAGACAGAGGCTGAGAAGGGGAAATGGACAGAGAGGAAAGGCAAAGAGATATTCAAAAAACTTGGATTAGCAGCAGCTAACAGGGCAAAGCTGTCACCTGTCTCCAGCACCAAAGGACTGGTGATTCCTGGCTGTATCGATGGCTCTTGTGGAACTCCTTGTTCATCTCAGAACAGACTCTCTCTTCTCTTCTCTTCTCTTCTCTTCTCTTCTCTTCTCTTCTCTTCTCTTCTCTTCTCTTCTCTTCTTTCTTTCTTCCTTCCTTCCTTCCTTCCTTCCTTCCTTCCTTCCTTCCTTCCTTTCTTTCCTTCTTTCCTTCCTCCCTCCCTCCCTCCCTCCCCCCTGTCCTTCCTTGCTTTCTTTTTTTTGGTGCAGAACAGGGGATGGGAACACCCATTAGTTGAGGGCTATTTAGATAAACTTAGATAAAATTATACCTCACATACCTCAGACACCAGGAGTGTGCCCCGTACAAGACCCTCTCATCCTGGCCCTTGAAAACCCTCCCATGAGCCCCTCTTCTCTGCATAACTAAATCTGATCTTTCCTTCAGCCTGGTGGGGAGATGCATGGGAGCAACAAACGAACAAAAGAGAATGAAGGGCCTGAAACAACTTTTTCAGATTTTTCGTATTTCCATATTTGACTTAATCCCCCAAATAATCACATGCTGATCCACACTGATTGACTTGCATCTTCCCCCCTAATTACGAGGATAAGAAAGGGTTGGCTTATATAGAAACAGGAGGAATTCCATTTGTCTATAGGGCTGGCACAGTGCTTGGCATAAAGCAGGTGCTCAAAAATCTATGTTAATGGATGAACATGTGGCAGACACAGGGGAAACCTTTATAGCTGGGCAATATTGTGGGAGGAGCATTGGAATCAGAGAGAACTGGGTTCAAACTCTGGACCTGCTCCTGCCCACGTGCCTTGGGGCAGGTTATGTGACCTGTCTCAGCTTCAAGTTTTTCTCACTAATAAAAGCAAAGATGGACAGGGCTATGGTGAGAAACAACAGATAATGTGCATGCAGTGTGCAGCATAGTAGATAAAAAGCAGTAGCTACTTTTATGATTGTTTTTAGCTGTCGGAACCACGCCAACTCAGGTTATGGAGAATGTTAACAAGAAGGATGGATAGTTCTCTCTTAGGATTATTAGAGGATCGTCCTGCCTAGAAGGGGAAGGACAGGGAGACGAACACTTGAGGCCCAAGCCTGCCTTGGGATCCTAGGATTCTGGACTCCCATTGCGTGAAAAGTGCTTGCTTCCTGCTGCCCGGGAGAGCCAGGCGCTGGAGCAGAACATAAGCAGCCATGTCGCACAGTCTTCTAGGAGATGTGGGCTCTGTAGCCCAGCAGGGGGTACCAGCTTCTCTCCTCCTCTCTCTTGTTCGCTCTTTTCTCACCATCATATAAGGACAGTCCCATAGGACCACATCCATACCCACCAGACACTCAGCGGCCAGTGCAGCTTCTCTTAAGGGTTATGGGTTGTCTTAGGTGCCAGAACACAATTTTCTTCCCCAGTTCCCAGAGACTAATCCTTTAGAGGGTAGAGAATGTGTCCCTTCTCTCAAAACAAAGATGTATTTTGGGCATCGTACACGTAGAATGCTGATGAAGGTGGGGAACAAGGATTTTGTAACCCAAGCACGGGCAGGATGGGAGGCTGTGGCAGGATGAGTTAGATACCAGGCAGTTTGCAAGGGCAACACGAGAGACCTGTCTCCTTGGTTACAACTCCATGACCACTAGCATTTTCACAGGTGGGTGGCCACTGGCACCAGAGCCAACCAGAGGACTGTGGCATCTCACACTCACCACCGCAGCTTCTGTTTTTCACTCAGACCTTCTCCTGTCTTCTTTTATCTCTCACTCCCTTGTATTTCCTTTTCTGCCTTTTTTTTTTTCTTGCAGCCTGTAGCTTTGTTAGACCTTTGGCAGCACCTGCTCACTCAGTCTCTCTGATGGTCAATGGGATGAAGTCCAGCTTTAGAATCCCTCAGAGCCAAGGCCAAGTGAGAGGCAGCCTCCTGCATGGAGTGCATGTGAGCGGGGACTTGAACACCAGGTCTGTCTGGCACCCTCGGCCCTCCGGCAGCAATGTTTGTGGGCGTCTTCTGTGCAACAAGGTGGTGCTTGGCTGTCACATCCTGTGATCTCATTAAATACAACAACCCTGCAAAACACATGTTTTCTCCCCATTTTCCAGATGAGGAAAGTTGAGTATCAGGCAAGGAAAAAGACTTAACACAGTGGTTGGAGCTTCAGCGAGCACCTGGTGGGGGTGGGGCTTGTTAAAACTCAGGTGGCTGGGCTCCAGCTTCAGTTTCTGATTCAGTGGGTCTGGAGTGGGGCCTGATAACTGGCATTTCAGTGAGCTCCTAAGAATGCAGATACTACTGCTCAGGGACCAGACTTTGAGGACAATTGATTTTCGGGGTTGTGGCCAGGAAGCAACAGGTCAGGGATTGAAACCCAAGGCTGCCAATCCCAAGGCTGTCCTTTCCTGTCCACCTCAGCTGGCCTCCCTCTGTACAGGGTCAGTGTACCCTCTCCATCAATGCCCTGAGATCTCTACCTGGAAGTCGAGTAGACCAGCGGGGGTCACCTTAAATCTATAAGTTCCCAGAGAAAGAGGGCAAAGCAAAAGCAAGCTCCTGGAAAGGGCGAAGTTTCCAGGGCTCACTGGCCCCTGAGCTTCCTTCACAGGGTGTTTTATGGGTGAATTTTCAGTACCAGCATGGGGCAGGTGGGGAGCCCAGCCTCGCCAGAGCAAACAGCAGCCGGGGCAAGCGGGCAGAGGTTCACAGAAGGGGACCCCCACCCCACCCCCTCAGGGCAGTTTTAAATTGCTACCGTATTTAATTGTTAACCCAGATCCTCCATTGGTTGAGGGGTTGGGAGAAAGGAGAGGCAGGGGATGCAGGGGAGGTGCAGAATGAGCTGTGAGAAGTTGTATTTCTCTCCATTCGGGGCTCACTGGGGATTCCGTACAGAGCAGCGCCTTGGGGCTCAGCGCGGAAGTTTATGTCAACCCCTGTGCTTGATGGGTTCGAGGTCTGTGCCTCCTGGTTAGTGGGACCCAGGAGGCTGGGGAACCCAGCTGCTCCTGGCACACGTCTTGGCATTCCTGCAGGCAGGGACTGACTTTGACCTTTGTGGGTCCCGAAATAGAAGTCAGAGCTAGTGTGAGGCACCATAAAGCTTCTTGGCAGCCACACGCTGTCACCCGGCTCTTCAAGGCATCGGCCTAAAAGAGGATGCACAGAAGGGCTGCCTGGAGGCAGAGAGATGGGCACTGAGATCTCCCTGGGGCCCTGCCAGCTGGAAATCCCAAGGATCTTGTGTCTCCTGTTTCCTGGAACTTCAGGACGCTAAGATGAATGCTTGCATGTGACCTCCTGCTGGGAGGTCCAACGAAGCGCTCCTCCCCCTCTGGCAATGAGGCTGTCATAGTTTTTATAGCTTTTATAGACTGTCATAGCTTTTACAGTGAGATGCTTAGCTTCACTTTCTCAGAGCCCTTGCTCCCAGGTGCATACCTGCCATTTGCGAGGTTCTGGGGACTTCCTCCAAACCACTGCCCTGCAGTACCTAGATCAGCACCTAGATCATTGCCCTCCTGTGACCACTGGGCACTTTTGGCCGAAGCACCACATCATACTAGGTATCTCCATTTGTGGTAAATTCTCTCCCAGAGTCTCTACCTGAAAGCTCTTTTTATAATTTGGCCTCTGCCAGCTACCCCCAGTCTCCTACACCACCCTTTCCACTGCACCTGCCAAGCCCTTATGTGCCTGGAATCCAAATGTAGGTACTTAGAATCCCTGTCCCCACACATAAATGATCCTCACCCCAGGGGTTCAGTGCATGGAAACAGATACTCCAAGACATGCATGTTGTTCAAATCTTGGGGTGATATTTTTTGGTCTGGATTGTTTGTTTGCTAACCTTTGTCATGGTTGTTCACTATTTTATTTTGTTCGGGATCTTAGCTGTGGAGGCTGGAGGTAACCACAGTTCTCATTTCATGTTACTTCCATCAGATCTGTGCGAGCTCTCCTTGTTACTTAATTCTTCCTCTTATTTCCATACCGAGAGTGACCATATGTTTATCATACAAGCAAGAACACTTTTGGGAAGAAAAAGAGGCACTTTAGGAACCCACCTACACTGTTGGTGGGGATGTAAATTGGTGCAGGCACTATGGAAAACAGTATGGTAAAAATAGACTTACCATATGATCCAGCAGTCTCACTCCTGGGCGTATAGCTGGAGAAAACTCTTAATTCAAAAAGATACATGCACCCCAATGTTCATAGCAGTACTATTTGCAATAGCCAAGACATGGAAGCAACCTAAATGTCCACTGACAGATGATTGGGTAAAGAAGGTGTGGAATACTACTCAGTCATAAAAAAGAATAAAATATTGCCATTTGCAGCAACATGGATGGACCTGGAGTTTTCCACACTAAGTGAAGTAAGCTAGACAGAGAAAGACAAATAACCATATGATATCACTTACACGTGGAATCTAAAATATGACACAAATGAAAAATGAACTCATTTATAAAACAGAAACAGACTTACATAGAAAACAAAGTTACGGTTACCAAAGGGGAAAAGGGGCAGGAATAAATTAGGAATTTGGGATTAACAGATACAAACTACTATATATAAAATAGATAAACAATAAGGTCCTACTATACAGCACAGGGAAATATACTCAATACCCTGTAATAAATCATAATGGAAAAGTACATGAAAAAGAATATATGTATACATGTACAACTGAATCACTTTGCTGTACACCAGAAGCTAACACAATATTGTAAATCAACTATACTTTAATTTAAAAAAAAAAAGAAAAAAGAAAGAAAAAGAGACACTTAAGTCATTGTTATGCTGGGACCACAGGTGTAAACCAGGACATAGGGTTCCTGCTTGTTCCCATGTCCGTTCCTGTGTCCCTCTGACAACCAGTCTATTTTGTTTAATTTGTGTGTTGTTTTTCCATATTTTTACTAAATGCGTATTTTTGTTTTATGTACATGCATCTATAATTCACCTAAATGATATTTTGCTAAAGATCTATCACTGTTTCTCATCTTTTTCACTAAGCCTTGTTCATGTTTACACAGAATCCATTGCTTCTAGTGGATGCATAATACTCCGTGTTGTGCAACCACCACGGGTACCAATGTGACCACCTGGTGGTGGACACCCTGCTGCCCAGCCTCACCCCATCACGGGTTATGCCATCGTGATGCTCCTCATTCAGGAAGCCTCAAGAGATGCTGTGAGAGTTACTTTGGGATCTCAGGAGCAGAATTGCCAGGTTGTTATTTAAGTAAGCAGTACCAGATTGCTTTCCAAAATTTGCCCGACTCTTCGTGACTGATGTATAAATTTCAGCTCCAGCCCAGCTGGGACACCCGGGGAGGAGAAGGCTGAGAACAGAAGCCAAAGAAGCACCAGAATTTTGGGAGTGAGAAGAGGAAGGAGCTATGACGGGCGGTGGAGAATGTGATCAAAGTGGTCCTAAAGGCAGGAGGGAAAGCAGGGAGGGCAGTAGAAAGACAACACAGGTTGCACGGTGGTGCCGAACTCTGGCTGTGAAGTCAGAGCGCCCAGCTGGTTTTGTGACTTAGGGTTTCTCATGTGCACTTGGCTTTGGTTTCCTCACAAGTCAACTGGCCCAACGAGTCCCTGCTTTGACAGATTGTAACTTCGTCCTGTATCTGGTACATGATAAGCACTCAGCAAATGTTAAGTGTTTGATTCTCTAACAGCTTTTCATTCAAAGCACTTTTATCAGAGTTTGTGTATGTTGTCATTTGTATGATTAGTTAGTTAATATCTGTATCTTCCACTAAACTGTAGGCTGCCTGGGACCGGGACCCCGTGTACCCAGGGAACAGGCATCAAATCACTTCAGCCACATTCTATTGAATATCAGCAAAGACACAAACTTGACCCACATTTAAGGCGAAGTGTCCACACAAAGGTATGAATACAGTTAGGTGTGCTTCACTGAGGCACAGACTACCACAGTTGTTAATGCTATTTGTGTCCAGCTTAAAAAAATCGTGGACGCCTACAAGAGCATGGAGATTTTCCATGTTTTATTTTTAAAGCTTTTTTGTGCTTTACCTTTCACATTTAGGTCTCCCATCTATCCAGAATGGATGTTTGTGATCGATGTGAAGTAGGAGTCAAGATTCATTTTTTTTCCCATGTGGACACTCAATGTATTAAAAAGACCATCCTTCTACCATTGCCATGCAGCACCATCCTGGTCAAAAACCAAGAGTTTATTTCTCGACTTTGTCTTTTGTTGATTTAGTACATGTACCTATGGCTGCCCCTATCCCAGTCTGCCTTGATTATTATAATTATGTAAAAAGTCTTGAAAACCAGTAATGTAAATCTTACAATATTCTTATTCTTCTTATAACAAAAGATGGTCCTTATTTTCTTGGCTTTTAGCATTTTTCACAAGTGCATTAAAATACAATAAGATAATAAAAGGATAATGAGATTGTTATGGATTGAATTGTGCCTCCCAAAAGATGTGGGGAATTCCTAACTCCTAGTGCCTCAGAATGTGATCTTGTTTAGAATAGGGTCTTTGCAGATGTAGTCAGGTTAAGATAAGGTCATATTGGAGTAGGGTGGGCCAACATGTAGGGTGGGTCCTACTCCAATGTGAGTGGTATTCTTATAAGAAGAAGACAGAATCACAGAAAGTGAAGGTGATGTGGCAACAGAGGCAGAGATTGGAGTGATGTAGTGGCAAGCCAAGGAACACCGAAGAGCAATAACCATGACCACCACCACACCTAGAAAGGGTCCTCCCCTACCGTTTTCAGAAGGAGCACGGCCTTGTTGACATCTTGATTTCCAACATCTAGCCTCCAGACTGTGAGATTAAAATTTTCTATTGTTTTAAGCCACCCAGTTTGTGAGATTTGGGGGTACAGTAGCCCTAGGCAACTAATACAAAGATGCTATAACAAACAACCTTACATTCGGAAATTGAAATGAAATAGACAAATTCCTAGGGTAACACACTTACAAAATGGACACAAAAAGAAATTAAAAATTTGAAATCCTCTATTAAATTGAATCTGTAACTTTAACAAATTTTCTCCACAAAGAAAGCTGTAGACTCAGATGACTTCACCAGTGATTTTACCAAACTTTAAGAGACACATTGTAAGTCGTCAGTAACATGGAAAATTGTTCAAGGTTAGAGTTGGGTATTACGAGATCCCAGGCAAAAAGGATGGAGACATACTCTTGCAGTGAAAATGAGGATGGTAAAGAAAGAGAGATTAGGGCATCTGTGGATGTTCTAGAGCTGAGAGAAAGGTGATGGAATGACATCCTTGCTCAGGTGTCTGGCTTGGACACCTGAGTCAACTGTTGTGACGTTCACTGAAACAGAGAACATGGAAAGTACAGCTGAAGGAGGGGGTTAGTAGGAATTGAAATTTGACCTGTTGACTTTGAGGGGACTCTCCAAGGAGGAACGTTAGACACACATGTAGTTCAGGAGTGCTGTGCGGGTTGAGGATACAGGCTTAAGAATTAGGCTCCCACTGAGTGATAGTTGAAACTAGGAGAGAGGAAGGATTGTTGTCACATGAGGAGAGGTCAAGGACAGAAGCCTGAGGACTATGAAGACCTGTCATCAGTTGTCAGTCAGGAAACTACTGCAATTTAAAAACACAAAGACAAAAACAAAACAAAACCCCCTATACAACTAGATTAAACAAAAAAGAAAACATTGTTATTGCACATTAACAAGTGATCTCAAGGTAGAGCGGCTGCAGGTTGGTGGATGGGTCAGAGGGACCCTGTGTTAGGTTCATAAAGCTGCCAGAACAAAGTCCCACATGTCGGATGGCTCGAAACAATAGAAGTTTGTTGTCTTACAGCTCTGGAGGCTAGAGGTCTAAGGTCAGTCATCGGCAAGGCCATGCTCCCTCTGAGACCTGCAGGAGAGACTCCAGTCTCTGCCTCCATTGTCACACGGCCATCTTCTTTCTGAGTATCTCCCAGATGGATTGTTAAAACACAGACGTTGAGCCCCACTCCCAGGGCTGTGGGTTCAGTCGGTCTGGAGTGAGGTCTGAGAATCTGAATGTTCAACAAGTTTCCAGGTGAGGCTGAGTGCTGCCGGTCTTGGGACCACACTTTGAGAATCAATGGCTTAGACTAACCAGGATTCATCTCAGAGGACTTCGGGCTTAGCTCCTGGGAAAGGCGTTGCCACTCGGAGGAGGGAGGATAACTGAACAAAGTAGGATGCTATCAGAAAGAAGCAGGGGGAGAAAACTGCTGGGGAGGCAATCAGTAGTATCTGCTATGGAATGGCCAAAGGACAGTCCAGAAAAGACCGAGAAAGAGTGTGTCCAGACAGGCGAGAGGGATTTCAGAATGGAGCCATGTCGGGGGCGCCAAAGAGAAGAGATTTAGGGAGAGAGAGGTCCACACAATTAATACCACCAAGAGGGCCCAGAAGATGACCATTGGATTGGACAACTAGGAGGTCTTTATTGATCTTAGCAAGAGCAGGTCTATTTTGGAAACAAGACATGGAAACAGTTACACAAAATACAAGTTATATACATGTCTTATCTGCCACCAATGCCAAGTGCTGGAGCTAATTCCTAGAGTTGGGGCTGGTTTTCCTGGAATCTGGGTAACCAGGTGAGTGATGAGAGGGGGCCATGGGTTTTGATTTACTGCTGAGCAGTGAAATACATTCACTGAGGCAGAACGCTCAGTGTTCTGAGCTCAAGCTCAAACACAGCCACATCGTGAGTCCTGACTTACAGACAAGAGGTCATGACTGGGGAGGAAAGGTTTGCACATCCTCATCTATTTGCTGGACCACACAGCCACCTCCACATATGTTCAGATGTGCCCTTGGAGCCATCCCAATTTCCTCCTACTTTTTCGTTCTGTGCACATTTATCATCTAGCTTCATGTATATGCATAGCTGTCTACAGGCAAGTCCAGGTTCTGCCACTTGCTACTGGAAGACCTCTCTTGGCCTCCATTCTCATGTTTGTGAAATAGAGACAGTACTTGCATCTCTCATAGGATTGTCATGAGAGTTAAGCGAGATCATGTGTATAAATAAAAATACAGGTATATGTAATTGTCATTACGCTTACACATCCATTACTCTCTCTCTCCACATAGCATCATCAGCGAGCTAACAATTGATTCCCAAGTGTTGGATTAGTACAGTTTTAAAGGTGTATTTATATTGCATGATTCCAGCCTTATGACATTCTGGTAAAGGCAAAACTACGGACTCATTAAAAAGATCAGTGGTTGCCAGGGCTTGTGGAGGGATGGAGGGGAGGGTGGGGGTGGACAGGCAGAGCACAGAGGATTTTTAGGGCAGTGAAACTAATCTGTAGGACCTGTAGTGATGGATACATGTCATCGCACATCTGTCCAAGCCCGTAGGATGTACAGCGCCAAGAGCGAAGCCTGCGGCAAACTATGGATTCTCGGTAATCATGATGGGCGGATGTCAGTTCATCAATTGTAACAAGCATAACACTCTGATGGGGGTGTTCAGAATGAGGGAGGTTATGTGGTGGGGGAGGGGTACATGGGTAATCTCTGTACCTTCCACTTAATTTTGCTGTGAATCTAAAACTGCTCTAAAATAAATCTTTTTTTTAAAGTGTATTTATAGCCTTATACCCACCTGTGTATGGCTAACCTAGAGACACGCTTGCTTCTAGCTTTGCACATAAACATACACACATCTAGACACCTGTCTACATGTCTTTCTAGCAGCTACATGAGTAACATGGAGGCACCGAATCTCCATTGGTGACACTGATGTACACAACTCTCTCTCCCTATGTAAATGTAATCGGGGTCCTCTGAGAGTCAGATGCCAATGGGGGGTTAACTGTGCAAGCACTTTATTGGGGAGAATGGCTCTGAGAGGAGCCAGGGAGGGAGACAGGGAGGGCTGGGAGAGCTGTCAGACCACTCTGCGAGTCTGGTCCGAGTGAAGGAGAGAGGGAAGGGATGAGGGAAGCAGTCCTCCTGGACTGCCCTGCAGTGGAAGAAAGGCTTGGCAAGCCCGTCAGGGAGTCCTCCAGCCCCTCGTTCATCAGGGGAGCACCTGTATCCCAGAAGTGGGCGTCTCTAAGCATCCCTGCCACACAGCCACTGGCCAGGAGCGGCTTGTGGGAGGCGTGGCCGCAGCACCTGCACTGCCAGCAATTTCAGGGCAGCAGCCGAGCCCTTGATCAACGACCCTCAGTGTAACTGGAGGTCCAGCGGCGGGGCATTCTCAGCGCCACCCTATGTGGTGCCACTTATTTCTGCATTTGATCTAAACACTCCAGATTACAAAACAGAAAAACAGTTGGAACTTGAAGGATGAATCACCTGTGTGGTTCTCCCCTGCTACCATGTTTCTAGATGGAGCCTCTGCTCAGAGAGGCCCTCAGGCTGGCGCCTCAGGAAGGCCGTCCCAGGGTGTGGCTTGTGCTCTGCTCCAGGCAAGCCTTGGGGAGCTCTGGCCAAGCTGATTGCTGCTGCTCCCTTGCTCCTTGCAGGGGAGATTTGCCTACCCAAGCACGGGAGAGGCCAGGACACTCTTGGCTGGGGTCTGCGAGGACCCAAACCTCAGAGCAGGGACAGGGTGGGTGTGGAACTCTTCATCTGAGATTCCCCACATGCTACCCGCTCCCTGGGGTCCATGACCTCCTTTGTGATGGGGCTGCCCATCCAGCCCTGATCAGGGGACAAGGGACCGAGGGCGGCCAACGGGCTGGTGGCTCTGAGTGAGTCACCCTGTGTCCAAGGCCAGGTCCTACTGATGAAATTGCCACAGTGGCCCAAGCCCAGTACTGTACAGACGAAAAGTCTTATTTATGTGAAAGATACATCTACAGAGGGAGCGATAAACTGCGAAGTATGAAGGTTTGCAGCAAACGCTGTAAAGTTTTATATTCCTGAAAACTAGGGATAAAAGATAAAACCATTTAAAGCAAAGTGGATAAAAGGGGCTTCCACACGACTGTAAAACAGCCTTAGAACAGTTAATTGCTAGCTTCTTGTTACAGCAAAGAGAGTCAAAATAGCCTTTAAAATACCCATTACCGGAAAGCAAAAGGGAGAGATGACAAGGACAGGAGGGAGTGACCTGTCAGAAAGAGCGTTTGGGCCCCAGGCCCCAAGTGCTCTCAGAGGAGGGACCACTGCCATTCCTACACGACCGTCCTGTCCGCAGTACTGAGGGGCTGGTTGCTGTCCAAGCCTCTTGTGGAAACCACAAAGACCTTGAGTGACCGTGGACAAATCATGTCACCGGCCTGGGCCACAGCATCTTCTCCACAAGGAAAAGAGTGCGTGATGGCTTCTCAGGTCCTTCCAGGTCCAGTGCTGTCACCACTGTCCACCCAGCACCTCCATATTCCAGGCACCATGCTAGGAAGGCCGCAGGAAGGAAGGTTAAGATTCCGAGAACAGTGGAGATTGTTGCAATTCCATGTGATACTTCATGTAACAGAGGTGTGTGCGAGTCTGATGGACACCCGGGGAAGACGGCTCTGAGAACTCTCAGAGGAGATGACATCTGAGCTGCATCTTGGGAGTGAGCAGGAACTTGTCAGAATGACATACTAGGCAGAGGGACTAGCATGTGCAAAGGCCCATGACCAGAGCTTCCAGAGTGGTACACATTGGGGTCCATGTAAATGATACCCCTGGGGTTGTTCAGTGCACAACCTGTGCGGCCTGCCACAGCCACCCTGTGCGAGCAGGGGATGATGAGACTGGTCCCAAACCCCAAGATGCACCACTGTAGACCTTCAGGGTTGGACCTCTCACCCCACCCCCACTTCCCTCTATCTCTCTTATATCAGACCCCTTAAGGATGCTACTGCTTAACTGTGGCCTGGACCCAGGGGGATTTCGGTTCTACTCACAAATGCTGGGGAATCCCCAGGGAACTCTCAGGAAGCTAGGGAGACGCCCAAATCCATCTTCCCCTTTAGCAACACAATTGCTCTTTCTCTTTACTCAGCAGGAGGGCGTATGAGTTTCCTACACCACAAAAGGGATTATTAACGAAAAGTAAACCTTTAGGGGAATGATTTACCCCAGCCCCATTTAGCCAGCTTTCAACCCCGTGGGGCACATCCCCTGCCAGCAGCGCCCCCTCCACACTGTACCCAACGCCCGCACAAGCACAGGGCAGCATCTCCCACTGGAGGGGCGGTTGGGGGGGGTGGAGGGAGTTGTTAGAACCGTGCCCTTTGAGTAGACGAGGTGGGGACCCTCGGAGCCCCTCCCTCCATGCCTTTGCCTGCCCAGCGCAGCTTCCTGCTCCAGCCCATCTTTCTTCCTGGGGACAGGAGGGCAGAGGCCGGGCTAGGACTCCATGCAGCTCTGCTGAGGACATGCGGCATTCGACCTGTGACCCCACAGGAAATCCTTCCAACCTCTGAGGCAAACCTCAGGAGGAGAACCATGACCCCATAGTGGACAAAGGGCAGTGCGAAGGCGTCTCCTCCCTTCCCCCAGCCCAGGATCGCTGGCCTCCAGCGTCTGCAGGAGAGGAGGCACTCACAACCGACCAACCCCTGTAGGGTCTCAGCCGTGAAAGGGGGCCAGGGAAACCATAAAGGCGTGAGATGCATACATCCCGCTGACCCGGGACAGCCCCCCTCTACAGCTTGCTGTCCACGGGCAATTATTAATACCTCTGCTTCCACGACAGAAATGCTCTGGTTTGGCTGATAATTACAGTATCATTCCAGTAGAAAGGGACTTGCATAGAAACCACACCACTATGCCCTTCATTCATCCAAGTATCGAACCTCTGCACTGAGCCTGGCCCAGGTCTGGCCCTGGAGATGCAGGGCTGAGTAAGAAGCTGTCAGTCCCTGCTGTGGGAGCTCACGGATTTTGGCAGCTACAGCCCCAAACCAGTTGTGGCACAACATGGAAGTTCTGGGGGAAAGTGATTCATTCTCTCAAAGGAGCTTAGAACATTCACTGAAGAAGTGACATCAGGGACTTCAGTGGTCAACCAGCCTCTTCAAGGCCACCCCCTCTCCCCGAATTCTGCACCCATCTCCTCAGGGTTACCTGCCCGCCTATTCTCCAGTGCTTTTTTGGCTGCTGGATCTCTCTTCCGCCTTACTCCTGCCCCCCCACCCACATCAGCAGTGATGGGGAGAGGTAAAGAGTAGATCAGAGAAAGGGTGGCAGATAAGGGCTCCCACCTCAGGGCAGGTGTCGCTCTTGGACCACAGCGCAGTCACTCACCACATGCAAAGCATGGATGACGTGCCAGGCACCGTGTGAGCGGCGGACGGGACGAGAAATACCTGTCTTTGGGGATTACAGGCTGGGAGCCAGGATAAATGCTGAACAAATCAGCCACCAATAAATAAATGAATTTCAGTCCTTGAGAGACTAAAGAGGGTAGGGGGTGTTGAGAGCGCACACACACACTGGGTGAGGCTAAAGGAATGGGAGAAACACTCCCTCCCCTAAACAAGACTTTTGAGGGGTGAGCCTTGCATGGGGATTTTAAGCCCCGTGACAAACCCACATGGCAGATAGATTTGAGCTTCTTTAGTGAGAACCAGAAAAATGAGTCGTTGGGTGGAAAGGGCACGGAGTGGCTATGTCAGCAAAGAGAAGAAGAAAGAGCTCAGAGCTGGAGCCTCAGGCTATGAGGAAGTGTCACCCGGATGGAAAGTCAGGATTTCCTGGACCCTAACCTGGGAAGCTCCCCTAGAGGCTACCCGTCCATCGCCCTGCCTGCACTGCTTTCATAAAGAGGGGAGACCAGGAAAAGGGGAGGGCGTCTCTGTTAAAGTCTTCAGAGGGAGGTGATTCTGCACCTCACCCTGTGTTTAATACCTCTTGCCTCAGGTAGCCCCAGGAAGAAAAGCAGACTCTGGGAGTCAGGGAGGGAGGGGAGACAGAGGCTGATCTTACATCTCCTGCCAGGCTGGGGGCCTGGACTCATTGCTTTCATAGCCCCTTCTCCTAAGGCCATAAAATAGCTCAAAATCACCGCCATAAAGCTATTGCACAAATGTATGCTACCTAGTAAAATGTAATAGTTCTTATATAGTATTAATTAAATGGGTCTGAAATGGATAACACCTCATTTTTGCTGTGCAAGGGCCTGGGCAGGAGGTTCTAGATTTATACGCAAGAGCACTAGTAAAACCATAGTTAAAATTTATCAAGCATTTACTTTGCGCTGGACCTTTGACTTGCATTGCCTCTTTTAATCCTGCTAATAGTCCCATAATCTAGGTACTGTTATTGTGTCAATTTTACAGATGAGGAAAACTGAAGCACAGGAAAGGTAAGCAACTTGTCCAAGATCACAGAGTCATAGGTAGAATGACGGCTCCCCTCAAAGATAACTACTTCCTAATACAAGAACCTGTGGTTGTGTTGCATTACAAGGTGAAAGGGACTTTGCCGATGTGATCGATTTAAAGATCTTGAGACTTGCTTTTATTTCTTCTAGGAGAAAATTTTTGAAATGTATGTCAGATAATGTTTTGCCTATGTTTTCCTCTAGGAGGTTTATTGTATCTTGTCTTATGTTTAAGTCTTTAATCCATTTTGAGTTGATTTTTGTATATGGTGTAAGGGTGTGTTCTAGCTTCATTGTTTTACATGCTGCTGTCCAGTTTTCCCAACACCATTTGCTGAAGAGACTGTCTTTATTCCATTGTATATTCTTGCCTCCTTTGTCGAAGATTAGTTGACCAAAGGTTTATGGGTTCATTTCTGGGCTCTCTATTCTGTTCCATTGGTCCATATGTCTGTTTTGGTACCAATACCATGCTGTCTTGATGACTGTAGCTCTATAGTATTGTCTGAAGTCTGGGAGAGTTATTCCTCCAGCCTCTTTCTTTCTCTTCAGTAATGCTTTAGCAATTCTAGGTCTTTGATGGTTCCATATAAATTTTATTATGATTTGTTCTAGTTCTGTGAAATATGTCCTGAGTAATTGGATAGGGATTGCATTAAATCTGTAGATTGCCTTGGGCAGTGTGACCATTTTAACAATATTGATTCTTCCAATCCAAGAGCATGGAATATCTTTCCATTTTTTAAAGTATTCTTTAATTTCCTTCATCCATGGTTTATAGTTTTCTGTGTATAATTCTTTCACCTCCTTGGTTAGATTTATTCCCAGATATTTTATTACTTTGGGTGCTATTTTAAAGGGGATTGTTTCTTTACTCTCTTTTTCTGTTGATTTATCGTTAGTGTAAAGAAATGCAACTGATTTTTGAACGTTGATTTTGTAACCTGCTACCTTGCTGAATTCATCAATCAGCTCTAGTAGCTTTTGTGTGGACCTTTTAGGGTTTTCTAAATATAGTAACATGTCATCAGCATATAATGACACTTTTACCTCTTCTTTTCCAATTTGGATCCCTTTTATTTCTTTCTCTTGTCTGATTGCTGTGGCTAGGACTTCCAGGACTATGTTGAATAGGAGTGGTGATAATGGGCATCCTTGTCTTGTCCCAGATTTATAAAAGCAAGAATAAACAAATGGGACCTAATGAAACTTACAAGCTTCTGCAGAGCAAAGGAAACCAGAAATAAAACAAGAAGAAAACCTACGGAATGGGAGAAAATTTTTGCAAGTGAAACCGACAAAGGCTTGATCTCCAAAATATATAAGCAGCTCATACGACTCAATAAGAAAAAAATAAACAACCCAATCCAAAAATGGGCAGAAGACCTAAACAAGCAATTCTCCAAGGAAGACATACAAATGATCAAAAAGCACATGAAAAAATGTTCAATATCACTAATTATCAGAGAAATGCAAATCAAAACTACAATGAGGTATCACCTCACACCAGTCAGAATGGCCATCATTCAAAAATCCACAAATGACAAATGCTGGAGAGGCTGTGGAGAAAGGGGAACCCTCCTACACTGCTGGTGGGAATGCAGTTTGGTGCAGCCACTATGGAAAACAGTGTGGAGATTCCTCAAAAGACTAGGAATAGACTTACCATATGACCCAGAAATCCCACTCCTGGGCTTGTATCTAGAAGGAAATCTACTTCAGGATGACACCTGCACCCCAATGTTCATAGCAGCACTATTTACAATAGCCAAGACACGGAAACAGCCTAAATGTCCATCAACAGGTGACTGGATAAAGAAGATGTTGTATATTTATACAATGGAATACTACTCAGCCATAAAAACCGACAACATAATGCCATTTGCAGCAACATGGATGCTCCTAGAGAATGTCATTCTAAGTGAAGTAAGCCAGAAAGAGAAAGAAAAATACCATATGAGATCACTCATATGTGGAATCTAAAAAACAAAAACAAAAACAAAGCATAAATACAGGACAGAAATAGACTCATGAACAGAGAATACAGACTTGTGGTTACCAGGGGGGTAGAGGGTGGGAAGGGATAGACTGGGATTTCAAAATTGTAGAATAGATAAACAAGATTACACTGTATAGTACAGGGAAATATACACAAAATGTTATGATAAATCACAGAGAAAAAAATGTGACCATGAGTGTGTATATGTCCATGAATGACTGAAAAATTGTGCTGAACACTGGAATTTGACACAACATTGTAAAATGATTATAAATCAATAAAAAATGGAAAAAAAATAAAGATCTTGAGACAGGGCGGTTATTCTGGATCCTCTGGGTGGGCCCACTGTATTCACAACGGTGTCTATAAGGGAAAGAGGGAGGCAGAAGAGTAAAAGAAGGTGGTGTGACAAGACAGAGACACCTGAAACATATGCCACTCCTGGCTTTGAAGATGGGGAAAGGGGCTGCGTGCCGAGGACTACAGGTAGCCTCTAGAATCTCGAAAAGGCAGGGCAGTAGATTCTCCCCCAGAGCTTCCAGAAAGAACACAGCCCTGCCAGTCCATCGTGGACTACTGACCTCCAGAACTGTAAGACGACAAATTTGTGTTTTTTGGTTGGTAATTCATTACAAAATCAGCAGAGAATGAATACACAACAGCTAGCATGTGAAACAGCACAGTTACGGATGTTGCCCTGGGAGGGGTAAAGAAATCACATCATTAACCCTATTTGGGATCAACATCATCCCTTCAGTCCCTCCCCCTCCCTCAGAGCCACTGGGAGAATGATTCTGAGGGTCCCACCTTCCCATCTAACTACTGTCCCTCACCAGCCCCCACACATAGCTGCCCAGCACCTGCTCTGGGCAGCACCTTACTCACTCTTCTTTTCCCAGGACCACTGAGGACCATCTCATAGCCAGTGTGGGACGGGCTGGAGTTGGGGCCCCAAAGATGTGGGCAGGAGGAAAAGACGGAGAGTCCTCCATGGACCTGTGTATGTATGGGTTTGGGGTAAAACATCTTCACCATCAGGTATCAATATTTTCATCCCATAAACAAAGAGAGAAAAAGAAACTAAGTGTGCAGCTTAGTGTGGGGTCCCGACCTGAGCACATAAGCAAGCGGAGCCATCGCTCAGCGATCAGTCCTGGCATGGTCATAAGATGGGGAGGAGGCAGGGGGCCAGCCTCTGCCCAGAGCATCAGAACGGGGCGCCAAGCACTCTGGAACATGATCCTCGGTGCTGGCCACAAAGAAGGGGGTGGCCTTGAAAAGGGGGAACTCAGAGGCTCCTAGGGAGGGATGGGAGCATTTTAGGGGGGGTGGGGTAAAGAACGGGGCAAGAAGTGTTTCATAGTCCCCTCCATAGAACTTCTGGGCTTTGCTGCCACCTTGTGGAAAGAATTTAGAAGGACAGGGTTGTGGCTGCCCTTGGCCAAAGCTGGACATCTCATTCCCCGCCTTAGGATTGTACTTGAGAGAGTCCAGGCACTTGGAAGTGAATCCTAGGGGCTCCCATAGTCCTGGATGGTCATACTCATAATGTGTCCCTTTGCCAAGAGTTTAGTTCTCTTTGCAGATAGGAATACAGGAGATGGAATTGAAGAGGAGAGACGCAGCCAGGATCAGGATAGTTCACTCAAGCTGTCCCCAGTATCCACACGCTTTCCCAGAGGAGGAACTCAAAGCTGCGGTTTCAGGGAAGAACGCTGTACAAAGGAGCCTGGGAATATGCAGGGGCGAGACAGAGCAGGGAGCTACAGGAGAAAAAGGGATATGGATGTGCGGGAAGTAGAGACAGGAACTTTAGCCCCCACTGGCCTGATGGTGAGTGACCAGCTCACCTCACCGTGCCTATCTCTGAAACGGGGACAAGGAAATGGGGGAAGTCCTCACCCATTCAGAATGTGAAGTGAGCAGACAGAGGGAGGGCTGGTATGCCACCGACCCTAGACATCCCTCTACTCTGGCCTCAAGACTTCTCTGGGCTTTGGCTCCATGCTGGGAGCCTGGTGCCCCACACCTGTGGGCAGGTACAAATGTGAGACCCATTCAAAGGATGAGAAGATTGAGACCCAGAAGAGTTAATGGCCTGTCCAAGGTTTCACAGCTAGCATGTGATGGGGCCAAACTTTAAATTTGGGGTAGCCTACTCTGCACAGTGCTCTCACAAATGTGTGGCGACAGGAGTAGGCATGACCAAGCTCTGGTGTCCTAGCTCGGGCTCCCTCCCAGCATGAGCTTGGGCAGTGGAACCTGAGGCAGGTCCTCTCCCTGGTCGGCCCCTTCCCGAGCTAGAGGTCTAGATAAACCTAGATAAAGGTCTCTCTTTAAAGGCTTCTAGGAAATGAGGTTCCATTCCTTTCCGCTCAGACTCCCAGTCTAATTCATGTCGGGAATGTGGCGATCGGGATGTTCTCCCTGCAGTCTAACCTCCACCCCTCCTCCTGCAAGTCAAGCTCAGATATAAGTTCCCAGCTAGGAGAGAGACAGCGAGGATGGGGAGCAGGCTTCTGTTTCAGAGAGGGGTATTTTTCGTCTCTACAACTGGGGTTTAATTCGCTAACTGTGACAGTAGGGGCTGGCCAGTCACAGGCCTTAATGGGAGAGTTTAAATTATAGAGAACCAAGTTAGAGGAAAGAAGGGGAAAAAAACTCAGCAAAACCCACCCAACTCCCAGCCACTGGAACTGCAGCTGATGGGTAATTATCTGCTGTCTGCGTGCACTGTTAGGGCTCCGGACCCTGTCTGCTCAGGGCCGACAGCGCGGCCGGGGGAGCAGGCCTTTGAGTTGGTGTCAGGTCAGGACAATGGTGAGGGGCCCTGCCAGACCCTTCCCGACTTCTTCCCCCCTTTTCCACCCCTCTGCGCACCTCCAATCAGGGGAGGAGCTGCCCTCTCTTGCCCACGCCCCTCCCCAAACACTCAGAAGAGAGAGGGAATGATTAGCATGGAGTATTGTCCCCAGATAATGGGCCCCAGCTGCCGTTTGAAAGAAGCGACAAAGCAAGCGCGGGCATTATCCCCTCGTTAAATCTCTGTTATTAGATTAGATTCCAAACGTATTGATTCCGAGGCTAGGGGGAAGGGAGAGAGGGAAGAGAATCTGGCTCGTGAGTGCTGGACCCCACTCTCCACAGGCTCGCCCTCTCCCCGCTTCACCCCACCAGGCAGCTTTCCCTCTTTCCTGGTCTCTCAGGGACATCTCCCCTCTGCCAGTATCCAGACTCTGAGCTCAGCTACTCCCCCTGCCCTCTCTCCTGAGAGCTGTCGAATGTCCACTCCTGTGAGGGGCCCAGGGGTCATTGAGCACAGATGGCTGTCACCCAGGAGAGGAGGCTGCCTCCCAGATGTGATGGTGGCAGTGTAGCTGGCTGGCTCTGCAGCTTGGAGCATCCTAGAGGGCTGGGGGGTCCAGGCTGGGCACTTTCGAGACCTTTAAGGGAATCTTTTGAGTAGAAATGGTGGGTTTGGAAAGCGGGGTGGCTGGGAAAGGAGGCGAGAACTGGGACTGTATGCAGGTGAGAGGAGAAGGCTGCAGGGGAGGAGTGGAGATGAGACAGAGAACTGGGAAGCTTCTCAGAAATACTTATAAAGACATGGATGGTTTCTGGCTTTCTTTCACTGCTTAGGATAGAAGGTGAGGGGTGGAACTAAAGTGGCAGGAGAAAGGGAGAGATAACAGGTGGGAGGGAGAATTGGGGTGTTCTTACATCCCAGACAGAGTAAAGGTCTCCTCGGGAGGAGACCAAGATCAATACTGATGGACAAGAGTTAGTACCCTGGGGGATTCTCCGGCCCTGGGCCTCAGTTTCCCATCCCAGGGCAGCACAGCCTGGAGGCTGGATCGATGAGCTGATTGGCTGTGGCTAGTGGAGCAGAAGATGTTACACGTGGCGGCTCATTCTCGAGGTGGTTAATTGGCTGCCTCAATGCTGGGCTCTGTTGCCCCATTGATTGTGGGCAAAGAGAGGGGAGGGGGAGATGGGGAATCAATAGGTTGATTAGTGTCTTACTAGCTCTTTGGTTGGACACTTTGTCAATAGCCACCCACTTACTGATCAGTGGTGCATTGACAGTGCCAGGCTGTCCAACTCTCTCTCTGTCTCTCTCTCTGGCCTAAGACACGAGAATCATCCAGCAGCAAGGCTGGCCCAGCAAGCCCAGGGGGAGTGGGGCAGCTTTCAGCCCAAGACCAGGTTCCCAAGTATGGGCTGTCAGGATCCTCCTGAGAGAGTCAGGCTGAACCGTGCTCAGCCTTAGGCCACTCTCTGCTCAGCGGGAGAGACAACTGTGGATGGAGGGCCAGTCTCCAGCCCCACAGTCTCCTGCTTTTTGCTGGGGAAACCCTGAAACCTACCTATGAACAAAACAAAGTAAAATCCTTAACTATTATCAAAAGCTCATACACCTGGGATGGAAGTAACAGATGAAACCTCATTCCAGCTCATCTTAGGGACCAGCAGCTGGTTAGGCAATATTCAATGAGTTCTTTCTGCCTGCTGGGGAGGCTGGGGTGAGAAGCTCAGAGAAGCTAAACCAGACAAATCGGCTTCCTCAGGCTCTAGGCTTTTTCAGACACGAAGCTTTCAAGGGCCCAAGGTTCTGCCCTCCATCCGGCCTCTGATGGTCTACAAACTAGAGCTGCAGTGTTTGGGGTCAAGGGAAGGTCTAGGTTCAGGTATTCCGTGCTGAATCCCTTACAATTAGCCAGCCTGGAACAACTCATCCCAGATATTCAGGGGTGGGGTGGGGGGGGTCCTTTTCTTTTAGCCTGGCAGACTCCAGTCCCTGAGAGACAGGCAGCCCAGGACAGGGAGAGGAATAAGGCTGGAGCGAGCAAAGGAGAACCGGGGAAAGCCTCAGGCAAACATGGTGGACACTGAGCCATCATTCTCGGTGGTTTCTGGCGTTCCTTTCCTCTGAGCGCTTGTTAGGTGGGTGGAGCAGTAGAGTTGCTATGCTCCTTAGCATGTCTTAAAGCCTGCTGAGTGGAAGAGGGGCCCAGATAAGAAAAGTAAGATCGATGCTCCAAACTTTGCTTCCCTCGTGGTCCTGCTTTCTGGTAGATGTGCCAGGGGCCGGCTGCTGAGAGTTCCCTAAGGAGACGAACTCAAGACTTGGCGTTCTCTGCTTTCAAACACCAAACCAGCTGGCGCTGGCCGTGGTGCTGATTCCTCACCGACTCCCAGCTTCACCAAGAGACTGGGAGCCCAGAATGATAACAGATCTGTGTACACCCTTCTAGCATCCTTCCAAGGGTCACAGAGCTGAGCCTCCTCCTCCCCACCTCCCCACTGCTAAGTGTTCATGGTCCTGACCCTCACACCTCGAATCCCACCTCCCGTTCTTCAGAAGAGCCACCGTTTGGTCACCTCTGAATTCCTTGGGGAGGAAATCACCAAACATCTGAAACTACAGATAATTCTCCAACCTCATTTTCACCAGTAACTTCAAACCTCATCTTCCACCACCCAGCTGCAGACAAATAAATGGTCAAGAAGAGAGTTTAGGGCTTCATCGCTTTTTATTACCCAACCCCCCGCCCCCATCTAAAGTGTGTTCAGGGAAGTAGCCACAGGTGAAGTGAACAGGGAGACATTAAGGATGGATAAACCCAATCCAGAGTTATCAGGCCTGTGCAGTAGAGAGCTGGTTTACCTTCCATCTAAAAACAAGGCTGAGGGAGTAAGCAGAATTCTAGAGTGACTTATTCAGGGAAGCGCCAATGGGGAAACTGAGGCTTGATTGCTTAGGTAGTGAAGTCAGGGCATGCTTGGGTTGCTCTTGATCTAAGACAGCATGTTTTAAAGTTGTAATGGGCAAGTACGGGAGTGGAGGAGGATGTAAGGACCAAGGTTTTGGGGAAGAGTTGAGGCCCTGGTTTGGGATTGCTGAGATGAACTGGCAAGGGAAACAGCTGGGGAACTGTGTATGTGTCTTGAGAAGGTCCCTGGCATCCCCTGAGCCCCCATCCCCGTTCTAACCAATGCTGTTACCCACCCCTGCTGGGCTGTGCCCACTCAGGAGTACTGCCAGATGGACCAGAGCGTGACCAGGGTGACACTGTAGGCCAGCACTGCCAGCAGGTAGATACGGAAGAGCAGCTTGTCCAGCACAGAGCCCACGTGCAGCCAGTCCCGGGCCACCTCTCGGCTCTCGTCCCGCTTCTCCAGGAAGTGCCGGATGGAGGTCAGCTCCTGCAGCAGCCCACGCATCGCCAGGGAGGCCTCCCGAGGTGGCGGGGGAGGGCTGCCTCTGCCCCTCGGGGTCTTCTCCAAGTCCTGGGTTCCCCCCAAATGGCTGCAGTGGTTTCCTATGTCTAGAAGAAAGGCAGAGTGTTGGCAACGGAGGGAGGCCCAGCACGATTGCCTGAACACTGGCCCTTATGTTTCTGTGGCCTCAGGAATGTTTCTTACATGCAATTTTAAGCCTAAAGAGTACAGAGAATAACTTAACGTGTTTGACTCAACTTAAGCAAATAAAGAAAGCCCATACGGTTGAAGGTCCCTGTAGACCCCTCCCCACGTCACCAAGATCATGAATTTGATGTTTACCCTTCCCATGCATTTTTTTAAACCCATGGGCTTGCTCCAGCGATGAGATATTCATTATTTCATTTGAGCCTCCCAGTGGCCCCACAGAGAGGCAGAGTAAGCGTGGTTACTGTCCACACTCTTCATATGAAGATGCTAAAGCTCAGAGAAGTTAAGTGACTAACCTGGGGTGGCACAGCTAATGGTGAGGCCACCAAAGTCCAGTATCAGACTCCAAATCCACTGCTCTGTCCACTACATCATATTAACCTCACTGCCTCCCCTTCGTGACTGCGAGTCCTTCTGGACCAGAAAACACACCTCGAGATCACTACCTTCACCGAGTGTGCAGTGGGATTGGGTATTAGGGCGCATGATGAGGTGGTCTTAGGTCAACCAAAAGTCTTCTGTAAAAGGCCTGGCCCCAGCCAGGAGGAGGACACAGAGGAATGGAGTAAGGTGGCGGGTTTAAAACACCAGCTTAGAGTCAGGTGGGCCTGGGTTCAAATCATGGTTTCACTAGGTCCTGGCTCCATGATGTAGGGCAAGCTGTTTGGCCTCTGCCTCTGTTTGCTCGTTTGAAAAATGAGAATGGGAATCCTGTTGGGTTGCCATGAGGATCACCTGTGATAATGCACATTTTTCACCTGATAAAGTAATCAAGAAATAAACCAGCAAACTAACAATGCTGATAGATTCCGCAGGGGCATGAGGAATTTGGTGTCCCTCTGTGCCCTCTCTGCCTCATAGGTGTTTGAAATTCAAAAGGACCCTGTCTTTGGCTGATTCCAAGGAGAGAGTGATAGGAACCCGGCTGCAGTAAAGAACTGCGTGGTGCGTGGGCATAGTTGTCCTATTAACTGCATCCATTTGATCTACTTTGGGGTCCGTCTCAGGAAAGGCCACTCCGAGCCCAGAGGTTTCAGCTCCTAACATGCTTAGCTCTGGGATGCCTAACTCGTCTCTGTCCCCATCTGGGCTGATGAGCAGATGCAAAGGTGAGGAAAGGGCTGATTGATGCCTTTGGCTGAAGTCTGCCGTGGGCACTGTGTGCAGGACGGTACCCAGTTCCCAGGCCCGGCCCAGGATCTCTGGCCGGGCACGCCCTCTGGAGACTCCCCACCATGTCCCTGCCTCCAGGCCAGAGGGGGCCCTCCACGTGGGACTCTTCTAGTCACACTCTCACCTGAGCAGTCATCCATCTTGGCGGCTTGGGAGGGGGCTGGGGGCCTCCGGGAAGCTGACTGCTCCCCTAGGCAAAGGAGCAGGGTGATCCTCTCCAGAACCAGGTGCCGAAGCCAGGCGGGCACCGGCCGCTGCAGGTCTTGCTTGTGCACAAGGCGCACGATGAGGATGGTCTCGGCCAAGCTGATCACCAGGAGAGCCATGCACACGACGAAGTAGACACCTGTGCACCCCGGGGCGGGGTGGGAGTGGGGGACACACACGGGAGGTAGAGGTAGGGGAGGGCCAGTTCCTCGGCCACACTGAGCTCTTCCCCAGGAGAGGGTCTTACCGATGAGGGGCGTGCCGATGGCCGTGGCCGGCAGCGTGTCAGACACAATGATTAGGAAGACCGAGTAGCCCAGGAGAAGAGTGATCTTGAAGGAGACCCTCTCACCGCTGTCCGGGGGCAGGTAGAAGCCCACGATGTCCATGACCATGAGGAAGATACTGGGCAGCAGCAGGCTGACTGCATAGAATAGGGGCCGCCGGCGGATGACCACCTGGGATGGAGGGAGGAGCTCGGGGAAGCCTGGGGATGTGAACCCCATCCCAGACCCCCTGCTTCATGGAGCTTTCAGCCTGGATTGCTCGGAGAAGGAGCTGAAAACACCCCACATTCTGCCTCTGGATTCAGGCTCGGGGCTGTTCAGGGTAAGTAAGGGGCAATTCAGTTGAATTTCTCCATCTACTTCATTGAGGTTCTGAGGGATGAGTGTGACCCTAGAGTTGAGAAAAGGGCCACGGAGGTGCCTCCAACATGCCTCCTTAAGTCTATCTGGGTGTGACTTTCTGCATCGTTTTACCCACATCCGCCCCCACGCCCACCCAACTCACGTAGAACTTCATTTCCGCATAATGGTGGCTGCTTTCTATGCTGAACTCCTGAAACCGGGTCAGCACCCCCAGCAGCTCCCACTCGCCCTGGTTCATGAAGACGCTCCTGTCCGACTTCACGGTTTCCGGCAGCCGCAACAGGGAGATATTGATGTCCTGGACTGAGACGGGAGAAACCAAGCAGCTTTGGAGTCTCGGCCGGGAGTGTGCCAGACCCTGTGATGGTGGGGCCGCACCCACGTGGCATGGCTCAAGTCTCAGCCCTTAACCTTCAGCCTCAGCTTCCTCTGCTACAAGATGAGGTGATAGTGCAACCCTGTACCTACCTGTGAGCGGGGCTGCGGTGAGGGAGATGAAGGCTCGGACGGAAACACAGCAACACGCAGAGAATAAGACAAACCTTTTATTCGGAAACTCTCTCCTCTCTCTGTATCTGTCTGTCTCTCTGTCTCTCATACAGACACCCACACCCCTTCAAGCACATTTCTAGGTTTCCTGTTGGACTTTCTCGTTTAGGAGGTGAGCGAGAGTCAGCATTCCTCACCTCTGCCTTCAGAGAGCTGCCTGTCTTTAACATTTATTTTTTAATGGAGGTGCTGGAGATTGAACCCAGTACCTTGTGCATGCTAAGCACAGGAGCTGGGAGGGAGGAGGAGGGGGCAAGGTGGCTTACAAGAGGAAGCTGCAAGTGTATAACAGAAGGAACAAGGAGCATTGGGGTCCAGGGAGGAAGGCAGCTGGGCTGGGAAGCGCATGCCAGGTGAGGCTGGAGTGGTGGCTGTGGGCAGGGCCAGACTTTGCAGGGGTCTGTCAGCCAGGTAAGAGATTTGGATTGTGTCTCAGGGGTGCTGGGAAGCCACTGAGGGTTTTAAGCAGAGTGACATGATCAGGTCTGCATTTTATGAGATCTCCCAGGCCGCTGTGAGGAGCATGAATTGGAGGGGGACCAGCGGAGTGGCTTTCGCAGCAACGCGGGCAGGAGATGAGGGTGGTTTGCATCAAGGGGAGGGGCTGTCAGTGGAGAAGTGAGTGGATTTAAAAGACATTTCACGCCAGTCCCCATCTGTGATGTTGGGAAAGAACTGTCCCTGATTGCGCATCCTGCCATCAGTTCACACCGGCACATTCAATCCTTAGGACAGCTGAGGGGGGCGGGAAGGGCAACAGTATCAGCGCCGTTTGGAGGATGAGGAAACAGAGGCTCAGTAACAGTGACAAATAAGTGGCGAGCAAGCTGGGTGCGGGAGACCGCATCCTAGGGTGTGCTCCTCCCGCAGGCGTCCTGGGGGCCCCCCACCCGTGCTCTGCCTCCTGGAGCCCGCAGACTCACTGGTGTGCAGCCAGCTGGTGAAGGTCAGCGAGCAGTTCTGGACGTCGAAGGGGAAGTTGTAGATGTCGAGGCTACAGGCGGTCACCACCTGGAGGGGCTTGTAGTTCTGGACCTCCCCGTCATGCCGGACGTACACGTACGGGATATATGGAGACTTCCCCACGTCCACGCTGGCCAGGGAAGAGGGGTCGGTGTGGGGCAGGCTCAAGAAGCAGGTCAAGCCCTGGGAATCTGAAGGTCTCTGAGCAGCTCAGCAGGGAAAGAAATGCAGGGGGTTCCAGGCAGCAGGGCAGCCTGGCAGTTTAGTCTGGCCTTCGTTTTCCCAAGCTTCTTATCTACCTCCTGACCTGCCACTGCCAAGGCCACTTTCCAAATAGTAAAGGTCATTTCTCCTTTATTCCCCTGGCAGCCTAGCTACAAAGGCAGACCGGGTGCCCTCAGACCCCAAAGCCACGGGCTGTAAGGCGATTGCCCAGCTGTCCCCATGCACCACCCCTGACCCCGGGCTGGGCAAAGCTCAGGCCCCAGGGTTGCCAGCCTGGTACAGACAGGCTTGGTGGGAAAGCAGAACCTTGAGAAGTCAAGACGAAAGCTACGTCACTGTTTAAGCTGGAGACCCAGGAAACTGGGGCTCCCCAATCCCTCTAGCCCAAGCAATGCAGGGCTTGGGGCTCTGGGTCAGCTGTCTCCCCGAATAATGATGCGAGTGGCACCCCCTGAAGCTGGGCGATGCAGTGGGTACTGGGTGGAGGGCAACTGGCCCCCCCACCTTCCCCTTCAACCTGCCTGCCCAGCCATCTTCCCAGCCCTCGGATTCAGGAGCCCAGGCGGTGGCGCCTGAAGGATGGGGAAAAGGGAAGTTGGTCAAAGCCAAATGAGACAGTGTTTGGCTATTGGGAAAAAAGGCTGATGGGACCCATTTGATATCAGGGGTGCAATCTGTGGCCTGTCAGGCACCTGTGTGACTTGAAAGTCTGAGTGTCTCCTGGCCCCAAATCTCCTCTGCGACCAGGAGCAGTCACCACCACTGGCACTTCATTCCTTTCACTAATATTCCTGCTCCTTTTAAAACACAGCTGCCCCTCATTAGACTCTCATAAGTCAGTGTGGATTCATTTACTGGCCGCCTTTTCATGGGGAAGAGGGCCCTTGGGCCAAGAAGGACAGAGTTTCAACATCAGACATAGAAAAAGAGGAGATTTGTTTGTTTGTTTGTTTTTTAAAGAAAAGGAAAGGAGGAAAAAAAAGACAAAGGGGAATTTGGGCCCAAGCCAACTTTACCTACAGTTCTGCAGGTCTGGTGGGGCATCTCAGATGCAACAGCCGGGATCTTGTCTCCCGCCCCCTCCCTTCCCCAGCCCCCGCGCCTCCCCACCCCCACCCCTCCACCCCCTGCCCGGCTGCCCGGCTGCCCGGCATCTGATGGCAGCACTCACAACTCATTGATGAGAATGTCTGGGACCCAGATGCTGTCCGTGGGGATGGACAACTTGGTGATGTTGTCAAAGTCCTCAGGGTTCCACTGGAGAAACTCATCAGTCCAGAACTAGGGGAGGAGAAGGTACAGTCACGGGCAACCCCTTACGTCTTGGGCGGTATGGTCCGCAACTCAGGCCAACTTCACCGCTCGGAACCCCACGCAACAGGTGGGCGTCTTCTTGGGAGAATCTGGGCGTCAGTGGTACCCAGACCACTCAGTAGTCCCCCCACCTCTGTACTCACACATCCGTGTTCGAACATGACACAAACAGACACAGCCTCTCCCCGGGAAGGTATTCAGTCTTTTCTAAATGTTATAAATCCTCTAGCCACCAACTGAGGGATCTTAGACAAATAGCTTCTTGGGTCTTGATCTGCACATATGCAAATGTAGCATGCACCTCACAGGGTAGAGATGGTTATTGCTAAATTTTGATCAATGCATCCTGCACTATCCTGCCAGCATGACTGCTCTAAAATGTAAATTTGATCGTGTCACTCCCTTGCTTAAAATTCTTCATGTGGTGCCCTGTTGCCATCAGGATAACATTAAACCTCACGGGCAAGAAAGGCCTACATATTCTGACCTGCACCTGTCTCTCTAGCCTCATTTTTCTTGCCGAGCTCTCCGTGCAATCTACCCTCCAGCCACATGAAATTAAACATTGTGGAAACCTCCACATCGCTGCAGACCCTGCTCCCTCCCCATCCTGCGATCCTGTCTTCTCTATCGAGGTGAATGTTTCTCGTCCTACCAGACTTAGCCAAGGCATTTGTCTGTTTCCTTCTCCAGGATCCTTCCATGACCCCCACTCCCCAGGCTGGGTTTTGTGCCTCCTCTGTGCTCCCCTGGAGGCTGGTACCTTACTTTGCTGCATTGGAACAGTTGTCTTGCTGCTTTGAATTGTGGCTCTTGTGTTGGTGGCCTCCACTAGTCTGTGAGCTCATTGTGGGCAGAGCCTGAGTCTAGTTTGTGTCTCTAATTCTGGTCCCTTAGCACAGCTGCTGGTGCACAGCCGACTGGCCTCACTGCTGGGACACACAAGTGATCCTACAGGTCCAGAGGTGGGACTGAGGCCAGATGTCTCGGGAAAGGGGCCCCAGGCTGCCTGTTCTTTCTTGGGTCCCCAGCTTCAGGCAGGTGTGCTCTGTATAAAGCGATCTCTCCAAGGCAGAGAGGGAGCAGTACGTGAGGAATCAGCATTCTGGCTTCTTCCTCCGCACCACTCCCTGTCCCATGCGCTGGTGGTGGAGGTGGATGTCGCCGTGAGTAGGGGAAGGGATTTAACAGAGACCCACATCTGCCAGCTGTGTCCCCAAAGCCCCCTTCAGGTGTGACTTCTAAGAGCTGTCCCCCGCCTCCTGCCGCCCTCTCTTCAGCCACTTCAGCCACTGCTCTGCTGTCTTCCCCACAGCCTCAGGGGCTGCCGGAGCAGGACCAGCTGGGGACTGCAGCCCCCGCTGCTGGCCTGCCCTACCCCCCCCCAGCTCCAACCAGAAATGCCACCAGGACCTTAGAGTCATCCACACCCGGGTGCCTGAGCGATGCCCCTCAGAAGCTGGCAGAGGAGGGGAAGGCTAGGTGGATGGACTCATCCTGTTTCAATCACCCCATTTGGTAGTCATCCAACATGACTCCACAGAAGGAAGAACTTCCTAGCAATCAGAGCCGTTTGAAAGCCAGCAGATGCCTTCTGAGCTCCGGGGCACTGAGGTGTTTAATCAACAGAGGTGGGGCAAGCACTTGTTTGAGGTGCTGTGCAAAACCTCAGAAGCCAGCAGGGTTTGGAGGATCTCACCTCCGCTAATCTTGCAGCTTCCTTCCGTCCCCTGAGATTAGAGGAGTCCAGACTCAGGAGATCCTGGGTCTCATGAGTATGCCTGGCCCCTCTCCTCTCCCTACACCTTTCCCTTCCTCTCCTCCTCCCTCCCCTCCCATCTCTGTCCCATCCCCTCCCCTCCCCGAGGCCTCCTAGAGTCCAGTCCCATCCCATCCTGACTCCTCTGAGATGGAGTCTTTCCAGGAAGGGTAAGTCCGGTCCCAGGAAACGCGGGTGGGGGAGGGGCTGGTCTGCTCACCTGCCGGTACCAGATGTAGGTGGTCAGTACCTGATTCTTCTCATCCTGTGGAAGGAAAGGGTGCTCAGCACAGGTGGCCCTGCGGGCTGGGGGCCCACCTTGCACACACCAACCCCAACAGGAGTTGCTGCTCAGTGTCCCTGTTTCCTTGGGAAGTAAGAGTGATGAAATGGGGCGGGGAAAAGACGCCAACTGGAAAACCTGGTCTTTAATAGGACACACCTAGAAAGAAGTTCAACTTTTTTTTATCCTCATATGTTTATATATATATATCTCCTATTACCTCCTATTATGTTGGGTATATTTTGCATATACATACGTAATATAATAACAGAAGATAATAGAAGACATATGTGACAATATCATATAGATACATGTCTGTACATTTATACATCTCTCTATCCAGATAGATGTCTCTCTCCTGCCTTAGTATGAAGTCAAGCTGTGCAAAACCACATAGAGTGAAAAATTCATCACTCTCCCTCCCTCCATCCAATTCCCAATCTCCCTTCCCAAAACAGCCACATTGTAGTAAACTGTCAAGGTCAGTTTCACCCACCCTCCCCCAGCACAGTGCCCAGCATCTCTGCAACTGCCTTCTTGTTTACCTCTGCCCAGTGTCCGACCTCCTCTGCTGGACAGTGCACCCCACCCTACTCCAGTAATTGATTAATTGACTTATTTATCATTCGTTCTTCAACAGCAATTTAGTTAACACCCGCCATGTACCAGGGATGTGTGCAAGACAGCAAGGGCGTAAGTGGATCGGACAGTCTGAGCCCTCACGCAGCTCCCACCGCAGAATCAATGTGTGACCAACCACCTGCCGGGAGTGACCCACTGGCTGTAGGGCGTGGGAGAGGCAGCCACGCAGGTGAGCCGTTTTCTGGTTTGGGCAGCTGTCCTGAGCCGTGCCAGACCACAGGTATTGTGGGCAGTTGAATGCCCACTGTGCTGCCGAGGGGTGACTTGGTCTCACGTGGTCTCCCACCCGGGCAGCAGGGCGGAGCGCTCACCACATTGAGGATGGCGTAGACGATGACGTCGATGGACACGGTGGTCGGCTTCCTCCAGTCCCGCACCGGCCGCACGCCCTTCTTGTAGTCGGCCAGAAGGTGATCTGATAGCCTCAGCAGAGCAGGCCTGGAGGAGTTCCGGGCCGGGAGGCCCCTGCCGTGCCTGGCTGGGAAGGAGAGCAGTTCCAAGTGGATGGTGGGGCCTGAGCCTTCCCCACGTCTCCTGCCCTGGTTTGAAAGCTGTTCAAAGGAAAGCAACCCTAGCGTTCCCCCCTCCCCAGATGCCCACACACCCCCACAGGATGAAATCCTCATCACTGGAGCATTTGTCTGGAGAGATTCCTGCCAAAATCCAAAGGGATTGTCTGGAAAGGGGAACAGAGGTGCCCGTTTCCATGAGAAGGGCAGCCGGGCGGGAGAGCAGCTGACATGAGACAGGCGAGGTCTAAAGCAGGCTGAGAACTGAGACAGGTTGAGAGTAGCTACCTGCCCAGAGGAGGCGGGCCCGTGGGAGATAACGGGAAGTTGGCCCTGGGACGTGACGCCGGGAGGTGCGAGGTCTGCAGGAAAGCACAGCCCCGCGCACACAGTTTCTAAGCCCAGAGGGCTGCCGAGGGTGAGCCGCGGCCAAGGTCAGAGCTCCGCACCCGCCCAGCTCCTCGCCATCCTCTTGACCCCAGCCCGCAACTGACAAAGAGGGAGGGGCGGGCCTCCAGTGAGAACAGACGCCCCCACTCCGTCCTGCAGATTGCAGCCCCAGAAGATCCTCGCCCCCTCTCCACGCTCCCACCAGCTCTGGGGGACGGTTGGGCCGGCCTCCTCTGTGGGCCAATTTGATGGGGTTAGGAAGAGGGCTGGGGCGAGGTGTGTAGGAAGCGAGGAGAAGCCAGACTGTCCCCAGAGCCGGAGGCCCAACCCAACTCCGAGGCCCAGCCCCTCTCTGGGGGAATTTCGCCCGCACCTCAGGGGTCCCTCTGGGAAACAGTATGGGTGCTTCCTGAAAGATGCCAGAAACATGGTGGTAAAAGAGGGCGGGGAAGGGGAGCGGCGGGGGGACCAGGGTACAGGCTGCGAGGCCATCAGGGGCTGGCAGCGTGAGACAGACCCTGGGCCCAGCAGGCCTGAATTCTCGAAACAAAGCTGCCTCTTTGATGGTGTCCATCACCTGTGCAACCTGAATAGCAAATTGGCCCCGCCCCTCACCCACCTGCCCCCGATAACCTTCCAGCTTCCCTCAGAAAGACAGAGAAGAGCAGAGAGAGAGGAAGACAAGAAGCTGTTTACTGCATGTCTGTCTTGGAATATTATCAGTGAACATATGGCTCATTTCAGTTTCAGAAAAGCCCACTGCAGTGGCTTTCATGACAGTCCCCACTTTACAGACAAAGACCCCCAAAGTTCAGAAAGTACTGTGTCCTATGAATAAGGGGAGTGAGATTTGAACCCGGGTCCCTGTGTGTTTTCACTACCCCAGCAACAGCCCAGCAACAGTCCTGTTGTCTGGGACTCTTACCAGCTTGGAGAGAGCCAGACCGGGCCCTGCGGGCCTCAGAGCCAAAGGCCATTGCTGGGAGGGGCAGAGCTTCTCCCCAGACAACGAAGCCCCAGACCACAGTCATAACTTGCAGCCTCGGCCTCCCTGTCGCACTGAGTTTCCCTAAGCGACAGCTCGGAGGGGGAAGAAAGCCTTGTGCCCAACAGCCGTTCAGATCTGTCCAGTTAAGCACATCCTAACTGTGCCCCAGGCCCAACTTTAACTCAGCTCTGGACGGAAAGAAAACCTCCCCAAATGGGGACTGAACATTGTCTGAAGCTAAAGGAAACAGATCCTTTTGTGCCTAAAACACCCTGTATCCATGGGAGGCAGGAAAGGATGGGTGGGGGAAGGCAGAGAGAAGTTTGGTGTTATTGGAGTTTAGCCCCGGAAGGGAACTTAGAAGAGGAAGGCCCAGGCAACTTGTGCAATGAAAGCAGTGGAGTTGAGGAAAGATGACCACGTTAGTTCTGGCCTCCACACGACTGCTAATGAGCTGTGTGACCTTGAGTGAATTACTCCGCCTCTCTGGACCACAGCATTCCCACTTATAACAAGAAAGGGTGGACCAAATGAGCTCCAAGTTCCCTTGCAGCTGCCATCTGATGGGTCTGGGGGCAGGGCAAAGAGGAGAGGAGCCCCTCTCTGGTGCCTGTCTAAGCGTTTCCCACATCGCAGGCTGCTGCTCTGAGCCCCTCGCTGCAAGCCCTGTTCTCCCCTGTACTCATCCTCTCCAACTTGCCAGCTGGACCCCAGTGCCTTAAAATTTTCTCATGCTCCTATGTAGTAGGATCCCTGACTCTCCAGCAGCCTCACCCACTCCCAAAGCCCCCTTGCCTCAACTCTTGGAGGAACCGAGCATCCGCTACCCAGCCTCCGTAGCCACCAGCCAGGTCCCATGTGCTTCCCCACGGTCCCCTTACCTTCTCCCGGCGCCAGGAGCGTGGGCAGAAGCAAGGCGAGCAGCGCCCACGGCGCCCACGGCAGCATGGCGAGCTTCCCGCCGGGCGGGGGTGCCTCTGAGTAGCCTTCAGGGTGAGCCCTGCTGAGGACCAGCCGGCTCACTCTCTGCCAGCCGCATGTCCCCTCCAGCCTGCCTCTCTGGGCTGGCTGCTCCCCGCACCTTCCGAGGCTGCAGCCTCCCACTGCCCGGGCCACCAGGGCTGGGAAGCTGCCAAGTTTTCCTGCAATCAGTGCTTCAGCTGGATCAGGTTTCAGGGTGGGAGGGAAGGGGAGGGAGCCAGTGAGAGGGGAGCCCGCCAGACTGATGTCATGTGGTTGGAGCCCAGTCCACGCATTTGGCCAGGTGGCCCGGCCAAGTTCCCCAAGGAGTGACTTGGGGACAGGGGGCTGCAGAAGCCCCCGGAGCGAGGATGCAGCCTGTCTGCTGGAAGGTGTTCCAGGATGCTGCCTTCATTTATGTCCGCTGGTAGCACTGGGCTGGGACAGGGTGGGGTGAGAGAGGAGAAGCAGGATCTCCATCCTCTTACTGCACGGGTGACACAGTGTCCCAGCTAAGAGGGTGACAGGACGTCTGCAGACAGAGGAAGGGGACCTGGGGTTCTCACATCTGCCTAAATTTTCATATTTAAATATGTAAGTAATTCTACACATGTATACATAGAATTTTATATATACATACATATTTATTTATTTTAATATGCACAGTAAGTACATGTTATAAAAATATAATAGTAAGACATACTCACTGTAGAAATACATGAAGAAAAGTTAAAGTCATCCATAAGCATACTTACTGCCAGAGACAGCAGTAATAATATTACTATTATTTAATATTAATTAATATTTAATATTTTGGTGTATATTTTTCTATAATTTCCTTCGGTAACAGGTATACAATGAAGTAAATATACTATATATATATATATATATATATATATATATTATTTTGTGTCCTGATCCATTTTTGTGGCTTAATATCATTTCATGAGCAGCCTCAGCACTTTCTTTTAAATGCTTGTTTTCTTAAGACATGTTTCTTTTTCCCTTGTAAGTTAAATACGCAGTTATCTAGCCCTCAGATCCTCAACTGCGTGCCACCAAAATTGTCTGAGAAAAGAGCCGCTGGGAGTTTCTGTTTTGAGTCCTGCGCCCACTTCACCATCTGAGTAGATGTGGACTTTTTCACCTCAAGTGTGTTAAAGGCAAGATGGACCTGCATCTGTCATGGCAACTTCAACCACAAAACGTTTTCATTCCTTTTAATCCTCTTCCAGTTGAATTTAAATGTGGAGTAAGCTGAGGACACTGTAGGAAGGAAGAATTTTCTGATTGTAGTTAAGTTAAAAAAAAAATCACCTTGGTTGGGGTGAGTCCTTTTTGGTTCTGTCTGGATTTTTCCTCTTATTCATGGGCATGATGAAATCTGCGTGCAGCATCGCACCTGTCACAGGTGGCGTCCCTTTATGTGTCTATCAGCAGAGTTTGGCCCTGGGATGTCCAATCAAGCTCGAGGAGGTTGGGCTACCCCTTCTCTTAAGTCATGTGCGTCCTCACTGCACAATCCAGAGAAACGAGGAAAATCATTTCCATGAATTCCTCCTGCAGGGGATGGTGATGAGGATAAGTAAGAGGGGGAATAGGAGAAAAGATGTGGCCGTGAACTTCTAGGGAATTTAAAGAGCCAGACTGAATGCGCTCCCACCCTCGGAATGAATGCACTCGGATTCCGGGCTCGACAGCCCCACAAGGCGAGGCCAGCAGAACCAGGCTGCCCCAGGGCCTCTAGCTGAGGTCTCAGAGAGACTCAAACTCGGGGGTGGGGGCTACCTGAGGATTCTACCTGCATCCTCAAGTCCAACATCTGGAGTGATAAGCCAAGCCTCTTAGGCTCCTGCAGATTTCTAGAAGGATTTCTCCTCTTGCTTCTGTGCATGATGAAGTCTGCATATGACATTATACCATCTATTGATGGGGTCCCTTCATGTAGCTGTTAGCCAGGGCTTGATCTTCGGAAGTAACAAACCCACCTGTGGTTTTCATTATAGTTGTTACATCATTAAAGAGCAAATAGACATTTACCTGCTCCCCGCAACACACCTTAACCCCTGCCCCCAAATGCCCCCTTCTGTATCCTTGGGGCTCCTTGTGTGCATCCGTGAGGCACCCCCTCAACCCCGTCTCTTGCTCCAAGCCCAGGCTAGCATGGCCTGGAACCCATTCTTTCCACAGAGCCGAGCCCTCCGGAGACAGCCAGCCAGGGGGAAGCACCTGACATTGAACTTGTTCTGAAAGGGGCATTGCAAAAGCACAAGGAAAGACGGACAAGGGGAGGATGAAGAGAAGCAGGAGGTAAAGCTATAGAAAGGGCAGACCTGGAGAAGGAGAAAGGGGAGAGGTTAAAAATAAATAAATAAAAGGAAGAAGAAAGGGAGGATGAGAAAAGCAGGAAAAATTGGTAAGAAACTGAGAACGGAGAGGAAAATAGATGTAACAGGCAAGGAGGGAGGGGGACAAAGAAGAGGACAAGAGAAGGAGGAAAAGAAGAGAGGAGAGAGGTGGAAGGATGCCACGGGGGCGGCAGGAAGGGGCTGAGCCATGAGCCCCCGGGTGGGCTGAGTGTGGGATTCTGGGAGCGGGGCTCTCTACACTGGGCAGCACACCATCTCGGGGCCAGTGGGAAAGCCTGGAGACCCTGTCCCACGGGCCCCAAGCTTTCATTTCTGCAGTGATCCCCTGGAACCCTCTGAGACTGCCCAACTGTGTTAGGGAGGAAAGAGGATGTCTTCTGTACAGCGTGTGCATTAGAGAATTAGCTTCTTAGGTAACAGGATTAGAGCGAGCAGGGCGGGCCACGGCCCCGAATGGAGATGTATTGCCTGTGCGCCTCCCTGATGGAGCAGCAATCAAGTTTCCCCTGAAGAAATTTCCTATTAATGGATTTGATGGCACAACAGACAACGGGAGTTGGAGCCGTGGCCGGTGGCGGGGTGTAAATTGCCTCCGATAAACCTGTGGAGTCACTTTTGCCCCTTTTAAACAAGATCAGAATTAGTGTGAGGCCTTGATAAACTCTCCCTGGCCAGTGGGGATGAGGGAAAAGCAGGGGCCTGGCTAATTTGATTCCTGAGCTCTGCCTGCAGACGGCCGGGCTCCTCCCAGGGAGCCGAGGCAGACACGCAGATGGCAGCCGTCCAGCGTGGGTAATGAAAAGCTCTGAGGCTGCAGGACCCGCAGGCCCGGGCCGTCCTCTGTGCCAGCTGCTGCCTGCACCGTGGGAAGGGGGACAACACTCACACGTGGGCCTGGAGTTTTCCACCCGCTCGGGATGCACGACATATCCCTTCTCTTGCTCCCATTTTTCAGATTGAAACACAGCTCAGACAGCCTCCAGGACTTGCCTCAATTCCCAAAGCAAGTTGTGGATGGAGCTGAGATCCCCCAGGATCCTGGCTCCGGCCTCTTCCATCACAACTGTTTTTCCCATCTTCTCCAGTAGATTTTTACTGGTCTGTAAAACCTTTACCACCAGAGAGCCGGATCTTTTAGAACCTATAAACCTACAAAAATTCTGCAAGCTGCAGTACATCAGGCCCCACTCGCGGCCCGCCTGCTGGAGAAGGGCTGGGGGAGGCGAATGGTTTGTCATCATGGTGCTAAGTGGGAGATACAGCTTCATCCTCCCCCATCACCTTGAGGAGAGGGACCCATGCAGCCCCAGTGGTTGGACACCCAGGCTTGGTGCTGGCTCACGGAGTCCCCATGAGCCCCACCTCTCTGCCCTGGGGTGGCACAGGGAGACTGGTGCAGCCTTTCCACCACCCATTTCCAGGGACCTGACACACCAGGGCATCGAGGTTGAACAACTTAGGGGTTGTCTACTCGTGGTGCGGCTGGAAGCCAGATGGACACGGAAAGATGCCTGGCTCAGTTTTCCTAGCTCCCCTGCAGCAGCAGTGGCCTTCATAGGGAGGAGAGAAGAGGAAGCGTGTCCTCATACATTGCAGGGTCTCTTCCCTCCTGGTCCTTCTTTCCATGATGTCCCGTCAAGTCCCATCGTGACCTGTTCTCTATCAAGGCCCTGGTCTTAGGAGTGGCCTGGTTCCACACCACTCCACCAACAGTACCTGTTATTTATCAAGCATACTGGGTCCTCGGCCCTGTGCTAAGCTCTTTATCATATTTAATCTTTACTTCCGATGGAGAAGATCTTGGTCCCATATCGCAGATGAGAAAATTGAGGCACAGAGAAATTAAGCAAGCTGACATAGCTGATAAGCGGAGAGTGTGGTATTAAGTCTTACAGACTCAAAAGCCTGGGCTTTTGACCGTGTGGTTGCACTGAGTCTCAGAGCATCTCTTGGATTTAGATCCAGGCTGATTGGACTCTGGCTCCAATCCCGGGAAAGGATGTGGTCTTTGTTCTTGCCTTGACTGGTTTTGTTGAGACGGTAGGCTCATTGGGCTGGCCCGACATAAGCCTGCTAATTAAAGATACTTTTATTGAAGAGTGTTGTACATAAGAATATATGATCACTTAATGGGCTGTGTACTATTTTCCCCAGTACAAAGTGGCCCCAGAAATACCACACTGCAGCATCCTAGCCCCAGCAGGGCCAGTTTCTGCAAATGTCGGGTGTGGGCTGCTCAGTACATGTGGGACTGGTGACCTCTGCAGCCCCTCCTCATGGTCTGGAAGTGATGCTAGAGTTTTGGGAGCCTAATGTTATTCTGTAGAGTCTGGGTGCCTGGGGTGGGGCTTCATAAGAACGGTAGGGTTATTTCTTGGCTCCTGCTACCCGGGAAAGAGGCTTTTCCTAGTCCTCCAGCCAGACAGGACAGAGGTTCTAAAGTAAGGGACACGGTGAGGCCAGGCCTTCCCAGGGCTGGTGATGAGTCATTCGTCCACCTGGTCACCCCAGACCAGAGCTAGACCTGGGGACAGAAGGGCGTTTGGCTTAAAGTTTTCTCTAACTCAAGGGAATTACTGAATTCTAGGGAGGAAGGGACCAGAGAGGACCCCTTATTCCTGGTGAGTGGCCATTTGTCCATCTGGCCACCCCAGAACTGGACCCAGGAGCAGACGACGCCTTGGCTTAAATTCCTCTTACTTGAATTCTAGTTCCCAGCAAGGAAGGGACTGGAGTGGTCATTTTTTCCATCCTCTTGCTTCTGGGACGATTAGTCTTAATATATTGTTATTAGTATTTTCTGGGAAATTTTTAAAGAAAGAAACATCACAAGCCCCTTTGGGATTTCAAAACCACGTTTCTCCTAATATCTAACTTTAAGTGCACTTGGTACAATTTGAATCATTTCCTTTCATCCTGTAGAAATGAGTCCCATCTCCCATCCATCCTCTCCATCATCTCCGAGAGGCAGTGAGAACACAGTGGTCATTTCTGGGCTCTTCCAGAGGAGAGAGAGCAGAGGCAGAGAACAGTACCATTGACCGACCTTTGTGAGCACCACCCGGATGACAGTGCGCCTTCACGCAGGTTGTCACTTCCCCTTTGAAATGCATTGGTGCCCTCTGACATAGGTGACATTATCCCCACTTTATAAATGAAGAACTACAGCTCCGAGACGTTTAGTAACTTGCCCAACGCCATTCAGCTAATGGGTGGCCACACCTGCTTTGGAACCCTAAGCCAAGTGAGGGCAGCGCTCATGAAGAGCTTAGGCCGTCTTTGACCTTTTCCACAGAGGTGAGAAGCAAAGAGGAAGGAAACTCAACAAGCTGTAATGGCCGCTGCCTCTAGGGGTGTGGGATGTGGGGCTAGAAACAGAATAGGCCTCGTGGGTGCTTGACCAAGTCCATGGAATGAATGGAAGGGGCAAAGCAATCTGGTGCGAGCTTCTCAATTTATCAGCGAGGAAAGTGCATCTCAGCAGGGCCGGGCAAGTCATCAAACCAGAGCTAACTCCGGCTCAGGGAATTTCCCAGAGTCCGCTGCTGGAGTGTTTGGAGAACTTGCTTTGCTTTGTCTTTTTTCTTTTCGGGTCTGGCCTCGTAGCCCACCTGGCCCCTGTTCCTTCTCTGTCCCCACCTGCAACCCTCTTCCTGTGACCCTCCCCATTGTCCTGTCCACTCTGCCTTAGAACCTTTGCCTGAGGTCTTCCCTCTGCCCAGGGCGCTCTCCTGTCAGATGCCTACTCAGCTAAATATGAGGTGCCCTCACCTCCTTCAAGTCTTTACCTAAATCTCACCTGCTCCGTGAGGCCTACCTTGATACTCATTTCACACCCTCACCGGCCCTATCCGTCCCCAGCACACCTGATCCGGCTTACCTGCCCCACTTTTTTCCTTCTTCCCATGGCCCATCACCTCCTAGTCTTCTACAGGATTGACTCATGTTGAGTCTTTATTCTCTGTCTCCACTGATAGACTGTCAGCTCCGCGAGGGCAGGGATCTTCTGGGGCTTTGTCTACTGATGTATCCCAAATACTATAACCATGCCTGGACCTAATAGGGGTCAGTAAATATATGAACATATTCGTCTTGTCTTAAGCAACTAAGTGTGTGGTCATTTGTCACAGCAGCCATAGGAATCTAATACACGATATTCCACAGACAGCACCCCTCCCAATCACCAGCACAAACCCTAGGTGTGTTTTCTCTCATCACACAAAACCTCAGACCCTCACAGACCAACGCTGGGGCAGGAGGACCCTGCAAAGTCCCCGGTGATTGCAGCCCTGATAGCCTCGTGTTCCTCCTCCGGAGTGCTGTTCCCCATTAAGCCACCCTCTTCCTCCTCCTCTGGAACTTTCCAGATGCTTCCCAAAGGTCTTGCTGACCTGGAGGAGCTTCCCCGAGAGGGCTCCCTCAATCTTCCTGCTTCCGAGTATTTAGTCCTAATGAAGAGTCTTCCAAAAGTGGGCCGCACTTTGCACGTCTGCTGCCATCATCACATTTGCACACTTGCTGCAGCTGCTGATCGTCCCCCTGGAAAATTTCCTTCCCCTCCGGCTCCCCTGAAGGTGATTTCAGGCATGCACGTCCTCTCCAAATTCTATAGCTCAGCTTGTCAGTCCACCAAACAAAGGTTGAGGTGACCAGCCCCATTTACACTACAATGTTAAGGTTATTAGGAGGACTAAATTATGTCCAGGATGCAAAGTTCTCATCCACTGCGTGACATACATTCAGTGACCCACAGGTGGTAGCCACCAGTAATTGGCATCATTACCATCATCTTGATCACTCTCCGGGGTTTATTGTTACCTTATCCCTGCCTCATCTACAAAATGAGAGCTTTGAACAAGCTGCTCTAGTTCCCTTCCAAATTTGAGTGACTCCCCCCCAAACACACACACACACATAAACACACACATCCTGTTGCTCAAAGAGGTAGTGCAGGGGACCCCAGACCTACAAAGCCACAGTGGCAAGCCTGCGTTCTGCTCAGCTACCCTCGGTGTCAAGTTCAGGGAGCAGGCAGAGTTCCATGGCAGCTGAAAGGGCTGAGGGCAGAGGGGGAGGGAGAAACGGGGCAAATGGCCGGAGGGACGAGGGGGCTGCAGGGAGACCTATGGGCCTGGAGTTTGGCCCCAGAGCCATCTCCTGTAGCCCTGGAAGCCGTGCCCCATAAAACCTAATGAGTGTTGGCAATCTCACCAGCTAGGAAGGTCTTAGAGATGGAGTGAGCTTTCATCCCTCCCCGGGACTGGGGCTGAGACACAGTGTCTGGGAGAATGGCCACTGGGCCACCTTAGGGACCTGGGTGGGGATACAGCATCGGCTCCACTTGAGTGGTGCCTCTTCCCCGCACTGGCACCTCTGGGAAGCAGGGGACTTAGCGGTGACAGCAGCACAGCCCCACCCTGTCACTTGGGGTTCTACCCCTCCCCACCCTCAGCACCCAGTGCTTTGATACTAAATGGCAGCACGCACAAAATGCACTGTCTGCTGTATCAGTAAACAAAGGATATTGCAGCCATCAACCCACTACACCCGCCCTGACAGTGAGCCCCAAGTGAACTCAGGCTGCCCACTGCCAAGCCCACAGCCACTGCAGCCATGCCCAATGGTGCCCCGAGAGGGGACCCAGGATGGGAAAGAACTGGACACTGGCCCCGGATAGCTAAGGTGCGTATCACAGGAATGATTTCAGGGAGCCCAGACTCTCGCATCTTCCGCTACATAGAGAAGCGCTAAATTCATTAACTTGAGATGTTCTGTTTTCTTTAATTAACAGTAATCTTTTGATGTTCCGACTAAGTGGTTTTTGTTGCAGAAACTCTGGTATATCCTGGCCGCTCCCTTAGCTCTGTGGAGCAGTCCCTCGCTATCTGAGAGGCTGCCTGCGGGGCTTGAAGTCCTCAGAAAGTCCTCCAAATAAAAACAAAGTTCTCAACTTTTAGGTTGTTCATACTTTTTCAGTTGACAGCAGAAAGCACTTTCCCCACTGCAGCCTGGCCGGCTGCCTCTCGGGAAATGGGAGCACAAGTTCCTTCATCCAGAACTCCCAGTGCCGGGGCTCTGCGCGGACAGTACCACATGCCAGAGATACGGGATGGGTGACCGCAGCGTGGTCCCTCCCATCTCAGGTCCAGCTATGCTTGATACTCTGATGTCAGAACCAAGCCAAGGACCACAGAGCCAAGCTCTGGGCGAGAGTTTGGATGAACAAATGGGCTGTATCTGTCAGAGGCCAGTCCATCAGAGGAAGCCGTCCCGCGAGGGGAGGGAGTCACACAGTGGAGGTCCGTGGAGAGACTGTGGCCAGCAGGAGAGCCCAGGAGTTTGCCCCACACAGCAAGTGGGCTCTGGGGTAAAGAGGGCACTTGATGGTTGGTGCTGGCAGCCTGGTTCTCCAGAAAAGAGGGCGTGTTCTATCAGGGGAAGGAGGGCAGTGGAAGGGGCCATCTTCACTCCCCTCTCTCCTTGGACGGCACACACACAACCATCTCCGCCATCTGCCCACAGCCTATAATTCAGCCACCCAGCTGCAGAGTGCTTGGCTGCTCCGCTTGTGGGGAGGGCAGATTACCGAGTGGAGTGCAGTGACTGGCAGGTGCCTGGCGGGCCCAGCTGCCCTGGTAGCGGTGGCTGGCTCCACGTGATGCTGCACTGCCCGAAAAACAGCCCCCACTCCCAGCCTTCTGGGCATCCCCTTCCCAGAACTCAGACTGCCCCCCTTTCCCTTCGCCATTCTTTAGAGCCGCACTTCTCCAACTGTCATGTGCAAAGGAATCATCTGGAATCTGGTGAGAATTCAGATTCCAGCGTAGGCTCTAGATTCTCTATTTCTAACCAATTTCCCGGTAATGTACCCTGCCAGTCTAGGGTGATGGTCCCTGCTGGTCCAAGGCTGCGCTTTTTAAATAGGAAATCCTTAGAGTTTACATGGCTTTTTAACGCTTGTGATCTCTCTAGGCTCTCGGAATAGCCCTGCGGAAAGATGGTAAATAATAATAATTACTGTTATTCTCAATGCTTCTAATGCAAGCCTTGGGTTTTCATACAGTCCATCTCAGTCCTCACAGCGCCTCAGCAGAAGAGATCTTTCTCAGGATTCACAGATGAGAAAAAAGGGAGGGAGGATATAGCTCAAATGGTAGAGCGCATGCTTAGCATGTACCAGGTCCTGGGTTCAATCCCCAGTATCTCCTCTAAAAATAAATAAATAAACCTAGTTACCTCCCACTGCCTCCCACAGCACCCCCCCAAAAAAATCCATTTAAAAAAAAAAGATGAGGAAAAAATAACTGACGTTCTGAGATAACTCAGTCACTTGACCAAGGTCAGAAACCCAATGAGTGGTGGAGTTGGAATTCAAACTCCTGTCTTCTTTGAAGACGTAATGGTCAAGAGGGCAAGCCCTGGAGCCAAAGTGAGCCTGAGGTTAGCCAAGAGCCCAAGAGTCTGGACTCAGACTGCTTAGATTTGAATCTGAGCTTTGTCACTTACTAGCTTAGTGATCTTGGGCAACTTAACCTCTCTGTGCCTCAGTTTCTTTAACTGTGAAATGGGAATAATACTAGGGTTATCATGAGTCAGCCCTCTGTATCTGTGGATGTGGAACCTACAGATTCTGAGAGCTGACTGTATAAGACTTGCGCATTTACAGATTTGGCATCCATGGCGGGGGGTCCTGGAACCTATACCCTGCAGATACCAAGGGATGATGGTATACGATATCTTATTATACACGTATATCTCATAATGTATATAATCCTCATAATAACCATAGCATTATCTATCTATCTATCTATCTATCTATCTATCTATCTATCTATCTATCATCTATCTATCTATCCATCTATTGTTGACCTTAAACAAATAGGCAATTACTTCTTCAGCAGTAATGGGTTTATTCAGGATTAGCAATGATTTGCAATCTGGGGTCAGCAACCATGGCAAGCCACGTGCAAGTCTCATACAACAAGGAGAGGAGAACTCTTTTATAGAGAGGAAGAGGAAGTTGAGAGGGCTACAGTAAACAGAGAGCCCATTGGATGAATTGAGAGTTCAAAGTGCAGTAGCTTTTCATTGGCTGAGCTGTGATCATCTCTCGTTGGCTGAGCTCTTGATGGTCTAGAAGAGAAAGTTTTTCTTCTTCCTGTTGGGCTCTGCTGTCATTTAGGGTGTGAAGACTCCCGCTTCTGACCGCCCAACTCCATCTGAATTGACGTTTCTGTTTATTAATTTTTATATTATCTACCTAATGAGATAATGAGATTAGAGACAGAGAGAGAGCATTTAGAGAAGTGTCTGGCACAGATACAAGTGACACTGATTACTTGTGAAATGAGGATATGAATACTGAGGATTAAAAACTATCATCTAATCATATACCAGCTACTTTTCTAAGAATTTTACATGTAGTAACTCATTTAATTCTCCTAATAACTCTATTAGCCAGGGTTACTATTAATCACATTGTATAGATGAGGAAACTGAGGCCCAGAGTTTAAATGACTTGCCCCCAAATCACATAGCTAATAAGTGATGGAGCTGGAATTTAAACCCAGTGTGACACATATTGACACACTGAGTGTTTCCTGTGTGGCCAGCACTGTTGTAGGCACTGGAAATATAGCAGTGGACACAGTAAGCTCCCCGCTCTCCCAGGGCTGGCACTCTAGGGATCCTAGAATAATTCCTCCTAAGAAGTCAGCACAGTGCCCGGCACAGGGGGAAACCCTCAGTAAACCTTAGCTCTGTTTGTCCTCTCACCCCTATCTTGCCCGGGGCAGACATCACAAATTGATCACAGCATCCTTTCCCGCAGAGCCAGCCTGTGGCCCCAAAATCTGTCTCAAGACAGCACTCCAGGCAGCCTCTGCCTAACCCTCAGATTTGCACCGAGACCAAAGCTATGTCAGCTCTGGGTCACTGTGCTGTAGTGGAACAGACGAACACTTCTGTCCCCAAAGCCTGCAGTGTCGGCACCCAGGAGCAAGCAGATGGGACAGAGACAGAGAGGGAGGCTTGTATGGGGAAGAGCAGAGAAGCCAAGACTGACCAGGGAGGTGGGGAGAAAAAGAACTTCCAACAGCCCCTCAGCCCCCTTGCTCTCAGCCTGGAGCTCTCCAGAAAGGAAGAGTCACATGAGCGGGAGGCAGGTCCGATCAACGGCTGGCCATCCACCCTTAGTGACACCAATTAGGGCTGATAATCCCACTAGGTCTGCGTGGGCCCCGGTCTTTGGAGCCTTAGACTTTGGGAGAGGTAGGGAAGCCCAGGTAAGGGGCAAGCAAGGGGCTCCCCCACCCAGATCTGGAGTCTGCTCCCTGCCATGGCACCCGCCCACTGCCCTGCGGTCCCTTTGCCCCTCCCCGGCAGAAAGACTCGCTGCAATTCCCACTTTATGGCCTCTGCCAAATGAAGCACAAACTTAACTACATCACCCCCCCGACAGGACGAGGAAGGGCTGGGGTGGCACGCCGGGCTGCTTCAGCCCCTCATCTAATCACTGGAGTGGGCCGTTTCAATTCCGCACGCCGGAGTGTGCTGGGGGTGTGTCAGCTCATAAAAGCCTCCGTGCTGGTGCTCAGCTAATTGCGAATCTCTTACTGTCTCTGCAGGTGGATAACTCGGGACCGAGAGCTTCTGGCTGCTGAGACGGACAGTGAGCCGCCACGGAACGGGATGGGGGGACACTGAGCTGAGCCCCAGGCACAGAGCGGGTGGCAGGGAGGGAGGCACAGACTTCCTGGAGGAAACACAGGAACTGGGGTCTCTGATCACTGCCCAGGGTGACCACCCACCATCTGGGAGCTGGTGGAGGAAATCCTTAGCTTAAAACCCAAGACCTGAAGTTTTCTGGAACCTCAAAGCCGCGGGGTGGGGTAAAAGTTTAAGCTCCATCCCCTTCTGCTAACCTTGCCTTTAGATGCGTAATTGGATCTCTGAGCAGTGAGAGGACCTGGGAGCGCTGGGGGCTGCACTGTGGAAAGGGCTAATGCCTTCAGGAGCAGCTTCATGCTGTGGCTCTTTGGTTCCTTTCTGGATCTGACTCACTAGGCTTTAAGCTGGACCCCGGGAGACTGGCTGGGGATGTAAAAGGCGAGGGGCTCAGCTCCCTTAACCACAGGGCTCCTCCCCTCTAGGACAACCGGAGAGGGAGGTGGGGATGTCCTGGGAGGAGAGACCTCCACCGCAGAATTACTGGTCAAACAAAGGGCCGCAGAAGCTGTGGGAGATGGTGGCCGCGGCACTTGGAGGTCATTCTGAGATGCAGTGACAAGGGGGCTGCCTGTCTAGCCGGGGGCTGTGCTTCACTCACTCTTTCTTCTAGACCGCAGTGAAATCCCAGGCTGGCGCTGTGATTTCTTGGTGAGTGCTGAAAATACCTTAGATCCTGGGTAACAGCAGACGGTAGGAGCCTTCACAGCTGGGAAAACCCCATTTTTGCTCTGTTCCTCAGTTTCCTTCCTCTATGAAACAGGAATCACGAAATGTACAAACATTGGGAGGGGCTGAGTGAACGCTGCTCTGTAAATAAGGGTGGCTGGCGCCCTTTACCTCCCGCTGCAGGGGGACACTCCTCCAGGAGGAAAGCTCTAGTGCCTTCGTTGACAACGGCTTTGCTTCAGGACGCAGACCCGATCCAGGGCTTAGAGTGAGTCCCTGGCTGCCATGTTGAGATCAGGGCCACTTGGCACTTGGACAGAGGAGGTCCACACCGGGGCCCAGCTCAGCAGCCAGGCTTCACTCCTGAAGGGCTGCTTCCTAGAGCCCGACAGAGAGAACCTGGGAGATATTCCCTAGGGAGGAAGCCAAGGTGAGCTGCGTGGAAAATAAAGTGGGAAGTCTCGTGGACAGCCTCCCCCAACCCGAGTCCCCGACAAGGAGGCACGTGATGGCTTCAGCCCTTGGATCCTGGAATAAAGACGCTTTGGGGGAGAACCAGAGCCCATAACTGATTCTGCCAGAGGCAGCTGAAAGAGGACTGCGCACCAAGGGCTCGAGACTGGAACCCATCTGTTGATCACAGGCAGGTCTTTTTATTGTGTGATATATTCTTTTCTTTCCGAAGTGCTGTTCAATACATGGCTTCCTTCTGATCCTCAAAACTCTATGATATAGGTAGAATAAGTGGAAGTAATGCCGAGGCCAAACAGGGGAAGCTGAAGCTCTGAGAGGTTAGGCTCGAGGTCCCCTGGCTCGGTGGTGATGGAGCCGGGAGCAAAGTCAGGTGCCTTCTTCAACACACGGCTGGAAAGGAAAGAGCCTCTGTTGCGCAGAGCTCACTGCAGGCTTTTTCCTCCTCCAATAAGCAAGGAAGTGGGGAGAGATTTAGGGGTCGATTTAGAGGCTAACTGAGCAGGCTGAAGCAGAGGAGGCCAGTAGCAGAAAGTAGGAAGTGAGGAAGGAAACACGTGGAGCTTTGCATGGACACTTCCTGCTCACAAACTTCTTATGGTCCTCATTTCATTAACAGCAGCAGTGGAATTTCATGGACAATTGGCGTTGAGCACTAACTGGGAGGTAATGAGAGAGGGAGGATGCAGGTAAAGGCTGTTTGAATTTAAATTCTTTTTCTTTGGGGAGATGGGGGGGGCAGCTTTTTTTAAAGGCAATTTTAATGCTGGAAAAAGTTCCCAGCAAAGAGCGGTCCTCTGCCAGCCGCTTTAGGAGTGATGCCTGTCACTCAGCCCACTGTGTTTTTCTACCCACCAATTCCTGACATCTGCCCTGCGGGAGGGATGCTGAGGGACTGCATGGCTGACTTTGGGCAGATTTCATCCCTCAGACTGGGGAAAACACAGTAGAAATGTGTCCATCATCAGTGGTGAGCTGGGTTTAAATTTTAATAATTTTGCATAGTCACCATGAGCAAAACTCTGTGTGGACCTGGGCAGAGATGAGGGATAAACTAGAAATAGAAAAGAGGATTTCTATTTCAGGAGTGTATGATCTATTTTACAAGTGATGCACACACACAAACACACACACACACACACACACACACACACACACACAAAGCCACAAAACATTCAAAGAGGACAGGAGATAATGTACATCTGAAGATACAAGAGAGAAGACAGAGTCCTGGGGGCCAGGTGGAAGAGGTGAGGGAAGACAGCTCCTTTGAGCAGGATCTTCAGACAGTGATATGCAAGTTGGTGAAACAAACAAACAAGAGCATGGCAATTAGAAGTAGAGGCTTAGATGGAAGTACAGCCCTTCCTGAGGAGGATGGCAGGCAGGCTGGTTTGGCTAAATTGGGGACTCTGTAGTAGGAAGCAATGAGAAATGAAGAAGGTCAAATATAAGGGGAGGGAAACTTTGTGGAAGGCTTGAATTCTAATCTTAAGATTCAGGTTATGAGGCCACAGGAACCACCACATGATAGGATGATCAGTATAGAACTGGCAACTGAAGAGTATGAACCAGAGGTTGACTAGTTACCCAAGTACAAGGTGATGAGGGCTCCTCCGGACGAGAGGCCGTGGTCATAGGTGGGAAGCTAAGGGACCACTGGGACTCTGATGGTTAATTTTACATGTCGACGTGGCTGGGCCACGGTACCCAGATATTTGTTCAAACATTATTCATGATGTTTCTGTGAAGGTTTATCCTGGAGGATAAAACCTACTAGTTTAAACCAGTAGACTCTGAATAAAACAGATTGCCCTCCAGAATATGGGTGGGCTTCATCTGATCATTTGAAGGCCTTAAGAGAAAAAGATCAACCTCCATAACAGAAGAGCACATTCTGCCATCAGACCTCCTTTGGACTCGAACTGCAACTCTTCCCTGGGTCTCCAGCCTGCCGGCCTGCCCTGCAGGTTATGGATTTGCCAAGCCTCTGCAATCACATGTGTTTTATGGGCTGAATTGTGTCCCCCCAAATTCATATACTGAAGTCCTAACCACCTGTACCTCGCAAAGGGACTGGATTTATAAACAGAGCCTTTAAAGAAGTAGTTAGGGTTAAATGAGTTCATTAGGGTGGGCCTTAGTCCAATATGACTAATGTCCTTATAAAAGGAGGAAATTTAGATAGACATGCACACACACACACACAGTAGACAGACCATATGAGGACACAGGAAGAAAGCAGCCACCTACAAGCCAAGGAGAGAGGTCTCAGAAGAAACCAGCCTTGCCGACACCTTGATCTTGGGCTTCCTGCCTCCAGACTGTGAGAAAAATCAATCTCTGCTTAAGTCAACCCATCTGTGATATTTTGTTACGGCAGCCCAAGCAGATAAATACAAAGATAGCGGATTATAAATTCCTTGACCCCAAGGGCCATGCATTAAGGCAATCTCCCAGCTCAGTGCCTTACCCATGGTGTGTGTTGATAAATGTTGTGCTGGATTGGACACAGAACACTTAGCACCTGGATCCCTTCCAATAATAATACACGGCCGAGAAGGCACAGAGAAAGATGACTCAACAGGGGCGGTGGCGCAAGAGCTTCAGGATGCAGGCATGGGGGGAATTTTGTGTTCTGGTTGCAACAAGGTTCCCCAGAAGTCAAGTCAAGTGAAGAATGATCTGAAACTGACTCATTCTGTATTGTCTGGCGTGTCTAACATAATACCTAGGGCTTAGGGCAATGAAAGTTTTGTTGAATGACTCACCTAGTAAGTGATCAAGATAGAACTAGGAGATGGAGTGATCTTACAATTAAAAAAAAAAATTAAACATACATGTCTGCTTGTATAGGCCTAGAAATTTTCTGAAAGAGATTGCTAATGGTGGTCCCTTCTGGGGAGTGAATTGGGTAAGAAGACAGATTTACTTTTCCACTGAATACCTCGTACTGTTTATGCATTTTCATCATGAATGCATTACTCCTGGGTCGCTCAACAGCTCATTAGGTGTGCCTCCTTGGGCTGAGTAATAAGAGGCAACAGCGGCTGGAGAGCTTTTAAACCCATTATTCCGCCCCCTCCAATATCCTCCCCCAAATTTTCAGCCTTCCCCACGTGCCATGAGAGCACACTGATTGAGACGAGCAGACTTCAGCCTTCACAAGCCGCTCCACGACACCCAGAGGGAGCACAGGGTGACGGTGTAAAGTCCCAGCACAACGAGGTAGCTTTGGAAGAGCATTCGGTCAAAGCGTTCCAAGAGGGCCAGCCACCCGGCCTCCTGCTGGTCCGCCTGGTCCCGGGTTTGGAAGTAGCTGCTAATGGAGCGGAGCTGGGACCAGACTTCCTTCAGGGTCTCGGACTGGGCCTGGTGCTCTTGCCAGACGGGGGACTCTGCATGGGAGGAGAACACTCTGCATGAGCCAGAGACTTCGAGGGCTCCCCTGGACTTCCCACTGAAGCCGATGGCCTCATCCTTCAAGCAAGGTTGTAGGCAAAATGGGGCTGGGTTAGGATTAGGGAACCTCTCCCTGCCGCTGAGGGGAGGCAAGGCTGTCCTGAAGGAAGCCCTAGAGAACGTGGCGAGTCGGGTGTTGTGTAAGCAAGGTGTCTGGGCTCATCCATCCAGGAGATTTTCTGAGCTAGTCACTTAGCGCTCTAGGGGCTAGAGTAGTTCTTTTTTAAAAAATTGAGATGTAACTGACATACAACATTATATTAGTTTCAAGTGTACAACACAGTGATTCAATATTTGTATATGTTGTGAAATGATCACAGTAAATCCGGGCAACACCCATCGCCACACAAAGTCACAAATATTTGTTCTTGTGATGAGAGCTTTTGGGCCATACTCTCTCGGCAACTTTCAAGCATGGAACACTTTATGAATCTGTGTGTCGTCCTCGCTCTGGGGCCATGCTGACTTCTGTGTCGTTCCAATTCTAGTATATGTGCTGTCAAAGGGAACTTTGGGATGATGTATATACTTGCTCACATGAAGCAACTAGAACCCAGATACATACAAACTGCATGTGTGTGTGTGTATGCGTGTGCACAGGCACTGCACTATTCTGGAGTCAATGGCTCAGTCACTTCAGGGAACTGGCTGAAACTAGAAAATGACACAAGGGAACTGAGGGCTTGACCTCTAGGCTAAAATGGGGCTTTCTGGAAAGCCAGCAGGAGACGGTCTTCAGTCTCCAGGGAGGTAATGTAAAAGGCAGTGCAGAGGCTAAGCAGTGGATCTTTCCATTTTCTCACACAGCCTGCTGCCCTACCCATGGAACTGGCGCTGAGGGTGATAAAGCAAGACAAGGCAGGAGCCCCAAGGCTTCCCACAAACCTGTGACCCCGGCAGACTGGGTGCGGGGATCCACTCTGGGCCCACCAGCATCGGTGTCCCCTCGAAGGCACAGGAGGGTCTGCTCCTGCCGGCTGCACTGCTCGTCATGGAGGAATTTGACCAACAGGATGGACTTGGACAAGCTGAGAACCAGGAAGGCCATGCAGACCGTGAAGAAGACCCCTGCAGGAAGGAGCCGGAGGAGGCGGAGTTAGCAGGGCTCTCCGGGCCTCCTCCTTCCCCCCATCTGAAACGCAACATTGGATCTTTGACAGGAGTGACGGAAGATGCTCACCAATCAGCGGGGTGCTCACTGAGCTCCTGGGCACCTCATCAGACATGTTGACCCTGAAGACCGTGTAGCCCACCAGCACGCTGGTCTTGAACACAACCCTGGCACGGCAGGTGGGCGGCAGGTAGAAGCTCCCCAGGTCCACGAGCATCAGGAAGATACTGGGAATCAGCAGACTTACAACATAGACCAGGGGGCGCCTGCGAATCACCACCTGGCAGGGGACAAGGGACCTACTGAAAAGAGGGTCTAAGCCAACGGACGAATGTGTAGCCAAACCCCAGCCAAGAACACTTCCTGCAGTCCCAACATTTTTGCATAAAGTGAAAAGTCTGTGTAGTTGAGAAACAGGAGATCATCTTGTGGTTTAAAAAATAGGGGAAAAAATCTTTTAAGCTTTACATAAAGCTAATATTAATATTAATAATTATAATAATAAGTTATCATTTATTTACCACTTGCTGTCTGCCAGGCACTAGACTAAGTGTTTCATATTTATTTATTTAATCCTCTTAACAACTCTGAGGACTGGGTGTCATTATCTCCATTTTACAAACAGGGAAACAGAGGTTCGTAGAGATGAAACTGCTGGTCCAAATTCACACAGCTGGTTAGGGAGAGACTGTTTTAAGACCAGGTCTTATACCCAAATCTTCCTTCTTAAACAGCTCTGTATGCAATACATCGTATTGGTTTGGGTTTAGCCTATCTTCTTACTGTGAGCGCAAACACCTTAGCACCTGTGTATTGGTCAGAGTCTGGGCAGGAACAAATAGCACCATTAAATTGGGAAAGTTGAGGGGGGCTTGACAGGTGTGGGCAGGAGATAAAGAAATTATAAGAGGGAAGGCAGTGCTTCAGGGCTTGGGGGGACTGGCTGAGCTGTCCCTGAAGGGGCCAAGGGCTGGGAACGTGATTGAAACCTGGGGAGAGAAAACTGGGCAGAATTGTGGTTTCCTCTTTGGATCACAGCCAGCTTGGCAGGGAGAGAAACGGAGAAATAACACCCCACTCCCTCTCCCCCTCCCTCCAACCTCCTGCCACTGCTCCACCTGCCAGCAACTGGCCCAACCTGACCAGGGGTCCCATCTCTGCAGGCCACAGCCCAGTTTCTAGGAGCAAACGTAGATTTGAGTGGGGAGCAACTGAAGATAGCTGGTGGGGCCTGCAGGATGGCTGGGGAGAGGGCTGCTGAGTGGCGTTTGTAGCTGGGAGTTGAAGTCTCATAAAATTATAATGAGTATTTTGCCACTTTTTTACATCTAGCTTCTCTGGGGTGGTGATAGGAAGCATCTGTAATTAACACAAAATCTATTCTCATCCTTCCTGGAGAGAAACCAGGATATGACAGGGCTGCCTCCCCCAACCTGTGGACCCTTCGAGGATAAGAGCAGCAACTTTTTTAACCCCTCATGGGGCCAAAAATAATACCCACTTTATAGCAGGTATTCAGTAAATGTTTACTGAACAAATGAATGTTCTGGGCCCTTTGCTGTTGCATTTGGGGAAAAAAATAATGTCTGAAACCTCCCATGGCTCTGATTTCTATGTGTCAGCGTGCTAGGTAATTTTCACATGTGATGTGATGTGTTTAATCCTCACTGTGAGTTTGTTGTCAGGTGACGTAGCATCTCCATCTTATAGATTAAAAAAAAAATAAAGCTCAGTCCTTAAGTAAGTTGAGTAAGTGGCAGAGGTGGGATGGGCTCCCACATCTTCTGATTCCAAGCCCTGTGCTCTTTCCCACACAACATACTCTTGGTCCGATCACGCCCCTGCGCTGAGTTCAGGATTCTTCTCCCTCACCTCTGCCTCCCTCTCTGGAAGAGAATTATTTAGAAATGAGCCAAGGCAAAGGCCAGGGATGGAACAGAAGGTGGCGGGAGAAGAGCCTGGCTGGATGAGACCAGACATCACCTTGCTGATGAGAGCGGGGTCTCCCTGCCTTTGGGTCTTAGACGCATATCCTGACTCAGCGGAGCTTGGAAGACCAGAGCCATTTGGTAGGTTGTAGTTTGGCTGTTGTCTTCCCCATGAAACATAATTGGCTGCAAACATCTAAACCAGAGGAACACTCGCTGCTTTGCAATAATTTGGTTAATTTACATTTTTTACCAAAGTGCAGTCAACAAGCAAAACCACCACAACAAAAACTGTCACCAACCTGCCCCTCTCCACTCCCTTCATCATGCTGTGACAGACGTGGCTGTGGTCAGGTGGGGCCAGGAGAAGGGGGCCAAGTGGTCAGAGGGGCCCACAGGGGGTCTTGTGCTGGGGGTCCCACCTGGGCTTTTGGTGATTGGCCATATGGGACGTTGGGGTGACCAAGCCTGCTGTCTCTGGAGGGTGGAAGTGGGAAGGCCTGCAGAGACTTCATGTTGGATATTATATAAAGGAGATGAAAAGTGTAAAAACAAACCCTAAAGAAAAGTACCAGTAGGCACGGTGGTTAAGCAGAAAGAGCCCACACTTAGAGTCAAAGGGACGGCAGAGTCTCTAAGCCCCTCAAGGACAAGTGCTTACCCGTGCTAGCTGAGTGATGCCGGGGAGTACTTAACCCTCCATGCCTTGATATTTCCCTTTTTGAAAAAGCAGTTTATTTTTTGCCTTGCCAAGCATCTTGGGTACAATTGAGATCTGCTGCTGTACTCTTTAAGTAAAGTTCCCATGTAAATAGCGCATGCTGAGATGATTTCACTCCACCCAGAGGCTGACGCAGAGAATGAATGGAAATCTGGGTCAGAACCAAAGATGGGCAGTGTGGCTCCTAGGGGTCCCTGGTTTCCAAGAAAGTGCAGTGTCCTCAGACCACATGTTCCCCAAAGTGCCGGGGGAGAGCGGTGACAAAGCTAAGGGATTGGGAGGCAGGCTGGCGTCATGCAGTCACAAGGAGCCCTGCATTTAGAAGGGCCCCAGGCTTGGTTTGGTCCCATTTTGAAATTCTCAATAATTTCTAAGCCATGGGCCCTGCCTTTTCACTTTGCACCAGTCCCTGCAAATCATGTAGCCGGTCCTCTTGCGAGAACATTCCTCACTGGGTATCAACAGTAGCTGAAAGTAGAGAGGAAACAGGGAGGCATGAGGGTAGACAATTAGCTTGTGCTGTGTCATAAGGCAGAAAGCTCCCTGTCTATGTTTGGATTATAAAATTGTGAAGTTAGGCAGGCCCTCCAAAACCACCTCATCCATCCCACTGCCTTTTAGCAAGGATGTTCCGATCACTAAGAGACCGAATAGTACCTACAGGCTTGGTTTTCTTCATGAACAAAGAACCCACCTTTCTCTTTAGGTTGATTTGGGCAATGTTACCCATGGACTAGACTAATTTTCTCTACAGACCCAGTGCAATCTAGAGAAACTCTAATTTTATCCCACAGTTTTCAGAAATGCTTTGTTTTCATGATGTCATTTGATCCTCAAAGCCCTTTACTCCCATGTTCAAGAAACACTAGTTGAACATGAACAGAGCCACAGGAACCATTCTAAATATTGGAGTGAGAACTGTGAACAGGACAGGTTCCTGCTCTTGCCACCTCAACGACCCCGGTCAACATCTTATGGCATCAGGAGCCAGATTCTGATGGTTAAATGTTTCACAAGTCTACAGATGGAAGTTTGCCCCAGAATGGACCGTACCCAGAGTCTACACTTGATCTGATGATGAGATTTGGGACTGAGTTTATGTTTAGATGATACTTTGGTCTTAGAATTGGGTTAAGACATTTGCGGATGTTGGGATGGGGTGACTATACTTGACACGTGGGGCAGAGATGAATTTGGGGGAGTCAGAGGGTGGCAGGCTGTACTGGGTTGACTAATGCCCCCCCCCCAAATTCATGTCCTTCCAGAAGCTCAGAATGTGACCTTGTTTGAAAATGAGATCACTGCAGATGAGATTAGTTAAGATGAGGTCTTATTGGGATAGGGTGGGTCCTTGACCCAATGTGACTGATAGCATCATCATCAGAAGAAAAGAGGCATGCAAAGGATAAAGCCACATGAAGATGAAGGCAGATGCTGGAGTGACACATCTACAAGCCACGGAAAGCCAACATTGCTAGCAACCACCAAAAGCTAAGAGAAAGGCATGGAAGAGATTCTTCCCGACGGCACCCAGAAGGAACCAGCATGGTCAACACCTTGATTTCAGATTTCTGACCTCCAGAACTGTGAGAGAATAAATTTCTATCGTTTTAAATGGTCCTTTGTGATGGCAGCCCTAGGAGACTAACACAGGTGACTTGCCCAGTAACACACAGTGGATGGATGATGCCACAGAAACGGACTGGAAGATACTGCTTGTCTTCAGTTGTATGTCATCACATCATCATAGAGAATTAAGCATAGAGTTTCCAGAGTCAGGTTCGAGTCCAGACTCCACCAGTCACCCTGTAACCTTGGTTAAGTTCCTTAACTTCTCTGCACCCCAATTCCTCCATTTGTAAAAGTGTGGATATGCAGAGTCCCCGCCTCATAGAGTTGTGAGGATTACATCTACAACCTCCTAAAACGGGGCCTGATGCAGAGTCAGCTCTCAGTTTTATGTTGCTGTTATGATGCCTCCCTGGACAGATTTCGAGACCCATGATAGGGACTGAGAGCCTTGTTTTATTTATGCTTGTGTTCTCAGTGCTAATCATTGAACTTGGCAGATGATAAGAGGTGAAAAGATGTTCACTGATTTGTATTAGACTCTTAATAATGCTACTTCTAGTCCCAATGGGCTAGGAGAGAGGAGTGAGTCCAAACAGGTCCTCTCCTAGCTGAGCTCAGTCCCCTGAGGACTACCTGTCTGCAGGTCATGTCAGAGGCAGGGCCCCCTGATGCCAGGGGGATGGTACATCCCCAGCTCAGTGAGACACAGCTCTCTGCTGAAATGTCCCTACCTAGAGCCCATCATTTCTAATGGACTAAAGGAGCTGGTGCCTTTAAATTCCGCAGAAAGGGAAGAAAAAGCACTTTAGTTTCAGTCCGTGTTCTCCATTAGACACCCTTCAGGTGTTAGCAATATTATGCCACAATTTCATTATCCATTAAAGCCAGGTAATAATAAGTACACAAAGGTATTTGGAGCCTATTGATGTTAATGAAAGAGATCAATCTAATTCAGAATGTGTGTGTGGAGAGCTCCTTGGAGATGGAATAGGCCCCAAGGTTAGCCTCTAATTGCCTCCTTGATGGTAGACCCCACCAGTACTCAATTTTGCATGACCGTCTTTATGACATAGTTGGAATTTTGACGCCCAGACTCCCGCTTCACACCGAAGCCCATTTTCCTCCTCTCCCAAACCCCTCCCAACATTCCCAATTCAGAAAGAATGGGGAAGTTGCTGCCATTTAAGTAAGATCCTTGCACAAGAGCGAGAGTTTCTTGGATTTAGACCATAGGCCAGGCTGGATCAGCAGAAAGTTCATGATTTCAGGGTTACTTGAATGACCCTGGAAGGGTTTCTCGGGGTCTAAGTTCTCTCTCTCTCTCTCTCTCTCTCTCCCTCTCTCTCTCTCTCCCTCTCCCTCACTCTCTCTCTCTCTCTGGAGTGACCTGGTGGAGCTTAGAAGGATCTTCTATCAAGTTTATGAGCTGCATTCAATGGACATCTCAACAAAATTAATCTACCCTCATCTAGAAAGGAAAATTACACCTACCAAAGAGGATGAATGAGGCATCTTTCTTTCCCAAATGCCCCTCTGCATTTTTCTAGGAGTCCCTTGTGGGGCCCCAAAATCCTGCCCGGATGAGCATTTACTTGGTGACAGGACATCTTGTGATCAGGCTGCTCACTTTAGTTTCCACAAATCTCCACCCTTTTCCATCCAACACGAGTGCTCACATTTCATTTCTACCTCCTCCTGCTTCTACCCTCATTCTTTACAAAACAGAAAAGAAACAAAACACTGTTATACAGAAATAGAATGCTCGCCCTGCTGTTTCTGGGAACCAGCACCTCCAGTGACGTAACTGGAGGAAACCTCTCCTCCATGGCTGCTGAATCGGGTTCCTGGCTGCACACATACACCCTTGGAGGCTGGAGTGCCTGTGCTCTGGGCTCCCTATGGAATGCAGCCTGACTCCAAAGTGTCAGTGGTGTCCTGAGAAACAACACTGCCCTGGAGTTGGCAGATGTGATGACATGTCAGCTGGCGCCAATGGGGCACTGGAAGCATCTGATTCAGTATCGATGGCAGCGGTGTACATCAGGCCCAGGGCAATGATGTGTGTAGCTCTTGGTTCCTCCTGCCTGCCCCCTCTGTCCCCCACCCTCTGATGGACAGCCTGGACTAGGACACAGCAGGTGATTAGATTAAGAGGGGGACGGCCGCTTGCTGCCAGGACCCTGGCAGGCCCAGTGTTGGCATGGAACTGGGCTCCAAACTTCACATCATTGGCCAAGGGTTGGTGAAGGACACCAGGGTGACTTGATTGCTAAATTCAGAGTAGAATGTCAGGTATGGAGCAAGAGAACGTGAGCCAATGGCAGTGCACAGAGTAGGAACAGGGAGGTAGGGAGCTGAGAGAGGTCGAGGGAGATAAAGAACTGAAGTAGAGAGTCACCGAATCTACTTGAAATCTTCCAACGTTGCAGAACTCCTCCTGAGTCTAGCTCCCCGCCCTACCACATACGATCGTTGACTCTTCTCAGGATTCTTTCCCTCCTCTGTTTCAGAGTGCCGGGGAGGAAGCCAGCCTTGCTAGATAATCCACCTTAATGCCCAGGGCAAAGGGACCCAGGGAGAAGCTTCGAGAGCATGACGTCATATGGATGTCCCCTCCAGCCCCGCTCCACCTGAACACTGAATGGAGAAGCAGGGCGGTGAAGAAGGCAAAGGAATGGGACCATGCTTCTTGAGATCCAGGGGAATCTCTTCTGCCTTCAATCATCTTTTATGCCTCTGTTCATCATATTTGAAATGGAGCTAAGACATAGAAAACCTTTCACCACAGTTGAGAAGACAAATTAATATTTAGGCTAAAGGGTGATATGTAATTACAAATAATGGCCGCTCTATGGAGAGACTGAGAGAGAGAGAGAGAGAGAGTGTGTGTGTGTGTGTGTGTGTACACATGCGCACACAAGCTCCTGTTTCCTGCCCCATCTCTCGTCTTTGTTTGTCTCCTCCGTGCGGTGTAGGTAATGGTGTGTGCAGCATTTTCCAGAGTGCTTGGTAGGTGACTGCATTCCACCTTGCACGTGCTACTCCCTCGCATTTCCCTTTAATGCTTTCATTATTCGGGCTGCATTAATAATGTTTGCGGGCTGATATCTTTAAAATTAATGAGCTGTTTACTCTTAGCCAAGAAACTCATTGAAATTAAAAAAGCTTTCCTTTTTTTCCCCCTCCCTTTCCCTTGATTAAAAAAAGTGGACAAACAAGCCACCATGCAAGCTTTGCCGAAGACCCAGGAAACTAGGCAGGAGCCCACGCCCTACCACAAGGAAGGTGTGAGTTGCGATTAGCTGGTCCGCAGTGATATACATTAGTCAGTCTCAAATCACAGCTGTTTCTGAGGGGCCTTGGTTTAACAACAGCTTTGCTCAAAAGCTGCACACAACACCTTTTAACCAACGGAGGGCTTCTGTGCCTTCAATAATAGCTGATTTCACCACCACCACCCCTCCTTAGTTTGTGATTATTCATTGTAACCATAGTACCTTAGTCTAGGCTGAATTTTCCTAGGTCTGTTCCAGGAGAATTCATCTGACCTGTCTGTAGTCTCTGCTTTTCAATCAGATTACCTGGCATGAAGGACCCTCCCACCCTGCCCCCGCCAACTACTACCACCATCACCAGCTGACTTTGTGCAGAAACAGCAGAGCTGAATGCTAATGATGAGTCCAGGGGCTGCAGGAACTTGTTGCAGACCATGTGTCAAGACGGTTTGCCAGGAGGGAAGGAGGACGGCGCTGCTGGAGTGCAAAGCAGCATGCTTCACTGTCCTGCACACACCCCTGCCCCCTCTCCGGGCGCCTGCTGGGTAAATCTCCCTGTGAACAATGCAGCCAAGCGCATTCCCAGTGGTGCATCTGAGAAGTTCCTGTTCTCATGAGGCCCTTTTAGGGTAGTTGTTTTTTCTGATCCGGAAACTGTCAGTGGTCTGTGAAGATCCTGAGGGTGATTTGTTAGCTAATCCCTCAAGATGTGCAAGTTAATAATATGATAATTTTATGCATTTGCATCTGGAATTAATTAATAATTTACTCAATTGCAAACAGGACATTAATGTTGAAGAGACACTCGTTTCCAAATTTTTTACTATGGTGTGTGTTTCCTTTTTTTTTTCCCTCTATCGGTAGTAATTAGAAGTGAGGATATCAGGGTCTGGGAAATAGCTCAGTGGTAGAGCACTAGCTTAGCATGCACGAGGTCCTGGATTCAATTCCCAACACCTCCAATAACAAAAAAAAGTGAGGATGTTGTATGTACTGAAAGGCTTGAGGATTCCTGCTGTGGTGGCTGGTTCAGGTCTCTGTGTCTGAAGACCATTTTCTTTATATTCGTATGGAAAGGGCTACAGCAGTTCACCATCTGTGACTTAACCTCTGGTCTCTGAAATGTGAGTGTTAGAGACACTGACTTGCATTTCTGATGACAACAAATGGGAATATGCAAGAGAGCAGAGATTCCTCAGCCCAACAGAGAAGGTCAAAGATGGCAGAGAAGCAGGCAACTGGGACAGAAAGGGGGCGGACCTACATTAAACCGAATCTGGGCAAAATCTCCAGCGCTGCTCCGCAGGATGTTATATGTTGAGGACACAGAGAGAAGTTCCCACTCACTGTCGTTCAAAAATGCCTTTTTGTCATGCGTGGTGTCTTCTCTGCTCCTCAGGAAGGCCAGGTCTACATCTTCCACTGAAAACAACAGAGAAAAACAGTTGAATTGCCCACAGAGAGAAGCACCAATATCAACCCACCTTTCTAACTCCGAATTCAAAGCCTTCCTTATATTCCTGCCCCGGTGTAACAGTCTTACTAAGATGGGGTCGAATATAATTATTTTGAATTAGGGGTAGGGATGTGGGATAAATACGTTCTAGTCATTGTAAAATCACAACTCTGAATTATGGGTTTGTATCCCATTATCTGTAGAATGATGGAGCTGGTCCTGTGACTTCTACAACTTTCTCATGGCAGTGGAGGCCTTATGTTATATTTCCAAACCAACAGAAGCAGTGGGCTATATCTCTGGGTACCACACTGAATTTACCCTGAATTTAAGAGGAGCCAAGTAACTGCAAGAAGAGATTCTGATTTATAGAAAGTCAATTATGGTAAGAATGAAAGAGACCTGAGGGATGGCATAATATAATTTCACCTGTGTGTGCCAACCTAGCCCAAGTGTGTTTGCCCACTAGCAGACTACATCTCTTATGCCTTACCTGTGTGCAGAATGCTACTGAAGGTTAGGCTGCAATTCTGGATATCAAATGGAAAAGCATATGTCTCTAAGTTGCACGCAGAGACCACCTGGATGGGCTTAGAGTGCTTAATGGTCCCAGATGAATTCACATATACATAGGGAAGGTCGGGTGATCTTTCAATGTCCACACTATATGAGACACAAGAGGTCTTGTTACAGAGAGGGCTTTTGTCCTTCCAACACATAAACAGAACTGATTATGAAATGATAATGACCATAACATCCAAGGCTAGCCTAGAAGTGCAAAGACAGAATCACATTTGCCAGCAGATAATTCACCCTGGCAAAGGTGGGTTCTGCACATGACAGCCTCATAAGTCAACTCACTTGCTACTCTTTAAATACAGACATAGTCCATGAGCAGCATCAAACATTAGTAATCAAACCTGTATCTTAAGTGATGTTAACTCATGGTACTTCTAACCTGAATATTCCCAACAACCTGTTCCTCTTCAAGTTGAGGAAACAAGAAATAATAACAATAACATAAAGTAATCAGCAACTGGTCTGAATATTCTAAAGTCTATAAGCCCCACAGAAATACACTTACAACTCATTAATGATGATATCAGGGGCCCAGATGGCACTTAGAGGTAGGGAGATCTCGTCAATCTCATCAAACATGCTGGAGTTCCAGGATAAAAACTCATCATCCCAAACCTGTTAGGAGTAGCCAGAAAAGAAACATCACAAAAGGACAATGTCAACGTCACCAAAGAACTGAAGGATTTGAATGAATACTTCAGTTCATCAGCCTGTTAGTACTATCTGTTAGAGAAGACTTTCCAGCCAACATCTAAAGATGGTTGTCCCAACTAGAAACCACCGCCATATATCTTACACAGGTTCTAATAAAGCAGGTCTGCTGCAGATGCAAGAATCTATAAACACAAAGGTAACACCTATTCCTTAGAATAATGACATTTTGCAACAGATCGAGCTCAGGAGTCCAGCATGCACAGAAGGAAACATGATCATTTACCTCACGGTACCAGACACTTGTCTTTAATTTTTGATTCTGTGCATCCTGCAAAGCAAAAAGAAAATTCACACCAAATCTTAGAATGTCAGTAAATCAAAGCTTAATTCAATGGTATGACAATTCAGAGGAAGAAAATTGAATCCAACTAAATAATGCTGATGTTAAAAACATTATTTTGACTCTTCAAGATCTGAGGATTCTCAGTTCTTATGACACACACCTGTCACTATGAGCTTTATTATCTAAGACAAAATGACACCTTAACTGCACTTGACATCTTAAATGATTTGCTAGTCTCTTTCCTACTCTAATTAGTTACCCTGTCATTAATCAGGCTGAAAGATGATATGTAGTCTTAGCCAAGTCTGGACTAAAAAGATGAGACCAAGCTTTTATTTGAAATCAAGATGTTATTCATAATCTTTGAATGAGTGTTGTCTCACCTGCTACTGGCAGTCATTCCTGGTGTTACCTTATGTTTGGATTTCTCCACTTATAAAACAGATGGTTGAGTTTAACCCAAATGAGGTATATTTTTGGTGATATAAATAGATGTGATTTTCCATGTCTGCAATGAGTCAGTATCTTTTTTAAAAGGATCCCCCAAAACATCAAAAAGAAACCCTCTTTACTAATTTTTTTCATATTGAATCTAGTAAACGAACATTCTAAAATTGCTATGTTCTTAGGGATTAAAAGAAAAGGAATATCTCACAACAAATACAAACATCAATTCAAATGGATCATAAACCTAAATGTAAGAGCTAAACTATAAAAGTCTTAGAAGAAAACATAGGAGCTCATGTTTTCATGACTTTGAATTAGGAAACAATTTCATAGCTATGATACCACAAGCACAAGCAACAAAAGAAAAAATTAAAATGAAATCAAAAGAAAAAATTTTGATTTCATCAAAATTTAAAACTTCTGTGCTTTAAAAGATGCCATCAGGAAATCAAGTGACAACCCACAGTATAGGAAAAAATATTTGCAAATTTCATATCTGATAAGGGGCTTGTTCCAGAATATATAAAGAACTCTTACAACTCAACAATAAAAAATTAAATAACCCAATTTTTAAGTGAACGGCAAAGGACACAATCAACAGAATGAGAAGGCAACTCACAGAATGGGAAACAATATTTGTGGATCATATATCTGATAAAGGATTAATATCCCGAATATTAAAGAACTTTACAACTCAAAACAAACAAAAATCCCTATTTAAAAATGAACAAAGTGACATACACTTGAATAGACATTTGTCCAAAGTAGACACACAAATGGCCAATAAGCCTGTGAAAACATGCTCAACATGACTTCTATGGACCAAATCGTGTTCTTCCAAAATTCACATGGGACTGTATTTGCAGATAGGACTTTTAGGAGATAATTAAGGTTAAATGAGGTCACAAGGGCAAGACCCTAATCCAATCGGATTTGTGACCTTAGTGAAAAAGAAAGAGAGAATGACCTCTCTTCCTCCTCTGTGTGAGGACACAGTGAAAAGGCAGCCACCTGCAAGTCAGGAAGTGAGTTCTCACCAGGAGCCAAATTGCCCGGAACTTTGATCTTGGACTTCTCAGCCTTCAGAACTGTGAGAAATAAATTTCTGTCATTGAAGCCACCCAGTCTATGGTATTTGTTATGGCAGTCGGAGTTGGCTGATACAATCTCTATTCTTTAGGAAAATACAAATCAAAACCACAATAAAATTCCATTAGCATGGCTATGTTTTTTTTTTAAAAAACAGGCAGAAAATAAGTGTTGGTGAGGATAATTGGAACTGGTATCCTTGTGCACTACTGGTGGAAATGTAAAATGGCACAGCTACTATGGAAAACAGTGTGGCAGTTCCAAAAAACTTAAAAAGAGAATTACTGTATGGTCCAGTAATTCCGCTTCTCAGCATTTACCCAAAATAATTGACAACAGGGACGTGGACAGATGCTTGTACTTCCATGTTCAATAGCAGCATTATTCACAATAGCCAAGGGGTGGAAGCAACCCAAGTGTCAATCAAAAGAAGAATGGATGGACAAAATGTAGTATATACTTGCAATGTACTATTATTCCACTTTTAAAAGGAAGAAGATTCTAATACATACTACAAAACGGATGAAGCCTGAAGACATTATGCTAAGTCTCAAATGAGCCAGTAACAAAAGGACAAATACTATACGATTTCATTATATATGGTCTAGGTACCTAGAACTAGCCAAATTCATAAAGACAGAAAGCAGAACGGTGGCTTCCAGGGGCTGGGGAATGGGAAATGGGGAGTTGGTGTGTAATGGGTGCAGAGTTTCAGTTTTGGAAGATGAGTTCTAGAGATGGATGGTGGCGATGATTACACAACAATGAGCATATATTTAATGCCATTGAATTGCACACTTAAAAAATGTTAAGGTGGCAAATACTATATTATGTGTATTTCACCACAAGCAAAAATAAATTAAAAATGAGCAAAGGACTTGAATAGGTAGTTCTCCAAAGGAGACGCACAAATATGGCCAATTAGCACTTGAAAAGATGTTCAACATCATTAGTTATCAGGAAAGTGCCAATTAAAACCACAGTGAGACACCACTTCACCCCATTGGGATGGATAAAATTAAAAAGACAGAAAGTAAGTGTTGGAAAAAATATTAAAAAATGAGAGCCCTCCTACATTACTAATAGGTTGATAAAGTGGTGCAGTCACTTTGTAGAACAGTGTGGTAATTCCTCAAAATGCTAAACATAGAGTTACCATATGACCTAGCAATTTTACTCCTAATGTATAACCAAGAGACTTGAAGACGTAAGTCCACACCAAAAACCTGTACGGAAAGAAAAAGCACACCTGCACAAGAATGTTCATAGCAGCATTATTCACAGCAGTCAAAAAGTGGAAATAATCCAATGTCCATCAAGTGATGAATGGATTTTTAAAATGTGATATGTATCCATTCAATAGAATATTTTTCAGCACTAAAACCTAATGAAATGTGATACATGCTACAACATGGATGAACCTTGAAGACATTATGCTAAATGAAATTCAGTTACAAGAGACCATTATTGTATGATATCGTATACCTGAAATGTCTAGAATAGGCAAATTCTATACAGATATAAAATCGATTATCGATGTTTGCAGATACTAGCTAATATACATACATAAACAGATAAACAACAAGTTTATACTGTATAGCACAAGGAACCATATTCAATATCATGTAGTAACTTACAATGAAAAAGAATATGGAAACTAATATATGTGTGTTCCTATATCACTGAAGTATTGTGCTGTACACAAGAAATTGACACAACATTGTAAACTGATTATACTTCAGTAAAAAAAAATATATATATATATTAAAAAAGTAGATTCGTTTTTGCCTAACACTGGTGGGGGGGGGGAGTGCAGAATGTGACTGAGGTATGAGGGTTCTTTTTGAAGTGACGAAATGCTCTGAAATTAGACAGTGGTGATGGTTGTACAACTCTGTGAATACACTAAAACCACTGAACTGCATACTTTAAGTGGATCAATTTTGTGGTTGAGGCCTACTTTAATAAAGCTGCCATTTAAAAAAATGTATTAATAAAGAAAAAGGAAACCATCTTTGAAGACATTTCCAGAGAATTCATAAGTAAGAAGGTTGATACAAACTATTGATGAAACTATTCTTTCCATGTATAATCCATCATTAAAATTGTTTCAAAGAGAACAAAAGACATGGAAAATTCAAGATGAAAACATGTGAAATAAAATGTGCTGATTTTGGTTCAAGCTAAGGAGTCACTTAAATAACTTTTGTACTTCTGTAATATTTAGCATAATACCAAATTTTGGTAAAATAATAGTTTGGGGAGTTGCAGAATGAAAGCAAATAACAGCTCAATTTTCCTCCCCAGAATGAGACATATAAAATTAATTATCCAGTCCATTATCCAACCACATCAAAAATAACTCTTTGTGCATAGGGTAAGAACTACCACTCTCTTCAATCCAGGTTGGGTGGGGGAGGTAGGGAGCTCCCAGTGATATTTATTCCTTGTAGGGGTGCACCTGGAATTGTGTAATACTCAGACTACAAAGGGGTTACACAGGTTAGCATCATTTGAAAGAGAAATAATAAATTTCTTAAAGTCCCCTCTTTTTGCAATCAAGAAAGCAAGTTGCTATTGAGTAAACATTACTAGGTACCTTGAGAAAGAAGAGATTGTGCAGATACAGAGTGACTCTGTGTAAGTGGTTCAGTAAGGCTAGTCTGAGTGAACTTGCTCTATAGGTTTTTATGAACTTCAAATAGACACTTGGGAATGGCAGGTTTTAAAGTGATATACAATTGTCCCTTGGTGTCCTCGGGAGGATTAGTTCCAGAACCCCCTGGATACCAAAACCTATGGATACTCAAGTCCCTTATATATAAAATGGAGATGTATTTGCATATAATCTACACACATTCTCTTGTGTGTTTTAAGTCATTTCTAGATTATTTACGATGTCTAATACAATGTAAATGCTGTATACATAGCTGTCAGTGCATGGAAACTTCAAATTTTGCTTTTTGGAAATTTCTGGAATTTTTTAAAAGATATTTTTGATACACAGTTGGTTCAGTCTGTAAATGCAGAACCCAAGGATGTGGAGAACTGACTTGTACAAAGTGAAAACACTGAATTCACAAGTATTTCCCCAAGGAAACTGTTAGAGGAGGTACAGAGGGGACTCCAAGCCAAGACTGGCTCTAGAGGGGTCACGCTAGTGTGAAAAAGACCTCTGAGCTCAGGGTTAGGTGACACCACTCTCCTCCAAGTTTTACCAGCTGAGAGATCCTGAAATAGACCAGGTCTCACCCACTAAAGCACAGCTCATTGCAGTCAACGAGGGCTCCCCAATAATGGGGAAAAAGTCTAAAGTGCAGCCTGTATCACCAGGAAATACACCTTTTAACCACTCTTTCATAACAAATATACTTTCACATCTATGCAATGTCCTGACCAGTTTCTTTATCTGTCACACCAAGTTGCAAACGCATCTCGTTGACTTAGGCGTGTGGCTAGGGAGGAGGTCTCTGTGTTTTCATGTTTCATTTTCACAGTCATTTTCTCCAGTTGGCTCTTATTAACCACCATGTTGATGCCCATCCCTTTGTCATGCTACATGTAACAACAGTGTTAAAATTTTTTCCCCCTAACTTCTTTGAGGGGTATCTGGGCGGATTCGTCATTCAGCCCTAAAGAACACAATGTCAAAAAGAAGTTTGAGGCTAAAACTGAATTTTTTTTTTTTGTCAAGGGAAACAAGTTTCTCAATGCCAGCTGGTGAACATAATTGGTTCTCTGGTGGCATTATTCACAGCTTTTCCCTCTGTGTATCTCTCTCGTGCTTTTTTCTTTAGATACCTTCCATCTTGCTTGTTAAAAGCAAAGGATATTTCAGAGAATTGGAATTCATTAGTCTTCTTAACAGAGGGAGTCTATTTAGCTCTAAATTGGTGGTTAGCAAATATACAGATAATTCCCGCACATTCTTATTTATCTTCCCCAGTTCTGAAGACTATAGAAACAGATGCTTCAACGTCTGGCTGGGAGCCTCTAGTCAATGGACTGGAATACAAAGGTATTTGGGATTCGGAATCGACAAAACTCAATAGAAACAAATTGAAACTCTTCACTGTTGAGCAGATTATCTCTATAATCAGATTTCCCTAAGGTACTCATAATACCCAGAAATTCTAAGACAAGACTGTAGTCTTTCATGTAAACAAAACAGGAGGCAAAACGTTATAATGGAACCGAGGTACTGTGATGAAAAGCTGAGCTGAAAGCTCTCCACTCCAAACAAAAGTTGCCAACAGTTCAGCTGCTGGCAGATGCAGCCAACAAGTCATCTATTCACACTGGGAGTGTCCTTGTCTGAGCAAAATCTGTGCGCGATGTTACCAAGTCCTTCACACTGGCCCACTGGCCCTGCCTCTGGGATGGACTTTAAGATTAGCCCACCTGAATGTAATAGAGACATTTGCAAAGCGTATTAGACTGAAGTCATTCATGAAGACAATCCTAGAATTGTACTCACAGATCTTAATCAGTTAGCCAAATATCCACCCAGCATCTTTGAAGTAAGATACGTTGTGCTACATATTGTGGGAAATACAAACGTGAGTTAGAAAATCCTTCCGTCGTGTAGCTATTGATAAATTAGGGTATGTGATATTTTAACAAATAGCCATGTGCATTAAGAAATATACATACTTCATTGGGTTTAAAAGAAGGAGACTGCTGTCAGTTCGAAGAAATGAGGAAAATTTCTTTTAGGAGCTGAGATTTGAAGGACAATAGTATTTTATAGATGGAGAAGGAAGAGGAAAACATTCAGTGGGGGAAATAGCATGTAAGCAGCATACAGGCAGGAAATAACAAGGAGTTCAAGTTTATTGTAGCATTGAGCATACACAGGAGATAAAGTTAAGACAGTAGATAGGGATAAAACTAGAGGGATGGACTATAAGATTTTTTCACATTTCTGAAGGCAAGTTTTCCATATTCAATAAAATGTCTAACATACTCTTGTAAAAATATTAATATATTCCGCAACGATAGAGAAAAACTTATCTTGAAAAAATAATGGTGTTCTCCTTACCTACCATAATGGATACGATTTTATTTTCTTTTATTGGAGTAGGAAGAAAGAGTTACATTAAAAATTTCAACTTGATACTGTTGTTCCAAGGGAAAATATTAATATAAAGAGTTTACTCCTGGGGGGAGGGCATAGCTCAGTGGTAGAGCACATGCTTAGCATGCACAAGGTCCTGAGTTCAATCCCCAGTACCTCCATTAAATAAATAAATAAACCTAATTACCTTCCCTTGCCAAAAAAAAAAAAAAGACTTTACTCCTTTTCTTCATTTATCTCCAAATAAGCCTCTAAAGGAAAGTCTGAGCAATTCCACTTTACCTTAGTCAATATGAAGTCAGAAAGTGGAAGGATGAGGAGAGACCTAGAATTACTCAAGGCCGATTATACCTCTGCCCTGGAGTTTCATATGACACAGCTCATATCGTGTCTTTATTCAAATCATGCTTTTCCTATTGGATAACGTCCAATAAACAATATAGGCATAGTAGCCCACTGACAAGTATATAGCAAGAACTAGTATCTTTTAAGTAGGTGAAGATACAGCCCCAGAAAATTGTCTCCAAAATTCGAGTTCAACATCCAATTAGAAAAGAGATTCAAAGGCGTTTTCTCTTGGAGTTCTGTGTAAGACTAGGTCTTTTGAAGTAAGAGCGGGTATTTTCTGGCATTTAATTAAACAACATTTTCTAGGATCTTAGACATAGTACTTCTACTAGTGTGAGTGGAAAAATAAAGCTGGGAAAAGTGAAATTGTTTGCTAAAAGGGGGATTTTTGTGTACCATTCAAATGTACCTGCTTATGAAGAAACAATGAGAAGGGGTTTAACTATAGGAAAATTATGCTAAAATTACTTGCATCAGATAAAAATAACAATTTAAACACTGTTAGAACAGATCAACTATACTGCTAGTTTCAAACTATTTTTTTTCATCAATTTCAATGCCCAATTCTCTGTCAAAAAAAATCAGTTTATGATTCATAGGATAGCACTAAGATATTAATATAGAAAAACACCTCCATTGAAATGAAGAGAAATTATTAAATTATTTTAACAAAGTACATTAAGATAATAAAATTGTATTGTAGGGTACATTATGTATGTTAATTTAAGGGGAACAGGTAAATGGAATTTTACTGTTGTAAGATTTGTACATTTTATATGAAGGATAATAACATTAATCCTAACTACATTGTATTAAGTTAATACATTGTATTAGGGTGTGGAGATCCCCAAAGTAACATCTAAAAATGAAACACAGAGGGATTGCTAAAAAGCCAATTTGATTTTAGAGGAACTAAGAGGAGCAGAAAACAGATGAGACAACTAAAAACAAACAGCAAAATGTGACAATGAATATATATATGTTCATGTATAACTGAAAGATTGTGCTCTACACTGGAATTTGACACAACATTGTAAAATGATTATAAATCAATAAAAAAAAACCCAGCAAATGGTATCGGTAAATGGACAAAAACCTTAATTAAAATGCATAGATTGACAGATTAAAAAAAGCAATATTCTGGAATACTACTCAGCAGCAAAGAGGAGTGAATTATTGATACACACAACAACTTAGATGTTTTAGGGAGCCCTGTGGTGATGATTGTGTAGCTTGATGTGGTGGTAATATTGGTTATGCAAAGCTACCCATATGATAAAATTACACAGAAGCACCCCCCTCCACACACACACACACACATATACATATACACAAAAGAGCACATGTAAAACTGGAGAAATCTGAATATCCACTGTATTGTATCAACAACAATTTTCTTTTTTTTTTAATCTTTAAAATGTTATTCATGTGTTTCTTTCACCCATGAGCCCCATGGAGTCTCTGAAGGTTTAAACTATTTTTTTTTATTAAAGTACAGTCAATTACAATCTGTCAATCTCTGGTGTCCCAGTCATTCATATACATACATATATTCGTTTTCATATTTTTTCCATTAAAGGTTGTTAACAAAATATAACATCATCTTCCTAGTATTGATACTGTACTATATTTTTGGAAGATGTTAACATTAGGGGGGCATTTGGGTGAAGGGTGCACAAAATCTCCCTATAAGTTTGTTTGCAACTTCCTGTAAATTTACAATTATTTCAAAACAAAAAGTTGGGGGGAAAAAAGCAAGATCAAACTATATGCACTCTCTAAGAAATAACTTTGCATACAATGTCCCAGGAGTTGAAAAATAAAAGAACGGACAAATATATACCATGCAAAAAGTTATCATGAAAAAAACTTCAAGGAAAAGAATATTATCAGAGATTAAAAAAGGGTATCTCATAATGGTTAAGGGTTCTGTTTGTCAAGAGACTTACAATCTTAAAAGTTTATGAGTCTAATAGTAGAGCAGAGAAATACACAAACCAAAATTATAATTGAGAATTTTAATGTATCTCTTTATGAAATTAATAGAACAACTAGACAAAAATGTCTAAGTTATAGAAGATTTTAACAATACTGTAAAAACATTTATTGAGTTTACACTTATGGAACAGTGCACCTTTCTATTCAACACAGTACTAGAAGTTTGAGCCAGTGCAATAGGCAATAAAGGGAAAGAAAACGTATAAAGATTGGGGGAAAAAAGAAGTAAAATCTTCATTATTCACAGACAACAAGATCTTCTACATAGAAAATCTGAAAGAATCTACAAAAAAAAAGACTCAAAAATTAATGGCATGGCAGAATCACAGGATCCAAGGCCAATATATATATGCTCTATATATTTTGTATGCGAGCAACAGAGACCCAAAATTAAAATACAATTTTAATAGCATCAAAAATGTGACATACTTAGGGATAAATTTAACCAGATATGTACCAAACACTGAAAAATACTGAACATTCTGGGAAGAAAGTAAAGAATTAAATAAATGGAGATGCACACTGTAGTTGTGGATTGCAAGCTTGTTGTTAAGATGTTGATTCTCCTCAAATTGATCTACAGATTTAATGCAATCTCAAAAATTCTGGCAGTTTTTAAATAGTGAAATTGATGAACTGATTCTAAAGTATGTATGAAAATGGAAAGTACCTAGAAGCATCAAACACCACTTAAACAGAAGAATAAGGTTGGAAGACTAACACTATCTGATTTTAAGACTTCTACAATGCACAGAAATCGACACAGTATATTGGCATAAGGAGAAATATGTCGACACAGAACAGAATCCAGAAATAGACCAAAACTATATAAAGAACTCTTGGAACTCAGTAATAAGATAATAAACAACTCTATTTTTTAATAAATAAAAGATTTGAGTAAATATTTTACTTAAAAAGATATACAGTTGTCAAATAAGCACATGAAAAGATATTCAACATCATTAGTCTTTAGTGAAATGAAAGTTTAAAACCACATTGAAATACCCCCACAAATCGACTAGAATGATTAAAATTTAAAGAGATTGACAGCATCAAGTGCTGGCAATCATGTGGAGGAACTGAAACTCTCATACGTTGCAGGTGGAATGCACAATGACACAGCCACTTTGGCAAACAGTTTGGCAGTTTCATATACAAAGTTATATAGACTTATACATAGACTTAAACAACTCAGCAATTCCACACCTAAGTATTTACCCAAAAGAAGTGAAAACATATGCAAAAGCTTATAGTGGCTTTATTCATAATTGCCCCAATCTGGAAAGAACTGACATCACATGGCAAATTGATAAACAAACTGCAGTAATGTGTACAATGGAATACTGCTCCTGATACATGCAACAGCACAACACGGATGGATCTCAAAGGCAGAAGTCAAAAACAAAGGGTAAAATACAATATGATTCCATTCATATGACATTCTGGAAAGGCAAAACTATAGGTAGAAAAAAATCTGTGGTTGCCAGGGACTGGAGCTGGGGGAAAGGAATAGCTTTAAAAAGATGAATTTCATTCTATGCAATTTATACCTCAAATTTTAAAATGCATCAAAGTCCATAGGATGCAGTTCAATTAGTGCTTAGAGGAAAATTATAACTTTAAATGTTAAAATTAGAAAAGAAAAAGGGTTTAAAAATCATGATATAACTATTCACTTTAAGAAACTAGATAAAGAAGAACAAATTAAATTCACAGTAAGTAGAAGAAAGGAAATAAGGATGAGAGCAGATCTCAGTGAAACAGAAAACAATAAGGAAAATTCAAAACCAATATTCGGTTCTTTAAAGAAATGAATGAAACTGATAAACATTTGGCAATATTGGCCGGGGGAAAATAAGAGAAAACCCAAACTACCAATATGAGGAATGAAAGAGGCAGTATTGTTGGCCATTCTTTGAACATTAAGAGAATTAAAAAGGAATATTGTGAGCAAATTAACTTTCAACTTGGATGAAATAGACAAATTCCTTGAAAAATACAAATTACCAAACCTAACACAAGAAGAAATAGAAAATTTGAACATTCCTATACATGCTAGTGAAATTGAATTCCTATTTAAATACCCTCCCACAAAGAAAATGCCAATCCCAGGTAGTTATACTGGTGAATCCTATCAAACATTAGGAAAAGAAAATCCCCTTATTACCCAACTCCTTCAGAAAATTGAGAAGGGAACATTCTCCTGACACCAACATAGCCCTGATACCAACATAATCCTGATACCAAAACCAAACAAATACGTTACAAGAAATGAAGCTACAGCTCAATGCACCTCATTATCACAGCTGCAATCTATAATAAGTAGACATTCACCTCCAGAAATGAATAAAGAGGATTATATATCAAGATCAAGTGGGTTTTTTCTAAGAATGCAGGGTGGTTTAATATTTGAAAATCAATCAAAAATAATTTACCATGATAACTGCATAAAACAGGAAAAGCATATGATCGTTCAAATTGATGGAGAAAAAAATTTGATGTAATTCAACATCATTCATGATTTAACAAAAAAATCTCTCAGCACACAAGAAATGAGGGAACTTTTCAACCTGATAAAGAACATCTATGAAAAATCTATAGCTAACACCAGAGTTAATGGTGAAAGATCTTTGCCCCTAAGAATGGGAACAAGGATGTCTGCTCTCACCACTTCTGTTAACATTGTGGTGGAGGTCTTAGGCAAAGCTACAGGACAAGATAAGAAGCATGAAGAGCACACTTATCAGCAAGGAAGAAGTAAAACTATTTGCAGAGGACATGATTGTATACATAGAAAATATTAATCTACAAAAAACTACTGGCATTAGTTAAGTTCATTTTGCAAGGTCACGGGACACAAAATCAATGTACAGTAGCTCACAGAGAAAAAAATGTGACAGTGAGTATATATATGTTCATGTATAACTGAAAAATTGTGCTCTACACTGGAATTTGGCACAACATTGTAAAGTGATTATAAATCAATAAAAAATGTAAAAAAATTTTAATGCAAAAAAAATCAATGTACAAAATGGTCCTATTTCTTTATAATGACAACAAAAAACTACAACAGTTTAAAATTTAAGTAATTTTTATAGCAGCAACAAAAATACTTTCAGATAAACTTAATAGAAATAAGTGTAAAACTTCCATATTGAAAATTATAGAAAATTAAAAATAAGATGATTGATCTGCAGAAGACCCAAATAAATGGAGAGACAAACCATACTTAAAGGCTGGAAAACTCAATATTTTTAAATGTCAATTCTCCCCTAAATTTCTCTGTGGATCACATACCATTCTAAACAAACTCCCAGGAGGATTTTTTTTAATGAAAATTGACCAGCTGATTATAAAATTTATGTAGAAGTAAAAGGTCTTAAAAGCCAAAGCATCTTAAAAATGAAGAACAAAGTTCAAGGACTTACTATCTGATTTCAAGCGAAATAGTCCCATTTATCAATTAACTTAGTTTTCAGCCAAGACATCAAAGCAATTTAATAGGGAAAGAAAATCCTCTCCAAAAAATGGTGCTGGAACAAATCTTTTCTAAATGCAAAAAACCAACCAAAACAAAACACAAAACAACAACAACAAAACAACATATGCCTCACACCATCACAACAATTAATTCTCAATAGATTGTAGAATTAAATCTAAGGAGCTTAAAAACTATAAATCTTCTGAAGAAAAATACAGGCAAATATTTTTGTGAACTTGAAGTAGCAAAAATTTCTCAGACAGCACCCAGAAAGCACAAATGATAAATAAAGAATTGATAAAAAATGGATTCATTAAATTTTAAAATGTCTGTTCATCATAAGACCCATTAAGAATATGAGTAGGAAAGCCACAGATTGAGAATTCACAGTATATAGATGACAGAGAACTTGTGTCCAGAATATATAAGCAACTCCTATATATCTGTAATAAAAGGACAACCCACACAATAAAAAAGAGGAAAAGACTTAAACAGGTCCTTCACAAAGAAAGATATGTAAGCCAATAATCACACAAAAATGAGCCCCTAATTATTAGCATTGGGAATTACAAAGAAAAACCACAATGAAATATCATTACACCGTTTCCAGAATGTCTAAAATTAAAAAGACTGATAACACCTAACGTTGGTGAAGATGTGGGGAGATGGGAACTCTCATGGCTGATGGGCGGGAGGGTATATACCATGTACAACCAATTTATAAATCAGTCTGGCAGTTCCCATTAAATGTACAACTATCCTATGAGAAGTGGCCATTATTCCACTTCTAGGTTTTACCTAAGAGAAATAAAAATATATGTGCACCAAAGGAATTGCACAGAAATAGCAGCCTTATTCATAAGATCCTAAAACTGGAAAAAAAAACCCAAATGCTTATCAATAGGAGAATGGATAAACAAAGCACGATATAGCCATAATGAAGTACTACTTATCAATAAAAAAAAAACCTACTGATATGCACAGGAACATGAATGAACCTCAAAAACATTATGCTGAGTGAAAACTCCAGACACAATAGCGTCCATAAAAGTATGAAGCTCGAGAACTGGCAAAAATAATCTCTGATAAAAGAGATCAGGACAGTGGTTGTCCCTGTGGAAGGAGGGGATGAGGACCGACTGGGAAGGAAATGAGGGATCTCTCCGGGGTGGTGGAAATGTTTGACGTATTGATAGGGATGTGGATTACGTGGGTACATGCAATTACCAGAACTTGTTGAGCTGTGCACTTAAGATCTGTGCATTTCGGTATCTGTATACTATACCACAATTAGAAAAAAAGTTTTTAGAAGTAGACTGAAAAATGATTATTGAACTACTTCAACAACAACAAAAAAGCTCAGTAAAGTCTGCTTTTAAAAAAAATCAAATTAAATTTGGAATCTATATTGAAGACTACGCAATTAAGAAAAAGGAGGAAGAAGAAGCGGAGATAATTTGATGAGCCATCATCTACTGAGGGCTCACTAAGACCTCTGCTAACTGCTTTACATTCATTTTTCTCCTTAATTCCCACAACAACCCATTTTTCATAGTAGGAAAGACGTGCTTCAATAACCAATACTTCCCAACATTCTTAGCATATACCTTAGGTATAAAGTCCCTTGTAGACTCAGGATACCAAGACACTTTTTTCCTCTTTTTAAAATTTCAGGCAGTACCTGGTAGATGTTTCCTAAACCTACTATTATCACAAAGAAATGTGAACCACAGAAAACAACACCTATTATAGCTGTTGGTTTCAACAGTGCTCATAAAATACATACTGTGATCTATGACCACAATTCTTAAAATATCTTCCGTGAAATTCATATTTCTAGACTACCTGCCCCACACGATGTAAGCTGGGGGCTAGAAAGCATGACTTGTCTAATAAATATCCACCCCCCTGCCAGCTCACTGCTCAGATGAGCCTAGCACAGTGTCTTAATCAACTCAATGAGAGTCTCAAGAATGAAACCCCTTGACCCCTGTGTAAATAGCAGGTCGTCTCTCAAAAGAATGGTAGGAATAGGAGACAGTGAGGTGGTCCTTACCACGTCCAGCACTGCGTAGACAAACACATCCAGGTAGACAGTGGTGGCCCGGGTCCAGTTGTGAACCGGCCTCACCTCCTTGCAGTATTTCTGCAATAGTTGTTTGGTGAGATGACGCAGAGCAGAGCTCCTGGGATGAAGGGCGTCAATGGCCAGGATTCCTGGAAAAGAGAACTGTCATCGTGAGGATGAAAATAAGAGGAACTTAGCATCTTAAGGAGACACCGGACTGCTCAGGGCTTGGTGGCTACTAGCAGCATGCAGTTTTCAGCTTCCCTTAATCTGCTTAAGTTCACAGCGAGCTGGGGGGCTTCTTGGCAGACACTTATTTAAAAGAAGCTGATGGCCTAAGTGCCCAATGGAGAAATCTCATTGTAAACATAAATAAATCAGACCCATCTTCAAAGATGCAAGCTGCACCTACAATTCCATTTTCACAGCAATTGTGCATCTTGGAGACAACATCCTTTCTGTATTCCTGTATCACCCCTTCCTGGTACCTAGGAAATCTTCCTATGCACTTAACCAAAATGTCACACCCACCTTGGATTTTTCTTTTGATTTTCCATTTGTAATCATTTGTAATTCCAAATTACATAGAAAACCCAAGCAGAAACATGGACAAACCTCTGAACCCAAAGATCTGTGTGGATTTCTAAGTCATGGGATTAATGAGATTCCAATTCATCCTTTTCTCAGCAAAAAATACATCTGTTCTCTCACTCGGTCTGTCTTTAGATAAAAGGCACTTGTCAGAAAATGAGATCTTCATTTTGGGAAATTCTCTGTGGTTCCAGGGAACAACTATTTCCTATATGACCTAGGAATCCTGATTTGTAGAGGAGCAGTGATTGGTGTTGAGGCCGGGGAGGCAAGGGGGAAAGAAGCAAGAGAAGTGAGCACCAGCAATTGGAAGTGACAAATCTGTGAGGGCTTTCTCGGAATTGCAGAAAGATATTTTGTTCACAAGCTCTGCCAGCCCCTGGGGGATTCAAAGCTTCGCAAAGTCATTGGGCTGAATCAAATTGCACCCCTCCTGCCACAGCGCAAGGGTGAAATCTATCTGTAGTGTCCTGTGCATGAATTCACCTCAGCTCTCAGTGGTTTTGACGGTTATTTTGATGAGCTGCTGACGGTGCATCGGATACAGCAGGAAACTGTAAATGAGATATCTTCTCCCCATGCGACAATCCTGTTTATACCCATTTCTTTATGAACGACGCCATGTCACTTGCCACCACAGGCAGCAATTTCTATGATTTATCAGTATCACTGTGACCAACATGCTCACAATGGTGCTGGAGGTGCAATTGCAGGCTCATTGTGGGCAGTGGAATATTCACATTTATTACCATCAGAACCAGGAATCTAATGAGCATTTTAACTCCCTAACTATTCACCCGACGAGATGCTGGAAGTGACAGAAGCTATTCAGGTGTGTAGGACCAAGGCGGGTGGTTCGCATCAGGCATCACCTTTAGTTTTTGTGAACTGTGATCATCCAAAAAAATGTGCTATGAATCTCTCTACCCGAGACCATTTCTTGCTGAGGGACCCCAGGGGAGAGAAGTCAGAAGCCCAGAGCAAAGCCAGTCTGGTGCTTTTCCTGCGAACTTCGCTTTGGGCAACTTCACTTTTACTCGCTTGGAAGCCTCCAATTCAAGTCCCAGTTGGGGAAACTCTGAAATGTGTATGTTTCAATACAGGAAACTACCCAAGACAGAGCTAAGACATAATTCTGAGAAATGAATGTGTGTTGCCCACATCCTCGGCTCATAGAGACTCAAAGCCCCCTCCTTAGGCTCCCCCACGGATAAACACATATTTTCTGGAACGTGTCAAAGTCTTTGGGTAAAGAGAGAATGTTCTGGAAGCTAGAAATAGGAATAAAAGAGAAACAGGCAGTGATAGGAGAAAAATAAGAAGCAAACAAAAGTGTGCTTAAATAAACTACAGGGGGAAAGAATTCTTTGTTTAAAATGGGAAGAAATAATAAATTACATTTCTGCTATGAATGCAAATTTGCCTGAGGAGAAAGATCAATTACAGGAGTGAGATTAAGGATTTAAGTGACCATTAATTAACAGTAAATTATGCCCCTTGAAAGCTAATGTGACATTCACACAAGCACTAAACGACTCACAGTTCAGCGATGTTTCAACAGACACTGATGGAAGCCATCAACAGACCCAGGAAAGATTCCTCACTAGCCGGCCCCCTTGAATGCTAATCATCAGCTTCAAATAATTCACTTGTAAGATTTCTGGAAAGCAGACTGCGTTAGGAACTGACCTGTGAAGCACTTTCAGGTGAAGAGAGATTTTAAAAAGATAAGAACACAATAGAATTACTCCTTTGCTTTCTTTGTTTGAATGAGTTACTCGCATACACTCTTACAGTGTTCTGGGCGCTTTGATGAAAAGAGCTCTTCTTGCTTTGCTGAGTATACCATCCTTAGGATTATGAGAGAGCCACACACATAGAAAACAAACTTCCGGTTACCAAATGGGGAAAGGGGCTGGAGGAGGGATGAATTAGGAGCTTGGGATTAGCAGATACAAACTATTATATGTAAAATCGATAAGCAACAAGGTCCTACTGTATAGCACAGGGAACTATATTCATTCTCATGTAATAAATCATACTGGAAAAGAACATGAAAAAGAATATATATACACAAACAATTGTATCACTCTGCTATACATGAGAAACTGACACAACATTGTAAATCAATTAGACATCAATAAAAATAAAAGAGTCGTACACCCATCTGAGAGGTTACAAGGAAAGAGAAGTCAGGTGTGTGGTACTACTGAATACCTAACACTGATTAAACAACTTGCTGTATGCCCAGCATGGGGCTAAAATCCCTTTACATGAATTGCCTCATCTAACTTCTACAAGAGCATTACGAGATAGGTACTCCACCACTCTGTGAGGAGTCACTTACAGGTGAGGGACTGTAGGCTTGGTGAGCGTGGTACTGCCCAAGGTCATACAGTTTGCAAGGTGAAGAGGCCAGAATTTAAACAAGACTGATCTGGAGCCAAAGGCCAAGCTCTCACTCTGACACTACACTGACCTGGCTCCCTGAGAATATTAGGAACAGCAGTGAGCAATCCTTCAAAAGGAATTGTTGCATGGTATACATTACTGGGCAGAGACAGCCCTGTGAATTTCCGTGTATGTATGATTTCAGGTCAGCAATATCTTAACATTTGCGTTGCCCATTACAATTTCGTAATGCTACCTTATTTGGTCTTCATGAACATACAAAATAAACAGTTAACTTACAGAGAACCAGGATCTCTAAGGTAAATTGCCTTGCCCAGGGTCACGTGGCTGGTAAATAGTGCCACTGGAACTAAATGGTCCTCCCACCCCTGCACACTGCCTCCAGGGTGCACCTGTGAACTGGGAGTTGGTTCAATGCTCTTATATTTACGAACCATCTTGATGTCAACCCAGTAAAAATCCCAAAGGGTGAATTTTTCTGCAACAAATGTTCTCGGTCAAGCAGTGATTATGAGACACTGTTAAAATACTTTTTCTGCCACATTCAGAACAAAAATCAAGCATCATACAAAACATTAGAAAGAGAAATCATTAAGGATTTCTTCTGTTTTCTAACCTTCATTTTTCTATTTTATCTTACTTAGTTTAATGTTCACAATTATTTTCTGCTAAGAAACCCATTTGGCATTTAATGAAATTTCCTCTGTTTGCATTTTTATAATTAAGATATGCTTTTATCCTTTAAGTTCAACATCCAGGATTTTTATGCTTTAATGATAAGTGGCTATTTTTCTTCTCTACCCAATGAAAAAATCGTTTCCAGCTGCTTGGCTACCAAATTCCTTCCTCATCTCCATAATTGACTCATTCCACTTCCAGTTATATTTTAAAACATGGAAATTCAGATACGAGCTCTAGGAGAACCCTCAAGAAAACGGGGTGCAGGGAAACACCAGCATAAACATAAATTTTTGATTTATGTATGTTTTCTAAGAATTAGTATCTTAACTCAAATGGTTCAATTCAGTAGAATTAATACTGGCAACACAGAAGTTTAGTTCCAGAAATTTAGAAAAAATATATATATATGTTAGTTTCTAAAGTATTTTTAAAGGGAATTGTACACTCAACTTGCAAGTTTATGGAGCTTGTCTTTAGAGATAAACTCTTCATTTATACAGACTTTGTGCAGCTGGAGGTAAAGCCCCTAACACCAAAATGACATCCAGGTGTCTGTAGCCATGACGGATCCAAGGAACTCTCCCTCTGGGCTACTAAAACCCAAGACTACTCTGGACAATAAAAATGTATTATTCAGATGTAAAAGTAAATCTGAAAAAGAATGCCCCAAACTCTCAATGTCAATTGTTGCAAAGAGAGCTTGATTTCCAGGGAAGCAGCAAGTTACCAAACAACTGTATCATTCTGGAGCAGATCTTCAGCTACGTGTAAAGCCCCACTGTGTGACCCTGTATGTAGATGCGTTTGTAATTGTAGGAGCAAAGTCATCACAAACTGCTGGTCTCCGTGCAGCTTCACAGGACTGGCAATTTACAGACGGTGAATAGAAATGAACTCTCATGAGCGGTTATAAGGCACAATGCAGGAGACCCGTGCCTCCAGCTTCCAGGAGTCAACAGTCAACGCCTGGCAGAATCTTTAAAGGACTCACCTGAGGCAGCGGCCAGGACGAAGGGCCACAGAGGAGCCATCCCACTTGCCAGTGTTCCCCGGGGCCCGTCCCGAAGATGAGAAACACAGACTTGCCTGTTGGATGGAATGCCACTCAATTTTTCCTGAAAGGGCGTCTTTGCACTCCGTTCTTCTCTTCTTGCCAGTTTATGCTGCCCTTGCTGGTGCTAGTTTGTAAACACTAAATGGGACCAAAGGCAACACCAGCACCGCACAAATGTTTTGGAATCAATGCCACTGTGTTGCCCCTTAACTTCTCCATTTGGTCCTGCCCCCGGATCAGATCCTGGCCAGCATTTCAATTTCCCCGACAGGAGATAGCTAAGTGAATAATGTAATCTTAGAGGAGCCCCTAAGGAGGGGAAATTCCACACTAATATGATTTCCTTTACAGACTTTACCTAAGGCAATGCTGTAGCTGACATTCAGGACACTAATTTCATTAATAATTGAGATTCAAATAGCTGTTCTAAATCAGACTTATGCGGTAACATCTTTGGCATTTGACAATGGTTATTAGACTCGAATTACACAAAGCTAATGGAAACCTGGTATTATCAAATGAAGAGCAACTGTTAACAGTGCAGTGGGAGGAGTGCTTTTTGTTTTTTCCCAAGTCCCTTTCACTAAAAGAAACATTGATTTTTGATAAACAGGAGTGCTCCGTAAATTTCCACTGCCCACTATTCAGAAAGTAACCACATAAGAGAGTATGTGCCTATGCTTATTGAGGATGAGAACTACTAAAGTTTAACGTCATTCAATACAAAATTTTTTTTTCGCTTTTTGACTGGGCACCCATTCACTCTTCATTATTAAGGGAAAAATGCCTCATTCTCCGTAACTCTATCTGCCACTGGTAGACTAGTAGATGCTCTAGAAACAAAAACTAAATTTCATACTGTTTCCAACATCTGCCTGCTTTATCGTATGAATTGAATGTAGAGGCACAGGTTTGAGATAAGTTTTCACAGGACAAATTGAGGGGGAAAGTATATACCTGATCTCTGTTCTAATTATTTGGTCCCTTTGTTTGGAATCCATGAAGCTCTTTTTTTAATTTTCATCCACCAATGAAATGTAGCCTGACTGGTTTCCCACTGTGGGTGAAGGGAGTTACACATATGGAAAAGGAGAGTAGAAGAAATCCTGTGATGTTGAGTTGGTTTTAGAAGTACTGATGTGAAACTCTTGATTTTCAATATATAGCTCAATATAGAAATAAATACAAATGTGAAATGAAATGTGTGTACACACGTTCATAAATGTGTATATATCCCTAGCTCTATCCACGAGAGGGTCTGGGAGCAGGGACACCCCAATGAGTACACCCAGCAGCCAGATCTTAGTCTCTAAATAACATACCTATTTACAAGGAAGAAAAGGAGGAATGAGTGATTCGAGGGCTGGGGCAGGAAACGTACAAGAAGAGCCTAAAACATCTCCATGTATCATAAAGTGAAGAGGTCTAAACAGATGATGGGGACACACTAAAAGCACATAGCTTGAAGGGGCTCCCACTGGCCAAATGTGCGATGATTTGAGCATCATTGGTGATTCGAGCAAAATCAGTAACAGTGGCAAAGAATTATAACACACTAAATAGAAATAATAACCCACAAGTCCGTCCTGATTTAAATAAACAGATGAATGGGAAGAAGAGAAAGCTTTTCCCCTTGAATTAGAATGCCAGTTAATAAATGTAGGAGGAATAATGGAATCTTCACGGTGATAATGAATTCACTCAAGAAACATCAGTGGGTGATAAAAACTAGTTGGCGGAAGTTTGATGAGGAATACGACATCTACACAAAACACTTATTAATTACAAAGATTGAAAAAAAAATCTTCCAGTGGAGAAATCCGGCAGATAGCACCTTCATCAAACAATGAAAATTAGCATCACCAGTTATGGGAATTGTGCACCAGCAGACAGGAGGAACTGGGGAAATTCAGCCGCCCTCTGTTATCCTGCCAAAAATTCGTAACTTGAATCTATCCAGGAGAAAGCCCGTATCATGGGACAGTCCACAAAATAGTAGGCAGGTAATCTTCAAAAGTGTCAAGGTTATGAAAGTTAAAGAGAAGACTGAGAAACTGTATCAAATGAAAGGAGATTAAAGAAATGGAGAAATGAGTGATTCAAGGGCTGGGGCAGGAAACGTACAAGAAGAGCCTAAAACATCTCCATGTATCATTAAGTGAAGAAGACTAAACAGATGATGGGGACACACTAAAAGCACATAGCTTGAAGGGGCTCCCACTGGCCCTGACTTGCTGACATGGCAGCTCAATGCAGTGTGTGATTCTGGAAAGGATCTTTTTGTTATAAAGAACATTTTGGGGGAAAATGGTGAAACTCAAATAGGGTCTGTGGATTAGATGGTACTAAGAGAGTGATTCTCATTTCCTGGTTTTGATTGCACTGAGATTATTTAAAATAACATCATTGTTTGTAACAATAACATGCTAAGTACTCACAGGTAAAGGGCCATCATGGCAATATCCTCTCAGATGTCTGGGTCGGGTGGAGAGTTCTTTTTTTTTTATTTTTATTTTGTTTTACTTTTTAGAGTTCTTTCCACCATGCTTCCAATTTTGCTGTGCATTTGAAAATATTTCAGAAGAAAAAGAAAAAAAATGAAATATAATCTGTAGAGGAAATATGCTATAAAATTAGGGAAAGTTTGAGATACACTCTTTAGAGAGTGGCCAAATAAATGGGGCTCCATTAAGAGCTAATTATGATCACCCAGGATCTATCTGGCCACGGAAGTCCCTTCACTTCCCATCAGCGCTCTGGATTGTTGGCTTCTACCTGTGAGCTGAATTAGGGTGGGAGAAAGGCAAGCTGCAGACAGCATAGCACTTTTTTATGGGCAGGGAACGAAGAAGCTTGCCTTTATGCAAAGGTTTAATCGGGATGATCATCAGCGTTACCTTCTTGCCACACATTTCAATAAGCCGTGGATCTAAGTCAAACCTTCTGGGACATGCTTTGCCCTCCCTTCTGTCTCACCTTCTCATATGCCCATCTGTTCCTGGACGGCCACTGCTAATGATGTGTAATACAGGTACATTATGACCTTCATTAGCTAATTTAATAGCAGCCTGCTGATCCCGCCCATTACAGCTCTTTATTGGCTGATGAAGTCGGCCAAGACGGGAAAGGTCTATGTGAGTGACTTGTCTTCAAAGGAGTTTATGGGCAGGTGCTTCCTGATCTTCCTGTGATGGCCCTGCTCTACCCCACCAGGTGGCTCAGAGCTTCCTTTTCCCAACCTTACTGTCCTGCCGGGTTTAGTTTGTTTACTCGGTGACTTTGCATTTGGTACCCATCCCTTGCTCAACCTTTAATTTTCCATGAAAGCTGTCACTTCTCACTCCTTCAGTATAGCACGTTTTAGTCACATTATATCTTACAATGTATTAGTCAAAGATTTCACCCCACCTTGGACATCTCTTTAGGAAGAGGGCCAGAACCCCATTCAGGCCCTTCAAGTAGATCAATGCATTAAAATAAAAAAATTGGAATTGTCAGGGGAGAAACATTCAGGCTTCTTAATTACCCCCTGGGAAAAAGAAACACTTATTTAAACTAAGGTCCAAATCTGCCATTCTCTGACAGCAGTTCAGGACAGGCCTATCATTAAGAGAGTACCTAGAAATATATTTATTTCAGAAGTCCCCTCTCCACATTCCCATGAGCCCTTGCACTTTGTTTTCCCATTAGCTCCAAGTAAGATATGACACCTCTTAGATGGGCCAGTGTTTTGGAAGAAGCAGGGGAAGAGGGTTTATTATGCAAACATAATAAGGAAGTGTTTATTATGCAAACAGCAACTGAGTTATGTGTCCTTTAAGACTACTAAATAGTTTTTAATTACTGCTATATCAGTAAATCCTATAAATATGCAAATGCAATTAGTTCACAAAACAGGCCTTAAATATCTTTATTCCTCTCCAACAAAGTTCTTTGAAGTTAATCGCTAACTCTCTTTGTTCATTCCCCTGGCAGTCGTGCTAAAATTGACAGGAATTTTGACAGATGTACATGTTCAGGGGGAACCAAATTTTCTGAGCACATCTGGTCAGGCTGGAGGAGAAAAACAGAAATGGACACTCGGGCCAAACTCAAGTCTTTACTGAGTAGAATCCCATATGAAATGTCTTTTACTCCACAACATTGTCCTCTGAAATAAATATCAAGATAACCGATTGGGTACTACTTCAAGTCCAAAGCCACACTCAACATTTGATTTTTTTTTTCTGGCACAGAATTTCATTTTTAAAATTATAATGGACATTTCCTGGCCCCTAAAAATAAACAAACAAATAAATAAATATGTCCCAAGTGTCTCCCAGGACTCTGGCCCTTCACTGGTTATGTGACAAGGTTTTCTACGAGCACCTAAGAGCTTAGGGTTCAGGCTTTTGGACATACCTCATTTTGTCTCCCAGCTCCATCACCTGCTAGGTGCTCATGGCCTTGGTCCAATTGCTTACTGTTTCTAAGCCTGAGTTTTCACATCTGTAAAAAGGGTATCATGGGCTCCGTTTAGTTTTCTATGGTTGCGTAACCAATTACCACACTCCTAGCGGCTTAAAACAGCTTGTCTGTGAGGTCACAGTTCTGGAGGTCAGAAGCCCCGGAACAGCAGGAATAATCTCTCTGCTCAGGGTCTCACAAGGCAGGAATTGTGGCTGTATGCTGGAGCCGGCTCTTACAGCATCGAAAGGGCCAACTGTGCTCCTCCCCAACTGTGTTCAGTGACATCAGGTTAGGAGCTTGAAATCAGCCACGATGGGAGCATTTGCCACATGGAAATCAACAAACACTACAAATCAGGGCCCCTCCCACCAGCTGGTGACTCAACATCCACTAGCACCCCAGGGCCCTCTCCTTGATCTTCCAAGGCCTCATGTTATATCTCCATTACAGCACTCATTCAAGTGTGCTGTGACTATCTGTACACTCTCCTCTCTTCTAGAACTCTGTGAACTCCTTGCAGGTAGGGCACTGTATCTTATCTTTTTATCTCCAGCACAGAGCTTGGTACCTAGTGAGTGCTTGCTAAATGTTTGAGAAGGATGGAAGGAGGAGAGGGAGGAAGGAGTTAACAGATAGACAGAAAAGAATTCCGGTTTATGCAAGACAGTTGGCAGCAAGAAGGGCCTAGCTTGCTCACAAGCACCTCCAATAGGCTATCCTTTCACCATGCATCTCACAAAGGATGAGGAAGACCTGGGTTCAGAGCAAGATGGTTTTATTTAGTTTGCTCCAGAACCAGCTAGCAAGTGCTGCAAAGGATAAACATGGCACACAGATGCAGGACGTCCATGCCTGATTCTCTCAGAGGGTGCCTAAAATTCAGGGTTCTTGTGGCTACCGGGAGTGAGATATCTCCCTGGAAGCCAGAGGATTACATAACTGTGGGCTTGCTGCTTCTGCGTATGCCCTCAAGGACATCAGTGACAGGAAACTGCTCAGGCTGCAGGGTAAGAAAAATAGTCTTACTCAGAAAGCCATGCTGTCCAGGCCTTCTGCACAGGTCGTGAGCCTTGAAGTCTTGCTGTGCCAACACCAAGGAGTCTCTCCTGACCTGTGAATCCCGGCAGAGGCCAGGACTTTCCCATTTACGTTTGAGACGCCTGGATACGGTCCATCACAGTGGCCGTTAAGATATTCTGGTTTGGGTCTACATTTCTGGATATTTCTCTCTCTGCTATAGACTCAAGATGAGACAAGGGCTTTGATCTTTCAGAGCTTGCTTCATTCATTCATTCGTTCATTCACTAATGTGGAGAATTGTGGTAGACACTGGGGATATAAAGATAAGAAAGTTCAAGGAACTTGGGGTGGACGTAATAGATAAGAAATACCTAGAATACGAGATAATGCTAGCAGATGAGTGGACTGTGGATGATGCAAGTGGAAAAAATAAAAAAGGAGTCCAGACGTGGGGTGAGGTGAGGAGAGACTTTTCATAAATGGCATTTGTGTTGGGTAGAGACAGTCAGCTGGGCGAGGAGAGAGCTGGGCGAGCAGGAGGAACAGTGTGCAAAAAGGCTGGAAGGTGAGATGAAAGAGTGTGGTACCTTCCAGGGGGCTGCAAGTCGCACTTCGTAAAATCAAGGGGCAGATAATTTCAGATTCACATGAGTTAAGTGGATTAACAAGTTTGTGTTACAAAGTATTGAGGGGAGAATAAAATAGAAAAGTGAACTACTATGGAAGTCTGTGTAAGTGGTGTTATTATAAAGCTGTCTCCAAATGGCCTGTAGCAATTATTCTAAAATGCACAGCAGCTGTATTTGTCCCCTCTCTGCCATTGCTGAAATTTACACTGTCATTGCTCCAGGAGGAAGGCTTGGCACTAATAATAGGCTGGCTGGCTATGGCTGGAGTGTGACAGACTTCTAGTTGGAGCCCTTCAAGACTGCAAGCAGAGTGGGAAAATGGAAAGCTCAGCAGAAACCAAAGTGAATGTACTCGGAGCGTCCCCTTGTGGCAGCTGTCATACCTGCAGCCCCAGAAAACTCCAAGCTGTTAACATTTTTATCACACGGTGCACTTTTGCATGAATCGAAAGTCATGCCCTGCCTCTATTCGTGTCACCACTCTTTTCTCTTTGCTCTAAATATCTCTCTTCAGATTCCCTGCACCAACCTGGCCAATCTGTCTCCATTCTGCTAACAGCTGTCATCCAGTTCCTCCCTGCTTACTTCCTTCCTCTCTCTCCTCCAAACTCCTTGTTCCTGGGAGCTCCCAAGTTTCCCAGGGACTCAGTGACTTCTCAAGGGGGTAACTTCCCTACTCTGTTTCTAAGAGCAGGAATAAATAAAGCCTTGATGCTCCATATCTAAAAAGTTACAAACAGTATTACTGAAAGTCACAGAAAGTTTTGATATTATATATACTGAAAAATTGTACTGAACACTGGAATTTGACACAACACTGTAAAATGATTATGAATCAATAAAAATGTAAAAAAAAAGTTTTGATATTAGACAGAAAGCATAAAATTCTGTAAAGCTGACTGTCTTAGATTGGGTTTTCTTCAAACAGACCTGAGATGCGGATTTGTGAACAAGTGTTTATTATCGAAGTGCTCACAATAGAAATAGCTGAGGAGAAACGATGGTTTGAGCCTGACGTTGACAGGGAAACCGACAGTGAAAGCTAGAGGTTTGTTCACTAGGAAGCCTGGCCGGCACGCGCACACCTGTCAGTCTTTGGCTTTGCGCCTGAGCGGGGAGGGGTGACAGGGAGTGAACTCGCTGGCATTTCCTGCTCTTTCCTTGGGCGGACAAAGCTTTAGAAGCCCAAGGGAAGTTCTATAAAAGTTCTAGGTGTTGGCCTTTGGAAGCAGCAGCACACAGAAGCCGAGAGAGGGGAGCACAGAAATGCTAATGAGGGGTCTGAGAAGATCTGGGAAGACCACTGAAGGTTTCCACTGCAGGGTCAGCGAAGATTTATGGGAGGCACTAAGTTTATTTCTCCGGAAGACTTACATTCCAAGGACTCTGATGATCAACTTTTTCAGAGCCTCATCATACAGAAATACAAAAAGCTAACTTCATGCTACCCCTCCTGAGGGAAGCTCGTCTCCCCAAACTACTCAGTGATGGTTTTGCCACAAATTTTAGCAGAGGCACGTGGTCCCTAACTTGATCACATCTTTAAGAATAAGATATGAAATCATAAAATCTGAGGTCTAAATTATAATGATGTGAGATCTAAACAGTTTGCAATCCTGCCAGCACAAAAGAATCACTGGAGTGTTTAAAAACTTTAAAAATTAAAAAATAAATTAATTAATTAATAAAAACTTTAAAAATTAGCTGATCCCACCTCTACAGAGTCTGACTTTATGGTCAAAGGTGGGAACCAGGCACTGGCATGTTTTTGAAACTCCACAGGTGACTCTGATGTGCACCAGGTCTAAAAATCACAAGTTTAAATCAATGCAAATACATTCACTTGCAGATGGATGAGATGAATTTGCCTTCATTGGGTTATTATTGAATTCCACTTTGATGCTTATAAAAGGAAACTGTTGGCATGTTTGCCCTGCCTATACTTTCCTTCGCTGCCTTTTTCTCCAGTTCCAGATGTGTACTGTTATCCCGCCCTCTCTGACCAAAGCCAGTAGGAAGAGGGATGGATATCTGGACCAAGTGGACCACGAGACTCTCTCCCAGAACTTGGACAGTAAGTCACCAGCCACCATTTCCACCGAGAAGCAGAGAACGCTGGACTACTGAGAACGAGAGGAAGACAGACCTGTAGAGAGATCGAGGAGGGGAAACCACGTGCGGCAGCAGAGAGAGGAGTAATTTTGCTTCCTGTTGATGCAAGAACTCGGTTTCAGTGCTTGTGTGGCCCAGCTGCACTTCCAAGAGGTTGCTCTGTGGCCTCCAAAAAAGCCCTCCCGACCACTTTCGCTTAGAGTTGCTTTGTGCTGGTTTCCCTTACTTGCAACTAAAAAGGCTTTGATAAAAGTTTGGCCAGGTACTAAGTTTGTGCCCCCAAATGTCCTTCCGCTGGGTAAAGTACGGACCCTGATGGTGTGTATACATTTCTGAGCTTGTATAGAATCATTCTTCACCACCACGTCTGTCTTCGTCACTAAACTAGAGGCCCCTTGAGGGAAAGAGGCCACGCCCCAGTCTTCCAGCCGGCGTCGAGCAGGGCAAAGGGGAATGCTGAGTGGGTGATCGAGAAATAATTGCCGCATCTATTAGGCTGGTCAGACACAGTGTGTGTGCATCAGTTTGCCAGGGCCAGCACAACGAGATACCAGACTGGGCGGCTCAACCAACGGAAATTTATTTGCTCCCAGTTCTGGAGGCTGGACGCCTAAGATGAAGGTGTCAGTTTCTTCCGAGGCCCCTCCCCTCGGTTTGTAGGCGGCTCCCTTCTCACTGTGTCCTCACGTGGTTGTCCCTTAGTCTGTGTATTTCTATGTCCAAATCTTCTCTTAAGGATTGCAGTCGCACTGGACTAAGGGCCATCCCAATGATCCCATTTTAACTTAATTACCTCTTTAAAGGTGCTGACTCCACATACTTTCTGCATAGAAACATTCTGAGGCCCTGGGCAGGGGGGTGAGGGCAGTTAAGGCTTCAACATAGAAATGTGGGGGAGGGGGACACAATGCAGCCCATAGCAACGTGTGTTCATTTATTTATTTATTCAAGTCATTTTATTGATTGTAATGCAACAGGCCTAATGTGATCCTTCAAACTAAAGACTCCTGGGTGCTCCATCCTTGCTAAATGTGCCAACTCCTTCACATTCTTAGTTTTTAACTCTTGAAGAATCTTAGAGATTGAATTAACTCCAAATTACGATTAGCCCTTGGACGAAAGCTAAGGCTGCAAACTTCAGAAAGGTAGGCAAGTTCCCAGCACACAATTTCTTATTATTAAAACCAGCATGGATATAATTTAAAATTTTTTTCTCTATTATTATTTATATAATTAAGACTATTTTTTTTAGAGTTTTAGGTTCACAGCAACATTGAGGGGAAAGGTGCAAAGATTACTCATATACAACCTGCCCCCCAACACATGCATAGCCTCCCCATTATCACCACTCCCGACCAAAGCGGGACATTTATTACAACTGATAGACCTACACTGATGTGTCATAATTGCCCAAAGTCCATAGCTTACAATGCATTTCAACCTTGATGCACATTCTGTGAGTTTGGAGAAATGTGTAATGAATGACATGTATTAATCATTATGGCATCATAGAGTATTGCCCTAAAAATCTCTGAGCTTCACTATCACCTACACTCCCCACTGCCCCCAACACCTACCCAGCTCTTTGGCAACCACTGATTTTTTTTTTTACTGTCTCCATAGTTTTTTTTCCCCCCAGAATGTCATATTGTATAGTCAAACTCATACAATAAATAGCCATTTCAGATTGGTTTTTTTTTTTTTTACTTAATGAGCATGCATTGACGCTTCCTCCATGTATTTTCACACTTTGAGACCTCATTGCTTTTCATTGCTGAATAATATTCCATTGTCTGGATGTACCACTGTTCATTTATCCATTAACCTACTAAAGAACATTTCAGTTGTTTCCACATTTTAGCAATTATGAATAAAGCTATTATAAACATCTGTGTTTTAGTATGGATACAAGTTTTCAACTCTTTTGGGCAAATACCAAAGAACACAATTTCTAGATCGCATGCTAAGAGTATGTTTAGTTTTCTAAGAAATTGCCAAACTATCTTCCAAAGTGCTATACCATTTTGCATTCCCACCAGGAAGCAAGACTTCTTGTTGCTTCACATCCTCATTAGCATTTGGTGCTGTTAGTATTCTGGATTTTTTTTAAATTATGAAAGCATAGTTGATTTATGATATTATATTAGCTTCAGGTGATAAAGTGATTCAATATCTGTATAGATTACACTCCATTTAAAGTTGTTATAAAACATTGGCTATATTCCCTGTGCTGTACAATATATCCTTGTAGCTTATTTATTTTATACATAGTAATTTCTACTTTATAATCCCTCACCCCTATCTTACCCCTCCTCCCACTCCTCCCCCGACTGGTAACCACTAGTTTGTTCTCTATGTCTATGGGTCTGTTCCTGTTCTATTATATTCATTCTTTTGTTCTATTTTTTAGATTTCACATATAAGTGATAATATACAATATTTATCTATCTCTACCTGACTTATTTCACTAGACATAATACCCTCCAAGTCCATCCATGTTGTTGCAAATGGCAGATTTTCACTCTTTTTATGGCTGAGTAATATTCCATTAATATATATATTTTCCACGTCTTCTTTATCCATTCATCTGTTGATGGACACTAAGGTTGCTTCCATAACTTGGCTATTGTAAATAATGCTGATGTGGACATTGGGGTGCATTTTTATTTTCAAATTAGTGTTTTTATTTTCTTTAGATATGTACCTAGGAGTGGAATTGCTGGGTCATATGTTAGTCCTATTTTTAGTTTTTTGAGGAAACTCTATACTGTTTTCCACAGTGGGTGCACCAACGTATACTCCCATCAACAGTGTATGAGGGTTCCCTTTTCTCCACATCCTCACCAACATTTGTCATTTGTGGTCTTTTTGATGACTGCCATTCTGACAGGTGTGAGGTGATATTTCATTGTGGTTTTGATTTGCACATTCCTGATAATTAGTGATGTTGAGCATTTTTTTCTTGTGCCTGTTAGCCATCAGTATGTCTTCTTTGGAAAAATACCTATGCAGGTCTTCTGCCTATTTTCTGATCAGGTTCTTGTTTTTTTGACATTGAGTTGTATAAGTTGTTTATATATTTGGGATATTAACCCCTTATTGGACATATCATATTGAAAATATTTTCTCCCATTCAGTAGGTTGTTTTTTCACTTTGTTCACGGTATCATTTGCTGTACAAAAAACTTCTAAGTTTAATTAAGTCCCACTTGCTTATTTTTGCTTTTGTTTCCTTTGCCTGAGGAGATAGATCCAAAAAATATTACTCTTATGACAAAAAATATTCTGCGTATGTTTTCTTATAGGAGTTTTATGATTTCCAGCCTTACATTTAGGTCTTTAATACATTTTGAGTCTATTTTTGTATATGGTCAAGAAAGTGTTCTAATTTCATTCTTTTACATGTAGCTGTTCAATTTTCCCAGCACCACTTGTTGAAGAGACTGTCTTCCCCATTGTACATTTTGTTGTAGATTAATTGACCACGTATGTGGGTCTATTTCTGGGATCTCTATACAGTTCCATTGACCTATGTATCTGTTTTGTGCCAGTTCCATGCTGTTTTGATCACTGCAGCTTTATAGTATAGTCTGAAGTCAGGGAGCATAATACCCTCGGCTTTGTTCTCCCCTCCCCCAATATTCCTTTGACTATTCAGGGTCTTTTGTAGTTCCATATAAATTTTAGGGTTATTTGTTCTAGTTTTGTGGAAAATGTCATGGGTATTTTGATTCAGACTGCATTATATCTGTAGATTGCATTGGGTAAGTATGGACATTTTAGCAATACTAAGTTTTCCAATTCATGGGCACAAGATATCTTTTTATTTCTTTGTATCATCTTCAATTTCCTTCATCAATGTTTTATAGTTTTTCAGAGTATAGGTCTTTAACCTGTCCAGTTAAGTTTATTCCTATGTATTTTGTATTTTTTGAATGTGATTTTAAATAGGATTGTTTTCTTGCTTTCTTTTTGTAACAGTTGATTATTAATATGTAGAAAAGCAATAGATTTCTGTATATTAATCTTGTATCCTTCAACCTTGTTGAATTCATTTATTGGTTCTAACAGTTTTTCAATGGACACTTCAGGGTTTTCTATATATAGTATCATGTCATCTTCAAATAGTGACAGTTTTACTTCTTCCCTTCCAATTTGGGTGTCTTTTATTTCTCTTCCTTGTTGGATTGCTGTGGCTACGAGTTCCAGTATTATATTAAGTAGAAGTGTTGAGAGTGGTCATCCTTGTCTTGTTCCTGATTTTAGAGAAAAAATTTTCAGCTTTTAACCATTGAGTATGACAGTAGCTGTGGGTTTGTCATAGATGGCCTCTATTATGTTGACATATGTTCCCTCTATACCCGCTTTGATGAGAGCTTTTATCATGAATGGATGTTGAATATTGTCAAATGCTTTTTCTGCTTCTATTGAGATCATTATGTGATTTTAATCCTTTGTTTTGTTAACGCAGTGTATCACATTGATTGATTTGCAGATACTGAAACATCCTTGCATTCCTAGAATAAATACTTGATCATAGTGTATGTTGAATTCAGTCTGCTAATATTTTGTTAGGATTTTTGCATCTATATTCATCAGAGACACTGGCCTCCAATTTTCTTTCTTTTTTTGGGGTAGTGTCTTTGGTTTTGGTATCAGGGTGTAATGATGACCTTACAGAATGCATCTGGGATGTTCCCTTCAGTTTTTTGGAGTAATTTGAGAAGGATAGGTACTAGCTCTTCTTTATATGTTTGGTAGAATTCCCCTATGAGGCCATCCAGTCCTAGACTTTTGTTTGCTGAGTTTTTTGATTACTGATTCAATTTCACTATTCGTTATCAGTCTGTTCAGATTATCTATTTCGTCCCGATTCAGTTGATTATATTTATGTGAGTCTGTTTCTGCACTCTCATTTTATTCCATTGATCTGTCTAGTTGTTTGCCAATACTACACTGTCTTTTTCATTGAGAAAGGATCACTTTTCCTGGTTCTTCATATATCAAGTAAATTTTTTTTATTGTATCCTTCACATTATGTTATTTTGTTGAGACTCTGGATTCTGTTGTACCTAAAGAGAAAAGAAGATATATGTTTGTGTGTATGTATGTGTGTTATTTTTGTTTTAGCACTCAATTAATTTGGTATACTCAAACTGCAAACTGTTTCTTCTACGGTGGACAACAGCTCAAAGCTCAGCTGATTCTTTTGTCCTTTTTGAGGTGCTTTGCATGTATGGTAGAAGGTCAGCCAGAGGGTTGGGCAGCATCTACACAATAACCCAGGGATCCTCTTCTTTATTTCTCTCCCTTTCACAGTTCCCTTTCTCACTTTTGGGTGGCTATCTGTAAATATCCCAAGCTCTAGCTTATGGCTCGTCAGTCCAGAAACCTGGCTGTTTTCTATCAGTGCTTCAACCACACTGTGTCATGCTGCAACTAAGGCCTGTTGTCTGAATAAAGCTGCAAAAATGGGGCACACACACTTTTGCCAGACCTTTCGTTCACGTTTTGATTCCCTTTTAAAACCTCTATCTTCAGACCCTTCAAGTAGTTGTTTTTATTTTGTCCAGAGTTTATAATTATCTGTTGGAGAATAGTTTTAAGATTTTACTCCTCCACATCAAAAGCAATACATCAAAGGGGGGTAGGTTATAGCTCAGTGGTAAAGTACATGCTTAGTATGCACAAGATCCTGGGTTCTATTCCCAGTACCTCCATTAAAAAAAAAATTAAAAACACTTAATTACTTCCTTCCTTCCCACCCCCTCCAAAAAAAGCAAAAGCAGTACTCTTGATTGATTCACTTTTATCTTGATTTTAAAAGGCAACACCACATCAGTAATACAAAAGGAAAATGAGTATCACTTGCTATGGACTGAACATAATTACAAAAATAGTAACAATTATTATTAATTTTTCAAAACTGAGAGTAAAAATAGATAACTATAAGTAACAATAAATAGATTTTTAAATATAAATTCTTTTGTGAGAAAAATGAAACTTTTTAATCTGTCATTCGTAAAAGAGAAAATCACCTCTAGTAGCTTAGTTTAAGACAAAGATGAGATCTTACATCATTGAATGGTTCGGATTTTTGATTTTTATAATGACCAACACAGAGATTCCCAACTAACATGTGGACATGGATGGAAAAAGCAAAAGATGTATCATAGCTTTTCTAGTATGGCTAAAGACTGAGAATGAATTCCTAGCCAAGAAAGGAAATAAAAATGTCACTTTGGTTAAACAAACTTTTGCTTCAAGAAATCTCTCTCAAGCGACCTCCAGAATCTGCTCTGAGTGTGTGGGCTTATTTGGTAATGTCCACAGACTGACGGAGTAAGGGCTCTTTAACTACCCTATCCGGTTAGAGCAATGCATATTTAGCATTCGTAAAAATCAAAATGTATTTTAAGTGTCACTTCCTAAGGCTCACAGTATTTTCGTGCAGTTCAGATGAGCTAATAACCAGATCACTCATATGCAGTGATGCCCGCAACCCATTCTCTCTGTCTTGACGATGATAAGATAGTTACTGGGACCACTGCTCATCTTTTCACAAAGCTGATGGGACAAAAGCTGAGACTCCTCTACTTCAAATAACATGACTGACAATTTTAAGCTGAAATCCTTTCCTAAAGCTTTTTACTTCTTGGTACCATAGCTCCTTGATTTGCACAGACCAGCACTCAAATTTGCTGGCCCCAGGAACGCAATACTTACCTGCCCTCCATAGACTAACTACACCCGCTCTGCTGGGCTGCAGCCCCTCACAAAAACGGCTGAAGATTCCAGACAGTGGATCCAGCACCCTGTTCCGTGGGTTTTAAGTTGCTTGCTGTGGATTACTCTGGTGAAGTGTAAGAGACAATAAATACAACAAACAATTGCTTCAGAACTTCAGAGTTCTTACCTTTGCCTCCACAGGGCTGAAATTCTAAACTCTCCTCTCCAATGGGGACAGAAAGGCCCATTCAACGTCTGTCCCTAGGTTTTAACCCTCTGGCAGTGACCAATTATTTTCCAGTCTTCTAACTCCACATTGTCTCCATCTCTTCGGGGATGGCCTTGAGGCACCTAGGCCTTAAACACCAGTAAAAGTTGGCTTACAAAAGTGAAAAAACTACAGTCCCTGAAGGGCATAGGACTCAAGTCAAGGGAATTCAGTCACTCCAGGGTACCCTCTATTCCCTCTGGCTTCTTTAGAACAAAACCCATTTTTTGTGAATGATGCATGCTGATCAGACTTGGCTGAGTATTTGCATTTTAGCTACATCTGAAAGACTCTGGGAAATATGATGTAATATTCTCTAGGACCACGGCTTAAGTCCATAAGTAGGGCGACCATGTAATTTATCATCCAAACCTGGAAGTTTGAGAAAGGTGGAGCTCATCATGCTGGGAAAGCAGGGGTAAACTGGAATTGTACTGCGCAAACTGGGACCTGCGGTTACCTCAACCATAACTGATCTTTTGAGTGCCAAGACTCTCACTGTCTTCCTCTCGGCCTTCCCTGTCTTTCTCAAGCGGCACCTCCTCAGACAAGTCTTTAGAGTCTGTTTCTTCTCTAATTATTCATCTTTCCCAACTGGGGTTTCTCTAACCCAGAATCTTCTCATCTTTTGCCTCAGGCTATAGAAAAAGAACCAGACTTCTTAGGTTAAAATCCTGGCTGTACCTTTATTAGTAGAAAGACTTTGGGCAAATGAAACTTTCTGTGATGGTTCCCTCATTTGTAAAGCAGGTATTAATAATAATAGCACTTACTTCTTAGGATAAAATGAGTTCATGTGTGCAAAGCACTTGACATACCACCTAGCCTGTAAGTGCTCAGTAAAGTTAGCTATCAATTCCTCTAGAAAATTTTTTTTCTTCTAGAGCAAAGTATTAGATTGATTAAAAAATTGGCATTTCTAACAGCAAAACTGTATTAATTACTTTTGGCTTCATCTATTCTTTCAAATTCTGATATTTTAAGGACTTTTTACTTCAGTGGTGTCTGAGTGAAAGAATTAAGTCACCTGGAGTCCCAATTTATGTCCCGGTACTTGCTTCATTATACAAGTTTCTATGTGCTTTTTCTGGATGGCTTTCTGGTTTTTATCCTAAATCATGTTTTTGGTTTCTGGAGCGAGGCCCCACCTCTAACACGTGTGGACAAAGAACGTCCCACCTGCCATTTCAGTGAGCACAGGATTTTGCAGCCATAAAGCCATAAGCTACTGCAGCCCCTGTCGGTGTGCCCTGAGGGGAATTCAGGATGGAGAAAAACGGGATACTGGCCCTCGATAGTCAAGACGCATATCAAAGGAATAATTTCAATAAACCTAGACTCTTGCATCATTCCCTACATAGAAAAGTACTAAAATCTTTGAGACATCTGGTTTTTGTGATTAGCAGTAATCTTTTGATGTTCAACTACTGCTTTGTTTTGTTTTGTTTTGCAAAAACTCCTATACATCCTGGCGTCTCCCTTACCTCTTTGGAACGGTTCCACAAAACTATCTGAGAGGCTGTTCCCTGGGCTATAGTTCTCAGTAAGGCCACCTAATAAAATAATTCTCAACTTTCAGGCTGCTTTGCTTTTTTTCAGTTGACACAGAAGTCTCTCTCCAAAGCTTAGAGGCTAAAATGAAAATATGTTACAACACAGACTTGCTAACTCCTTCACCCTCATTTAAATTTGGATTTTTGACACACTCTGCAAAAGATTGGTTGGTACTATTTTTGTTTTTTATTGAAGATAGTCAAATTATAATTTCTACTTATTAGAACAGAATGTTAAATCTTTGCCTTATACATCGGCCAGCATAAAAGAGTTAAATTTTCTGTAAACTACAGACTTGTTTTCTCAGAGTTTTTTGAGGGCACAGAAATACTATTAGAGAATGAGGATGGTATGTTTTTGATTTTTATAGAGTAGTGTTCTGATCTTTTGGTTTCGTTAAGTAGTTATAAAAACATACATAAAATGACATAATGAAGTCATCTACCTACCACCTGACTTATGAAAACAGAACATTATCAGTATCAGTGCAGTGCCCTATATGTCTCTTCCCATCCCATCCCTTCCCTCAGAGCTTCTACTCTGTATTTTAGGTTTATAATTTTATTTGTAGTTTAATCATGTTTATCTCCCTAGTCAGTAAATGGTTTAGCACAGTTTCTGTAATTTACATAAATGGAGTCATATCGTATGTCATCTTCTGTGATTTGCTTTCGTCCCACAGGACTATGTTCCTGAGATTGAGTCATGATATTGCATGGCTGTAACTCATTCAGTTTCACTGCTGTATAATATTCCACTGAATACCTATACAAGATTGGATCATTTTTACTATTGATACATTTAGGTTGTTTCCTTTTTGTCTGTTGTTAAAAGTGTTATGAATATTTTTGTACGTGTATCTTGGTTAAAATGTTTAAAAATTTATCTAGGATACTTAGGAGAGGAATTGTTGGCTGTGAGGCATGTATAACTTCAAATTTTAGTAGATGCTGTCAAATTGTTTTCCAAAGTGGTTGGGCTAATTTACACACCCAAAAGTGTAAAAGTGTTCTCCCATTGCTCCAAATTCTCACCAACACTTCTTACTGTGGCATTTAAAAATTTTTTTTGTCAGTTGTATGCATGAAATGGTATAGTTATGGTTTTAATTCATGTGTTCCCGGTTACCGGTGAGTTTAGCACCTTTTTGTATTTTTGCATTTCCTTTTCTGTGAAATGCCTGCTTAAGCCTTTGGCACTTTTTTCTGTTGCATCGTCTTTTTAATTTTTAAGAATTTTTCACTTGATTTATCTTTATTTTTAATGTAAGTATAGTTGATTTACAGTATTATATTAGCTTCAGGTGTATAATAGTGATTCAATATTTTTACAGATTATTCTTATTTAAAATTATTACAAAATAATGGCTATATTTCTCTGGTCTATACAATATATCCTTGTTGCTTATTTATTTTATACATAATAGTTTGTGTCTCTTAATCCCCTACCCCTATTTTGCCCCTCCCCACTCCCCTCTCCACACTGGTAACCACTAGTTTGTTCTCTATATCTGAATCTGTCTGTTATATTCATTCATTTGTTTTATTTATTAGATTCCACATATAAGTGATAATGCAGAGTATCTGTCTTTCTCTGTCTGACTTATTTCATTTTTCACTTACTAGATCTGTGATTGTCTGGAGGGAATATGCCCCTAAGGAAACATTTGGCCATGTCTGGGTACATTTTTGATGGTCATACAACTTCGTAGGGGAGCGCTGCTGGCATCTAATAGGTTGAGGCCAGAGATAATGCTAAAACATCCTTCAAGGCACAGTTTTCACAACATAGAATTAATTATCGGGCCCAGTATGTGCCAAGATTTGGAAACTTTATTCTAGATACCAATAGGTTACCAGTTATATGTGTTGCAAATATTTTCTCCCAGTTTGTGGATATTTTCACTGTTCCTGTGGTAACTTTGAATGAAGAGAAATTCTTAATTTTAACATAATTAAAGTTATAAATCTCTTCTTTTATGGATTGTGCTTTTGTGTCTGATTTAAGAAAGTTCCCCTATGCCCTAGAGACAGACATTCCCCATAGAAGTGTTTCAAAAGTTTTAAATATTGCTTTTTAAAATTTAAGCATTTAATTACATTTGTTTATAATGTAAGAGACAAAAACTAATTTTTTCATATGGTTTACTGTCTGAGGACCATTTATTAAAAGTCCATCCTATCCCCAGTGGGTTACAATGCTGTCAAAAATCAAGTTTGCAGAAACGGGCTTATTTCTAATTGTCTATTGTCACCTTTCTATCTGGAGGCTAAAGTTATTTTCACTTTCTTATGCAAGGAAAAGTAAATCCCAAGAGTTTAAGGAATCCTGAACTCATGAAAACAGGTTTTAGAAGCTTTTTTTGTGTATGTTTCTCTATATTTTTCTACAGAAACAAAAAGAAGGGAAACTGAGGTTATTATTGAATACCAAGGCCAAACACTTCCAAAATTAAAATGAACTCATTCACTTTACTGAAAGTTGTTTCAATTCTCCACAAACTACATTTGCTTACAGTACACAGTCCGGAAAGGTTGGAAACCCATTAATTTTCAACTAGCAGAAAGAGAGCGTTTTCTGAAACATTTTTTTAACACCTGTATTTAACCTTATACATCATCTCATTCTTTAATCTAGGGGTTGTAGCAGAAATATCCATATTCTTTCCTCCATAGTTAAAAAAAAAAAAAAAGGCCATTTTCCTAACTGCTGAGACATTGGCCCCTGAGGACATTCCTGACGAGATAATTCCTGGAAAGGAATCCATGGCTCAAAGAACAGTCACACCTGTCAGTCAGCCTCAGCCACCAGCTTTCAAATCCGGCTGCTCCAAAGCCAGTGGAAAAAACTATTTACAGAGTGAAGCAGAGAAGAAATATATTTCTTCCTTTTCCTAACATTTCCCCTTCATTCTCATTTAGCCCACACAAGCTCTACACCAGTATTCAAGACACTGAAGTGGGGTCATTTATTATAACAAACTACACTTTGGTTTTGAGGCAAAACAAAAGCAGAAATATTAATTTATTGAGTCAGAAAATAGCTTAGCACTAGGACAAAAAGTTTCCAGGAAAGGAAATTTTTTTCTTCAATTTTTCCCTTGGGAAATACTCTGGAAACTATTCCCTTTTCAAATAAGTCAAATTATTTGTTACTGCTTATTATTAATATTATCTATTTTTTCCTGAATATCTTTGGAATGATTATCGACTAATAAATGCAATTACTGTGGAACCTTTAAGTATGAGTTTAAGGAGGAATGAGAAGGGGTTTTCTTTAGTGACAACACATGTTCCATGATACCCAATCTTGATATCTGATCACTATGAAGGTTGCCAACTGATGGCCAAGCCCTAATGTAAAGTGTTCATTAATTACTTTGGTTGGACAGGGTGTCTCTAGCTGATTGCCACATCCAGGACCCGATGATAGTTAAACCCAAAGAGGCTAAGAGGATTTATCAGATCTACAGCTCTCAGATTAGATCAAATTTATTAGCTCTGGAGCTCTGTTTAGAACCATATAGCAGAAAAGATGATTAATCAAAACTCAAGGGTCTAGATGTACCAAATGGCTGTACACACCTTCTTCAGATATATGGGTACAGAAGGTCTCTGGTGGTCTTTCAAGGAAATTTTCATGAATAGACTTATAGGTTTCCACCCCATTTACACATATTAAATAAGCAATTTCCTAAAACGAATGTGCAAAGACAAACAAGAGTTCCTCTGGATACATGGTAAAGACACACAGAAATAGAGCTCCCTAGCAATGTAGAAATATGCAATGCTGCAAATAAACTGAAATGAGAAGTCAACTTGTTTTGCAATGACCCTCAGGTTAAGGTCATGAACACAAGTTTTTACTACTCAGGAGAAAAAAAAAGAAAAGAGGAAAGCCACAAGCACAAAAAGTCCTACGACCATCAAACACACAGCCTGTTCAATGTGGAAGATTATGATCATGCTGCCAGTTTACCTGCCAGGGAAAGGGGACGAAGAAGCAGCAGTCATGGTCCAGGCTCCTGAGAGTAATCAGGTCTCCCATGGGGGCTGCAGCTGATCTGTACCTGTTTCCTTATGCTTCAAGCTGTGCTCACTTGCAGACCAGAAAGACCTGTAGCTGAAACATTACAATCACATGGACAACAATGCCAGGGGCACAGGAAAGGCCACCATTCATAGAAAACTCACACTGAAGGCGCTGCCCAAGGGATAGACAAGGGTACTGGTATAAGCCATACCCCTAATAGAGGCCCTTGCACAACCAGCTCCACACGGATTTGGAACAGTCAAAAGCGTGCTAAGTGGACTGTGGTTGTGATACCCGTCAATCTATTTAGTAGTTACAATTTCCACCAAATTGTTGAAAATACAACTCAGCTGAGGGCACCTTAGCTCTTCAAGTGCCATTATAAGCATCTGGCTCAAACTTAGCAAAATACTACAGTTTTAGTCTGAACTCCAGAAAATCTAAAATGGGACACTTGGCAATTCTGGCTCCCCATGCCCAGGTCCGTGTTAGGTCCCCACCCTGGGCATCAGTGAATAGAGGTTCTGGTCCGTTCGGTTAGCTTTGGACTGACAACTCCATTCAGCCTCTGATTTCCTAAGGATGCATAAATCATCCTTAAGAAAAGGACCTGGAAATGGCTCCACTGCTGGGTGAGAAACCCTCTATTTCGCGGTCCCCAGACGGGCTCCCCAAATGGGGAGCAACTTTAACTCATCTGTGAGGAGGCTTGAGCCGGCGGTGAGTCCTGGAACTGAGCGCCGACGGCGGAGGACGAGAGTTGAGAAGGAGAGTCCGCGCTCCGCAAGGCCATTTCCTGGGCGCAAACCGCCCGGAACACAACCGCCATCGCCGACGCTGACCGTTAGGCGCGGGCGGGGCCGGGGTCACGTACGCGGAGCACGCAGAGCGCGGCTGGGCCCTCGGCCGCGCGCCTGGCGTGCGCGCGCAGGCCGGGGGCGGAGCCTGTGGGCTGAGCCTCCGGCGCGCGGCGGGGTGGGGGCGGGGCCGGAGCCGGGTGGAGGGCGAGGGCGAGGGCGAGGGCGGGGGCGGAGCCTCCTCTTCCACCTCCTCCTCCTCCTCCTCCTGCTCCTCCGGCGAGGCTGGGCTGGCGGCGGAGGCGGCGGCGGCGGCGGCAGGAGGCGGGTGACCCGCGGAGGGGCGCCTCGGCCATGACTGCGGAGCTGCAGCAGGACGACGCGGCCGGAGCGGCAGACCGCCACGGCTCGGTGGGCCCCGCGGCGGCGGCGGGCGGGAGCAGGGGCGCGGGGGAGGGAGTGCGGGGCCCCGGCGGGAGCGGCGCGGGGCGCAGGCCGGCGAGCGGGAGGGGGCTGCGGGGGGCTCCCGGGCCCGGCGGGGGCGAGGGCGAGGGCGGTGCGCCGGCCGGGGTGAGGACGGGGGCTCGGGGGGGAGGCTGAGGGCTGCGAGGCTCGGGTCGCACAGATTGAGGACTCTCTTCGGGCCGGGGGCGGGCTGAAGTTCGAGAGGGATTAGCTGTTTTGGAAAATCAAATATAAAAGGCTGGACGTGAGCTGTCTGCATCTGGGAGCCCTAAGGAGAGCGCTCGTGGGCCTTGACTGGGGGTGAGAAACTTCCGAAAGGGGCAGCTTTGCTGGTTTTTGTTTTTTGTTTTTGTTTTTGAATCCGTTTTAAGGCAGTGCTGTTTTAAAAGATTCCAAAGCAGACCGAAGTTAGCTAACTTAAAGCCAGGATTTATCAACACCGCGTGAAAGACATGGGGTCCTTGTTACCACTTCCTACCTTCCACCCCCCCCCCTTTTTTTTAAAGAGCAGAGAGCAGTCTCCCCAATTACTGCATTTATCACTGTAGATTTTTAAGGAAGGGGGAGGAACACCGCGATGAATAGAAGGTATGCTGATAATGCTTTCCCAGTCCTATTATCTAAGACGATTGAGATCAGTACAAAGATTTCTGGGCTAAGATGGTAAGAGTAAAAGGACACTAGTTTGAGAGAAAATCAAAAGGCTAATGTCTGTGCGAAAAAAACTTGGGAAGTGGGCAATTTGAGAATGTCTTCTACTGTTACCTTGGAATGTATATAACACTACTACCCGGTCACCCCTCCAGTGCTGCGCTTTTTCAAGACAGAATGGGAAACCTGTACCAAGTATTCAAATGCGAGTTTGGAAATGAGGAGTTGCATAAAGTATTTACAAGACAAAGCTGTCAGATACCTCCACGTGAGAAACCTTTTCTGCTTTTTATTCTTTTCAGGCACTCAGGAGACCGATAGTGTACAAAGTGACCACCCTTCCCTTTTAAAGTCCTGTAGTAATAAAAGATACCTCCAGGCCCTGGGCTTCAAAATGAAAGTAGGCGTATGCTATTTCATGTGCTGATTTCTAATAGAAATATTGTTAGGTGTTTATACATGCCTGTTGGAATCTGAGTCAGGATTTTCTCCAGTTTCAGAGATCAGTGCTCTTTGTTTTTAGCACAGTGACTTAAAAACAGGTGGGAAAGTCTTAGTTTGGGGGCAGTCATGTTAATGTAGAGAAGACACTATTTTTAAGGGAGAGCAAGTCATACTTAAATTTGTTGGTTGAGACCATGTGCCTGTTGATCATCAGCAAATGCATTTACCTCTGCCACCATTTGAGAGGTGACCACTGCCTCGGCGCTCTGAGTTTATATGCGAGGTGTTTGATGAACACTTGTATATAAGTCATAACTATTTTTGGAAAGCTTGGAACTCCAGTGGCTGTGGCTGGCTGGAGGACCCTGATTCCTGGCAACCTGCACAGCGATGACATTTACTGTTCTTCCCAATGATTCGCCCCATACAGACAGCCGATAAGCTTGGAATGCTTGATAATGTTGCCCGTTTTGTTTTTGTTAATGTGAAATGCTTGAGGTTCGCAGGCTAGCTTGAAGGAATCTTCTGTGGGGAGGGTGCATTTCACATCTCAGAGGAAAGGTTTTAGTAACTTCTTGTGCATCTTCCTAAGTTGCCTGTTAGAACTCTACTTTGAATTCTCTGAAGCATTCTGCGTTGCCCTTAAAGGATCCTTAATTGTTCTAATTGTGGGGAGCTCCCCTCCCCTGATGCTCAGAAGCTATTTAAAACCTAGAATGCTTCCCTTCCCTTATTGTTCAGTTGTACTTGGGACAGGCAGAACCCGTTAACAGCCTCCCGAGAATTTTAGTGAAAGAGGAATGTAGTGCTCTTGAAATAAGTTCTCAGTATGTACTCGAGTCTAAAAGAGGGTATGATTTTACTCGATTCTTATCTTAGATGAAAACCAGCAGCAATGTTTTCTGTTATTGCAGGATAAACAACTTGAAGGCAGTTTGGTTCTTATAAACCTGTCATCCTTGACACCTGTCCTAGGGAGGGCTCGCCTCACATTCGGCTAACGGGAGCCCTATGAAAACCTGTCAGTTACAGTGAAAATTTAGTGCTTTCTTTTGGTTTATTGGCTTTTCTTTCTTTTACTTTGTCTCTTTATTTGTGATTTTTGGAACATCAGTAAGTCAGTGCTTGGCTTCCACGGCTCTCATGCCTCCAGCTATAAACAGTTTCTACTCACAGAGTAAGTAGTTTTTACAAAACACATTGACAGTAACACCTTACCAGGCAAGAGCTTTCCATGTGTTCTGTTTCATCAAAGTTTAAAGCAATAGCCAAGGGAAGGATGATTTTTCAAGGAACACAATGATGCTGATAATAGTAGTAGGTTAATTGAGCATGGACTATATGCCAGACTCTGTGCTCAGAACTTGTGTGTGTGTACATGCGTGCGTGCGTGCGTGTGCGCACTCAGAACTTAACATACGTTATCTCAGTACTTATGACAACTCCAGGAATTTTTCTCATTTCTTTTTAAATACTTTGCCCAAGGTCTCCCAGCTAGTAAATGGCATAGCCAGGACTGAATCCAGGCACTTGTGACTCCAAGAGCCCAAGCTGACCCTGATCTTACTTCCTAGTCAGTGGACCCATTGCCTTGGGTCAGAATCTTTCTGTTACTCTCTAGAACTCTCCTCTTGAAGTTTCAGACTTTCAATCTTCCCTGCACCTTTTTCTAGATAACCTTCCTTTCTACTAGACTGAGTTTGCTGATACCTAAAGAGCTGTGTCTCGTTTTTTGTGTGTGTGTGTTGTTTTTTTTTGCCTCTTGAGCATCTCTTTTCTCTCAGTGGAATAGGTACCCTTCTCCCTTCAGTTTTTAGAGATGAATCTATATCAGTGGTGTCTAAAGACCTTTTTGATTGTGACTCCTGGAGGAGAATACTATTGTCATCAAGTGGGTAGAAGCAAAGTGGGTAAATGCTAAACATTCTGCAGTGTACAGGATAGCCACGCCCCCCCCCCAAAGAAAAGTTGTCTGGCCCAAAACATCAGTAATTTTGCACTTAAGAAACCCTGATTTAGATGATGTCTCTCTTCTCCCTCCTAAGTTTTCTTACATCTTTATCCTAGCCTAAGCCCCAGGCACCTTCAGTGTCTTCTGCTCCCTTGTAACTCGGCATGGTCCACGGACCAGCAGCATCCGCATCACCGGCAGTTTGTTAGAAATGTAGAAGTTTGGGTGTGCTGGAGCCAGCTTGTGCTTGGACTGCCTCTCCAGCTGACTGTGTACATTTCTGCCCAGCTCTGTGGTCAGTGACCTCACATTGGTAGCTTGAAATCGTGGGCAGTGGGAGTATTTCTACTAAGGAAATAAACAAGCTCCACAAATCCACACACCACTGTTTGCGCCTCCACCCTAGACCTGTTGAATCAGACTCTGCCTTTTGACAAGATCCCTGGGGGATAAACTTTGAGAAGCTCTTTCCTGCTGCACAGAATTCCCATTTTCCATTCAGCTGTGCACACTTGTCCTTAGCCCTCAAACAAAATAGCAGCAACAGCAGAATCCCCTTCTGCCCCGTCCAGCTGTTGCCTTGTCCACCTCCTTCCTTTTATCTTGTCTACTTTTTGAACAGATTTTCTAAATCCACCTGTTTCCTTCCTAAAACGGTTTTCCAATTACCACTGTAATTCCAACTTGTAGAAAATTTGAAAAACACAGACCCAGGCAAGATTAGCCATTGGCTGGTAGAAGAGTTTGTTCCCAGTTTCCGCCACAGACCTTGAGGTGCAGCGACAGCTTCTGCAAAAACCCAATTAGGAGGTGGCTCTGGTGATGAGTTTAGGCTCCAGGAAGAAGAGGGCTGATTGCCCAGAGGCCTGCAGAGAGGCTGACCAGGCAGCAGAAGATTAGATTGTAGGGCAGGGCGTGGTTTTCTGTGATCAGCATCTCCCAGGCCACCCAGCCAGAGCCTTGCCAGCAGTAGGCTTTTAGTATTTGTTCCCAGCAAATGAAATGGATCTCTTGGAGGTGACCAGTGACTAACCACCTTCCTGTCAAATCAGTGGCTTTTCAGTCCTAATTCATTTTATAGTCTCCTTTGGTTATTCAAGTACCCCCTAAGTCCCATTTTCATGTTTTCATTTGTGATGATTGTTCATTGACACTTTTTGGTTGATACTTATCTTGGCATTTGATTTTACTGCTACTTACTGTCAACTGTTCTGCTTTTTCTAAAAATTTCCAGAGTCTCATCACAGAGGTATAGCAGGACGACATCATTTTACAACTTTCTTAGGGAAATTCGCCCTGGAAAATATGTTTGAACTTGACCCACTGTAGCCTTCCCCATCTTGCAAATGCAGCAACTGGTCTAGGGAGTCCATTGACTCACGATCACACCGTCTGGGGCAGAACCCTGGCCTCAGGCTTCAGCTCAGGGCCCTCTTAGTGCGCCCAGTGCTGCAGCTCCCCTGCCTCCTGAGCTCCCTCCCGTGGACCCTTGGGCCCTGTCTTCCTCTGGCCCGTCTGCCTTTCCTCTCTGCCAGGGGTGGACTTGTTTGCTTTCTCGGTTGTCGCTGTCCTTTTACTGACTGCTTCTAGATCTGCATTTCTTATCCCAAATTGCAGATGACTTCTCCCCCTCTCCAAATGCTTTTTGAAAGGTTCTGCTTGTGTATCCACCTCCTTGGCTATAAACACTTGCTGCAGAGCTCCGTTCCCACAGTTATGAGGCCAGGCACTGGAATATACACTTGTAACTGTAGCATCTGCCATATGCCAGCTGCTGCCCAGAGCACTTTTCTGTACATTTTCAATCTTTACAAAACACTACAAGGTATGAATTTTCATGTCTTATCACTGATGGGGAAACTCAGACCCAGATATTAATATAGCTTGCAAGGTCCTAATAGATTTTAAACCAAAGTCTGTTTGCCTCCACTGCGGATGACAGAAGTGACTTACTCAAGATTAAATTTTAAGTAGCGCAGTTGGGACTTGAGACATTCTGACTTTCCCCACTGCAATGCATGTCTTTCTAGAACCAAACTTTTTGACTGCCACTTGACAATTTACAAAACACTTTAACATATGTTCTCATTGAACCCATATGGCAACCCTACGAAGTAAAATTTAGTGTAACTAGGAGGTAGACTTTGCAAAGTGACACAGCCAGTAAGTGATAAAACCAAAATCACAGCAGGGGTATTTTTGTCTTCAGATGTCTGTATTTCCACTACAACCTCTAGATGAGTTTTATTGGATGGGCAGGTCACAGTATTTTACATTCATACAATCATTTTTTCATTTTAGTAACAATTCTTGTATGTATTACTTTGCTTGATAGTCACAGTAGTGCTGTCAAAGCTTAAGCTGTACTTTGTTTTCCAAATGTGGAAATTGATGCTCAGACAAGTTGAAATTTCCCCAGAGGCTAACATGTGGTGGAATCCGGGCTACTTAGTCCAATTTCCACTGTGAAGGCTTTCTAGTAAAAAGGGAAGTCAAAATATCAGACATTCAAAGACACATTAAAGATCTGCGTGAATAGGAGCTGGCAGCTGCTGCATGATGGTTGTAGTTGGTTTAAACCCGAGATGTCCTAAACAAATATTTCCCCTTTCCAGTATTCCTGCCCAAGTTAGCACTTTCCTGGCGTCTTTTTTCTTTTTTGGTGTGCGCATGCGTACGTGTACACACGTGCTCATGCAAGCATAGAGCTCTCGATTTTTATGCTGTTGAGTTGAAATTCCTATAGTATAAAATTAACTATTTTAATGTGTACATTTAGTATATTGACAATACTGTGCAATCACCATTTCTGTTTTAGTTCCAAAACATTTTAATCACTAAGTGATCACTCCCTACTCCCCCTCCCCCAGCCCCTGCTTTCTGGCTCTGCATTTACCTGTTCTGGACATTTCATATAAATGGAATCATACAATACGTGACTTTTTGTGTCTGACTTCTTTCACTTAGTTTAATGTTTTCAGGGTTCATCCAAGTGATAGCACGTATCAGTACTTCATTCCTTTCAGTAATGACTGATGTTCTGCCCTGTGTATTACATCTTACCCATTTTTTCCATTGGTGGACATTTGTTGTTTCCACCTTTTGGTTTTTATGAATAATCCTGCTGTGAACATTTATGTACAAATATTTGAGTACCTGTTTCCAATTTTTTTCCAATTTTTTAAAATTTTTAATTAATTTATTTTTTAATGGAGATAATGGGGATTGAACCCAGGACCTTGTGAATGTTAAACAGGTACTCTACCACTGTGCTATAACCTCCTCGCTGTTTCCAGTTCTTTTGGTATGTACCTAAAAGAATTGCTGCATCATATAGTAATTCTATGTTTAACATTTTGAGGAACTGCCAGACTTCCATGGCAGCTGCACCATTTTACAATCCTACCAGCAATGCGCAAGGGTTCCAATTTCTCCACGCCCTCCCCAGACACTTGTTATTTTTCATTTTTGCTTTGTTTGTCTCATAATAGTCATCCTCGGGGGTGAACTGGTATCTCATTGAGTTTTGATTTACATTCTCCTAATGGCTAATGTTAAGCATCCTTTCTTACGCTTATTGGCCATGTGTGTATAGTCTTTGGAGAAATGTCTGAATGTCAGTTCAAGTCCCTTGCTCATGTTTTAATTGGGTTTGTTTGTCTTTAATTGTTTGAATAGTAAGAATTTTAATATAATCTGGATACTGGGCCCTTATCAGATTTATATGAAAATATTTTTTCCCATCCTGTAGGTTGTCATTTCACCGTCTTGATAATGTCCTTTAATGCACAAACGTTTTTAGTTTTGATGACATCCCACTTAACTATTTTTTCTTCTGTTGCTTGTACTTTTGATATCTTATAAAAAGAATCCATTGCCAAATTCAAGACCATGAAGCTTTACCTCAAACTTTCTTTTAAAAGAAAGTATTTTAACTCTTATGTTTAGGTTGTTGATCCATTTTGAGTTAGTATTTGAATATCGTGTGAGGTAGAGATCAAACTTCATTCTTTTGCAAATGATTCTCTAGTTGTCCTAGCACTATTTTTGTTTGTGGTGTATGTAAATGTAAGGCATACATTGTATTACTTTGGTAAATTTGTATAGTATGATATGGGTGCTGTTTACATCACAGTGGGGTTTATCACGCTACATACAGTGCAATACTATTATCTGTGTTAATAACTGTGCATTAATAACTATGGCTCTTTTAGTGCTAGTTGCAAATTTGTACTTTTAAACACCATCAATCTTATCCCTGTAGCACCCCAGTACCGCTTTTTGAAGGGGCTATTTTTCCCCATCGAATGGTCTAAGAGGCAGTCTTGGTCAGAAATCAGTTGACCACATCATGTTGAGGAAATGTCCTTCTATTCCTAGTTTCCTAGTCATTTTCATCATGTACCTAATTTTTGTACCATTAAAATAAGTTATCAATTTCAGGGGATTTAGTTTCATCCACAAAAAACTGCTATTTGTCACTTGTAGAGGACCATAACCTGAAGACGCTTTAGATTTCTGCTTTATGAGTAAACTGGACCGACATGGAGTTGTTGTTGGAAAAAACTGAAAAAATACCAGGGCTTTTGTGGACTTGGTCCTTGTTTTGTGGAAGTTGGAAAGGATAGTGGCAGTCTTAGAGTGTGTTGTTAAGACCCAGTTGTACAGACTGGATTTCTGGAGTTGCTGCTGTATATTTTCTTTGACTCCAGAGTTATTTCTTTGCTTTCCTTGAATACTTAAGTTTATTTTAAAATTAGAAAGCCAAATCTTTAACTTTGGAGGGAATTTTATTAGGCACACCTTGGTCGTTCTTTGGAGTAAAGTAACAGTTATCAAAAATTATTTAATTAAGTTTAAATTTTAGAAATGTCTTTGTAATAGTATACAATTGAGATGGAGGAAGTGTGTGCATCAGAATGATGAAAACAGCATCCCTGTTTGAAAGAACTGAATAATCTAGAAAGCACCTCATCACAATGCTAAATCGGGTATTTTGACGATTGTGAGATTAGTAATCTCACTAATTTGCTTCATCTGATGAGAGAGAATTTTAATTTAGTTGCAGTAAGATTAGGCCAGTTGTTTATTACAAAAACTTGAAAGCTTAATGTTTTAATTGTGTGAATAATCCTGTTTATTGCTTATTTTGCGGTGAGTTATTGTCTTAAGTTTTATGAAAACCTCAGTTCCGAGAAGTGGACTGGTTTGCACCAAAGCCACCGAGAAGCTGAGGTCAGAAAGCTTGAGTTCCTTCCTTCTAGAGATTTATGTGTGCCTGTCTTTCTTCATTGCCTCTGGACAGGAAAAGAGAGTGGTTTTTGTTTTATGAAAATAATGTGTTTTTAGCTAAGGAAATGCAGGCATGTTGGTTCTCGCCAGTTATTTGACTTCGTTATGACTGGAGCACAGGCTTTGTCTTGTCTCCTGTTGGGTGTGTCCTTTATAAGTAGCATCAGAGTTAGGGTGAAGTGAATGTTTAAAATCCGCTTCCTGTGAAGTTCCAGGAGAAACTGTCGGAGTCAGTAGCACAGTAGGTCCCTAATGCACTTAGCTTGTCTGTTAGTGTAAAATTAACACGTAACACATAGTACTGATGAAGATTTGGGTTGTGGGTACTGCTGAGAATTTAGGTTTAACTAAATATTTATCAGACTGAGTCATGTCACAGCAGTTTTTTTTGTGGGTCAATAGCATAGCTTAATCCTTGTGAAATGTATCATCCAAACTCTTAATAGTTACCTTTGATTAATCTTTTGATTCAAGACATTTGATGGCAAAAACAGGTTTTGTAAGCCTTAGTTTTCTAATTTGTACAACGATGATAGTGATTTTTAACTTTTACAGTTGTTACGAGGATTACACGTAGGTGAGGCACACAAGGTTCCGACAGGCGTCCAATAGGTGTTAGTTACAGTTGTTAACAGCACTGTCCTACAGACGATTCAAATCAGGCGGGATGTCGTATGGATCTTGCCTGTACAGAGGCAAGAATTTCCCATTTAAAACAGTTAGAGAGCCGCATGGTGAGAAATACCAGGTGAAGACAGTAAGTCCCATTCATTCACAGGCTCCTTCCTTCCCTCCACTTGGGAGGTTAGAAAGGGCAGAGAGTAGTACGGGACTGGGTTCTGGAAGGAGGTGAGATGGATATGACGTTGCTCTTGGAGCTGTACCACATGATTTTACGTGTTGTCACCTCTGCTCAATAGTGTTTGTTTTTTTGGTTTTTTAATGGAGGGACTGCGGATTGAACCCAGGACCTCGTGCATGCTAATAAGCACATGCTCTACCACTGAGCTACACCCTCCCCACCAATTGCTTTTGAAAAAGGGAAACTTAGAGTTTATTTTCATTTCCTGAGTGTATTATTCCAGATGTGTTAATGTCCACTGCTGCCTATTATAAAGTGGAGACGGGAGTGGGACTGTAGTCCAAGGGCAGATATAATGATGAGTAAATTATTTACGATTTGAACACTGTATTTCATCTACTCACATTTATTTGGCATTCTGAAATCTCTGAAACTGAGATGCTCCTTACATTAATACCATCAGAGTAGCAGGTGTAATGTGGTTATCATGGTTGGCGCGTGTATGGGCTGGGACCTCGCTGTTCCTGCTGTCATGGTAGTCAAGTCATGTGCACCCAATGGTTGGGACCACACAGTTAGTTTACTTGTCATTTAAAATGGCTTAAAAAGATCACACTGTACTTCAACATTGAAACAAAAAAAAAAAAACCACACGGAGAAGGGCATAGAAAGGGAACAGAAGGGTGCAAATATGATTTTATGTGAAGTAAAATATTTTTCATTGGAGGAATGATTACAGTTCCAAGTTTTTTTTACAAAGCTACAGTCAAGGACCTGAAAACAGAAGATAATATACGTGTTTTAAGCTGTTTTTTTTTTGTTAACAGAGAAATATGCAAAAGAATTGCCTATTGCATGCCCAGGCGGTGCACCTGGAAGGGGGTGAATTGCTGTATTTCTTAGTGTGAATGAGCCATTTTAGAGCTGCAAGAAGCTGGTGTGACTGATGCATGTGTCTCCTAGGACTGTCATGAAGGCCGTGTGTCATAGCTTCAATGGCAGCAGTTTTCCTCTTGGGTGATACATAAAATAATGGTGCTTTTTATAACGGATGGCACCTCAGAGTCAGTTCAGTATCGTACTTACCTCTCCACTTTCTGATGATAGCTTATTTGCAACTGATTATATACGGAGTAATCAAAATTGCGATTTTATGAAGGCAGCTAAAATAAAAATAGGAAACTTGTTAAGATGCAGAGATCAAGGTCAAAATATAAAAATAAAGTATTTGCATTGTTTTGCATTAAATAGGTATTCCAGCCTGTTCTCTTTGTTTTCGTACAGCATGGCATAGAGGTTAGTGGGCGGACCCTGCAGGCAGGCAGCCGGGGGCAGACCCCAGCCCCGCCTCTTACTAGCAGTAACTTCGTGTAAGTTACTCAACCCCACCGTGCCTCAGTTTTCTGTCAAGTGGGTGTAATGTCTGTCTCCCAGGTTTGTTACAAGGATTAAATAAATCAATACGCATGAAGTGTTCAGAACAACACCTGGCTGAAAGTAAGCGGTGTGTGAGCTGTTACTTTAACTGGATTATTTTCTGTGATTCCTGTGCCACTTGGTTCATAGAGTAATTTGAGGTGAAGCTGCGATTATCTATCCCATTGTCACCTTCTTGGTTCCAGTTCAGGGTTAATAAGCTACTCATTTCCCCCTTCCCAATTACTGTTCTGCTGTTTTTTTTTTTTTTTGGAGTACGTTGATGTGGAATTTTTAGAAAATTGAGTATGATTGAGATATATAGATTCATGTACTTTTGCACAGTAAGAGCAATGGAATTAGAACTAGTTTGAAAAAACACTTGTTAATATTTCATTCTTCTAGAAATCACATGCTGTGTTTTCAGTGTTTGCCAAGTTTAAATCTGGACACCTGTTGGTCTGAGAGTCCCTCCCCCGGTGCCCAGCCTCGGAGACTGCTGGGCTCAGCAGGGCAGGGCTCCATTTCTAGCCTGTGACGCTGGCCTGGGACTCGCACAGAAAGACTGTCGCTGCTTCTCCGAGGACGGTACCGAGTGTTTCAGTTTGTTATTTCTGGTGGTATGACCCTTACGCGTTGCCTTGGACTCTCGGCCATTGAAGAGCAGAGGATACTGTTTCTGTCACAGCTGACAGCGTAAACTGCCTCTTGGAGACATAGGACAACAGAAAGATAATTAATGGTGAAGCGTCAAGTGTTGAATCGGGGCTTCATTCTAGGCTAATCTTAGGAATGGTGTAAATTAGATTTCCTCTCACTGGACTGAATTTAAACTATTTTGTTTTCAGTATTCGTCTGAAAGATCACTGTGTCTTCCCTTGGCCAGCCAGCTGTTTGCATTGAGCTTCCTTGTAAATAGGTGTTTTGTGTTAACTTTTGTCTTTGTGTGAAAGAGGTTAAAATGCTCAGTGAAGACTTCTAAGGCTGAAGAGGGTTATAAACGGATCTTGTAGCTGGACATTAATAAGAAAGGTTTTTCCACGATTCAGTTGAATGAAGAGAAAGCGTTCCCTGCTTTATTTTTGTCCCTCTGGAATTTTATTTATAATTCAGAAAATTCTCACTTCATCTATACTTTTTAAGCAGTCAAGGCTAAAGTTTCCTATATGATGTTGGTAGTATCATTTGTTAATTACAAGATTGGAAACTTATTGTCAGTGAAAAATGACACACACAAATGGCATGCGCAGTGAAGCTTAAAATAGCACATCTCCACATCCATGCAAATTCCCTGGACTCCTTATAATGACCTACTTAACGCACTGCCCACAGAGAGAAACCCGAGGCACTTTGGGCGTCCATTAAGACTAGAATATTACGTTTAAATGTTTTCTGTATTTGTAGTTTTACTGTTTACTCGTATTTCTTCCCCAAGTGCCAAAAGCATTTTCTATGATGAGGCTTTTAAAAGAGCAATAGATTTGGCATTTCAGAATGTGCCTGACAGTCAATACCTTGTTGCTTAGAGCTTGTTGGTTTTTTAAAGTAAGAAATGCAAGTCTCAGGCCTGTTTACCCAAGATGCTTGTACCTGCTTAAATGTATCCAGGCTTACTTTCTGATTGACATGTGTCTGTGGGTTTTTTGTTTGTTTGTTTCTCAAATACAGAGCTGCCAAATGCTGTTAAATCAACTGAGAGAAATCACGGGCATTCAGGACCCTTCTTTTCTTCATGAAGCTCTGAAGGTTAGTTTCAAGTCCCCGATTAGTCAACAGGGTTTAAGACAGTTGTTTGTACCATAATTTTGTCAGTTCAAGCCTTTTTTAAAAAATTTTTAATTAAAAATTTTTTTAAATTTATTTTTAAGGGGGAGGGAGATAATTAGGTCTATTTATATACTTATTTTTAGAGGAGGTATGGGGGATTGAACCCAGGACCTCATTCATGCTAAACATGAGCTCTACCACTTGAGCTACATCCTCCCCCCAGTTCAGCCTATTTTTATACCAAAAAGAAAGTGCATGTGTACAGGGACAGAAGTTCTACAGGTCAAATGAGCCAGTGTCTTCAATATGTAAGTTATAAGGGCAGGAAAAAGTTGGGGAGGGAGAGACTCACAGTAGGGGGAACTCTACAGCGTAAGGGAAGTTAAAGATACATATCAGCTAATTACACTGTGTGGACCTTTTGTGGATCCTGATTCTGACAAACTAAAAAATATTTGAGTCAGGGAAATTTGAATTGGTTATTTGTGTGAGGCTATTAGCATTGTGGGTTATATATATATATATATATATATATATATATTTTTTTTTTTTTTTTAAGATATGTTCTGAAGTGTTGACTGGTAAAATGATAAGACGCTGAGGATTTGCTTGGAAATATCTGGGAGGGGGAGGCAGAGTAGGTAAAATAAGATTGACCCTGGCTTCATAATTGTTGAAGCTGAGTGATGGGCACGTGGCGTTCACTTACACACTCCCTCTCCCGTTGTATATGTTAGAATTTTTTTCCTAAGCAAAAGTTAAAAAGAAATAGAAGCATGGTCACCTCTGCAGAATATGGTGCCTGTTTGGCAGTTTTATCGTAGGAGCTGACTTCATTTGGAATCTGTGTTAATTGCCAGCTCCCTTTTGATACATCCTGCCTTGTCAGTTCTGTGAAATCAGGAGGAGGAGTGTTCAGAGCAGTGAGCACAGCTCTCCAGCAGGAGTTCATTCTCGTTTGCATGTTGTGGGAAATCAGAGCGTAGCAGCTCCCTCACTGTAACTAGGAATTTGATATCAATGCTTTAACCAAAGTAGATTCACTATCCTCCACCGTACTCTGTTTTCTACTTTATAGCCCAGAATTATGCCTAGACTTACTCAGTATGTCACCAGGGTGTGAGGAGTTACAACCAAAAAACTAACTTGACTACTTATTTTGCATGCTGTGATGCTTCACTTTTGAAATTTCTATTTTTTTTTCCTCCCCTTAGGCCAGTAATGGTGACATCACCCAGGCAGTCAGCCTTCTCACTGATGAAAGAGTTAAAGAGCCCAGTCAAGACACCGTTGCTACAGAACCATCTGAAGTCGAGGGGAGTGCTGTCAACAAAGAAGTATTAGCAAGTGGGTATATCCTGTCTTGGTCCTGCTCTCAACTAGCAGAAAATCAGAGATGAGTTTATGTGAATGTCCTGTCAATCATGTCAACCCTTTGGACGTAATGGTAATAATGGCTAATTATTGAGCCATTACTATGTGCCAGGCACTTAAATGGTTCCATTCATTCTGCACTTATTTAATGAGCCCCTGTTGTGTGCCAGGCACTCTTTTAGGCACTGGAGATGAAGAAAGGAAACAAGAATTCCTGCTGTCTGTAGCTTTTTTTTTTGCTTTTTTTTTTTTTTTTGGTAGGGGAGAGCAAAAAAAGTAAATAAGTGAATTATATAGCATATTAGAATGTGATGAGTACCATGGAGATGAATAAAGGATAGTATGAAAGAAATGAAAAAAAAAAAGGTGTGCTGGGAACTGGATTTCAAATAGGAGGGACCTTTTGAGAAGATGCAAAAGGGGTGAGGGAGTGAGTCATGGGAGGCCCAAAGATGGGAGTATGTATACCTTGCTTAGCTTCAGAAGTCTCAGCAAGGAGCCCGGAGCTGAGGGCTAGCAAGTGAGGAGAGCAGTAAAGAGATGAGGCCGTAGCGGGGACAGGGGATGCACCGTGCAGAGCCTTCATAATGGCGTGGCGTGGCTTTTACCCTGAGTTAGAGGAGTAGCCATTGGAGAGTTTGGATCAGAGGAACGAGGTAAACTGGCTTCCATTTTCTAAGGAACCTTCTGATCACTGTGTTGGGAACAGAAGGTGTGGGAGGGAGTAGTGAGCACGGGTCAGATCCAGGAGCCCAGGACCAGTCAGGAAGCTATTGCAGATGAAGGTGATGTAGCTGGGATGTAGTGGTGGAGGATGAGAAGTGCTTGCTGTGTAGGATTTGCTTACAAAGGAGGTAAGAGTTGTGGAGGAAAGAAAGGGGTTAAAGAGGACTCCACGTTTTTTTCTCAAGCAGCTGAAAGGATGAAGTTGCTCTTCCCTGACATGGGAATAAATGCAGGTGGAGCAGATTTGGGGTGGAAGATGAAGAGGTCACTTTTGGCAGTGTTAAGTTTGAAATGCCTGTTGGACACCCAGGTGGAGTGTGCTGTTCAGGGGAGGAATGGAGGCTGGAGATGGACAAAACTGGGAGTAAAATTGCTAGGTTGTATAACAATTCTGTGTTAAAAAAGTTCTAAAAGAGGACTCTTTAATAACTGCGACAATATTATCACACTTAAAAATTAATAATAATTCCCTAACCTCATTAACTACCTGTGTAGAAGTTTCCCTGATTGTCTCATTAACGATATGTTTGCAGTTGATTTGTGAGTCTAATGATCCACATAAAATTAAAACATTAAAATATGTTTGAAATGTCTTTTAAGATCACTTTTATCTATAAATTCCCTCCCTCTTTTTTTCTTGCAATTGAATGTTCGAAGAAATAAAGTCCTTTGTTCTGTCATGTTTCACACATTCTGGGATTTGCTGATTGCATTCCTGTGGTATCCTTTAATGGATTTTTCCATCTCCTGTCTTTCCTAATAACTTACATACTTATCTGGCATCTGTTGTGTGTATTTCTTCCATTTTGTCATATCAAGAAGCAGACAATGTCTGGTCACCCTCCATTTGTGTTGTTAGAATTGTTGTGCTCAGATAGTGTCAGCTGGATTCATTTATCATCAAAGCCCCCCCCCCAGTGTTTCCCGCCACCATTACTGATTATTGCTTAGATTCTTTATTTTATTGGAAATTTCAAAGTGGTAATGTTTTATCTCTCATTACTTCATAATTTACTAGTTGGAAATCTTTTTTTAAATTGTGGTTAAAAAACATATAACATAAAATTTACATTTTAACGTGTACAGGGTTCGGTATCGTTAAGTATATTCACGTGATTGTGCAAAAGCTCTCCAGAACTTTTTCACCTTGTAAATCTGAAACTTTATACCCATTAAATAACCCTTTCCCCCTCCTACCTGCCCCTAGAAACCACCTTCTACTTTCTGTTTCTGTGAATTTCACTGCTTTAGATACTCCATATAAGTTGAAACATACATTACTTATCTTTTTGTGACTGGTTTATTTCGCTTAGCATAATGTCCTCAGTGTTTGTCCATGCTATAACATGTGACAGGATTTCCTTTTTTTTTTCCAATTTTTTTTAATTATGGTAAAATACACGTATAAGTTACTGTCGTAACCATTTTTAAGTGTACGATTCAGTGGTCGTAAGTACATTCATGTCACTGTGCATCCATCACTACCGTCCATCTCCAGAACTCTTTTCATCTTACGAAACTGAAGCTCTGTACCCATTAAACAGTAGCTCCCCATTCCCCCTGCACCAGCTCCTGGCAACCACTGTTCTACTTTCCGTTTTCTATGATTTTGACTACTCTAAGTACCTTATATACGTGGAATCATACAGTATTTGTCCTTTTGTAACTGGCTTGTTTCACTTAGCATAATGCCTTCAAAGGTCATTCAGATTGTAGCATGTCAGAATTTCCTTCCTGTTTAAGGCTGAATAATACTCCATTGTATGCTTATACCAAATTTTGTTTATCCATTTGTTCATCAGTAAATATTTGGGTTGCTTCCACCTCTTGGCTCTTGTGCCTAGTGCTGCTGTGAACATGGATGTGCAAATATCTCTTCGAGACCCTGCTTTTCTATTTTGGATATATCCCCGAAAGTGAGATTGCTAGATCATATGGTAGTTCTATTTTTAATTTTTTCCAGGAACCTCCATACTGTTTCTTCCATAGCATTTGCACCATTTTATAATCCCACCAACAGTGCACAAAAATTCCAATTTCTTCACATCCTCACCAATATTTATTTTCTGTGTGTGTGTTTGTATGTGTGTGTGTGTGATAGCATTCTAATGGATATGAGGTGATATCCGTGGTTTTTTAAAAAAATTTTTATTGAAGTATATTTGATTTACAATTTTGTATTGGTTTCTGGTGTACAGCAAAGTGATTCAGTTACATGTATATATACATACTTCTAAATTTTTTTTTCCATTATGGTTTATTACAGAATATTGAATATAGTTCCCTGTGCTATACTTAAGACCTTATTTATCTGTTTCATATATAGTAGTTTGTATCTGCTAATCTCAAACTCCAAATTTATCCCTCCCCCACCCCCTTTCCCCTTTGGTAACCATAAGTTTGTTTTCTTTGTCTTAGTCTGTTTCTGTTTTGTAAATAAGTTCATTTGTATCTTTTTTGAAGATTCCCTATATAAGTGTTATTATATGGCATTTGTCTTTTTCTGTCTGACTTACTTCACTAAGTATGATGATCTCTAGTTCTATCCGTGTTGCTGCAGATGGCATTATTTCATTCTTTTTTGTAGCCGAGTAGTATTCTCATTGTGGTTTTGATTTGTATTTTTCTCTGCTGATTAGCAACGCTGAGCATGTTTAAAATCGGATTAGTTGATTTTTTGTTATTGTTGAGTTGTAAGAGTTCTTTATATATTCTGGACATTTACTCTTTATCAGATAAATGATTGGCAAATATTTTCTCCCATTCTGTAGGTTGCATTTTCACTCTTTTGATTGTGTCCTTTCATGCTGTAAAGTTTTTAAGTTTGACTTAGTCCCATTTGTTGATTTTTGTTTTTGTTACCTAAACTCTTGGTGCCATGTCCAGGAACTCATTGCCAAGTCCAATGTCATGGAGCTTTTTATGTTTAGCTTTTTTGAAGAACTGCCAAACTTCATTCTTCTAACTTCCACAACATCTGCACTGTCTTACATTCCCACCAGCAATACATGAAGTTCCAACTTCTCTACATCTTCACCAACACTTGTTATTTAGCTGTGCAGGTGGGTGTGGAATGTTAATCTCATCAGGGTTTTGGTTTGTGTTTCCTTAGTCGCTGGTGATGTTGATGTGTTTGTTGGCCATTTGTTTATGTTCTTCGGAGAAGTATCTGTTGAAATTCTTTGTCCATTTTGAATGTCGGGCTGTTGGTCTTTTTATTATTCTGTTGTAGGAGTTGTTTATTTATCTTGAACATAAATCCCTTACCAGATACGTGGTTTGCAAACATTTTCTCTCATTCTGTGGGTTGTCTTTTCACTATCCTGATAGTTTCCTTTGAAGCCCAAAGATTTATTTGATGATGTCACATTTGTCTGTTTTTTCTTTGGCTGCTTGTGCTTTGAGTGTCGTCTCTAAGATGCCATTGCCTAATCCAAGGTCATGGAGATTGAAACCTATTTTCTTCTAAGAGTTTTGTAGCTTTAGCTCTTACCTGGAGGGCTTGATCCCCTCTGAGTTCATTTTTGTAAATGATGTTAGGTAGGGGTTAAAAGCCATTCTTTTACATGTGGATATCCAGTTGTCCCAGAACTATTTATTGAAAAGATATTCTTTCTCTATTAAACTGTCTTGGTACCTGTGTTGAAAACCAATTGACCATAAATGTGAGGGTTTATTTCTGGACTGTCAGTTCTATTCCATCGATCTATATTTGTTCTTATGCCAGTAGCACACAATCATGATTATTAGTTTTGTGATCTTTGTGGGTTTTTTCTTTATAAATTAAATATTTCATTGCTCATGTATAGAAATTAATCTAACTTTAAAAAAGTAATTATTTAATTTTTAAAAATTGAAGTATAGTTGATTTTACAGTGTTGTGTGAATTTCTATTGTACAGCATAGTGATTCATTTATACTTATATTCTTTTTCATTATAGGCTTTTACAAGGTATTGAATATAGTTCTCTGTGCTATACAGTGGGGCCTTGTTTATCTATTTTATATATAATAGTTAGCATTTAACCTTTGTACATTGATCTTTTATCTAACCACCTCATTAGTTATAACTATTTTCTGTAGATTATTTTGGGTTTCCCTTGTAGGTGATCATTATCTGTGAGTTATGACAGCTTTGTTTCTTATTTTGCAATCTTTATTATTTTTTTAAAATCTCTTTTATTTTTAGCCCTGCCCAGAACTTTCAGAACCATGGTGAATAGAAGTCCTCACATTAGACATCTTTGTCTCAGTCTTAAGTTTTAAAGGAAGTACGTTTAATGTTTCAACATTAAGTACAAAGTTTGCTGTGGACTTTTCATGGATATTCTTTATCGGCCTAAAAATACTCATTTCTTTTCCTACTTGGCTTAAAGTTTTATTCCTGAATGGTGGTTTTATCAAATACTTTTCCTGTATCTATTGAGATGATCATTTTCTCCCTTTAACTGTTAAGATAATGGATTTTACTGGTCTGTTTTCTAATATGAACTCAGTTATTTCATTCTAATATGAACTCGACTTGGTCTTACTGTATAACCTGGTTTGGTCTGTTAGCAGAATTGTATTTGCTAATATTTTGTTTAGGCTTTTTGCACCTGTGATCTTGTGTGGGTTTGTTATTTTTCCTTTCTCTTACTGTTCTTGATTGGTTAAGGATATTGCAAGGTGTTAATGCTGACCTCAAAAGATGAGTTGAGGAGTATGTATATTCTTTATTCTCTAGAATAGTTTCTGTGAGATTGAAAACATCCATTCTTTGTGGGGAAGGTATAGCTCAGTGGTAGAGTGCATGCTTAGCATGCCCAAGGTCCTGGATTCAATCCTCAGTACTTCCATTAAAAAAAAATAATAATAATTAAATAAATAAGCCTAATTACCTCCTCCCCTCAAAGAAATTTAAATAAAATTTAAAAAAAAGAAAATATTCTTTGAATGTTCAACTTTTAGCTGATAAGTAATGATAAGTAAAGAGACTATTTAACTTACAGGTATGGGATGTATTTTTGACTCTGGAGTAAGACTGCAGAAGCAGGTATTTGATTCGTTTCATTTTAGCAGCTTATTACTGTACTGTTAGCTAATCTTAAGGTTACAGTGTAGCTGTAAGATACTCGTTTGACTCTAGTGTAGAATAGTGAGGTTGTTACACAGATGAGCCACTGTAGTGAGAACTAGGGAGTGTATCTAATTTCGTGAATGCTTTTACCTTTTTCCCTACAATACAGACAGAAGGGCAGTGTTTCCTGCATGTAGACTAATGAATTTCTATTTATCTTTGACTAATGAATTTCTATGTATCTTTCAGAGGTAATAGACCTTACTCATGACAGCAAAGATGATCTTCAGGCTGCCATTGCCTTGAGTCTGCTGGAGTCCCCCAAAATTCAGACTGATGGAAGAGATCTTAACAGGTTATTGATTTAGTTTATGATCTTTGCTCTGCACACTAGTATGTAGGTCAAAGACAGTATCTCTGTGCGTGCTGCTGAGGAGCAGTGCTGGCAGGCTTCTTTAATTGCACCTGAAGGAGATTTCTTTTAGGAGCAAATTTAAATTCACATTAGCTTTCTTACTCTTTGGTTCACTTTTGAAGAAACTGAGTACAATAAGGGTCTTAATGCAGCCTGTGGTCTTTAAGTAGAATCCTGCAAGGTTTTGTAGCTCACAGTTACTGGGGAACAAAACCCCATCCTAGTGCAAGTATCTGATAAATACGTGTTCTCTTTATGAACTTTGAGCCTTTGCAAACTTTTGAGGGTTATGTGGTCAGCTATTTGAAAATGAAAGTTACCACTCAACCACTCTGTCTCAGAAGCGACTAGGGGGTGTATTTTTTGAATTGGCACTAATTTGGTAATTGTCTGGTATTCACAAATATCCAGTCCGAGTGGTGGCCTGTCAGGTCCCGGATATGTTTATCCACTCACACTGCCAAGTGGTTTCTTTCAGGGAAACACAGGGCCCTGGTTTGTGTGCTAAGCAATCTGGAGGCTCTTATCTGTAGCAGAATGTCTGTCTTGCCTCTTTCAACGGCAAGGTCTGAGAGAAGGCACTAGTTGAAATCTAAAACTCTTAGTAGTTTGGTAGCTGTAAATAGTCTCAACTCTGTTGCATTTAGGGACCTTATTGCTAATAATCTCTGTTATGGAAGGATTAATAACTCTATATTTAAACCTTACTTTTCATTTATATTATAATCTTATAGTTACTCTATAGCTGGTAATTACCTAGTAAGTAGTTTACCTGGCAATTTGAATTACCTATGAAAGGTTACCAGCATCCTCCATGTAGTACGTTGTCATTTAGCTTTTCTCTTTTTTGATGTGTGGTACGTTGGCACAATATAGGATGCACGAGGCACCCTCTGCTGAAACTAAACGCTCGAAGAGAAAACGCTGTGAAGTCTGGGGGGAAAATCCGAATCCCAGTGGCTGGAGGCGAGTTGATGGCTGGCCAGTTGGGCTGAAGAATGTTGGCAACACATGTTGGTTCAGTGCTGTTATTCAGGTAGGATGTTTTTAAGAGATAAGTGTGTCTTCTGGAAACAACTTTGTAATTCTTTAAACTGAAATGTGAAAAACATAGTTTTAAAAAAAAAATGGAAACGTATATAAAACTAGAGTTTTCCCCGTGGCATTATTGTCTTTCGGCTGCTTTCTTATGTTTGAGACCTGGATGCTCTGGGGTCTAAATTGTGCAATACTAAACAGAGTCTTCCGTGGTTGTGAATAGGTTGAAGAGATGTGTTGGTTCAGCATTTAGGGAATGCTGTATTCCAGCAGAGCAGGAGTTACTAAGGAGCTGTCAGTTGTTGGCAGGTGATCGTAAAGGACCAGGCAGGAAGGAAATGATGGCAGCCTGGACTAGAGAAATGACATAAGCCATGGGAGGAGGAGAGGAGTGAGAGCATTCTCCAGGTGTTTAGGAGATGGGGTCTGCAGGAGTTGGTAAGCGACTGGGTAGGGGTATGTGCAGGAGGGAGCGGACAAAGACTCCAAGGTTTCTAGCTTGAGGTGCCACGGGGATGTCAGTGCGATTGGATACTGAAGGGGGAACAGTCTGCGTGTGTATTAAAAGTGGGATTTCAGTTCAGCTTTATACATGCTGAGTTTGAGATGCCTCATGGAGATGCAGGCTGTTATCTGTGTGACTCCGTCACTCAGTAAAATGATCTGAGCCGCAGATATGACTCTGGGGATCAGTAGCACGGAGAGGGTGATAAAGGCAAACAAGAGGACGAGTTCCCCTGGAGAGAGTGTTGTCCCTTACGCGTAGCGTGGCCGCAGGGCAGCGCTCGATCCCGCCCTGCAGTCTCTCCTTCACCTTGTGTGACACCGGCCCAGCCACTCAGCCAGCATAAAATCCATGGATTCACTCAGCTTACTCTGTGCCTGGCACTGTGTTTGCGCTGGGGGAACAGCAGTGGTTAAACAGGGCACTTAACTCCCATGGAGTTTACTCTGGGGAGAGTTGGGGAGACAGGAACCAGCATGTGTATCAGATGGTGAGAAGAGCCGTCAGGACAAATGAATGTGGGCACGCGGGGCTGGGGAGGGCTCGGCTGGAGGGCACAGGGTGCTGTTATAGAGGGTGTTAGGTGTGGCCTTTCCGCTAAGGTGAGCACCGGAGCAGAGGCCTGAATTAAGGAGGGAACGAGCCTTGTAATTACAGAGGACAGTTCATATAGTTACGTAGAGAGTGCTGCAGACAGGGAACGCAGGTGCAGAGACTCCGGAGGATGCAGCGACGGGGGCAGAAAGGTAGTGGAGGTGGTGGCAGAGCTTGGGGTCATGATAAGGATTCAGGAACGAGGTGAGATGGGAAAATATTGGAAGATTTGGAGCAGAGAAGTAATATGATCCTACTTCCGTTTGAAGAGGATCACTGGCCTCTGTGTTGAAAATAGAGTGTAGGAAGGTCACGTGAAATTAGGGACAGGTGTCAGTTCTTTCCTATGGAGAGGGAGAGACTGAGACCGAGACCCCTCCCCAGATTCACTTCCCTCCTGTGAGCGATGGGGACGGAGCTGGCAGATAGAGGCGGTGACTGAGAAAGGCTTCTGAGAAAGATAGGAGGGCGGGACATCGAGTTTGTAGGGGCAGCTTGGCCTTAAATAGCAAAGGGCAAGAGTGTAATAGGGGAGAGGAGAAGGAAGAAGTGATGACTGCAAATTAAAGCTGAAATAATTTCTAATAGTCATTTTTGCCTCTGAAAGAAGCAGCCACTCTCTGAGACAGAGTGGAAAAGTGACAGGCTTTAAAGGGAATGAACGTTTAAATAGTTGTAAACAGTGGGAAACCAGCTGGCTCCAGAATGCAATAGTGGGATTTTTGAAATGTGCAGGTCTGCCTAAGGTTGTCGCCTTACGTGGACAGCGGTATCAACTTGTCCTGTTTTACCAGGACTTTCTCTTAGCAGCGCTCTGAAACGCTTAAGTGGAAAATTAAACTCATTTAAGTTGGAGGATTTGCTTGTGCAATGAAAGGACCAAAGGGCAGTTTGAGAATATAATAAAGGATGCATAGAGACCATGGATTCAAAGCTGGCGAGAGGGAGAAGTGAAGACAGAGGCGCTAATGGCTAAGAAGATAGGAGAGAGGTACGTTCGCTTGGGTTCCTGATGAAGTCAAAGCGCAGGTGTCCTGTGGGTCCTTGAACAAATAAGCCAGAAGACAGGCTGTGGTCCAAGAGGCGGATTTTCTGAATTTGTGATCTGAGAATTGGCAGCTTTTCGGGTATAGATGTATCCTGGGTGTGGCTGTGGGTGTGGAGGTAGAGCGGAGGGCTAGATCAGATCACAAGGGGTAGGATGCTCAGGAAGCCAGGGGGTCCCTGGGCTGAACGAATGTGCCTTTGTTCCCTCAGCAAATATGAGCTGGACACCTGCTGTGTGTTCTAAGCCCTTGAGATATAGGAGTGAGCAAAACCAAGACAGAGCCTTTCTCTTGTGGAATTTAGATTCTTGTGACGCAAGACAGACAAGGAACAATTTATAGGAAATAAATAGTCGAAATAAGCATCAATAAGTAGTTGAAAAACTAACCAGTTAACTTGGCAAATCAATTTATATGATCTGTTAAACTGTGGTCAGTGTGACAGGAAAGAGAGCAGGACAAGGGGGCCTGGGGTCCCTGCAGGAGGAACGGGAGCAGGTTCCCACGTCAGCTGTGATGTCAGGTTCTGGGTTGGGAGGGGATGGGATTGGAGCAGGTGGGGGAGTGAGCCAGGCAGCTGTCGGGGGAGAACGTTCTGGAAGCACAGAGCATTAGCCTCAAGGTGAGAGCGAGACTGGTGTGTTCAAGGGGCATCAAGGAGTCCCCAGGGGCTGGAATGCTAGGAGCGGAGGCAGAGTGGTTGGAGGTGAGACTGGAGAGGTGGCTTGTCTTTTATTCTGAGTGAGAGGGGAGTCACTGAGGGTTCTGAGCCAAGGAATAATAAACTCTGACCCGAGTTTTTGGAGGCTCCCTTCGGCTGCTGTGAGGAGAGCAGAATGGAAGGGGTTGGGGTACAAGTGGAGAGACCGTGAAGGAGGTCACCAGTTGTCACTGAGAGGCGCTGGTGACCTGGACCAGGCTGTACCATGGATGTAGAGAAGAGGTTGGAATCTTGATTTATTCTGAAGGCGGAGCTGACAGGGTGTCCCTTAGATTGGATGTTGACCAGTAAGGTCAGGATGGCAGGACTCGGGGTGGTAGGAAGACCTCTTCCCGAACCATAGCCTTCAGTGAATCCGGAGCTCTGTTTTGGTCATATTAGCAAGGCGGTTGGAAGGACCTGTGTGGAGAGGGAACTGGTACAGGGGAGGCTCTGGAGGCTGGGAGGCCAGGCCATGTGCTGTGATCCAGGTGAGCAGTGAGGGGAGTTCCATTAGAGCCGGTGATAGGGACTGATGGAGAGGAGGTGGTTCTAAATAAAGCAGCGCCCCAAGGCAGAGTGCACGGGGCTTCTTACTCACTGCATGTGAGTGGTTAAGAAAGGGAAGGAGTCAGAGACTGTTCTAAAGTTTGACACTTTGATGGCTGGAGGAGGAGAATGTAATTCGTGACACAGAGGCTACAGGGGAGGAAGCAGATGGTGGAGGGTCAAATCGATCCTGGATTGGGAACTGTGTGTAGTTCTTTTAAGGTTAAAAAAAAATTTTTGCAGCGGTTATTTTGAAAGAAAGACTGTTAAGCCATTTCTTTCTTTATTTCAGTCTCTCTTTCAATTGCCTGAATTCCGAAGACTTGTTCTCAGCTACAGTCTGCCACAGAACGTCCTTGAAAATTGTCCAAGTCACACGGTAAGCTGGCGTCGAGGAGTCTTCACTGCCTAGTCCCCGACATCCCAGGGACCTTTAAATTTTGGTTAAAGCTGGTAGCCGTGTTGCTCTCTGGCTTGTGCAGTGTTGGTTTTCATTTCCAAATGGCTCTTTGTCTTTCTTTGTGACAAGAAATAAGAGTTGACAAGAGTGTAAAGCTAAACGGGAATAAAATTAGAAAAACAGTTTCAAGAAGGTGGCGAGTCACCCTGACAGCCTCAGCTTTTCTGCCTGTGGCTGGGAGAGTCAGAAACACCTCTTCTGTTGGTGGCCTCCTTCACCGAGGAATGCGGGGGAGCTGGCCTGATGCTGGAGGCCGGGGCCTTCTTGGATGAGACTTTAGTCCGTTTTAGCCAAAGGATGTAGCCTCCTCCCGGAGCTCCAGCCCTTCCCAGGATCTCACCTTCCTGATGCCTTTCCCAGCAGGAGGGAGGGCAGCAGCTTTAGAAAATAGACACTTTTGCTTTCTGACAATGCTCTCTCTGGCTTCTAAACAGGAATTCTTGAGTTTAGGCCCATCCCCTACACAGACCTTATCAGAGTACCTGTAATCTAGTTTGAGACTTGACCCTGACCTAGATCTGTGTAAAAATGAATTAGGAAGTGATCGTTAGCAACTTCTTTCTTTTATGTGTTCAGATTTTCTAAATACGAGAGTATACGAGTATATATTGCTGTCTTTCCTACAGGAAAAGAGAAATATCATGTTCATGCAGGAGCTTCAGTATCTGTTTGCTCTGATGATGGGTTCAAATCGCAAGTTTGTAGACCCTTCCGCAGCCCTGGATCTCTTAAAGGGAGCCTTCCGGTCGCCTGAGGAACAGCAGGTACGGGAAGCCCGCTACCCTCGCGCTTTCCCTCAAACTCTGGAGGTTGGAACGATGCCTTGTTACTGTGACGGTGCTGGTGCTTCATTTCGGCTGTGGAATAAGCTATGAACGTGAGTGAATGGGACCCTGGGTGCCTGAGTGCTCTGGCCCTTCATGATGCCTGGGAGCAGGTGGTAAAAGGAACTCATGTCTGGGCTGGTTCGCACATACGTGCGGGCGTGCTGTGTTGGGGAGGCTGGCAGTTCTAAAGGGAAGAAGAAATAAGAGTAGAAAGAACAGAATTATCCAGGGGCTGTTGAAGTGGAAGAGACTGGAAAATATCTCAGTGAATCATGGCAAAGGGTCACCAAGATAAGGGACGTCCATCCTTTGTTGTGGATGGCCCAGATAGAAATACTGTTTTTTCGAAACCGTCTCAACCCGAGTTGGGTAGCTTTTCTGAGCAATCTTTGTCTTCTCGACGTTACTACTTTCCTTTCCCTACCTCCTGTTAAAATCAAAGCTGTCACTGGTACAGCAGCTTCTTTCTCATAAAATTACTTTTTTTTCAGTCTATTTATGTAAAGGCCCAACAGTTCTATAAAATTCTCGAAACATTTCATAAGTTTCCTTTCTCTGCTCAGATGTCGATTGTTCCCGTAGAAGACTACTCTGTTCTTTGGACCTTTTTCAAGGCCTGACTGGAAGATTTTATTTGTTTGTTAGTTTGTTACAAATAGACGTGGCTGGGAGGGTTAGAGTTCCAGGTTCTTCTTAACCACAGCCCCGTCAGAGATCGCCTCACACGCCTTCCGTGATATCTGCAGCAGCCGGGTTCCAGTGTTCCCTGTATCTTCAGGACGTTTGGCCCTGAAAAAGAAATCCTTTCATAGTAGTAGAATCTCAACCACTGGATAAAGGCACATTTTCACTTCCCTAAGTATAGTGTCGGGTCTCATTCTTTTGCAATTTGGGCCTCTCTTCCAGCAAGACGTGAGTGAATTCACACACAAGCTCCTGGACTGGCTAGAGGATGCGTTCCAGCTGGCGGTTAATGTCAAGTGAGTGCTGAGGGTTTCTTTGTACATCCTTCCTACTCACGTGGTCCAGTGATGACCGTGATATGGGGGAAATGATTCTTCCCGGGTGGAGATTGCTGATTTTTACCAAAGCCCGTAGGGTAGACACTAATGTTTGTCCTTCTTTATCCCCCTTGCCTTTGGTTTTGCCCTCTAAGGCTACAGATCATCATACTAGCCTGCAGCTTTTTACTAAAAGGACCGTAACTGTTAACTTTGTTATATAAAGTCATGACCTGTGCTGTAAAATGTATTAAAAAAGGTCAAATCAATCCTTGATATGAACTTGATAGTATAATATGGATAGACTGAATTTCTGTCGTGCCACTGGGAAAGCTTTTTTGCATTCGTTTGCAAAACTGCACAAGAGAGTTCATTGTTACTTTTATACAACTTCAGTACCTTATATACTTCTGTCAGTGGGTATGGGTTACGTATTGAATGTGTCCACATGCATATATTTGCATGTATGACCGCATTAGACTTTCAACTCCTTAAGCTCAGTGATCATGCCTGTTGTCTTTGTGTCTCCAGAATTTAGGACCATGCTGGGCATATACTTGCACTGAACTAATCTGTTACTTCTTTTAGCACATAGCTGACTCTTTGGGGTTGATGAAAAATGTGTTATTCTTGCCTTTGAATGATGGTTGGGTTTAGTGTATTGCTTATCTGATCCAAATGATATAGAAGTATTTCCTTTTTTTTAAAGTAGCAATCCCAGGAGCAAGCCTGAAAATCCAATGGTGCAGCTGTTCTACGGCACTTTCCTCACTGAAGGGGTTCGTGAAGGTAAATTCTCTGCTCTAAATGTTAATTCGAGACTTGTAACCACGACTCGGTAACTGTGAAGAGGCTTGATACTTGTTCTGCCTCTTAATATTTGTGCAATCGTGGACAAACTATGTGAGATCCTGGGTCCTCGGTCTCTTCATCTGTAAAATGGGCACAGTATTTGTCTCAGAGTTGTTCTATTAAATTGTGTGATACTTGCACAACCCAAATCTTGTATTAATGTCAGACACACGCTGATGTTATTCAGTTTTCTCTGTGTTGTTTTCTCTGACATAAATCTAATCCCAAGGTGTCGTTGAGTTAGGTGGCCAAAAAATGTTTGTCTTCTGTAGAGGCTTCTCTAAGCTGCCTGTGGCCAGCCATTCTCCATCTAACCCCTGTCGTCTTACTACTCCTCTGATACCCTTTTGAAAACAATCTAATACAACTATCTCTCTAAAAACATCAAATATCCAGTTTGTTTTATAATTTTATAAGTATATAAATATATAATTTTATACGTGTAAAAATAAACACAGACTTTCACATATATATACTTTTTTAGAGTTTGTTTTAATCAGGATCCAGATGTGGTTCATTTATGATTGGTTGATATGTCTCTTAAGTTATTTTCAAAATCTCTCTCCCCCCATCCTTTCTTCCTTTAGAGATTTTTTTTTTAAGAAATTAGGTTGTATGTTCTCTAATACGCTCCACAGTTTAAAATGGTGCTGCTTAAAATGGTGCTGCTTACTCATCTGTGATACAGTTTAACACATTCCTCTCTGCTCCTTTTTCTGTAAATGGGTAGTTAGGTCTAGAGTTTGACGAGATTCACGTAAGGTTTTTTAAATCAGTCAAGACTAGTTCACAGGTAGCTGGGCAGTGTTTGATCAGGAGACGTGTAACGTCGTGTAATGTCCAGTTGTCTGTCTTTCTGTGCTATTAACAGGTGTTAATGACCTGTGCCCGGCTCCGCTGGTTCCTTAGAGGTTGCCGTACAGGCTGAGAACACTTCTAACCAGTTCTCAGAGGCGCTGAACTACGAAGATACTGTCTCTGTGGTGCCAGGAAAAAGGCTTTAGAAAGCAGTAGTGATGTCTCTAAAAAAGCAATCTATTTCTTTGCCTAGGAAAGCCCTTCTGTAACAACGAGACCTTCGGCCAGTATCCCCTTCAGGTAAATGGTTATCGCAACTTAGACGAGTGTTTGGAAGGGGCCATGGTGGAGGGCGACATTGAGCTGCTTCCTTCTGATCACTCAGTGAAGTATGGACAAGAGGTGAGTTGGGTATTTTTATTTGCTTAGCCAATGACAAAGCCACTTAAATAGGACAGAGCTTTCGGGCAAGCTGTTTTCACACCACATATTAAATGCCTTTACACTTATGAGAACTAGTCTGAAGTCTCTTATGAGTTGAGAAGTATTAGTGAGTCTTAATGTTTGAGAAATATATTCTCATATGAATTTGAGTTAATCGCATAAAGGTTGTGTGCTGCTTCTGATGTTTTAAGTATGATCAAGTTTCTTTCTTTCTGTTGAAGCCTACCTGTACCTGGGTAGGGAGAACCCACTGCCTCCATATTTTCAGAGGATAAAAGTGCAGTGATTACCTTCTCTGGTATGCCATTTAGAATATTTTCCCTATTACAGTATTTGCTATTCTCAGTTGTAAAGTCTGCCTTTGCTTTAACATTTTTTTTAAATCTAGGATTCATTTATTTTTGTTGGTTGGAAAGAAAGTGGGAAGTTAGAGGGGGAGAGAGCAACGGTAATTAATACCTCAAAATTTGGATTGAGTGTAGAATTAGTGAGTTACATTGAAGGATAGTTGTCAGCACCACACAGCTTGGATCATTCTCCTTTCATCATACGTTTTGAAACAGAATTGCATTTTATATGAGTCCAATTCAGTGATTACTATAAGGGAAAGGAAATCTTTCTTGAATTAAAATAGAGAGCCTAACATGAGCCTCGTCAAAGTGCATTAGCTGCAGAGCAGGATTGGACCTGGGAGACAGCTGCCGCCTGCCTGGCTTTTCAGGGGAAGTACTGATTCCTGATTGGGAGACATAACATGTGTGCCATCTGTTCGGAGCTGGTGATCGCTCTTACAAAAGAAGAGACATGTTCACTAGTTACTAAGACCCCTGGAGACCTTTATTCAAGAATGGGAACTCTATTAAAAAACAAAACAGAGAATTATGCCTGTTTAGATTTAGCCCTGAGGTAGGCAGGCTATCTGGATTCACCTCATGCTGACAAGGGTGTGGAGGGAACGGAGCTGTTTGCACCTTTGGTAAAGGAAACATTGCCAGGCTGTTCATACAGGTGGCATACAGGTGAAGTGAACAGAAATGCCTTTTCTGCTTTAGCATTTCCTCATCTGTGATCAGTGACAATTGAGCGCTCTTTTATAACTTGATGCTTTCTTTTCCTGAAACTCAAGGTAACATTATAGGTGGATTTGGCTAAGTCCTTTATGAGATCTGGAAATTCTTGGAATTCAGGGATATTCTCAGCAACTTGAGAACTCATAATTATGAGGCTATTTCAAGTTTCCTTTTTTAAAAAATTGGGGATTCAAATTATGGTTACTGGACTTTAAATAGTATGTAATATTATGTATACATATTAGTGTTTTTAGATAATTTCTAATTCTTTGGTTAGGCTAGCCATTTTCTGCAGGGTTTGAACCTCTTTGGAATACTGATGATCCAGTGAATGATATGTAGATTCTTGGTGCATTTCACATATTTAAGTGTTGTTATTTCTGAGGATGATAGTTGAGTTAAAATGTTGTTGACTGGCTCGTAAATTTGGAATCTTGAGGAGTGTTTAACCATATTCTCTAAGAAGGAATGATTCTAAGTGGTCATTTTATTATTTGAGATTGAAAAAAAAAAACCTCTGTAGTATGACTTTGATTTGAATATAAATTCTATACCAAAAGAAGAAAGTCTGATGAGGGACATATTAAATCTGGCTGGCATATTACATTTCCTAAAATTAACTTCTCTCTCCCGCATTTCTACTCCTGACAATAGCGTTGGTTTACGAAGCTACCTCCAGTGTTAACCTTTGAACTCTCAAGATTTGAGTTCAATCAGTCCCTTGGTCAGCCAGAGAAGATTCACAATAAGCTGGAATTTCCTCAGATCATCTATATGGACAGGTGAGTTTGGTGCTTGATTGGCTTCTTGACATACTGCAGCAGTAGAAGTGAGCATGTACTAAGCGTGTGGTACATAGGGCTCTCCTGGAGGTCTTGATACTGTGGAAATTGGGATTCAGTAGATCTAGGTTGGGGCCAAAGAGTTTGCATGTCTAAGAAGCTCTCAGGGTGATGCTAATGATGCTTCTGATCTCTGGACCACAATTTGAGTAGGTTGGCTTTGGTAAAAGCCCTGCTAATCTGTGCTGATAAACAGTATGAAGAGTAGCTGCAGTGTATTCATTTCTCATCTAAATACTGTTTGTACTCTGGAAAAAAAAATTCTAGGCAGACTTAATAGAGTTTTAATCTATTTAAAGTCTAGTTTATTGACATATAGTTTACATAAAAAGAAATGTTGCCGTTCTTAGGCATATAGCCAGTGAGTTTTGACGAATGTTAACAGCCAAGTAACCACCATCACAGTCAAGATAGAGAACATTTCCATCACCCAGGAAGTTCCCTCATGCCCCATTGCGGTCAGGCCCTTTCCCCCAACCCCAGGCAACCACTTTCTTGTTTTCTGGCCCTGTGGTTTTGTCACTTCTAGAATGTCATAGTTAGGGACATTAATACTCAGTATGAACCCTGTTGTGGCCGTCTTCTTCCACTTGGAATAATGTTTTTGGAGTCCATCAGTGTCGTTGAGTGTCAGAGCAGCCTTTCTTAGCTGTTGAGTGGTGTTACAGCGAATGGATGTGCTACAGTGTTTTTTCCATTTACCAATTGATGGACATTTCAGCTGTCTCCACTTTTAAGCTGTTACGAATAAAGCTGCTGTGAACTTTCACATAAAAGTCTTGGTGTGGTTTTTAGTGCTTCTGGGTAAAATACCTAGGAGTGAGATTGCTGGGTCGTATGAAAAGTATATTTTTTTACTTTATAAGAAATTTCCAAACTGGTCTCTAACGTGGCTGTGCAATTTTGCACTCTTATCAGCGGTGTGTGAGAGCTCTGCTTGCTCGAAATCCTCACCAGTATTTGGAATTACCAGTCTTTTAAATTTTAACCATTCTATTTGGTCTGTAGGAATATCTTATTTTTCTTTTGACTTATGTTTCCCTGATAATTTACAGTGTTGGGCATCTTTTCATGTGCTTAATTAATGGTGATTTGTCTATTTTCTTAGGCGAAGTGTCTGTTCATCTTTTATGCGCTTTTTAATCTGGTTGTGCTTGTACTAATTCTAAGAGTTCTTTGTGTATTTTAGATGCAAATCCAAATAGTCCCTGTCTCTGCTTGTCTCTTCCACTTTCTTACCAGTGTTTTTCGAGGAGCAGGAGTTTTTAGTTTCGATGAAGTCTAATGTATCAGTTGCTCTTCTGTAGTTTCTGCTTCTTGTGTTCTAATTAAGAAATCTGCCAAACCAGGGTCACAAAAGTTTTCTGTTTTCTCCTATAAATTTTGTAATTTTAACTCTTGTATTCATGTCTGTGACCCATTTTGAGTTCATTTTTACGTATAGTATGAGGTAAGGGGATTTTTTTTTTTTTTTGCAGGAGTGGGAAAGGAGGCATGTGGATGTCCAGTTATTCCAGTGCCATTCACTGAAAGGACTCTCTTTTCCCCCAATGAATTTTTTTTTTTCTAAAATAAATTGAACCTACATCTGCGGGCCTTTTCTTTATACTGTCTGTTGTGTAATCTTACGCCAGTGCTACACTGTCTTGGCTACTGTGATATTATTGTACTATCTTGACATCAGATAGTGTAAACCTCAAATTTTGTTCTTTTTTCAAAATTGTTTTGGTTATTCTGGTCCACTTCTGTCTAAATATTAGAATCAACTTGTCAAAACTCCTAATAGCTATTGGGATTTTGATTTGGATTGTGTTGAACCTATAGATCAATTGGGGGAAACTGACATCTTAATAATAGTCCTTTAATTCATGAACACAGTATTGCTCCGTTTATTTAAGTCCTTGTTAATTTCTCTCAACCGGGATTTATAATTTTTGGTGTGAGGGTCTTCCACATATCTGGTTGTTTATCCCTAAATAATTATTGCTTTTGATGTTATTACAAGATTCTTAAAAAAAACTTTACTTTTCATTTCTTCTTTACAAGCATACAGGAATGCACTGGATTTTTTCCTCTTTCTTTTTAAATTGACTTTGCATCTTTTGACCTTACTAAATTCACTTATTCCGATGCATTTTTGGAGATTCCTTGAGATTTCCTATATAGATGATCTTTGCATGTTATTTACATCTAAAGGCAGTTTTACTTCTTCCTTTACTACCTGTATGACTTTAATTTCTTTTTACCTTATTGCACTGGCTATGGCTCCAGTAAAACATTGACTGGAAGAGGCAAGAGTGGTTATCCTTGCGTTGTTCCTGATCTTAAGGGGAAAGCTTTCAGTCTCTCACCATTAAATATGATGTTAGTTCTGTGCTTTCAAAGATGTCATTTGTCTGATTAAGGCAGTTTCCTTGTACCCCAAGTTTGCTGAAACTTTGTGTCATTAACGTTTTTAAATATAAATTGTGTTTGCGGGATTATCATTTGCTTAGGTACATGTACAGAAGCAAAGAGCTTATTCGAAGTAAGAGAGAGTGTATTCGAAAGTTGAAAGAGGAAATAAAAGTTCTGCAGCAGAAGCTGGAAAGGTGAGTCGTGGACACCTTCGTATTTAGAAATGTGAAAGGTAAGAGTGAGTCATTAAAATCAGATAATTTGCTCATATTTAAAAAAATAATTCAGAGTTTAAGCATTAACATGTATTTTATAAAATAGCTAAGAAAAAATTATTCCTAAGTGTGAAGCAGTCGTCTTTAAGATGAGCAAATTGTGTCCTTGGGGCGCTATTCCCCGGGGGACCCTCATGACCCAGTCCCTCAGTCGGTTGTCGGCGGTGCACTGAAGACAACCTAAGTTCTGCTTTCATAGCCCTTTACCTTTTCTACCCACCTTGCCGCCTTTTCCCACAAACACGGGAGAGGTAGCTGTCACAAAACTCCAACCCCTTTGTCTTGGGAGAGCAGTTGTTGAGGTGCTGGGGAGGTAAGACAGCGGTGTTCTCCTGGAGCAGCGCCCATTCATACTGAGGCCTTGTGCTCCTGACACGTCCAAAGCCCTTTCTCCTGCAGGGGAATCTGTCCCTTTTTGTTCACTTGTTTTGCAGGGGCTGTTTCTGTGGAATCACCCTGTGCCTACTAAGGAGTCCGTGTCATTTCTCTCTAGTCAGGGGAGAGCCTGTTGATTTGGAATTTAGGAAGGAATTCCCATCCAGTGTCAATGGCTTTTTTCCGCTTTATCTGCTTAACAGTTTTGCTGCCTCACTGCACCGCTTCTACCCGCTTCGTTGCTAGGTCAGAAACTTCCCTGAGAAGCAGAACTTCCCACAGCAGCCCCAGAAAGACCCTGCACCTGTAGGTGCCTCTCCCCTTAAAGATCCAGCGTCTAGTTACCTTTGACCTGCGCTGATGATCGGTCCCTCAGATGCTGTCCTGGAGGAAATTCACAGGGCTTTATACTTGCAGCAGTATTTTACTTTTAAGGTCTGAGTGATACTTCGTAAGATTGGAAAATTTCAATTGTTTTTATACAACCAGATATACCCAATGCATATAGCTCAAAGACGCTCAATTTGCCAGGAACCATCAAGCCATTCTGGCTTATATTAGATTTTAAAATAGTGCACAGGAGCATTTTCTATACTCTGGATACTACTTCTTTATAAAATAAAATGACTTTTTAAATTTCAGATAATTTTACTTGGGTAATTTTTTAAAAAGTGGTTTCCCTGTGTATGACATCATCCTGGGAATAATAACAAGAAACTGTTCGTGGACACTGTTAGACGGGAGAGCTGAGGCAGAGGAGCATGGCTTTTATGGGGCTTTTACACTTTTTTGTATTTGGATTTTCTTACCAGGTACCTGCATTGCTTCTATCATTTAAAAAAATTAAAATGTTCACTATTTCTTCTGTAAGGTACTTTGATATAATATTGAAAATAAGGTTTCTTGTATACAGTGTAGACATCTTTTTTAGAACTACTTTTGCTTTGATTCTACCAAATTGTACTAAAGGTACTGCACTGTATGAAGTAGTTGGTCCAAAGGAATTCAGTAGAACAGGAAAATGATTGTGTCACAAAATGGAAGATAAGTTTTTTAGAGAAAACTTTTTCCTGAAATTTTGCATATGTCATTAAAATACAACAAACCTGGGAAGAGTTACAGCTGTAAAATGATGACTTACAATCTTACGACAGATAATCAATGTTGCATTGCTAATAAAATGTTTTCTTTTAGTCCAAGCCAGTAATATTAATAAATTATTTCAACAAACACTGTGGGCTTAAGACATACTAACCGTATCTATGGGATAGGCAAGAGGTTTAGATCGTGTCCTGTAGGAGAGGGGAGATGTTCCTTCCAGCGTTAGGGAGAATGGCACATTGAGGGAGGACTTTCTGGAGAAAGTAGATCTTGAAAGATAAGTGGAATTTAGAGAAAATAATAACTGAAATTAAGCCAAAGAAATAGATCTAAGGACTTTCTGGAGAAAGTAGATCTTGAAAGATAAGTGGAATTTAGAGAAAATAATAACTGAAATTAAGCCAAAGAAATAGATCTAAGGAATAGAACAGTTCTTTAAAGTTTCTCTAGCCTTACATATTTAACATCCTTTCCAATGAAAGCTCTAACTCTCTGGCAGGCAGATCCACAGGAAAAATCATTCTGTTTCTCCTTTAAATTAGAGAGGATGAAGTCTTTGCTACATACTCTCTAACATGTGGTTGATTTGGGGTCACACTGTATTTTATTTTTCATTTCATAATGCCCTTTTTGATACAGAAATAGTTTTTCTTCTTCCTAGTTCTGTACCTGTTTCTTTCCTTCACTTTGTTTGGAGAAGAAAAATATGAAGTGACTCCATCCTTTTGTATGTGGAATCCCAGAATTAGAGAGTTTACCTGTACCAATGAGTCACCTTAATTACTTGACTATTTAGACTCTCTCCTGTAGTGAAGTGTACAATTCATTAAGGTAAATCTCTTTACTGAGCATAGCATATGCTAGTACTGGCAGAACACTGGGTATTATGAAAATAATTTATTAGCTATTTTGGTTACATATTGAAGATATTTATTATGTATTAATCCCAAGGGAACCTTCAATAATTTATACCTGGCCCATGCTTTTAAATGAGTATGTGAATAACAGGGTACGTAGGATTTTGCAGAGGAAAGATTTGCCAGTTTTCTTTTTTCTTTTTTTTTTTTTTTTTTTGGTTTTCTATCAATCACATCTTTTTAAATTGAAGTATAGTCGGTTTACAGTCGTGTTGCCAGTTTTCTTAAACGCTGACCTTTGTCAACACCTCCTTCCCATTTCCAGCTTTCCCTTTCTCAGTTTTCCTAGTTGCAAAGTACCTGATCTAAAGGGCAGCAGAGAAGAAACCCTTGGGACTGGTTCACTAACATTATTTTCAGATTTGAGCACTGATGAAATCTCTTTTCCTTTAAGAAACAGGTCTTACTTTTATCATCAGAGCCTAAGTGTGATGTGAGTCAGGAGAGAGCGTAAGGGGCCTGACTTTGACTAGGAGCCCCCTTGAAAGGCTTTCTGCCCGGTGTAAAAGTGTAGTGTTATCTCTTCTCACTTTTGTAATTAGAGGACTTTCGCTCTGGAGATTAACACAGTGAATGTTGCATAGCCTTTAGGAGTAAGCCTTTCCGCTGACTCTCCGCACAATAACAGATCTTCTCAGCAAGCCTGCAGATGCAGGACAGGCTTGGCAGCGGAGTACCACTTTCTCACCCCTCAGGTACGTGAAGTACGGCTCGGGCCCGGCTCGGTTCCCGCTCCCGGACATGCTGAAATATGTTATTGAATTTGCTAGCACAAAGCCTGCCTCAGAAAGCTCTCCGTCTCCAAGTGATGCACGCGTGACATCGCCACTGTCTTCAGCGCACTGCCCGGCGTCTGACCTGACATCCAAGGAAAGGTAATGAAGACGAGTTTTAAAAATAGTATGCACGTATTGGGGCTTTTGGTTTAATTTGAACTGTGTGCTGCCTTTCCACCTGATTGACACTCACCCGCTAAGAGCTCAAGGGCCATGAGCTCTTTGTCTTAAAGGGGAGGATTTTGCCAACCGTCACGTGGGGGGAGTGTGCCTTGTCCTGCCCGCAGGATAGTCAGGATTATTTCAAAGGTGTCTTGGGCTGTCCCAGTGAACTGTGTCCGTTCTCTACCAGGGCCGCTAGTTTTGAGCTAGCCACAAGCCAGCTGCCACTAAGGCCTTTCTCACAGGAAACCCTCCGCCCCTGACCTTCCAAAACATCTCATTCTCTCATCTGCTGCTGAAGTATGTTCCACCAGCTAAACATCAAGGAAAGAGAAACTTATTCATAAATGTAAAATTAAAATATGAAAAAGAACTGACTAGAAGTTGAAGAGGACAGCCTAGAGGGGCTTATCTAGAAAAGAAGCAGGGAGGCCAAGTCACACGAGCCCTTGGTTCTCTCCCAGCTCAGCCACGGGCAGCAACCTTGTGGTCTGCAGGAGCCACCAGGGTCCGCTCGGATCAGATTTGATGTGTGTGTCTAGAATTTATTTTAAAAAAAGATTATTAGTAATCTTTCAATTACTAATAAGAAAACTAGCACCTACTTTTTAAAAAAAGGTTATTTAGACTTTTATGTTAAAAAAAAAAAGCCAGCCATTCCCCCAGCACCCCCCCACTCCACAGAATAACATTCATTCATCATGTGTGCGTAGCAGTGTGTCTGTCTGAATAGAACATAACACGTGTTAAGAATGATGATCTCTAGGCAATGGCATGAATCAAGCAATGGGGGATTCTTTTACTTTTTATACACTACTTATGTGTTTGGATTTTTGTAGAATGTTTTCATGTCCTTTAATGAAATAGAAGTGGTTTCAGTTTTTAAAAAGAGCCTTGGCAGTCTGTTTAATCACGTAAAATAATACTGCTTGATGTTAGATTTTAAAATTACTCTGTGTGTGTGTGATTTTTTTTTGAGATTAAGATATATGCTCCTTTGCTTATATTAGGCTTATTTTTTCATATGTATGGATCCATAGGGAAAAGAGGTTTTCTCCATTATTTTGAGAAAAAGGCAGGTGGGAAAAACAGGGACTGAGGGTTTCTTAAGTCAAAGCTACAGAAAGTTTATGTTCTTCCATTTTGGTGTGAAACAGAAACCCAAGTATAGTTAGAAGCTTAGTTTATGTTCCTCTTTGTGTGCAGGTTGGCAATGCTTAGCAGATAAATTAACATTTACTTTATTCGCAGTTTACAGCAATGATATAAAGGAGTTAACATTCACATTTTATAGCTGAGGCATTACACTGGGTGTTTAACTAAGGCATGGTTGAGCTGGGATGGCCTGCCTTTCAGTCCTGCGCCGTGTACTCTTCCCCGGTGCCACCTGGCTGGTGTTCCTGTGAGATGGATGTTCAGCTGACACTGATTTTTCTTCTGTATATTTTGTTCCTGGATCCATCTAATCTCACTCTAGTCGGTTGCATCTTGGACACTCTGTAGTTGATTCCTTGGCTCTTCCAGTCCCAGCCTCCTTTTCCATGTTCCTTCTCATCCTTTCTTCATGAAAAGGCATTAGAACAAGGGGTTAGAGAAGCAGGAGCCATAGACTCTTAAACCCAGGCAGATCTGGGTTCAAGTCCCTCTCTGTCATTTACTAGCTAAGTTCGGCTCAGCACCTTTCCAGAGTACGCACTAACTGAATTCTGGCTGTACTTTCCCACATAACAGCTTGCCCTGCAGAGCACATTTAGGCCAAGGCATATTTTGGAAATTATCATATGAGCATTTTTTTTTTATCTTCCTTCAGTACAAATGAGGAGAGCACTTCTCAGGATGCTGAAGGTACCTTTTCCTCTTCGGAAGATTCTTCACACAACTCTAAGACAGCAAATAAGCCAGTCACATCTTCCCAGTCTTCCATGGAAATGCCTGCGTACCCGGCTCCTCGAACAGTGACCGACGAGGAGATAAACTTTGTTAAGACCTGCCTTCAGAGGTGGAGGAGCGAGATTGAACAAGATATACAAGGTCGGCTCCTTCAGTTCTTGTAAACACTTACCCTTTGCCTTTTCTGTTTGTTTGAATAATTGGAAGTTCGGCACCTGGGGTACACCTCCTCCCATTGCCATGCAAACTGCTGAATTTAGGCACGGGGCTTGTGACCTCTTCGGTACTTTCTGCTCCCTATAAGATTGAATCACACGTTTCCATTTTACAGTCGTGAAAAGCTCTCTCCTACATTCTCCTCTCAGAGTTCCTGGGACTCCTGGGGATCTGAGACATCATGACACTTACTTACCTTTGAGAGTTTCCTGCATCTACTGATTTTCTTTTCCTAGTTTATCTGAACTCTGGCTTCAGTTGACCCAAATTTGTATATATATTTTTTTATTGAAGTATACTCAGTTTACAATGTCATGTCAGCTCGTGGTGTACAGCCTAATGCTTCAGTCAATACATGAACATACATATATTTGTTTTTGTGTTTTTCCATTGTAAGTTACTGTAAGATATTGAATATAGTTCCCTGTGCTATACAGTGTGAACTTGTTGTTTGTCTATTTTATATATATTAGTATCTGCAAACTCCCAGTTTATCCCTTCCCACCCCTTTCCCCACTGGTAACCATAAGTTTGTTTTCTGTGTCTGTGAGTCTGTTTCTGTTTTGTAAATAAGTTTGTTTGCCTTTTTTTTTTTTAGGTTCCACATATAAGTAATATCATGGTATTTTTCTTTCTCTTTCTGGCTTACTTCACTTAGAACAACAATCTCCAGGTCCATCCATGTTGCTGCAAAATGACATTATTTTATTATGTTTTATGGCTGAGTAATATTCCATTGTATAAATATACCACAGCTTCTTTATCCAGTCAGCTGTTGATGGACATTTAGGCTGTTTCCATGTCTTGGCTATTGTAAATAGTGCTACTATGAACATTGGGTTGCATGTATCTTTTTGAATTAAGGTTCCCTCTGGATATATGTCCAGGAGTGGGATTGCTGGAACTTGTGGTAAGTCTATTTTTAGTCTTTTGAGGAATCTCCATACTGTTTTCCATAGTGGCTGCACCAAACTGCACTCCCATCAGCAGTGTAGGAGGGTTCCCTTTTCTCCACACCCTCTCCAGCATTTATCATTTGTGGACTTTTGAATGATGGTCATTCTGAATGATGTGAGGTGATGCCCCATTGTAGTTTTGATTTGCATTTCTCTGCTAAGTAGCGATACTGAGCATTTTTTCATGTGCCTATTGGCCATTTGTATGTCTTTATTGGAGAATTGCTTATTTAGGTCTTCTGCCTATTTTGGGATTGGGTTGTTTGTTTTTTTCTTATTAAGTTGTATGAGCTGTTTATATATTCTGAAAATGAAGCCTTTGTCAGGCTCATCTTTTGCAAATATTTTCTCCTATTCCCTAGGTTTTCTTTTTGTTTTGCTTATGGTTTCCTTTGCTGTGCAAAAGCTTATAAGTTGAATTAGGTCCCATTTGTTTATTTTTGCTTTTATTTCTATAACCTGGGTGGACTGCCCTAGGAGAACATTGCTGAGATTTATGTCAGAGAATGTTTTGCCTATGTTTTCTTCTAAGAGGTTTATAGTGTCTTATTTCTTTAAGCCATTTTGAGTTTGCTTTTGTGTATGGTTTGAGGGAGAGTTCTAACTTCATTGAGTGATATGCATCTGTCCAGTTTTCCCAACACTATTTGCTGAAGAGACTGTCTTTATTGTATATTCTTGCCTCCTTTAGCAAAGATTAATTGACCAAACGTTTGTGGGTTTATTTCAGGACCCTCTGTTCTGTTCCATTGATCCATATGTTTTGCTTTTATACTAACACCATGCTGTTTTGAATACTATAGCTCTGTAGTATTGTCTGAAGTCTGGGAGAGTTATTCCTCCAGCTTCTTTCTTTTTCTTCAGTATTACTTTGGCAATTCTGAGTCTTTTGTAATTCCATATAAATTTTAGGATTATTTGTTCTAGTTCTGTGAAAAACGCCCTGGGTAATTTGATAGAGATCACATTAAATCTGTGATTGCTTTGGGTAGTATGGCCATTTTAATAATATTAATTCTTCCAATCCAAGAACATGGAATATCTTTCCATTTCTATAAATCATTTTTAATTTCCTTAATCAATGTTTTGTAGTTCTCCATGTATAAGTCTTTCACTTCCTTGGTCAGACTTATTCCTAAGTTTTTTTTGGTTTTTTTTTTTGGATTAATTTTAAAAGGGATTATTTCTTTACTTTCCTTTTCTGATACTTCATTGTTAGTGTAAAGAAATGCCACTGATTTCTTTATGTTAATCTGGTATCCTGCGACCTTGCTAAATTCTCTACCAGCTCTAGTAGTTTTTGTGGGAAACCTTTAGGTTTTCTATATACAGTATCATGTCGTCTGCATATAATGACAATTTTACCTCTTCTCTTCCAGTTTGGATCCCCCTTTTTTCCTTTTCTTGTCTAATTGCTGTGGCCGGGATTTCCAGTACTGTGTTGAATAGACGTGGTGAGCGTGGGCGTCCTGGGTTCTGACAGGAAGGCTTTCAGCTTTTCACCCTTGAGTGTTATCCTGGCTGTAGGTGTGTCAATGAGTAGCTTTTATCATGTTGAGACATGTTCCCTCTGTACACACTTTGATTAGATTTTTATCATGAATGGATGTTGAATTTTATTAAATGCTTTTTCTGCATCTGTCGAGGTGATCATGTGATTTTTGTCCTTTCTCTTGTTGATGTGGTGTGTCACATTGATTTGTGTGTGTTGAGCCATCCTTGTGTCTCTGGGATGAACCCAACTTGATCATGGTGTATAATCTTTTTTATGTGTTGTTGTATTCTGTTTGCTAATATTTTGTTGAGGAGTTTTGCATCTGTGTTCATCAGTGATATTGGCCTATAGTTTTCCTTTTTCGTGGTGTCTTTGTCTGACTTTGGTATCAGGGTGATGGTGGCTTCATAGAATGAGTTTGGGAATATTCCCTCTTGTTCAGTCTCTTGGAAGAGTTTGAAAAGGATCACTATGGGCTCTTCTTTGTATGTTTGATAGAATTCCCCAGTGAAGCCATCTGATCCTGGACTTTTGTTTGCAGGTTCTATTTCACTTGTAGTGATTGGAGTTGACCCAAATTTGTAATTTAGCTTTCCTTAATTTCCACTTTTAAAGTCTTTTCCACATGAAATATGCTTTACTAAAGGCTAATGAGACAAAGACTGAGTGATACACACAGTGAAAAATCAAACTGTTCAATATTCTGTTCTTAAAACTCCTTTGGCCTTGCTGTCATGTTGCTCAGACTTTCCCTCCACCCCTTCCTTTCTCCTTTTATCTAGAGATAAATGGATGGATGAATGAATGAATAGATAAACAAACAAACAAACAAATAAAATCTAGATTATTCCCAAATTCTTATTCACAGAAATCTAGCCTTGCCTTTTGCTCTGCCTTCTTTCATGTCCTGTCTCCAGGATGTATATTTGACACCCAAGTGACCATTAAGGTCTTTTTTCTAGAGATTATTTCCTCTTTAAGAAATTTCGATGCCAGTTGTAAGAGATCATTTGTTAAAATCTTAATGTAGTTACATGAAACTAAAAGTCTTTATAACCTAAAGTGCTAGCTCCTGTAAAACTACATACTCCTTTTGTGTTTCGTAGAATGAAGTTGAAATCGTCAGAACCCCGTGTACAGAGAAGAATGTGCAGAGTTAAAGCAGCCTGTGTGGTGTGGAATGAAATCGTTGTAACTAAGTGTTCTTTTTTCACAGATTTAAAGAACTGTATTGCAAGCACAACGCAGACTATTGAGCAGATGTACTGTGATCCTCTCCTTCGTCAGGTAGAGTGAAAACTGACGGGAAGGTAGTCAAGACGTGTGTGATGGTGCTAGTGGGAGACACCAAAAGAAAATTTGATAGTTTTCTTTGAAATAGAATGGGAACTTCCCTGAGGTATAAAAATGAATTTAGGAAAGAAATTGGTATTATTCTGTATTTTAGGCAAAAAAAAAAAAAGCACTGTATTTTCTACTGCCAACAGAACCTGAAACTTACTGAATGCTGCCACATGGTATTTTGGGCATATATTAGAAAGATTTATTGTTAAATATTTTTTAAATCTCATAAAATAGTAATATAAGTAGTGCAGTGGGGGAAGCTGACGAGGGACTGGTTACCCATCCTTTCCAAAGAACCACGTTCTTCGTGATCCTTCAGTTAGCAGCATGCTTTCAAGCTTTGTTAATAACTCCAGGGAGGGCAGGGCAGAAATTCTCATTATCCACAGAAATTTTTGTATAGATTAACATTCTGGACATAGAGAATAAAGAGGCTCCAGTTAGGGGCCTGACCTCCAGTGGCTCCCGTGTGAATGGCTGTGGGAGGAGCGGTCTGTTTCTAGGTCACGTGGAGGCACGGTTGTGTCGCATAGAGGAATGCACTATGTAAATCTTAGGTTTTCCCCATTTTCTCTTTTGTATTATTTTAAAAATTTCACCACCAGTAAGAAAGCATGTCAAGTTACTGGTTAAATGAAAGTTTAATTTGATTCGAGGGCTGACTTTCCTTTCTTTCACCAATAATTACTTGGCACTTAAACATTGCTCTATTTTCTCCACATTGGGAAAAATAAAATGCTTTCCAAATGTTGCAACAAACAAGTATGTAGTTAAATGGATTTTCACCCCAATAAGTGGATGATTACTTGCAAGAAGAAATACACCATGTGACTGATTGATAATGAAATACACTAACTTAGATTTTGGTGCCAAATAAAGTAGGCATAGGACAAGATACCCGTTATGCTTGCTGTAGGTCCCAAGTGTGCTAAGTATGTTCACAGCATGAGTGGTCATGGTGATTCTATTTTTAAATAAACTGAGTTTGAAATTCGAGGGATAAATAGGTCTTGGTTATCTTTCATTTTAGGTCTGTAGTCATGGAGTTTAGAGTTGAAAGAGGCCTCAAAGAGATCATCTAGTTCAGCTGTCTGGTTTTAAAGATTCAGGAACTGAGATATAATTGGGAGATTCCAAGGCTATGGATTTTTTTTTTACTTGAAAAGTATGCCTTTTAATTTCATGCTGAGGAAATTCAGTGTAATGCGATTATAATAAGATGGTAGCAAAACAGTTCATTTTCAGTTGTGTAATTAGCAAGTAAAAAACTAGTTGGAAGCTGATCTTCTGAAAGTCCTTTGAATATAATTTTGACTTGGAGAATATGACTTGATGGCTATATGGACTTAATCTTTGGACCTAACCCCAAAGTGTGAGTAAAGAATAGTATGTTAACCAGTAGTTTCAAGTACAAGCTTACTGGCTATCTTGATAAAATGAGTATTAACATGTATAGGAATGTCAACATCGTGCTTTATCAATTCAGAAATACAATGGCAAGGCTGTGTTTTTCTTAGTCTCTCTCGAATCAGTTAGATGTTTTGGTGTGAACTCTGTATCAGACACATATATAGATAGTCAGCTTTCTAATGTCTGATAATTGGGAATTATTTTGAATCTTGAAACTTTAATCGGATGGCTTTGCTTCACCCGTCTCAGGAGGTGCTCTCTGACTTGCAGGTGCCTTACCGCCTGCACGCGGTTCTCGTGCACGAAGGGCAGGCAAATGCAGGACACTACTGGGCCTACGTCTATAATCAGCCCCGACAAGTCTGGCTCAAGTACAATGACATCTCTGTCACCGAGTCTTCCTGGGAAGAGCTTGAAAGAGATTCCTACGGAGGCCTGAGGAATGTTAGCGCTTACTGTCTGATGTACATTAATGACAAGCTACCCCACTTCAATGCAGGTAAAAATTCCTTAGCAGAAGCCAGGGATGGGGAAAATCTGTACTGCTTGGGGAAAGGAACTGTCTTGTAGTTTAAAAAAAAAATTTAATTAGAGTTTGTTAGCAAGTATAATGTATTTTGAAGAAGACAAATAGTACAAAAGAAAATAAAAACGAAAAATAAGTTTGTCTTGAGCCCAACAAGTATCCATTCTTAGGTTTCTTATATAGTTTTCAAGAAATGTTCTATGCAGATGCTAGATTTTATTTATTGATATCTCTCTCCCACCGCGTTTTCTCCCTCAAGGGGGATGTTTTTCCGTTCTATTCTGCATCTCTCTCATTAGTTTTTTATCTTAGCAATCTCTATATTTTTAAAAATAGAACCACTCTTTTCTTTTTAACAACCATATAATAATTCCACTGTATGAAATATGTATATGATTTATTAAACCAGCCTCCCATTGATAGACTTTTTTTTTTAACTGAGTTATAGTCAGTTTACAATGTTGTGTCAATTTCTGGTGTACAGCACAGTGCTTCAGTCATGCATGAATATACATACTCATTTTAATATTCTTTGTCACCTTAAGCTACTACAAAATATTGAATATGTTTCCCTGTGCTACACAGTGTAAACTCACCTATTTTATATATAACAGTCCGTATCTGCAAATCTTGAACTCCCAGTTTATCCCTTCCCACTCCCCTCCCCCCGGCAACCACGAATCTGTAGTCTATGTCTGTGAGTCTGTTTCTGTTTTATATATAAGTTCATTTGCCTTTTTTTTTTAGATTCCAGTTATAAGTGATATCATATGGTATTTTTCTTTCTCTTTCTGGCTTACTTCAATCTCTGGTCCATCCATGTTGCTGCAAATGGCACTGTTTTATTCTTTTTTATGGCTGAGTAGTATTCCATTGTATAAGTATACCACAACTTCTTTATCCAGTCATCTGTCTGGACATTTAGGTTGTTTCCATGTCCTGGCTATTGTATATAGTGCTACTGTGGACATTGGGATGCAGGTGTCTTTTTGAACCATTGGTAGACTTTTAAATTGCCTCTAGTTTTTTTCTTCTTTAGTGATGTTCTTGTGCACATATTTTTGCACCCTTTGGGGAAAAGCTAAATTTAATAAGTGGATTTGCCTGAACAACTTAATACTTCTCTTACACTGAAGCTAATGCTAGGAGCAATCATTCATTTTGGTACTTTACTCCTTCCTGCATGCTTTCAAACTTTTTTTCTCTAATAACTTGTAATTCTAAAAGGGAGGCAGGCAGGGCAGGAATTCTTGTTACTCGCATTTTCCAGCTGAAGTTCTGCACTTGTCCAGAGTCGTACAGCTGGTAAATAAATGGCAGGCCCAAGATGCAAGTCCAGTTCTGATTCCATATTCAGTGCTGTTTTCCATTTATCTTAGTCTTCACTTTCTTCCTTTCACATCTAAGGTCATAGAAGCGTCTTCCTTTAGCGTTCAAACTTTGCTGTGTCACATAAGTAAGAAAACACGTGAGCATATTGTCTGGGTAGCAAATTGTCTTTGTAATGTGCTGGTGTGGTTTGGGGGAGTGGGGAATGGAGAGAGTGCTCACTTAAGGACAGCCTGTCTTCCTAGTTGCATATTTGCAGTGTGAAAGCAGGAACAGCTGTTTGTGGGAGTTACTGTACAAATGACTGTGCTGGCTGTTGGTAGCATGTAGAAGCCTTGTTACTACATGTATGGCTCATTTTTATATTACAGAAACAGACAAAAAGTGGAAACTGTCATTTGCTTAGTGAAAAGACTGGTTAATAGCAACCAGTAAGTGGATATTCTGTTGTGCTGTAGGTTTTTTTGTTTTGCTTTGGTCACCGGATTAGAAATGAGACTTAGTATGTCCTTGATATTCTAGCCATTTTTCCTCATAGCTTTTAATGAACCAGGTGTCATTGACCATCCAACCTTTGTATCAAATTGCTCTCTGACAGCACTTGATTGTGTGAAACTCAAAGCAGTGTAAATGTCTTGGAATTCATCTCTAACTCTCTTGAGACGGATATTCGTATCAATAATAGGGACAGTGGTTACACTGATAACACTACCTTGAAATTTACATTGGATCTAATGATTTTCTGAATTTCCAAGAAAGTTTTGCTTTGTTCTTGCTACTTTGTCACTGATTGGCTTCTATGCCAAATTCTTACTCGCCATCATTCATTCATTCATCCAACAGGTACTCAATGTGCCTGCCTACTCATATGCCAGGTGCTGTTACTGGAGTGCTGTCACCATTGGCCTGATATTGTCAGTACCTCTCTGATGGATGGATGTATTTTCTTATTACAAAATGTCGTATTTTCTTTCTTTCTAGAAAGGACCTTTTGATTCCCTGAGACCGTTTGCTCAGTGGGACTCCGTTTTAACGCCGTCTTTGTTCTTCCTCAGAGGCAGCCCCAAATGACCTAGGTCAGATGTTAGGAGAAGTGGAGGCCCTCTCTGTTGAACTGAAGCACTACATTCAGGAAGATAACTGGAGGTTTGAGCAGGAAGTCGAGGAGTGGGAAGAGGAGCAGTCTTGCAAAATCCCTCAAATGGAGTCTTCCACCAGCTCAGCATCACAGGACTTCTCTCCATCACAAGGTATCTGAGCAGGGCGTCTCTGCCAGTGATCTGGTGGAATTCACGCTGCACTCCCTTGGCCAGCCCCTCGCACTGCCTCTGAGTGAGCCAGGCCACAGTTTGCACAATAGACTCCAAATACAGTTGGTTTTCCTCAACCTGATGGAAGATCTTGTGGCTTCAGAATGTCATTGCTGCTGAGCAGAAGTAACCACAGAAAGGCTAGCTGCCTGTGCTTTCGCTCTGTTTAGTTCTTGTTTATTCCTCATGTTGCAGGAGAAAGTAGGTAGGATTAACAGGTAGATTTTTATGAAAATTGTTCTCCAAAGGTGACCTACCCTACGAGATGGTTTATGTAGGAAGCCTTCTTGGCGTAAAGAAATATTACAGCATTGGAAGCACATTAAATTTTACAGAAAAGCCAGTGGCTTCTTGCTGAATTAGCCATTTCTTTAAGTCACCAGTTTCTAGAGGAAAATTTGCAGATTTTTTTTTTAAAGGTTTGTTGAAGGTTTGCGTATTAAACTTGGTATCCATCCATCCTTGTGTCTCTTACAGTGTTCTGGTGGTTATTTCTCATCAGACGCTAATTCTTCTGTGCGGTTCTTTCCCAGAGCCTTCGGTGGCCTCGTCCCACGGGGCGCGCTGCTTGTCGTCGGAGCACGCCGTGATAGCGAAGGAGCAGACGGCCCAGGCCATAGCGAACACGGCGCGCGCCTTTGAGAAGAGCGGCGTGGAGGCCGCGTTGAGTGAGGTGGGCGTGGCCTGGAAGCCCCGCCCCAGGAGGGGCGGGCTCTCGGCAGTCACTGCCGCAGTTTTCTCACGTTTCTGTTATTCTGTGTGTCTGCTGCGTTTAACCGATCCCTCTTTCTTTCTCCTTTTTTTTTTTCTTACTCTTTCTCTCCGCTGTGTTGCCGCAGCTTAAGGAGGCTGAACCCAAGACGCCCATGCCCCCGGAAACACACCTTGCAGAGCAGTCAGAGCAGCCCCCACAGGCTGATGACGCAGAGTCTGCTGCCCAGCCTGATTCTGAGGTCTCTGAAGTCGAGATTCCCAGTGTGGGAAGGATTCTGGTTAGATCTGATGCAGATGGATATGATGAGGAGGTACAGAGATGAGTACAGGACCTAGCTGTTTGTTGTCAGTCTTACATTTCCTGCTCACGTGAACCGAATATATGTTTGTAAGGTGTGTGGCAATAGTTAATATTTTCTCGGCGAGACAAATGATGGATAGGAGGGCCTGTCTTAGTTACCATTGAACACGGCTGCCTCCCCAGACCTCCCCTTACAAGGGCCACTGCAGATGGCTCAGAAGGGTAGAATTTAGTTTCTTGTTTGGTTTGTTTGTTTCTGTTTTTTGTTCTTGGGACAGGGAGCTAATTAGGTTTTTTTAACTTATTTATTTTTTAGAGGAGGTACGTGGGGATTGAACCCAGTACCTTGTACATGCTAAGCATGCGCTCTACCACTTGAGCTATATCCTCCCCCTTAGTTCCTTGTTTGGTTTCATGACCAAAAAGATTGCCTTTTAAGTTAGGCGTGTTTGTCTTTGGTCCGTGGTGTTTCCTCCAAATATAAAATTTTCCATCATCTAATGAGCAAAACAAATGTGAATTGAAGTTGTTACTTTTAATTCTGAGCTTTAGGAAGAAGCTGTAGAACCCAAGTCACTCACTGTCTACCTCCTTTACAGTTGTCACCCCGCACTAACAGTCATGAATCCTGTCCCTCAGATTTCTGGTTTTTTTCCTGTGGGATACATACATATATATATATTTTAGTCGTTATAAGGTTTCATTTTATGGAGTCCTGTTTGTGTATTCCGTATTTCCAGACTGTTTTAAATGTGCTATTCATCCTAGTAAAACTCCTAACATAGTGGTGTATTTCGGATATACACCCAAGCTACGGAAATAAATTGGAATTCTTACCTCATACACGTCCCGAAAGTTATAATTTAACTTGATTCTTCAGCAGTGACATATTGTAGGTGTTTTTAGACATACATCTTTATTCATCCGCTAAACTAGAGACAGTATGTAGGCGTAGCTTGTCGTGGGCAGGGTCTTGCCGTTGTGCAGAGGGATGGGGGCTGTGAACATGCAGGGGCAGGTGTGTGAGACCTGACTTGCAGTGGACGCTGGCCGAGGCGCTCGCTGCTCTGCCTCCCTGCGGCCGTCTGTTCGCCCTTCTTTCCCACAGTCTTCTTCTGAACCTTTCCCCTCTCCTTTCTCTCTGTGTTTGTGCCTCTTGTGGTAGGTGATGCTGAGCCCCGCCATGCAAGGGGTCATCCTGGCCATAGCTAAAGCCCGTCAGACCTTTGACCGGGATGGGTCTGAAGCAGGGCTTATTAAGGTATCTCTGTTTTTTTCCTTCTAATCCTTATACCACACATATCATAATACTGGGGCACTAATTTTATCAGATGGTAAAAAAAGTGGGATTAAAAGGGTTTTTTACTGAAATAAAACAAAACTCCCTTACCTGCCTGACTAACGACCAAGCCATCCCACAGCAGTGTTCGCCCCTCCTGTCTTGGCACTAGTTCTGTGTCACACCTCGACTGGAGGGCTGGCTGTTGCTCTTAGGAGATGTCTGTAAATAAAGCTGTGAATGAGACATTGCCTTGGTAATTTGGGGGTCATCCTATAAGAACATAGACCGTGCTTTTTAAGCTACTTGGATAAGTTGCATTTATGTGGATTTTTAAAATTCACATCCTCGGTCCTCAAGGATGTGAAACAATGAAAACAAAATATTTGTTTTTCTGAGAAATTCCTGAAACAATGAAAACAAAATATTTGTTTTTCTGAGAAATTTATGAGAAAAATGAGTTTCAGTAGGTCTTTGGTGCCAGAGGAGTTTTATCCCTTAGGAGATGCAAACAACTTACAGATTTTGTAGTTGCCTCTGTAATTCCTCAGTAAGAAGGACTTCCTAGAAACCTTCTTAGAGTTGTGAAAACCTCTCCAGCCCTTGGGCATCACCTTCTGTGTGTAGAAGCCCACAGTGCCCCCTTTTCCGACTGTTGATTCTGCATTTAACAGGCATTCCATGAAGAGTACTCCAGGCTTTACCAGCTTGCCAAGGAGACCCCCACCGCTCACAGCGACCCTCGCCTTCAGCACGTGCTCGTCTACTTTTTCCAAAACGAAGCACCTAAGAGGGTAGTAGAGCGGACCCTTCTGGAACAGTTTGCAGATAAAAATCTCAGCTACGATGAAAGGTAAGAAGGGGATTCTTCGGAGGATCAGCCTTCCTTCTGGGTCTGGCTTGACTGACTCCCCTGAGGGGGGCAGCTTTCACAGCCTTCTGAATTTTGTCCACAGGTCGATCAGTATTATGAAGGTGGCTCAGGCTAAGCTGAAGGAGATTGGTCCAGATGACATGAACATGGACGAGTACAAGGTGAGGTCCTTTCTTCACGTCCACGAAGCAAAGACAGTCATTTTCTAAAGCAAAACTAACAACTCTGTGTTATCACTGACTCTCCCCCCCCAAAAAAACTGAGTAAGAATGAATAAATGATCTTTCCTTACCCTTAGAAGAGACAGTTTCTTTATTCCATTTTTCTGTTCGACTAAATCAACACTTCATTTCCTTTAAATACCCACTTTAGTCTTGTTTTAGACAACATAGTTCTTGGTTTTGGCCTGTTTTAAATAATATACTTTTCTACTGTTTCTATATTGGAAACTAAATTTTTGTGCGTTCAAATGCTCACATAAAAGAAACTTTTTTTTAAAGGCATTGCGTTGTAGGTAAAACAATGTTACGTGCTGCCCAAGGTGGGCCACCTAGAGTTTGGGTGTTATTCTGTGTGGTTGGAACAGCCTTGTCCCTCCATCTTCCCCACATCTGGGTGGTTTCGTCAGAACTTGAGAGGCCATTCACTGAGATCAGAGTTGAATGCCTTTGATGTGGGTGTTGGAAATTAAGACACTAAATTCTAAAGCTTATAAATATTTCTGTTCCTCTGCAGAAGCAACAGGGTCAAAAGTAAGGTCAGCAGTAGACTTTTATGCTAAATATTGAAAATTGTATTATCTGAAAGCTTTTGCATCTCTTTGTCCCTGGCCATATGTGCTCAATAAATAGTTGTATTGAGTTTAAAATTCACTGTGGTAGAAAGTGCAGAAGTAATTGTGGTCCTAATCATTCACGGCTGTCCTTCCTTTCAGAAGTGGCATGAAGATTACAGTTTGTTTCGAAAGGTGTCTGTGTATCTCCTGACAGGCCTGGAGCTCTATCAGAAAGGAAAGTAAGTTGGCCTCTTACGTCACTAAGGTCAGGACGCTGTTACTTGTTGATGCCCATCCAGGAATTCTAAGAACACAGCTGCGTCCGCTCCCTTGTCACACGCACCAGCAGGCCTCTGCTCTTTCCAGCGTTTCACTTCGGCTTTGCTCTGAACATCACACATGCCCTTTCACCCGTCACAGAATGGTGGATTTATTACTAGAGAGATACAGTGGCCAAATTTTTTGTGATCAATGAAAGTGAACGCAGAAAACGAATTTTAGCGTTGGCTTGGACCTTTTTGAGCATAGTCTGCTTCTTTGCTTTATTGTTGGGAAAAACAGAAGCCCAGGGAAGTTCCTGATGGGCCTTGGGTTTCTTGGCCAGTTTGCAGAGGAGCTGAGAGTGGCTGTGGTCTTTGGCCGTCAGGCTTTTCCCAGTGCCTCGTGCTGCCTCCATCCTGAAGCCTTTTCCATAATGCGGCCAATTGCGTTCTTATTTTAGGGGTCAGTGGGGTCTAAGCCCTGGATCTGGGGAAGGGGCACTGAGCTGTGTTTTATCTACCGGTTTCTCAGGTACCAAGAGGCCCTTTCCTACCTGGTGTACGCCTACCAGAGCAATGCCGCCCTGCTGACCAAGGGGCCCCGCCGGGGCGTGAAGGAGTCGGTAATCGCTTTATACCGAAGAAAATGCCTTCTGGTTTGTGCTGTTTGTAAAGCCTTACAATTTGTGTTGTTTTATTATGTTTACCTCTGCTCCTTGTAGGCATGAAGAAATATAACTTAAAACACAAAAATATCTCGTGGGGAGGGTACATAGCTCAAGTGGTAGAATGCGTGCTTAGCATGCAGAAGGTCCGGGGCTCAGTCCCAGTACCTCCTCTAAAAATAAAAAAAACCTAATTCCCTCCCCTCTGCCAAAATAAAACAATTAAATAATGCAATAATAAATTTTTAAAAGAATTAAAAAAAACAAAAAACAAATACATCTCCAAGGGGTTTTGGATTTTTCCAAACTCTTAAGAGTAGTTTTACATTGAAACAGATTGTGCCATCAGTCATTTCAGTTGCAGTCATTCGTCCACTCCCGGTAGAGGCTGGGATGAGCACGACCCCTGTTCTGTGCCCTTCCTGTGTGCCTGCATCCGCCGTAGCTTTTATCACGGGGCGTCTCTCCTAGATGTGAGTTCCCTGAGCTCAGAGCCTCTTCTTACTCAGCTGTTTTTCTCGGTGCCTGGCAGGTACTAAGCATATAATAAAAATTTGTTAGAGGAATGCAGTTGTTTTCTGTGTTCCCTGCTAAGCTAGGAAATGAGAGTCTTAGTGACTTCTGAAGAGATTCCAGTTTTTTTTTTTAAAAGGTATGAACCATAAGGGTTGGTCCTGCAGTTTTGCTAATACTGTTGTCATACAGCACTGGAGAGCTGTCCTGGCCTGCTTTGCGTTCGGCCGCCACGTGGGAAGGCAGCCCCTTAGCCCGTCTGCCTCCCCAGGGATTTCTACAGGTGCTTGTCCTTCGGAAGACTACAGAGGAGGCTTGCCCTCTGACCGTGTGCTTGCGTTTGGCCTCCCTGACGCCGGGCACAATTGCCCTTCTCGGGGGAGTGAGGCCAGCGTTTCTGCCACTGCCTCTGGTGCCTCTGGTTAATAGCAAGTGGAGGAGATTGTCATGATGTATATTTATCTCAAGAGCTTCATTTTCTAATTTATACTTGGATTCCTGTATCAGTTATAGATGTAGCAAGGCATTTTTAAGCTGAAAAGGGGAACCTGTAGATTTGATGGATCTGAATTCTGTTAGAGGCATGCTTTTATTTTTTAGATCACCAAATACGGATTACATTCTGACCGTCCTGCTCAGCTTCCGCAGGGAGGCAGCAGGGATTTAGATTCTTTCATCTCCGGCTCCTCCACCCCCGGGGTGCGCCAGAAGCACCTAAGTAGGAGCTTTCACATGGTGGTGACCTGAGCTGAGCCTCTGGGGAGAACTGCAGGCACAGCTTGCTTTCTGCTGGTGATTCTGACATTCACTGAAGATTGAGAACCGTTGACTAGGGCTTTTGGTAGGAGTGGGTGTTGAGCATGACCTTGACTTGTGCGTCTAGGCCAGTGGGTCAGAGACGTCTTTGCTGCATCAGGATCTCCTTGGGGACACTAAAAAAATCCCATTGCCCAGGTCACCTGAATATCAGTTAAATCCGTGTGTCTGAGGAGGGGCGAGAGAAGTTTTTAAAGATTCCCCAGGCAATTCCAGTATACAGGAAAGTTTGGGAACTATCTGTTTAGATTCTTCTAAAATAGATATTTATCTTCTTTTTCAGGCTTGGTTTTTTAACTCTGCTTTTTATCTGTAGGAGCTGAATGCCAGAGCAGCTTCTCTCTTTGAAACAAATGATGACCACTCTGTAACTGAGGGCATCAACGTGATGAATGAGCTGATCATTCCCTGCATTCACCTTATCATTAATAACGACATCTCCAAGGATGACCTGGATGCCATTGAGATCATGAGGAACCACTGGTGCTCTTACCTTGGGCAAGATATTGCAGGTGTGTGGGTGTTACCACTTGCAAGAATTTCTAAGGCTCCTGAGAATCCTAGAAATTACAGTGGACTTTATTCTATAGCAATGACTGTCAAACCTTATTAAGGGATTGGAAGCCCCAGGCATGTAAGTTGAGTTAAAAGTGAATCTGCTCTGTTGAAGCAAGGAACATGAGCCTGAACCCCTTACCGCCTCTGTGGCTGTTGTCACCTCCACAGACAGCCAGCCAGCCCTGTTTGAATAAACCACTGCTCTGCAGGAATGTCAGACTTCTGTTACTTTTTCATCTGCCAGTAACTGAACTCCAGTAATTTTATAGTTGAAAAATACAAATCTGTTTGTGAGCTTAATTACCTGATGGTTCCATAACTAGATTTTCCTGTCACTTGAAGTTGCAAGACGTAAACTTATTATTAACTATGATGCCTTCAAGGTTGATAAATTAGTAAATGGATTATCTGTGTGTTTTGGAGAGGAATCCTAAAACTAGTTACTTTCAGGTGAGTTTGGTAGACATAGAAGGTTGGTATGTATCCTAATATGAATCCTCTTTGTTAGTTTCTCACAGATGTAAAGATATTCTGTTGACTTTTCGAAGTGTTCAAGTTTATAATATTTATTGAAAAACTATAATAATTACAAGCTACCAACTTCCGTTTAATGTCTTCAGTTCTTCTTTAGACCATGTGTGATATATGGCTTTACTTAATGCCACGTGTATACACTGGTATGTTTTAATTATTTGAAAGAAACTAGCAGCATTATATTTATGGTACAGAGTATCATACCACTTTCTCAGCTTTTAAAAGGATGACTGACTAGAAGATCTGTCCATAATGAAGTGACTGTATGTGTCAGATGACTTAAAGCAGTGACCTAAAGCTTTGCTATATTTGGCAAATAGGTCTTTGCTCCTGGTTTGGCCTGAAGGAGTCATCATTTGTTCTCAGCTGGCCAGTAGTGCTTTGACCTTTGAGGTTGGGTGATGGCTATATGGAAGGCTTTCCTGTGTAGCAGACTTACTCATTTTTACTCAGAGATCTTTTTTTTTTTTTTTTTAATTGAGGTACAGTCAGTTACAGTGTGTCAGTCTCTGGTGCACAGCACAATGTCCCAGTCATGCATATACACACATATATTAGTTTTCTTTTTTTTTTCCATTAAAGGTTATTACAAGGTATTGAACATAGTTCAATAAGAAACTTGTTTTAAAATCTATTTTTAGATACAGTGGCTAACATTTGTAAATCTCAAACTCCCAAATTTATCCCCTCCCACCTCACTCAGAGATCTTTTCAGCTGTACAGTAACCATCTGTTTTCCCTCCACAGAAAATCTGCAGCTGTGCTTAGGGGAATTTCTGCCCAGGCTTCTAGACCCTTCTGCAGAAATCATTGTCTTGAAGGAGCCTCCAACTATTCGACCCAATTCCCCCTACGACCTTTGCAGCCGGTTTGCAGCCGTCATGGAGTCAATTCAAGGAGTTTCAACCGTGACCGTGAAATAAGCCCCGAGGTGTCCAAGGCCCATCCTGGTCTTTGGTTGACTGCCTGTTGCACAGAAGTCTGTTGTCACAGTGTTTACTTTGAGAAACGGATTAGGTGAAAAAGTTAAGATTCAGATCCAGAGCCCGACCATGCTATGTGTGTAAAGAAGAATTGAAAATAAAGTTGCACTTTTTAGGTACAGGATCATAAAAGCAATTTCACTGGAAAAGGCAGAAACCAGTGTATTAAGATATTGATTGATGCCAGAAGACCTGAAATGCCTCATGTACCTGTAAGACGGCTTGGGCTTTTTCTAAGCCTCTTGCCACTTTTTAAATTATCCTTCAGGCATAAACATTTTTGACAGCAGAACTGAAGCGTGATTCATCAGAACCTGAGCCAGATGAATAGCAGCTAGTTATTTTATCAAATACAGATGGCATTAAAAAAATTCTTAACGTCCAGAGATGAGAAGTGAAAACCTTGCCTGGCTCTTGACAGGAGATGACAGAAGGGTTGCTGATGAATCACCGCCCGTTCACGTGTGGGTCGAATGTAAGGTCACGTGGCAGCGAGATGCCGAAAAGTCAAAGCTGCCTCTCCTTTCTTTCTTCTCTCTCTTTTATTCTATATTTTTGAATAAACCAGAAAACCTCATACTCAGTCCTGAGCGAAAGAAAGGAAAGCATTACGGACTTTAGACAGAAGAGCAGCGTCGTGGAACTTGACAAAAGATAGTGCTTTCATATTTGCTTAACCATTTATGTAAAATTTTCTAGCATCTGAAAATTGTCAAAAACACATACATATCTAAGGCTGCTGCTGGCCCAGGAGAACGTTTTGATGCCCCTCCCCTTTTTTGCTTTAAAAAAAAATAAGGGGTGTGGGTTTGTAAAAAGAAAAAAAAACTATATATATATATGTATATGTAGAGAGAGAAATCCCCCCATTGACCATTTTTTAAAAGTTCCAGATTGGGTATTGTGTTTTAACCAAATTTTAAGATTAATGAGGGAATCGTGGGAGGGAAGAACACTTGATACAACTATGCAGATTTTATAAATGTGCAATAAAAGTATTTGTTTTACCTTTGGAATGTAGCGTGGCTTCATTTAAATACATACTTTCAGTTTTGGACTCAGTGAGTATGTCACGTGTTAGTTTTTCTTTTTTCTTTTTTTTTTTTTTTAGCTTTTCTTGGTGAGAAGGGTGGTAATTAGGTTTATTTAGTTACTTATTTTTGGAGTCCATACCAGGGATTGAACCCAGCACCTTGTGCATGCTAAGCACGCGCTCTTCCCTCCCCCTTAGTTTTTCTTCAGAAGGAAAAGGCAGGTTACAGGGTTGAGAGGTTTGATGGGGATGAAGTAAGAGCAGACAGCAGTCACTTCTTGAGCAGCACCTAGTGGTGGCTGATAGCTTGTCATCTCATTTCTAGTTGCATTACATGTAAGTGTCAGTGGATGGAAGGACTCCCAAATTGGAAAGCTCACCCCTAATGTGTGGGTCCTTGCCCGCTGACTGAGAAAGAATTCTCAGTAGAGGCAGAGGGACCAAGTGGAAAAAGAGCGGCTTTCATTGCTCAGAGAGTTGGAGTTAGCAGTGGTTCCGACGCTGGCCATCAATCCAGAATCAGCCGTCACTTTAAAACACAGCTGCCCAGGCCTCGACCCTGTGGATCCTGACTCCTTAGATCCGGGCTGGGCCCATCACAGGTGATTCTGACGGACACACGGCCACAACTGAGAACGAATTCCCAGAACTACGCCTACCAATGAAGTGGCTTTTGCAGTTAGTTTCCTCAACACCCTGAATTCTCTGGTTTCATGGTCTGTAACCTCTTTCAATGATAGGTTGCAGGCTTCTATGCTTTCTGAATTAATATGTTTTACCTTCGGCACACTCCTCATGTTAAACTCAACTTTGATGGAGATGGAGAAAAATCTTGTTTTCTGTGTAATTAACCTTTCCTTTAATTAGCATAAACACTTAAAATTTGCTTGTAAGCTCACCTTCTCAGCTGTTTGGTCACTACATTGCTTTTCCCTGAACCGTTACAGAAATTTTCCACATTCTTCTAAGTTGTTGAACACTCAACTGATCTTTTAATCTGCTACAAGTCAGAGTGGAAGTGGCTTAAGTGATTTTTGAAGGGCACTTTTACGTCCTCCTCCCTTTAAAGCACTCTTGTTTGCTGCGTTGCTCAGTAGGTTGTTGGCTAGTTACAACGACCCTGCCACCTTGCTGTGTAGCTAGTTGGCCATTTATAAACAGGTGAATGGATCCTATGGGGCAGAGACCTGGTCTATTCCCTTCTCAAAATAAGCCTGGATGTTCCTGCAATGAAGAGGACCAGAAATTGTGATAATAAGCAATGAGCAGAAGTATTAACTTTGAGTAGAAGTAGGGGCTAACAACCTTCTAAAGAATGTAGGTGATGGGACTGATAGGCTGGCACAAAAGTGCCCAGAAACTGCCAGTTGTGAGCTTTGAAAATTAAATGTGGGCTGGTCCTGGTGTTAATTGTATGGATGGAGCTATGACCACTTTTCTATCTAGAGTCCTAACAGCGGGCTGGAGGTACCACTCATGCCAAAGATGCTCTTCCCAAATGAGCACTCAGATTGTAACAGTAAGGACAGAACCCCCACTGATGATGACCTGGAAGCAGCATGGTCATTCACTAAGTCATCTTGACTGTCCCTGCTTAAGGAATAGCCAGGTCTCACATTCCTGAGTCACACAGTTCTGGAGCTTTCCTGTTAAAAAATCACTGCTGAATCAGTAGGTCTCTTAGGAGGATGTGGTTCCTGGAGAGAATATTGACATTGGACTGTAACACAACTGAGTTCAAATACTGGCTAAACCTGCTTTCCTGGTCTTTAAAACAAGAAAAGCCTTAACCCTGCAGTTAGGTCCTAAGGGTTAAAGGAGGCCATAGATGCAGCAATGGCTGGGTGTAAAGAGCGTCCAATTCAGTTCTCATGGGGAAACACATCTTGGGGCAAGAATCGTAAGGCTTGTCCTTGGCCTGCGTAGTGCTCCAGGTGGGTACTAAACACTTGGGGCATAATGTAGATATCCAGGGGGTCATGGACTCTGACCAGTGGATGTGTTCATATTAGCCGATCTAAGTGGGAGAGAGAGATGTTGAAAGGATCAGGGCTTACGCTGGATGGAAACACGACAGTATTTCCCATCTGATTCTTTCCTTGTGCTAGATATATTTTTTTCTTTTATCTTTTTATTGGACGGCCTGGGCTTGATAGAGTACGATGAGTCAATAGCTTTCTTTTTGTTTCCACTGCTACCTTCCAGTATGATCTTTCAGATGTCCTTTCAGCATCTCAGGAAGATTTCAGAGCTTTCTTGTCATGTTTGAGTATTAAAATAAAAATGTTCATGAATTATAGAGTCTGAATGCATCTAGATCAAAAGTTCACTGTCATCCATTTGCATCAGGGCTTCTCCCTGGCCTTGGTTCAGGCCCCAATCTGAAGTTCAGGGACCAGCAGTAAGAAAGGAGCTGCAGGATGCTCTTCCACTGCCCTGCTCCGTTCCCCACCTCCCCCCTAACTTCTGCTGCCCTAGAGCCTGGGAAAGGAGGGTTTCTAGGAGAATAAGGCAATGGACATTGTTTCCTTTTTAAAGAAACAGCTAATTTTGTTTGTAATTCTCTCTTGGTTCTCAAATGTTCTTTGTTATGGCAAGAATCCAATTACTAGCTCTTGTGTGGGCTATTTTATGGGTTCTTCAGAGAACCCTATAGAAAACCACATTATTCCAGGATACGGCTTTCTGGCTGACTTCTTACAGCCCCTCTCAGCTCCTGCTCTAGTCACTTACCCTTTCCAGCGATGCTCAGGGACAGTGCCACCCAGACTGCCTTCCCCAGCATCCATTTGGGCTATGGAAAGCTCACTGTCCTTGCCCCAGTAAGAGGCAGAAGTCAGGTGCTGCCACTCTGCCCCTCTCAGCCTGCTCCCCCGCAGGCTGCTCCAGTTGTGGTCAGACACCCTTCTCTGTGCCTCCAGAGCGCAGGGCTTTCTGCAGCTCAGCAGGGGTGGGATGGGTGTGTTTCAGATACAGGTCTTCCCTGCTGGGAACAGCTCCACCTCTGAGTAGTTCTCTTGAGGTCCATCTCTACCCCGTTGCTCACAGAGAAGGGTAGAGACATCACAGTGCTCCCAACTGTTATGAATTCCCTTCCAGGAATCCTTCTTCATGAAGGTGCTTCCCTTTTTTTGTTTGTTTGTTTTTGTTTTTGTTTTTGGAGGAGGTACTGGGGATTGAACATGGGACCTGGTGCATGTTAAGCATGCGCTCTACCACTTTAGCTATACCTGCCCCCCTCCCCCGCCTCCAACCCGGGGTTCTCTTATGTAGGCTGTTGGGTATGAAGGCCAACCAGTTTGGTCAGTTCTTACTAACAATGTGGTGAGCCCTTGTCTTTAGAATACAGGCATATATCACCCATGGGACTTGGTTCTGAGGCTCTGGTCAGAATTCTGGATGACAAAACAGTCTATACACATCCTGTAAATGTGGATGAGGTAGCAAGAACAACTGGCTTAAAAAAATAAATCCATCAATTAGTAGAATGGAACATCTCTCAGCTCCTTATTAGAGATCAGTGACTGCGAACATTTTCCTAACTCTGAATTTTGTATTGTCCGGCTCCTGGCGGCTAAGACACATCTCCTGTCTAGAAGCCCAGGAAACCATTTCTGACTTCTCTCCCATCCCCAAATGTGTCTAACCCATGGGACTTTTCCCTCAGAAACTGTCTCAGAGGTTCAGAAGGATAACAGATGAGTATTTTAATAGGGACTTTCTGGAGTGCTTTCTCTGCTGATCGTGAAATGCTCCGATCCAAAGGAAGGCTGGTGGAGAAGACAGTAGCACTGAACGCATCAAATTGTAACTGCATCAAATCTGGCGAGTCGCTGAGTTCTTTTCTTTCAATGCCTTGCACATAATAAAAGCTTTTGACTTGAAACACTGATTGATTGATGTCCCTTTTTGTTTCTAATACATATGACAACACATTTCCCCATGTGTAACCACAACAAAGAGATGCTTTTAATGTTGAAATAATTTGCCACAAATGTATGAGAAAAAGCTGTGTTGAAGCTAAGATTTAATTACTTCTATTTTTATGTCTCATTATTTTCTGTACAAAACAGGTAGATAAAAGCAGTGGTAGTTTTAGGTAAAAAGCATCTTCTTTCTCGGACTCTTTCTCTAAAAGTGGATTCTGGCCAGAATGCATGTGACATTCCCTTCTGGGGATGACATGCTGTTGGCTAACTGAGAATCAATCAGCAGTCCCTGCCTAACTTCTTTTTTTTCTTGATGCCTTTGTGTCCTTTATCAGGACAGTTGGGAAGACAGGCTATTTTCTCTTAAACCCTTACTTTGTGTTCGTTTCTTTGCAGAGAAAGCCAGAATCACAGCACCTGCACATGTGGGATTAGGATGCGGGCTGCAAGCCACCAGCAGGAGCAGGTGAGCCACCTGACCACAGAGACCCTGTTTAGACCTCAACAAAAGCACAGAGCACACGATTTTTCTTGCAGGTCTTTGGTTTTTCCTTCCGCTTCGCTGCTAGTTTTCCCTTTGGTCTGGTGGATTGTCTCGGCAACCCATTCCCAGGAAGCAGCAGGATGGGGTGACAAAAGGCTGTTACGACGTCAAAACCCCAGATTCAAGTCCTGGCCAGTTAATCATTCACTGAAGTCATGTTGCTTAACTTCTTAATTTCCTCATTAGCAAAACAAATAATATCTGTCCTCCCAATCTCAAAAAAAAAAATTAAAAAAGCCCTCAAGATACATTAAATAAAACACACAAGTGATGTGAAAGCATGCTGTAATCTTGTAAACCCCACACAACTGTGCGGTGGGGAAAAGGTGTTAGGGAAGGGCGAGCAGGCTGCGGCTGCAGGCGGCTGGGGGCTGAGCGCCTGTTCTGGCCACATGCTTGGCTTCCCGTGGTCCTGAGCACAGAGCCAACAGTCTCCAGGCCCTATGAGCCCTACACGTCCTGTAAGACCTGGCTCCTTCCTACTTTACCAGCCTCGCCTTATGCTTTTGTCTCTCTCCATCTAGAACTGCTGGCCAGCCCTTAGCTTTTTCAGCCAGTCATCATTTCCCTAGGGTACCCACTCATTTCACCTGACTAGGTTAAATTCCTCCAATTGCATGATATGTACCTTTCAAATTTGTCAAGTTCGTCACGGTTACAATTTGCATTCATGTAAGTGATTTCTCATTAATATTTGTCTCCTCTATTCGCCTATACCCCTATAGGAGGGGTAGGGATAAATTTTGTCTTATCATTTTATTCCTGGTTGCTAGCACAATGCCTGGCACATTGTAGATACTCAATAAATATTTGTTAAATGAGTGAATAAACGGTCGGATGGGTGAATGATGAAACGGGTCTTTCTTGTAAATCCTAGGGAATCCCAGGATAACTCTTGGATATTTGAGCCTCACCCCTGATTGAAAAGTGGCCTAAGGATATTTGAAACTAAAGGGCTGTTGATCCAATCAGCACTGGAACCAGAGAAGGCCAGAATCCAAATTTGATGCAAACTGTCTTCTTATACTCAGAAATGTACATACCTAAGAGTCATTTGGATTTGTGTATGTCAAGTGGACATCCCCCAAAAGTCACTCATAAAAAGGAAAGGAGCTTTCTGGAGAAACTAAGGCTCCTAGAGGACCCTCTTCTGGGTGAGAAGGTAAGTAAGGTGCTGAAGACGAGGCTGCACCTGGGCAGACTCATTGCCTCAGAAAAAAATGGGAACTGGTTGGGGCTCTGCTGGCAAACCTGTATATTCTTGTGTTGGTGCGTGCACCTTCTTGCTTGAGTGGCGGCTGTCTCGAGATGCCAGGGCCATGCCAGGGCTGTTTAATTGAGAACCAGAGACATCTCAGCACAAGCCACATAGCCTCAGGGCGAAGGGCAAGACCAACGTGAAGGAGATGGGGCTCCTCAGTCCTGCAAGCAATCCAGGTGCCTCTGAACTTGGCAAAGGGACCATCACCCTTAGTTGTGCTCCTGTGGGAATTGTCAACGGGGTTGGGGTCGATGGTGATTCTTTTTCAACCGATTAAGGGAGTGGGGAACAAATGGTAGTGAGAGGAACAGGGTGGATATGCAGGGTAATTTCAGCTGATGGGCAGCTTTATGACCAAGACTGAGGCTTCTTCTGGAAGACTGGCAGAAGTGCTGGAGGAAGACGGTGGGGTGGGGTGGTCAGGCAGGGGGGACAAGCAAAGGAACTTGGGTCACTGTTGTGAAAGGGACTTCATTTGTACCATGGCCTGGGTAGGTCTTCTGACATTTGGGTTAAAATTTGAGAAATTTATAATGTGATTTTGCATATAGTAAAAGACATATGCTTACCAGCTCTGAGGAGCTGATAATTCTCTCCACATATATGCCCCTTTGGGCAGTCCTTGCACCCAGTCATGCCAGGGATCTTCCTAGATTCAGTGCTGAAAATGCCCAGTTCTGGGCAAACCAGGAGAATTGGTCACCCTAACACCCACTCACACTGACTGTTTCTTACCATGACGTTGGGAAGACAGTGCAGACCATACATAGCCTCACGACATAGCAGAAACAAGAGTATGACTTCCCTTTGGAGTACTAGAAATCTACAAAACAGCAAAGATACATTGTGAAGCACCCTTTCAAATCGTGCACCCGAGGCTGGAAATAAACACAAGGTTTCCTGTCCTGAGGTGCTGTTCCAGGCCCATAATTCACTTTCACTTGCCAAGGCATATTCTTTAGCTTTTCTATCTGGATTCACAGAAGACTAGATTTTCTAGGATGGATGCCACTTTGTAATCCATTTTCCTTAGTAATAAAAGAATCAAGCATATAATTCATGTTATGAGTTTAAAAGCATTTTATACAAATGCAATCTAAATCAGATCAACATGTTTTTAGACACATGTGCCTAGATTTTTCATTCTGAAATTAGGGTTAGAATATTACCAAGATAGTCAAATGAGACAGGAACTATCCCCTGCAAAATGAGGCAAACAAATATAGAGTGATGAAGGCTAAGGAAGAGAAAAAATTGTACTGACATTTTCCAGAGACTCCTTGGCAGACGCTAGTCCTAGATGACCAGGCTCCTAGGTCTTGGCATTAGATAGAACGAGCTGTCAGACTCCCCCGCTGGAGCACAGGATGGTGGGGCTGTAGGAACAGCCATCCGTGGAGAAGGCACATCTTCTTTCCCCAGGCAAGACGAGAAGATGAGAAGTGACCCGCCAAGGGCCAGGAAAATTCCAGCAGCCCAGCCCAGGTAGAGGGCATCTCCAAACTCCCACCGAGGCACAATCTCAGGGACGCTGTCATCCCAGAAGTCTTGGATGGTGGCGTAGGCCACCCAGGAGACTGGAAAGAGGGTAGTTGCCGAAGCTGACGCCTCCAAAGTTCCTCCCAGGAGACAAAGCCGCATCTTAAATACCCATCTGATCCCATGAAACTGGGAGCATTCAGCCCCAAAGCCAGAGAGCAGAAGCCCCAGTAGTCCCAGCCCATGGGAGGCGACCATGAGGATGCGGGATGCCTGGAGCTCCCTGGGCAGAGACAAGAAGGACTCAAAGGCCTTGCACACAGTGGCAACTTCCTCCTGATTCACGCAGACCTCCCAAAGCCCCATGATCCAGGTCTCCATTTCGTTCAGTTCCAGATTGAGAGTCTTCCACTGGGGCAGGACGGTGGTGACACACGAGCAGACCCAGCCCAGGAGAGAGAGGAGCAGTCCCCCGAGCTGGGCTTTCCCACGGGAACTCCAGGCCATGGTGGCTCCTGCCACAAAATAGAGGCAGGAAGAAAAGGAGGACAGGCGGCTTGGTGACTGGCTGGCAGCGAGGATTTTGGGGAGGTTGAGTGGAAGGTCTCTCGCATTTGGAGAGGGTTCCTGTTTCAGTTTTCTAGGCAGCAGCTGAAGCAGGTGCCAGGAACTTGGCAATGTTTGGGTTTAGGGGGTGTGTCCAAGATTGGCTGGGGGAGTGGATTCTTGGGGAGGGTCCATGAGAGGCAAAAAAGTGAGACAGCAAGCCATCAAGATATAGTTGATGAATAAATTCATAAACTTAAGAGTTAGGGTCACTCCCCACTTCCAAGAAGACAAGAATGATGTTCTGGGGCTATACCTTGATATAATATTTCTAAAGGGCAACATGACTTCACATTTTATACTTTCAAATATATGCATATTTTGACCCAGCATCCTGCCTCCAAGAACTTACCTTCATTTACTGTGAATATATACAAAGGTTTATGAAAATATTTATTGAACTAGTATTAATAATTGTACATTGCTATGTACAATTTAGGCAGCCATTTTTAATTGAACTTTTAATGATATGAAAAATGTTTTTGACATATTGTTAAGTGAGAAAAGCAGTGAGCAAACAATATATGGATTATATAGAATGCAATTTCACTTTCACAAAAAACTGCATATATCTGTATATATGTATGTAAGTATGTATCCATATATCATATACCATAAAACATTAACCATGGTTATTGTAGTGGAAGGATTATGGATAGTTTTTATTTTATTGTTTCTACTTGTCTATGTATTTTATACATTTATAAATTCATAATTTAGTATTTTTGCAAGCAGAAAAAAAAATCCCCCAATCCAAGGAACCTATCCAGACCCAGAATATACCCGGAAGCCTGTCCTCCTCAGCCTCCCGCTGCTGTTAGGAAAGCAGCTATAAATAGATGGTAGTCATACCAGCTTCCATTCCTATCTGTTGCTGCTGCCAGGAGGCAGGTTCCGACAAGAAAAGAAATCATTTGCATTAACTGAGTGCAGCTAAATACCAGACTTTTGACTAGATTCTGTATCCTTCTTTATTTTTCACACCACCGATGGGAGATACATGTTAGGTAACTTGCCAAGAGCCCCCAGCTGGTAAGCAACAGATCCAACTCCTGAGCCAGGAGGCTCGCCGGTGACATTTCATATTCTTGTCTCCAGGCCACAACAGAGATTCCACCTGCCCTGCGCCTATGCACTGATGACATGGCACATAGATGAGGGTTAATCTTCATGGCAAAACACAGAAGAAAATTGGGATTTCTTATATTGAAAACATAAATGTTGACTAACGTATTCCCCTATTCATATTTTAACCTACTGATTGCCCTGTGTACACTATGAAGTGAAAGAAGGGTGTGGAATATTCAGCAAAGAGGAAGCATCTGAGAAAGCAGTATCTTGACTTTACCTGAAAGATGCCTCAACACTTAAGAAGCCTGATTAGATTATCAGTCTTGTAGGGGTGAAGGGAGGTGAGCAGAATCTTCTGGCATGTCCTTTTAAAAAATGTTTTATTACAGAAAATTTCAAATGTATACAAAAGTAGAGCAAATGGTATAAGGAAATCGCATGCACTGTCACCCAGCGTCAAAAATTATCCACTTACACCAACCTTGTTTCATCCATACCTGTACCCACTGCTCCCCATCCCTCCCTTCACACTATCTTGAAGCAAATGGGATGCTCCTTTAAATCGTAGGCTCCTTCTGCTGCTTTTATAACAATCGCATGTTCTAACCAACACAATGGTGAAATATTAGTCATCCCTGGAAACACTGTCTGCTTGTACTACATCCCTTTTGATTTGTGTTTGATACTTGGCTTCCTGAATACTGGCATGCCGCAGGTGTGTAAGCCATGAAAGGTCAGATGCTGCTCCTTGATTATTTGGCTCCTCTTTGGAGCTCTTTCTTGATAATTTGTGAAAATCTGTGAGTTGGGAGATACACACATCAGGATAAAGTGTGAACTATGAGGGAGATCAGGTTAGTGAGGGAAACCGGAACCCATTCATTTGGTAATTCCTCTTTATTTATTCAAGTGTTCATTCATGCCTGTGTGTACTGACTGTGTGTAGCAATCTCACTCCATCCCCTAGAAGAACATTCTTCTCCTTCCTCAGGCTGACTCTGGCTCTTCCCTCTTTCTCTGGAAACTTGAGGAACAATCTTTAGCTTCTCCAGTGCACAGGGAGAGGTGGAGCTTCCACAGCTGTGTTTGCGCATATGAATGGATTGGTTTCCTGGAGGAAGATTCCAGAACTTCAACCTGGCATCTTCCTTCCATTCTTAGGTCAGATTCCTTCTTACTGTGAAACCTCCCTGATTCAATCAGAGACTGGGTGCTCCTCCTCCAATATTTTCTCTGCATTTTGTCTCTTCCTCAGAGGTGGATTAAGCTTCAGGGACTTTTCCTTGCACAGGCTCCTTCCAAGGCCTGTATCTAATTTTGTATTTGTTATTTTATATTCTTTTCCTTAAAGATTCCACCCTCACCTGGTAACTGTATAAGATTTAGGCCCCACAAAATCTGTATCAGTCCCTTATTTACCTCCAAAATAGTAATGATCATATTTTCCTGAGATTATTTATTTGAGTATTTTGGATTCTTAACCTAGCACAGTATCTGTCATATAGTAGTTGCTCAGTAAATGTGTGATACAAGTTTTCAGGAATTTCATCTGCAGGTCCTTCTTTCTCACTGGGCATTTATTATCAGTAGCATTTAGAACTCAAAGTGAAACTGACAGGTCTACCAAACAAGTTGGTTTGGTTTTCTAGGGAGAGGTGCTTCCCAAGATATTATGACTTCCTGTCTCAACTCCAGCTTCATTTCCTTTGTTCATGTCACAGGAAGCTGCCCTGGCCTCACTAGGATAAGCAGATTGTCCCATAGGCACTTAACATCAGCAAGGACCTTAGGGTCAGCATCTACTTGGGGTCAACCCTTGCAAGAGACCTTTAAAAAAGTTAAAAATAACATTTTAATCAAAGCAGTACATGTTTATTGCAGAAAAACAGAAAAATAAATAGGGAAAGAGAAGGGGAACCCCCCCCCCACAAATTCATCACTCAGAAAGATGTATATCCTTCATCTCAATATATGTATTTATTTATCTCTTAAATATTGTGAACACGTAACACATTAAAAATTTAAAAACAGGTTTTGATAAAATTGACTTGTAATCTCTGATAGAAAGTGCTAAGTATCTTGTTCTAGTCCACACTGTACTAATGTTATTTATACTTGGGTAATATGAATAGTATTACATAGATGTAGTACGTACACACACACACACACAAATGTAATATAAACCATGCAATATAAAAGGAGTGCAATTATGGGCAGATTTTTGTTTAAAAATGAGGTGAAGCCATTTCCTTGCACAACTTCAGAGAGCACCATTCGTACAGACTGACGGCCACTGCGGCCCCTGAGAAGGAATATTTAACGAAAAAAAACATCAAGATGGGCTCGTTGGGTTTTCTGGCTAGATAAATTTCACAGGTAAGCGTTTTGAAGTTGAGAAAGGGTTATTAAATAAAAACATTTCTTCCAGGGAAAAACAGGCGGGAAAGGAAAAGCTACTTGAAAACGGAGACAGGAAAACGCGTCTCTGCACAGTTTGCCAACTACCGGACACCGTGGAAATTCCACGCTAGGACAGCCGCGGAGCCTGCTGGGAGTTGTAGTTCGGCGCTCGCCTCCCGCGCGGCAGTTTGGGCCCCGCGAGACTTCGTTTCCCGGCAGGCCGCGCGCCAAGGCCGCCGGCGGGACTGGAGCTGCCGCGCTGGCTACGGGAGAGTGACCCTGTCAGCGTTGGTTCCAGTGGTGGCGATGGCCTCGTTCGTGACAGAAGTTCTGGCACACTCGGGGAGGCTGGAGAAGGAGGATCTGGGCACTCGGATCAGCCGCCTGACCCGGCGGGTGGAGGAGATCAAGGTGAAGGCGGGGCAGCCGGTGGCTGACTACAAAGGGACGGGAGAGGAGTGGGGCCAACGGCAGCCAGAGTGGGTGCGAGGAGTCGGGTGTGGGAGCTGAGGGGGAAGAATGAGGAGTGGGAGGTCTGTGGGCTGAGGAGGGCGCTTAGAGGGGAGCCCAGACTGAAGTGGGAGACTGAGGAGGCGAGGGGGCTGGTGCGGTGTTGGGGAGTGGGGTTAGGTAGGGGAAGGATGGGGACGAGGAGGAGGGCCGAGGAGACGAGCAGAGCAGGGAAGGTGGGACTGGAAGGCCGAGGTGTCTAGGGAGGCAGCATAGGAGAGGGTAGAAATGAGGGCAGGCTCCCCCCACCCCTCGTCGGCGTGTATTTATCTCCTCCACCTTGTACGATTTGTGGATGAATATAATAGCTTTGGGAGGATTACACCAATCTCCTTCCTAGAAATTTTTTTTTTGTATCGATATTTTCTTAAAGTTTCTCCACCCTAGGCCCTTGAGGCTATGCTGAGTGTTACAAAACACGTAAATAGCGCTTCTTTGGACCCTCCTATCTTGAGATTGATACAAAAACAAAAGGCACATAGCCACAAGAAGTTTCACTTTGTTCTACCATCATCAGGCTGCTATTATTTGCCCTTGTCTTTGTTGCATTCATTTAAAGTGATGTTTACCTGTATAGGTCTGGATTTAAGGGAGCAAGTCTGGTACTGTACCATAAAAGCACAAAAATAGTTCTCTTTACCAAAATGATTTCCTAAATGTTAAGTATTGACGTCACTGGCATCTCTTTAATACGGCTTTAGGATTTTTCATTACTTTTTATATAAAGACGGAAAGAAGACAATCAAGCTACTTGAGCATGGCACCCAAGGCTCTTCCCTGTTCTGGACCAAACTTTGCTTTCACTAGTTGATTTTGCCAACTTGAATCTTCAGCCAGTTGAGAATTACTTTCTGTACTCCAAGCACAACTCCAGTTGTGTTCCTGGAGGACACTAACTTTGTTGTCGTATTACATTTCTGTATTCTGATTACTTGTGTATACTGTCTTTCCTACCTAAGAGGAATTTATTTGTGGGCAAGCATAATTTTTTGTGTCTTCCAAAGCATTGACTAATTCAGTGCAAAGTATTCAATAATTTGTTTATCAAATTAATTTGCATTAACAGAGATAATGGCATTCAAATCAGTTTCGGGTTTTAAGATTAGGTCTTACAATTTTTATTTTTTATTTTTTATTTTATTTTTTTTAACATTTTGAATTGATTTATAGTCATTTTACAATGTTGTGTCAAATTCCAGTGTAGAGAACAATTTTTCAGTTGTACGTGAACATATATATTCATTGTCACTTTTTTTTCTCTGTGAGCTACCATAAGATCTTGTATATATTTCCCTGTGCTATACAGTATAATCTTGTTTATCTTTTCTACAATTTTGAAATCCCAGTCTATCTCTTCCCACCCCCCACCCCCTTGGCAACCACGAGTTTATATAGGTCTTACAATTTTATAAGCAAGAAAGCAGAAATTCACAAATTGATTGAAATATACACATTATGGGTTTAATTTATACATTTACTTTTTTTCTGTTAGTGATATGATTAAAATTAGTGGCGATAGTCTTGATATAGTTCAAAATGAGAACTTCTGGCTCTGCCTTTCTCTTTTTCAGTGTTTGCACAAGTCTTGGGCACTGTTGGGATTTGGTCATTATTTTCTTGCATCCTTAAGTTACGGGACTCTTAATGGTGGGAGAAATGTGCTTTTTGAAGAACCCCATTGGCTTGGAGGGAAAGCAGATGGGTGTGGGTAGCCAGCAGAAAGGCTCTAACATGGAAGATACCTAACAGAAGACGAGCTATGTAACAGAGTTCCCTACTCATCTCATTGTCATTTTTGTATCTTATATAATAGGGCGAGGTATGCAGTATGATCAGCAAGAAGTACAGTGAATTCCTGCCTAGCATGCAAAGTGCACAGGACCTGGTTACCCAAGTGGATAAGCTGTCTGATGATATTGACCTGCTGAAATCCAGGATCGAGAGTGAGGTAAGAATAGTTTGTAAGGTAGGTTTATAGGGAGGAAGGTCAGCTTCCTGATTCTTAAGACAATTCAGTTTTATACAACTTTTAAAGACCTTACTTTCCTTATTGGGGAATGGAAGTTGGATGAGACGATTTTAGGGTAACTTCCAATTTTAAAATTCAGATACTTTCTAAAAACAGGGGGAGGGTATAGCTCAAGTGGTAGAGTGCATGCTTGGCATGCACAAGGTCCTGGGTTCAATCCCCACTACCTCCTCTAAGAGTAAGTAATATACCTAAATGCCTTCCTCCTCCTGCACCACCAAAGAAAAAAACAAAAAACAAAAACCCAAAAAACCAAAGCAAATACTTTCCAAAAACATAATTTTAAAAATTTCTTTTTCATGGTAAAAATGTTTTAGCTACAATAATGTCTTACATTTTTAATAGCACTTTATAAATTAAAAAAAAATCTCAGGATATTTTAGATATTTTATTGTCCTCATAATAAAATAAAAATAGATGAAGCTTAGAACTGGACCATTTGGCCTTCTCTCCCATTATCTCCTACTGTAAAATGCTTGTATCTCTTAATGGCCAGCATTCTCTTATACCTGCAGCTGCCCTCAACCTGTTAAAGCTTCAGCACAGTCTTGTCTTTTGGCCTTCTTCTGGAAACTTGGCTTGGTTCGCCAATCACAACCACTCTACTTCCTGTCATAAAGCCACTTTTCCTGGCCATGTAGAGAATCCCTGCCTGTCTTACACGGTGTCACTTTGTGGGCCTTGTGCTTGTTATACTTCTTATGGAGAGTCCAGCGGGTGTTAAGAATGTTGACCACATTTGCCAGAGTGCTGTCATCATAAAGAAGCCAGTCTGGAAACAGGAGTATCCACTTTATAATTTAGAAAATATTTTTCACATATATTATCTCACCAGAATTTTTCCCTTGCAATGTCCTTTTAGGAAAAACAGGCAGTTGAAAGAAATCAAGCTGATATTAGAGAATTAAACAGAGTATAATCCTATGTGTCTTCTACCTCTACTTCTAACATGAGCATCCTTGGATGAGAGGACAGTTTACTATTCACAGCAGTAGCCAGAATGCTAAACATTTTTATACAGTGCCCCGAGCCCAGGCTTCTGCAGGGCAGTGTGCAGTGGACTGCATGATAGAACTCCTGAGTTAGGGAATCTCAGCCTCTCATAATGCCTGCTTTCTTCTCTGGAGGGAAACACTATTTTTCCAGTGTTCACTACACAAGTGTTCTTGAAAAGGTAGCCCAGGGCAAAAGACGGTCAGTTGCTTCACTTGCAAGACAGTGCAGAAATGTGAGGTACCCCTGAAGAATTGTCTTCCAGCCGTCTGCAGAGCAGTGGGATTGGCCACTGTTATAGTTTGAGAAGCACGCTCTAAGACTTTGTTGTTGTTTGCATGGTTGAAGTTGGTCTTGCCCCATGTCCAGTTATAGCTGGAGGTTAAAGGGCAAAGAGAGGGCACAGAGGGGACACATCCGTGTTTTTGAGACTAAGACTTGGAACTGGTACACATCCCTTCGGCTTATATTCCATTGGTGGGATCTTAGGCACATTGTCCCTCTAGAATGCGTAGCCTAGTCGGGCAGCCATGTGCTGTTACGGGGGGAGAGTGGGAAAATGGATTTTAGAGGACAGTTTACACATCACTCCATCCATAACATATTTGGAGGTTTGGAAAATGATGTGGACTTGAGACAGTTGCGCTTAGAACTTGAAGCCATGGGAATGGATTAAATTGTCCAGAGAGAGTGTACGGGACAGGGTTTTTCAGTCTAGGCACTGTTGATATTTGAGGCTGGGGATTCTTTGCTGTTGGGGGGGCTATCCTGTGCATTGTAAGTTGTTTAGCAATATCCCTGACCTCAACTCACTAGATGCCAGTAGAACTCCCTCAGTTGTGATAAGCCAAAATGTCTCTACACATTGCCAAGTGTCCCTGGATGGGAGGGGTAAAAAAAAAGTTTATTTTTTGAGAACTGTTGGTTCAGAGTAATAAGAGGGCTAGGCAGAAAGGAATGTCAATATGTGTGAAGTGATCAGAGGGAAAATGAAGCTCCCAAAAGAAAATGAGAGAGAATGGCCAAAGAACCAGGAGGAAGTTGGGTAGAAATTGGTGTCATAGAACTAAGCAAAAGGAAGTAACAGTGTACCGAGGAATGGTTATTACTGGTGATGGATGCTTTGGATTTAGCAACAAAAATTTGATCGGCGTTTTTGGCACCAGCTGTTCTGGAATAGTTTTGGTGGAGTGATGGGGACAGAAACCAGATCATGTGGGTTACAGAGTGAATGAAAGGTGAGAGAGTAAAGACGGTGAGTATGGATCACTCCTGCAAGAAGCTTGAGAGGGAGGAGAGAAATAAGGTAGCTGTTGAGAAATAGGGCAGTTGCTGAGGTGGAGATATTTTCTTAAAGATGGGGGAAATTTTAATGTTTAAATCTGATGGGAGGAGCCATGCTCTAATAGGTATTCAATCAATATATGATTCGTGAATGAAGAATGAATTAGGGAGAGGTGAAAGACATGAGAGGAAATAATTGATAGTACCAAGTCTCTGCATGGGGAGACAGAGTGGGAGGTGGAGTCTCATTCAACGTAAGAAAAGCTTTTTATTAGAACTGTTCAGCTGTAGGATGAATTACCACTTGGCAGTGGGGACACCCTTCTAGTAATCCAGGTGGATGAGCCTTCTGATGAAAGAGAGTTTAAAACCAAGAATAGATGATGACAAAAAGATGTTATGTTGTTGGAAACGGGTATTCCTGTGTAGAATAAGGGTTTGGGCTGCGTGGACAACTGAAGGTCTCTTCCTACTGCATTCTGTGATTTTTATTCCAGTCATCAGCATGTAAATTTCATCATGAATTACAGTCACCTAATAAAGCTTATTGATGTTAATAAATGTTTTATTTCTTAGGTATAGTATGGCTTAAAATTACTTGTCTTTGATGTGTGACTTAGGTCCGCCGGGATCTTCATGTATCAACTGCTGAATTTACAGACCTGAAGCAACAGTTGGAAAGAGACTCAGTAGTCCTAAGTTTGCTTAAACAGCTACAAGAGGTCAGTAAACTCAAACCAAACTTTAGAGTTTTGGTGGTGAGAAAGTGACTTTTTTCCAGTTGGTCTCAGCATTAAATGGGTATCCTTTGACTATATGGTTTTTTTTCCACATTTTAAAAACAGGTAAGCAGACAGACTTGAAATAATAGTATGTAAAATAAAATACCTAAATAACTACACTTCTCTTTTCAGTTTTCAACTGCTATTGAAGAATATAATTGTGCATTAGCAGAGAAGAAGTATGTCACTGCTGCTCAGCGTCTTGAAGAGGTATTAAACACTTTCTCCAAAGCATGAGCAATTAATACTATTCTTGTTTTCAGTAAATTTTGTGTTCCATGTATTCCTTTTTATTATAAAATATATTCTGATTGCCCACAGTCCAGGTGGGATGTTTAACAATGATTCTGTTTCCCTACCAGGCACAGAAATGCTTGAAGTTGTTAAAATCCAGAAAATGCTTTGATTTGAAAATGTTGAAATCTCTCAGTATGGAGCTTACAATACAGAAACAGAACATACTGTATCACCTTGGAGAAGAGTGGCAGAAGCTGATTGTATGGAAGTTCCCACCATCAAAAGGTGCTGCTGACCTCAGGTGGACTGCTTTGCTTAATCTGCCTGAACCAGTTTGGCCTCTGAATATATTCCAAATGTTTTATATTGGTAGATGAGAAGGTTTCATTTATTAGTCTATCAAGTCTATATTGAGTTCTCATTTTAAGGAAAATGCTTGTTAGGACCAAAATGCTTTTTACTTCTGTGATATTTCTCTTTCTGTCCCTTCCAGTAGGAAGGAGCAGAGAAGAGGGAAGGTGATTGGGAGGGGTCCACTTGGAGGAGGGGTAGAGAAGAAAGTAGAGAAGTTAGAGAGGTGGCACTTTAAGACCACACCGTTTCCACTGCGTTGTAGGACGTGCCAGTTCCCAAATCCCTAATCCCAACAGTTTATGTTGTCTAGAAGGCTTAAAGAAGCTATTCAATCATTCTCTCTCTTGCTAAGGAAAGAAGACAGAGGATCAATGGGATAGGAGTTTGGCCCAATTTTTTTCAGTCCTTGGGTAAAAATGGTGACAGAATCATGAGACGGGGGCTGCTTTGCAAGGTGAAGAAATAGGATAACTCTGGCCCTGGCTTTTATTTATACTACTTGGCTCTTAGCCCTTCTGCCCACCTCTGGGTGTGAGCCCTCTTTGATGTCTTGTTTACACAAAGTAAAACCCCTGAGGGTATATGTAAAGGGCATGCCATTAAACCTGGTATATTTTCCAGCACTTAATCTTGAAATTTAGTCTTATTTCAGAGGAAACCTCACAGTCTCCTCTTGCTCCCTTTCTTATGTCCACTTTGGCCCTCAGATACATTATATATGGATGTGTGTTCATAGACACACACACATACACACACGTATACACACATATGTATTTTAGGTATTTTGAAGGAAGGAATCTAGAAAATAATTAGATGCTATTTCCAAGCAGACTGTAAAATTAAGAGAAGGTGGCAGGTGTGTTCATTCTCTGTTGTAACACACTCTTCCTGTTAAACTTGTCTGGCAGGCTGTTCTCTTCACTTGGTAAGGGAGGTCTTAATGCAAACTAGGATCTCACTTTTTATTCCTTGACTTTATTCAGCCATTCAGTACATATTGAATTAGCAGTTATTGTAAGCACGTCATCATACTTTTGCACTCAGTTTGATTCTTCGAATATACCAAAAAAAACTAATTTCCTGTTTTAAAGTGATGCCCAGGACATGTATGTCATAATTAATATTTGGCTGCATTAGAAGTGTATTGTAGTAAAAGCGTGTATTTAAGACTCAGGAGACCATGGGCTCTCAGGAATAGGAATGGGAACATCCTGTGTTGCTGAGATAGCTGATATTTTTTCCCTTTTTCTTAGATATCAGCAACTTGGAATCTTGCCTACAAACAGAACTTCATTTGTGTACTGAGCAATCTCAGAAAGAGGAGAAGGGCCCCGTGCCCCCCATCAGCTCTGTCCTCTTGGCATTTTCTCTTCTTGGGGAGCTACATTCCAAGCTTAAGTCATTTGGTAAGATAAATGATTGAAGCTTTGTTTCATTTACGTGAAATTTCAGAAGGTCCAGTGTTAAAGGAATGACAGAAAAAATTAACAGATATTCTCTGAATAATATTAATGATGGATCATATAGGGTTTGGCTTCATGGTTTATCAAGTGGAATTGTTGTAAATATTACTCTTTTCATTAAGGGCCTAGATCCTTTCCTTTTTTTCTTCTTTTTTTTTTTTGACTAAGTGCCGGTATTTATTTTATTTGGTTTTTTGAATAATTTATATAAAAATCTGTAGACAATCTGGGACGCTTTAGTGGGAAAACCTGCAGTGCATTGTGGGTGTTGTGTAATGTCATGGTGTATGTATTTTTGTTGTTAGGTGCACAAAACTTTGTTTGTTTGTTTGTTTCTTCTGGTGATTTTTGATGAGTCTTCATATAATTTTCAGGTCAGATGCTGCTGAAGTATATCCTTAGGCCTCTGGCATCTTGCCCATCCCTTTTTGCTGTGATAGAAAACCAGCCTAACATCGTTATTATTCGTTTTGAATCTGTGATGACTGACTTGGAACATCCATCGCCATCTGAAGTTTTTGCAAAGATCAGACTGGTACTGGAAGTGGTCCAGAAACAGCTTCTAGGTATGTGTCCCCAAGGCGGTGCTTTTTATGTTTTTGAAAAGTAAATATGATTTTTGAAAGTAAATATTATTTTAAAGTGAATAAAAATGCCAACAATCTGCGTGAATGGAGGATGGGAGGTGAGTGAATTATGTCACAGGACCAGAGCCGTTGCCTTTTTATTTTGTGCTCTACTTTGCGTTCCTTCTCTGCCCTGTACTGACAAGCAGGGTTATCAGTGGTGCCCGGAGTCTGTGTTTGTAATATTTAGTTGAACTTCAGGATGCATTTCTCTCACTGGACTTCTAGTAGCATCACATTTTGGGACTCTTGCTTTAATTACGGGAGAAGCAGAAATGAACCAAGTGCTGTTTTACATGTTTCGATGGGAAGAATCCCCAACAACCTAGTTGATAAAAACAAACTGGGTTTAACGTAGGAAATGAATTTCACTCCAACTCAACCTGTTGGTTAGATCTTTATATATTCATCCTTGAAATAGCCAGTTTCTATGTTGCTTAAATCATTTTCTGGCTGTCATGCTATTCTGGTGTTTTATTATAACACTGTTGTTTTTACTCTATTTGACTTACCTTCTTTTTGCTTTTCTCAGTTGTCTTATTGAATAGTCAGATTAAGCTTCCTGTGTGGAAAAGATAAAAAAGAAATGCCGCTATTGTTCATATGCCTTCCTGGCAGTCGTATACCTTATTTATATGTAAATATTTTTATATGTAAAGCAAAGAATTCTTTCTAGGTTTGACAGCAGAGAATAAAAAATGTTAAGACTTGCATAAATTACAAAAATCCAAGGTAGTTTTCTTCTTGTTCCTTCACTTGGGGAGATAATACACTCATTTTTATAAAATTATAAACAGTATCCAAGGATTGGAAGGAACTAGAGAGGTGATTCAGTCCAGATATCTCTGGTCATGTAACCAACCTGAGCACCTTTAGTGAGAGAGAACTCATTTCTTGAGGCATTCTATCCTACCTCTGGGCAACTCTGATTACTATGAAGTTTTTGTTTGTTTGTTTGTTTTAATTGTATCTCCTTTCAATATTAAATACTATGACCAAAATGCCCATTTTGGAAATTAAATCTTTAGGATAGTTATTTTAAAAATATGTTCAAAATATATTGCCTTGAAATATCTGTTTTACTGATGCTATTTCTGCTGTGTGGAGCCATACAGAATAAGTCTATTTCTTATTATAGATGATGGACTTTCAGATTCTTCACAGCAGCTGTTGTTGTGTCTCCTACATCTTATCACCAATATAAAACTTCCTTCACTTTTTTTTGGAATGACATAAATGAGAATTTACCATTTGATCAAAGTCACATTTTCAGTTTAATGGGACAGATAGTTTACTAAATAATGATGCTAGCAAAATTAGCTATATGGCATAAAACAAAGTTAGATTCCTGCTCCATACATCATACAGAAATAAATTCCAGATGAATTAAAGCCCTGTATGCAAAAGTGAAATGGTAAAAATGCTAGAAGAAAATTTAGGAGAAGACTTGAATAGTCTCAGGAAACACACAATGCATAAAGGAAATGATTAGAAAATTTGACGATATATAAATGTTAAGTTCTATATAGTAAACAATACCATAAAGTCAAAAGGTAATAGTGTACTGGGAGGAAATATTTGTAATACATCTGACAGACAAGGAGGTAATATAAAGATTTTTTTTCCCACAGAAAAAGAGAACAATAGAAAACTAGGTTTAAAAAAAAGTATGAATAAACAATTTATGAAAGAAATGGTACAAATTGTTAATTAACCTAAAAATATGTGTTACTTAATTTCCCTAATAGGGGAATGGAAATCACACCATCAAGGTAGAACTTTCCACCCTTAGGGTTGACAAAAGACCTGTTTAAGATGTTTCTGGCAAGAAAATGGAAAGGTAGTCCATTGCTTTTGTGAGTGCTTTTTATAAAGTAATGTGAAGCTATATAGTTGTACTAAGATACGCATCTCTTGACCCAGGTATCCCACTTTTTCATTCCTTACAGAAGTGATACAAACAGTGTATATGTTTATATAAACAGTGTAACGTAAGGGAAAAAGAATACAAATGAAACTCTTAACATTGGTCACTAGGACACAGAAGGAGAGAGAGAGAGAGAAAGAGCAGCTTGTGGCTATGGAGAGGGAACATTTGGTTTCTTTCTTTATAAACCTTAATAGTATTGGGTTGGTCACAACAAGCACATTTTGCTTTTGCCATGAATGATTTTCTAGAAAGTATAAGTTACTAAAATTTACCAAGAAGTAGAGATTCTGAACATACAATTAACTGTAGAAGGTTGGAAGGTTGTTAAAAGACTTGCCACTAAAAAGGCCACCATTAGGTACGTATGGTTTATGGCTAAATTCTAGGCATTTTCTTTTTTTTTAAAATTACTTCACATGGTATTTTGAATTTATTTTCCTTTCTTTTAATTTCCAAAGTAATACTTATTAGAGGAAACTACAGAAGTATATAAAGTGACACACTCCATGCCCTCCTGAATTCCACTCCCCAGAGTGTTAACACATGACTGATTTATATCTGAACAGTGCAATAAACTTACTTTCTCTGCATCATTCTTTTAAAAACAAAGAGAAATATGGGTTCTCCTGGCCAGATATCCTTTGGAAATCATGTTTTAAAAAGCAGTAGACAGTTGAGGGGTTATCTGTGGCCTAGAATTGAGAAAAGCATGCTGCCTATGCAGGGTTCAAATGGAGGGTCTTGATCCCAGCACTGTGACCAGATGAATGAGGCTCCTCAGATACCTTGATAATGCTACTGTGGGATGTGTGAGCGCTTCAAAAATTCTGAAGGATTTCCATACCTTCTCTTTTGGTATTTTATTGGGAAACTTAGGTCAGTTTGCTCATAAAAAGACCAACAATCTTAATCAGTCTTTTTTTTTTTAATCTGTGCTTGGATGACATCAGTGACCATGCGCAGAGTAAGGAACACCAAAAATCTGTCCTCCATAAAAACAATTAAAAACTGGCAGAATCAACTTTTTTGGAACTCTGAAAACTAACCAAAAGCTTGCATTTGTATTCTCCAAGTTACAGATAATTCCTCTGTTAATCAAGCTCTTTTGGTCAATAGAAAAAGACAGATAAGTGCCTTAACTTTTTTAAAAAACAGTATAAAATTGACACCAAATTGTTGACACAGAGAAAACATATAGAATGATTTTACCAAGTCTGTTTATAGCTAGCCAAAGTTACAGGCTCAGATCCCATTAAGATCACATTTTTGGTTGGTCATTTAATTGTGATTTCAGATGGCTAATTTTGTCAATTCTTTTTTGAGAGGAAACTTGACAATTCCCTAATGTATTTGTTGAAAATTTTCTCTTAGTATTGTCTGCTTTATTATCTTAAAATTTTTTTTTGCACAGCAAGCAAAGATTTGTTTTGCTTTGCTTTAGCAAGTTGCAGTTGCCATCCATTGTAAAATTTGTGGCCTGTTTTCATCTCTTTTTTTTCTTTACTGTTCCACTGGTTTCACTGGCTTCTGCATCTTTACTTGATTCTGTATCAATAGTATACCTTAGTTTTAAACTTAAAAATCTGTTTATAGTTATTTTCTTAAACTACAAGAATATATCATAATCGAAATAAGGATTTCAATTTAACTGCATTTTGCAGTTCATGTAGATATCACAGTCATTTGTGCTGTATGAATAAAATATTCAAATAAGCACGTTATAATGTTACGTTGGTGTACAGGGTAAAAAAGTCGCTAGAGTGGAATGAATCTGTTTACACTGACTAGATTGGTGGTGTGTTCATATTGGAATACTAGAAATGATAGATGTACCTGATGTGAGCACTGCAGTACAACGTAATAGCTTACGTGATGTGATGGTTAAAGTGAGGTGCAGTCTTATCAAAGCAACAAAAATTGTGTTTGAAAGCATTTTATGCTACTTCCTTTTTTTTTTTTTAGTTTAAAGTTTTTATTCAAAAAATGTTCAGAGGCCGCATGTACCCTTCACCCAGTTTTCCCCAGTGTTAGCATCTTGTGTAACCACAGTATTAATTTCAAAACCAGCAAATTGACTTTGGTACAATTCACAGAACTTACTCAGATTTCTCTCAGTTTTACCTACACTTGTGTGTGTGTGTGTGTGCGTGCACAGTTCTGTGCAGTTTTATCTCTTGTGTGGATTCATGTAACTACCACCACATCAAGATACAGAACTATTCTGTCACCACAAGGCTCCCTGGGGCCACCTACCCCTCATAACCACCCACTCTTGCTTCCATTTTTACACTTCATTTGAAATTACTGAAAACTAAAAAAAATTGAGTTCCTGAGTCACACTAGCCACATTTCAAGTGCTCAGTAACAAAATGTGGCTGACTGCTACCAAATCAGGCAGTACAGGCCTAGAGTTCAGATGCTGTAACGTATCTCAAGGCTCTGAGATAATACGGTCATTTTCTTTTAAGGTTCTTATCCCCTAAGGTCTTCCTTGGTGAATCAGAACTAGATGCAAAAAAGGTGGTCCTGCTTATGGTCTTTCCGTCTACATTGGTCACTGATTCTTAAGTATTTAATTAATTAATAGTGTATTCTAAATATAACTTCCTGAAAATGTGTTGGAAAATACCAACATAAAATATTACCATAGAAGATATATTGAGGTACTCTGTTTCATCGACTAGATATTATGCTATAATGTAAGGGGTTTATTGATATTTTAGTTAGGCTAAACACTCAGATCCTGTGCAGAGATGGAAAAAACCTATGTTTATTCATTATTAAAGAGCTGGATTTTATTCTAAACTAGTTTCAGTTTGGTGTGCAGAACTTCTGAAAGCTTGTCATAGAATCAGATGGGTAGATTAGCAGTAGATGATTATAATGTAGATGGCTTGATACCTTATTGTTAATAGAGAACAGGCAGTAATGCAGTGCAGACGATTTATCTGAGCAGTGAAAATAAAATAATAGTGTGTCATGCCGTGCCCCACGCAGTCAGTTGAGACAGCGGTAGAATTAAGTGTGCTGTTTTCTTCCCCATCATCTTAGAATTAGAGGATTCTAGAAAACAAGGGAATTTGAGAGTATATCTGGACCGTGAATGGTTTCTTGTTTAGAACTTTTTGTTTTGAATTCAGATTTGCCTCTTGATGCTGACCTAGAAAATGAGAAAACATCCAAGATCATATTGGCTGAGATGCTTGGTGACATGATCTGGGAGGACTTATCTGAGTGCCTCATTAAAAATTGTTTGGTTTATTCCATCCCGACTAACAGCAGCAAGTTACAGCAGTATGAAGAGGTAAGAGCAGAGGGGTCGCAGAAGGTTTGAGGAGGCCATGGGTTCCCCTTGTTGGTGTTTGTTTACCTTGGAGATCTTTTGTTCTTTAGTGACATCTGCAAGAAAATTATGAAACGTGGAGGCAGATTCCCTGTAACTTCATTTCTATCCTGGCTTTCTACCTTTTGACTGGGAAAGTATGTTTTCTTATTAAGTACGTTTTCTTAAGTAGGATACTTTTGGAAAACAATTGTTTTTATATTTGTATAGCTGTAGTAACTACTATGTGACACTTTACTTTCTGGTTTCTTTTTAGTGGTTCCTCAAACACTAAAATAAATACAGTTGTTCCCCCTGCTTTTATTTGAGGCTAAGTTCTGAGATCCCCAGTGAAGGCCTGAACCCGTGGATGGTACTGAACTATATATATCCATGCGTACTATGTTTTTTCCTATAATAACGGGCAGGTAGTGTGTATAGCTGGACAAAGGGGTGATTCATGTCCTGGGCGAGTCAGAGCAGGACGGCACAAGATTTCATCACACTGCTCAGAACAGCGCACTATTTAAAACTCATAAATTGTTTATTTCTGGAATGTTCCATTTAATATTTTCAAACCATGGTTTACTGTGGGTAAGTGAAACCAAGGATACTACTGTATATTTATTTTAAAGATTTTTTTCACCTTTACTCAGTAGAGTCAGAACTTTCTATTGAAGATGCTCTTTCAGAGAACTTAAGGCTAGAAAAATGTATACTATTTTTATACCTAGTAATTGGTGGTCTGTTCTAAAACTTAAATGATCAGCTGGTCCTTGTTCTTTTCTATACATTGGATTTGAAATTTTAATATTGAAATGGAATATATGTATATATGTATATTTTTTTTCATGTGTTTCTTTCTCAGATCATACAGTCTACTGAAGAATTTGAAAATGCCCTAAAGGAGATGAGGTTTTTAAAAGGAGATACTACGGATTTGCTGAAATACGCCCGTAATGTCAATTCTCATTTTGCTAACAAGAAGTGTCAGGATGTGATCGTGGCGGCTAGAAACCTGATGACCTCTGAAATTCACAACACTGTGATGGTATGGGGGTGGTTATACATTGTACGTAGGGAGCAGATCATTTTTGAGAGGATTATGGTGGAGTGGAAGAGCTGTGGCAGTTGCTGAGGTCACTGAGGCGAATTATTAATCTTCTTAAACGTTTGTTTTCTCATTTTTAAAGTGGTCCTAACATCTACCTCTTTCATAGGTCATTGTGAGGTCCAGATAGGATAATGCACATAAAAGCATTGTGTAAATTGAAAAAGTCTACATCAGTGTAATGGATTACACTGTTATTGAAATCAGACAGTGTGTTAGCCTGTGGATTTTTCTCAACATCATCACTTGAGTTTTTAGTACACAGTTTTATGACTGATATGGTTACATGCAGAGATTATATCCTTTTGTGAAAATGTTGACTTCATCTCTTAGGCTAATGGAGACACTCGTTTTCAAGTAAAAATAATGAAATATACAAAAAGCTGTGATCTGTGTAGCGTATAAATAATTATCTGCAAAGTCAGTGGACTAATTAATTTGTACTGAGAGTAATTTATTCCTTTGACTTTAGATAATTCTGTGTACTTTTTTCTGTTTTTTTTTTAATGTCTTACACACATAAAATAATATTTGGCAAATGTCAGGTGTTACTTAGATTAAAGCGTGACAGAGATTAAAGTCATCCCTTAACAGAAAAATGGCTGAGGAATTTTCTTTTGTCACTGAGAGCACTGAGCTCTTCTTCCCTCTACCCCTTCTGCCATCCCCCATTTCCCTTGGGGATACCCTGCTATTGTGTCCACTTAGGCAAAATATTTAACTCTCCATTTGAAGTGCTTAGATGTTAACACATTTTGAGGTAATTTGGGGGTTGTTAAGGGAGCTGAAATGCACTCAGTACTGGGGACTGGGCTGCACATTTTTGTATGTAAATATCACTTATGTCACGTTTCTGCGCAAAATCCAGTGGCTCCCATCTCATTCAAAGGAAGCCCTTCCAGAGGCCTACAGGATCTTCTGTGCTGTGTCCCCATGTCCGCTGTCTGACTCTGTCTCCTAGTGCATCCCTCTTCCACGTACTCTGCCCCGCGCACTCAGTGCCCGGCCCATGTGGCTGCACAACTTCCGAAGCTCTTTTTCTCTCCGTTTGGAATATTACCGCAGACACCTACGTGACTCGCTCCCTCTCCTGACCGCTCTTTTTTAAAACTGTGACCTCCCCTTATTTCTTATACTCTTTCCTTGCTTTATTTTTCTTCATATCCCTTACTAGCGATAAGCGTTCTGTGTGAATTATTTAGTTCCTCCCCTCTAGAGAATAAGCTCTATGAGGACGGAGCTGCTGCTTTTTTTTTCCTGCTTTGTTTACTGTTGGATCTCTAGCATCAGGAGAATGCCTGGCGTGCACTACTGTGGGCTTAGTGCTTAGCAAATGTTTGGTAAATGAAAGTAACATGTATCTCATTGGCTCTGTCATAACTCCTTGATGTAAAGAGGATTTTTACTAGATTGCTCTGTGACTCTGGGCTAAATCTTTTAACCTGTTGAATCTCATTTCCTCCTCCGTAACGTGACAGAATTGAACTAGGTAATCTCTGAGCTCCCTATTCAATTAGTTCTCACATTCTGTAGTGTTGTATTTTTCCCCAAGTACCCAAATCCTAATAATGTATCTTCCTCTAGATCAGGGTTTCTCAACACTGTCGCTGTTGACATTTGGGGCCAAATAATTCTTCGCCATAGGGGCTGTCCTGCAGGATGTTCGGTAGCATCCCTGATCTCCCCACCAGATGCCAGTAGCATCTCTCCTGGTTGTGATGCTTGTGTTCTCATTTAAACTTCCTGACATTCCTATGAAGTAGATGTGATTTTACCATTTAGCAGATTAAGAAGGCAAGTCTGATGACTTCAGTGATTAGACTTGAAACTTTTTCTATCAGGAATTTTCCATAGAAGTCAACACATGCAGACAGAGCTGCTCTTCTTGCAGTAGGAGTGGGGAGCCCGCTGCTTCCACCTCCTTAATCATTCCCCCTTTCTTTTTGGCCCCTGAGGCATCTTTGAGAAGCAAGTTTTGAAAACCCTTATTGTAGTGCAATTTCTTCACATAACAATGAGAAAGTTGAGGTCCAGAGAGGTTAAATGACTTTGTTAAAAGTTAGGGTTAAAAAATATCACTGATGTTTCCGGACTGGAAGTCTAGTGTTCTTTCCTTTAGTCTTGACCAAGTCAGGGAATTCTCATTCTGTATAAATGTTAGGGAGGCTTTTTTGGTTTGGGTTTGAAATTTTGTTTTTAAGAATAGGATAAGCTAGCGTGAATGTGTTGTTTCTTTGACCAAGCCAACACAAGTAATTTGTTTAATGACAGTGGAACACAAAAGCGTACTGCTGTGCAGTAATCCAATAGTCTGGTCTGAGAAAGAGAATTTTTGAAGGTCCTTTCATTTACCCAAAATCTTGGGCCAGTTTCACAGCTCTGCTGTCTCCACCGAGAGTAAATGTGCACAGAACTAGAAGAATGGCGCAGTGAAAGGACTTGTTTATTTCTCATAACGTGCTCTCCCCCAAGATTGAGCAGGTCATTAAAGGACGGCCATATTTACTCAGCTCTTCCAGCTACTCTCTAGAGCAACAGCGTAAGCATCATGGAAGCAACCAGTATCTTATTCCTCACTGTATGCTTGCATTTGAATTATTTTGAGGACAATGCATTTTCTGTCTTTCTGTCTGAATCTTAGATTACTCCTGCCTCTAAGGTAAGTGTGCCAGACCTTCCTAGTCCTGATGAGGATGACAAGCTACAAGTTCAGAAAGTGTCCATAACTCAGTACAACGAAGTGGTGAATCTGGAGCCTGAAAATTCATTGGACCAGCATTCTTTTTCTTTGCCCACGTGCCGCATCAGTGAATCTGTGAAGAAATTAATGGAACTTGCCTATCAGACTTTACTAGAGGCAACGACCAGCAGCGATCAGTGGTATGAGTTCTGAGTCGTCTGCAAATGGCAGTGACTTGGGTAGATGCGTACGTAAGCTAGACATTTATTAAGAAGATTAGCTGGAATTCTTTGGGTTTTCATATCCTGTTAGTTAATTTTTTTTCCCTAGAAAAACAGTACAGCACACAGACATGTATTGATAATTTACTTTCATTTACAATAACATATAAATCTTACAGCAAGGTATGAGAAATAAAAGCATGTGTATGGATGGACAGATGTTAAAAACTGTCAATCACTTTTCACAAAAGCTCATTAATTTTTATTTACTTTTAACTTTTTATTCGACTTAGATGATATTACATGAGGAAGCACTTGTAAAGAACTTAGAATGCTGCCTGGGAAATAACTAATACTCAGATGTTCATTGGCGGTGGTGGTAACAGTGATTGTTGTACCGTCTGTTTTAGCATGCACTGGCCCTTTCCTTAACCTTCATTTTACCTTTGGAAATCTAAGCCCTAATTAATTTACATTTTAAATACCAGTTTTGAAGCAAGAATAGTTTGGTGAGCAGCCAGCCAAAGGTAGAAGGAAAGGAGTGGAATGCACCAAAGTTCTGATCTCTCCCTTTCAAGGTTTCTTCCAGTCAGCATTGTATCCAAACTCTAGATGTGCCCAAACTCTATTCCACATGCTTCCGCATTTGTACTGAATCTCTTTTTGTTTAGGAAGCTCCTCCCCTACTCCAGAGCTAAATTGAGGAGAAAATGGTAGGCTGTAGCCCAAGTTGATTATAAAACAGATTTACAAAACCTTAGTTTGAATCTGTGTGTAGTAATTTTTCTACTTCTCATCCTCATAGTGGGAAACAGTTTCAGTTAGGGCCTGACTTAATCAAATTGTGTCTTCAGATGGACTCCCGGAGTTTCAGTTTTTATCTCCATGTAAAAACTAACCCCTTTATTTTATTCTTCTCTAAAAAGAACATGTTTACCAAGATACTTGCATGATTTTAATGAATCATTATATTCACAAGTCCATCCAGTTTTAAATAAAAACAGGAAAAAAAGGTACAAGTAGAAGGAAATATATACTCCTTTGGCAAAATAAATGTAGGCACGACTGTTTCTTTACATGACATTCACCTGAAATATACCAGACCAGAGTTAGGGAGTCAAGGCGACTTTTCCTAAGAGAACCCCAAACAATATTTTTGTATACTGAGTGTCTGTGGACAGTCTTTCCCCTGCCAAAAATAGTTTTAACATGACAAGCAAAAACAAAACTACACTACAACAACCTATTTCCCTATTATCAAACGTCAAACAGCAACATATGCAACAAAAATAGTCAGGTATCACAATCAAGTCATAACAGTGTTTTGGGGTATAATAGCCATTATTTTTAAAAACTATGAAATTCCTGTGACTCGTTCAAGATACATAGTTGAAGATACGTAGAAGTAAGCCACAAAAACCTTATATTTGTTCTTTCTAAGTGCATTTTAATAATAATCTTTACATGTTCTAAGGCCAAATTTAAAGGGCAAGAAAACTTGAGGTTAGATTCTGTGCTAGAAATGTTGATTCATCTCCTTGCATTGGGGGGAGCAGGAGAAAAGGTGGAAGCTGAAAGACGGGCTGGTTCTGGCAGCATCAGTGAGCCCCTTTATTGATAGCTTGCCCTTTGCAGAGTACATCAGTGGGCAGGTGGCATTTGCTCGAGGCTTAGCTCCATTTGTAACTGCAGGGATACTCTGGGTACTGGCAGAACACAAATTGATAAATGGAAAAGAGGCTTTGGGTTGAATGCTGCTATTCTTAAAATTATTAATGGGTCCAGGTTTTTAGAACTGAAGTCTAGTTCAGTCTTAGTAAAACTGGTTGAGAATGTATTTCCATCTAGATTAATGTGTTTTCAGCAGTGACCGAGGCAGTTTTAGCCGATGACTCTCACTTAAGGTGCATTTAATTTGATTTTTTTTCCTCATTACCAATATATCCTTCTGCATTTCTGTTGAAACCTTGTTTTCCTTTCAGTGCTGTTCAGCTTTTCTACTCAGTGAGGAATATCTTCCATTTGTTCCATGATGTTGTACCAACATATCACAAGTAAGTGCCACTGTATCTGACTTCGGTATAATATTGTAGGTCTGAAGTGTTTGTAAGTCAGGTTAAAACCAGTGATTTTATATTCCCACCAAAGATAATTGGTTACTAAAATTCACAATAAAATGCAGTAAACCATTTAAAATACAGGTTTAAAGGGCATTGCTCATTTATTAATAAACTAATAAGGATACTATAATCTTGCATGTAGTAGGTGATACAGATTTAAAAACTCAGAAGAGCTTTACCCTGTTTTTGATGGTGGGTATTTTCAGAACTGCCTCACTTCACTTAGTTACAAAATAAAGAGGTCGTCACTCCATATTGCTATCCAGTAGACACGCCACGTTTCCAGTAGACACGCCACGTTTCCCCTTGGCATTCATAGCTTCACAGACTTAATACCATGAGAGATCGCTGTTTAACTGTCCATCAGCCACTCTTCCTGGCTATCTTAGGTATTTGCCTTATGTCTTGGATTTTAAAAGTTTCTTTTCATATTAATCTGAAAAGGTTCTCATAACATTAAACCTCCAGGAGTTCTCTGTTTTCTAAATTAAGTGTTTTGGATACCTTTTATAAATGTTTTAAATAATGTGTCAACAAAACTATTCCTTAATCCAGGACCCTGGTTTCAGAGAAGAGCCCCGTTTATTATTTGGAGTATTTTTTGATTCAGATTTTTTTTTTTTGAACAATTGAGGTATTTTTAAGGAGGCCTAGCTATTGCTTTTGTTCTAAAAGACAGCTTGTTTACTGTGAACCTTATTATTTTTATTTGTATTCTCTTTGCTGCGATTTACAATTTTTATTTCACTTTCTGCTTAGTCAGGTAAAGGGAAAGAGAAATCATCTTCCCGTCAGTTAATCGCCGTATCTTTGTAGATTCAGAGACAGTTGGCTTAGGAGTTTCTGTGCTTTTTCAGACGACTGTGGAGTTAGGTTTGTTTCTCTCTTCCCTTTGTGTGACCTTGGAACTTTATGCTGGACCAGTGGTTTATAAACTTCAGTGTGTATCAGAATCACCAGGAGGCCTTATTAAAATGTAGATTGCCAGATCCCATAGCAAGGTTTCTGATTCGGTAGACCTGGGATAAAGCCTGGAACTTTTAACAAATTTCTAGGTGATGCCAGTGTTGCTTGTCAGGGGAGCCACACTTTGAGAACCACTGCTCTAGGTTCGAGCTCTCAGCTTTGGCAGGATTTCGGACTGTCTTAGGGAACTTTGAGAACATGCATATATTTGCTTAGGCCCTACCCCCTAGAGATTTGGATCTATAGGTGGGGTGTAAGAGCCACACATCTGGTTTTTTTTCTGAAGCCCTACAGTAATTCGGATCTGTATCCCAAAATGAGGACCATTGTTCTAGATTGCTAGTTTCTGACATTGTATATTCTAGCCTGACATTGAATCAGCAAACCACAAGGTGTTAATTGTATGGCTGCTAGTTGATATGTAGCAGAAGTAAGTATAAGACAGGCTCTCTCCCCAGGCTGGGTAGGTAGACTGATATGTGCAGAAAAATTAGAGCAGGGATTTTTGATCTTCTATGAAAATTAAAATCTGGAAAGATTTTAAAACATATTAATGCCCTGGCTTCATTCAGAGTTTGTGATTTAGTTTGTTTGGGGCGAAGTCTAAGTGAGCATGTATAGATTTTAAATTTCTTGGGTGACTCTAATTTCTAGCCACGTTTGAAAACTAGTGAATTAGAAAATAGTTCAAGTACTTCTTTATATAAATGAAATAGGAATTTGGAGAAAGTTTCCACAGACTTACCAGTGTTAAATGTCAAGGGAATTATTGTGTACAGCTAGGCTAGGTTGGTACAAAGAGCTGACACAGGTAAACATCCTGATTCCCTTGCTCTTTCTTTTTCATTAATCATGGGGATAGTTTTATAGGAGAAGGTCCCATGCAGGCAGAACAGCTTCACTGATTGAACGGGAGTGGGAGTGATGAGGTTACATCTTGTTATGTACAGCATTTATACAGTAGACAGTGATTAACGCCTGGAAATACATTAGAAGAGTAGACTTCCCATCAACCCCACCTTCTGTAACGTGATTTATGTCTTGTCCTCCGCCTCCTCCTGATTTAGGGAGAACCTTCAAAAACTGCCTCAGCTGGCCGCCATTCACCACAACAACTGTATGTACATCGCTCACCACTTGCTGACCCTCGGGCATCAGTTCCGATTCCGTCTTGCCCCCATTCTGTGTGATGGCACCACTACTTTCGTGGATCTTGTACCTGGCTTCAGGAGACTCGGTAACTGATACCTTAAATTCAGGAAACCATGTGGATTATGCAGCTTCTCAGACTAGCATCTTTGTAATCTGTGAATGAGGCGGTTGGAAATTAGGTGGTGGTCCTGAGCCATACTGCAGAGTGGGAGGGCATTTAATGTCCAGGTGTCCTCCGTTACTCAGCTTTACGAAGTGAATGCAGTCTTTTGAAAGCGTTACTTTTTCATGACATGATTTCATGGTGCAGTAGAGTTCCCAGCTTCATCGCTGGTGTGTAGTGAATTCAAATCAGAGTTATGTCAGTGGAGTGACACACAATAAGGTTAGTGTAGTGACAATTCTGTTAGCACTGCCAGTGAGAGCGCACTAATGTCAGTGCTGATTTGTTTGCAAAACCTCAACTGAACTCCCTTCTCATCTACCTCCCTTAGCTTTACTTGGGATTATTAAAAATTAAAATAAATGAAATGTGGGGTCAATCAACATGTTGACTATAATGATAGACTAAGAAAAGCAGAGACTCGGTGTGATTTACTTAGCTTTTCAATTCCTGACTTTTCCCTTAGGTGGTATACATATATCAGAAAAAAAAAAGCAATTGCTTCTTCTGTATAAGTCATTTTTCTTATCTGACTCTGGACAAACTGTTGGAAGAGACTCACTGTCCTGAGGGCAGGTTTGGAGGGACTGCCTAGTGTATCAGAAGTGATGCTTCTGCTAACCTTAGGGCCACATTCCGATGTTATCTAGCGAGCAGGTGTTTCCAGATAAGCAGGAAAGGTACATGTGGTTCATGTCTGTCTTGTCTCTTCTCCCCTGGCTTCACAGTGTGTAACTGAACAACTTTTAGAATTCTTTATTCTGTTTTCTCATAGGGACAGAGTGTTTTTTGGCTCAAATGCGGGCACAGAAAGGAGAACTTCTGGAAAGATTATCAAGTGCTAGAAACTTTTCAAACATGGATGATGAGGAAAATTATTCCGCAGCAAGTAAAGCGGTCCGGCAGGTGGGAGGCTGTTGTTAGCTCTGGACTTTGTCCTCTTTCTTTAGATGCTCCTCCCTTGTTTTTCAATCAGCAAAAAAATTTATGACAGCTCAGCTGACTCCCCGCAACCCCAACTGGAAAACGTGGGTCCCATGTTTATGACCTTTCCCTTCCCCGGCTCCACCAATTCAGTAGGAAGCTGTCTTTCCATCAAGCCAGTAGAGTGAGTAGTTACCCAGAGAGTCTGTCATAGCAAGTGTTTAACCCATGAACTAGGGTTTGGGAAATTTTAAATACTAGCTTTCGTCTTAAAAAAAAAAATGCCTCTCTCTTCTAAGTGACTTGTCTTTTTGCTGCAGTTTTCCCATCCTCAGGATGAGTCTGTTTTTCATCTAGCTGGGAGATCACTCAGGTTAGATATTCAAGAAGCACATACCTTTATATAACGCCTCTTCTCCCATACACACACAAATGGTAATTGTAAATCAAGAAAATAGGAGCTGTAACAATCTCTCTTCCACGTAAACAGCTGTGTTCTTCTGACAGGTACTGCACCAACTAAAGCGACTTGGAGTTGTGTGGCAGGATGTCCTGCCAGTGAATATATACTGCAAGGCTATGGGGACTTTACTCAATACAGCAATTTCTGAGATCATCGGCAGAGTGACTGCCCTAGAGGTAAGGACTGTTCGATGCCTCGCCAGACTGGAGATGCAATTCTTGTCCCAGATGGTCACTTTGCTGAGACAGTCATGTTGAAGTCTCATTTTCAGTCAACACAGGTGGTAGAAGAAATTGTTCGTGTCTCATGTCTCACTCATTGTACTGTTATTTTTTCACGTATGCCTTAATTCTGTTTTGCTGAAGACCTGCTAATCTCTGTCTTTAAACCTGTGTAAGACAGTGGGATTATACTGCTGCTTCATCTGATATCGTGTAAATTGTAAATGAAGAGGTTGGAAGCGGGGCAGTGGTTCCAAAATGTAAAGTACGAAGTTACATATTTACGTAATATGTAAGTGAACTAAATAATTTCATGCAGTAAAGTGGGGTGCAGCCTTGTGTTGTGTGCCGCTTCACCAATACACTGTTGTAGTTGGGATTGTATGTGTGATGATCCTACAGGAAAGTTGCCTGGCCTCTGCCAACTGATACCTTGCTTGTAATAACATCTTACTTGCAATAACATCCCCTGCTTTGCAGCAAGCTGTGCCACATTCTACTGGAGAAATAGGCTCTTCCATGCAGACAAACTAAAGTACCGACCATCTGTTGAAACATACTTTGTGTCATTCTAGCTTTAGGAGTGTTGTCAGCACTGATGGAATCTGGTGTCTAGTAAGATGTGCTAAATTGTTTGGAAAACATCTTGCTGTGGCTGACCCCCTGGATAGCATGCACCAGAGATCTGCTCTTAACTTACTACTAAGCTGGCCCAATTCTTTTTTTTTTTAGGTGTTTTTTTTTTAAACATTTTTTTATTGAGTTATAGTCATTTTACAATGTTGTGTCAAATTCCAGTGTAGAGCACAATTTTTTCAGTTATACATGAACATATATATATTCATTGTCACATTTTTTTCGCTGTGAGCTACCACAAGATCTTGTATATATTTCCCTGTGCTATAAAGTTTAATCTTGTTTATCTGTTCTGCATTTTGAAATCTCAGTCTGTCCCTTCCCCTCCCCTCCCACTTGGCAACCACAAGTTTGTATTCTGTGTCTATGAGTCTGTTTCTGTTTTGTATGTATGCTTTTTTTTTTTTTTTTTTTTTAGATTCCACATATAAGTGATCTCATATGGTATTTTTCTTTCTCTTTCTGGCTTACTTCACTTAGTATGATGATCTCCAGGTCCATCCATGTTGCTGCAAATGGTGTTATGTTGTCGGTTTTTATGGCTGAATAGTATTCCATTGTATAAATATTACCATATCTTCTTTATCCAGTCATCTGTTGATGAACATTTCGACTGTTTCCATGTCTTGGCTATTGTAAATAGTGCTGCTATAAACATTGGGGTGCAGGTGTCATTTTGAAGTAGGGTTCCTTCTGGATGTATGCCCAGGAGCGGGATTCCTGGGTCCTATGGTAAGTCTATTCCTAGTCTTTTGAGGAATCTCCATACTGTTTTCCACAGTGGCTGCACCAAACTGCATTCCCACCAGCAGTGGAGGAGGGCTCCCTTTTCTCCACAGCCTCTCCAGCATTTGTCATTTGTGGACTTTTGAATGATGGCCATTCTGATTGGTGTGAGGTGATACCTCACTGTAGTTTTGATTTGCACTTCTCTTGATAATTAGTGATATTGAGCATTTTTTCATGTTAAGCTGGCCCAGTTCTGTTCTGTTCTGTTCCCTTTGTGCAAAACCAGGACATCTCTACGGAAGATGGTGATAGATTATATTCCTTATGCAAAACAGTGATGGATGAAGGACCCCAAGTATTTGCACCTCTATCTGAAGAAAGCAAGAACAAGAAATATCAAGAAGAGGTTCCAGTCTATGTGCCAAAATGGATGCCATTCAAAGAATTGATGACGATGTTACAGGCCAGCCTGCAAGAAATCGGGGATCGGTGGGTCAGCCCTTCTGTAGGGTTTATATATCTCATCACAGCCGTGAAAGAGTATTGGTGCCATTGATGGCAATGCTCTTCTCTGTCTCTTAACGTTACTCAGGGAAGCTGCACGCTGAGTGGCAGTAGTTGGGGCCTTTGCGGGGTCTGTCATGATGTGGACCTCATTACTGCTTTCTCATGTTCGATGACATAAAGACCTTGTTTCTATTATATTGGTCTTGAACATGTTTTGGCATGCTGTACAGACAGATAACCTTGCATGTAAAAGGTATAACCCTCTGACACCTGGATGGAAATTCTTGCCCATTTTAACCAACAGTGGATGCATTTTAAGATTGCCTTGATACGTTAACAGAGAAGTGATTTTTATCTATAAAAATATTCAGCATCAAACCATTGTTAGATTGACTAGCAGTTTTCTGCAGGGAGTGAAGTAGTTTTAGAGATTCAGCGTCATACACATAGAGAAGTTTCATCTTTTCTTAAATATGGTAGATGATGTGTTTATTTCTACACCATCAGTTAATGTTTCTTTGCCCAGTAATTGTATTCTATGTCATTTCATCCTGAGAGTGCAAAGGTCATTGATACTATGCAAAACAGAATAGACAAGGGTCAGTTACACATCCTTGGATGCTTTTATTATTGTCTTGGTATATTATTAACACCTTGCATAGGGAGCTCACTGAACAGACCTTAAGGTCAATATCCATCCCTGTAGCTACTTGTCTCTCTGCTTTAGCTCGGTTAATTGCAGATGCCCGGCGATACCAGTCTGGTCACCCTGGATGGGTCTGAGTTGTTCTCAGCAAATATTATCCATTCTAAAACGAGGTAAATGAGATTTTTGCTTGAAAAAAAAACACATTAAAATATCTCTAACTACACTCAGTACAAAATTTGATTTATTCCTTTTGTTATTTACAAGTCCTTAGTGGGTTATAAGATGTTTTCAGGTAAGACTCCAGAGGGCAGCAGATTAGAATTTTTCTTTGTGCTATTCCAGGGCCCTCTTGGAGCCCAACAATGATCAGTAATTCTTTGCTATGAGAAAAATTACAGTATTATTATATCTCAGCTTGTTTTTTTTCTCAGAGATTTCAGGAAATACAAAGATAATAACTAACCTGAGAAAATTTTTTTTTACTGAAAAAAGTACCTTTAGTTTAAACATTCAAAAATTATCAAACATACATATGGAGGAGTACAGTATATGCAACATATGTTCACAGTTTAAACAAAGAGTAACATAAATGCTCATGTAGTGATTACCCAGCTTAAGAAAAGTATTACCGCTACCTATGTGTACCCTTGTGTACCCTTCTCCAAATGGTCCCCACCAGAACTAACACGATTTTGAATTTTGTGTTACTTCTTTCTTTGCCTTTTTATAGCTTTACCACATTTGCACATATCCCTAAACAATATAAAGTTTACACTTGCCTGTTTTGAGCTTTCTAAAAATGGTACCTTGTAAAACTTGCTTCTTTCATTCAAGAAATTCATTCATGAATCTGTGGTTCATTTTCACTGCTGTATCATGTTCTATTTTATACATATTTTATAGTTTTTATTTTTTTAATTGAGTTACTGTACAACATTATATTAGTTTCAGATGCGCAACATAGGGATTTGATATGTTTGCACATTATTAAGTGACCAGCACAATAAGGCCAGTTACCATCCATCACCAAAGTATTGACTGTACTCTGTGTTTACATTGTATCCCTGTGGCTTATTTATTTTATAGCTTATTTATTTCAATATAGCTTATCCTGTTGCTTCACATTTTCACCGGTATTTGGTATTATCAGACTTAAAAATTTTTGCTAGATTGTTGCCATGACATGATAGCTCATTGTCATTTTAATTCACATTTCCCTACATGATGAGATTGAGCATCTGTTCACTGATCCTTTTTCTTCCATTGTAAAATGTACATTTTTTTTGATACTGGGAATCTATGTCTTTTTTTGAAGTCTAGTTGATGTACAATATTATATAGGTTACAGGTGTATAGTGATTCACAATTGTTAAAGGCTATACTCCATTTATAGTTATTCTGAAAGATTGGCTGTATTCCCTGTGTTGTACACTATGTCCTTGTAGCTTCTTTTATATGTAACAGTTTGTAGCTTTTGGTCCCCTGCTCCTATATTGCTCCTCCCCCAGTAGTCACTAGTGTGTTCTCTATGTCTGTGAGCTGTTATCATAATTTTTACCCTTTATTCTACTGGATTGTGTGTGATTTCATATGTATTTTTTATACCTGTCTGTTGTCAGTTAAAACGTGTGGCCCATGGTTCACTTTTTAAAGTACTTACACATCCCATCAGTATATATTGCCGTGTGAGGGTGTGGTCATCATTGTCAAGTTCAAACAGGGCGGAGTGAGTAGAGAGTAAGGGGGAGCAGTCTTACCTTCCTGACTTGGTCTGTTTGCCCACCTCTGCTGATTCCAAAGCGCAGAAGACATCAAAGCTATTGAGAAGGAGAGGATGCCATGTTTTGCTTTATTTCCGTTTAAAACAAATCCATGTTTGGGATCAAGTAAGCAATTTTAAAATCTTGCTTATACTTTAGAGACATAATAGGAAATAGAAATTGTATCTTTTATTTTGCAGGTGGGCAGACGGAAAAGGGCCCTTGGCAGCTGCATTTTCTTCCAGTGAAGTGAAAGCTTTAATTCGTGCCTTGTTCCAGAACACGGAAAGAAGAGCGGCTGCCCTTGCTAAGATTAAATAGCTCCATCCTCCTGAGAAGGCTGTGTCTTGACTATGTGGATTCCTCTGTTGGCGTAATTACTCCTTTAAAGGCTTCTTGGAATCACCTCCTGGTTTTGGTGAACTAATCTATTCTGGAAGCTTGATTTCACCCAAGAACACCGTACCTCATGGCTTGTACTAGGCTTTGTTGCAGAAATGGATGTTAAGATGTCAAGTGAAGCACCTCGGTTTGCTGACTTTTTAGCTACCCTCCCGTGATGAGAAACTGCGGGGCAGCATGATCTCATGCTGCTTCCAGGACCCTCTGGGAACTGTGTCCATTGAAAATAACCAGCCCGGGCCTCGGATCAAGGAATCCAGGACATTGCACGAGTCAGGGTAAAGAATTCGTGAGCAAATGGGAGATGTATTTTGGAGGATAAGGGAACCATATTTGGCCTTGCAGGAATTAAGGAGACTTCCTCTAATATTTCTTTCCAATAAATAATGCTTTTCAGAGTTAAGGGTGAGTGTCTTTAATAACATGGGAGCTTGGACAGAAGAGACCGTCACATTCTCCTGTCTTCTGTGCCATCCTTTTTACTGACATTTATGATCCTCACAGAGGACTTGCTCACTACCCTGTTCTTCATAACACTATCTGATAATTTCTCAGCATTCTTAGGACTCCTAGGTCTTTCTTTCAGTATAAATTTTTGGCACTTTTTGCTATTTCAACTAAATTCTATTTTATTGGTTGGATTTTTTTTTTCCTGGCCTCTCAGGTTCCTGTTTCTGTACCAAACGGCAAAGGTTGTAAATTGCCAAGGGTCCTTTGGCATGTATGTGCTTTGAGATGCTAACTGTGGGCTTTGTGGCCTAATCCTTTATTTGGTGGACGTGGGTAGGTGATCCTTCAGCTCAACTTTTTGTCTTAACTCTTTGCAGCCATCGGAGGTGTATATTATATTAAAGTTATTCTCTGTAGGACGCTGGACTGTATCTCTTCATACTGAAATACGATTTCCTCTTGTGTAAAGAGGGTAGAAAGTGTGATCTTTCTGTGCCTGGGAGGAGGTGCTGTCTGGAGGAAGTTTGCAGTAAAATGATCTGCTTCCCTAGGCTTCAAGCCCCGCAAACCCTGACCCACAGAGAACCAAGTGTTTTTCTTCCTGCCGGAAGTGTTCTGCCCTCGCTTTCTTGTTCTTAGGGCTCAGCCCCTGGACATTCTGGTTGCTTAGTTTTTCTTCTGCCTTTTTAGGGGTCATAGAATGAATCAGAAAGAAGGCTGGTTTCTTTTTATAACAGAACTCAGCTGTGGTTAATGACAAGTTGTCTGTACTCAACATATCTTACTCTGAGAACACATGGAAAAAAGTATCGCCCCGACCAACTTGAGTTTTTTGTGAACAAAGAGGTTGTCTTTGTTGAGAGGCTGAAGGGACCATTTTCACAGGTGAAGAAAATGCCTGTTCTTGAAAATTCCCACATCTCCAGCGGCATTCTGTTGTCAGCAACTGTGAGGCTGGGGAACTGAGCACAGAACTGAAGTAAACGCATTGCAGGACGGCTACGCACGCAGCTTGCTTTTGTTCAGAGCAGCTAGCTATTCCTGTTGCTTGACAGGTACAGCCGTTTGGGGGCGGGGTCTCTTGTAACTGCAAAGCGTGCGCCTCCCTCCCTCCCTGCCTCCCCCCATTAGCACAAAAACTGCGTCACGGTCCTGAGGCTGTGTAGACGGCACCCCCGGGACTCCTTCCTCTAACGGGCAGTTAGTGTGTCACAGCGCACAGAGCGCGCGGACTCCGTCCGCTCCCCTGGCCAGGGCAGTTGCTAGCTCGTGATTAAGTTAGGGATGAGCCATCCGACTGAGCGGCCTGGGAGCTGGATCTGGCAGCTCCCCCGGGGACCTTGAAGGTACCTGCCCTGATAGGGGGCCTGAGTTGGAATGGGAGCGGAACCTTCTCTAGAAGGAGGATGTGGATGATGGGAGGAAAGGACGTTGACTCATTGAGTGGACCTGAAGGCCGCCCAGAAGACACCGCTTCCTGGATAACAACCAGGACTATGCAGCTGACTGGGAAATGAAATTCAAGAATGGTTCCCCCAAATTTTAGTCAAAAGGCAAGTTTTTGTTAAAAAGGCAAGTCTGCCAAAAACCTAAATCCCCGAGGTGACTTACAGTGGCTGCTGTGACAGCGTGGGTCCTGAACTGCCCTGTTCCGTGGTCAGCTTGGCCCTGGATTTCTCTCTGGGATGCAGCTCCTCCAGATGGCACTCTTCCCTCAGGCCTGGGAGCATCACAGGCATCCAGGGCCGATGGCTGGAAACGGAAGCCAGGGAGCCTGTCCTCTTCACCCTGGGCTTCTGCTCTGGCCTCAGCCAGCCCAGAAGGGTGACCCAGGCTCTGCATGCATCTGTGTTATAAACAGCAACGTATCTCCGAACCGTCACTCGTGAATAGATCAAACTGTTTTCTTTGATTGATAGCAAGATAAAGGATTAAAAGATGCACTTAAAGCAACCCCTTCAGGGGGTTTCATTCTATTGTTTATCTGATTTCCCGAGATTATGTCTATCTTCTGGAAGTTCTGAGAGGTACTTACGCACACATCCCCTGGGGTGTTTTTGTCATAAGAAACCTGGCCCACAGGAGTAGTCTGCCCAAGCGCCACATCTGGTTTGCGCAGTGGAGAAATGAGGGCATGTATAGGAGTGACTTCTTAGCAAAGGGAGGTAGCTGTCAGCTCAGGAAGGGATAAGGCTATTGGAAATTGCTTCACATACAAAAAAGTCTTGGTACAAAGCAGTCTTTTTAAATTGGGTTTTGATGCTCACATTCTTCCTAATCACAGAACTGGCTTTGAAGACTGGTTTTGTGATAACTTCCTCCTAAAAATACGCATTTTGCTAAAGCCTAAGATTTCCTGAAAGTTACAAAGCTCCAATTTTCAGAAGTTTTTCAGTTATATGATTTAGACAGAAATTCCTCACTTTGTGATGAGGAGTTTGGTTAAGAATTTAGTGGGAGGTCATGTGATGTAACTGGAGATAGCCTTAGATGTCTCAAAACCTTGTTATGAAACGTCTGCCTCGAGTTTGGGGAGGAGGGCAATAATTTTGATGAGCTATGTATAAGTTCTTCACTCCTCCTCAGGAATCAGGTGCCCCAGATTTCTTGAGAGGGTGGGGTGGGAGTGGATGGGTCTCAGTTAGCTACTCTAGCTACTGAAGAAGACTCTAGTCCCAAGGCCAGAGGCACCTACTCCCTCTCTTGTCTCAGCCTTATAAGTGGTTCTAAAACTTCCTACATTGATTCTGCATTGCTCTAGTCACTGAACACTCCTCCCCCCAAAACACCCCAAATCCCGTTTCTCTGGCGATTTAAATTCTGGTGATAAAGACAGATATATAATCAACATAAAATAAGTAAATTAGATAGTATGTTTGAAGATTGTAAGTGTGTGGAAAAAGTAAACACAGGGTGATAAATTTGAACTCCTCTGGAGTTCTAGGGCTGGAGGAAAGAGAAGTGAGCTGACATTCTGAACAGGATGGTCAGAGCACGCCTCCCTGAGAAGGGGGGTAAGCTGTGTGGATATCCGGGTGCAGACAGAGCAACCAGCCCTTGCAAAGCCCTAAGGTGGGAGGGATGTGCCTGGTGAAGGAGCAGCAGAGAGTGAGGGCGAGAGGAGGAGGAAAGGAGGGTAGAGATGTAACAGGAGAGGAGGGGGCAAGGTTGTGCAGGCCATTATAGTGATTTTGGTGTTTTTTTTTTTAACTCTGAGTCAAATGGGAAATCTTTAGTGGCTTCAGTTTTTTTTTTAAAAAGAAAATGTATATAAAAGAGAAAGTAGTGTGGGGAGCCCCTAGGTACCCACCACCCATCTTCAGCAATTGTGAGGATACAGCCAGTCTTGTTTCATTGGTACCCCTCCTCTCCCCGCCCTCCCCGTTGCTCCCACAAACACACGCTCAATTGTTGAAGCAGATGACATATGATTTTCAACCCAGGGCTCATTCCTGTGAAAAGTCTGAATTTTGTGTCTTGTGGGGCTTTCTCTTTTTGCATCTTTCTTTCGGCCCTTGTCATCCCCCCTCTCCTCTGCCCGCAGGGGTTGTCTTCTAGCTGCCTGCCTCCTCCCCTTTCTCCCCAACCTCAGCTCTCTACTCAGGCTCACCCTGCAACCGCCCCACTCCCATTCCCTGAACACAGGGTGTTAAATCACAAATGCCTCAAGTGCAGTTGACGGCTGACCTGCCACCACTTCCCCTTTGTTTCCTTCTTCCCTCTGCCCAGCGCTTGCTCCAGCCACCCTGACCCCATCGTTTCTGAGTGTTCAGAAGGTGCCCAGAGAAGACTCCTCTTACTGATTATTTCATCAGAGAGGAGACCTCCTATCCGCTTAGAACCAGATTCTCCCGGGTTCCTTTCCCAGAGACTCCCAGGAGACACGGTGACCAAGCTCTAACTAGTGGGTCCTAGGACTGGGTGTTGGCGGGAGTCTGGGACTGGCTTGGTTCAAGGCAGTGCAGCTAACTCCCTTCCCTAAGGTCTGTCTGGGGGCAGTGGCGTCAGGAGTGGAACTGGCTTCTGTCTCCCATTCCCACTCTCTGACTTTAGAAATGCTGCCTTAAAAGAATACAAATTGTTTTCATGTGCATGACGGGCTCCATTTATGCTTGATTAATTACCATGTGGTAAAATACAAATTATGCACAACATTAAATGTGTCAGATTAACTGTTAGAAATTTCATTTAATTTCCATACTAAGCTCTCTTCCTAAATGCACAGTCTAAATAGTTTGCCGTATCTGTATCTACATTATTATTGCTTAAAACTAAAAAAATTAGGACTTCTTGCTCACCAGCTATTTAGTAGTCTTTTGTAAAATTAACTTTAATCACAGTGGTCTAAAGTAGCTGTAGGTCTCTTGCCCCTTTTTGGAAAACTGGGACACTTGCTCATTGCAAGGGCTATGTAACCTGGTTTTGTGATTACATCTGAAGGTTCTCTTAAGTCCCATGGGGTAGGATTCATCTGAGTCTAGAACTGTGAACTCATTTAAAACCCAGGTTTTCTTTCTCTATCTTTTCACCTATCTCAGGCTTCATTTTCCTCTCAGATATGTTGGTTCTAGCCTTTCCAGGTGGAAGATAATGCTCCCTGATAGGAACATGGAAGCAAAGTAGGGTCTGAGTTGTTCGGTTTTCTCTGTGTCACTTTAAAAAATTAAACTCCACAGGATTTAAAGACTAAATTTTTATCACAGATCTAAATGTTAACAGAACATCCTAAAAAAAGGTGTTTAACACTCAGTGTTTTCCTGATTATAAAGGTAACACACGCTCATGCCAGACAGTCTGCAACATTCTGTGTGTCACTTTTTTCAACATCACATTATCAGCTCCGAGTATAGCCCAACTCTTTTTCTTCCTTTTCTTTCACTGACCATACTCCCTCCCTGTCCCCTCAAATTCCTTGAAATAATATTTTTTCAAAACTTCAGCATATTCTGGGCTTTGATCTTCCCCATGCTATATTTTCATGTTTTTGTTATTGTTGCAGCCACACTCCTGCTTTTTATTGTATCATCCTATTGACTATATGGTCAGATTTTTGGTTTTGCACGATCCACCTCCTCTTTCATTCATAGTATGATGTCTTTCTTTTTACTTTTTGTTTGATTTATTATAGTTGATTAACAACATTGTGTTAGTTTCAGGTGCATAGCTTCAGATTCTTTTCCATTACAGGTTATTGCAAGATATTGGATATAGTTCCACGTGTTTTACAGTAAATCCTTGTTGTTTATCTATCTTACATATAATGGTGTGTATCTATTAATCCCAAACTCCTAATTTATCCCTCCCTTCCCCTTCCCCCTTTGGTAACCATGTTTGTTTTCTATGTCTGTGAGAATGTTTTGTAAATAAGTGGATTTGTACTATTTTTTTAGATTCCACATGTTAGTGATATATGATATCTTTCTCTTAAAGTCTATGGACATGAGATTATTTCTGGCACTTTTCTGTGCTCTTTGAGATATGCTTTCCTGTGCCTAGGTCAAATCATTTCTTCCTCACCTGCTGTGAAATTTGCAGCTGTTTCCTAACTGATGTTTTGGGTAAAAAGTTCCCCTCTTTGCTTCTTTGGCTTTCTGAAAAGCAATTATTAGCAAGGCAATTAAAAAACATACTGGACATTCTGGTTTTTAGCAGAGTGGGATCTCTAGCAGACTGATGGAAAGCTGAAACCCCCTGTATCCCTGTGTCAACATCTTGTTCATTTGGAAAACGTATCGGCCCCCTCTTGCATCCGGCTGGGTGGTGCTGCAGTACGTGCACACGGCAGATTTATTTCTAATTTTCTGTTTCTCTTTACCCCAAATGCCTGGTTGTTTAATGTTCATTTTATTAACCTATGAGAATTTAACTTGGGGTTCCCTGAGAACTCAATACAATCAACTTTCTGGTTTTTGTCTTTTGCTAATTTCTACCAGCAAAGCAATAGGAAAGAAAGTGTAGTTTCAGTTAGAGGAGGACATGGACCCATATGACAGCTAATTTTTTTTTATAGAGTCACGGTCTTGTTAAGAAAGTAATATTATTATTCCATGAAACAAAGACATAAAAACCTTTTTTATTTGCGTTGAAGTATATTTCCCCTTGGAGTTTGCTTCACAGTAGAAGGAAAGGGTCCTGAGAAGCCTCTTGTCTCAGTTCTCTGTTTTTTTGCTTTGCTTTTCTTGGGAAAGGTTAGGAGGAGTTGTGGTGAGTATGTGGGGATGAGGAGGGAAGGCAAGGAAGAGCAGAAGTGACCTAGTTCTGGCCCCTTGGCAGACCTTCGCAGCGGCCAGCTGGTCTGCCCGGACTTGGGTAAGAGGAAGGTGGGGTGGCAGGCGCAGGGGTGACGTGCCAGCACGGGCTGTGAAGTCACACTGACCTGGGTTTCGCACCCAAGTCCTTATTTACTTGGTTCTGAGACCTTGGCCAAGTTATTTATTCTCTCTCCAACTCAGAACCTTCATTTGTAAAATGGGGGTAGCAAGATGACTGCCCTCATGGGGCCACTAAGAAGATTCAAAGAGATAATCTGTGTCAAACGCACAGCAGAGTGCCCGACACAGTGATCACAGACACGTTAGCTCTAGTGTTTCGCATTTTGAGCTCAATGCACTCAGTTTAGCGTTTAATTATGGAGGCAGTTCTCCAACCAAATAGGAACTCTTTGAGGGCAGGAATGGTGTCTAATGCTTTTCTTGATATGGAGCTGGGCAGTAAAAGCTTAATAAACAACCATGATTGATTTGAGGTCAGCCCCACACGATGTGGCAACATGGCCCAAATAAAGAGAAAAACGGGGCACCTTTGTGGTGTGAGCTGGAGTGTCCTTGGAAGTAGAGGGAAGTGCCAGGAGACCTCCAACATGGGAAGGATTTGATTTTGGGTCCAGCAGCGCTCCTGCCCTTGGCCGTGTGTGGATCTTTGTATTTATGTATATGTATCAAAGCCTGTTTGTTTCGAATTTGGACCACGTGGAGGCACCAATTACCTCCAGTTCTTGTTACCAGGACTTCTCAGCACTAACTGAAGCCCTGACAGTGTCCCTGAAACACCGCCAAGTTCTACAAGGCTTCCAAACCAGTAAAGATCCAGCCAGCCCAGTGCACTTGGAATTTAGAATATTTGATTTACATTCTAATTCTTTAGAAGTCAGTCTTCAGCTCTGATAGAGTGATTTTTAAGTAGAATAGACAGTTAACCAAAACAGCCAATTTCCCAAGGAATCTAGAGCTTTATTATGTGTCCTTATTATTCCTGTTACTGGAAGTGGTTTCCATTTGGGTTTATTATGATGATTATTATTTAGGAGTGGAGGTGGGAGGGTTTAAGTAACAAGTATTTGTTTTTTAAGCCAGGCAACAAAAAAGAGCAAATAAAGGTATATATATATTTTTTCTCAAAGTCTATATAGGGCTCTCTCCAGGAGTGAGCTGGAGAGTGAAGCGGCGGGAGGAAGGCCCTGGGCGCCGCTAAATGAACTCTCTCCTCCCGGCCCAAGTCCGGCAGGAGAAATGAAGGCGGGGGCCTTCTGCGCATAAAGCTGAGGTCTCCAGACAGAGAGGGAGAGAGAGCAAATGTGTGATAAATGCGATGGGGCAGAAAGAACTGAGAGGGGCAGCATTCGTCATAACGTTCACAGAGCCCCGCAGAGGGCGTGCTGCTATCCGGCCGTGGTGCACTTTGTAGTTGTTTTACAAAAAGCGCCTCGTACCCGTTCTCATCAGTGTTTGGTAGGTGGTCAGAATTTACGCTGGTGACTGTGCCTAGTTGCTGAGGGGCCATGTGTGACCCGGATCTGTATAAGCCAAAGACTATACTTTTAATCCTAAGAACACTCCTTTGACGAAGCTGTTACTATCCCGATTTTACAGATGAGCATTCAAGGCACAGAGAGGTTGAGTGCCTTGCCCAAGGACACACAGCGGGTAATACAAAGTCAGGGTTGCAGCCCAGGTTAGTTTGATTCCTGAAGCTGGTGCTCTTTTCATGTGTTCTCAGGACAATTCTTTCTCACCCAGGGGTCTTTCTGGCTCTTGTGTGTCCCCAGATGTATTAGCTGGCGAGGGCTGCTGAAACGGAGCACCAGAAGTCGGGGCGCTTGAACAGCAGAAATGCGTCACCCCAGTTCTGGAGGCTAGAAGTCCAAAATCAATGTGTTGGCAGAGCTGGTGCCTTTCGAGGGCTGTGAGGGAAGGACCTGTTCCGGGTCTGTGTCCTTGGCCATCTCTCTGTGTCTCTTCATATTGTCTTCCCTCTGTGTGTGTCTCTCTGTCCACATCCCCCCCCCCAAGGATAATCCAGTCACACTGGATCAGGTCCCATCCTAATGACCTCATTTTAACTTGGTTACCTCTGCAAAGACACTGTCTCCAAATAAGGTCACATTCTGAAGCACTGGAGTTAGGATTTTAACATATGACTTTTGGGGCGCAGGGGTGGGGATGGGGGGCGGCATTTAATTCAACCCATAACATCAGATAAATAAGTCTCCTACAGGTCACACTCCCGCAGCTGTGCTTCTCATGCCTTGTTCACTTTTCCTGCTTCCTCTTATCGTCTTTGACCCTTTTGTTCAATCTGTTAACCAACAGCCATGGACACAGACACCTTTCAAGTAGGCCTGCTCGCTGGAGTGAGCTGCAGGTCAGTAAAGCATTCAGTGGGCTCTAATTTAATTAGCCAGCTCACTGGGACAGCTGCTTCGTGGTTCACAGACTGGCCGAGACCGGAGAGGAGGCTGACAGCTCACTGCTGGCTCCTGGCATCCCTGAGGCAGCCCCAGGCCCAGGAAGTTTGCACCTGTTCCGGCAGGAAAAGCGAGGGAAGCTGAACTGGCATTTGGAGTTTCCTTCTCTGGATGTGCCTTTTAACATTAAATGGGAACCACTTAAAAGCCAAGGCCCTGCAGTTTCACCCGCCTCTTTCCTCATCTTGTCACATAGCAAGTCAGTTCTCTCCCCTAATTTAAAAGGTCCTGAAAATCCCCTTCAACTGGATTTGTCAGCTGCATCCACCCCACTTGTCCAAGCTGCCCTCGTTCCTCAAGCCCCTCCCTCTCTCTCCCACCTAAACCCCAGCCCTAGACCCGCCTCTCACTCCAAGGGCACGGATGCTGTCAGTCTCTCTGGTCTCCCCAGGTCTGTGGTGGGGGCAGCCGTGGAGATGGGGAGAGAGCTCCGGATTTAAAGTCAGAAGACGGGGATTTTCCTTTTGCCTCGGTCACCTGGCCCACCAGTGTGAACCTGGGCAAACTATCATCCCCTCTGCTCTCCGTGTGGTCACCGATCAAAACCCCCGACTAGCTTACCTCTCAGGTTGGTCACAGAAACAGAATAAACTTCAGAGGAGCTGTCCCCACACAAGATGGTGTGAAAAGGAAGAAAACTCTAATTTTGCTTGTGTTGTATCCAGCGGACGACAGCTCTCCTGGGGCCATTTTGCTGTCTCCATTCCACACGTGCATCTGGGTTGGACTGCTGATTCCAAGAGAGCAGAGAACTTTGCCCCGTGCCCACCCTCCCTGTATGCAATCAGGCATTGATGAGCTTTGGATAATTGATGAAAGCCATTCTTGGAGAAGAAACAAAGATCAGTGAGTGACAAAGTAGGTATCAAAGAAAGCTGCACATGGAGAGAGTGACTTATTTTCTCCGTGACAGGGTTTTATAGTCGTGTCAGTCATTAAACATTGATTTAAACTGTTGGACAGCGCTCGCTGACCTGGAGCAGATGTTTGGGAAAGTACTTGTGGTCAACCACAGGACTGATACTTTTTGCTACTCCTTCGCGTCTTCACCAAAGCAGATGGAAAATGCCCTTTGTGTCCAAGAGTGACACCACTGACTCGCCCTGTGGGGAATTCTTCTCACACTCTGTAGTCGACTGAGTATCTCATAAGTTTCAGTCTTCAGCTATAAATTCGAAAGACTCCCAAAGTAAATGGCTTTCAGACAAAGTTAAAAAGAAAAGTGGTTGCTTAACAAAATAAGCAATTTGGGGAGGCCACTTTTATTTATAGTATGTAAATCAGAAACTTGTTATTTTATGTCTGAACTTGAGAAGTCATCCAGAAACAATGGGTGGTTCTCTATAGGTTTAGAAATCATTTCCTAGAATACTTGAACTGAATATTTGAACAAGGGTGGCCTTGTTTCCTTTTCCCCCTGGGAATGCAGTCTCTCCTGTCCCTCCCACTCTTCCCGGCTGCCTCAGTGGCAGATGCAGGCAGAGGTCCCGGCAGGGACAGACGGGGCTAGGATGTGCTGGCTCCTGGGCAAGGCGCTAGGAATAACTACATTTATACAAAAAAAGAAGCTGCTAGTTCCGGGTTTGGGGGATTAGAGAAAGAGATGGTCGTGGCGTGGCAGTTGAGCTGTATCTTGAAGCATCAGCAGTTTTCTAGTTAGGAAAACGTGAGGGAAGCACACAGCCTGAGCAGTGGCTTGCGGGTGGGAGTGGAGGCCTATTTGAGGAATACTGTAGGACCTTGATTGTACTTGGAATATGGGGTCCAGGGAAGGAAGGATGCAATGAAACATGAGGCCAGAAAGATTAGCTTGAGATTGGATCATGAAAGGCACTGAACAATTAGCCTGAAGAATTTGAATTTGATCCTAAGGGTGATGGGGGGTCAGTGGAGGCTTCTATGAGAAGTAGAGGGGCCTGGGCTGACCTTTGTTTAGGAAGGAAACCTGGTAGCCCTGTGGAGGATGGAGGGGGAAAGGAGGGAGGCAGAGAGATTGCTCAGAAGGCACGGGATGGGAGGAGTCTGAACTAAGGCAGCGGGGCGGAACTTCCCTGCCTGGGCAGGGTGATGGAGGGGAGGAAAGGAAACTGGCAACCACTCGTGTCGATGGATTGATTCAACAAAACTTTACTGAGCACGTACCAGACCCTGTGTGCAGCTGAAAGGACAAAGATGAAGAGGGCAGGGTCTCCTCTGTGAGGCCTTACCACCAACTAGTCCTCACCGTGTCACACATGTGTGTGACACGTGTGTGTGTGGCACGTGCGCTGTTACAGGGAGCTGTCGAGTGAGGGGACTGCCGGGGCTGCTGGGAAGGTAGAGGCACATTTAACCTGGGTCTTAAAGATGGTAGCAAGCTGATCACGTCCCCGGGCTGCTTTATAAAAATGAATGCCGTTGCTCTGAGGAAAAGTACCCATCTTTACCTCGGCTCTGAAGCTTCTGCCTAATCTGGCTCAACCATCGCTCCGGCCCCTGCTCCTCTCATCTTCCTCTCCAGCGTCTTCCAGTCCCTTGGGAGCACCCCTACTCTCTCCTGCCACCGGCAATCTGCGTGTTGCCTTTGCTTGGAGCATTCTCGCCCCTCCCAGATCCCTGCTGAATCGCCCCTTCCTTGGAGAAGTTTTTACGGAGTCTTCAGACTCAGCTGTATGTCTGTTACCTGCTCTCATCAGTCCCCTGGGCCCCTCACAGCACGTCTGCAGAGCTATAAACGTGCACCTTCTGTGCTCCTTTGATTCATGTGTGTCTCCTCCCACTAACCGGTAAGCTCTTTAGGGCGGGGAGTGTGCCTTGTTGTGCTTAGCGTTGTCTCTTTTGGGGTTTGCACAGTGCCTGGCACAGAGTACATCCTCAATAAATCTAATTGGCTGACTGATGGGCTGAAATGGTTAGTAAAAGGGGGAAAGGCATTTCAGGAATAGGGAATAGCATGAACATGGGTGCTGGGGTTAGTCTAGGAACAACTACTGAGTGGCTTAGGGGAGGAGGGTTAGAGGGAGGGAAAAAGATGAGGCCAGAAAAGTACGCTGGGCAAACTTGGAAAGAACTGTCTGTGCCCTGCTAAGGACGCCTTGGGTGCAACCTAGATGCTCCCCTCACACCCATCACACCCTGTTTCTCCCCCATCAGACACTGCGCTCTAATTGCTGGTGTGACCAAGCTAGACTATAGGCTCCTTGAGAGAGGAGCTCTGCCTGTTGTTCATTAATGTAACTCCAGAATCTAGAACAGGGCCTGGCCCTTGGTAGGAACCAACAAACACTTGCTGAATGAAAGAAAGAGTAAATGAATGAATGCTTTTATCGTGGGAGCTCTGGGGAGCCATGGAAGGGTTTTTAATCTATTTAGATTTGCTCTGGGAAATGTCCCTTTGGCAGCACGGTACCAAAAAGAGGGGTCCATTCTCACTTATTTTATCCTTCTGTATTGATAGCTGAGCATCTGGGTTTGCTTAAAAGGAATAAGGGTACAGACTGATTAGAATGGAAGAGATTGGAGGCAGGAGATCGATGGGGTGGTTGTTGCAATAATTCTAGGGGAGATGCTGGTGGATGGTCAGGGTGGTGGCTGCAAGGGTTGGAAGAGGGGGCAGATTTAAGAGATGACCAATCGGAATGACTGATGGAAGGTGAGAAGTTGGGAGCAGGCAAAGATGACCCCAGGATAGCCTGTGGGGTCTTGGTGGGGAAAGAGGAGAGTAGTGAAGGGGAAAGACTGAGTTGGAGTCCCCTCCAGACCCTTCAGGACCCTCCTGAGGGGCTGCCCTCCACACTGGCCACCATTCTAGACTTTGGTCAGAGTAACAAGACAGAAGAGAGTGCTCTGAGACAATATGCAGCTGATCATCACATGAGACCACATGGATTTCTTTTCCTTCCTTCTTTTCCTTTATCCATTTCTTTGTATTCAAAGCAAGCAGCATGGCAGCAGATGCTTGGAGTTTCTTCCCTGCCTATCGATATGCAGTAATGTTTGGAATAAGTTGATTGGATCTAGCGTTTTCCCAGTTCTCACTCATTAAAGCTTCTCTCATTAGACATAGGAGTCATTCATTTCTTCATCGAGAAAACCACATTCCAGAGGGCTGGATGGAAAGGGTTTGAGGTTGGGCTTCATTAGGCTGTGGGCTGCCAGTAGAATGTCTTGTGGCTTGAACTAACCTCAGTGAGATGATACAAACCCAACTTGAAGGAGGCGGGGACTATTTGAGGGGATCTGGAGGTGCTGTAGATGCAGGTGGACCACGCCACAGAGAGGAACTGGATGAGGGTGGGGGATGCGTTGCTGATAGATGAAACCGAAGAGGGGAACAGGATGGAACTGAGAGGGACGCACAGAGCTGTCCAGAATTTCCAGCCTGCATCTTATGCCATGCATGCTTTCATCACCTCCACCTGGAGCACCAACATTTCCCCCTCCAGAGGATAAAGAGGGAGTGATTATGGTGGCTGGCTAAGTAAGTCTGAAATCCATAGGGAAGGCAGTCAGGAAGAGAAGATCCCGTGTGAGCTTAAATCCACAAACAAGAGCTGAAGCTGTCATCCACTGGCAAATACGAAGGGGAGGTGATGATCAGAACAGAACTCCATAGGCACCGGCCAGAGGTATGGTCCACAGGTGGAATTTCTTCTCTCCAGAGCTGCCTGTTCAGCCACTAATACATTGCTTGTTGGGGGTGTGTGGAAATGGGGGAGACCCTGGTTTGGATGGCAGGAAACCTGGGCTTGGATGGCCTCCAGTGTCCTGTGGCAAATTCACCTTTCAGAGCCTCAGTTTTCTTGTCTGATAGGAGAGATGGTAGATTCAATGATCTCTTTAAAAAAAATTTCCAAGTCTGAGAATTCTATATAACTTGCACTTGGGTATTTCCATTTGGGGGTGGAGGAGAAAGAACAGTGTTATCTGTCTGGAGGAGCCAGGGCCCAGCTGAAGGACAGTTGCAAAAGGCTCTTACTGTTTTTGAAGGAGAAGAGAAAGCCAGAATTTCAAGGCTCATCCACAGAGGTGTCCTAGGGAGTCAGGGAGTTGTTGGTGGCGAGGGGGCTGGGGAGCAGGGCCAGGACTAGGATGAGGCTACATCTGAATCACCGGGGTTACAATACAGAGGGGCGCTGTTTCAGTTGGCTTCACATAGGGTACCCCCTGGGGCACACAGTTTAAGAAGGCATCCCTTTTCTCCACATCCTCGCCAACACTTGTTCTCTCTTGTCTTTTTGATGACTGCCATTCTAACAGGTGTAAGGTGACATCCTATTGTGGTTTTGATTTGCATTTCCCTGATGATTAGTGATATTGAACATCTTTTTATGTACCTGTTGGCCATCTGTATGTCTTCTTTGGAAAAATGTCTATTCAGCCCTTCTGCTCATTTTAAAATCAGATTTTGTTTTTCAATTGAGTTGTATAAGTTCTTTATATATTTTGCATATTAACCCCTTATCAAATTAATGATTTGCAAAGATTTTCTCCCATATGTTCCATGTGTTGCCTTTTCATTTTATTGATGATTTCTTTTGCTGTTCAGAGCTTTTTAATTTTATGTAGTCCCACTTGTTTATTTTGCTTTTGGTGTCAAATCCAAAAAATCATTGCCAAGGCCAGTGTCAAGGAGCTCACTCCCTATGCTTCCTTCCATGAGCTTACAGTTTCAGGTCTTAAATATAAGTCTTTATTCAATTTTTGAATTGTTCTTTGTGTATGGTGTAAGATAAGGGTCCAGTTTCATTCTTTTACATATGGCTGTCCAATTTTCCCAACACCATTTATTGAAGAGACTATCCTTTCCCATTGTACATTTTTGCCTCCTTAGTCACAAATTAATTGACCATGGCTTTACGTCTGGGCTCTCTATTCTGTTCCCCTGGTCTAAGTGTCTGTTTTTATGCCAATGCCATACTGTTTTGATTACTATAGCCTCGTAATACAGTTTGAAATCAGGTTGCGTGCTACCTCCAGCTTTGTTCTTCCTTCTCAAGAATGCTTGGACAATTTGGGGTCTTTTGTGGGTCCATACAAATTTTAGGATGGTTGTTCTATTTCTAAGAAAAATGCCATTGGAATTTTGATAAAGATTGCATTGATTCTGTAAATTGCTTTGGATAGTATGGACATTTTAACAACGTTAATTCTTCCAATTCATGAGCACAAAATATCTTTCCTTTTACTTGTGTCTCCTTCAATTTCTTTTAACAATATCTTATAGTTTTCAGTGTACAAGACTTTCACCTTCTTGGTTAAATTTATTTCCACATATTTTATTCTTTTTGATACAATTATAAATGGTATCACTTTCTTAATTTCTCTTTCTGATAGTTCATTTTTAGTGTATATATAGAAACACAGTAGATTTTTGTATATGGATTTTGTATCCTGGAACTTTACTGAATTCATTCGTTCTAACAGTTTTTTTAATGGCGTCTTTAGGGTTTTCTAGATAAAACATCACGTCATCTGCAAATAGTGACAGTTTTACTTCTTCCTTCCCAATTGGATCCCCCCCACATTTTTTTTCTTGCCTAATTGCTGAAGCCAGGACTTCCAGTGTTGTGTTGAATAAAAGTGGTGATAGTGGACATCCTTATCTCGTCCCTGATCTGAGAGGAAAATTTCAGCTTCTCACCACTGAGTATGGGTTAGCTGTGGTCTTCATTTTTCTCTCATAAACTCTTCCCATATTGTTATAGGCCTTTGGTTAATTTCTAGAGTTCTAAAAGAGTTGATTCTGACAATTCTTTTTGGTCAGTTTCCTCACTTCTATGGAGGAGAGAATTTCCAGGGTCTTTGCCATTTTCACCAGCATCATCTGTGCTATATTTGAAATGCCTTTCTATGTAATTGTCTTCTTAGTTATCAAAATTCAGCTCAAATGTCTTCTCCATTGTGGATCCTTCCCTGCGTCCTCTGGGCAAAGGAGTCAGCCACTTTTTTATTCTCCTGTACCTCTGTGTTCATGCCTCTGTGATTTCACTTTTCGCAAACCGCAGACATTTATACCCGTTCCTGTCTCTCCTCCCAGCCTACAAGCTCCTAGCCTGTGTCTCATTCATTCCCCATGGCCGGGTTAGTTCCTGACACACGGTGAGTCTTCACATCTGTAGGCTGGAGAGTATTGTCCGAGGACAACTCAGAGCCCAGCCAAGGGATTCTCAGCTCTTGCCACCGTGTCTGAGTATATGAGGGAAATAGGGAGCAAAAAGTAAAAATAAAGCCTGTGTGGGTGAGGTTCAACAGTAATAATAATAGCAGTTAGTTTTTACTAAATAATAAAAATAATAATTACAATAGCAGCTAACATTTACTGAATAAAATACCAGGCCAAGAGCTTTATATTCAATAGCTTATTTAACTCCAGCTTCAGCCCTAAGAGACAGGTACTATTATCCTAACTTTACAGGTGAGGCTGAGGAAGGGAGGTAGCGGAACTGGGGTTGCATGAAGGCCCGACTCTATAAAGCTCAGTTCTTAACTGCCCCATCTGAGGGGTCTCGGAGAGGCATGTGGAGGAGGGGGAGCCACGCCAGCCTTCCCCTTCCCGGGGATCTGTCTGCCTCTTTGACTAAAGGACTGTGGCTCCCAGGTGTGTTTGGCCCATCCTGGCCTCAGCTGGGCCCCTTGTGCTCCGAAGCTCCTGCAGTCACTGGCCCCCAGGGCAGCTGGGCCGAGAGGCCCCACTTCCCTGCATTGGGGTGACAGGTGCAGCCCTGAGAAGAGAGGTGACAGTGATCCCTCATCATCGTCCCAGTTCCAGCCTGATGACAGCCCCAGACTGCTGGGAAAGCCAACCCACGCAGAGGCGAGACACAATCCCGAGGGCTCAGAAACATTTCAGCAAATGCTAATATCAGTCTCTCAAATCCAGCCCTGTCAGCAGGAAGGGGGGACTGTGTTCGCATGCATGGGGCACACTTTTTGGCCCAAGGGACCTGGTTGCTAAGCAGCAGTAGCTGGCCTCCCCTCCTCCCTGTAACCTTTTTCTCTGCTTCTAAGCTTCCAGTTAGCAAACGGGAGGGTCGCCTTTCCTGCAACAAGAGATCTATTCATGGTTTCTGAGCAGAGTTCATTGTCTCTCTGGGTGTGTGTGTGTGTAGGGGGGTGATGAAGGGAGGAGCCATGTGTGAACTAGGGAGGCCTCACCCTCCAACCAACTGGCTGGGATATTTATCAATGCTGATCCAAGACCAGGAGTGGAACGCTGCCCAGCAGACCCTGAGGCTTTACATCACTGCCACTGTCCCCTATGGTAAGGCTGCACCTCTGTGCCATCCTGATCGGGCCTCTCTCTCTTTCTACCCTGACCCTTGACCCCACCCTTGGGATGCTCGGCTCTCGGAAAAAACCTTCTCTGGCAGTTCCTGTGCAGGGACTAGATCTTAGAGGGGACCCTGTGTGGCCAACCTGCTGGCTTTGTTTTCCCCCAGGGCTGACTTATTCCTTGCTCTTGACCCCCACGTGCCTAGCCAGGTGCTCTACTCACAGGCAGTGCTTAGCAAATCATGGCTGCATCGAACTCCTACTCAAAAGGGGGACCAAGAAGTCCTGTAGCATCAAGACCATTTTCCCAGGCTAACCACGTGAGCTAGGACAAGTGAGTGTGGAGGTGGGGCAGCACTCGAGGTGAGGTCAGTTTGTTCAGTGGCTGAGCTTCAAGCCAGGCTCCCTGAGTGTGCCCTGGAATCCTCTCTCGACCAAGCCATGTAGCCTGGGAAGGGTGGTCTGCAGAGAAGATGGGAGTTACTTCAACTTTAGGGGGCTCTGTCTACTTCACTGGATTATAAATTCATTGAAGAATCCAGAGCTTATACATATTTCATTTTATATATTATATTAGTATATATTATTATACTTAATACTTATGTTGTACTTTATAAAACACTCTCAATCACATAAGCTTGTTTAGTTTCTTCCTTCCTCCCTCCCTCCCTCCACTATCTGTCTCCCTCCCAAATTCCTCCCTCCCTCCATTCCTTCCTTTCTTCCTTCCTTCCTTCCTTTTTCCCTTGTATTTAATATGCATTAACTGAATTCCCACATTGTGCTGGGCCTTGAGCTAGACCCTGGGATTTCTAGACCAGAGAGGAAGGAGAGAGAGAAGGAAACGAGCATAATATTGGGTCACAGTTGTGGCCATGTGGTTTGAAGAAAGCTTCCAGGAAAAACGGCATTTGAGCTGAGTCCGTATGTGGGGAAGGGGACAGCAGGTGCCACGCCTCCGTGGTGTGAGAGCGAAGACACCGGGGACAGGCATGTCTGTTAATAAGACCCTGAGTTCTGCTGGGGAAGAGTTAGTGCTGGCAGGTGAGGATGGAGAGGGGAGGAAGGGTTAGATCACAGACGATGCTGTGATTCATGCCAGGAGCTTTGAATTTATCCCAAAGGCTGCAAAGATCATTGGACACTTTAAAGGTGGGGTTAACTTGTTCATGTTTGCATTTTGGAAAGATTGCTCTGGTGGAGAAGAAATGGAGACGAGGGCCAGCGGGGGGTGGGGAGCTACTCACTGGGAAGCAGGTGCTATCGCTCTTGTTTCATAAATGAGAAAATTGAAGTTTGGAGGGTTGATGAGTTGTCAAGTTCACACAGCAGGCTGTAGACCGAGCTTTGAACCACTGGCCCAATGTTTTTGCCAAGATCTTATTTTCCATGACTCCTCTTCATGGTACATGAACCTCAGGCACGTGTGTGACTCACCCCACCCTCTGCCTTCTTACCGCCACGGCTTTGCCTCTTCAGTCCTCTTTTGCGAGAACGCCCAATGCCCATACAGGCCAGTTCAAACCCTATTCATCTATGACAGCCTGTCTCAGAGGCTGCCCCTTCCAGGAAGGCTTCCTTGATGTCCCCAACAAGAAGTAAGCTCTCCTTTTGAATTCCACTGGTAGTTGAACTGAGCTTTTCTTCTGTCACTGAACACAGGCTACTTTGCTTATGTGATTGATCTTTAGGACTCACATGCAAATTCTTTGAGGCGGTGGTGATGGAGGTCCATGTTCACTGACCTTGAACTCCTTCCGAATCCCCCCCCATGGCTGTGTACTTGGGCTAGACACTGTGTACTGGGGGAATGAATGCATGGTTCACTGGGGAGGAGCACCTCTTCCTCTGAGACAGGAGGGAGTGAGGAAGGCTGGGATCGTAGGGGCTGAGGAGGGATGCTGAGGGACTCAGACGGTGCCCTCCACACTAGCAGGGGGCAGGGTGAGCGGGTGGTGAAGACTATGGGCTTTGGAGCTGGCCTCATCTAGGCTCAGGTCTCTGCCCTGACACCGGCTGTGAGAGGAAGGTGGGTGGGGTTAGGGGCCCCAGGAGAGCAGGGAGGCCTGAGAGGCATCTGTGGGAACACACAGAGTCCCCAGGACGGATAAAAGGTTTGTAAGTGGCAATGAGGGCACGGCCAGGGTCAGTGAAGGGGGACGCGTGGTGGGTGGTGACGCCTCTCCTTGGTGAGTGACTGGCAGGTATTTCCCCAGGGCCTGATGCCAGATGGCCCGGCCCCCATGGAGGCTCCGTATGCAGAGGAGGGCCCAGGACCCAGGATCTTCAGAGCAGAGCCAGGAGACCTGCTACGGAGGCTGGAGGCCCAGCAGCAACCCAGTAAGCCAGACGGGGCGGTAGGGGAATGACAGGGTGGGGGCAGTGAAGGGACAGTGTTCCTACGTCCCCCAGATTCCCTTTCCCCCATATCTTCCTAGGTCAGCCTTAAGTGGCTAATGGCAGGAGGCTGTCTCACTGTTTATCCCAGACCTGCTCGATTGGGCTCTGAGGGCTCCAGTGATCAGAGCCCTGCCCCTGACTCATCCCAGGATGATGGGGCAGAGAGAGGTGGGCTGGGGCAGCAGGCGAACTCCTGTCCTGACTGGGTGGCTGCCTGGCCCCAGCGTGGCACCTCAGAGTGGAGTGAGGCTGGCAGGCAGGAGCAGGGCCCCCAGACTCTCCTCTGTCCTCCCCCACAGGCTCCTGGGCAGGGCGCTGGTGTACAGGGCGGCGTGGCTGTGCGGTGCTGGGAGCCCTGGGGCTGCTGGCTGGCGCGAGCTTGGGCTCGTGGCTTCTAGGTCAGTGCTGGGACCTCAGTGGTCGGGAGGGACAAAGGACAGGATCTAGGGGGTGCTGGGAGAGAGGAGCAGGTGCCGAGCAGGTGTTAGGGGCGGGCGGATGGGCGAGCATCTTTTCCATCCACTCTGAGTAGATGGCGAGTGGAGGAGGGGTGAGGTCCGCAGGATGGACTCAGGCTCTATGTAAAGAAGAACGTTTTAGTCCTGCGGTGAGAAATGTGCTCGGGTGGGGTTAGGGGCCCCAGGAGAGCAGAGGGGCCTGCTGGATGATCCAGGGAGGCCCTAGTCAAACTTTTCCCAGAGACCTTTCCCAGTCAGAGAGTGACAGAGTCAGAGAGAGCTCTGCCTGTCTTCTGTGTGCTGGGTGTGGACCTGCCTAAGGCGGGGTGGTGATGCGGGGGCCCCAGGAGGCTGCTTCCGCCTCCCTCTGCTGCAGGGGTCTTGTCCTGCTCCTTGGCCCCTTCCTGTAGGAATCCTTTCCGTCCCCCGGCCTTTTCACGGTGGCCCTCTTCCTGCCTTTGTCCTCTGAAGTGCTCCACCTGTGGCCAGCCGCCTCTCAGCCCGTTCCCGGGAACTTGCAGGATGAGGAGATGACCTTGAACTGCTCAGAGGCCAGTGGTGAGGAAGCCCTGCAACCCTCGCTTCCCAGAGCAGGTGGGCAACCCCCCCAAGGCTGGGAGACTCCCACCCCAGCTGCTGCACGGGTCTGAGATCCTCCCTTCTGACTGGGGGCCAGAGGACTAACGTGAAGGGCCAGGAGTTCACTGTCATTCCCCTGTGTCTCCGTGGTGTAAGGGTGGTGACACGATCCAGCCTTGAAGAGCTGATCTCTGAGTTTAGGGCTTCCAGCCCTCCCTGGGGACTGTCTTTAACTCTAGCTGGGGCAGAGCCAAGAGCCCAGGTTGGCAGGAGAGATGGCGACTTGCCATTTGGGGCTGAGTAAGCCTGCAGGTGTGTGTGGGGGGAGATGGGGGAGCCAGTGCGTGGCTGGCCAAGGTCTCTGGTAGAAGGCTGGGGACATCATTCCACATTGTCTCCCCCTTCCCCACCCCAATCTTGTCCCCTCCCCTCCAGGTAAGAGTTGAGGATCAGAAGATACGATGCTGCCAAGGCTGGGGTTAGAGTCAGTCACAGAGGTTAGCTGGGACGGCCTGGAGCTGCCTTTGGCTAGCTGTGTGTGCCTTTGGGTGAGTGACTTCTTTGAGCCGCCATTTCCTTCTCCATGAAATGCGGTAAAAAATATTCACTGCACCAAGTTGTAAGCTTGATAATAGCATAATATATGAGAGTTTAGCCTGGAAAAAGCAGATGCTCAGTAAATGGCGACCATCGCTGGTACCGTCACAAGATTTGAAACGTGGTCCTTGAACAGGTCACTTAACCTCTGCGCCTTAATTTCCTCTGCAGAGCAGGGAAGATGGGAATTCTCACCCCACAGGACTGCTGTGACACTTAGCGATGGAGCACGTTTGAAAGCACTTGGTTAAAACACAGAACTAAAATTCTGTGCAAAGAGGGGTTGTGTGTTCTCAGAACTGGCTGGATCCCTGGGGAGCATCTGGGTGACCCAGATGCTGTCATGAAGGCATCTTCGAGTCTCTTCGTAGCCAGGTCCGGCTTGCCCTGCCCACACCGCCCTTCCATCCTGCTGCAGGTGGGATGTGGCTTTGATGCTGTGGTTTCAGTATCTTTCAGAATAAACACCGAGGACTTCTTTCTGGAAGTGCAGGTGAGGGCCCGGCCAGGCTGGCTCCTGGTCTGCCACGAGGGCTGGAGCTCTGCCCTGGGGGTGCGGATCTGCCAGAGCCTCGGGCATCTCAGGTAACTGGGGCCAGACCCGGGGCCTGGGGAGGAGGGAGGGCTGGTGGGCGGGGTGAGGGACAGTGGAGACCTCTATCAGCCTGTCAGCATCAAAGTACTCAGGAAATGGCAAGAGGTCATTTTGGTCATCTCCTGGCCCCTGGGCATGACGGTACCCCAGCCTGTTTCTCTCCTTTGCACATCCCTGCTTTTTAACAATTATGAATCCCAGAAGAGGTCATTGTCAAAGTCTTGTTCAGTCACTATCCTGGTACCGTATCTCCCGCACATTCCGGTTATGATAACCCCCATCTCTCGTGCTGCAGTTTAAAGCCCATTTCCTCCTGTTCTGTTCCCTTCTCCTGCCAAGACTCACTCACGACAAGGCAGTGAACCTGTCTGACATCAGGCTGAACAGCTCCAGGGAGTTTGCCCGGCTCTCTCCTAGACTGGAAGGCCTCCTGGAGGAGGTGTGGCAGCCCAGGTAGGGCTTCTCATGAAGCTGAGTGATGCCCCTCGTTTCCTAGTGAGCAAGCCAGGAAAAAATCTTCCTAACATGGGACCCTGGTGGCCAGGACACTGGAGGTGTAAACAGGACGACAAAGGGGAACATTTCCCAATTGGAAATTACTAACTCAGTTCATAGGAGCCCTGCCCGTCAGAGTTTCACACACGTTATCCTATCCGCCCCTCGCAAGAATGGCAGGATTGGGTATTATTGTTAGAGGATTTGATATGGTACTCTGATTCTCATTTTACAAGTAGGGAAACTGAGACTCAGTGAGGTCAAGGGCTTTGTGCAAAGTCACAGAACTGATAAACAGTCAAGCCAAGTCTTGAAACCAGGCTTCTGGCTCCCAACTAGTGCCCTCTCACCCCTGCTGCACCTTTTTTGGAAAGTCTGGCAACTCAAGAGAGAGACGGTTGATGGCTTGGAACCTAGAGACCCTCCAGAGAAGAGGGCTCTGGGATGGACCCTTCCTCAAATCCTGGGGGCGGGTGCAAGCTGAGCAGGTCTTTGCCCTGCCTGGGTGTCCTAAGCTTTCTGGCAGCCTCCTGCCATCCCTGCATCGCCTTCCCCATCTGAACCTCTGGCCCCTGCTGTACAGCTCCTGTGCCCTGAGAGTCCGTCAGGGGAACGTGGCTGCCGATGAGGGAGGCTCAGAATGCATCCCTGTCTTGGATACCTGACCAGGCAAAGGGAAGGAGGGCTGGGATGGACTCCACTAGGAGACTGGAGGGCCGTGGGTATGGGAAACGAAGAAGCTGAGGACTCAGACACTGGGCTGCTGGGGCAAGAGATGAGTAAAGAAAGAGAAGAGGGCTTTGGTCCGAAAGGACTTGAGGTTTATGCTAAAAAAGAGGAGAGGAGAGAGAAGAGCAGGTGTATGAGCACATATGACCAGGAAAAGGTCTGGGGAGGTCAAGTCAGCTTAGAGAGGAGCATGGGGCCAAGAACCCTGTCCACTCAGTGACTGGTTTATCCTCTCAGCCACTGAGCACACATTTACGCAGGGGCCTGAGTGGGAGCAGCTGGATTTTCACGTCTGTGAATACTCTATTTGTGACTTTGGGCCCTGTGCAAATCGACCCCGGGGGACCACGATGTCCTGCGTGCCTGGGGCCATTGGGCAGAGGGTGCCCTGCTGGCCAGGACACCTGCTACGAGGAAGGGCCTGGGGGCTTGGGTGGAGGCAGGAGGCAGATGACTGTGGCTCTGGGAGAGGCCATCTCTGCTCCCCGCAACAACTCCCTCCTCCTCCACGCCCTCAGGTGGGTGTGCGGCCTTGGGTGGGGCCTTGGGTGGCCCACGCCCAGCTGCTTGCTTGCGCGCCTCTGTTTCACAGGGACAGCTGCACTTCCGGTCAAATTGTCTCCCTCAAATGCTCTGGTGAGTCCTGTCCTGGGTCCAGGAAGGTGGCGATGGGAGGAAGGCTCTCCCTAAGGGTGAGAGAGCCGCACGGAGAGGCTCAGCCGGGTCTGGAGTGGGGTTCCTTGCCCGCCTGCCCAACTGCCTGCTGGGCGCCTACTTGCAGACACAGTTCTGCCCAAGCAGAGCCATGTCTCAGCCTCTGTCACGTCCCCCACCAGCCGCTGGTCTGGGCAGGCGACCTCCTTGCTTCGCTGCCTGCCCTGGCCCCTGACACTCACCCCTCTTCTTCTGAAGAGCCCCAGAGGTGGATTAGCAGCTTCTGGAGACTAAGGAGGGTGGGGAACAAGGGGCCACACGGGAGACAGTCTGTGGCGTTCCTTTCACCCGTCTTCCCAGGCCCGTAGCCGTCTCGTCATCTGGCCTTCGTGCATCCGTCCGTGCACCAGTATCTGACCCCTCCTACGGGGCAGATATTTTCTTAGGTATTGAGGCTCCGTAGATAATGCAGCCGCCGTCCCTGCCCTCAGTGGGCTCACAGCCTGAGCTCACGTGCTCAGGACCAGGAGTCATGAGCGGGGGCCATCCACGCCGCGGGGCCACACTCCCAACAGTTAGCAGCACCGTGCCAGCATCCGCCTGTCTTCCTCTCCATCTCGCTGGTGCTTGTCTGTCTGCAGAGTGTGGGGCCAGGCCCCTGGCTTCCCGGATAGTCGGCGGGCAGGCGGTGGCTCCCGGACGCTGGCCCTGGCAGGCCAGTGTGGCCCTGGGCTCCCGGCACACGTGCGGGGGCTCCGTGCTGGCCCCACGCTGGGTGGTGACGGCGGCGCACTGTGTGCACAGGCAAGTCTGGGGAGGAGAGCGCCTCCGACGCCTCTTCTGTTTGGCTGTTGCTACGTCCTGTCTAAGATGTCCTTGTCCAACTGCCTGCCTCCCATGTCCGCTGCGCGTGGGCGCCGGTGGTGTTTGTGAACTTCTCCCTGTGCAGTGCCAAGAACAGCTTTGTTTAAATAGCCCTAATAATACAAACATTCTCTAGAAATAATACAAGTATTTTTTAGAATATTTACATTTAGGATATTTAGATTTGTTCGGGTTTTCAGCTTTTAAAATGCTCTCACACTCCCAGCACTTCGTGCTTCTAAACACTGATCACCACTGTAATTAAATCATTTTTCATGTGATTATTGGTTGAACGTCTTTCTCCCCCTTTAGACTGGAACATACATGGGAAGAGGGACTCTGTCTTGTTTCTCACTGAATCCAGCCCCTTTGTTGGTCTGTCCACTGCCTCGTCCCCGTGGCCCAGGACAGTCCTGGATGTAGCAGGGGCTTAATTACTACTGGTGGAAGGAATGAACGAGCTCTTCGGCTCTCTTGTTTGGTGGCAGGCAGGGCAGAGCGCGTAAGCCTCATCTTATAGCGAGGACTCTGAGGCCGGGAGGGCTGAAGCCCCTCCCCGAGAGCACAGCTAGGAAGGGGGAGACAGGACTGGTGGAAGCTTCACTGCCTTGGCTGAGAGTTACCATCTCACACAGGGCCTTCCCATTTGTCATAAAACCTGGTGGGGGTTATGCAGGAGAGAGGGGGTGGTGGTTGTAGATACCCCATACTGTCTCACTTCGCTCTCCATCAGTGCCTGAGCATTTATTAAGCACCTACTGCATGCCCAGGGTCTTGCCAGCTGCTAGGGGGATTCTGAGAGGCCCGGTTATGGGGTCCCACCAATAGCTCCCTCCACGCACTGCATCATTTACATCAGCCTCTTCGGCCCCTCCCTCCCCCGGGGCTCAGCATGGCTCCTGTGTGCAGTTTCAGGCTGTCCCGCCTGTCCAGCTGGCGGGTCCACGTGGGGCTGGTCAGCCACAGCACGGTCAGGCCACACCAGGGGGCTCTGGTGGAGCGGATCATCGCCCACCCTCTCTACAGCGCCCAGACCCACGACTACGACATGGCCCTCCTGCAGCTCCGGACCCCACTCCACTTCTCAGGTGAGGCTGTGGTGAGAGGAGCAGGCGCCGGGGAAAGGCGGAGAGGCAGGCTGGTTTCTAAGATTTCCTTGAACTGGGAACCTTAAAACCTTCACTTCTCTTGGTAGCTGTCGTGCGCTCTGGCATCACCTGGCCCTGAGGTGGCCCTGACTCTTCCATGTAATCCTTTGGGGACAAACATTCTGGCCCTTTTCACAGCCGGGCTGCAGGTGGGATTCGTCTCGAGGTCCCAAAGAGGAGCATCACAATTTCTCCATCTCCTGCAGGCTGCTCCGGCCCGGGCCCCAGGCTGGTGCCAGGTCCCAGCCAGGCCAGAGTTAAGAATAGTTAACTAGATAGTTAACAGTATCACAGTTAATAACTAGAACCGTGTTATGGTTAATAAGATTTCCTTTACCAAATATGCTTTCATCCAATCCTCATAACAGCCCCGACAGGGAGAGGAGGCAGGTGTATACAGGTAAGGATGCTGGCGTTCAGTGAGGGAAGTGACTCTCTTCAAGTTCACGAGGCAGACAGCCCCCCGGCCAGGGCTTCTCCCCCACAGCATCTCCCCTAGAAGGGCGGCTCTGCCACCTGCACGGGCCAGGCGCACTCACCTACAGACACACATACTCACACTTGTGGAAACACACACGCACGTGTGTGTGCCCTCAGATGCTCACACGGTCATGCCAGGCTCACAGGGGTACGCGTGCACGCTCATTCCTATGCATACATAGCCACGCCACACACACGCACGCTCACAAACACTCAGCACGCCTCCCTCCCGTTGCTACCTGGAGCCTTGGGTTTCCCGAACCACAGTTGCTGCTGTCTCTGCCCTGTTGTTCAACAATGAACACTTCTAAAGTGACTTAAATGTATTTAAAGGGAAACTTCAGGTTACACCCTAACTAGAGAACCCATATGACTAACAGTAAATAATAACCACAAAATAATAATAAGCACAGCAAATAATCACCACCGAAATGCAGAGAGTGAAAACAAAGCCACGCTCAAGTCGCAGCTCCAAGCTGTCCTCTGCAGAGCGGCCCCGCCCGGGGCGCCGTCTCCCCGCTTCGCGGGGGCGCACAGACAGGAGCAGAGCAGCGCCAGCCGGGGCTGTTCTCCTTGGTGCAGTCGAGGGGCTGAAAGAGAACTGGAGAGGGAATTCTTTCTCCCAGTGAGACGGTGTTTATCTCATGCATGTCTGCTCACTACCTAAAATCAGGTTTGGGCTCCGCCCCATCGGACCAGTCGGAACAATGCCCCAGCGGGGTCCAAACACCCTGAGGAAAATCTAAAACAGGTCATCATTAGGAGAGATTAGGAAGGAATGTCCACACCCCCTCAGTCCCAGGTGGGGGGTGCTCAGTGTGGACATCGCCCAGCCTTGGGCGCCCCATGAACTGCGGTTTCCACACTGTCCTCTGTGTGCATGGTGCCCCCCCAGGTGGTACAGCGCATGCGTGACCCGCCTAGTCGTACAGGAGGCTGGAACCAAGACAAGGAGGGGGCAAGGATGTCTGCCAGGCCTGCTCTTTTCCCAGCCTCAGGGGGAGGGAGGCCTGAGTGGGACCCAGGACCCCCACCAGACACCACACACTCTCCACAGACACCGTGGGTGCCGTGTGCCTGCCGGCTGAAGACCAAGATTTTCCGAGGGGCTCTCAGTGTTGGGTGTCTGGCTGGGGCCACACTGACACCAGCCACAGTGAGTCAGCTCCCAGGGCTCTGGATGCAAAAGGGGTGGGGGGTGGGGGGCATCCTTCCCTAAAGTGAGGCACCTCCACCTCCCACCGCCTTCTCCCCTGGCTGCAGGGCAGTGCCGGCCCCCTCCTCCTCTGGCATCACCTTTGGCCAGACCTGCGGGCCCGTCTTCCTTGCCTGCATCTTTCTGGGGGAACAACCCCATGTTTCCCCCAAACCCAGGCCCTTGCTTCCCCTTCCCTTGTCCTGGGAGCGCCAGGGCCTTGGCATCGGGTTGTATATGTGAGGTCTGCTCCTCCTCATTCCCTGCCCCCAGGTCTGACAGACCCCTGCCTCCTTGCCCAGAGTCCACAGCTCCCACCCTGGGACCCCCTCTTTGGGTCTCTGTGTCTCCCGGGCCTCTAACCCCCTCTTGCTGCTCTGCCTTCCTGGGGCCTGGCTCCGTGTCCTTCCATCTCTGCGTCTGCCTCCTGCAGCCCACAGCTCGGACATGCTCCAGGACACGACGGTGCCCCTGCTCAGCACCCAGCTCTGCAACAGCTCTTGCGTATACAGCGGGGCCCTCACACCCCGCATGCTGTGTGCGGGCTACCTGGACGGGAGGGCGGATGCATGCCAGGTGCGGCAGCCAGGGGCCTGGGGCGGGGTGGGCAGGGTGTGCGGGGCTGGTGGAGGGGTGTGGGGCTGAACATCCTCTCTAGGAGTGGGGAGTGCCCAGGCAAGTTGGCTGTGTGCTGAGGGTTTAGGAGGGCGAGACAAGATGGGATCCATCCTGGAAGTAGGGTGGTGTGGAATCTACGGTGGGCTCCCCGCCCTGGGGTGGTCTGGATCCCCTCTCCCAGGAAGGACTAACTGCTTGTTTCTCTTGTCCTGGTGCCTGGATCCCTCAGGGGGATAGCGGGGGCCCCCTGGTGTGCCTGGACGGGGGCACATGGCGCCTGGTGGGGGTGGTCAGCTGGGGCCATGGCTGCGCGGAGCCCAACCACCCCGGCGTCTACGCCAAAGTTGCCGAGTTCCTGGACTGGATCCACGACACCACGCAGGTGAATGTGGGGCCAGGTGGGGAAGACCTGCTTGTAGAGGACCCAACCCTCGAAAATCGTGACCTCTTAGGCCTGGGCCCTCCTGGGGGCTGGGGAATGTCCCCAGAGTGGGAGGGGGAAGAGGTGACACTTCTAACGTTGAATCCATTTGATCAGTTTAACCACTGACTCCGGAAAAGTAGACCTGATTTTGTAGCCCAGATTTGCCGTTTCCTGTTGATTCTGGCAAATTCCTGACCTTGGTCATAACCATCGTGGCTGCCTTGTGTGCTAGTATGTGTGATGATCACATGAGGTCAGGCCTGCCCAGTGCTGGCTCAGAGTGAGTGACCCTGGTGTTATTATGTCTCTACTTAGGACCATTACTCATCCCTGGACGTGCCTGCCCTCCCTGCACTAGGGAGAGAGCTCAGTTTAGGAGCTTGGGTTCAGCGAAAATTAATTCTGTGTGCTCTGGGCGGGCCACTCACCTTCATCTGTGTGGTGGGAGAGCCAAGTGAGAGAATGCGTACAGAAGCGCATCATTTGTATGAAGTATTTTACCAATGCAGGGCGTGACAATGGGAAAAGTTGGGCTCAGAGCAGGTGGTAGATGATAAACTCTGGAGTTTGCAGGGGACACAGGCATTCATCTTCTCATTCAAACCTTATAAAAAAAAACTGGGAGGAGCAGATAGCTTAGCCCCATTTGATAGAAGTGGAAAGGAAGGTTCTGGATGGTTAAGTGGTGTCTTACAGTGAAAGCGACTCGGCTGATGGATGGTGGATCAGCTCCTTTCTCTTTCAGCCCAGGACCGCTTCCTCTAGTCCTGTTGTCTCCTCCATCTCACCGCATACCAGCCTCATGTTTCCTGGGGTCTCTGGCAGGTCGACTAGATGGAGAAGGAGCAGCAGCCCTGGATGCAGAAGCCATGGATCTCTTATCACTGCACAGGAGACAGTCACCACCCAAGGGCCAGCCTCTGGACCACAGGGCCTCTCCCCTCGGGCCCTGATTTCCAGTCCCTCTGTCTCATCAGAGAGCCTCAGTGACAGGAGAGATGCTGGGGCAGGGTTGGGAAGGTGGGGGATCTGAGGGGTCGGGGGAGGAGCTGGAGGGGAAGAGGCTGCTGGCAGCAGCTGGGAGCCTGCCCTTCTGCCCCTCCCCTCCCCAGCTCTTGTACACGTCTTTTGGGAGGATGCTCAGGGATGCCCTGGGTCTGGCTTCTCCCTGTGCTCTCAGGCGGGGCAAGTGTCTCCCTAGAAGCCCAGGCTGGGACGCTCCTGGGCAGATGGGGTCAACCAGGTTAAGCCCATGGAGTCAGGATCCTCCCAACTCTCCTGTCGATCTCACCTACTTCCTGCCCTCACCTGGCTCTGGCTGGCCTTGCTGGGGCAGGGGGCACTGTAAGAACACTCTGGTTGGTGTCGGAATTGGATGTAGGTTTTAAAATGACAGTTCTGTGAACTGGTCCAAGGACTTCCGGTATTAAAGTGAAGTGATGTATGGTCTTGGTCGCATCCTCCTTCCAACCCCACTTCGCTTTCTCACAGACACATTAAGGAGTAGTAGAATTACAGTTGTCCTCCCATACATGTTTCTTGAAGCTCTGGAACTGATTCCTACTCATCTCTCGAGAATTTTGGCATATACCCATTTATATAATTCTTTACATCTATTAAAGCTGCATGTCCTGATTGGCCACAGAAAGCCCCAGCCGTCCAGGGGCTCTGATGCTGCAAGTGTGACTGTCACTGAGTCAGAGCTCCCTCGGGGAGGGTGCTCCCCACAAGACCCCCCCTCTCCTTAGCTCTCCTTTAAGAACTGAGCCTTCGGCTCAGGGAGGTGTTTTTCTGCACTTCTGCCCAGTTAGCATTTTCCTCGTTAAGCTTCCCTGCAACTCTCTCCTCTCTAGCAATTACAATGCAATTGGCATCTTGTTTCTAAAAACTGCAATGAATTTTTTATGGTGCTTACCCAAGGAAATGCAATTAGCGTTCAGCAATAACACAACTTTTTCGTGAGTTTATCAGCATTTTTTTTTTTAGGGGGTAGTACAAATGAATATTCATTCCTGGAGGGTCGGCTTCCTTTGCATGAAGGGCACTCAAAAAAAAAGGGCCTCAATCTACAGTCGTTTTATTACCTGGGGAAGTGGTTGCTGGGAGTCCGCTGCCAGACTGCAGAAGCAGTGTGGGAGAGGCCCGGGCAGGTGGCAGCCAGCCTCACGCTCTGTTCTTAGAGCCCCAGCCTCCTGCCTCCATCCCGAGACCAGCATTTACTCCCTGATCTTGTGAAGTCTCAGGGCTGCGGCTCCCCCTGGGTTGGGGAGTTACCAGCACATCCATCAGTGATGCTCTTTTTTTGGGTTTCTGATGTCCTCCTCATACGAATTTGCTTATTTAAAGGGAGGTTTTTACTCACCACGGTCATTATGACCTGTTAATCTTCAGTAACTCTTGGAGCCTACTTTCTCACACGTGGCATCTCATTTAAATCCCACACCATCTCTGTGGCGCAGAGATTATTATTGTGCCCATTTCACAGGCGAGAAAATTAGTTCAGAAAGATTAAGTGACTCCCCCAGGACCAGCCAGCTAATCAGTGCCAAAGCCCGGATGTGAGCCTGGGGTCTTTTTACTCCAAATCCACATCCCGGTTTTGCACGTGGATGAGCGAGATGGTCCAACACCGCACAGAAGGACAGGCCTGGAAGGCACTCATCACCTGGTTTAGTCCCCTGCCGACAGTAGTGCTTTGCCATCCCTACCTTTTATAGGTGAGGAAACCAGAATCTGGGAAGCGGCTGCTGCCAGAGACCCTTCCTGGGCACTATTCTTGCAGATTTCCAGTTCTGCGTGGTCTGACTTAAATGTAACAAGTGAGCATCTTCCACAGGAGGACGGTAAAGAGAACGCTCATTAGAGAATTTGCTAATAGCGAATCCCCAGTTACCGATAGAAGGTCCCTGTAACTTTCGCTGGGCGACCAGTCAGATCTACAGACTCAGAGGCTCTCGCTTGCCCTTCCTGTGCTGGCATCTGCCACTCCAGTGCTTAGGAAAGTGAGGAGAAGTGAGTGCCCTGGGCTGGCTGCTGGAGAGCAGGGCTGGAGATGGGGGCAAGGAAGGATGGGAAGATTCAGGTCCAGAAGGATTTTAATGAGGACCAGCTGGGTGCCCAGCTGTGTTAAGCTCAGCAGGGAACTCAGAGCTAGAGAAGCCGGCTGGCTGCCGTATTGGAGTGGTGAGACTTATTTTCAACAAATGATTAGTGGCCAGCCAGGCACAAAGCTGAGTGGTGAGGCAGTAATTGCTAAGGGAGCTCCAAGGACCCATTGTTGACTAAGTCAGGGTGTTTCTGTGTGTGCAGGAAGCCTGTCTCTCCCCCCAAGGATTCAGCGTCCCACCTGGGATGCCTGGGCGGAGCTTGTCAGCCTCCTGAGACGCCCCTGGAGGGGGACTCCTGGCTGCCAGGTCCAGGGCAGAGCCCTTCTCTGTGCTTTTGGGGTCTGGAGGGTCCAGTAGGGTGCAGACTCTCCTTGTGAGACTTTTGCTGGCGTCCCGCTTCTCCTAGGAGTTGCTATGAACAAGGGGACAGCCCCATCGTTCCCTGGGAACATTTCTCAGGCTCTTGCCTGCATTTTATTTTTGGAGGAACTGGGCTCACCCACAATAGGACAAAACCGGAAATGCTACAAATGCTGACAGCTGGTACAGTAGCCGTCAGGAGATGGTTTTCCATCTCCATTGTTTTCTCTCTTCTCCCTTCTCTGCGCTCTCCTGGTGGTGCACGTAGGACCCTCAAAAGGGAACTCACCTATACCTGCTCCTAGGCTCCAGCCTCCCTCAGCACCCTAGGTTTGATCCCTCCCCACCTTCCTACTCAGACACACTGGGATGGATCTTTGGGTTTGCTTCATGCCTGGGGCTCTTCTTCCTGCTAAACTGCTGGGAACCCAGTGTGGTTAATGGCTCTTTAAACTGTGTCTTAAACAGCTCCATTTCTAGGAAGTCTCCAGGTAGCAGGTGGGGAGTAGCTTCCTGCTGAGGGGTGAGGCTGGTTTTTCTTACACATTCCAAGGCCAAGAAAGGGACGGGTGGAGCCTGCAGGCACCCTCTGCAGGGTTCCAGCACCCCGGAAGCCCCAGGGCAGGGCAGTACTGGGGCTGGTGCTGGAGTGGACCAAGGTGGGGACTCAAACAGAAGAGAGAGAGGAGTCCTGGTTCCAGAAGGTGCGATCTCCCACTCAGGTGCCTCTCCCAGAGTAGCATGTGGGTTCCAGGAAGACAGTGGCTTTCCTAAGGCTGGGCTTATCTTGTGAGCATCCTCCTGTCCAAGGAAGCTCTGGCTGTGGCATCTGATAGTGGACAGTCCCATCTGGGTCTCCAACCACTTGAGAACATGCTGTCCTGAGCTAGTAACAGCCTCCCCGGAGTCTGGTCTCCCACCAATCAAATAAGGGGTTTGGGCGAGGCCGTCTCCATGGGGTCTGCCTTGTCAGGCTAGCTTTAACGCAAACCTCTGTTGCCTCTGGAGACACCTGCCTTCCCCACAAAGTGCTGTTGGTCACCCGTGGAGAAGAGCTTCTTCCTAGGGACAGATCTAAGGCAACCAGCTTGCTCTGGCATCCCTGCCCCACTGAGTCCCTGGGAGGATGGGGCACCAGGCAGAAGACCTTAAAACCGTCTTTCTCATCTCCTTCTGCCCCGTGTTTGTACCCTGGCAAAGGGTTCAAGAACAGGTTTTCTCAGGGGCTACCCAGCTCCCTTCCCAACACCCCAGGCTCTGGGTGGGGCCCCCTGAGCACCAGCTCCTTGAAGACAGTCAGGAAACTTCCTTCCTGCCTCGAAGACCACGGGCACCTTCCTTCTGCCTCGTCTCCCTTGACAGCTCCTAAACTGCCCATGGGCCCCTCTGCTCACTAGCCTTTCCTCCTGCAGGTGGTCAGTAATGAAGGAAGTTTTCGGCCCACGGAACCATTACCAGGCAACTTGGGTCTAGGTCATCCTCTCTCCCGAGCCATGTGCCAGGTTCACAGAGGGTCCCTCAGGGTGACCCCCACCTTTCCGGGTTGCCCAGGACTGCCCAAGTTTTTAACACCAAAAGCCCCAGGTCCCCAGAAACCCTGCAGTCCTGGGCGAACCACCGGGACCGTGGGTCACGCTAAGTCCATTGCCTGTCTTCTGTAGAAAAGATGTTCTGCAAAATCCAGTGTCGCTTGGCCACCTCTGGTCCCTCTTTGGTCTGAATGAGCTTAAAGGAAGCCTTCCCTGGTGGCCCAGAGTTGCAGGGGGAGAAGGCTCCAGGGAATTCTCGAGATCCAAACTGATTTGCCAGACTCCCACATCGGCAGATGCTGCCTGGGCCCAGGGGCTGCTGGAGCGGGAGTCCCCACTTCCCATGGCCCACAGCTGACCTGGCCGCCCCTCCCTCCCCTCGCCGGCTTCTCATCCAGCAACCAGGGCAGCCAGACCTCATCCTGCCTGATGTTTTGAGCCAACATTCCTGCCCGGGGAGCTCTCCTGCAGTTTTGAGAGGCAGACACCCTGCTGCTTCTATAATCCGTGGATATTGACTTCCCGGATTCCCCAGGTCTCACTGATTTCTGGTTCCCAGAGCCTGGTATGGGGCTCAGCATGTGGCAGGTGCTCATGGAGCCCACTGGGAAGGAGGAGATGCGGGGGTGGGGATGAGGGAAGGCCGCCACCCCTACCGGACCTGGGCAGGTCTCTCCTCCTGGCCTCTGCCTTCCGGAGGGAATCAGAGAGGAGCAAAAAGAGACTGCCAGACTGCAGGATCCCACAGGGGTTTGGGGGGTTTGTTTTTCCTCCACACTGTCTGCAGAGGTGAGAGCATGAATAAAAGAGTGAGGAAGATTTACTGTTCCCACAGCCTGGCGGTAGCCCTGTGTTTGCACAGCGGATCCAGGGGAGGAGGGGCTGGAGCAGGTGGGGAGCGATGCTGGGACTCAGGGAACATCAGACTCTTGCCAGTCTTCCTGCAAGGCCCCTGGGGTGGGGAGCCGAAAGTGAGGCTGGGAGGGGTGGACCTAGGCCAGCTCTCCAGAGTGACCCCTCCCCCCGCCCTCCAGCCTCCCCCCTGCAGGAACCAATAGCAGACAGCTTGGGCCCCAGAATCTCTAAACCCAAGGCCACGTGGTGGGCCTGACATGGTGCTGCCAACGGGGAGCCCCAAAAGAAGGGACTTCAGGCTGGGCTAATGTGTTGTGGCCTTGGTAATGGACACAACAGAGAAATGACTTTTCCCATGGCCCAGCCTGGCCTGGGGCTGGCATGAGGACCCTTTCTGCTGAAAGTGACCAGGACAGGGTCCAGTGTTACCTCTGCACGTATGTCCAAGACTATACGGCCCGTGTCTTGATGACATTGTACAGTTCCCAAGGCCACCAAAAGATGGGTCACTTTTTGTCCAAAGTCAATTTTAATGGGTCACACCGGTGATGGGAGGAGCAGAAGAGAGGAAAGTCTGGGGGACTTGGGGAGGTGGCCACTGGGAGATGAGGTGACCCGTATTGTGTGTGTGGGTGTCTGTGTGCCTGTGGGTTCCTGTGTCTGCATGTGTGTACGTGTGTATGTGTGTGTGCACGTGTGTATCTGTGAGTGTCTGGGTGTATTTTTGTGTGTCTGTGTATTTGTGTGTGCCTTTGTGTCTGAGTGTGTGTGCTTAAGTTCTCTGGCAGGAGGAGGGGGCAGGAGACACAAGGAGTCTGGGGGAAGGCGCTACAGAATTCGTCCCCTAACCCTGAAGAGGCAGATCTCACCGGCCAGTTTCCACATACAGAGGTCCCCCCCACCTTTACGGCCCCCTCCATGGACAGTGTCAGGGGATTTCTCAGGCAGAGTACTTCTTCCTCACCAAAAACGCCCTTGTTCTTCAGAGCCACCACGCTCACCACCCCCTCTCTCTCTCTCTCACACACACACACACCCTTAGCACTCTACCCCGGCAGGCCTGGTCATAAATTACTACCCAGAATTAATCACAGCGGTCATCTGTCAGAATACAGACCTGCAGTAGCATGGGTGTGGGGTTGGGGGTGTGGTCATGTCCCCACAGGGGCTTCTGAATCTTAAGTCACCCTCTCCAGACGGCTTCCCCCAAGCCCACTTTGCCATTTGTGGGGCCTAGGGCAAGGGTGTGCGCGGAAGGCCACATACCATGTACCTAAAGAGTTAAAAGTAACACACCAAACTAACAAGCTGTTAAATTAAAAATGTTCTCTCTTTTTGCCATGACAAATATACCTTCCTAAGGATGTGGACGGCCACATTCAAGTTGGGAATCCTTGAGTCTCTGGCTTCTGTCCTGGAGCACAGTGGGATGGGAGGGCCTACACAGGCCACGTGGGGGCCAAGCGGGCACCCGCCCTGCCCTCAGGGAGAGAGGCCTGGGCAGCCTCAGGGCCACTTGAATTCCAGGAAGGGCCGCACGGGCTCTGGGTGGGCACGTCACCTCAACCCTGTGAGCCTCTCCCCTCAGGGGCGGTCTGACCAGAAAGGGCTAGTCTGCTTACAGCAGCCAAGGCACGGAAGCGACCTGAAAGTCCATCAACAGATGAACGGTGAAGAAGATGTAGTAGATACATACAATGGAATGTGACTCCGCCATAAAAGGAATGAAATAATGCCATGTGCAGCAACACGGATGGAGGTGATCATACTAAGTGAAGTAAGTCAGACCGAGAAAGACAAATACGGTATCACTTCCATGTGGAATCTAAAAAAATGACACAAATGAACTTATTTCCAAAGCGAAAACAGACTCACAGACATAGAAAACAAACCTACAGTTACTAAAGGGGAAAGACGGGGAGAGGGATAAATTAGGAGTCTGGGGTTAGCAGACATGAGCTACTGTATATAAAACAGATAAACAACAGGGTCTGACTGTGTAGCACCAAGCTATATTCAATAGCTTGTAATACCTAGAATGAAGAAGAACATGAATATATGAATAACTAAATCACTATGCTGTACGCCAGAAACTAACACAACATTGTAAGTCAACTAAACTTTGATTAAAAACAAGGGCCAGGACAGCAGGGCTGGGACAAGGGTGGGGCAGGTGAGGCAGGCTCTTGGGGTCACAGGGGGCAGGCTGGCTGCTGCCTCACCCTGGTGTCCCTACAGCACAGGGTCCTACAGAGCCAGCAGCCCAGAGCTGGGGGGGCTTGTTGTGTCTGGTCTCCGTGGGAGTTGAAATTGATTCCAGCCCATCAAGGGAGGCAGAGGGAAGATCACAGAAGTAGAGGGTCCCCCTGTGCACCCCGACTCCTCTGCAGTATTATGAAGCACCCCGGCCACATTTCGGGGAGCTCCACTTCCACCCCAGCCGAGCCCCTGTGGTGGTCCATGGGCTCATGCCTGGTGGAAAAATACCCAGAAGGATTCACTAGGAATTCCACTCACGTGCTTTCTCGGAAATTAATTGAGATAAACACGGACCAAATGGCTGGTGTACAAACAGACTGCACCCCAGGGCTCTCTCACGGAACAGAACTCAATTCACACTACGGTGGGTCAAGGCTAATCAGAAACACGGATGTGCAGGGTCACAGAAAGGGTACGGGAGAGGAGCTGGGGTGTGAATCTGTCAGCATGTTGGAGAGATGGGGATTAAACTCATTACGGACTGGATTGTAGCCCCCTTTCCCCACCCTCTTCCCAGTGCATGTGTTGAGGCCCCAACCCTCCATGTGACTGTATTTGGAGTAGGGCCTTTAGGGAGGTGGTTTAGGTTAAATGAGATCTTAAGGGGAAGACCCTAATCCGATAGGACCGGGGTCCTTTTAAGAAGAGGAAGGGACACCAGAGCTCTCTCTCTTTTCTCCATCACACGGAGAAGAGGCCATGTGAAGACACAGCACGCCGGGAGGGAGTTCTCACCAGAAACCCGCCCTGCGGGTACCTTGATCTTGGACTTCCAGCCTCCAGAGCTGTGAGAAATAGATTTCTGTGCTTTAAGCCACCCAGGCTGTGGCTTTCTGTATGGCGCCCCTAGCAGACTAACAGAAAACCAAATCACTGTAGAAGACACTCATAAAACAGTAGAATAAACGCTACAGTAGCTCAGGGTACCCCAGCCTGATATGGAGCGGGCAGCTCGGGCATTCGGTTTAACCAGGTGTAGGAGGCATTCAGGGGAGGCTGGGCGGGAGGAGAGAAGAGGGCTGGCCTCGGTGCCCTGAAGTCTGGGTCCTACCCTGGCTTCCATCGCTTGTTAACGAGCCCAGCTGTTGCTGCACTTTGCTGAGTTTATATTTTCTCCTCTATGTAATGGGATTAATAATACGTATCCCGTGTAACTCACAAGAGTAGTAAATTAAACAAGGGGAAGGCTTTGGAGACTGCGCGGAGCTAGGCAAATGTAAAGGGCTGCTGTTTCCGACCTGTAGGGGCAAATCTCCCTGATGTCTTATCCGTTCAGTCAAACCCCATTTACTGAGTGTCCTCTTGACCTTACATGCCCTCTACGCCTTGAATAAAATAGCACTGCTTTCAGGAAGGTTATGATCTAGTTGGGAACAGACACGAAAAACAGGTTGTATTTATTATTTGCTGAGCAGCACAAATATGGAATATTTTGAAAGAATTTGCTACAACCACGTTAGGACCATTTACAAACAGACGCTTGTTGCCAAGAAGGAATTGATGTGGTAAATGTGGAAATTTCCCACCTAGTGTATCAGCAGACAAGGTTTGAAAGAAACAAATGGAGGCAAATAATGTTTCGATCGTAACCTCACAAGTGTGGTTTCCATACCAACACATTTTTGTGCAGAATGAAAAGCCCAAGACAAAATGCTGCCTTGAATTCACAATATGGCTAGCCTTGGTTGAATCACGTTTTTAAATAGAAAAGGTGAACGCCCCTCTTCCCCCAACCAGTGCCTGGCCAAAGCGTGCATGCTCCCAAGGACGTACACAAAAACACAATGGTGGGTAAACAGGGTCCTCAGAGGGGTCAGATCAGGCTTTTCTTGGGATCCTGGGTTCTAACCCTGGCCCATCACTTTATGTCTCTGGGTCTCAGTTTCTTCATCTGTATAATAGGAGTAATACTGCCTTGTAAGGTTTATTATCATGAAATCAAAATGAGATCAAATGTATTGTTGTCTTGAAAGAGCAAGTAACAAGAGCAGCTGCACAGGTGGTCCAGAACATAGCTCCATCTGGAAGGGCTTTTTCCACGCCTCCAGGAGGTGGGCAGGCAGAGCGCAGGGGCTGCAGGTGAGTTCTGTGCCTGTCTTGTCAGTCCCATCACCCTGGAGGACCCAGTCCTGCAGCATCTCTCCTGCTGGCCTCTGACCCTCCCTTCCTCTCTCCTTGCAGTCCTCCTTTCTCTCCTCTTCCTTTCCCTCTTCCCTCCCTCCTTCCCACCTTCCTTTCCTTTGTTCTTATTAGCATCTGCAGTGTGCCAGACTGTAAAGATAAATATCTCGCTGTTTTAGTAGAAGCTCGAAGTCCTGTGGGAACTTGGAGACGGGGCGGGGCCAGGAGTCAGGTGCGACAGGAGCGCGGAGAAGGTGTGGCGCTGGGAAAGGAGATTCTGCTTGAGTTGGAACTTGACTGATGAACGTCAGTTGAGTTGGGGCAGGGGGGCAGCGGGACGTGGCTGGGAGAGGAAGAGAGAATGAGGGCATTTTGGGTCAAGGCAACAGCACGAGATGCCTGACATTTCTGGGAAATACCACATAGTTCTGTGCAGGTGGCCTATGACTATGGACCAGGAGCAGGTCTGATGCCAGTGAACGATACGTGGGAACAAGCCAAGGAGTCCTCACTTTGCTTTAGGGGAAAAGATAAAGTAGTGAAGCAGGAGAGAGTGGTGTTCATATACCATGGGAGCCTGTGAGTATGTCGTGGAGAGTGTATAATGCTTGGGAGAGGCATGCAGGTGGGTTGGGGGCCCTGGCACAGCATTATAACTACTAGAGTAGGATTTCAAACTTCTGTTATTTTTTAAATTTTTTTTGGAGGGGGAGGTAATTAGTGATTTCTTTGTTTGTTTGTTTATTTATTTAAATAGAGGTACAGGGATTGCTTTTGTTAAATAAAATATTGATGGTTAGAAAAAAAAAATAAAATAAATAGAGGTACAGGGGACTGAACCCAGGACCTTGTGCTCATGCTAAGCATGCACTCTACCACTGAGCTCTACCCTCCCCCCCACTCAAACGTCTTTTAAAGATAAAATCTTTATTTGGAACCTTCAAATCGATGAGCCAAAAGCAATGTTTTGGTAGCGTGCATTTATTTACAGTTCCAAACTGGTGACACCTGCTTAGCATAAAATCAGCGTGAATGATGGTGTCATTTTGCAATCAAAGTTATAGCCAGGGGCCGTCCATCAAATTGCAGAGTCAGACGGCTTCTGGACCCCGTTTACCTGCAGGCTTTGGTGTGGTGGCAGAGTACCAGGAAACCCTGACTTCTGCAGTTGAGTAGTTGCTAATAACAACAGGATTTTTCACAGCTTGACTTTTAGTCTTAGGGCACTCTTTAATTAAAAGAGGAAAACCTCATTCAGAGGCTTGTATAAAAAGGAGTTAATTCTGTATCTTAAGTTAATGGGCTGATGGTCTCCATAGACCAAAATTGGGTATAAAACATTTTCATTATGATTTTGTTTGTTTAAAATATGTCTTAGCTGGGGCTATCATAACAAAATACTGTACGCTGGGTGCCTTGAACAACGGAAATGTATTTTCTCATAGTTCTGGAGGATGGAAAGTCCTAAGATCAAGGTCTAGAAGGGTTTGGTTTCTGGTGAGGCTGCTCTTCCTGGCGTATAAATGGTCACTTTCTTGTCATGTCCTCACATGATGGAGAGAGAGTTCTGGTTTCTCTTCCTATGAGGACACCAGGTCCATCATGGGGTCCCTACCCTTGTTACCTCATCCAAACCTAATTATCTCCCAAAGGCCTCATCTCCAAATACCATCACATTGGGGGTTAGAGCTTCAACATGTGAATTTTGGGGGATCACAAACATTTAGTCCATAACAGTCCTATAGCACAAAGAAATCCTGATTTGCACAGTTAAATAGCTGCAAACAGCGATAGATTTTTTGTAGCTCGACTTTCAGTCTCAAAACATTCTCTAATTCAGAAGGGAAACCTTGATTCAGCAACGAGTTATTTTGGCATCCAAGTAAATGGGCTGCTGTTCTCCGTGTACCCAAACTGCATGTATCACATTTTCATTGTGCTTCAGGTGGTTAAGGTATATTTCAAGTGAAATTTAAATCAGATACTTGAGAACTCCCAAGCCACATGTGGAAACTGAAGATACACAAGATTATCCTTACCCGAGGATGAAGGGTATTCCGTGACTTGTGTGTTTTGGTCATTCACTGGGGGACTGAGCTGGCCCTCACCATGGCTGAAGTTGGACAATTCGAGTTGTATTAATAACATTTCTTCCGGGTGGGTGTTGAGAGGTGCTTCTCTTAAAACTGGTAGGAGTGTGTGTGTGTGTGTGTGTGTGTGAGTGTGTGCGTGTATGTGTGTGGCTACACTGGCTTCATCTTTCCTACGGTCAGCATGTTGCGTTTTTATAATCTTGGTACCTGTTTGATCTGATTTGTGGGCTTTGGGAAGATCCCAGCAAGCTGGAGATGTCAAGCCACTGAGAGATCTCACATCCGTCTGGAAGCTCCTGCCTGCGTACACTCATAGAGATTCTGCAGGGTACAAAACTCATCCACAGGAGACTGGTAGCAGCTCCTTTTAACTGAGCAACTACTATGTGCCGGGCACTGTTTGATGCACTGTCTATGCACCAACATTTTAAATCTTTGCAACAACCCTATGAGATGATTGCTATTGTTACCTCCATCTTACAGGTGAGGAGACTGAGGCACCGAGAAGCTCAGCATCCTGCCCGAAGTCAAGTGGCAGAGCTGGGGTTCGAATCCACAGTCTGGCTCTAGAGTCTGCACACCTGGTCACTATGTTTCCTTGTGCCCCTGGAAGGTCAGAATTCACATTAGACCTCTGAGGTCAAATATCTTATCATATCATATGAAAATATGTTTTATACCCAGTTTTGGTATATGGAGACCATCAAAGGAATGAACATTGCCTTTGTCCCTTAATTTTTCTCAGTGATGCCCTCAGTGCTAATCACAGAGCGTGTGTTCCTCTGATGAGGTTCAGGATGAGGTTTTAGTAGTAACTGTGTAATATGCAGTAGGTAGGGCAAGGGGTCGTAAATGCACGTTAATTTCTTGGAAATGTACACTTTGGAGCTGGCCTTGAGCCCTCTATGGTCTGGATTCATGATGCCACCATGAAGTATCAGCTATCATAGTCAGTAAACTGTCCTATGGGGCTCTGAGCCAGGAAGCTTCTGTTTATTTCTTATCTATTTTTATTGAAGTATAGTTGATTTACAATGTTTCAGATGTATAGCAGAAGATTCAGTTCTATATACATATATATGTTCTTTTCAGATTCTTTTCCATTATAGCTTATTACAAGGTATTGAATATAGTTCCCTGTGCTCTGCAAGTAGGTCCTTGTTTACCTGTTTTGTATATGGTAGTGTGTATCATCTGTTAATCTGAAATTTTAAATTTATCTCTCCCCCTCCTTTCTCCTCTGTTTGTTTTTCAATTGCGGGATCCAAGACACCGAGAGGGTGGGACAGAGCCGCTGCAGAAAGGTGGTGGGATACCGAGGCTGTGGTTGCGCTGTGATCCTGGCCCCCAAATCCTCCTTAGACCCACCTTCTTCTCGTCTTGGTCCTTCTAAGTAAAGAGAAACAGCCCATTAAGGCTCCACTGAAGGTAGGAGGTTGAAAGCTTAAGAGGAGACAGGAATGAAAGGAAATCTCGAAGCAGCTAAATTGATAGGAACCTGCAGGGTAGTGGCAGCCACTGCAGACCCAGTCTATTACGGGAAGGTCCCGAGAGGCCAGGCTGGATCTTTCTCAAGAACAAGCACTAAACCCGGAGGACTGAGTGAGTGAAGACACTGAGTAAATGAAGCCAGTCAGAACCGCGCAGATGGGCAGGACCAGCGCGCCAAGTCAGGTCACGGTCGGGGTGGGCAGCCGACCCGTTTGCCCGATTTCAGAGTGGCCACCACACCTTGAAGCTGTAAAGAGTTTATTTCAGGATTAGCAAAAGGAATCTCCTGCTGGGAGCAGTTTTATGCAGCTTGTTATCCTTGGCGTTCACACCGGAGAAGAATCACATCAAAGAAGGACTGAATGGGTTCTTGGACAGTGGTGGGGAGAGGGCTGTGAAGGGGAGGCAGGGAGGTGCAGGGAGGCTGCCGGAGCTCACGCACTCATCCCTGTGGAGTTCAGCCGCCTCCCCCGACCGCTGGTGCCGCCGCACACCCACGTGGACACAAGTCATGATGCCAAGTGACTCTTGAGGGCTTCTGACCGGGTTCCAGTGTGCGGTACCCACTCCCCGGTTCAGTCTGAGCATCAGGCTCAGAGATCTCGTACCCCTTACCCATTGCCCACAAACTCAAGGGGTCGGCTCCAAGGGCAAGCTGAGCTTAGGCCCCTCCACGAGCAAGGAACTGGTTCCGGCCTCACCACGGCTCTGAGAGTTGAGTGTGTGGCTTCTTTGCTTGTGGCCAAAGCATTGCCCCTAGCTCAAAGGGCAGGGAGGGAGCCAGTGCCTTGGGGACACCTCCTCCGTATCAGGCACCTGAGCCAGGCATGTTAACTATGCTGGTTTACTGAATCTTTACAAAAACCCTGCTGGGGGGTGGTCTATTCTCTTTTGTGTGTAAATGGGGAAACTGAGGCTCAGAGAGGCTAAGTAACACACCCGAGTTCACACAACTGGTGAGGGGTAGGGACAGGGTTCAGTTATACATTTTGGGAGGATTCCAAAATCTGCTTTCCTTGCATTACCTGTGCCTCCTAAGCAGAGAGCAAGAGGCTCACCTGTTCCCCCAAACCCAGGAGCAGGTGCCTCCCAGCAGGGCCCTGAATATTCCTCATGGGACTCAGAGGCTCTCAGTCCTTGCCCTGACATGGGGCAAGTCTTCTGACCGTTCTGAGCCTCAGTTTCCAACATGGATAAAATGGAAATAATACACTCCCCTCCCCTTTGCAGGGTTGTGAACAGAAGGTGACAGCAACTCTGCAGAAGCCCTTTGTCACCGCCAGGGGCACATTCATCCATGGAGCTTTTTGGGGATAGAATGATTGGCGTTAGACCGCCCCGTGAGTTCACTCCTCTCTTCCTGGACACGCACCGCTGGGGGGGATCTCAGGAAGAATGTGGGTCCCCAAACATCCTGGGCTCGAATGATGAAGGTATCACTATTCAGCCAAGAGGAAAGTCATTTATAGAATTCCTTTCGGGGTCTGGTCTGGTGGCTGTGGCGGAGAATGAGGAAAAATCCATCTAAGAGGCGAAATTTTCTTTTGTGCCAGAAAGGAAGTCAGTGTTTTTTAATCTAAGGCCTGGGCAGCCAGCCAAACTGCAGAGGACAGTGGAAGGTTCCCCGGGGCTGGAGGGGAAGGCAGGCCACAAGTCAGTTCCCCATGAAGACAGCGGCTCCAGCCAGAATCCCAGGCATCTCGTCTTTTAAGAATTGGATGGGGGAGTGGAGAGTGTTGGGAAATGCAGGGGGAGATGAAATGTCTTTGTAGACCCCCTGGGAAGGCCCCGCGAGGCTCTGCTCAGGGGGGCTTGGCTTAGCCCTGCAGTGCAGGAGGCCGTGGGCTTTGGGGTCCTTCTGGCTCCCCCACTGTCCCATTTATTTCCTAGTGGTGGAATCCTGCAGAAATAGCCCTTCTCTGAAAACACTTTGTGCTCTCGAGAGCCTTCATGCCTTCTCAGAGCATCCGTCTCCTGCTGTGGGACACAAAGGGGCGGCCAGTTGGCGAGCCAGTGGCACGTGGATTGGTAAAAGAATTTACCAGACATGAAGTGTGGGACTAAAAAGGAGTTTGTTAGGGTGTGCTGTCACAGACAACAGTGGCCACACAGGTGAAGGGCGCCTGTGTGAGCCCCAGGGGCGGGTTGTTGGGGTCTCTTATAAGGTCAGGCCACAAGATGCCTGATCAGCTTGTGCACACGTCTCTGATCGGTTGTAGGTGAGGTGAGAGGTTCAGGGTCTGTGAAGGAGGGTGGGGTTTAAGACTCTGGTCCGAGTCACCCTGAGCTATTATGAGATGACGCATCACCCAGGGCTATCGGTTTGTGAGGGCAAACACGCCCGGCAAAGTAGGTACTTCATCTGTTGCGGGATCTCAGGCAGATAGCTGGGCGCCCAGGAATGGGGGTCGTCGGACTTTGAAGGACGTCAGGTGGCCCAACACTACTATTACCGAAAAACCAGCCCCTGCACCCCGAAAAGCGAATTCAAACTTGGAGGCAGCGTTTTGGGAGCAAAGAGAACAGCAGCGTACTGCTTTGCTGGCTAAGGGAGTCACAGCAGGCAGCTGCCTTACAGACTGTGAGCCCGTCTTGGGGTTGGATCTCGAGGTTTTATAGAAACCTGGGTGGAACAGGAAGGTGGTAAGAATCAGGGCGTGTTACAGGGGCTACATTCCTCCTAACCTCAGCGAATCTCCAGGAGGAACTCCGGAGGGGCTGTCTGTTCTTCTAAGGTTATCAGCCTGTTATCTCCTTCCTGGGGCACAGCCTCTGGGTAAAAGTTATTTTCGGTGAAGAACGAACCAGCAGACGGTTTGGCATCAGGGAAGTCAGTTTGTTGGTTTGCTTTATACTCCTTCACTACCCGTCCCTCAGGCCTGTTCGGTGGGCCTGTCAGGGACAGAACACAGTCTGATCAACACCTCCCACCCCCAGCCTTGGTCTTCCAGAGGCCGAGCTGCTTCCCCCGCATGCTGCTCCTTTCCACTGTCTGCGAGCGTCCACCGATGCTCTGGGCCAGGCACACGGGAGGGGGAGAAACGAACTGGCACTTGCCTTAACCATACCTTTTCATTTTCTGATACTTTGACATCAGGGCGTCACTGACTCTGGAGGGACTGCCCCTCCCAGGGCTAGTCAGTTCGGAGAGACAGGAAAGGACTCCCCTGTCAAGTGCATCTTTCCTGTGCACACCAGCCAGTCCAGAGGCCACGCCCCAGCCACCTCCTTTCCTGGGCTCTCACACTCTGGGCAAGGGTATGAGAGCCCAGGTGTACGGAGTACCAAGAAAGAATAAAATGGAGGAACCGAATTTAGATTCAGGAAAGGCCTCTGATGATGTGGTTCTAAGCTAAGATGGGAAACAGCTCGGGTGGGCCAGGCAAGGAAAGAGTCCTGGCCCGCCTGGGCCAGTGTCCTCCTCTAGGCACAGGGACAGCATATGGCAAAGGACGTGATGGATGCGGAGGGACCAGAGGGTAGTGTGACCTGGGGGAAGGTCTGAGATGGTAACGGGTCAGGACACGAAGGAGCTTCTAGTCCTTATAAGGGATCAGGATCTTTTTTCTCTTTCTTGGTTTCAGTGGAAAGTCTGAAGCAAGGAATGATGTAAGGACATGTGGGTTCGGATGGGCCATTCTAGCTGCTGGGGGTAGAAGAGGCTGTGAGGCATTCAGGGCGGGTCCACTTGAGAGGTGACAGTGGCCTGGTCTAGGGTCACGGCAGTGAAGGAGAGAACTGGATGGATTGAGATATATATATATATATATCTTTTTTTTCCTTTTGTACTGAACTCTAATTGCTATACAATAGTATATAAGTTACAGGTGTACAATATAGGTGATTCACGATTCCTAAAAGGTTATATCTATAGTTATTATAAAATATTGGCTATACTCTCCACGTTGTACAATATACCCTTGTAGCTTATTTTTACCTAATAGGTTGTTCCTCTTAATCTCCTGCCCCTGTATTGCCCCTCCCCCATTCCCTGTCCCCACTGGTAACCACTGGTTTGTTCTCTAGATCTGAGTTTGCTTCTTTTTTGCTGTATTTGCTAGTGTGTTGCATTTTGTAGATTCTACATATAAGTGATAACATCTCATATTTGTCTTTCTCTGACTTATTTCACTTAGTATGATGCCCTCCACGTCCATCCATGTTGCTGCAAATGGCAAAAATTTCATTCTTTTCATGGCTGAGTAGTATTCCATTGTATGTATATATACCATGTCTTCTTTATCCAGTCATCTGTTGGGGGACACTTAGGTTGCTTCCATATCTTGACTATTGTAAATTATACTGCTGTGAACATTGGGGTGCATGTATCTTTTCAAAGCAGTGTGTTTGTTTTTTCCAGAGAGATGTATTTTGGAAAGAGAATATTCTAGGCTTGGTGAAAGAATGGATAGGGGAGAGATGTAGAAGGAAGTGTGGCAAAGATGTATCCTGGGTGATAACTTGGGCACCTGGAAAATGGGAACATCATTCTTAAGATAGGCAGACCGTGGAAGAGCAGATTGGTGGGGAAGGTCACACATTCTGATTTGCACTTACTAGATGTGAGATGTTTTCATCACAGAAGACAGCCTCAGTGGAGGGGCTGAAAGTCAGACTGCGGGAGCCTGAATAGGAAAGGCTGAAATCCTCCTGGTGTGGGGTGGGCATGGCCTGGGTACAACACTGGTGGTCTGCACCTTTTACGGGACTGTCTGGACCGCTCCCTCATGAGGACTGAGAGTTTCTCTAGAAGTTTATTTTATCATCCAGCAATTCCAAAGCTTCTATGGGGAAGGCTTGGGGGGGACTGGCAGTAGGGGGTGGGTGAACACCCTCCTCTAGGCTGACTACACTTTTCTTGAAGGTTCTGGGCATCCTGGAAGGTGACCTCTGAGACACAAAGGGGAGAAGGGAGCTTGGACTGACCCACTTCACCTAACCATAGTAACAGTGCTAAAAATAAACAGCTCAGCACCCCAAGCTCTGCTTAGAGGTGAGGTAGACACCCCCATCTTCTGCAGCACGTCGGATACAGTGTTTTTCAGAAATCCAACCGAAGCCCAAGTATTGCTGTCCGAACACCCCAAGCCGAAACGCAAGGGAAGACAAATTAGTCTGAAGCTGTGGCAGAATAACTGAGACTCATGGAGCAAGAGAGAGAACTGGCAAAACATCAAAGCAAAACCAGCTTTCTTCCCAGGCTCTGGGCTCTTCCAGATGCAATAACCAAATATCTGGAGGAGCGGAGAATTCGCCCCGGGCTGGGGAGGTGGTGACAGCTTCCTGCTGGCAGAGGTGCTCTTGTTCACCCCTTTTCTACATGTTTCTGCCACTGGGTGAGGCAGTGTATAGCTTAGGCCGGTGGTCCCAGCCCCTAAGCCCACAGCAGCCCACAGAAGGCGATGATGTCTGTGTGTGCACACAGTGCACGCGCGCACACACTGCGGTGGTGGGGATGGGAGTGGGCTTGGAGTGTGGCTGAAGAAGAGATGCTGGCCCCTGGGCACTTTGAAGTCCCTAATGGAAATCTTCCGAGTGTAAATGGGTCTTATTTGTCTCTATCTACTCCGCCTAATGCTGGCTGGCACAGGCGGCCAGTACTTGGTTAATATCTGCAGCATTACACTGTGAGCTACTTTGTGGGGATAATAGGGAGAGGATGAAATAGCTCAGGAAGGGAGGGGGACGAGTCTTCAGGGCACCAGCAGCAGAGGAGGCTGGGATTTCCCCTGAGGACTTGGGATCCCGAGAGGAGGCCTGGATAGGACGGGAGGATAAGGGCTGACAAAGAAGAGCAGAGAGAGAGATGAAAGATTGCGGATGGAGATCAAATTGGGGGGCCGGGGGCAGAGGTCCCGGCAGGCCCTCTGCAGGCCTAAAAGAGACGTAAAAATAGCAGTCCTCAGGCCGAGGGTCCTTTGCCTACCAAGTCCTTGGATGGAGGCATTGGAAACTCGAGACTGCACACTAAGCTGGGCAATTTTGTATGGTTCTGTAGACTTTTCTAGGAACGTATCCCCAAATCTCTCTGATGTCGTGTCATTCATGAGCTCAGTAGCTCCCCAGTGCTTGTCATTTTAAATCTCACCTTCATTCACCCAGTCTCCTATCCATTTACTCATTAACTCATTAAAAAAAGTATTTATCAAGTGCATCCTATAAGCAAGGCACATGGTAGTTACAAGGGTTAAAATAGTGCAATCATTCTCAAAGTGTGGTCCCTGGACCACCAGATCGGCATCATCTGGTGTATTAGTCATCTACGGCTGCGTAACAAGTCACCCCAAAACCTAGCCTCACAAGTCACTATAAAACTCGGTGGGCTAAAACAAGAATAACCATTTATTTCCCCTTATTGTTTCTGTAGGTTTTGGCTTAGGGTCTGTCACGGATTAGCAGTCAAAACGTTGGCTGGGGCTGCAGTCATCTGAAGGCTTGACTGGGACTGGAGGCTCTGCTTCCACGGTGCTCGTTCACACGACTAACAAGCTGGTGTTGGTCGTCGGTGGGAGCTTCAGCTCCGCAAGGCTGCTTGAGTGTCTGCACGACAGGGTGGCTGGTCCCCTGGGTGAACAATCCAAGAGAATGAGTGACAAGCTGCAATTTCTTCTGTAACCTAGTATTGGAAGTCACATACCATCACTTCCACAATATCATATCAGTCACACAAGTCAACTCTATTTAATGTGGGAGGAAACCCTGTGAGAGGTTTACCAGGAAGCACAAATCACAAGGGCCATTTGAGAGATTGGGAACTGGTTAGAAGTGCAAATTCTCAGGCCTAACCCTAGACCTGTGGAATCAGACACTCTGGATGGGGGGACCCTCCAATTGGTGTTTTAATAAGCCCTCCCAGTGACTGTGAGGTACACTAAAATCTGGGAACCATTGCAGTGACGTGTGAAACAGTCCCCAGTCTCAAGCTGCTCGTAGCCCAGCTTCAGTTACTAGGCAATCATGAAAGTGCTGTGACAAGCCCAGGAGAGGGGAGGTTTCCTAGCTCCGCGTCTGAGGTCTGCCTTAGCCTGAGCACCTCTACCCTTCCCCTCATTCCTTACCCTTCCTCCTCTGCTGGCGCCCTCTGCTGTCGTCCGCCCTCTTTCCCGTCCCCATCCCCCACGTTGTCCTTATTCCCTGTTCTGTATGCACGTGACAGCATCTGCACGGTGTCTGACACATAATAGTTGCTTAATAAAACGCGTCCTGTCTTCCATTCCCCTTGTTCTGGATTTCCCCTTTGGAGGATTCCTCCTCCCTCCAGCTAACCAAATTCTAACCTTTTGCCGAAGCCTGATGCGGGGCTCCATTTCCACAAAGCACCTCGGACTTCTTCCTCTATGCTAGTCTCTCCCTTCCCTGAGTCTCTGAGCACTTATAGCCTGACTCATACAGCCTAGCCCCTGATTCCACGGGTGCATTTTGTCCTGTATTTTTCCCCTAAGATTCTCCATTTGTGACAATCTTTGCAGCTTTTATCATTATCTGAAATTGCCTTGTTTATTATTCTGTTTTCTTGTCTATTACCACCACCCTCAGCCCTTACCTCCACCAGCAGGTTTACATCGCCCCCGCCTCCCACTCAGGGCCCTGGGAGGGAACGGCCTCCAAGGCCAAACGCCTCTAAATGGCTTGTCTTAGTTAATGAGTTCCAGCAATGGGCAAGGCCCCGAGGTAGGCCCTGGACTACCGTGAGAGACCGTTCCCTTTTAAATGCTGTTGCCTGCGGAACAGTCACGTCTCAAGGCAGCCACCTCGTGTGGCTGAAAGAGGACAGGGCAAAGGGCCTGCTGGATTCCTGGCCCTTCGGGGTCCCGGCTGTGTAACTCTGGGCAAGTCTTCCTCACTGATTCAAACTTCAGTTTTCTCACCTGTGGAACGGTGCCCAGAGCCGCCCATATCCGAAGGATCATAAATACCTAAATAAAGAATGGATATGACAGAATTAAACTATGAAATTGCCAAAGAAATGAGTGCAAATGCTTAAGAGCCATCAGTTATTTATCACATATATGAAATGTCTCCCCCGCGTTGGGACTTGCATCCCAGTGGACATTGCGTAGTGAAAGAGCTCTCTGAATTATCACTTGAGACTTTAGTACGATTTTCTGGAAGAAGCTGGCAGAGCTGGACAGCTCCTTGGAGAAGCAGGTGGACCCTGTGTGGGGGCGGGAGGAGGGAATAGGGCCCTGAGGGGTGGGCTGGCGGGAACCAGTCCAAATGATGCCAGTCCCCAGGCAGCTCCCTAAGACCTTCGCCTCCCTTTCTTCCTGCCCCCAAGGACCCTAGCGAAGTCCTCACCTTTGCTGTCGCACGTTGCTGCCCTCTGTCTTCCCAGTGGGCTGGGGCCAGGAAGGCAGGGCAGGGGGGGTCTCTCGCCATCACGCTAAGCACTATGTGGGCATTTTTTCATGTGATCTTAACATGTTCTAGAGATGCGGAAACCGAAGCCCAGTGACTTTAAGTAACTGGTCAAAGTCGTGTGACCACTAATGACAGAGTAAGGACTCCAGCCAGGTCTGCCTGCCTCTGTTTATCATACGAGTGTCTGCTTTGTGTCAAGTTGACAATCCACAAATATTGGTTAAGTCATTGAGTAAAAAGGAGAAGAGTGAGGACTGGAAAGATTAAATAAGTGGGAAGCTGTGCCGTGCAGCCCGAGTGGCTTGGGGGATTCCACGCCTCCCCCTCTTCCTCAGTGAATGGGGCCCAGGCCCTGTAGCTGGGTAACCATCCTCTGGGTCCCTTTTAGTTCTGATCTCCTTTTGCCTCATGAATGACCCCGCCCCCACCCCCAGCACGCATTCACACATATTTACATTTTTATTCTGCTTTGAGTCCATCCAATCACTTCTTCTCATAGCGTCTCCACGCCCACCTGCAGTCCAGACCGACTTCTAGCTAAGCTATTATGTAGTCCACTTGCTGGCCTGAGATCTGGAGAGATCCTGGGATATGTCTCGGAGTTACTGATTTATCTCCTTCCCAGATGCCCAGGATGGAGACCAGCCGGAGTTGCAGGAAGACAGGCTGATTTATTGCCCTCAGTGCCTTCTCGGCACCCTCGTCCACACCCAGAGGCTCTTCCACGCTGAGACACCCAGGGGCTAGGAGTCACCCGCCAGGAACAGCCCTTCCACTGGGCCCTGCACATTCGTGGCAATGGCAGAGGAGAGGCTGGCCTGGTGCCTCCTGGCATCGGCCCCTGAAGGTTCGGTGAGCGGGGAATGCCTCTGAGGGCTGACCAGCAAGTCTGAACTCACCCAGACGTTCAGACAAAGCAGGGCTGGCCTTGGCCTTCGCCTTCTCTGCCCGTGCTCACCCCTTGTGTTCCTTTTTGCTCATTTCAAGACCCCCATCCTCTTGGACCTCTTCAGCCTCCCTGCAGTCTCAGCCCTTCCTCAGGAACGGCTGAAGGACTCACTCCCACTGGAAGGCGGAGGCTGCCCTGAGATGGGACGAGGGCAGGGAGGGATGGGGAGGGCAGGATGGTCCGAGGGATGGCGCTGTAGGGTGAGGTGAATCAGGGCATCTCTCTGAGGATGAGCAGTGCTCTTGAGGCCCCAAAATTGCAAGCTAACCAAGCAAGCCTGGCGCTCCATGCTCACTGAGGGACAGACGGGCAAGAGGGTATCCAGCTACTGAGAGCCTGCTGCCAGGAGCCAGGGCTGCACTGGGGCCTTTCCTTCTGGTCTATCCTTTGACTGTTACCATGACCTTCTGGGTTGGGTTTGACTACTCCCATCTTACAGATGAGGAAACTGAGGCTCAGGGAGGCTGAATAACTCAACGATATTTTCACAGCAAGTGGTGGTGCTTGAACTTGAAGCCGGATATATCTGATGCTTCCTCGGCAGGGGTCATTTCACACCCAGCCCCTTTCTTTCCCTTGCTTCCCTCCACTTGCCGGCTGCCTCCCTGCGGCTGGCTCGAACTGGCGCTTCTTGAGTTGGAGGCAAACCTCGTGCTTGTGTGTGGGGGTGTGTGTGTGCATGCACATGTGTGCTCACATGCACATGGCACACATGGATGGTTGGGAAGTATGGAGAAGAGGAAGAAGGCTTATCACCCTCAGGTTTGTGGACTCTGCCCCAACATGGTGCCTGCGGGGTCAGCAGAGATGCCTCCTCTCCCCAGCCCTGGCTCCTGCTGCCGCCCAACCTCTCTTCTCCGTCTCAAGTTCAAGACTGCCAGGACCGCTGTCCTCAGGCTGCCCCAGGGCTTTGGTGTTGTGTGGCAGGCTCTAGTCTCGTTCCCCAAGTGGGGGATAACTGCAAACGACTCACATGTGGAGCAGTATTGAAGCCAACTTTATCTTACTCAACTCCCCCTTCTACGTGCTCAAAACCTTTAGGGGGAAAAAGCTCTTCTAGAAAATTACACCCTGCATCTCTCTTTCTGCTGCTCTTAGGAAGTCATTTAAAATGGAAATTAGAGCCCATTATTGCACATTTAATTACCCGCCAGATGAATGGCATATTTAATGGAAATGGCAAAATCCTCCAACATGGGTAAGATTTCTAGTTCATGCATCTCCGGACATGTTGCAAAATAATTCATTAACTAGAGATGGGAGTTGCTGGGGCTGGCTCCAGGAAGTGTGAGCCGATTAACCAACATCCCTGCCCCTGGAACCAAGGTAATACGGAATTTGCTCCTAATGTGGTGGGAGATGGAGGCCCCGTCCTCACAGGGGGTGGGGCAAGGGAGGCAGCACTGGGGCCAGGGGCCCGGGCAGGCTGCCCCTCGGCTGAGTGGGGCAAAGAAGGGGTGGCGAGCCCACCTGCAGCCCTCTCCCTGCTCCCGGGTTCCCATATCATCCGTATGGCAGCCCCGGCAATCTGCAGAAGCAGCTGTGGGGTGGGGGAACATTCCAGAAATGGCAGGAACAAGGGGACAGTTTCTGAAGTAGTTCCTGAGTGGCAGGCTCTATCAGCCCTCTCCCCTATCAGTGCTCTAGCTGTGTCCTCTCTCGCTTTGGCTCCAGGCTGCTGTTACATTTTAGGAATGTTTGTTCATCCGCTCAACCAGCCAGTGTTTGTGGCACATCTGCTCTTTGTGGAAATAACTGTTTGTCCACTCAACCATGCAAACAACCAACCTTCTCATTAAACACTATTAGTCACTCCTCATTCACTCATTTGTTTTAAGGAAAGAACTATCCAACCGACATACATCCAATACCTACTTATTCACTTACTGTGTGACCAGTCAGCAAGACGGAACCTACTGTTTGACCACCCATCCATTTATCCATCCATCCAATCAACCAACCAACCAGTATTTATTGAATATTAAATATCTATTCATTCACGCAATCCACAAACATAATGAGCACCTACTATGTGTTAGGCATTGTGTAGACAGTAGGGAAGCAAAGATCGAGGCACAGGTCCTGGCGTCAAGGAGCTTAGAGTCAAGTAATAATATTACTAACTGACATTTATTCAGCACTTAATATATATGTGCGCAGCACTGTGCCAATTGCTTTACATATACTAACTCATTTGCTATGATATTCACCATGAAGAAACAGGCATAGAGAAGTTAAATTTCTCAATGTTAAGCAGCTTTTGAGTGATAAGAGTTTCAGAGTTTGAGCCTGGGAAGATGGATTGAAGAATATGTGCTTCTAACCATGACCCTGGCTCCCTGGCTTGGGTGGATGTGGATGTGAGATATACATTGTACATCCTATGGGAGGCGAAAGAGAAGATGAATTGGCTCTGCCTGGAAGAAACAGAGCCGTTGGCATTTGATCTGGATCTTAAAGAAAGTATAGAAGTCTGTGTGCTAAGGAAAGGAAAGAGAGACATCTTGAACAATGTTGGGAACTGGGGGATGTGAATACATAAGGACACTGTTTCTACCCTCCAAGAACTTTCACTCTAACAAGGGAAGTGATAAACGAACACAGATAACTTCAGCACATGATCGGCGGGGATGGATGACAAGTATGAGATGGGGTGTGATGAATCATACAAGTGGTACAAATGAAATCGGTGGAGAAGCAGAGGGAAAGGAGTCCACAGGAGGTGATCAGACATGGGATTGTGGAGGAGACGGAGCTTAGGAAAGACCTTGAATGGAGACTACATGGGGGCTCCTAAAACAAGGGTGGGGCTGGGGAGAACATTCCAGCGGGTGGGATGGCAGCAGGTGACGCAGCGGACTGGAAACCAGGTGATGCCATTTCAGGCTCCAGTGTGTGAGCAGCGAGGGAAGAAGAGTCTGGAATGATGGTGGCGGTTGTACAGGGACTTGAATGGCCATTTAGGGAGATTAGGTTTTATTTAGTAGGCAGTGGGGAGCCACTGGAAGTCTTTGAGAGGGGAGAGTGCTCATTATTCTGTTTGTCCCCTAATTTGTATGTACTAGGCGAAGGATTCCCACAAGCTTGCATCACTCAGCTCCCTTGCTGGCCAGCTTCCGGTTAGGTTCAGTCAGTGGGGGCGCTGGCAGCAGATCCAAGCATGGGGACAAAAAGAGGTCAGAAAATACCTTTTCTGCTCTGTCCTGCTGGCCTAGCTCTGTCCCTCCGGAAATCTGTATTTTTAACATTCACCCTAGGGAATTCTAATACTCAGATTCAAGTAGGTCTGGGATCATTGATCTATACTGTTTACAGATCACTTTCTCATTTAATCTTGTAACTGAAAACAATATTCTTACCCATATTTTGCAGTTGAGAAAACTGAAGCTCAAAAGGGTTGTGATGTGTCCAGGGTTGGCAACTTTCAGACAGAATAGCTGGGGTTAAAATCCACCTTTCTGATCCCATATTCAGCTTCGTGGGAGAACCAGAACCAAGTCAGAAGCCCTTCGTAATGACTGAGTCATCATGTTATTTTTCTAGGACCTGTTTCCTGTAATCTTTGCCTTGCCAAATATTGCCTGTGTATTCTCTCATGCCCACCCTCACCAGCGTCTGCCAGACACAGCCCTCTGTGCTCCCCCAGATAATCATAACCTCATAATCCCGTGGCTAAACCGGGGTTGTATATGCATGTCTTCTCTCTGATTTTCTTTAAACCTGAAAAAAAAAAAGGCAGTATGGAAGAGTGGTTACTGTGTGGCTTCTGGAATCTCTGATGTTTAGGATTCAGTAATCTCACTCACCCCCTCGCTCAACCATGGTGCCTCACCCTCAGCCAGATGATGAGGGACTTCGTTAACGGAACACCAGGACATCATTCTCTGACTGTCCCTCCCCACCAGTCTCTCCAGGTTTATCACTCACCATTCACAATTCCTTCTTAGCAATTGCTCAGTAAATTGCTATTTTCTTATAAGGGTGGGTAGGAGGAAGATGAGTCAACCAAGTAGACAGAGGTAATTGCTTGGGGGAGGAAAGACCTCTGAGGACAGAGTTTATTACATCTTTTGTCAGGCTGAGGGCAGGAAGGACCATGACTGCATACCTAACATGTTCCAGGTACTTAATGATAACAATTGAATTTAATCTTCACAACAAAATCCTATGACTTTGTATGTCTATTTTGATTTTGCTGAAATAAACTGAGGTTCAAAGAGGTGAAGGAAATTTCTCCAGGTCTCTCAACTCATGGTGGCAAAGCGAGGACTTGAACTCACATCTGTGTAATTCGGGAGCCCAGGCTCCATCTGCCAAGCCCATGACCTCTGACACGGGGGTGCCGAGATGGAGAGCCCAAGGCAGAGGGACCACTCCCGGTCCCAAGCTGTGCCCAAGGATCTCGCATCCCAGCGGGAGAGACTTCTGAGCTCGATAATGGCTTTCAAAATGTAATTTGAACTTAATGCACTGCTGTATCGTTACTGATGTCAGCCCCATTGTGGGTACATCTCTGAGGCAGCCAATTCCAGAAATTTTCAAAAGAGAATGTCTGAGCTGAGGCAACTGTTACTTTTCTGAACAAATGGGATGGAGTTTAAGCCCCCTGGCCAGGGGCTGCCATTTGTGGCCTCAGTGACTATAGATGAGATTCTAGGCTTCCAAGAAAATGTCAGGAAGAAGGTCCTCATTATTCCCTCCGGAGTGACACAGAGAACAGTGCTGAGGGTCCCTCTGTTCCCATGCTGCCCACCCCCCACCCCATCATGGTAGAACAAGGCTGCCAGCATATGCATGCGAATCTTTGATTGCACCTGGGCTGAATTCCTCATGTTAATAAAAAGAAATATTGGAAGAAAGAAAAAAAGGACATATAATAAACATTCTTCAGGCTAAGTGATGAGAGGTAATCTTGTTACAGATTGCTGGCACCTGGGGACACCGAGTCAAATCACAATTCAACCCTCATCTGACTGGATACAAAGAAAATGCTTAAAATAGACTCAGATGGGGGCTTCACTTACCTTCCTCCCAATTTCTGACATTAATCTCCCCTCCCTTTCCCTCCCACACCCAAGCTGTCACCAAGGGGTTCCGCTGAGTTCCCTGCAGGGAGCCACCGTCCCTCCTCCTCTCTGTCACTCGAGCCACACTCAGCAGTCCTGCCCCAGAGGCAGGGTTCAGACCCTGTGCTCCGGAGGCAGGTGTGTGACCCACTCCACAGGAAAATGTCTGCTTTGTCACCTCTGGGCTGTAGCCCGTGCTCCTCTGAGATTTCTGACAGCCACAAACTGAACCTCAAAGCAGCTTGTTTGGAATACTCATTTTTTTTTAATATGATGGTGGGACCAAATCAGTTTGTGTATCCAATGTTGAGAAACTCCCTCTTGGAGCACATCAGCCTGGAGAGGCCCTCCCTCTGGGACGTGGGGCTCAAGGGCCCTTAGTGCCGTTGTGTGGTGTGGGGGGTTTGGCGTGTGTCCTTGGGAAGTGACTGGAGCAGGTAAGAAAAGTGTTGGGTGAACAAGGGAGTGGCTCTGTGTCCTCAGGCTGGGCACACAGGGTGGAGAGAGCATGGGTTTAGTCTCTGCTGTGCCAGCCCTGGCCTCCTAGGACTCTCATCAGAAGCAGAGCAACACCCTACATCCTTGCGGGAGCCTGTGTTGTAGTCGTGCTCAAGATCCGGCTGTGGTACCCAAGGCCTTGCTACCCACCACCACTCCATCAGTCCATCATCTTGTCCATCTTTCCATCCACCTGGCCTTATATGTTCTCCAGATTGGTCAAAAACATCCTTTTCAGGAGAGTCCAAACTTTGATGAAGGTTATAAAGCTCTTCAGCCCGGTCCCTGCCTCCCCTCCAGCTTTGTCTTTCCTGACCCTCTGCTTCACGGTCTACACCCTGTTGAACTGGCCACACTCTCACCTCCAACATCTTGTCCCCTCTACCTCACATTTCCTCTACTTTGACTTTTTTGCCAGGTCCATCTCCCATTTACCCTTCAGGCTTGAGTTGAGATGTCACTTCCTCCAGGAAGCCTTCCCTCACATCCTCCCCATTGCCCACATCTGGGTAAATGTCCTTCCTCATCCATGCTTCCTTGGCATCTTGAGTTTATCCCATGAGGATACTTGGCACCCTATAGGGGAGGCCATGAGTGTCATCTCAGGTTGGACAGGTCTGTTCATGGTCTGTGTCCCTGGGTTTTAGCTGAAATCTCTCAGAGTGATTCCCTGAAAGAGGGTCTTCATAGAAGAGGCTGCTTCTACTCGTGAAGAAAACCTTTCAGAAAACCCGGTTGGTCCTGAGTATCACAGGGGTTCAGGAGTTGGAGAATAGGGGAGCGTGATGTTTAATTTTATGTGTCAGCTTGACTGGGCCAGGGGACGCCCAGATATGGCAGAACATATCTGGGTGTCTGTGAGGGTGCCTGCAGAGGAGATTAGCATTTGAACTGATAGACTGAGTAAAGAAGACAGCTTCTATTTATCTGAATAAAGAAGAAAATGCTAATTTGAAAAGATACAAGCACCCCGATGTTCTTTAACGGATGAATGGGTGAAGATATGGTGTATATATACATATACACATGCAACAGAATACTATTCAGCCATAAAAAAGATGAACATTTTGCCATTTGCAACAACATGAGTGGACTTGGAGGGTATTATGTTAAGTTAAATAAGTCAGGTAGAGAGAGACAAATAGTGTATGATATCACTTATATGTGAAATCGAAAAAAAAAACCAAACTAGTGAATATAAGAAAAAAGAAACAGACTCACAGATATAGGGAACAAATAAGTGGTTAACAGTGGGGAAAGGGGGTGGGAAGGGGCAAGAAATGAGTAGGCGATTAAGAGACACAAACTACTATGTATAAAATAAATAATCTACAAGGACATAAAGGACAGGGAATTTAGCCAATATTTTATAATAACTATAAATGGCATATAACCCTTAAAAATTGTGAATCACTGTATTGTACATCTGAAATTTATATCAAGTATTCCTCATCAACTGTACCTCAGTAAAAAAATAAATGAAACAAATGACGAGTGAGCAAGCTTTAAGAAATGCCACTTTAAGGTAGCAGCATAAAAAGTGTGAGCAATTTTTAAGAAAGACTTGGTATTCATAATTCTATCTAACATGTAAATAGATGCAATGTTACAGAGAATTGAATAAGCAGATTGTATAATGATAGAAATCCCTTCCCTTTTCTTGGCGTACCAGGGACGGATTCCTTGACCTTGATCATTTGGTTTCCTTGTGGGGATAGATTTCAGAGCAGACCCATGTGGCATTGGAATTCACATATGAGGAATATGTAAGTACCATGTGTAGCTCTATACCAGCCATGTAAGGGGGGAGACTACATGTTGGCTAAGAGAAATCATTCCTTTAAGCTACTGTCCTAAGTTGATTGATCCATAGATTAATCCTGGAAAGAAAAAAAGGGTGGATCTAAAACAAATTAAAAAGGAGAATTTAGCAAAATGTTAAAACACACACACACACACAAAAAAGAAAGAAAGCTGGCCCTCACCAATGCTGGTGGGCATCACCCAATCCATGGAGGGCCTGAACAGAACAAAAAGGTGGGCGATGGAAGGGTGGATTCACTCTCTGCCTGACCCGAAGCATCCATCCTCTCCTGCCCTCGGGCATCAGTGCTCATGGTTCTCAGGCAGGACTTACAGAAGCAGCCCCCCAGTTTGCAGGCCTTCAGATTTGGACTGAATTACACCACTGGCTTTCCTAATTCTGCAGCTCGTAGACAGCAGATCGTGGACTTCTCAGCCTTCAGAATTGAGTGAGACAATTCTTGTAATAAGTATCTCTCTTTCTCTCTCTCTCCTACTGGTTCTGATTCTCTAGAGAATCTTGACTAATACAAGAGGAATGTATATTTGTCCTTTGGTGCACGTCTTGAGTTTGGCATCCTGGCCAGTCTACCCCTCTCTGGGCTCTGCATTCAGATGGAGTGGAGAAAGTCATCACTCAGCCCTCATTTCAGCCATTCAGCGACTCGAGGGTCCTTCCTGAGCAGGAAGAGTGGGAAAGTGGGAAATCTCAAGGAGATATTTTGGGCAGGGCAGTGGAGGGGGAGGCAGGCAATCCCACTGCCTGATGGCCTGGGTTTGTTGGTAAATGAACCATCTCATGACAGGTTTGGAGCTTGTCTTCTCTGTCCAGGTATAATTTCAAAGCCTGTTGGAGCAGAGAATCCCGGGACAGAGGCAGGAACATGTCACCAGTTTTTACAGCAGAGCTATCCCTGGAATTTTAATTACCTTATCTTCACACTATTATATATTTACATATCCTAATGACGAGATTACACATTTCAATTAGTATGTAATTATGAGTTCTATTACTTAAAGAAAAATACTTGGGGATAATTACACAATCATGAAATACAATTAGAAAATGACATAGAATTAAACTTCAAAAAGCTTTTGAAACACTCCTCCCCCCCTCCCACCCCACCCTCCTGTACAAAGATGTCTCATATTTATTCTCTCTCCTCTTTCTCTTCTTCCAGTACAAGGGCAGCCCAGTCCAGTCCAGTGTGCATTGGGGTGGATATTCCCCAGGGGGGTGCAGGGAACTTGTATCTTGGGGATGCAAGCCCTTAGGACCTCATGGGGGTTCAGGATCATCTCTTGACTTCGGGAGCTCTACCTGAGGTTGTGGTCCTTCCTGGCTGCCCCATCTGCTGGGAGGGCAGAAAGGGAGGGGGTGAGGTGGGACCCGGCGATTGCAGGGGCTGCAAATGTTGCAGGAAGGCTGGGCTTGATGCAGGTATGTTATGAGAGGTCACCTCTTAACATGGTGATAGCAGCTGTCTGTTGTGGAAACATCTTCACTTTCCCCAGCTCCTTCACTCTCCAGCACCATCTGATGAAGGAAGACAACAGGTTAAGTGTCCTTGCTTCTCTTTGGGAACTCCTTCCTTTAATCTGTATGTCTCCACGCTCCTGGGTTTTGTCTTTCGTCCTCTGGTTTCCCTACTCGGTCTTCTTTGTTGCTGCTTTTTCTATTTAGCTCACAGCTTAAATTTTATTGTTCTCTAGAGTTCCATCCTCTCTTCTGTTCTTCTTCTTCTTTTTTTTTAATCTCTCTTTGGCAATTCAAGTGGGATGGAAGGAGCAGGTAGAGTGAGGTTGGGTGGTGGCAGAGAAGGCAGTCAGCCGGTGCTAGGAAGGCTGTTTACAAGCCCGTTTTCCCTTCCCCTGGGGCATATACTTAGAGCATCTTTCTCAGAATTCCCTGCAGTTAATATGTGTGGCATGTGTAACTGTGGGCAGAATAAGGTAACCTACTTCCAGGCTTGGCCCGTAACACTCCCCTGTCAACCCCTTAATTTCTCTTTCGTCATCTGCTGGCTGATTGTTCATATCCCAGATTGCCTTCAGAGTCACTGAAGAAGGCAAGGACCTCGCCACCTCTAGACCACGTGTCACTTTCCTCTTGCTGCTATATAGCGTTTGAGCAAGAAAAACTTTCATTGTATTAAATGGTTGAGATTTCTGGGCTTATTTGTTATAGCAGCTGCTTGTAAACTAACACAGCCTTACCAATATGAACTGCAACTTGAACCCTAATATTTGTATTGGCAGTATGTCTATTGTCTTTTCTGGTTAAGTCTCAATAGGAAGCCAACTTATATTCAGAAGTTGGTAGAGTTGGTTAATACAATGGACGTCTTAGTTGCCTACCTGCCAATCCCTCTCCTTTTAGTTTGGCAACTGTCTCGGTTTCGTTCAGGTCCCCACCTCTTGTCCACACAGCCCACATGCTTGAGGGGAATCTGCCCTTACCTTTGGCTCCAAGGTTGGCGTAAGAACAAACCCAATCCCTCGGCTTTGGGAATCCAGGCCAGTGTGAACCAGTTCTGGCCTCAGGATTCATTCAGGAAGGGCTGTGACCCAGTTCAGTCCAGTGAGAAGAGGGCAGGTTTACTGGGGTCTGCTTGGAACGATGCTTCTTTACTTTTGAGAAAGAGCCACGGAAGCTGTGTCACTGATGAGTCCAGAGTTCTGAAACAGAAAGGCAAGGATCCAGACCCCGGCCAAGCAACGAGCATGGGGAGCACGCCAGCCCCTCGGCTCCCAGTTCCCTGGTCCCTGGGCAGCTGGGCGCCTACTGAGACTCATTCACTACCTCCTCTTGCTATGCTTCCAAGCTCACCGAGGATACTAGCTTAGGATGCTTTTGACCAAAAGTATCAGGAAACCCAACTTAGAGCAACTGAAAACAGTCACAGGGATTTATTTGATAATGTAACTGCAAAAGGCTGGGGGTGGGACAGAATTCAAACATAGGTATAAATACTCATTTATTGGCTTAAATCCCTTCATTGGCTCTTCTTTGCTGCTAGAGAGTAAGACCCCAAATTCCTTAGCCTTCAAAGGCCTTCACATCTGGCCCTGACCACCTGCCCCAACCTCTTCTTCTGCCAGGATACTCCTCACGCTCTGCTTGTCGGTCCTGCTGAGTGACTTGCTCTTCTCTGAGAACATGATGCGCTATCATAACGCAGGACTTGTCTACACAATTAGCTCCCTGTCTAAGAAGTTTGTACTCTACTCTCTTTAACTCACGAGCACTCCTTCATTCTTAAGCCCTCCCTCGAGGGTCACCTCCTCCACCCACCTTCCCTCACCTTCCCTCACCTTCCTCCCACCCTGAGCAGCCTTCATCTTGTACTCACTCCCCAGCGCTGCACCCTTCTGCACGCCCTCCTTAGCTCACGGCACTGCGCTTCTTTGTTTGCATGCTCGTCTCCTGCACTGGGTGGCGAACACCTTTCAGTCATCCCATCAACACGCATTTATTGAACGCTCCGCCTGTGCCAGACCCTGTGCTGGGTGTTGGAGACAAAGAAATAAACCGTCCTAGATGACATTCAAGCACTCCTTACGACAGGCCTGAAAGCACTTTGCAGACATTAACTTAAAGAGCAGTCATTTGTTGGGAGTCCTGGAGAGAATGTGACCTATGTTGGCCACACCTGGGAGCAACAGTGAGGTGCCCATGCCCTCCCCAAGAATTTGGAAATAAGGGAAATACAGCCGCTGTAACAAGAATTAAGAAATAATAGACACCATACTATTATTTTTGCAAATTTAGTTAGTTGATTTTCTACCTTATTTGATTTGTGAAAAAAGATTCAATAGTGATAAAATTTTGCAAATAACTAAGCACTACACCAGTGTGAGTTGTTATAACTATGTGTGTATCTAAGGTGCCTTAGTGAACATCTATTTTTGCCTTAAAAATAGATGCACTTCATTTTTATTCCTTTTTAATTGAAGTACCATCAGTTACAATGTGTCAATTTCTGGTGTGCAGCGCAATGTCCCAGTCATGCATATACATACATGTATTCATTTTCATATTTTTTCATTAAAGGTTATTACATGATATTGAACTTAATAATTTCCTGCACTACACAGCAGAAACTTTTTAAAATCTATTTTTTATATATAGTGGCTAGCATTTGTAAATCTCAAACTCCCAAATTTATCCTTTCCCACCCCCTTGCCCCAGTAACCATGATTGTTTACTGTCTGCAAGTCTGTTTCTGTTTTGTAGATGAGTTCATAGTGTCCTTTTTTTTTTTTTTTAGATTTCACATATGAGTGATATTATATGGTATTTTTCTTTCTCTTTCTGGTTTACTTCACTAGGAATGCCGATCTCTAGGTCCATCCATGTTGCTGCAAATGGCATTATTTTATTATTTTTCTATGGCTGAATAGTATTCCATTGTATAAATATACCACAACTTCTTTATCCAGTCATCTGTCGATGGACATTTAGGTTGTTTCCATGTCTTGGCTATTATATATACTGCTGCTATGAACACTGGGGTGCATGTATCCTTTTAAATTAGAGTTCCCTCCAGATATATATGCCCAGGAGTGGAATTGCTGGATCATATGATAAGCTTATTTTTAGTCTTTTGAGGAATCTCCATACTGTTTTCCATAATGGCGGCACCAAACTATATTCCCACCAGCAGTGTAGGAGGGTTCCTTTTTCTCCACAGCCTTTCCAGCATTTATCATTTGTGGACTTTTGAATGATGGCCATTCTGACTGGTGTGAAGTGATATCTCATTATAGTTTTGATTTGCATGTCTCTGATAATTAGTGATAGCATTTTTTTTTTGTGCCTATTGGCCATCTGTATGTCTTCATTGGAGAATTGCTTGTTTAGGTCTTCTGCCCATTTTTGGATTGGGTTGTTTGTTTTTTTCTTATTAAGTTGTATGAGCTGTTTCTATATTCTGGAAATCAAGCCTCTGTCAGTTGCATCATTTGCAAATATTTTCTCCGATGCTCTATGTTATTGCTTTGTTTTACTTATGGTTTCTTTTGCTGTGTAAAAGCTTATAAATTCAATTAGGTCCCATTTGTTAATTTTTGCTCTTATTTCTATAGCCTGGGTAGACTGCCCTAGGAGAACATTGCTGAGATTTATGCCAGAGAATGTTTTGCCTATGTTTTCTTCTAGGAGATTTATCGTGTCTTGTCTTATATTTAAGTCTTTAAGCCATTTTGAGTTTATTTTTGTGAGATGCACTTCTTAAAGCTGCTCATCCTGTAGAAGTTCTCAACTGCCCAAGAAAATACTGTTGCTGTGATGGGGGTCCAAGGTCTTTGGTTGAGTCTTGATTCCTCTTGGCCCCTGAGACATAGACTGTTGCTGCTTAAGTGGATCATTTGCCTTCATGGGAAGAGTTTTAGCTTCCTCTTTTCTCTCAAACTTTTCCATCACTCCTTCAGGCCAAATGATCCCAAGCCCCAGTCTCTCCAGCTTTCAAGAGACCCAAGGGGTTCTGAGTTCCCACATCTATGCTTCCTAGGGATGTCATTCTTAGATTTCACCTACCCTTCCTCTGCCATCGGCCCACATCTCTCTTCATACCCAGAGGCATCGCGCCACTGGAGGGGACTTCAGCCTCTTCAGGGGTTCCTGAAAGCTCTGAAATTGAGTGTTTTTTGTTTGGCTTCCTAGTATTTGTGAAAGCAAGGCACCCCTTGCTTCTAGGTCTCAGATCAGAATAATGGCTTGCATAGACTCCCCAGGGCAGGCACAGAACAGAATCGCTCACTTGATTTTTTTCCCCCATTTGATATTTCTCTCCTTCCTACCAGTTGATGAAAACTTTTTAATTCTACTGCAAGCCATTGGGGGAAGAGTGGCCCTGTTGCTTCCCTAGGGTTACCCTGCTGGCTGAGCTTCTCTGCAGGGAGGGGAGAGGGTGGGCTGGGAATGGGACGCAGGGCTGGCTCTGGGGAGCTCACAGCCCTTCTGCTGCTGTGATGGGAGTGAAACAGATGCTCCCCTGAGGGTGGCTGGAAGATAAAAAGCTGCTGACATGCTGGTGAAGACTAGGGTGACAGGCCACTGCGGGAGTTTCAAAGCCAGCCCAGGAGGGAGATGGGGAAGGTAATCCTCAGGCGATAGTTATTTGAAATACTTGACCCCCAAATTCACGGTGCTGGCCGTGCCCCCGGACTTACCGTTCAGGGGGTCCAGCTGGCTATGTTTGGGTCCCAGTGCCCTGCAGGCAGCAGGCTGCCCACGTGCTTGATTTTGAACTGAACAGTCAGTCTGGTGTTTGATGTGGTTAATGTCTGGTGGAGACTATATTGAACATGTACTGGTCTGTCTGCTTTTTAATCAAATTTAGTGTGGATTTGATTTCGGCACGGCGTGATCTGAGCGCCCACAGCCAGTGCCTTTGAACGTACAATGTAAGCTGCGGGAGGAATGGCTGTCAGTCTGCTCTCCAGCCCTGCTGCTTGGGTTTGCTGTCGCATTTTTTATCCAGCGTGACTAGGTATTTATTTGCGGTTGGGAACCATCTGTCACCTCGAACAGGGAAGGCATGCAAACTCCTACAGCAAGTTCTCTCTTGTCATACTCACTTTCTGGCTGGCGATGGGAGGTGAGGAATTCCAAATGTTCGTATCTGGGGCCAAGCTTCTGGGGTGCTTTGCCAAGGGTGCCGGAGTCCTCTGCGTATCTTCTTTAAATAATTAAGATAAGTTATCGGCGAAAACTTTTGGCTGAGAAGATGAGTAAGGTCAGCCTCGGAGAGAGCCCTTTCGAGGAAGGAGATCAGGGCAAATCAGGCGTGGACTGAGATGAAATGCCAGTCCCTGAACAGAAAGTGAGGACCAGGCGGAGGTCTCGCAGTGGAGAAGGTGGTTTGCAGGCTGAACAACTTCAGTTCATGGTTAGACTTCAAAGACCTTCAAGGTCAAATTTTCTCCCTTTTTTGTTACGTTTTTTCCCTACACTGAGGAGGAAACAGGGGCCTAGAGAATTGAGATGCATAGCCTGAAGTCACATAGCTAATTAGTTAAGGTCAACGGAAAGCTGACTGTATCTCTGTGGGGTTGGGAGTAGAGGCAGGAGAGAGGGCGATCCTTTAAAGGGAACCTCAAAGGGTGGCAGTGGGCTTGGTGGAGGATGCCCCAGCAGGCAGAGGGGAGCCGGGCTTTAAGCATGAAGGAATGTATGGCTCCTTTTCATCATCTTGGCCTCTGTTAAGTTCTGGGGATTTTCTAGATAAAGACTTTTTTGTTTTTTGGGGTTTTTTTTGCTGGTGGTAACTTGGGAAGTTTTCTTTAAGTAGGTAAAATTAAGGAACTCTACAGGAAAGAATGCAGTGACTTCTCAAAACAGGCTCAAAGGAACACATTTAGACCTAGGCTGATACTGACCACTGAATTACATCTCTAACCCTCACAGTGTATGTCAGGAGGTTTAGTGGGTTGAATGGTGGCCCCCAACAGATACGTCTATGTTCTAACCCCTGAACACGTGAATTTGACCTTAGTTGAAAAAATGGTCTTTGAAGACATGATTAAGTTCAGGATCTTGAGATAAGGTCATCCTGGACTTAAAGGGCCCTAAATCCAATGACAAGTGTCCTTATGAGAGAAAGGAGAGGGAGGCTTGAGACACACACACATATGAGAAGGCCATGTGAAGACGGGGCAAAGACCGTCATGATGCTGCCGTTAGCCAGGGCCACCTGGAGCCATCAGATGCTGAAGGGTCAAGGAAGGATTCTCCCCTAGAGGGGTCATGGCCCTGCTGACAGTTTGATTTCAGACAACTGGCCTCCAGACTTGTCAAAGAATAAATTTCTGTTGTCATAAACCACAAGTTCTTTACAGCAGTCCTAGGAAGTTAATACTGGTGTTGTGGGGGGGGCCTTTTGATTTCTCTGTTTCATCTGAAGCCTTAACTTTCTGTTACCTGTGGACTTCAGCACCACTGAGTCTAAATCAGACCATCTCTGACTCTAAATCTACGAATCTAAATATATATATACATATTTATAATCACATGCAGCATATAGTAAGGGCTCATTAAATGTACCCTACCCTGATTTCCCCTTTGAAAATGTCAAATTAGTGGGGTCACCAAGTAATTTATTGCTCAAACGGAACCATTTTAAGAATGAAAGGGAGGCGGTTGATAATTACACCAGGAACAGGCTCCCCATGAAAACTGGCCACCCCGTGGGAGGACCCTCAGTTTACACATCAGGGTATGGATAACAGGTTCAGGTTCTCGTCCTGTTAGGAAGCCATGAAAGGCTTTAGGCAAGAAACATGTCGACGACTCACTGGGATCTTTCCAAACAACGAACTGGAAGAAAAATAAATCACAGGAAAAATACACATGCATCTTTTGGCCATTCGAGCCCTGCTTTAAGGGATGGTCATTCTCCCAAACTGAAGGGTGAGGAAGTTCCCATTTGCCCCCCTGGTTTACTCCTGTCTGCTCAGTGCTAGGCCACCATAACCTGGATGCCTATGAGCAAACAGCAGGGGACAGAGGCTGGGAAGAATCGAAGAGCCACAGGAAGGATGGGCAGTTTTCAGAGACGACCTGTCCTCCAGCCTCGGGCCAGTCAGGCAGAGACGCTGCCCTCTGCTTTTCCACTGGCCTTTTTCTCTGCAAGAAATGCCCAGCAAACTCCAAGTGTTGAAACTCAAATGTCCTGTCGATGGTTCCTGCACGCTCCAGATCCCTTTTTGAAATGAATATGAAAACTTATACATTGAACTTCGAGGACATGTCTCAACATCCCAGAATTTTGAGGTAGCTGCCTCAGCTGTTCAGTGTTTGGTCCCCAGTCAGCCATTTTCCATATTCAGTGGGTCCTGAGGCTGGACAGGACTTTCCAATAAAACAAGTTGACTCTATGAACCAAGGGCCACGGGTCCCCTCCTTCCTAATTGAAGCCCCTTTACAAAGACCACAGGGAAACCTAGTGATTCTGCAAAACTGGGTTTTTTAAAACACGTTGAGAAAGGAAGCATCATCCTGACAGAGTCTAAGTCGTGGCTCAAAAGGAGAAGGTTAGTGGGCTTTTGTGATCGGATGGTTTTAAGGGAGAAGTTAGTGAGGTCTGGGCAAGGATTGGTTAGAAGTAGTCAACCAAGGGACCTGTTGGCATGGTCAGTGGTTTCATCTTTGGAACTTGAGTTCGTATGGAATTCCTGTTAAATCATTTCCCCTATGATCTTATTATGAAGCCTCAGGTCTGTGTGAGCTGGTGTTAATATATTTTGATCTTAGTTTGTATTTCAAAACATGGTTTCATAGAATGCATCTGTTTCGCAAGTCATAGTAAGATTTATGTATATATATGTGTGTGCGTGTGCGTGTGTATAATCAGTTTATAATGTGTCAATTTCTGGTGTATAGCACAATGCTTTAGTCATACACGAACATACATATACACCAATTTATGTAACACTCGTTTAGAAAATCCCTTCGGAAAAAAGGCAGGATGAAAGTGAAGGGCAGTTCCAGATGAAATGAAGGAATTGGAGACTTGGGAACTTGGGAGATGGGGAAACAGGGAAGGAAGGGAGGAGGAGGAAGCCCTGTTTATGGGAACCCACCCCTCTGTGGGCATCTTGAGTTCTGTCCTATTTCTTCAGTGTGGACAAGAGCGCTTCTCCTTTACCTCCTGCTCTTTCTATCTCCTCACCTACTTCCTTCCTTTCTCCCAAGAAAGGGAGATGGATGGTTGTGATTTTTCTCCCTTCCTCTCCTCCTGGATTTTCACAGAGATGAGACTCCAAGGTGCTTCCAGGAGTCAGCCAGACCCATCCCTTTGTTCCTGAATAATGATCCCCAGGTTGGGAAACTGATCAGAAATCAAACTCTGCTCAGAGCCCAGAGCAAGTGCTTGTACTGATAAACTCCGTTTTTCTCTCCTGTAGTCTTTTTTGAATACAAAATATGTATTCCAGGCTCAGGGAGCCCAAAGGAAAATTCACAGAAAAGAAACAGAAAATGAAGTTGAGCCATCACCTCGTTCAGAAGTCATCCTTGAGAACAGATGAGAACCCTTCCTCTAGAATAACCAGAGGAGACTCTCCCCGATTTCTACTCCTCTTCCAGCCAGTTTCCCTTCCTTTCCCCACACTGCAGCCAGTCTCTTAACCCAGAAGCAACAGCCAGCTCTCTGGTCAAAGAGCTACAGTCGTTCTTTATTCCTGGATCTCCTCTTTTACTGTGAGGACCCTGGCTTTGGAAACATATCTGCTTTGGCTCCTGGCCATTATCTGCTGAGGTCACCTGAGGAGGTGGGTGCTGTCATCACGGCCACCAGCCTGTGAGGGCCTGTCCTGAGGCTCATCCAACCCCAGCTCCAGGAGGCAAACTGCAGATGGATCTTCTATTTTTAGATCCTGGGACATTGCCCGTGAACGAGCCAGTGACCTGGAAGAGCCAGTTCTCCCTCCAGTCTCTATTTCTGACTCCCTCATGTTCTACCAGAATTTCCCTCTGTCTGTGGGACTGGGGTGCAATGACCCAGAGTTGACTGAGCTGGACCTTGGTCGGGGCAAACGGACCTGGGTGTTTCAGGCACCTGTGAAGGCTGCTGCTACAAAGACTGGTTTTTAGGCATAACACACTGGGCTGCATGTCACATCAGGGTCTCCAAAAGTTTTCATCATGCTTTCCTATCAGTAAAACATTTTTAAGCATACACTCCAGTTTTTGCTTGCATATTTATTCATAAATTCTAAATGTGTACGTTTATAATTATATAAATATATATGTTATAAAGCTTATACAGAAAATAGGAAATTTATAGACTGAGATAGTGCTAACAGATTAGAAGTTCTTACATCCTTCTCCTGTCCTGCATTGGTCTTTTGGCACAAACTGCTGTGGAAATCACCACCTTGTGTAGCGAAATGAGAAAATGTCCTTTGAAGACGTTTGCCTGGAGCTGCAGTCCTAGTTATTGTCAATCTGAGGAATAATGGAAAAGGGTTTTGTTGACCAAAGGATTTTTCTCTTTCCCGATAAATAGCGATATATGAAAATTCGATCACATTTTGGGTATTGGGAATAATGCTATTATGAACAGACAAATAAAAACTTGTTAAAGTTCTATTTTCAGTCTTCTTGGGTCTGTACCTAGAAGTGGAATTCTTGGATCATGTGATAATCCTATGTTTAACTTTTTGAGGAAATGCCAAAACGTTTTCCACAGCGGCTGCACCATTTTACATTCCCGCCAGCAATGCACAGGGTTCCATTTTATCCAAATCCTTGCCAACCCTGTGTTCCGTTTTTTTTTTTTTTTAATCGCAGCCATCCTAATGGGTGTGATGTGATATCTTATTGTGGCTTTGATTTCCTTTTCCCTAATGACCAGTGATGTGGTGTACTGTATTTTTAAACTGATTTTTTTTCAGTTGGCATCCTTATTTTTCCAAATGAATTGTAGAATTATTTGTCAATTTCTTAAAAAAAATTCAGCTGACATTTTAATTGAGTTGCATGGATTTTATAGATTAATTTGAGAAAAAACAGAGCTCTCCATTTATTCATCTTCTTTGTATCTTTTAAACAAGTTTTAAAAAATTTAATAGAGCTTGAAACTTAAGCCCTTAGAAGTGTGCACACTCTGTATTGGCTTACTTCCTAAATATGTTAGAGATTTTGTTGCTATTGTGATAATATCTTAACTCCTATTTTCTAGATAATTATTACAGGTCTTCAGAAATGCTAGTGATTTTTGTAGATTGATTTTGTATCCAGCCCGCACGTTGAAATGTAATTAGATCTCACGGTTTGTCTTCGGATCCATTGGAATTCCACATTCATGAGCATGCAAATTGCAAATAATAACAATTTTATCACTTCTCCTTCAATTCGTACAAACTTATTGTGGTTGCCAATATTATGATTATTAAAAGTCTTGTCTTATAGCATTAGCTAGGATACCCACAAACGGTGATAGTAAACACTCCATCTAATGTCTCATCTTCTCCATTGAGTATATTTACTGTATATTTTGGGTATAGATTCTGTATTAAGGTAAGAGAGTTCCCTTTTATTCCTATTTTTTTTTCTGTGAGTTTTTAATCATAAACATATGTGTGATTTTTATTAAATCCTTTTTTCTGTCTATTGAGATATCATTGGATTTTTCTTCTCTGGTCTGGTGTGTAAATTATATTCCACAATTTCTTTTGTCAAATGATCTTTGCATTACTGAAGTACACCTTACTCAATCATGATGTATTACTTTTTATATTTTATTTAAGATTTTGGGAGCTATAAATGGAAAAGAGCTGCTCTTTGATTTTCTTCTCCTATTCTTTTCAGGGCTTGGGAATTAAACTGATGTGGATCTGATAGAATGAGCTGGGTGGCTTTCACTCTTTTTCTACTTTCTGAAGCAAGTTCTTCCAGAGATGAGTAGCTGTTTTTGGAAATATCATCTGTAAATCCATCTGACCTAAGGCCTTTCCTCCCCTTACATATAAGGGTGTGTATGTTTTTGTTGTTGTTTTTAATCTTTTCAATTTCTTTACTTGCTACTGACTTCTTCAAATTTCCTAATTTTTATTGGATCAGTTTTATATTTTATATACATTTTAAATATTTTAGTAGAAGTTTAATATATCTTATCTTAATTTTTTTATTAGTGAATAGCTATTCATAATATTCTTTTATAGTGTCTTTAATCTCTTTTGTGTCCGTAAGTATTTTGGTTTTTTTTTAATTTTGAATTTTGTATATCTGCATCTTTTTTTCCCTTGATAAGATTTTGATGGAAGTTAGTGCATCTAAGGAATGTTTTCAAAGACCCAGCTTTTGGTTTGGTTATTCTTGTCTATTTTGTAGTTGCTATCACTGTGGTCCATTTATTTATTGAATTCTGCCCTTATTTTTTTTCTTTCTGGCTGTTTCTTTGTATTTGATCTGTTGTTCATTCTCTAAGCTCTTGAGTTAAAACCTTAGCTCATTTGTTTTCAATTGTCATTTGTTTTTCCTGATAAATATGTTCAGAACTATAAGTGTTACTCTTTAGGCTGCTTTAGCTCTCTCTCTTAAATTCTGGCATGCATTTTTCTCAGTATCATTCCATTCCAAGTATTTAATAATTTCCTCTATATCTCCTCATTAACCCAAGAATTATTTAGTATTATGTCATTTGCTTTCTAGATGTACACGGCTTTACCGTGGTTGTATTAATACCTTATCATTTTAATCCATGTGTTAAGATAATAACGTGTATGATGTTGATTTTGGGGACTGCTCTCCCTCCTTGTGATCTGGTAAATGGTGAATTGTTTAAATGTTCCATGTGTGCTCAAAAAACATACTTTCTCCATTTGCTGGTTCTTGTTGTAAAGTTCTTTCCATTTCCCATGTAATTATTTTAAATTTGTGAATCACTCCATTTGAATATTCTCTATGATTGCTTATCATTTGTCTGTTTGTTCTATCATTTCTCAGATGGTTGCAAAAAAGTTTTTAATTGTAATTCATATGTTTTTCTCTGAAGTTATGTTGTTCTAGTTTATATATTGAAGCTATGGTTTTAAGGGTGTGTATATGTATACAATTGTTATATCTTTCTGATTTTGATTTCTTTAGAAACATCTTTCTATGATTTTTTTGGCCTTGAATTCAATTTTATTTGATATTAAATTTGCTCCCCAATTTATTTGGTTCAAAAGTACCTCATATAACTTTCCATCTTTTTATTTGTGACTTTTCTATCATCTTTTGTTTTATAAATATTCCTTTTAGAAAAACATATTGCTGAATATGGCTTTTAAAAAAAAATCCAATGTGTGTCTATCTTTTGTATTAGTAAGTTTAATTCATTACAAATTGTTAGTTTCCTAGGACTCCCCTTACAAAGTACCACAAACTGGGTGGCTGGAAACAACAGAAATGTGTTGTCTAAAAATTAAGATGTCAGTAGGACATGTTCCCTTCTGAAACCCCCGGGAAAATCTTCCCTAGTCTCTTGCTGGCTTCTTGTACTATACTGGAGATCTTTGGCATTTCTTGGCCTGCAGCTAGATAATTCCAATCTCTGCCTTTGTTATTATGTGGCATCCTCCCCCTGTGTCTCTGAGTTCCCATAGCTGTCTTTTTATAAGGTGGATTAGGGACCCACCCTTCTTCAGTATAACCGCATCTTAATTTAGCTAATTACACCTGCAACAGCTCTATGTCCCGATAAGCTTGCATTGTGAGATACTGGGATTTAGAACTTCAATATGTTTTCTTTGTGTATTGAGGGGGCACAATTCAATCTATGATACAAATCATGTAGCTAATTTTACACTAGTGTTTATTCCAGTCATCTTATTTCTAATTTATGCTTACCATATTTTACTTTTCTTTCTTTGCTTTTTCCCTTTTTTATCTTTCATTGGATAGAATTTTCTTCTATTGGTGTGAAAACTCTTAATTCTATTTTTATGCCTTTTAGTAGTTATATTTAACTTACTAAAAATCATATTTATGTTTTTCTCATTAATTCTCTATCAGTGCACATACATGTTTCTCTATAACAAAATAAGTATACTTTCAGCTTCCACTAGTCTCATTTTGCGACAAGTATTTTTTCATCCATCACGTATGAGTCATGTTGGTGTTGCCTAAAGCTCATTTCCAGGTGGCTATTAATGTTTTTGATATTTTCTCTCTTTCAGTCTCTCTCTCTCTAGCACTTCTTGTCCCTCTTTTTTCCAATACCAAAATTATTTCTTAAGTTATTCACCCATTATCATTTGATTTTTATCTCATAGCAGTCTCGTGGATTTATTCTTCTTCTAACTGGAGAATAATCTCTAAGCATGTTTTCAAAGAGTGTTTTGTATATTAACTTCCTTGAACCTTCTATGCTTGAGATTATTTTCATGGCATATTTAAATCTTTACTTTTGTTGAACATAGATTTTTGGTTTAAAGTCTGCTAACACTTTGAGAATATTATATGTCTGTCTTTTTGCCTCTGTTGTAACTGTTGAACAGAAACTGCAAGTCTATCAGATTCTTATTCCTTTATGAGTTGGTATCTCTTTTTCTTCAGCAGCTTTTAGGGTTTTTGCCTTTGTCTTCATGTTTTTAAATTTCCTTATGTGTCTAGGTAGGAGCTTTAGTGTGTCTGTCTTATTAGGCATTCCGTGAGCCCTTTTAGTCTGTCATCTTTCATCTTTCTTTGATCCTGGAAAATCCTTGGTTATTTATTTATTTTTCTTTAACACATTCTTTTTAAATTTCTTTCTTTTCTTTTCTTTTTTTTTTGAGTTGTATGTATTTTATTTCTTTCTTTTCTTCAAGGCTTCCTATTATACAGATGGTGATACCTGTATTTTTATTGGCATATTTTTATTTTTGCTAATTTGTAATTCTGTTATATTTTCCACCTCTTTATTCCTTCCCACTGTCTTCTGAGACCCCATCAACCATCAATCCAGCTCACCTGTCTCTGTTCCAGTGTAATTCATTTTTATTACTTGCATCATTTACTGAATTCTTTAGTTCAATGGTTAAATTTTTCATATCCAGTGTTTCTATTTGATTCTTTTTATAACTACTTTTTTTTGCTTCATTTTACCATTATCCTTCCTTTTCTTTATTTATTATGCTATTTTCAGTTATTAATCAGTTTATTCCATTAGTTCTAATTAATCTTGTATTGATTGTACAGTATGTTGTCTTTCTCTCAGAGTGGTGCTGCTTCTTGGATAGCTAATAATTTCTGCCATGAGTTCTTTTTCCACTGGGAATATTAGCTATCTTGTCTTGAATTGTTACTGAAGATGAGACCAAGACCTAGGCCTCCACATGAGCTGCTCCTTTGGGGTTGAGAAGGACATGGGGTTGAGGGCGAGTATAGGTCAGTGGTAGAGCGCATGCTTAGCATGCATGAGTCCTGGGTTCAATCCCCAGTACCTCCATTTACAAATAAATAAAATAAATAAATAAAAGAAGGTGGTGGAGCAATGAGAGGCACACACAGCCTGGGCCAGCCCTCCCCACGTTACTAACTTCTTACTAGAGACCCTACTTATTGGGAGTAAGGCAGAGTCCTGAGCCCTCCTGTTTCCTGAGGACGGTGTCTCCCTGATTTGTAACCGGCAAGTTCTGTGAGAGCAGAGGGTTGAGAAGGAGAGCTCTCCCAAGGCGCCTGGTTTTCCCACCTTTCCCCCCCAAGCAGGTTCAGGTATTTCAACGTTTCTCCCACTCATTCTATCCTGTAGGGGCTGAGAGGGGCCGCGATGCACCCGGGACAGCATGGTGGAAGCACGGGGCCCAGCTCAAAGGCCCTCTCCCTGCAGTGGTGCCTGAGTCGTTTCTGCTCTGAGCCGCGCTCTCCTCCTCACATCAGGTCATAATCACTCTCTGTCTCCCTAGGGTTCCTTACCGTCTTTACTTTGGTTCTTCAAATCTATGCTTTTCTGTTTACTTCTGAGTATCCCCAGGGTTGGAATAGAGGAGAGAAAACATGGAGCCCATTGTCAGCTTTACATCTCCACTGACTGCGTTGCTTCCCTCCCACCCCCACCCCGCCTCCGGGGAAACACTGTGCCCATCTTCCAGCTGCCCGTTCAGGCAACAGGTGTGTTGCTGTTACCTACCTTTGCTCTGCTAGACTAGATGTTGTGTCTTCATCTACTTTCCATCTTCAAAACCATCCTAAACCTTCCAATCTACTATTGACTCCTACAGGCAATATATTACCCAGATGTGTTTATACTTCTTTTCTTCTGCTTTACTTTCACATTTGCAGGATATCAGGAAGTAGAGAAAGAGAAGCATTTGGTCCATATGTCATGTTTAAACAACAGTCTCCCAACATCAAATATTTAGATAGCTGAACTGATGCTCAAGTTCATTTAGAAGAAGAAATATGGAAGGACACTCAAGAAAGTTTTGAAAAGAGAAGGGACTTCATTTATTACCACATACTACAGAGCAATAGGAAATAAAACACCATAGCATTGGCGCAAGAGAAGAAATAACATAGGTTATTACAATAGAGTATAGATTTGAGAAGGAGTTGAATATATGCATTTAGTTTGTGAATAGGAATAAGCATTTCAAATCAGTAAGGAAATGGTGAACTATTCCATATTTGTTACAGGGACAACTAATTGTTTAAAAATAAAGTTAATATGGATCCCTGTTATGGCTTGGATTGTGTCTTCCTAAAAGATATGTTGAAATCCTTACCCTTGGTACCTGTGAATGTGACTGAAGGTTAACTTCTATGTCAACTTAGCTAAGCTCAAAAGTTGCCTCCTCCAGGTAGTCTTCCCAGACTGATCCCACTAAACTCCCCTGTCTTCCAGCTACCTGTCAGTCCTGCTATGCCCGTTACAAGGCTATGATATAGGTATTATGACCTCTGTCATATGCCGTCCTATGTACGCCAAAACTTGAATGTTCACATCAGTGTTCTTCCTGATAGGCAAAAAACGAGAACACCCCAAATATTCATGAATGAATGAATGACTGAATGAATGAATAAACAAAATGCAGTCTACCCATACAATGGAATATTCTTCGGTCACACAAAGGAATGAAGTACTAATTCATGTGTGGGGCTCCTGTATTCCATTCCTATTGTGAATGCCCCAAGAACAGGGCCTGAGGCTTCCTCATCTGTGTTTCCCTTCTCTTCCCAGCTCTGCTGCCTCTGGAATCTGGGAGACAAGAGCTTACCACCAGGGAGGTTGCTTCTGACCTGGCCACCTGCCAGGTCCACCACAATGTGGTGGATACAGGAAGAGAAGGGGTCCTCCTAGAACAGGACTTAGGTCCTCCAAGGGGTTTAGCAATTGTGTCTGCAAAATAATGCAGGAAGGGGAAGCCCTGGACCAGCTTGCATGGGAATCCTCTTCCCCATTCCATCCTCACAGATAAAAGTCTAACCAAGCATCAAGGCAACATGCATACCCACTCTTCATCCTCTTCCCTTGCCTCCATTCGTTTGTCTTCTGGTCAACCTCCAGTTCAGATGGGGCTCCCAAGAATCAATGACTCTCTAGAAGCGGCATCTATGTGGAGGGCATGCTGGACCGGGATCCTGATGACCAGGGTTCTGCTTCCCACTCCATCACTTCTCAGTTGTGTGTCCTGAGGAAAGGACCTTCAGTTTCCTCATCTATAAAATACTAGAAAGTAAGGTCCTTCTGAGCCTCAGAGCACCGAACGTGGTGCCTGGACATAGCAGGTGAGTAGAATGCTGTCACTTATTTAAATGTTGCCTAAGACCTACCTCACTTACCTTACAGGGTTGTTTTGAATATCTAATGAGGTTATGCCAGTAAAAGAGCTTGAGAACTCAAAAGCCTCGCAAAGGCTTTACAGTAGTCATGGATGGCCAAGACCATCCTTGCCCTGGATAAACGGTGGACAAAGATTGGTTTGGTTTTACACAAGCTAGCAGATGGTCACAGCAGCTTTATATGTCTTTTATATCTTGAGTTTTGTAGTCACCAAGAATTGGAAACAACTCAAATGGCCATCAGTAGGTGAGCGGATAAACAAATTGTGGTGAAGCTGTACAAAGGAATGCAATTCAGTAATAACAGGATGAAATTACTGATGCAGAGAACATGCTCAATAATTTCATTCATATAAAAGTCTAGAAAAAGCAGACTCATTTGTAGGGACATAAGACACACCAGTGGTTGTCTGATGGAGGCAGAAGAAGATGGAGGCGGAAGGAAGGATGGATGACAAAGGGGCACTAGGGAGCTTTTGAGTGTGATGGAAATATTTGTTATCTTGATTATGGTGATCATTTCACTGGTGCACACAGATGTCAAAATTCATCAAGTTGTGCACTTTAATTATGTGCAGTGTATTATACTTCAATTAGACCTCAATGAAGCTGTTAAAAAGAGAGATTAACCGGGGATGGCTTTCCTTCAGGGCTGTCTTTCCTTCTTCCTTTCTCCCCTTCTAGAGAGAAGATTCTGAGAAGGTGACATGTGGTTATTCTTCACTGGGGTGAAAGGCATGGAGAAAGCTCTGTCTTTTTTGGGTTTTACTCTTTTTCTTCCTGAAGTTTTCCCCTAGCCTGACTGCAAGGAAACAAGCTTCTTTCTCTGCATCGTCTCCAGTTCAGAGGTTTTGGTTGACAGCCTTGGTGGAGTTTTGGATAGTGAACAGCATTGTTGCCTGTCTTAGATCCAGCCATTAGTGTCATAACTAATCCATCACCCAATCTGCTAGTTCTGTCATGCACAGGCCGGACTTCACTACCTGCATCCCATCTGAGGTGGCCATCACTGAGGACATGGCACCTTAATGATAATTCTCCCTTAAAAACATGGAGTCATAATGGTAATTTTCTTCACAGATTAGTCCAGATAAAACCTCCAGCTTCTCCAAAAACTCGGGGCTCTTTGGCAATGGGAATTGGGGAGAAGCAAATGGCTGTAGTGTTTCTTGACTCTGGAGACCCCTACGCCTACCCTGAGTCAGTCCCTGGGTCCTAACAACCTGCAGCATGAGAGAGGCAGAGGACAGTCTGAGAGAGGTTCAGCCATTGGAGGACCGCCAATCTGAGATTTTTTAAAGGCAGACATACTGGAAGGTGACCTATCTTATGGATAAAAGCACAGGTTTTGATTCAGACTCTACCTGAGTTTGATTCCTGCTGGGCAGATGAGTCAAACTCTCTGAGGCCCAACTTCTTCATTTGTGAAATGAACATAACATATCTTCTTCTAGGACTGTGGGAAGAGACAGTGGGGTAAGCTCTATCTATGAGCCTGGCTCAGAGTTAAGTGTTCAGCTTAGGGTACCGATTGCTACTATTATTCATCTAATCTACCCGGCATCTTGCATAGTACCTGGTACATAATCAGCTGTCAAGGTGTGTTTGTTAGTGCATTCCTGGGACCCAGGGTGGACCATGGGGAGAAGGATGGTGGAATACGGGCATCAGGGTAACGGGAAGGAGCAGGCTCCCTGCACAGCTAAGAGGTGCATCCCTGCCTGAAGCTGCCGGCTAGATGGAGTTGGCAGTCTTACACTGAGAAAAGAGACCAAAATACGGGGAGGATGTGTATCAGCATTCTCCTCAGTTTACAGCTGAGAAAACAAAGGCTCAGGGAAGGGCCCTTAGTGGTTCAATGTCACATAGCAAGGAAACGGTGAGTTCAGAGTCACCTCCCCATTCAGCCTAATGCCCATGGTGTGGCTCATTAAGGAGTATGGCAGCCCTTGAACTTGAGGTCTGACATCTCTAGTTGTTTGTCGGATCCAATCTGCTACCTGCCTTAGTCCCAAAGTCCTCCGCAGAGATGGTCTACAGCACCTCTTCCCAGCATATTCTAGAACTTCCACAAGGCAACCAGCTTCCATGCTGTGGGCTCCTCCAAGGGCAGCCGTGGGCCTGGCCTGGTGCAGCCCCCTGGGATGTGGTCCTTTGCCCTTCTCCAGTCTCTCCCTTGGGGCTGTCCTGGCATGTCTCGCTGAGCGTGTGGGGTGCTGCCGAAGCTGTGATGTGAGTTCTTCAAAGTTCACTTTGGAAACAAGGACAAGAAGTTCCCGGGGAAGTCGGCTCCCAGCTTGCTGAGCTCTGCAGCTCTCTGTGGGACTGGCTGCTGCCGTCAAAAAGAATAGAGCCATCATTCTGCAGGAGGGTTTACATGATAATAGGGTTTTTGCTTCCCAGTAATTGGAAAGGTGCTAATCTAGTGACTCATGAGCTACATATAAGAAAAAAAAAAAGCCATCAGGAAAGGAGACTGCATCGTGTTTTCTGAATGCCTTATCTTATTTCAGTGGGGAGGGCGAGCTGCGGCTTAGCTGTAAGGAGCAGAGCCTGGCTGTCCTGGCAACCCTGCTGGAATGACCCTCCATATACCCCTGCTTCCCATCCAGGTAGTCGAGTGATGCGGAAATCGGGGGAGGGATGGGCCTGGTCACGTGTCTGGGGTGGTAAACCCGGCCCCAGGCCATTGGGAAGGGAGCTGGTAGGCGCACAAGTTTGCAAAGGAGGCAGTTATTACCAAGTTAGTGTTAGAACCTCCCCAGGTCGAGTGAGCACACGAGTGCGAGTGCACATGTGTGCATGTGTGCATGTGAGTGTGGGTCTATGTGCACATGTGGGCTGGTTGACTGTGTGGGCTTGTATTGAGTGTGTGAGAGTGTGTGTGTGTGTGTGTGTGTGTGTGTGTGTGTGTGCGCGTGTACAGCTGTGCCTGGCCTGAATTCTGCTGCTCCTCTTTGGGCTGGGTTCTGATTATTGTTGCTTTCTCCATCCTTTGGGCTCCAGGGACCTGAGCTGAATCCCGAGATCTGGCCCTCTGTGTCTTGGTACCTGGGGTAGACGGTTTCCCTGGGTCTTGCTGCGGGAGCAGCTGACATTTCGGCTGGGCTCCCTTTGGAAAATGCAACCTCTTTACCCTTAAAGGGGCAGGCAGTTGGACTCTGATCCTGCCTGGAAGGCACGTGGGACTGCCCAACACCTGAACCCCCTCTCCAGGGGCTCAGGGGTAGGGTGCCTACTCCGACCCACCCTTGCATCCCCTCTGTCACCCCGCTCCACTCCTTTTGCTTGGGGACATCCTCCTCCTGCTCCGGACTCCTGTCCTCTTCCCATGGCATCTTGCTGCGGTGGAGCCCCATCTCTGGTGCACCCCCATGATCTCTGGAGTCCAGAAAGGCCAAGAGTCCTTGCAGCCATGGCACCCCCCCACCCCCAGCCTCCCTCCTGCTAGCAGCTCCCGGCTGAGTCACAGTCCCCCTGAGGCTCTCAGCTCCTCCCTACTCCCACTCCTTTCATTAACTTCATTGAAGCTAATAATCCTGCCAGCAATTCCATTGTCTCCTCTTAATTCCAATTTCCTCTTGTCTCAAGGGGCAAATCAGCAGAGTGAAATGGTGAAGTGGTAGGCACAGCCTCCCTGTATTAATTAGGGGAACATTAACGAGGTGAAACAAACACGCCTTCAGCATCAGGGTGCTGCTCCTGCCTCCCTCTCCCCTCACCTCTCCCATTCCTTCTTCCCCTCCCGAGCTCCAGCCAGACCTGGGAGTGTGTCTCCACTCCCTCTCTCACCCCCTCGTCAAATCAGTCACCGTGTCACATAGATCTACCTCCCGCGTACGCCTCAAATTCTTCCAGTCCCCCTGACCCTCCACCGCCCCGGCCACTGCCCTGGTCCACACCACCGTCAGCTCCCACCCGGGCAATGGTGACGGCCTTCTGACAAGCCTCCCTGCTTCTAGGCTTGCCTTCATCAAATCTTTTCTCCATCCTACAACCAGATGAAGCACACGCGACTCCTTCTGGGTACCCGCCCTGAGTGGGCACCACGCAGCCTCGCCGTGCACGTTCTTCCTTGTCACCTGCTGAGTTCCTCCTCCCCCTCCAGTTTCTTGGGCATCCTTTCCTCCAGGAAGCCTTCTCTGACCTGCGGACTGGGCTGGGCAGCCTTTTGTGTATCGGTCCCCATAGCAGGTGGGCTGACCACGTTGATCAACATCCCATTGGTTATGCTGGGATACAGCTGCCTGGGGCTGCTCTGGCTTTCCCACCAGCCTGCCTTCCAGGAGAAGGAAGGGTTTGGGAAACGGAGTGGGGTGGATGGCACTGACAATGATTCATACCCTCTAGCTGTGAGTTTTGAATTGAGAAATAAGTACAGGTGTCAAATTGGCTCTTATTATTATTAGGTTTTTTATTGCTGCTGATAAAGCTGGATTGAAGGAGTGACTTGGCTCAAAGACAAAATGAGCTCTCTACTCCTTCCCTCCTGGGTTGAGACTACCCTCCCGTCTCAGCAGCACAGCAGGACAACCCCCGGCCTCCTTGGGGAAGGGTGTTCCTGGACAGCAGCAGCAGCTCCTTCGGAGCAAGTAGAGACGGACGGTCACACATCTGCTTGACCCTTTTCCCATCTCACCAACCATAATCACTCTTCCTTCCGAGAACCGAATAAATAAGAGGCGTGGGGAGCAAGCAGCAGTTTCTGCCCAGTGTTAAAAGATAAACTGAGGCATATTAATCATTTTAAGAGTTTATATAAGCAAAAATTGATTGGAGTTGGGTAGTGCCCAACCACAGTTTTTAGGGGACTCAACCAATAGGAGCTGGGGCAAGACTTCCACAGGGGAGGGGCGGAAACAAAGCGAGGAAATGCTCTGATTGGCACGAGTTTAAGCGTTGCCCTGTTTGGGGAAGCCCCGGTGGCTGTTGGTGACTGGTTGTCCTAAGGTTTCAATTTCTTATCCTTGAGGCAGTTATGAGCTCCATTTTGGGTTGTTTTCATTGGCTACCGAGGTTATTAAAGTCGCCTCAATCTAATAGCCTCCTTGCTTAATTAATTTAGCACAAGTATTTATAAGCTCAGGGTCAAGTTCCTCTTTCACAGGCTGGCAGGAGCATGGGGAGAGATAAAGGATGTTTCTCCTTACACGCGCGATCTCTGGTTTGCCACCAAATCGCAGCACCCAGTCTAGAGCCTGGCACATTGCAGATGACCTATAAAAGCTTGTCAAGGGGAAGAGAAGTCTTACATTTATTGGCTTTATCTAGAAGGGGTCATAGCTGATAGGGAAACTGAGTCCGGAGAGCTAAGGTGATTTACCCAAGGGCACAGAGATATCAGTGTTCCCTTCAGCCTTCTTACTCCAGGGTCCTATTTCCCAGCCCTGCTTCAGTTGTGGGCTAAGGGCACTGGGAGGTTGGCACAGGAATGCTGTATATAGGAGGGAGCTTGGAATACAGCAGGAGACAAACAATACCCCAAATCGTGTGCCACGTGGGAGCACCTGCATGGAATGGCTGTGACTCTGGGATGGAGCAGGTCAGGAGGGAAGAGGGCTTGAAGCCAATGCTGCAGAAACAGGACCTGGATAGCCTGGAGAAAAAGTGTGTTTTCTGCATGGATGTTGGGTGGGAGGAGACCTAAGCTTGTACTGGATATCCCCAGAGGATGGAGCTTGGACCGTTGAGAAGCATATTTTGTTTATAAATTCCACAAACACTTGTAAGCATGAGTTTGTGTGCACAATAGTGAACCCATCCCTGTTGCTGAAGAGCATTTGGTCTAGTTGAGTCGCGGGCAATACTGTGAGTCAGAGATGCCCAGCGCTGGTGTTCACTGTGCAGTAGAGAAGCACCTGCCTTGGACCAGGTGAAGGGTGGGGTGATCAGAGATGGTTCAAGGATATATCTTGGGTTCAAGAGAATTTCCGGTAAGTAGTGCTAACCAAAAGGGAAAGAGCCACCCAGAGGGATGGTGGCTAGCCGATGGCAGATCCCTTCCACCTCTGCACTGCGTGGTTCTCCGCAGCAGGTAGGAATGCGTGGTGGTGGCATTTAGGTCTGACTAGCCCAGGCTTGGGCTCCACCCCACACATCAGATCAGATGCTGCCAAGAGCCCTCCAGTGTCTGCTTCCTTATTCGGTCCAGTACTACTAAGCCAAGGCTGCGCACCGCTACGTTGACTCTCCCAGACCTTGCCGTGCTTGCTGAACTCCAGCTGGCGACCTGGCCTTAGGCTGAATTCTTTCCCTGCTTCAATGTCTTCCTGTAAGTCTTGCCAGGGGGTGAGGAGCGGTGGTTAGAGGGAAGATTCCCTGCCTTTCTCAGAGGTTGGCTCTGTTGTGATCCCACAAATGCCCATTGAGCTCCAAGGCTCCGTAGCTCTGTATGGAGGGGGGTGTAGGGGATGATGAGAAAGATGGAGGGACCCTGAGCACCTGGGGAGAGTGGTGTGATGCACATCTGTGAACGTAGCCTCTCTTCTGCCTGCAGCTACCTGTTGCCATTTTCCCTGAACTGGAGGTGTGGCTTTGGCTGCCTTCATGTCCCTCTTTTCCTTTAGGTCCTTCATCCTAACAGTCCTCGGAGCAGGGCACTCCAGGGCGGTGGCGTGGCCCCTGCTCTCTCCAGACGATGAAGAGTGAGATCTGAAAAGGCCACATACTGGATGATTCCAACTACATGACATTCCGGAAAAGGCAGAAGGATGGAGACGGTAAACAGTTCAGTGGTTGCCAGGAGTTGCGGATTGGGAGGGATGAATAAGTGGAGCCCAGAGGGTTTTTGGAGCAAACTACTCTGTAAGATACTGTAATGATGCATTCATGTCATTTCACATTTTTCCAAATCCATAGACTGTGCAGCACCCAGAGTGGAGCCCTAATGTAAACGATGACGGACTTTCAGTGATCACGGTGTGTCAATGTCGGTTCACCCTTAGTAAGTAACGTACCATCCTGGCGGCTGATGTTGTTAACAGGGAGGCAGTGCGTGAGTTGGGGCAGGGGGCATGTGGCGAATATGTGCACCTTCCCCTCAATTTTGCTGTGAGTCTCAAACTGCTCTGAAAAATTTAGTTTCTTTAAAAATGGCCTCAAATTCTTCGGCACTCCTCCCATTGAGAAGTGCCTGTGTCCCTTCCCTTGAATCTGGGTGAGATTGTGTCTACTTTGGCCCATAGACTGCAGAGGAAGTGATGCTATGAGGCTTCGGAGACCAGGTCATAAAATGGCATGCAGCTTACCCCTGGTTCTCAAGGAGAATTCTCTCTGGATGCTCCCTCCAGGGAGACTCCCTGTGGAATCCAGCCAATATGCTGCAGGAAGTCCAAGCCAGATGGACCCATGTAGCCACCTGGTTGGTAGTCCCAGCTGAGCCCAGCCTCAAGTCACCCCAGCCCAGGTGCCAGACACGAGAGTGAAGACGCCTCCAGATGCTTCAACCCTGGCTGCTCCTGCTGCCCCTAGCTCTTTGAATTTCTCAGATAAGGCATCGGACAGCGCAGAACAGAGGTAAGCCATTTCTGCTGCTCTCCATCCAGACTCCTGCCCATAGAATAGGTGTGCATAACAAATCAATGGTGCCTTATGCCACTTAGTTTGGAGCAGTTTGCTATACAAAAACAGATAACCAGGACATCATGTCAGACCAAAAGGCTATGGGGACTTACTTTTTTTCAGGCTCTCCAAAAATTAAGTTTCTAATCCCCCGCAAGCAGACAGGCAGGTGTGGACTGTAGCAGACTCAGACTGGTCCACGGCATGGATTGCCAGGCCTGGATATGACGGCCAGGCCACTTTACCTTGCCTTCCGGCCAATCCCTTGACTAAAAGGAAAAGTAAACGGTGCCACCAATCACCTGCTACCCTCCTTCCGCCTTCCTCTGTCTGAAAGGGGCTGCTCACAGGTCTTGGAGCTCAGCTCTGAGCTGCACTGGGGTGGGGGGCCTGGCCCCGGGAATCTAGTCAGTACCAGCCTCTGAGCCAGCTCTTCCAGGCTGTTAGCGCATCATTTACAAAACGACTGTATTGACCACAGGAGACGATTAACTGTCACGGACTTTGACACGCATCTCTTTCTGGGGCCCTGGCAAGACGACTGAGCCACCTGCGTTGCATGTGGAAGTGGTGCGTCTGGGTGTGGGGAGGGGGTTGGTACACAGCAGTCGGGGACTGGATGCGGGGGATGCCAAAAGGGGTATGTGTGTGAGTTTGAAAGAGAGAGAGAGAATTCGGGCTCTGACCTACGAGGCCATCCCAGCAGACGATGCCATGAAGTATGGTCAGGGTCAGGGCTGCGCTGGACTGCTGCTTTTATCTCTGTCTCTTTTCGTGGGGCCTGGGGGTGATGGAGATACTTCCTTCCTCGCTCCTTTCTTTAACCACCTCCTCCAGGAGCTGAGGAAGATGAAAATGAATGGTCAGTGCTGACCACAAGCACCAGGGAATGTGAAGGAGGAAAAAAAAAACTGACTTAACTGGGGCAAGAGTAGAATCTGGGAGAACATTTAGGCCACCAATTAGGTTGTGGCTGCATAATACATTTTCAAAATAAAGTGCAAATGGTAGCCTATGACGATGCTGTTCTGCCCCATCCTTGTTTATTTTTTCACTTTATATGATGTCTTGTAGACTGTTCTGTATCAGCACATAGAGAGGTCCCTTATTTTTTAATGTGTGTATATAACATTTCATTTTATTTTATTTTTATTTGTTGATTGATTGAAGTACAGTCAGTTACAATGTGTCAATTTCTGGTGCACAGCACAATGTCCCAATTATGCATATATAGACATCTATTCGCTTTCATATTCTTTTAAAATGGTTTGTTTTTATGCAATATTTTAAAAAATTTCATTTTATGAATATACTATCACTTTTTCAATCAGCTTCCTGTTGATGGACATTCAGACAAGTGTTTCTCAAACTTTAAAGTGCATGTGGATCAACCACCTGGTGGTCTTGTGGAAATGCAGGTTCTGATTCTGTTGGTCTAGGGCGAGGTCTGAGATGCTGCATTGTTGACAACCTCCTGGGTGATGCTGAGGCTTCTGGCCCATGGACCCCCCTTTGCATAGAAAGGATTCAGACCATTTTCAATATTTTGCCATGCTAAGCAATCTTGCCATAAATATTTTTGTATGTGTCTTTCACCATGTGCAATTCTATATGTAGGATAGATTTACAGCAGTAGAATTTCCCGATCAAAGATATGTGTGTGCCCTGGTAATTTGGTAGATTTTGCAAATTACCTTTCATGAAATTTTCACGCTGCCAGCACTGTACGCAGGAGTTACCCCCACACTCTTGCCAGCAGGGAGAATTATTCAAGAAATGTGCTTCCATTTCTCCTTAATATTTTTAGTTTTTATATTATGAATTTAGATGTTATATTATTGGTGCACAGACATTCAGGACTGTTAGAGCTTTATGGTGAATTGTGCATTTTTTTTGGTTTTGTTTAACATTGCCCTGCATCCCAGCTTCCAATGAGTGTTTGCTTGGTTGCCTTCCCCCTCTGCTTTCCTATATATTCCTGTGTATTTTTAATTTAAGATTTTTCACACATCAAGTTAGTTTATCAATTAGTTCACTTGCATATGCATATTAAAATGTCATACATTATATAAAATCTTAATTTAGAAGCGCCGGTTCCTCCACCCTCATTATTTCGTGAAATCATTTTGTTCAAACTCTTCGTGTGCATTTTTAAGATCACAGTTCTCTCTCCTCCATCATTAGAGATAATGTTCTGAGTCATTTACCCCAATTTTCCAAAACACATCATCTTCACCTCCTTCTAAAAGTTGACATACCACAATTTTTGTATCCCTGTGTACTGACGTCAATGTCAAAGTCATCCCGAGCTATGAACACTTGCTCTTTTACGTTCAGTTGTTTTATCTGTTTGTCCCGTGGGTGTCTATTTATGAATTCTGTGGTGGAGCTACTTACTCTCTTCTTCTCCTCTTTCATTTAATTTATGTTTTCTATGAGCAACACATGGGAATAGATATAAATATATAGGTATAGATGCCAAACGTTCTATGAAGCTTATATTTTTAAATATCGAAGGAAAAATTCTTCAGTCCTTTGCATTCACAGCTTCTGCCCTCAGGCAAGGTGACCACTTCAAATTCTTTTGGCTCTCCCAGCGTTTTCTCTTTATGTCTAAGTAACACACTCATATTGCTATTTGTTTAGTGTTGTAAAGTTTTAGGTACTATCTGTTGACTTCCTACAACAGAAAAGGTGGATTTAGCCCTCTCACTCTGCTTGTCCCCATTTCCCTTCTCAATTCTTTTAACATAGCTGTATCAGAATGTTTTTCACTAAATAAATAATGTACACGGTGCTGTTATGATTATATGAGTATTATTGAGTTGAGCCCTGTGATGAATTACGTTAAGTTTCCTTTCTGCGAAACTTTCTATCTTTCCTGTAGCTCCTGTTCAACTTTCTGTTAGCTTGTTTGTATCAGTTTCTCTGTATATGTCATTAATCTACCCCCAACTTTCTGGCAGATGTATAACTCTTGTCTCAGTATTCAAAACTCCAGTAAGGGATCCTCCTGGAGGATCTAATCCAGACTGGTCGCCCCTTAGTCCTTTTCACCACCCCCTGTGGCCTCTCCTGTGTGGGACCCCCTGACTTCTGTCTTTCTCTTTGTTTTCTCTCCTTTCGGTGGAGCCATCTTCCAACGGCTTTCAGAGAAAAGGCACGTGGAGGATCGAAGTTTGGAGGATTTTCATCTCTGATGAAACGTTCTCATTCTACCTTGTATCGTTGCACGAGACATAGAATCCTGGGTTTGGTATAATTTCCCCTTAGAATTTGAAGGACTGCTGTCTCCTAGTTTCCAGCATTGATGAGAACTTGTGCTGATACTGGATGCTTTGAATGTGACCCCAGCTTCCCTGTCTCCCTTCCCATCGGTGCATCGCCTCTCTGGATGCCCCTAGATGGCCTCTTTGGACCTGGTATACTGAGGTTTTAGGGTCGTGTGCTTGGGTGTCCATTTTCTTGCATTGTGCTGTGTTCTTTTTTTTTTTTTTTTACATTTTTATTGATTCATAATCATTTTACAGTGTTGTGCTGTGTTCTTAATGATAGAATTTTTCAATGTGGAAACACCTCCTTCAGATATAGGAAATTAACTTGTACCATGTTACATTTTTGAACAGATTTCTTCCTTTTGTTCTCTCTTCTCTCTTCCCAAAACACATATCATTATTAGTAGACATTTGGACTCCGGGACAAATCCTTTAATTTTTTTTTTCTCTTTCCTATTTTCAATCTCTTTATCTTTCTATTCTTCTTTCTAAGAGATATCTCTATCTTATAACTCTTCTATTGATGTTTTAGTTTGTGCCGTTTTATACTTTTTTGTTTCCTCAATCCTCCCCCTCTCCATTCCCCCTACACCTTTTTTGGGAGGGAGAGGGGCATCCTGTTTAATTTCCATGGATTCAATAGCTTCTTTTTATCTCTCTGAGAATATTAACTATCATATTTGGGAGGTTTTCTCTGCTGCCTACCTTGGTACACTTTTTCTTTTTAAAGTTGGTTTCCTATTAGTTTCATGTCTGTGTCTCACATTAGAGACTTTCTGATATTTGTTGATCTTTGGCCAGTTGATGACGTTTAAGAGTGAAGCGTTACAACATGGACTGGAAGTTCTGGCACGTGGGCCAGATTGCCCAGGGGTGGGTTTCGCTGAAGGGGTTACTGGGCCGGGACCATGTGGCTCTGTTGAGGACTCCCCATCCCCCTGCCATGACTGTCTTTTCTCTTCACCAATCAGTTTCCGCAGAGGGGAATCTGCCTGTCTCCTGCCCTGGGTGGTGGGGTAGGAGTGGGGAAACTTATCCAGATGCCCGCTTCTGGGAGCTAGGTGGGGAAGGAGGGTCAGGGAAGGGGGCGCCTCACCACTTAGCATGTTGACCTCCAGCTGATGCCCTGCTTACAGAGTGGCATGCCCACTTTCAGAGTCCCTGTGGACCTCCCTCTCCAGCACCTAGACCTCCCTCCTATCTGCCTGGCTGGTGGAGGTTGCGGGGAGCTGACTGCTGCTTGTACAGACTTTAGGACAACCCCGTAGTTTTCAGCCACAACCACTCCCTGCCATGACGGTCTTGGTGCCTCTCCACCCCGAGCTCTTCTGGAATCCGTGCACTAAAGCAGCTTTACGTGGCTTCCCCACTGCACTGCCCTCCATGCTGGCGGGAGGCCCAGCTCTTTCTAGTCTGCTCAATTTCCTTGTACTTCTTCTGCTTTTTTTCCCCCCCAGAACTCTAAAATTCTGTTGACATCTGCTCTGATCTCCACTCCTGTTCTCTCTGTTGTGGTTTTATGCCTTTGTTCATCCTTTGGCTGTCACCTTTTTACTCACATCAGGGAAGAAACAGAGAGAAATATGTTCATAACTCCATGTTCAGCTGGATCCGGTCGGCCTCTCATTTCCACCCTTCCTAAATCACTTTCTTTTGGTGTGTCCGAGTAATCTTTTCAAATAGCAAACCTGCTCTTACTTCTCTTTAACTTAAAATCAAGACTCTTAGGATAACAGCCTGAAGTCTTTGACGTGGCTTGAAGGCCTGCTCTGCCTCCTGCCCCAGCTCCCCCAGGATGGTGCTCCCTTCACTTACTAACATGCTGTTCCCGCTGCCTGAACACCTGTCCCTCAGCTGCCCTGCACCTGGTCAATTTCTGTCACCCTTCAGTGCTCAGCTCAGATCTTTCTTCAAGGAAGTCTCTCCTGCCTCTAGACTAGGTCAGGTTCCCTGACGCCCTCTCTAGAAGCCCTCTGCACTCAAGTTTAAATGCTTAAGGAGTTGCTGGGTGTCTGTGTCCTCCACTAAGGTGTAAGCTCATAGCTGTAGTAGTGAGTTTGGCTGGGAGGTAGTAGGGCAGAGCTGGGATCTGTGAGGCCAGGGAGCGCCACTGTCTTCTTTAGTATTGTGTCCCCATGGCCTAGGCCGACGCTTACAGAGAAAGGATGCTTAAAGCATAGCTGTCGAATGAATGGATGGATGAATGAATGAATGAATATGTACCTGGATCTTAGAGATGGCCTGGCTCAACATCTGCTTGTTCCATTCCAGCACACGTGCACAAATTTTCATATATGATGCTAATAACAGTCTTCTGAGGTGGATCTGTCAGTCTTGTTTTACTGAGGAAGAAGTTGGGGTTCAGAGAGGGAAAGTAACTGACCTGACATCACACAGCTAAGCGACAGAGCTTGGATCAGCACTCAGGTCTGTCTGCCTCCAAAGCCTACCAGTTTCTCCACTCCAAGTGCCCTGAGTGGTAGCATTCAGCTCACCTTGCCAGGAATCAGGAGAGCGAGTGGATGAGTCAGCCTTTGCTGTCATGACGACCCCTAAACCTCATGACTTCCAGCAAGTGTTGGTTTATTCTCACTCATGGATCTGCAGGGTGGGTATGGCTGTGCTGGGCCTGGCTGCGCTTGGCTCTGGGCTGAGGGTCAAGTTCAGCTCAGTTCCTGCTTCTCACTCCAGGATTAGGCTGAAGGAGCCTCCGTGCTCTGGGGCATTTTGTTCTCACAGTCGAGAGAGGAAGCTCGAGAGGGCTGCCATTAAGTGTACAGCCCTTCTAGAAGCTTGGGACCCATGTACCCCATCCACTCATACCCCACTGGCCAAGCAGGTTGGCCAGGCCCAACATCCCGAGTGTGCGAGGCTTTCCCTCCCATGGGGGCGGGGGCTTCAGAGAATGAACATTTGCTGAACAATAATACAACCTCGTGTAGTGAGAGACAAGGTGACCTCCATGGACAATGACAACATTGGAACCCATTGTCCAGGGGCTTCCAGCCGGAGAGCAAAGCCTCCTGAGAAAATCTTTCACTGCCGCCCACGTGTTAAGCACCTACCAGGTCTGAATGCATCTTGTTCTTACAGGCACCCAACCTCACTGGCGAGGAGGTGCTGAACGTTACAGCGGGCATTTGTGCTGATTGGCTGGTGCCCATGCCATTCTTAAGTATTTTAAGCACCACTTCGAACATATGTAAATATAAGTTACATATTTAACCCTTTTTCTGACCTGGCTTTCACCCCTTCTCTGGGACTGGATGCTGCAGTAACCAGGATCTGTCTTGTCCACAGAGAAGCGCAAAGGGGAAAAGCATGGGAATAAAAGCAGTAGAACACGGTTCAGGTAAACACAAAGGAGAACTTCCTGTCTACCTAGGCTTTGGATTAAAAAAGGAAGTCCCTTTGTTAATCTAGCAAATATCTTTTAGATCCCTTTCAACGCTGGGCACTTGAGATGTCGGGGTGTGTGTGAGTGTGTGTGTGTGTGTGTGTGTGTTTGTGTGTGTAACACTGCACGGCTGCTGTTTGGATTTGAGAGAAGCCTGCTTTCTGTCTGAGGAAATGTCTCAGCTGATGGGGCCCTTAGGGACTTTGCTGATGGACTCTTCAGACAGACCTGGTTAGCGGAGTGGCAGAGCGGGGTCCAGATTCCCAGGTAACTGTTCTTTACTGTCTTCAGAGAACACAGAAAGTCTATTTTGAGAGTAAACCCCTGGGTGGCGAGAGGACAGACAGTTGCTGGTTGCTCTGGAGGGTGGTGTCGTCTGTCCCCGGTCGAGCATGTGTGAGCCGGTCTTCCTGGGGCTCAGAGGAGGCCTGGACTCCGAGTGCCTGTGCAGAGGCTGGACGCACCTCCAGCCCCATTGATGCCGGAGTCTGGGAGCTGGGAGGTGGAGCCGGGGGAGGGGGGCCAGCTGCCTCTGTGGCTGATTTCATCATAGCAGGGTATGTGTGTGGGAGCCCGTGTTCCTTCTCTCCGCTTAATCCAAACCATATTAAAAACAAGCCTCTCTCGGGGCTTCTGTTAATAATAAGTGGTTGTTGCTGCTGCCTCGAGTAGGGGGATTTGTTCGCCTTTCATTCATTCCTCCTCATCCTTATCCCTCCTCCTCTGCTGCTGCGCCCGTGGATGGCAGGAGGAGGAAAATAGAGAGATGGTTAACATGCGTTAAAATGGATTTTTAAAACGAGGATTTAACTTTTTAAGAGCTCTTGCCTGGGTTTCTCTATGACCTTGAACCTGGTACCTGGGCTTCCCAGGGAGGAGGAGGAGGGGTTTATGGGCTTCGTGAGAGGTTCTTGGTGTGAGGCTGGGAGAATCTGGGGTGCCAGGGCCCTGGGGCTTGAGTGCAAATCCCCCCACTACACGGCATGGCTCTGGAGACAGAGTCCCAGCTCTGCCGGTTTTGCTGTTTGAACCGTGGCCAGACCTGTCACTTCTGTTTCCATTATTCTCAGCTGCACACCATCCTATGGGTCTGTCCACACAGGGCAGTAATGAGGATTAGAAGAGATAAGGGCTGGGAAAGCACTTTGAGCATGGCTAAGCGGGGAGCAGGTGCTGGCATGGGGATTACCAGTATTACAGCAAACCCTGCTCCTCTGGAAAAGGAAGGGGCGTGGGGATAAGAAGGGGACCCCCTCCTCCTTTCCAGAAGGTGGTGGGCTAATGGGGGGATTCCTGAGGATGGACTGGAGGAGAGCAGGACCGCAGGGCCCCGTGACCTACAGGAGCGGCTGTTTGGTGACAATTGCATCTGAGAGCCGCGCGGCTCCGCGTGGGTGCAGAGCCCTGCGCTGCCTGTCTGCCAGCCTCTCCAGCTGGAGCGCATTAGTGAAACCTCTGCCTGGCGCCAGCTTTCTCTGCGGGGCCCTTGATTAGGCTCTGTCTCTAGGCCAGGGATGCAAATAGGCAGTGCAAAGAGCTGGGTCTGGGCTCTCGGGCCCGGTGAGGCCAGCCTCCCTTCCACGTGTGATGCCAGGAACAGATCCATCATTGCCTCGGCCTCAGCCATGCTGGGCTGGGCTTCTGCCTTCAAATACCCTTCTTCAGAGGGAGTTCAAGACATGTCCCCTCCCACCCTCACCCCAAGAAATGGGCCCTTCGTCTCTGGCTCCACCTTCTCTCCGCTCCGGACATGAGGAAGAAGATTTGGATGCCCTGTGGCTTTTCTCTTCATCTCAGACCACCGCCCCCAACTCCCCTCAACATCGCGGAAGTTTTGAATTCTGGGTGAGAAGGACTAGAGAGACCAGCCAGTCCAGCTCCCGGCCCCTGTAGGCCTCCCCCTGCCCCCCAGTCCTATTGTCAGCTTTTAAACAAGGTTGAGTGCTTCAGAGCCCGGGCTTGGGGAGGAAGAAACTCAACGACTCCAGAATAGAAACACCATATTCAAGTGGGTTAAAACTCCAGCCCTGACATTTAATTAGCATCTTTTTCAGCTCCCACACTTGAAGAGTACCTGTTATTTCTTTTCTTTTACTCACAATACACTGTAAGCCAGGAGCATTTTCCTGAGCTCCCGAACCTCTCATCAGAAGTCAATCACTTTGGAAGCATGAGAAATCCTTCTGCAAGCCTGCCGAGGATTGTGGCTCTGGAAGGGAGGGGCTTCCCGACAGGTGATAAGGAGACAATGGTGAGGGCAGGCGCCCCATACAAGCTCCCAGGTTTCAGTTGGCCCACCCACATCCCCATCTCCCTCAACATGTCACCTCTCCAAGTGAGTAGGGCGCCTAATGAACCCCTAAACCATTTGCCTCTGACAGTGGCAAACAGAGAGCCCAGGGCAGCCCTGCCTGCTGGGTCATGCTGGGAGCTGCTGGGAGCTGCTGGGAACAGAGTGGTGCTGCACACAGACTCTTCTCATACATACAGCAAATGCAGTGGCAGTAAGTGCCATGAAGAGGGGTATAAAGCCCAGCCTGGGCAAGTCTGGGAGGTCAGAGGGTCGTGGGTAGGCGGAGATCATGACCATAAGATGAGGTAGAAGAAATGGTCTGTGCTAATGCCCTGAGGCAGGAGGGAGCTGGGAGGGCTGAGGGATGGAACAAAGTGTTTCTCACATCTACTCCTTTCTGCCCAGCTGCAACGGTCCTGCCTCAGGCCTGGTCACACATTAGCTTCCTTTTATTCCTTCAGTTTATATTATTTTATTTATTAATTTTTTTTAAATTGAAATATAGTCAGTTTATAATGTTGTGTCAATTTCTGGTGTACAGCATAACGTTTCAGTCATATATATACAGACAGATTCCTTTTCATATTCTATTTTATTTTTTATTGAAGTATATTTACAATGTGAAATCGATTTACAATGTGTTAGTTTCTGGTGTACAGCATAGTGATTCAGTTATATATATATCTGTATCTATCTATATATAGAGATCATAACACCCCATTATCCAGAAGCAGATAGTGTCTCCTCCAGGCTCACTGAACTAAGTAAGGCCCTGTGCCCTGTGGTCCCCATTGTCCCCTTGTTTCTCATCACTTTCCCGCTGTGGCCTCAGTACAGCCGCATGGGGCCCCTCACTCTCCCACAAACACCCCGTGCTCTCCTGCCCCGACACCTGTGCTGTTGCCTGCAGCTGCCCCCTGTCCCTTCTGTGAAGGCTGGAGACATCCTGCCCAGACTTCAGTTTCCTTCCCAAATACTGCTCTTCTGGGAAGACTTTTGACGCCAGCGTCCCAACTCCACCAGCACGTGGGTCCACCGGGGCGCTGGCCACTCAGCAGAGGCCGTAAGGAACGTGCCGTGGCTGCCAGGCTGAGGCTGGCGGCCGGGGGAGTCCAGCTGAGGCCCGACAGCAGCCCTTCTCCGGGAGGTCTCAGAAGGATGCTCATTAATTTTGCCTGAAGCTCCTCACCCGACCCCATCCTGACCTGCCTCGCCCACCTCTTGAGGGAGGTACCGGCTTGCTCTTGCTTAGCTGAGCTGGTTCATTGCCTGGAGGACTTAGTGCCCACCTTGCTGCCATGTTTGCTGCTTTCTTCTGCTTGTTCTGCCAGAAAGGAGGGGGCGTTCGTGGAGATGTGAAATTATGGGAAGAGCGTGGAGACACCTGTGTTCAGATTCAGCCCTGCCGTCTGTTAGAGGTCTACTCTGAGGCACGTCACCCAACCATTCTATTCCATGGAGACAGCCAGACTCCCTTTTAGCTGTGTTGTGAAGGTTAAATGGCATAAACGAGCTCAGGCGATGGGCTAGGTGCATAGCGGTTACTTGTAGGACCTGCCAAGACAGAGGTGTTCTTCCTCGCTGAACTAAGCCTGAATGTGATTATTTTAATTACCTTGGGATAGAAGTTTTGAGCTCTGAGAAACAGAGTCCTGGCTTTCAATCTTCTCCCCAACTCCTCCACTCCCCATCCAAAACACCTGAGCAGGATTTAGACATTGCTCACGCCGTTCATCCTCTGCTGGGGTGGGGTTGTGTCACATGTGGCCCTGGATCCTGAGGTGCTTTAGCTGGGGGGAGTGCCAGAGCATCTTGGGGTGGGGGGTGTGCCCACCACCCACAGCCGTCCTCCGTGGACCCACCGAGGGGACGAGAGGTCCTTTGTCTCTTCCGTCACGCACCCGGGGCAGAACTGTGGGCCCTGTGTAACATCCTTCACTAGGGTCGGCGAAATGTCTGAGGAAAGTCTCTTTTTGCTCAGAAATAATGCTCTGAAGTCAGACAGGCCTGCATGTAAATTCTGACCCCGTGATTTATTCACTGGGAAACCCTGGGCAAGTTACGTCATCTCTAACTTGGCTTTATCTACAATAAAACACGAATAGAATTATGAAACACAAACGTGTATTTAAAACACCTCGGATGTTGCCTGGCCCCATGAAGTCCCTATTTATTCACCCAGCACATGGTTTCCAGAGCCCACTGTGTACCGAGAGCAGTTCGGGTGCTGGGGGTCATGGACCAGCATTTCTGCCTTTTGGAGCTTACATTCCAGGAGGGAGTGGGAGACAGACTACAGACGACAAAGAATACAGCGGGGTCAGGGGTTGGGGTGCTGGCAGAGGTGGGGGACTGCAACTTAAGGGGAGTGGCCAAGGCATGTCTCAATGGGGAAGTGACATTTAAGCAAAGACACCAAGGAGCTGAGGTCATGAGCCTGGTGCATTGAGGGTAGGGCTCTCCTGGCAGAGGGCTGAGCCAGTGCAAAGTCCCTGAGGCAGGAGTGCACCTTCTGTATCTGCGGGGCAACAAGGGGCCTGCAGGGCCAGAGAAGAGTGAGGAAAAGGGGAGTCGTGGGAAGTCAAGGGACAATAGGGCGCAGGAGGTGGACTGGGTGAGTGCAGACTGGGTGGGGCTCTGCAAGCCATTGTCAGGATTCAACTCTTTCTCCTAGAGGCTAGGGGCCACTTGGAGGGCTTTGGGTGGACGGGTGACATCGTCTGACTGACACTTTCTCAGGATTACTCCGGGTGCTCTACTGAGAATATTCCCTCTACAAGCAAAGGAGGAAAGAGTGGTGTCGGCGGGAAGTATCTGCAAAGATCCAAGCGAGAGATTAGGGGGGCTTGGCCCAGGGTGCGAGCAGAGGGACTAGTCAGGAGTGGCTGGATTCTGAATACATTCTGAAGCTAGAACTTGCAGGACTCCCTGACAGGTTGGATGTGGGGAGTGAGAGAACGAGGGAGGTTAAAGTTTCTGTCCTGAGCAATGATTGGAAGACAACAGGCCTGGAGGGGTTTGTGGGGTGAGATCAGCAGTTCTGTTTTTTGGACATGTCACCTTTGAGAGGCCTATTACACGCTATGTAAGTCTGGAGTTCAGAAGACTGAGCTGGTCTGGAGACATAAACGGGAGTCATCAGCACAGAGATGGGATTTAAAGCTGGGAGGATGGGAGCGATGCCAAGGGATTCAACGTGGATTGAGTAGAGATAAGGACCAAGGACAGAGCCTTGGATTCTCCGGCCAGGATTCAAATCAGTGAGTGTTAAATACTCAAGTAACATATATTATGATGTTTCATTCTCTCAGCACCAAACTCCCTCTTTGTTTTTCTGAACAAAGTCTGTGGCCTTCCTTATTTTCAGATCATCTATCTGTCTGTCTGTCTGTCTGTCTATCTATCTCTGAACCTTTTTTCAGGTATATTCTTTGTATTCTAAAACTCTGATTTGCTTTAAAAATGTAGACTTGAATCTCTTTTCAAATAGATATTTTGCCCTGTTTTCGATCACCCCAGATGTATCGTCTGCATATTAACAGTCTTTGGGAGTTTGTTTACTTGGTGTATAAGACTCACCTCCCCTGTTGAGCCCAAAACAATTCCTGAAAAAGCACACGGGTGGGGAGTCTTAGGTGGTCCCCATGAATGAAAGGGAACTCGTGCAACTGAGACCTTTGGAACTGAGGTCGAGTCTCTGGCCTCCAGCGGGTGGTTAATCTCACTCATCTCATTCTGCGTGCAGATCTTGAGGAAATGATAAAAACCAAACCAAACCAACAAAAGTCAACAACAGCAACAAACACACCTGAAATTCCCTTTTTAAAATTTTTATTTTGGTGGGGAGGGAGGTAATTAGGTATTTGTTCATTTATATGGTGGTACTGGGGTTTGAATCCAAGAAGTCGTGCCTGCTAAGCGTATGCCCTATCATGATCTGTAAGCATCCTCTCCTCCACTGAGTTGTAGCCTCCCCCTAAAATTCTGAGTCTGAAAACTTATTTCCACAGCAGTTGCTGAGGGCAGCCAGGACTGTGGGAACCCACCCCAGCTTCAGAGCCGCTCTCACCGCTGTCCCGTCTCCCTGCATCTCCCTGGGAACAGCTGGGAGAGAAGTTACCTGCTTCCTCTCTATGCAAAAACCTGGTATTTGGGTAAAATACGTCTTAGGAAGTTATGTTTCGTGGAACAGGTCATCTTCTTCTGAAAGGACTGTAGTCTTTATCAGAGACTGGGCTGTCAGGAGGTGCTGTGGCTTTTAGAGTTTAATGAGTAAATTCAAATGTTGGATGGAAATTAAGCTCAATATTAATTCTAGCTTCAAAGGGCAAAGAGCAAAGGAGATAGTGAAACAGCCATGAGGCTTTTTTTTTTTTCTTTTTTTGACTAGACAAACCTATTGCCAGCATGCAGACAGAATGTGATGGCTTTTTGATGACTTCTGCCAGGCCACAGGGAAGTAAAAACATACTGGTGTAAAGAGGAAGGACTCCTCTCAATGCAGACCTGGGGTGGACCACCACAGTCTACCTATTCAAGAGCTCGCCTGCTCTCTGCAGTGCTCCACTGTCCTCAGACTGGGCCGGACAATGAGTGGCCTCAGATGGCAGCCACGTGAATCTTTGACAGATACATCAGGAGGGGCTGCCATGGCTCAGCCCTCACCTGCCTGCAATAATCCTCCCCATCAGACTGAGCTCGGCCTCTGGAGGAGCCAAATTCTATTAGCAGGAGACATTTGTATTTCCATACCTGCCCTTCTAATCACCAGACTCCTTCCAGTGGGTTAATTGAAATTCTCATGCAAATACATTAGTTACAAACACAGCCTCTCTCTTCACATGCAAATGCCATCAATAGGTACCGAGATGAATTGCATAGTGGTAAAGAAAAAGGAATTCTTTTTTTTTTAATTGAAGTATACTTGGTTCACATGTTAATTTCTGGTGTACAGCTTAGTGATTTAGTTGAAGATATGTGTGTGTATATATATATTCCTTTTCATATTCTTTTTCATTAAAAAAGGAATTCATTATAATGTGGCTTTGGAGGTGAAAACTTAACAGCCTCATGTGTGTCACACAAGTAAGCTAAGCTTGCCTGGGAGTCTGACACAACATACTGTCTGTTACCGTCCGCAGCAAACAATTGCTCTAAGACCCAGGGCATTTCCCGCAGGAAGCCCTCCTTGTTCAGTACATGGCACGCTCTCTGCTCCCTTGCTCCCTCTTCCCAGTACGCATGCCCCATAGCAGGTTAGGTCACTGTTTTGAATTTGCCCACACTGTGCTCTGCAAGTGCTTTCCTTGTAAGCTTGAGACTGGAAAGATGCCCTGTCCTCCTTCCACCCACCTATGGTTAGTTGATTAGACGCTCAACACCAGACGGGATTTTTGAGACCATCTAATGACACTCCTTCACTGTTCGGTTCGGGAGACTGAGACCTGGAGCAGAGAGATGAGTGGTCCAAAATGACCCTGATGCAGTAGAGCGGGACCTAGAGTTATACCAGCCCTGAGGAAGTGCCTAGAGACAGCAAGGTGGTGCATCTTTGTCTGGCAGGACAAAGGCCCAGTTACCGACTTCAGACTTTCAAAATGTCAGACTCAGCTTATCGGAAATCTTTTTCAACTGAAGCATTAGCTGGACCAAAGGGAGTCAGAGGCAGAAATCACCGGGGCTGGTGGAGGAGGCAACCAGGGGCTCACAATTACAGGTCCCTTTGCAAAATCACAAACACTCCAATGGGCAGGTCTGGGAACCCTCCCCATGTGCTGATGCTTCAAGATCTGTATCCCTTCTGCACACCAAGAGGCTGTTGAAAGCAGGCTATTATCATCTCCAGCCATGGCCACAGTGAACCTCATTCATCTGGGCCCCCTGGTTAGCCATACTGTCAGTTCAGACATGGGTCCCACTAGAACCACCCAGGAGAGGAATCTAAAGTCAGACAGATGCCTGAGTTGGCATCCAGCTCCTCCCGGCTTCCTTGACAGACCTCAGGTGGTCAGTTAACCTTTTTGAGCCCAAGTTTCCTCATCTATAGAAGGTGGATAAGTCTCATCTCTTGGGGCTGAGTGGAGCATTAATTGAGGAAATATATGTAAAGAACCTGGAATCTAGTAAGCTCTCAGTGAATGGCAGCTGGTTTCATTGAGGTTATTAGCATTACCCCTGGGAAAGGAATTGCGCCAATGTTCCCATTTTACTAAACCTGTTAGAAGCCTGCTGTGTGTTGTCGATACAGGCAATAAGATACACACAGGATCAAAGCCACCAGATGTGATGCTGTTTATTCTTGTAGACCCCTAAGGATCACCTTCTTGCAGGAAATCTTTCATGTGGCTGCTCCGTAGTTAAGAGACTACAATGACTTTTGAGGGGGAAATTCTACAGTTAGACTTTTTGTTCATTCAGACTGGACTTTGCTCTGGTTAATCCTCATTAATGAGATTGGTCCACAGGTTAAGAAGGCCCAATTGACTGACTGCACGTGACCTAGAAGCTTTCACAGCTATTTTACTGCAGCTTCACAGCCTTGCTAGGTAGGCGTTACTATGGTCATTTACAAGATGAGACATTGCAGCCAAAGAACCGTCAAGGGAACACTTTTCTCGTTTGAGATCACAGGCAGACCTCTGGCACTGCAACACAAGTCACTATGATGCACCATTCAGCAAACTGCCTTAGTCTGTTTTCTTCAAAAGGCAGCTTTACCCTCCAGAGCGCTAGTAACAGCTGGAGTGAGCTCAGGCCAATCAGAGCAGCTGCGAGGGGGCTGAGGCGGACACTCAGGACCTCAGTGGTCCTACTAAAGAGAAATTGCCCTGGATTAGATGAATCTCAAACATTGCAGGGAAGACTTTATTTAGGACTACTGCAATAGAGGAGAGAGATTGAACTCAACCCTGAATACAACAGAGGCTGCTGGCAATATATAGCCAGGGTGATGGAGAAGATGGAAAATCACTAAGAGGAACTTGGTTAGGTGTCAAGGGTAGGGGGATGAGAAACTTGATGAGGACCTGGGTTAGGAGGATTCTTGCTAAAATGGCTCAGCAGGCCAAGAGTGGAGCAAAGAACAGGACTCACTGGAAGAGAGGGCTCCAAAGAGCTTGACTAAAGTTTGGTTCAGGAGCAAGCCATTGTCAGTCCACTATGGCAGACAGCAAAAAAAGGGTCATGTTTCTCGACTCTTCCCTGTATCTGTGCCTTTTTGTAATATGACTTTGCAGCAATTCTGATCAAGAGGTGGATCTGGGCTGGCTTTATGACCTGCTTCAGCCTGTAGCTCCATAACTTAAAAACTGGTTGAAGTCATCAGAGTGGCTATCATTAAAAAGTCTGCAAATAATAAATGCTAGAGAGGATGTGGAAAAAAGGGAACCCTCCTACCCTGTTGGTGAGAATGTAAATTGGTACAGCCATTATGGAGAACAGTATAGATGTTCCTTAAAAAATTAAAAACAGACTTACCAAATGAACTAACAATTCCACTCCTGGGCATATATCCAGAGAAAACTCCAATTTGAAAAGATACATGCACCCCAGTGTTCAAAGCAGCATGATTTACAATAGCCAAGACACGGAAGCAAACTAAATGTCCATTAACAGATGACTACATAAAGAAGTGGTCATATACACACACACATACACACACACACACACACACACACACTACTCAGTCATAACAACATGGATGGACCTGGAGATCATTGTTCTAAGTTAGGTAAGCGAGAAAGAGAAAGAAAAATGCCATATGGTATGACTTACATGTGGAATCTAAAAAAAAAAAAAAAGACACAAATGAACTTCTTTACAAAACAGAAACAGACTCACAGACATAGAAAACAAACTTATGATTACCATAGGGGAAAGGGGAGGAGGGATAAATTAGGGGTTTGGGATTAACAGGTACACATTACTATATATAAAATAGATGAATAACTAGGACCTACTGTATAGCCCAGGGAACTGTATTCATAATCTTTTAATAACCTATAGTGGAAAAGAGTCTGAAAAAGAATATATATATATTATATATATTTATATCTGAATCATTATGCTGTAATTTAAAATTAACACAATATTGTAAATCAACTATACTTCAATAAAAAATAAAATAAAATAAAATACTTAAAACTGGCTGAGGTCCTTGGGGACTTTCAGCAATCAGTGATGTCTGTTTGTTTTTTGTTTTTTTGTTGCACCCCGTGCGTGCATTACTTTTTCAAGAACATTAACTAAATGTTTTTTTAAAATCTAAATCACAAAGCAACAAGTAATGACACCATAATGAAACGGTCATGTAATAAAAAGAAAACATATGCATAAAAAATACTTAGCATGGAAAAAATTTTAATTAAAAATAAAATTGTTTCTTTTCATGTTCCTGCAGTTCTCTTACTGAGATCCTTTTTTTCGCCTTTTGTTTGGATTCAGATCAACAGAGTGGGCCAGTGGCTGATTTTGGTGATGTACTTATAAGACCCTCCCTTATAAAGTGCAGCCCAGGGCTTAGGCACCCAGATGACACCACTTAACTCTAAACCTATGGGGTAGATAGTATTATCATTGATGAAGTAACTAAGGCACAGAGAAGTAAGTAACCTGCTTGAGGTCACAGTATATGTTGTTTTGTGTTTTCCTCTGAAAGTCCTCTTCTTTCGGAAAGAAGGAAGAAAAAGGAATTTCATAAAAACAAAACAAAAAACCCCAACAGATACCCTCAGATCCAACTCAGAGAGACAAGGATGGAGGGCACAGGCATGAGCAAAGCCAAGCCAAGCAGCACTGCCCGTGGGCACAAACCTCGACCCAGGCCCAGAAAGTTAACACAGGTCAGTTTGGGGAGGTTTTAGGAGCTCGCATGGTGCCGCGTTTCTTGACCAATGATTCATGGAAAAGTTGAGTTGCAGTGAGCGTGTGTGTGCGTGTGCATGTGCGTGTGCGTGAGTATGTGGCCCCGGCCTGTGCCCAGGAGGAGGCAAGTGAGGCAGGCCGGATGTAAAACAGAAGGAGCCCTCCCCTACCTCCCCCACCTCCCCCACCTCCCCCAGCTCCCCCAGGATTGTGCAAGTGCCTGATTGCCTCCTTCTGATCTGCACCCCACCCCCCAGCAGTGGTCTCCTCCCCCGTGCTTGCGCCTGCGCAGTGGGGGTGGGCACGCTCATCAAAGGTCTCCCATCTCCTTTTTTGTCTCACCACGGTCAAGGGACAGAATGATTGTTTAAACCTTCTTTTCCCTCTAAAAGGAACAGTTGGAGCGCAGGGTGCATATGGAGGAACATACGCAGTGGGGCTCTGGTGGGCGTGCACACTCCACACGGATGAAGCCATTCCCACCACGAGTCATATTTTGTTTCGTTTTCACTCCTAATGGACCGCTGGTTAAAGGCAGGAAGCATAAGGAACGCTGGTGTCGGAATTCACAAAGGCAGGGAGAGCGATAGTCTTGCTCAAACCAGCAAGCTGCTTTTAGCTAATCAGAATTCTGAGAGAGCACTTTCAGGCGTCTCTAGTACTTCGAAAACCAATATTAAAAAAAGAAAAAAAATTGCATTTCATTTTGGCTTTTCATTTGCTGGGAATAAATATTATTCATGAAGGTTTTGTTTGCAGAGGGATGCTTTAAAGTAGCAGCCTGAAACCTTCTCTCCTATCTTGTTTAGAAACAAAATATGAAAAAATTAAAAAAAAAAGCCAGTTTAATTTTTAAAGTGCAAAATGCAGTCATTTCAAGCATCAGGTCATCAAAGCAGGTTTTTGATGCCGTAATACCTAGTTAAAATTTTATCTGCATTTTAATACACATTCGGACCCCAAACCAAGCATAGTAGTCTGAGATGCTTTAAATTCCTTAGGGGATTCGTAGATCATCTTACTGTGAAATGGCAGAGAAACGTTACTGTGAAAGAAAGAGTCCAGGCTTTGGAGCCAGGCAGGACTGGCTTGCAGAGCCTTCTTGGCTTCTCCAAGGGCAAGCTTCTCAGCTGTTAGCCTCAGGTCTCCCATCTGGAACAACAGGGCTGGGAAGAGTAGATGAGTGTGTATGCAAAGTGGGTGCTTAATAGATGAGATCTTTCCATGAGTGGCAAGTCGTTGTCATTTAGGTTTTGGTCAGTTATCTTCCCTGACAACCAATTTAATTGCCCTTCCTTCACCTGCCCCCATGCCTACAGCTGTGTCCTGAGACATTATCCTGTTTTCCCTGCATCTGTAGAACTTACTGCTGTCTGACGTGATCTCTTTCACTTATTCGTTTTACTGTCTGCTGCCCATATTGGAATGCGAGGTCCAGGAGAGCAAGGATGGCTTCTGTTTTCTTTATCTTTGCCTTTTCTGTATTTAAAATAGCCTGAAGCGTTATACATGCTCCATAAATATTTGTTGAATGACTTTCTCTTTTCCTTCTTTCATAACTGACTGTGACAGACTGGGCCAGTCTGGTCTTCCACCTGTTTTGCGAATAAAGTTTTATTGGGACACAGCCATGCTCACTTGCTTACATATTGTCTGTGGCTACTTTTGTGCTCCAGCCGCTGAGTTGAGTGGTTGCAGAGATGGAAGAGCTCGCAAGCCTAAAATAGTTACTATCTGGATAGCCCTGTATAGAAAAAGTTTGCTAATTTCTGGTCAGATTGAGCTCTGACATCTTTGTACTGCTGATGCTCCTAGTCTGCGAAACATCCACACAACGTCCACTGCTCTGTGCAATAACAAATAGCCGATTGGTTTTCTGGAACTTCTTTAACGTTTCCTATTAGGCCATGAATTGGCTTTGATTGTGGAGTTTATACTAATGGCGCCTTCCTTTCTCCATTCCTTCCCAGCCTTCTCCCCAGAAGGATGTAAGCCCTAAATGGTATAATTACTGTCACCTACCTTGAGATTTTCTGTAACTTTTTCTTGACACTGGCAACTTCAATTCTAGGATGGGATTGCCTTAATGTGGCACATGGAGCATGCTTGGCTTTGGAATGGATAAATGTTTCTGGCTGGTATTGCTCCAACTTCAATGTCACAAAACATCAGCTGAGAACTGGAGGAGGAGGAGGGGGAGGGCGGCAGGTTCCTTATTTCTCCGGGAAGCCTCTTCCCTTTTTAAGCTCCCTGCCCACACAGTTCCACAAAGGACTGTATTTCAGGAGTGAGGCCACGTGGTATACTTGAAAGCACATCGGGTTTTGGCTTCAGAGAGATTTTGGTTCACGGTCCATATCTGCCACATACTAGTTACACAATTTTGGACTCATAACATAATCTTTCTGCACCTCCATTTCTGCATCTGTGAAGTGGAGGTACCGATTACCACCTCAGAAAGGAGATGGAATAGCAGTGGTCATTTAATAAATATTATTTGAGGAAAAGGGTACAGCTCAGGGGTAGAGTGCGTGCTTAGCGTGCATGAGATTGCGGGTTCAATCCCCAGTACCTCTATCAGAAATAAATAAAGAAATGAACCTAATTGCCCTCTCCAAAAAATTTTAAAAAACAACAGAAATTAATTTTTAAAAAATTATTTGAGCACCTGTTATATACCTGGCATTATTCTAGGCCCTGGGAATACAACAGTAAACAGAACAGTGTCTCTGCCTTCTTGGACATTATGTCCTATTGAGGGGAGGCAGACAGATAAGTAGATAAATATGTAATATATTGATGAATGCAATGAAGAGAAATAAAGCAAAGTAAGGGAATAGAGAGTGATAGACGGGTGGCATTTTATTTAATCAGATGGTCAGAGAAGCCCTCCTTAAGGTGACATTTGGGTAGGACCTGAAGGAAGTGAGGGAGAGAGACGTGGGGTTGTTGGGGGCGAACAATATTCTGGGTCAAAGCGGCAGCATGTGCAAAGGCCAGGAAGCACGAGCATGCCTGGTGTTCAAAGAAGAGCATGCAGGCCAGGGCGGCTGGAGCTGAGGCCGGGGGAGGGGGCTCAGACATGGGGCTGAGGGAGCAGGCTGATTCATTCAGGGCCCTGGGGCATCGGAGACTCGGGATTTGGTTCTATGGAGAGTGGGAAGCCAAAGGAAGGTTTCGAGCAGGGACGTGACATGCTCTGACTTATAAATTAATTCTGGCTGTTGTGAGTGGAGAGCAAACTGTGAACTAGTTTTTAAATGCCTGTTATCATTTCTTGGCCACGATACATGCTGGATACCCACTGTGGTCCTTGTGGGGATTACCTATAGCTGCAGCGAGGCGGTGTGAGGTTAGCTGCGGAGACAGTCTGACTGCTGAAGGGCGACAGGAGAGCAGCCTCCCTTAGGTGCGGTGGTGCGCATCCCAGCGGGTCCGGGGCGGGGAAGCGGGGTGTGGACGCCTTAGCCTCTGGCCAGCGCTCTGTCTCCTGGTGATGAGCCTATCCTGTGTCTTGTCAGCCTTCAGTGGCAATTAGAGCCACTCGGGCTGGGCTGGACTATTTGCCGTGTTTGAAATTGGATCATAAAAATGAGAGATGATTACAAGTGCTTTAGAAAGACCAAGCATCATTAAGCCTCCCAGCTCTGCTCTCTGAAAAGCTTTCCACCTGGGCCACTTAGCTGAGCCACTTGGAGGCACAGAGCGGCGCCAGCAGCACCTTAAGTGGGAGGAGGGTTCCCACGGGAGGGGCTGAGGGATGACAGAGCAGAGTGTGGGACTGAAATCACTGTGTGAGCTTAAAAAATCAGGACCTGGAGTGGGGACCAGCTGACTTGCTCCCTCAGTACACCAGCTCCCAAGGGGCATGGGGTGGGGAAGGGCTTGACTCTCTGGCCACAATCTCATTCTGTGTCCAGCCTCCTGTGTGGTCAGCTCTGTCATCGCAGGTCCATGAGGAGTCACCCCCACCTCCATCCCACCCCAGAGGATTACCTGCTCAGCCTCCCACCTCCTTCCTGTAGGTGTCATGTCTGCATCTGACTTTGGAGTGCCAAGCCACTGGGGTAAGTGGGCAGGAATTCCAGTAGGGTGGCCTGTTACCCTGGTTTATCTGGGACTTTCAGTGCTGAAACTGGGAAAGTCCTGGGCAAACCAGGACAAGTTCATCACTCTAGAGGGCTGCCTAGACTACGGGTTCGTTGAGAGCAGGGGCTGTGTTTTGTTGTTGGTTTGATAACCACTTTATTGAGATACAATTACCTGCCATCAATTGACCCATTTCAAAAGTACAGTTCAGTGAATTTTAGTATATTTACAGCTGTGTAACCATCATCATAATCAATTTTAGAGCATTTTCATCACCTTCAAATGCACCCCCATACCTATTAGAGCCCAAGACTGTCTTCATCTCATCTTGCTGGGGACCCCACCGGCAGATTACATTCTCCGAGCTTTGCTTTTCTTCTCTGTAAGGTAAGGAGACCACACCAGATCTGACAACTTCCTCTGCTGTCCTGAGGATCTCTGCCTCCTAGCAGCGGTAATCAGGAATGTCCCCTCCGGTGGTCAGGTTTGGGAGACCTTCACCCAGGGCAGGACCCAGGGAAGTGAGTCAGTACATGATGTGGGTCTGATGATGTCGGAAACTGAATGTTAGGAACTGCTTTGTTTGCCTTGGGGTTTTTATTGAATATCTACAAAGGAAAAGTCCACAAAAATGTATTTCTTACCTTGTAGTAATGCAGATGTCAGAAGTGGCCCAGAGAATTATCACCCGCTATCTGGCTTCAGGTGTGTTTATAACTTTCTCAAGGGTTTGGATTATTTCAGAACTTAGATTCAAGCATGTGTTTGAAAATTTTGGTTTGATTTTATAGTCATCATTTCCCTCCAAAAGTAATTGTTCTCAATATGCTGCCCCAGTTGTCCCTGCTGCTCACCGCTACGTACACTGGAGCTGGGATGACTAGGGTTTCTTCAACATTCTGAGACTTTCTTTTCTGCCGGGGCTGGGGCGGAGTTCCAGGCTGGGGTGGGGAGTCGGAGCGTGAGCAGATGGAAACAGATCCTTTGGGTCCCAGCTCTTGTCTGAAACTCACCAGGACAACCTAAAATACTTTAGGCAAAGTAATTTACCTTCCGGCCATTTCACCTACTGAAAAATGTACTTGTGGAAGAGATTTTTAGAATTCCTCTATCACCAACATTTCATAATATGAGGGGGCTTTGCTCCAGCTCATCTTTGTTCCTCTAGAGGGAACCTAGAGGCAATGATTCTCCAAACTGATCATCACCCCACGCAAGGCTGGCTGGATAGTAATCATCTGAGAGCTTATTAAAAATACAAATTCCAGGCTTCCAGGACCGGAGATTCTAATTTATGGGGTCTGGGATGGAACATGGGAAAATGTATCCTTTTTTTTTTGTTTGTTTGGGAAAAAAAAAACCCCTCATTTACCAATTAAAAAAAATCTGTTTAAAATATATATTTTTGCTTCCTTACTGCCTCCCACCCTGCCCCAGAAATTTACTAAGGTGATTCTAACATATGTCTAGGTTTGGGAGCCATGCTTTTAGGTGAATATTACTGTATTTCAGTTCAACAAACCTTTATGAAATATCTAGTATGTGTGAGGTGTTTTGCCCAATAAGATGAGAAAGACACAATTTCTTCTTTAATTCACAGTGTGGTAGTGAAGGAAAACAGGTAAGCACTAATTATACTCCAGTGTGGGAGATGCTATGATAAACACTCATGCTAGATACAGAGGAGGAAGTGATTACAGTGCACTGGAAATGAGAAGACAGGAGAGAGGGCTGGCGTGTGGACAGATCACGGTATAGGAAGAGGACACTATGCGGTCACAGGACTTGTTCTCTGTGTTTCAAAGCCTGGTTCTGGATAATAGCTGACTTTCTCTTAAAAAATGACTGAAACACTATAGTCATTCTAATTAAAGTCAGGGGTGACACAAGAATTGGCTGATGTGCTTTAGCATTGTTCTGGAAATTCTTGCTGATTTATTATGTATGAGCTAGGATTAGGCAGTATAAATATGGAAAGGAGGAAATAAATTTTTTTGGGTTATCATATATTGATATCTGCTTGTGTGCTAGAAAACTCAAAAGAAAAAACTGAACAACTGTGAAAAGTAACACGACAGTTTAAATAGTTGAAAGCACAATGTAACACAAAAATCTATAAATCAGACAGCGGGTCGGTGGTGGCCTAGGAATGGGGTAGAAGGTTAGGAGGGAGCGAAGGCAAAAGGGCATGAGGAAATTTGGGGAAGTGATGGATATGTTCACTGCCTTAATTGTGATGGTTTCATGGGTGTAACACGTGTCAAGTATATCAGATTCTCACCTTAAATTCATGCAGTTTATTGGATCTCAATAAAGCTCTAAAAACTCTCAGTTATGTGCCATTCAGAAAGGGGAGGGAGGAGAGAGTTTCAAGTGGAACCCTGGGTGCCGGCTGCTGTGTGCATACCAAGAGGAAGAGGCTTCGTGCTTTATTTAAGCCTTCCAAATGGTGAGTGCAGGTTCTGTGAAGTTGGGCTCGGATGGTGTGATTCTGAGACCACGAGCTGTAAGGAACCACAGAGGCAGGACTGGATGACCGGGAACCCTGTGAGAAGAATGAGGGCCTCTAAAACTGGGTCGGTCTTGAGTTTGCAGGAGTCTTGTTGAGGCTGTAGGGGACCCTCCTGGGGATCCACAGTGTCTTGAAGATGGGTTGAGCCAATTGCATTCCCTCCTTGCCCCTGGGTTAAATTAAGTCTTTGGGGGAAACGGAGTGTTTCTATTCTTCCATAATGGGATTTGGGTCAGTCTCTGTAAAGTATTGGCTTGAATGGACTGACCTCCTAATGGCCTGCAGTCTTACAATCACCAGAGACTTGGAGTGTACTGTTCACAAGCGTGACACTTCAGTAATGCATCCTCCTGTTGACAACCGCAAGCTTGCAGAATTCCAGACTTCAGTGTCTGTGTGTTCTGGCTCATGTGAAAACAAATAAAAAGCAAGAAGCCAGGGTGGGAGAGTGGGAGTGAAATCCTCACTGACATCCCCCTCTGTGGCTCTGCGGGCGACAAGCCCCAGACACCTATTGATCAGCCTGACAGCGTTGATGGGGCTTCTGCGTTCTATTGATGAGGCTGTCTTCTGCTCTAGCCTGCTCTGCACTAGTCCTCACATCCCCCGGCCAGTCCAGTGCCGGGCACCAACAGGCTGAGCCCACATGGTTGTTGATCTCAGTTGAACTCTCCAGTCAGTCCTGCCAACAGACAAGTGGAAACAAAGCCTAAAACACCACTCCTCAGAAAACAAAATTGTCTGCACCACAGAGCCGACTATACCAGAGCGGATAGCCCAGAAGCCCCTGTGCCCAGTCTGGGTCTTTGGGGGTAAACTCAGGGGAAGCTCCAGGCAGTGACCGGGCTTCAGAGTCCCTGAGTGTCTACGGCATCCTTAGTAGGAAGAGGGTCTGGCTGGTGGCTTAAATGGAAACTTCCTTTTTTTTTCTGTATAAAGGATGGTCTCAGTATCCTGGAGACATGATTTTTCTGCAAAGCAGTGGGACTAAAGTTAGCTTTATGGGCTCCCAACTCAGAGACCCTCATTTTGGTCTCTCCCGTTCTGCTTTAGTAGTGGATTCCCGCCAGGAGACCCGCGTCAAGGGGCACATACGGACCTGGAGCGCTGGAGGAGGTCCATTATGGGGAAGCCACCAGCCGTCACTGTCATCCCTGGTGGTCCACCCCTCACTCATTAATCCAGGTGCCGTCTCGTTTATGTGTTCATTCAGGAAATGCGTATTAAGCAGGCATTCTCTGAGAAGAACTCGGCTCTAGGGTGCAGCGAAGACATGAGGTCCCCCTGGGGCTCACCTTGCTCGCTGAGCCCGCCTGCTTCTTGGCGCTCATCCCACGTCCTGGCTCCAAATCCACGTTCACCGGGTGCCAATCACAGTCACCGCGGCTGTCCCTCCGGCTCGCCAAGCTTCAGCCTAGCTCAGGCTCTTGTGTTTGCAGTATCGTCTCCCTAAAGCTTCATGAGACGGATTCCTTTTCCTCGTGCAGCTAGAAGGTACTTCATTACTTTCCTAGAGAGGCAAACACAGCCACCCTCAGATGCCCTTGTTACTCCGAATTCACCTTGTAGTATCTGTTCAGCACTGTACTGTTTGCTTCCCTCCCTCTGAATGTTAGCTCCATGAGAGCAGGGGCCCTTTTTGCTCTCTTTATGGTTTCTCCCTGGAACGTGGCAAACAGTAGGCGCTCCAGAAATACGCCGCGGCTGAACGCATCACTAGCTGGGTTTCCATTACCTCACCTGGCCACTAGGGGCGCTCTGCTCACCCAGAGAGACGGGCATTCTAACCTTACCCCGGTCCGTCTAAGTTGACATGCTTGGAAAGAAAATTTACAAAGCAAAGGTGAAAAGCTCAGTATATTTCAAAAGCTGACTAGTTAACCAAATGGGTATCCTAAGGTGACCTAAACACTCATGGGTGTCTTGGCTGACACTGATCCTGGTTGATCCCGCTTGAATGGGACTTCAGGCCAGCTGCTGCGAGTCACTGCCAGATTCAGAGGGACTTTCAGGCCTGCTGCCCAGCCTCCTCTCTTGATGAGGATTCAGGATGTGCTTTCTGGCCCTGGGTTGCTACGTATAATCCCTCTGCAGCTGTCCTGGCCTCTTGGGCCGACCGGGGCTTGTGCTGTGGGCATAGTAGCTTCCAGAAATGTCTTGGGCTCCCGGCTGTCCAGCAGAGAACAGCAGACATCTGTAATGCATATTCTGGAGTCTCTGACTCTGGTCCTTCTAGTCTCCCTGTCCGCATCACGTCCACTAGCTGGTTCATGGATGATTTGGATGAAATCTGACTTGTTTCCCTACCTGGTCTAAGCCAGTGCCTGGCCCAGATGCCCCGGTGGCCTCATGGCCTGGAAATGAAAGAAGGCCACTCCCTTTGTGGAAACTTGGGATGTTGGTTACTGAACTCTTCTTCTTTTAATTTTATTTTTTGGGGGTTAGGTAATTAGGTTTACTTATTTATTTATGTTTAGAGGAGGTACGGGGGATTGAACCCAGGACCTGGCTATGCTAAGCATGTGCTCTACCACTTGAACTATACCCTCCCCCCAAGAACTTTCCTGAGTTTCATTTTCCTCAGCTGTAAAGTGGAGGTGATAACTCTTGCCTCGTGAAGTTTTGTGAGATCCAAAGAGATAATAAATGCACAGGACCTGGCAAACAGCGAGGAAAAGGTAGAGATGGTTGTCCTGACAAAGATCCCCAGGCCGGCAGGGTGGCACAGGGCGAGGACATTGCACTTGGAGTCAGGACCTGGGTTGGAGCCTGACCCTGGGTGACCTTAACCAAGTATTCCCGTGTGTGATCCAGACCCTCTTAGGCTCTGCTCTGCCAGATTTTGCGGCTGGTGTGGTCTGAAAACGACCGGGAGCTGGAGAGCTGCTTTTACGGAGTGAGAAGGGAGATGGCCAGCCTTGCTTTGGGGCTGAGGGCTGCAGGCAATGCAGCCCCAACCTTGAGGTGATGTTTCAGCAATGTGCAGATTGGGGGAGGTCACCTGATTCATGAAAGCAACTCCGAGAAATCTCTGAAGCAAAAACCCTGTTGACAGTAAGTCCACAGGAGTTTTCAAAGCCTCTGAGAAAGTGGAGGGTTTTTTTGTTTTTGTTTTTTGCTTTGGTTATGATAGAGGCAGCAGGGTGCAGGGACAGCTGAGGAATGTCTCTCAGGCATTAGAGAGAAACCAGGCTGGTTTGCTGGGGCTGGCCCAGGCTCTCCTGTGCTCTCTGCTGTCACAAGCAATGAGCGCTCTTCTCTGTCTGCATCCTCAGGAAACAGAGTGTAAACAAGTGGGTTAAAGCCAGGTCAGCTCACGCCAGGTGCTGCAGGGGACAGGTCTGGGCATCTTGGGAATCATCTAAGCCCCACTCCCTTCCTCCTTCCATGAACTGGAGATGATGGTGTGACCACCCTTGCCTTTCCCAGAATGGGGGGCAATCAGGGAGACCGAAAAAGTGCCTTCTGCACTTGGAAGGAAAGATGCATGACTCTTGGTGTAACTTCTGGCTAAAGGGCACCCACTTTCATTGCAGGAGAAGGGACCCAAGAGACTGACTGACTGACTGACTTATTTATTTCTTAATTTGTCTATTTATCTATTTATTTATTTCCATACTTCACCTCAATTTAGCAAGCATTTATTGGCTCCTATTCTTGGTAATGCAAAAATGAATAGAATGGCTTCTTTGGCCCCTTAGAATTCACATTCTAAGTCCTCACTGTCGCCCCTTGGATATTGTCACATCCCAGCTCCACTTACTATCCTCTATATGAAAGTTTCGGAGACCTCTTAGCATTCTTTGTGCATTCCAACCTCCTCGACCTGCTACGTGTTTTATTTCACATAATCTTCATAATGACATGGGGTTGGTATTTTAAGCATCACTTGGCAGGTGCGGGCACAGAGGCTCGGAGATGTCTCTGGTGGGGTGGAGCCCACGCGAGTGTGACGAAGGGGTGGTGCTCCTCCAGAGGACCTGGAGGGCTTCGCAGAGGATGTGACACCTGCCTAGATTTTCATGGACAAGTTGAAGGTCACTGCATGGGCAAGACGGCAAGGGGGTTCCAAGCAGACAAAAAGGCCCCCTCAAAAGCTGAGAGGTGGGAATCAGCAACTGGTGCCGTGGAAACAGGGGGAAGTTACAGCTGCAGTTTGGAAAAGTCAGGAAGGCCCTTGTGTTCCAGGCTGAGGAACTCGGCTTCATTCTGGGGCAATGCCGGGTGTGTGTGCATATGGCATGCTCGTGCGGGTGGCGGTGTTTACTCTGCGCAGAATCACCCATGGGTTACAGATTCGATCACTGCTCTGATGAGGACAGATACTGCAGAGGGAGATGGGGCTGGTGGTGGACAGACCAGCTGGGAGGTGATCACGACTGTTCAGTATATTAACTAATGTTTACTGAGCACTCATCCCATGCCGGGCACGGGGCTGAGCACCTGACTGGCATTAGCTCAGAAATGTTGCAATAACCCCTGAGGTGAGTAGTGTTATTCCCAGTGTTACCTACAGGGAAACCGAAATTCGTAAAGGTTGAATAATTTGCATAAGATCACACAGCTACCAGCATAAACTGGGATTTAAACACAGCTCCCCCGACCAGGTTCCAAATCCTTGGCCGACATTACCAAGTATGACAAGGGCCTTTATTGGACAGAGACAATGGGGTCAAAAGTAGGGGGAAAGTCCAAGGAATATTTACGAGGTAAAGCCAGTTGATTTGGTGAGTGGATGGGTGTAGGGAAGGAGCAAAAGGGAGATGTTTCTCCAGGTGACTCTGGAGTCTGAAGAAAGGAAAGGATTTATGGAAACAGTACTGTTTTTTCTGAGCCCAGATTCAGCTGGTGTAGATGTGGCTTGAGCCTGACCCACCAACACACGAACTGTTTGTCTCCTTTATAACGGATCAGCAATCCATTTACACTCTCCTCTGATCAATAAGAAAAATGTGACCAGGACAAGCCAAGATGAGCGCCCTGCCTGAGGACCCCAGCCCCTTCCCCAGGTTGTTATTGATCCAGGTGACCTGCTCTCTTTGGATATGGTCCATGACTAAGCCCCTGACAGCATTATCATCCAAGTCACTTTTCTCCACCTGGGATCATGACCGCAAGACATCACACTTTCTGGCTATCCATCTGTCAACTCTATCCGAAAAGGAAATGAGGTGCACCAAGCGTGATGAGGTCTAGATGGACCTGCGATGAGGATCACTGCATCTCTTCCCGAGGACTCCACAGTCACCTGTTTAATAAGCAGCCCTAGAGCTTTCCCTGGGATGGACAGTAGGCATGTCTCCTAATCCTTTCAGAAAACCAAGGTGTTTGTTGTTTCTCGCCCCTTTTCAACAGCATTTAGCAAATTCTAACAGAGCGCTTGCTACGCAGCAGGTATGTCTCCAGTTCCTTTTTGCCTTCTGTGGGATTCTTCAAGGATTGCCCAACGGCAAGGCAGCGCTCTGCATGTTATCCACAAGCCGTGGAATCCAACTCTTTTGGTGCAAGAGGGTTGGACTCATTTTAACAACCCATGTGCTGCTGGATTCGTCAGTTCTCCTCATTAACGCTCATACTGGATGTTCTAATATGAGGACTGTTGTCCTGGACGGAAAGATAGAAGCTGAACAGGGCTTTCTGTTAATTTTAAGCCACCAGTCCTAGTAGGACAGGAGGACACTGATAACTAATACTTTTTGAGAGATTTCCCCTCTGCCAGGGTTTTTTTTTTTTTTTAATGCGTCATTCCATGTAATCCTCACAACAAACTCACAGTGTAAGAACTATTATTCCCATCTTTCGGGTGAGGAAACTGAGGTTCAGAGAGGTGAGGAAACTGAGGTTCAGAGAGGTTAGGAAAACTGCCCGAGGTCACACAGCCAGCACTTCAGAGGCGGATCTGGCCCTTCTGGGTTCTCATTGCACCGACTTTGCCCAGGAAGTCTTTTGTGTTGTCTCCTTCTGGCTTCAGCCTTGCTGGCATTATACTTAAAAGTTTGTATCATTCCTTTGTATTCATCCTGTGCAACCACATTTCCTCCATATCAGAGTCATTTGCAATTGTACTGTCAGAATTTCATTTTGGAAAGTCATCCCTCCAGAGCTGTCTTTCTTGAGAATATGAGGTCATGGGATCAGCCTGCCTTTCCTCCAAAGGTTTTGCAATCTGCCTTCATAAAGACTAAGGTACATGTCAGATCGTGCTCTGCTTTTTTCTCCATGAATAGTATGACCTTTAAGATGACCTGGCTACTGTTTCTCAGGCTTTCTCTCCCTGTACCTTCTCCAAGCAGTTTGCCCTCGTTGGAGCTGAATTAAGTGCAAAATAGATGTCTCACCCTGTCCCCAACCTCTGTTTTCTGAGAAATCAAACTGCCAAGGCAGAACACGAATGTATTGAATGTTCCCTGCTTTTACCCATGGTGATAGTTGCTGCAATGAAAAGTAACTGTAAATAAAATTGATTAGGTAACTTAGAATAGGAAATATTTCTGCAGGTTTTTTTTAAATGGATTTTTCTTTTAAGATTTCTGGGAAATCTGTTTTTTAAAATTTTATTTATTTATATTTTTATTGACATGTAGCTGATTCACAATGTTTTTGTTAACTTCTGATGTACCGCATAGTGATTCAGTTATACATATATATATTCCTTTTCATATTCTTTTTCATTATAGGCTCTCACAATGTATTGAATATAGTTCCTTGTGCTGTACAGTAGGACCTTGTTGTTTATCTATTTTATATGTAGTAGCTGGTACCTGCAAATCCCAAACTCCCAATTTATCCTTCTTGACCCCCTTTCCCTCCTGGTAAACATAAGTTTGTTTTCTGTGTCTGTGAGTCTGTCTCTTGTTTTGTAAATCAGTTCATTTGTGTCTTTTTTTTTTTTAAGATTCCGCATATAAGTGATATCATATGGTATTTTTCTTTCTCTTTCTGGCTTACTTCACTTAGTATGATGATTTCCAGGTCCATCCATCTTGATTGATAGACATTTGGTTTGTCTATATATCAGTTTGCAGGAACTTCCCTGCGTCTCTCTCTGTGTGTGCTTATATAATATGAACACGTGTGTCTCTAAGAAGAGCTATATCAGAGTGGATGTGCTATTTTAGGTCAAACAACATTAACTGACTTTGTATGAGGTAGACAATACAGAGAAGTGGTTAAGAGCATTAACTCTGGGGGACAAACAGACACGATTTCATTGCTTTCCCAACACTTCATTGGCTCTGAGACTCAGTGGATTCTTAATGTCTTTAAGCTTTAGTTGTCTCATCTGTACAGTGATGGTGACACTGTCTCTATCAACCTCCAAAGGGTGTGTGAAGATGCAACAAGATAACGTATGTAAATGCTTAGCACAATGTTGGCACATGGCAAAATACTCAGTTAACTTAGGATGTTATCATAATGCGTGAAGGCATCTGTTCTTATGGGATGCTGTTTTGGTTTGTATCATTGTGCATGAATCTGAATGTGAAAATCTGAGTATATACTTCTGGTGTATTTTACTCTCATTGCTACTGTTTAACACAGACACTCACAGACACGCTACAGCATGTCTTAAGGACAGGGAGACCTTAAGAGTAAGGAGACTGGAATCTGAAATCATTCCTTTTTTTTAACATTTTTTATTAATTTATAATCATTTTACAATGTTGTGTCAAATTCCAGTGTTCAGCACAATTTTTCAGTCATTCATGGACATATACACACTCATTGTCACATTTTTTTTCTCTGTGATTTATCATAACATTTTGTGTATATTTCCCTGTGCTATACAGTGTAATTTTGTTTATCTATTCTACAATTTTGAAATCCCAGTCTATCCCTTCCCACCCTCTACCTCCCTGGTAACCACAAGTCTGTATTCTCTGTCCATGAGTCTTTAGATTCCACATATGAGCGATCTCATATGGTATTTTTCTTTCTCTTTCTGGCTTACTTCACTTAGAATGACATTCTCTAGGAGCATCCATGTTGCTGCAAATGGCGTTATGTTGTCGGTTTAAATCATTCCTTTTTTATATAGATTATATTCCATTTATAATTATTATAAAATATTGGCTATATTTCCTGTGCCATACAATATATCCTTGTAGCTTATTTATTTTCTACATAGACGTTTGTACCTCTTAATCTCCTACTTCTATCTTGCCCTTCCCACCTTCCTTCCCCTACTGGTAACCACCAGTTTGTTCTCCATATCTGAGTCTATTTCTGTTTTGTTATAGGCACTGTTTATTTTATTTTTTAGATTCCACATATGAGTGATAACATGCAGTATTTGTCTTTCTCTGTCTGACTTATTTCACTAAGCGTAATACCCTCCAGGTCATCAATGTTATTGCAAATGGTAGAATTTCATTCTTTTTTATGGCCGAGTAGTATTCCATTATATATGTGCAAAACTTGTGTGTATGTGTGTATGTGCGTATGTATATATATACACACACACACACACGCCACTTTTCTTTATCCATTCATCTGTCGATAGACATTTAGGTTGCTTCTATATCTTTACAACTGTAAATAATGCTGCTGTGAACACTTGGGTGCATGTATCTTTTCGAACTGGCATTTTCATTTTCTTCTGATACATATTCAGAAGTGAAGTTGCTAGATCATATGGGAGTTCTGTTTTTAGTTTTTTGAGGAATCTCCATACTGCTTTCCACAGTGGCTACAAAATTTACATTCCTAGTAACAGTGTAGGAGGGTTCCCTTTACACCCTCGCCAACATTTGTTACTTGTGGTCTTTTCAATGATAACCGTTCTCATGGGTATGAGGTGATATCCCGTGGTGGTTTTGATTTGCATTTCTCTGATGGTTAGTGATGTTGAGCATCTTTTCATGTGCCTGTTGGCCATCTGTATGAGACTGGAATCCTTCTAAATCCAGGGTCAGAAGAGCTTGGGAGCACTTAAGTTGGAGGAGGGGGTTGGCCTCAGAAGTAAACGGGCTCAGCAGGGAAGAAAGTTGAGACTCCATGTGTGTTTTCCCCAAAGGGCAGGATGAAGATCAATAGGTGAAAGCTGTTTTGATTTCGACTAGAGAAAGGTGGAGCTCTGACATCCAAGCTGCCCGGGGGATGCCTTCGCCCTGAGGAAGCGCTCACGCAGTGGCTGGCTGGGCAGCTGTCCTCGCTCAGCCTCTTTCCCCCTGCCTGGGGTCCAAGCTAGGGATCGCCTTTCTGTGCTCCGTGAGAAAGTGCAAAAGCCTGCATGTGTATATTTCCTCAACTGAAGCTCCAACTTCGATTTCTAGGCAGCACAACATTTGTTTTTTTTTAAAAAAACCCAGCCAGCTCAGAGGTGACAAGGGTGACAGGCTACAATTATCACCTGTTCCTCAGCACCTAGTGTATTGAGACAAAGGTAGTGACAGCTCTGAACTCGCTCTGTGTGGGGAGCTGAAGCCCCCAACCTCTGCTCAGAACATTTGACACAGACAGACAGCTGTGGGACCGGCGTGGGGGTGGGGCTGGGGGTGGAGGGGGCTGTCACCTCCTCCCCTGCTCTTTATGCTGTGGGTGTGGGCTGAGGGGCCGTCCACGTGATTCCCTTTTGGGACAAGTTTTAATAATACTCAGCTAGCCTTTACCTAAGCATCTCTTCAGGGTGCCAAACTTTACCAAAATAACTAGAAAAGTGTATGGAGATGAACTGACCTTTATAATGGGGCAGGATGGAGGCGTGACCTCCAGAGGGCGCCAGAGTGATTCAATGTTAAGTAGCTGCTAAAGAAGTCCAGCGGAGTCGTACAAAGACGTAGGGCTTTCCTGCCACCAAGAACCAGGTTAAAAACCTGATTCTGCTTCTTATTTGATATGTGATCTTGGGCAACTTATTTAACCTCTTAGAACCTCAGCTTCCTCTGCAAAATGGGGGCAGCTATATCTATCTTGAAGGGTTGTGATGAAGACTTAGTGAGACAAAGTAAGATTAAATGAGTAACACTGACAAGGTGGGGGTGGGCAAGAATTATTGCTTGAGCCCACAGTCTGCACATTGAATTGACCCTGTCTGCTCATAGGTGTTCAGCCACTTTTCATGTGTACATGGTGTTCTTAACACACATAAAATGCAAATTCAGGAAAAAGGATCCCAGAATTCCTGGTAGACTTTGTGATGATGTTTTCTTCAATCAACAGACACAAAGTGCCAGCACTCTCATGCTGGAGTTCTGTGGACGTGTTTGCTGTGAGATGAGAGTCCTCAGAGGCCCTCGGGAAGGTGGTGAACCACCCACATAATGCATGTAAAGCACTTAATCTCCCCCTCCCCTGCCCCCGCCCCCAAGCCCAGAGAAGGAGGGCCCTTCTGACCTGGGTACGGCTCTGATCTCTCTCCTCCATGGCTCCCAGGTTACAGAGAATGTACCACAGGCCTACAGGAGCTCCAGTGGTGCAATCGGTTAGCGCGCGGTACTTATATGGCAGTGCCAGCAGGGTGATGCCTACTGACAAGCCTCCAGCAGGCTTGACTGAGCTCCTTGAAAAGTCTGGCATCGGTTCCCCCTTCTGTTTCTACAATCTGGCTCCAAATAAAGGGAATCACTGGGGAGGACTTCAAGTTCATCAGAATAAGGGTTGTCATTCGACCTCCTCCTTCTTCTTTTACTTTTTTTTTTTAATTGAAGGATCATCAGTTACATTATGTCAATTTCTGGTGTAGAGCATAGTGTCCCAGTCATATGATCTCCCTCTGTGATCAGTGTTCTCCTCAACTGCCCTCTAGCACTGGAGTGAGGAGCAGAGGCTCAGAGGCTCGTAGCTGGAAGATGTGCCCTTCAGGCACTAATCCTTAGAGAAAACTCCCTTGCTCCCTCCTACCTTCACCACCTGGGAAACACCTGCAGTTCAGCTGTCTTGGCCTCTAGGAAGGGACCCTAGAGTTCATGATGTCAGGCCCCACCACCCACTAACCAGAAGGACCTGGTGCCCAAAGAGGCCTGAACCGTGGCCACCCCCACTGCCCCTTCCTAATTCTAGTAGCCACCCCCATGCCTATGTCATGGCCCTATCTGTGCACATGTCACAGCTGGTGTTGTAGCCTCTTGCTCCTCAAAGAGTGCTCTCTGGATCAGCAACATCCCCTCATCTGAGCACTTGTTAGAAATGCAAAATCTTAGCCCTTCCCCCTCCCCAGACCAACTGAATTAGTGTCTGCAAATTAACAAGCTCCCCGGGTGATATGTACGCCCATTAAAGTCTGAGGATCACACATGTAGTTCACCTCTGGGCTCCTCTCCCTGCCCAACTGCTTTATGGCAAGGACCACTCTGAGGATTACTTCTGGCTACTCAGCACCAGGGACAGAGGACATGGGACAGAACGGTGGTCAAGGCATCTCCGCCAGAAGTCAGAGTGAGCCAGCTAGCATCTTTGAGGGCTGTGTGCCAGACATGTGATAGGCATGATCTGATCCTACCCTTGCACCCGCTCTGCAAGGCAGGATGTCCCCCACACATGGGGGAGCAAACTGAGAATTGAAGAGGCTTGAATCTAGCTCAGCCTTCCAGAGCTAATGAGAAGACTGGGAGCCAGTTAGACAAGGGGAGAAAGGGAATTCCAGGCACAGGAACAGCCTGTATAGAAGCACAGAGATGGGAACAGCACCATCGGCATCATTGTGAAGAAACCCTATGCACACGGTACTGGGCTGCGTATTCATTCTTTCATTCATTCATTCGTCCTCTCCATGGCTACTTACCGAGTACCCACTCAGTCATGCTCTGTGCTGGGCAAGGTAGTTACAGTGTGGAAGAACACAGACGTGGTCTCTGCTCTTGAGAAGCTGTCTTTCTTCTGGGGAAGAACGATTCACTAAGAATGATTTAATTATAATTGAAATAAGACCCCCAAAGCACCAGCTTTGTGCTTAACCAGCTTAGTTTTGGAGGAGTGAATACTGTGTACAGTCTTTCAAAGGAAAGACATCTCTTCCTTGAGGGCTCCCAGATTTTTCAGGGCTCCCAGGGCAGTTTTGCCCATAAGCAGAAATCATGGGTTTGTGCACAGCGCCTGGCACAAAGGATTCTGGACAAAGGGAGAAGCATGAATTTGCCCTGCTAGAGACGGGGGCCAGAGCACAGAACTCTCCTTGGGTCTCTGCATGGAGGGGTTGGTGCTGAACATGACTTTGGTTTTCCTAAGATCAGAGGCCCTGGTAGGTTGGAGTTTCATGTGTTTCCACTGTCAAGTGTGCTTATGAGGAAGTTCCAGACAAAGGCAGCATCAAAGTGTGCCCTGACCGTCCTTTCTCCCCCTGACAAAGGCTGCTGCTCCCACTCAGACACAGCTGTGGTTCATCCCTGGGTATTTCAATTTTATGGTTGTGCTTTGATTTGTGGGCTCTGATTTTCTCACTTGGGTTTGCTGTTTCTGGCAGCCCTGGTCCCAGCAAATGACCTTGGCACATAGGGCAGCTGCAGTGACCAGCCAGGGTCCCCAGGGAGACTGCATTGCTGTGCAGGCATCAGGAACACGGGAGTTTCCATATGGGTCTGTTTCAGTTGTGTGTTTCTGCGTAACAAATCACCCCAAAACTATCATAACCAGTTGTGGCTTAAAGGAACAGTGATGTAATTTCTCACAGTTCTGTGGGTAGACGGTTCAGCTGGGAGGTTCTTCTCTACTTTACAAGGTGTAGCTGAGATCACTCATGAGGCTGCATTCAGCTGGGAGCTGGATAGGGACTGGGACACCCAAGATGATGTGCTGTCCTTCATCCCAGTGGCCTCTCATCATTCAGTAGTTTACTCCAAGGTTCTCTACAACATGGCAGGCAATTTCCAAGAGGGAACATTCCAAGAAGACAAGCCCCAGTGTGCAAGGACTAATCCATCCTCCGTTTGTGTCATGCTTGCTAATGTCCCACTGGCCAGAGCAAGTCACATGGCCATGACCAGAGTCACTGTGGGAAGAAGAGTGCTGGGGATTACACAAGGGTGTAACTACCAGGAAATGTGGGGACCACCACTGTAGCAGACTAACATGTGGCCTTTGGAAGTGCCGCTGCCGGTACATGCTCGGGAAAGCAATACACGGCTTGATTAGCCAAGTCCAGAAGGTGGAAAAGCAGCCCTTGGTGGTGCATGTGGCTTTAATGTATTTATTTCATTCAATCAGCATTTACTAAGTAGTAAGTCACCCAGACTAGCCCCAGGCACTGCGCCACATGCTGGGTGTACCAAGATGACCACGGAGCTCACAGATCGTTGGCTACAGACAGACAAGTAGGCAATACTCCTGCATGTGGGATCTGTACTGGGACTGAGTTTTACCTTGGATCCTACAGAGTCAAAGAAGAGAGGGATTTAAATCAGACTGAGGGTCAGAGAAGGCTTCCCTAGGGAAGCAGCACTTGAGCTGAGTTTCAGGGCAACAGTAGGGGTTGTCCAGGTGGATCTGTAGTTGGGTATTCCAAACACAGTGTGTGTGAGGACCCAGGGATGAGGAATGCCTTGAAACTACCAGAAGATCGGATGTAGTTCCTCGTTCTACGCATTCAGAGGAAGAAATTGTGTGGGAAGTCAGCCCAGAAAGCCTAGAGCATGAAGGTTCTTGTACTTTTTCATGCCCCAGTCCTTTGAAACCAAGGGAGAACATTAGAAAGGCATCTTCTTTTCAGATAATGGCATTAAAATTGTTTTCTCTAATAATCACGTTTACTTGTGTAGAATATAATACTAACGGGAAAACATTGTTCTGGCCGCCACCCGCAGAATGAGGAGGCTGGCACCAAAATGTAGTTATGATTTGATGGCAGCCTGAACTGAGTCAAAGGCAAGTGGAAAATGGAAGAAGGGAGACAGGAGAGCTGCTTGGGGAGTTATAAATGTGAGATTTGGTGCAGTGGGAATATGAGGGCTAAAAAGGGGGTGACAAGAAAATGCCATCTCCTGCACATCCCCCTATTCATCCACCTATCTCCAGGGGGCACAGAAAGTCTAGTGCTGACCAAGGAAGTTGCTCAGTAGGCTGGGTGCCCTGATAGGACATGTCTCTGGAAGCAGGGGCTCCTAGGAGGGGACAGGGCTGATCTATATTAATATACTGTGCACCTCGTAGGCAGTCCACAAGTAGATGAGCAGTGTGCATATCTGAGTGAGGAACAGCCGGGGCTTCCAAGTATCCTGAGTAGAATGGCTGGGATTCAATCCTGGCTTGAGTGCTGCGGAATTTCTAGCTCTGTGATTCTGGATAAGTTACCTAAACTCTCTGTGCCTTGGTTTCTTCACCATTGGAAAGGATAATTTACAGGGTTATTGTGAGGATTACATGGGATGATGCTTGTAAAGTCTCAGAAGACTGTTGGGACATGGAAACCACTTGATAAATGTAAGATATAAAAATTATTAAAACAGGTTTTGTCAGCTCCAGGACACCCTGGACCCAGGAGCCAGAGATCCTGGGACCCAGCTCTGTCCATCAGTAGCCCTAGGATACCTGGGCCTTGGCCCCACCCACTAGTTATCTGACACCAGCTCTGGGACACCTGGCTCTGCAGCCAGAGACCCCAGAACCTGGCTCTACCTGCCAGTGGGCCTGCACTAGCCCGAGGACCTGGCTGCACCCACTGCTAAGCAGGCATCAGCCCCAGCATCCCCTGGACCCCCACCTCTCTCACCTGCAGGTGGACACCAGCTGAAGGATTTCAGCAACACTAAACCAGCTTTACGGGAAATGCTAAAGGACTTCTCTAAGGGGGAAAATCGAAGGCCACAACGAGAAATATGAAAATTATAAAAGGGAAAGCTCATTGGTAAAGCAAAACAGCAGTTAAGGCAGTAAATCAACCATGCACAAAGCTAGCAGGAAGGTTAAATGACAAAAGTAGTAAAAATCATGTATCTCTACCGCAAGCAGTTAAGGGATACACAAAACAAAAAGGTGTAAAATGTAACACCAAAAGCAGTAGTGGGGGGAGGGTACAGCTCAGTGGTAGAGTGCAATGCTTAGCATGCACGAGGTCCTGGGTTCAATACTGGGTACCTCCATTAATAAACAAACAAATGAATGAATGAATGAATGAATAAGTAAGTAAATAAATAGATAAATAAATAAACCAAGTTACCTCTCCCCCTCAAAAAAAATTTAAAAAAAAATTTAAAAAGCAGGAATCGTGGAGGGGGAGGGGAATAAAAACGTCGGGTTGTTAAAATGCATTTGAAATGAAGAGATAAGCAACTTAAAATAATCGTGTATATGTAGAGTGTTATATATAAACCTCATGACAATCACAAACCAAAAATCTATAATAGATGCGCACACAAAAAAGGAAGAATCCAAACATAACACTGAAGATAGTCATCAAATCATAAGGAAAGAGAACAAAAGAATAAAAGAATTTAAAAAAGAGCTAGAAAGTTACCCCCAGACAATCACCAAAATAGCAGGGAGTTATCAATAATTACTATCAGTAATTACTTTAAGTGTAAATGGACTAAATGCTCCGATCAAAACACATAGAGTGGCGGATGCATATGAGGTCAGATACAAAACAAGATCCACATGTATGCTGCCCATAAGAGACTCACTTCAGATCTAAAGACGCACACAGAAGGGAAGTGAGGGGATGGCAAAGGTATTTTGTGCAAATAAAAATGGAAAGAAAGCCAGGGCAGCAATACTAATATCAGACAAAATAGTTACCATTTATTAACCATGATGAATGTGTTAATGGACTTCCTAATACTGAGTCTCCCTTGCATTACTGGAAAAAGCCTTACTTGAACTTGGTGGGTCATTTTATTCAGGATTTTTGCAGATATTTATAAAGATGTCGGTTGACAGTTGGGTTTTGGAATTAGTGTTGTGCTTGCTTCATTCAAAACAGTTTAGAAGTATTCCTTTTTTCCTATGCTCTAAAAAACTTGAAGAGCTTTTAGAAACCACTATTTTCTTTTCCTCCTTTTAAAAATGGATGTAGAAAATCACCTTGTAAAGATTTCTGGCTTGGTAGTTTTATGGAGAGAAATTTTGCCAACATTTTCTATTTATTCTTTTGTAATTGGTCTGTTTAGATATTTTATCTTTTATAGAGTCGGTTTAGAAAATTTTTTCAACTTATGCAATTATTTATTCCCTTGAAATTTTCAAATGTGTTCATGTAGAGTGGAGTAAAATGTTTTAATTTCCTTTATGTCTGTGGTTCCTCCTCTCCATATGCGTTCTTTGGTTTTGTTTTCTATCTTTCATTAATTAGATCACTTCTTTACTTATTTATTTTCTTAAAAGTCAGCTCTTGGGTTTATTCTAACATTTCCCTTTTTAAATTAATGTATTTATTTGTGCTCTTAGCTATTAAATCCTTCCTTCTGTTTTCCTAAGGGTTGTTTTTAAAATTTTTATAGCATCTGGAATTGAACGTTCAACCCATTTATTTTATATACCCTTGATTATTGTTAGTATTTAATTAAATACATTTCCTTCTTGATACTGGTTTAGCTGTATTTCATAGGATTTATATATATATTGTCTCAATTATCATGTCCTAACTATTCTGCCATATTTATTTGCCTTTCTTTTTTGACTTGAATTGTTTCTAAGAGACTTAGAAATGTTTTCCTGTGGTAAGAATTTTTTCATTTTGATTTTACTTTTCATTTCTAATGTTATCACAGTATGACCACAGAATGAATTCTGTACTTTTTTGCATTGGTGCCCATTGGTGTGGTCATAGAGTTGAATTAAAACTTTTCCTGCTGGTGCATTTTATGTGTGTCTCCTTGTATTTTTGCTTTGTAAATACTGGCGTTATGCTGTTCGTGCATAGGTGGTCATAACTATTTGTATGTCACTGTAAGCTGTGTTGTTTAGCGTTATAAAGTGTCACTCTTTGTCTCAGTGAGTGCTTTCACTCAAATTCATCCCATCTGATATTTCAATCACGATCCATTTTGTTTTTTCTCTACACGTACTTGGTGTACCATTTGTCTACCCTTTATTTTCAGCCTGTTAAATCCTTTTGTTTTAGGTGGCTTTTATGTGCAGTGGAGTTGGTTTTGCTTTCTGATACAATCTGAAATCTTTTTCTTTGAATAAGTTAGTCGAGCTCGTTAGCATGGATTTATAGGACATACATGCTTGGTCTTCGTTTTGTTGTTGTTTTATGTTTTCTGGTTTTTTATTTAAGAAGCACCATCCTTGTGGACTTTTCCCCTCCTTTTTTCTTGTGTGTGTCACTTGGAGGGTTTGTATTTTCCTGGCAGTTACTTTCATAGCTATGACTTCACAGAATGTGCTTAATCTCCTATTTCTTTAGACAGTCTATTAATTATATAATACCTTCAATTCTCTATTTCTTTAGATAATAGGTAGTAATTTCTTTCATATCTTTCTTCAGCGCTTTTGCTTCACTGAGATAATCGCCTCATTACTTTCTTTTCAAAAAATTATGGTGAAATATTTAGTCACAATTTGCTCAGCTCTGTGAAAACATTCTCCTGTTGACTCTTCTTCATCTACTATTTATTTTTTCTATTTCTTTCTTCCTTTACTCTTGCCTTTTGTGTATAGACCTTGTACTGGTTCCTTTTCAAATACTTTTGATGGAGGAGAGTTTTTCCCCAAAACACCTGTTTGAGGTTGAATGGTGTGTGGGGAGGGCGCCCCTGCGTTCCGGGTGACCAGGATTTCTCATCAGGACTCAGGGGTTTGGATGTGCTTGGCCGGGGCTTTACAGCTCCCCAGCCAGGGAGGACAGGCAGCTTCGGGGTAACTCACAGGGAGAAGCCCCTTCCTCCCCACTGTCAAACGGTGCACCCTTTCTCACAGCTGTGGCTTGTTTGTGTGACACCTGGTCATGCCCCGCCTTCTCTGCTTCAGGAGCTGGGTCCAGGGACTCTCCTGGCACCACCGCCTGTACTCCGTTCCTGCTTCTGAAATGATGGGGTTTAGGTCTCACATCTCCAGGGGGGCTTCGCACCTCCAGGGATGAACTTTGAAAGTTCTTTCCGAGCTCTGCTGCTGGGACTTCTCTGTCCACTTCTTCCGTCTGGATCCTCACTGCGGGACGACACGTCCATCCATCTGTGGTTCCAAGACTCAGCTCTGTTCTACTTTGTGAAGATGGAGGTTTGTGTTCCTGCCTCTCTTTTGCCTCGTTGCTTTGAGGTGACCTCTGAGAGGAGAAGGGAGAAATGCCAGCTTTATGTCCCACTAGTCACAGTGGGAGGTGACTGTCCTAGCTGGCATTAACGTTACAACTCTGTTGCTGGGGAATGAGCCACAGTAACGGGTGGCCCTGCCAGCTGTTGGGTGAGTCTTGAGGCACAGAGGAGACCAGGTGGGGATGAAGATGGTCTTACTCACAAGGGGGCCCTCAGCTCCTGACAGTGACCCATGGGGCAGCTCTGTGCCCTGAGGCCCTAAAATCCCCTCTGCACGGCAGTGGCTCCATAACCTTGACCATGTTCGGTGCACAGAGGAGCAAGAGTGTTCATCTTGCATTTACAGATGGAGCAGCCAAGGGTTAGAGAGGAAAAGAACGTCTCAGCAAATGAACCTTCTGGCTTCCAGCCATGAGCTCGCTCTCCTCTTGAACGTTCTGTCTCATAAACCATCCTAGGGGCCTTGGTCTTAAGCATGGGCTCCCAGGAGGAGAACACTTGCAGGGCCCTTCTGCACTCTCAGCCTCGGGGCCCGACACACCTGCCCCTGCATGTGGACTTTTTCCTCCAACTCCATGTCCATCCCGGCCAATCACTGTCCTCTTACGCATCCATCAGATGTCAGCCCTCCTTGACCCTTCCTTCCCCGTCCTCTCTTGCCCTGTGGGTCTAATTAGGCCCCCTGGCCATGAGGTTCCTTCATACCTCTTACTTGTCCCATTGTTTTGAAAGGTTCTATGCTTGTTCCTTCACCCTCTCTCTTTCATATGCTTAGAACCCTCTTTCCCTTTGTTTCCCATTGTGGATTCCCTCATCTTACTTCGGTTTTTGCTCAAAAGTCATCTGCTCAGAGAGGCTGTCCCTGTCTCCCCTGTACAAAATAGCACCCCCCTCTTAATTACCCTCTAACCAGCTTGCTTTCATTCATAGCAATTTATTTTATTTTATTTATAGATGTTTTATTTGTTAATTGTCTATATTCCTCATCTGAGAACAAGTTTCATCAGAGCAAGAATTTTATTTTTTCACATGTGGTGCTGTGTTTTTAGAAACTAGAAAAGTAATGGTACATAACAGACATGACATAAATATTATAGGAAGGGAGGAGGGAGGGAGGGAGGGAAGATGGCTGTATTCACACATCACACTGAACTAGCATTTATGTTTTACTTGTTTATCTCTCCCTTTAGACTGCCACGGCTTTGGGATGATTCACTCTAGTGCCCTAGCCAGAGGCCAATGGCTCCCTCTGCATAGTAGAGGTTCAATATATGTTTATTGAATTTAATCAAACACAGCATCTCTGCCCCCAATGACTCTCAGAGTGAAGAAGTTTATTTGCAGAAAACTTGGGGAACAGGTTGATACCAGTTCTGGTACCCGCATCACCTGCTTCCTACCTCCAGGCGTTCTTGATTTGCGGAAGCACCAGTTGTGACAGGAATTAAAAAAAAAAAGTAATAAGTTCCATTTGATCAGGGGTGAGAAGTATGTCAGGAGGGCTAGCTACGGGCTGCCTCTACCCCTCTGCCCTAAGCAGGTGGATCTGGTCTCCCTGTCAGCCTGCCTTACACACTATACCCAGACACACAGATGTTCACTGAAGATGCTGGGAAAGAGAAGCACCCAGTCATCGCGAGAACTCTGGGAGTTCACTGACAGCCTGGGGAATGCTGATGGAAAGGACTCACCGGGATCAGGAGTACCTGGCTTTGTCCACTTGCGGGAACCTGTTTGCTTTCCCTCCTGGCCCCATCACTCAGCCTCAGCTTCCCAAAGAGAAATCGTCACTTTGAAGCCATGTCCTGAGAGCGTTTCTCTACCGTGGACCCATCTGGTGCTATCCAGCTGTGATCCCCTAGAAGAGCTCTCTGTGCTAAAAACCACAATTGTTCAGGCTCCAATAATTAATTGTGATGTTTACCTCAGAATATGAAATTGCTCAATGTGCCAAGCAATTTGCCAGGAAAGGAAGAGGAAGCCTCAGGCCTGGGGATCCAGGTCCCATCCAACGTACCCTGGCCTGTCCACTCACTGGAACTGGTGATGCAGGACAGGTCCCCAGAGGTCTATCGGTCCTGAAGTTCCCCACCAGGGGGCCAGGACAGCTGAGCCAGGGACTCAGCTGTGCGCTGTGCACAGTTGGGAACAAACTAGCAAGTAATAAAAATCGCAAATGATTTACTGCATCAAAATGCATAAATTATAGTGGAGCTAAAGTTATAGTTTACTATTTACAAAATGGAAACACTCTCGCAGCCATAGAAAACAAACTTGCGGTTATTGGAGGGGAAAGGGCGGGGGAATGGAGGGCTAAACTGGGAGTTGGGGATTTGCAGATACTAACTACTGTATATGAAATAGATAAACAGCAGGGTCCTACTGTGCAGCACAGGGGACTGTATTCAATACCTTGTAACAGCTTAGAATGAAAAAGAACATGAAAAGGAACATAAATGAATCACTGAATCGCTATGCTGTATACAGGAAATTTACGCAACATTGTAAACTGACTATACTTCAATTGTGAAAAATGGGAACAAAAAGAAAGTAAAGTTATAGCTTATGACTTCATTGCACTTTGATAGCCTTCCGGGGTGGGGTGGAGCAGAGAGAAAGAACTGGGAATTATACTAGTGTGAGTGTCTCAGATGAAGAACATTGCCTCAGAAATCTCTACAGAAAAAGGCTGGAAATTGCTGAGCTGGTCCCAGCTTCTCGGCAAGGATGGAATCCCTTCTGTATCTCCTTGATACACAGTCCAGCCTCTGGTTGCAAACTGCCAGGGTGGCCTTCACGGCCTCAGATGGCAGCCTGATTAGACAGTAAGCTTTTATTGCTGTTGAACTGTCTGTGGTTTCCACATGTTGCTGTAATTTCCCTCCTAGAGAGAGAGGATCTTTCCCGCAAGTTGCCTAAAGCAGAGGCTGTCTCATACCCCCTCAATGGCCATTGACATCTCTTAGTGACACCAGTCCCTGCTCTTTGTGGCAGGGCTGTTGGAACCCACTTGCCTGCATGGCCTGGACAGAAGCACTGGGGAATGAATATCTTCCCAAAGGCAGCCCTTCATTGATGAGTGATGCAGGTAGGGCGTCCCCTGTTCCTTGGCCGAATCCTGAGGCATGCTTATTGCACAGTTCTCCAGAGTTTTCCTGCAGGATTCAGCTCCAGTTACCTATCTGGAAGCTGGCTTTTTAACACACCCTTTATCGGCTGCCTTCCTCCCTGCTTGAACCCTTGGCTCAGAGGCTGCTTCTGGGGGAACCCAAACCAATAAAACTACCCACAAAAGTACAAGAACTTTTTGGAGAAAATTGAATGGAAACAAACAGAGAGAGGTAACATATTTGTTGATGTGAATACTTCATGCTGGAAAGTGACACTTTCTCCCTTATGAATCTTTACATTCGATGAATTGGAGTCAGACTCCTAGGAGAGTATTTCAGAAATTTGACAAAATGATCCCCAAAGTCACACGATAGAATCAAAGGCACAAATAAATAACAAAATAAAACAATTTTGAGAAGGAAGAACAAAGAAGGGGACCTTGCTTGGCCATCTATCAAGATGAAGTCAAAGCTGTAGAAATGCAAGCAGCATGGCGCAGCCCAGGAAAGAGGAAGTCGACCACAGGAAGAGGGCAGCCAGAGCCAGAGTGTGGGCGTGGTGGGGGCGGCGTCAGCGGTGGGGGGAAGGGAGGGAACCCGCGGCTGTCGATTTCTACAGAGATCAGAGCAAAGAAAAAGGGTCTGAACTCCAAGAGGGGTGCAGTTTTGGTAAAAGGAAGATCATCAGGTCTGAGGCCAGATGACTGAGGCGGAAAGTGGCCTTTCTCATTGGATAACTGGGAGCTCCTGTTTTGAGGATGCCTGGGCTGGTCCATTGCTCTGTGTTGTGTGTGATGTTTCCTGGTTTGACAAACATATACGCCTGGTTTCTCGGGACGGGTGGCACTGTTGGCCCCTGATAAATGTATCAGCAGAGCCCTGAGCATTTTGACACGTCACTCCCCACTTAGCGCTTCTGTGATCTCACAGAGAGGCCGCACAGCAGGGTGATGAGAACCTCTCTGGACAGTGATGTGTCATGGGCTCTGGGAAAGTGGCAGCAGTGTGGGTGTGAGGAACAGGTGCTCATTTTCCTGGCCAGCATCGAGAGAGCCACGTGCTTCCTCTCACCAGTGTCTGGCCACTTCCACTCCCTGATCCCCAGAGTCGACACAGAGTGACACTGACACATGACTCCTGCAGACAGGGACCCGCACTAGGAGACACACACAGTGCCACACTGGCACGGGAACATGCCCGCATTCACAGGCTGGAGCATGAGCCTCCCAGACTTGCTGAGAGGACCTCTGGGAGAGATTTGGTTTTTCATGACTAGATTCCATGGCAGGGCCCTTTCCTGGTGCTCAGAGCTGGCTTGGGTGTGGGAGACACTGTGCCTTCTACCCTGCCCTAAACACCGTGCGTGCACGCACGCAAGCGCACGCGCGCTCACACACACACACAAACGTTCAGTGACATGGTTAATTTTGTGTGTCAACTTGCCTGGGCCATTGGGTGCCCAAGATATTTAGTCAAATATTACTCTGGATGTTTCTGTGAAGGTGTTTTTGGATGAGATTAACATTTAAATTTGTGGACTTGGAGTAAAGTAGTTTGCCTTCCCTAATGTGGGTGGGCCTCGTCCAATCAGTTGAAGGCCTGAATAGAACAAAAAGACCAGACTTCTTTGAACAAGAAAGATTTCTCCTGCAAACCACCTTTGGAGTTCATCTGCAGCATTGGTTCTTCTTGTTCTGTAGCAGATGACCTTTGGATTCAAACTATAGCATCAGCTTTCTGGGGTCTCCAGCCTGCCAGCCCACCCAAATTTTGGACTTGCCAGCCTTCAGAATTGCATGAGCCAATGCCCCAATGCCTTATAGTAAATCTCTTTGATTTATATTACATTATATTTACATCTTGTTGGTTCTCTTTCTCTAGAAAACTGACTCACACACACACACACACACACACACACACACACACAGAGTTTGCCCCTGAAGCTGTAGTTTAGAATGGGATTTGGCAACATAGCTGTCTTTTTCTCCCTCCCTTTCTTCCCTACTTCCATTCCTCTGCCTCATACCTGTCTGCACACTCCCTACGGAGCCCAGGGATAGATACAGATGGAGGCAGGAACTCTAGACCCAACATCCCAAGAGCAGGCAGGGAGGGGACCCTGGGACTGACCCTTGGAGACTCTCCTGGAGGAGCTTGGCCCCAACTCCATTCCTGGAGTTTCTTCAGCCTTACGCAGACCTCCTGGAAAGTTCCCCGGGGCACTGCAGAATTACCTCTCCTGCCTGGGGGACAATAAGGCCTTAACAAGCTCTTGTTTCTCTAGCTGTTCCTCTTCCCAGCTCTGACTCCCTCCCTCTCCTCCCATTTCCACTCTCCATATACCTGGGAGGTGTAATCACTGCTGTTCGCAAATCCCTGAGCCCCTGGTCTCAGGGAGAGGAGCGTGCAGTGAAGGGGGCAACAGGCCAGGAGTCAGAGCAGGTCCCTGAGGCTCCTGCAACACTTCCCAGTCCAGTGACCTTTTACCTGTCACCAAGCAGTGCCCTTTTCCTTGCCTGTGAGAGGAGGAACATGGGTAAGATGGTCTCCGAGGATGGGCCTTTGGGAAGCATTTTTCCTGTCCCAGTTGGGGTGTTGTGGAGAGAATGCTGGGTGTGCCAGAACTGGTGGGGACATATGAAACCTAGATTTGAGACCCAGTTGTGTGACTTTTGCCAAACCCAAGGACTCCTTAAATCTCAATTTCAGCAGTATCTGGGTATCTGGGTATCTCAGAGATGGCCATCCTGGGAGGTCACAACTGTGAAAGGAATGTTCCCCCTCAAAGTGGTCTAATTTCCTACACTGGACACCATCCTTCTATAAAAACCCTCACGTTCGGGGCCATATTTTCTCAAGAATTTCCTGACATTTCCTGAGTGCCGAGTATTGTATTAGATGCACAGCCACCATATTTCATCATCTCAGCAAGTCGAGGCGGGACATTTTGTAATCAGCGTTTCACAGACATGGAAGGCGGACTCAGATGGTGAAGTGACCCAAAGTCACAGAGCCAGAAAGCACCTGAGCTGAGATCTGAGCGCTCACTCTCCCATTTGTGCATTTGCTCCAGGCCCTTGCTCGGCAGGGGCGTGCAGCGGGGGATCAGCACGACGGGGCTTCTGCACCCGCGGAGCTTGGATCTCAGCATCCTGCCAGGAACCACCCCACTCTCCCTCTCCACGTGGTCTCTAGGACACCCCAGTCCTAAAACTAGGTCTTAAGACAGCTCTTGGTCCTGGTAGCTGCCCTTCCTGAGGCCAGCGGGAACTCAGCAGCCCCTTGGGCTCAGGTTCAGGGATCCAGGTGAGCACTTGGCCTATGCAGTATTCCCACTGGTCATCCTGACTTCAAACATTTGTCTAGCTGCTGGGCACACCAATTCAGAAGCCCAGAGGGTAGCATCCTGGCATCCATTGTGCCTGAGGACTTGGAGCCCAGGACGGGCAAGCAGGGGCACCGGGCACCTTGGGGTGAGACGGAGAAGATCTGATCATGAGATACCCCGTCTCACTCCTTTCAGTGGCTCCCCTTCCTGGAAAGTTAAAGAACCAGCCCCCTAAGTGGCTTACAAGGAGCCCCAGGTAACTCCTGCTGACCCAGGTCAGCTCCAGACTAGGCTAGGATCCCACAATTTGGGTGAGTCTCTCCCAGCAGATTTTATTCTAAATGTCTGATTGTGCATTTACGCCCAGCAGTCACCAGATTCTGGGGTTCCCCAGGGCACAGACATCCAGGCTTGAGTGCAGGGGCCTGGCACACAGATGGTATTTGAGAAATATTTGCTGAGTGAATGAATGAACACAGAGTTGAGTAAATATCCCTAGAGGCTGGGCTCAGATTGATGGGCACCTCCCTCCAGCCACCTCTTCCAGATGTTCCCCAGGCTGAGCCCAGCTTGCCCCTTCCCTGCCGGGGTCCATATTTAATGCAGCACCTTCAGGCATAAACATGCATCTCGCGGCCTCCAATCTTTCTCATTAGGGGCCGAGGCTGATTGCTCGCCTCCTTTTCCTGGTGCTAATGAATGAATCATGCCACCCAGCAGATGGCCTTGTGCTTTGCTGGGGGGAAGCGCTCCCCACCTTTCAGGATCTGGTACTACCGGCCAACACAGCCCCCACATTGGATGGACCCAGGCCCAGAGTTGCTGTCTTTGGGTGGAAGGTGGTCCAGGTGGCACCCCAACCCTAACAGTCTTCAAGATAAAGCCTCAACCTTTAGGCTGAGACTCGAAGCCCCTTCAGGCTTGATCTCCACTGACTGGGTTGGACTTTTGTTCTCTAAACCCCTCCTAGCAGAGCATTTCTTCCTCTTCCAGGAGATCATTCATGAAGTTCCCTGTGATTGATTCCCCTTCCTTATGTGTCTCTGGAGCTCACTCATTGCAAGAAAAAAAACAAAGAAAAAAGAAAGCGACGCCTCTTCCATGAAACCCCCCCGTGATCACCCCAATGCAGAATTCCCAGGTTCTCCTTATACACGTACCATAGAATGTCCTCTAGCCTCAGCTCTGTCACTATGTCACTTTCCCTCCTGTCTCAGATTCTTTGTCTTTAGAGGAAAGAAAATCTCCCCACATGCTTTTTGTGTGGTTTAAATGACCATTCATTGAGCATTTACAAACATTTATTCTACATTTAGTTCAAAACATGCAGGACTAGATGCAGAAAACAAAAAGGCGAATAAAATATAGCCTCACCCTCAAGTAGCTTGTAGTTCAGCATTAAATAATCTGAATAATAATAACAACACATTTAGGCTTTCTAGGGCGCAGGGGGCTAAATGGTTTCTATACAGACAGATGTAAAGATCCAGAACACCAAGTTCTAAAGTGCTTTGAAATTAGAGTCGCAAGAAAACCGAAGATGATCTTGTCATCATGACTCATCTTTAGATGTCTGTCTGTCCTGGCTTCCCAGTTAGGCTGTAAGCTCCATGACTCAGAATAGGACTCACGGTTCTCTGTGGCTCCCATGGTGCTCTCAGCAAATACGTCTCCATCCCTGATTGTCTGCTGATGGGTTACTCTCCTTCCAGAACCGAGAAGACCAGAGGGCCTGCTGCCCAGTCAGAGGTAAATGCCACTGGATGCCTGGTCAACAGGGCCTGACAGAGGTCATCTCATCCAGCTCCTGCTATTGTCCAGGCCCAGCAGGTGAAGAAGAACAGTTGTCCTTCTTTGAAGGGCTTCGGAGTAGAAACATCTGCTTTTCCCAGCAGGTCCTGAGTTCTGACCTCTTGTTCTCTGAGAATTCTTCTCTTGGTTTTACACCCTTCACCCAGATCTTTGCTCTGAAATGTCCCTCGACTGCAAGGACAGAGCTGTGTCCTTACACCATCTTTCCTCGCTTGTCCTGTGCTTAGCCGAGCCTCCTCCTTCCCAAGTCAACAGGTGTCCAAGGCTGTGGCTGCTCCAGGTTCCATGTGGGGGAAAATGCAGGCACAGTGGGTTGGTGGGAAGGACTGAGCACCAGGGGACTTGGAGCAGGTCTGACTCTGGAACTGCCCCACCTCCGCCCACACCCCAATTCTGCCTTCAGAAGGTAAAGAGCATCTCCAGTCCTTCCTCACTTTCCGGGTCACTGGGAGGATCCCGTGGTCTGTGAGTTAATGGACTTCACCACCTGGATTGTGTGAAACAGCTGATGGGGCATCATTATCTACATTTTAAAGAGGAATATCTAGGCTTTGAGGTTTTTTAGATCTTTTTTTTTTAAACTGAAATAAAGTAGCTTTACTAAACATAATGGTCAAGTTCAGACCCTTCCTCTTCTCTGGGAAGAAAAGCAACAGGGACCCCAGGATTGCTCAAGCCACATCAGGGGCCACCATACGAGCAGGCACAGTCTTTCGCTGCCTGGGAAAGGGGGCAGGTGCTGCAGGTGGGTCGGGGAGAGGGGTGAACTCATGTCGTCCTGGGCAGGAGAGGGGGCAAGCGGGGAGATGACCCCCGTGTCCAGCCGGGAGCATGGTGTTCCTCGGGACCCAGCCCATCTCTGGGTCACTTCACAAAAGGTCACTGCACCTGCATGGAGAATTTTCCAGCTTTTAATGAAGTCACCAAGGCAGTGCGTCGGTAAAGTTCAGCCTCTAATCCCCAATTAAGGCACTGGGCCTTAGCTGCATCCGGCATCTGGTTGTCAACAGTTACGGTAATTGTGTTCCTCACCCTCTCCCTCATGCTCCCCAGTACAACTTCCAGTGGGAAGGGGTCTTTCCCTCAGGCTCTGGATGACCGGAGACCCCTCCCCAGGGTGAGTGGGGGAACCGCTGGGCTCAGCGTGGCCTCCAGCTCCTACTTTTCTGTCCCTCCTGAGCCCCTCCCCTGCTCCCTTCAGTGTCCTCACCCTATGTCCCTTGTGGCCTTAGGCTATTTATTAAGACCCGACTCTGTGCCATTTGGAGTCATTCAATTCTCAAAATAAGCTTTCAAGAAGCGGGGACCCCCTACCCCCTTTTACCAGAGGGGGAGCAGAGGGTCTTAGAAGACACAGATGGGAGAGGGCAGAGCTCAGACCGATTCTGGGTCTGCGTAGCCCCAGGTCCTTCACACACTAGTCTCCCTCCACCATTGATGTGACATAGGCCCTGCAGGGGCCTGGGGCTTCAGACAAGAAAGGATGACCACGTCGCTGCCAAACAGCCCAACTGCAGGCAAGATGGCCGCCATTTTGACCCAGTGGCTGGCACTGGGTGATGCTGAGTATTCAGTTTTCACGTGAAAGGGGTACATTCAGGTACTGTCTCAGCACCACTTGTTTCATTTAGCATCACAGCAATCCTGTCAGATAAGTAAGTTAATCTTATCCCCCTTCTACAGATGAACAAACTGAGACACACAGAGATTACATTTATCTACAGATGGAACCTATTTAACTTTGTAGGTAGAAAATGAAAAAGAAGTCATCCACTTCATATGCCTCAGCCTAATTGTAAGTCAACTAGCCAGGTTTTGAACCTGGTTCTTAATTTCAAAACCCCTGCCTTCCCTAATATAGCATTGCCTTCTTTCTGAAGTTTTTGAGAACGGGATGATGACGTAGAAGAGGACTTGCGCATGCAGAGTAGAACACGTGTCCCGCTCTCCTCTTTCTGCTTCGGAAGGCCCTTTCCTGCTCTACAGGCACCGACCTGGGGGGACTTTCCTGAGCAGGAGCTGTCTCTAAGGGCTGCTGAGCAGAAGCAAACTGGTTAGACTTTGGGCTTGGAACAACCACAACAATATAGACAAACAAACCACTCTCTAAGTAGCGATGCATGGAGCGGTGCCCAAGTAGACAGAGGTTCTTGGATGGCATTGGTCCTGATGGGGCACATGGGAGACAGAGACCCCTGAAGAAAGGGAGTGGGCTGGGGTCTTACTACATGGCTACCTCGGGTTTAGCAGAACAAGCACCTCTCATCAGAGACAAACTCCCAGTTGTAGACGTGCAACTGGGGTTGACTTTGCTTTCTAAAAGTGGACAAGGGGGCCAGCCCCCCAACACCACAAAAATGTAGGCATCATTTCCTAGCCTCCAGGAAAGTCAGCTTGGGAGGCAAAGGACATTTTCCATTTTAATCTCCATTAGAGTGTCATTGAAGCGTGTGGCATTAGAGCCTTTCGGGAACTCACAGACTTCCCTTCAACATGCCCTCAGTTTATAGATAAGGAACTTGAAGCTGAGAACAAACCTGCCCAAGACGGTGAGCTCACAGAGGGTTGGGACCAGGTTTTTTAAATTTCTCAGCCCACAGTGTCGGGCAAAGTGCCTGAGTCACGGTAGGTGCTCAAAAATGTTGGAAAAACATTGACAAAAATGTTGACAAAAGAGTGAAAAATAGAATAAGATGAGTGATGTCTGCCACTGGCCTCCTCCCCTAGAAATGGTGGCATCTCCGTGAGCACAGGAGCATCTGACTTCAAAACAGATTTCATGGTGTTAATGGGGGGAGGCCATTTCAAGTTCCAGTCTGTGGTCTGACCAACCCGAGGGGCTGAAGTGGGCTTCTTCCCTGCACAGGACAAGCACTGAGAACTGTGTCCTAGGAACTGTGCCCTGGACCTATCCTCTCCAACTTCTCTGCTCTCATCACTGCCTGATGAAGGGTACTGAAGGCATTTAGCCAGCTAGCATGCACACTGTGACTGTGTCCATCTACAGAGAGGCTTTGCTGACCTCCCCGACAAGGCTCAGTGAAGACCCCTGTATCCCCAGCCCCTGCTTCCGTACAGTTCTTTCACCCCTAAGCCACAACGATGGAATCATCCACAACACTTTAAAAATGCTGATACCTGGGTCCCTCCCCACAAGAGATTCTGATTTAATTGTTTTGGAGCATGGCCTGGGCAGCAGGATTTTCAAAAGTTCTCCAGGTGTTTCTAACATGCAGCCAAGTCTGAGAACCACTGCATAAGCTCCGTTGTCCCCCCATCACCTAACAGAGTCCTCGGCACTCAAAGGATGCTTGTTGAAGGAAGGAAGGAAAGAAGAAGGAATGAATTAATGCAGAGATTCGTACTCACAATTGGGCAACAGAATAATCTGGGAATGTTTTGCAAAACACATGAGCCCCAGTCCAAAACTCCTTCCCCTCTCCAGTCTCCTCCATCCCCTATCCTATATCTTCAGATTCAGTTTGTTTGCCTATAGTTTGAGCTTGTGTGCTTTGAAAAAACAAAACAAACAAACAAACAAACAACTCTCTCCATGTGGTTCTGATGTGCAGATCTGTTTGGGACTAAGAAACAGAAGCAAAGACTGAGCATCCTGGTGATTCAGGAAGTTGGTGAGGAGCCTTCCTCTAGTCTTCTTCCCTTTCACTCAATTCGCAAAATAAGCAGCACCTGCTGGGGAGACAAGAAGCAACTCCTTCCCCCTTCCTGTCTCTCCTTCTCCTTCCTAGGAGCCAGTAATTCCTGGAAATGGGAGGCGTGGCCTTTTCTCTCTCGATTCCAACTTGCACGTTGCTGCCTTGTTGTTAGTGCATAGATTGGATTGGAAATTGAGGGCATGGTGAGAAGGGGGAAACAAGAATGGGGAGGAAGGATGAGCCAGTTCGGAATTTGGTGATTAATTCCTCGTGTTCAGCTCAAGCCAGCTGGACCTTGAAACCTGAAGAGCTGTTTAAGCTATTTACCCTGCAGTCACCAGGGACACAAGGGAGTAACAGAGAAAGCCATGGATGAGGGTGAAGAAGGAAAGGACCAGACAGTCAGCCCCTGCAGGCAGCGTGGAGTGACTGCTCTCTACTCATCTGCTACCAGAAGGTGGTAGAGTGGGGACACACACCTTCTCCTTGTCCTGCGGGGCCCTCGACAGCCAGGCAAGGAGACGCAAGGGATGTGAATCAGAGACCGGAACTGAGCCCAGGAATCTGCAAACCCCCAACAGCCGGGCTTACAGCAATTTTGAATAGAAACAGTAAGATAATGTACATAAGAACAACAAAACTACAGAAGTGGATCTTTTCCTATCAATGTCCAGTGATCTTTTCTGCAGTGGTGGAAATAGTCTACGCTGTGCCGTCTAACATGGCAACCACTGGCTACACGTCATACTTGAAGTGTGACTAGTATAGGAAACCGATTTTTAATTTTTTTTATGTTAGTGAATTTAAATTTAAATAGTCACATTAGCTAGTGGCAGCCCTATGGGATCATGCACATCCATGCAGAGAGCGGAATGGGTAGGAAGGGAGCAATGTGAGCCTGGGGTCAGCGAGGAGAAGAAAAACACTGGCACATAAGTTGGGCAAAAATTTCAAGTCCCTGTTGTGTGGGGTGGAATGCTCCTTTGCTCCCTTATAGTGAGAGCCAGGCTCTCTGAGCTGTGCCTTCTTGTGATCTTGGGCTAATGTGGAGAATTCTTATCCTCATGGCCCCTCCAGCACCACGAAGGGAGGCTACCACTGAATCCTGCAGCACTCAAGGGAGGAACAATTCCATTCTTCCATTGAAACAGTTCTCAAAACCTTCCCATAGATTGGTGCAGCCACGATGGAGAACAGTATGGAGTTTCCTTAAAAAACTAAACATAGAGTTACCATATGATCCAGCAGTCCCATTCCTGAGCAAATATCTGGAGAAAACTCTAATTCAAAAAGATAAAAGATACATGAATCTAAATGTTTGTAACAGCACTACTTACAGTAGCCAAGACATGGAAGCAACATAAAGGTCCATCGACAGATGATTGGATAAAGAAGATGTGGTGTATATATACAATGGAATATTATTCAGCCATAGAAAGAATGAAATAATGCCATTTGCAGCAACATGGATGGACCTAGAGATCATCATACTAAGTGAAGTAAGTCAGACAGAGAAAGACAAATATGATATGATATCACTTATATGTGGAATCTAAAAAATGATACAAATGAACTTATTTTCAAAACAGAAACAGACTCATAGACATAGAAAACAAACTTATGGGTACCAAAGGGGAAATGAGGGGATGGATAAATTAGGAGTTTGGGATTAACAGACACACATTACTATATATAAAATAGATAAACAACAAGGACCTACTGTACAGCACAGGGAACTGTATTCAGTATCTTGTAATAACCTATAGTGGAAAAGAACCTGTAAAAGAATATGTGTGTATATATATAAACACACACACACACACACACCTCCCTCTGAATCACTTTGCTGTACACCTGAAACTAACACAACATTTTAAAGCAACTGTATTTCAATTAAAAAACAAAACCTTTGCCACAGAGAAGACACTAAAGAACAATTCTCTTCTGCTGGGTCAAGAGAAGAAATGGGATTAGAGCTCAGGGCTGGTTCCAGAGCCCTAGACTCTTGGTCCCACACAGTCATCTCTCAAATGGGCATCCAGACTTCCCTAAGTCAGAGTGTATTATTAACTTAGTCAGTAGATCTGAGAAAAATCACTTGATTTCTCTGAGTTTTATCTATAAGATGAAGGAATCAGACAGCCCCTGAGATACTCAAGGTCCTTTCCAGCTCAAAAATGTTGTTTCTAAGGCACTTCAAATCCCCCCATTAGTTGAAATTGAATGAGCAGCAGAATGACTTCTCTCTCATTGCAGCAAGCTTTTCTTTCAACCCTAATTATCCTTGACATTAGCTGTTTTATTTATTAGTATTATTATTACTATTAGAACAGCTTCTATTTTCTGCTGATCAGCCTCGATCACTCCCAGGAAAACAATCAGCCAGAAACTAGAACAGTCTGGGTCTGAGACCAATGGAGTTCACATAGTGAGCACTGTTATCTCTTTGACCTTCTCTCCTCCTATTCCTCCACTGGGTTATCCTCCTTTCTCCTCTTCTCTCTTTCCATTTCGTCTCTTCTCTCCCCCACTCTCCTCTAGCTTCCTCTTTCTCTCCTTCTTCCTCTCTTCCTTCCCTCATCCAGCCAGGTTCTCCACCACCCCTGCCACTCCTGCCTTCTCTTACTCAAATACTAGGAGCCCTGGCCAACCTGGTTTTATGTTCTTCTTGAGCCATGGACTAAGCCACACTTTGCTGGGCAGGTGGTGGGGAGGGGGTGAAAGGGCTGGAGGCACTACCTGCCCCCATGCTCTTCAGTACTTGCCTCTCCAAATGCAACATGAGCCCATGCTAATAGAAAACAAAAAAGAAAGGAAAAACCTCCCAGCCCATTACGGATTAAACGTGTCGTCCCCAGTTCGTATGTTGAAACCCTACCACTCAATATGGTGGTATCAGGCGAGGCCCTTGGGAGCTAATTAGGATTAGATGAAATCATGAGGCTGGAGCCCTCATGAATGGGATTAGTGCCCTTTTAAGAGTCAGGAGAGAACTTGCTTTGTCTCTCTCTCTCTGCCACATGAGGATGTAAGGAGTATTATCTCTTTAATACATCATTCTAAATATTTCACTATATTATTTTCTTTTCAATTTTCTTATGATGTCTTTTGTTATGAACTAAAAAAACTTCTGTAGTTAAATAGCTCATCTTTCCCTGTTTCCTTATACGACCATTGGGACATATGCTGTGTGATCCGATAATTTTCCGTCATTTGGTTGTGCTGACCTAGGAATATTGGTCATATCAAACATTAAATTTAAAAATGATCACTCTTTAAATTAAAATTAAGTTTTTTATAGGAGTATGTGCTATCAAGTGATCTGAAATTTGTAATATTTTTGTCATGAATTGTACTGCTCCTGATTATTGTAATGTAATAAAAAGTTACAGTGACAAAAAAAAATTCCCATGACATTTCCACTAAACTAAAAGCAATCCTAAAGTTTATAGGGAACCACAGAAGACCTGATAGCCAAAGCAATCCTGAGCAATAAAAAGCTGGATGTAATGTGACAATGAGTGTGTATATGTCCATGAATGACTGAAAAATTGTGCTGAACACTGGAATTTGACACAACATTATAAAATGATTATAAATCAATAAAAAATGTTAAAAAAAAAAAGCTGGAAGTACCATGGTCCCTGTCTTCAGACTATACTACTAAGCTACATTCATCAAAACAGTATAGTCCCTGTGTAAAAACAGACACATAGATCAATGGAACAGAATAGGGAGCCCAGAAAGAAACCCGCACACACATGGTCAATTAATCTACAGCAAAAGTGGCAAAAATGTATAATAGGGAAAAGACAATTTCTTCAATTAAGTGGAAGACTGGACAGCTACATGTAAAAGAATAAAATCAGAACACTTTCTTGCACCATCTACAAAAATAAACTCAAAATGGATTAAAGACCTAAATGTAAGATCAGAAACCATAGAACTCCTAGAAGGAAACTTAGGCAGAGCTCTCTTTGACATATGTCATAGAAATACTTTTTTTTTTTTTGGATCTGTCTCTTAAGGCAAAGGAAACAAAAGCAAAAATAAACAAATGGGGCCTAATCAAACTTGAAAGTTTTGTGCAGCAAAGGAAAGCATTGACAAAATGAAAAGACAACATACTGCATGGGTGAAAATATTCACAAATGGTATAACCGATAAGTGATTAATATCTAAAATATACAAACATTCATACAACTTAACACCAAAAAAAAACCCAATTAAAAAACAAGCAGAAGACTTGAATAGACATTTTTCCGAAGAAGATATACAGATAGCAAACAGGTACATGTAAAGATAAGCAAGGTTGCTAATCATCAGGTAAATGCAAGTCAAATCAATGAAATGTCACCTCACACTTGTCAGAATGACTCTCTTTAAAAAGGCCACAAATTACAAATGTTAGTGAGGATGTGGAGAAAAGGGAACCCTAGTACGCTTTTAGTGGGAAGGTAAATTGGTACAGCTACTATAGGAAACAGCATGGAGATTCCTCAAAAGACTAAAAATAGAACTACCCTATTATCCAGAAATTCTACTCCTAGGTAAAAATCTGAAGAAAATCAAAACACTAATTTGATAAGATACATGTACCTCGGCGTTCATAGCAACACTATTTACAATAGGCTAAATATGGAAGCAACCTAGTTGTCTATCAATAGATGAATGGATAAAGAAGATGTGGTGTATATATATAATATATATATATATATATTATATATATATTATTCCTCAGCCATAACCAGGTCTAGTTATCCCATGGGAAGAAATGAGTATGAAGTCCCAGCAATAGGAAATGAACTAACCATGGGAGCTGAAGACCTTAAGTTCTTGCTCTTTGCCTGTTGACTGGATAATTTAGGATCAGCTGCAATATCTGTGCAGTTAGGACTTTTTGTTACTTTTTATCTAAAGATATTTCTTATTGGTAATGACACACATGGGGTTTTTGTAAACCTGATTTTTCTCAATACACCTTTAGAGGTTTTAAAATTGTTTTACATCTGATCAAGTTGAGATCTTTAAGAGCTCATTTTTAATGTGTAATCAAAGTTTACAACTTAATTTTTTTCCAAAAAAGTCAATAAACTGCAAGCACCTGTTAGTAGAGTTCTAGAAATAATAATAATAATAATAATAATTAATAATAATAATAATAATAATAATAATGTACTATCTCTATCTCTATTCAGCTAAGTGATTCTTCCTTAAAATTATAAATAAATGTTGCATTTTATCAAAAGATTTTTCCACATTTATTCAGCTAGTCATGTGATTTTTTTCTCCTTATCCTATTAATAATGTAAATTACCTTGATTGACTTAATGCATGTTTTTCCTTCCCCTCTCCTGGTTGAGAACACCAAGAATGAGGAAGATGGCAGGGGGAGCTGCACTTTTCAGGGCCCCGTACAGATCCTGCATCAGAGGCAGAAGAACCTTGGGCTGCCTTCTCCACCAAGTCTGGCTGTCACTTATCCAACCCAGAGGCCCCTTCCTCCCCCTATGTAAGTTCCTCTAGGTGTAACGTTAAATATTTTTACATTTTAAACGTATTTTTATAAGATAAATTCTTATAAGAGGAATTGCTGTGTCATGAACATTTTTCGCTGTCTTGGTCTTGATAACAGACCATTTCTTCCCTGAAGAAGCCACATTGGAGAGAGAAATGCCCTCTGTATTAGTTATTTATTGCAGGCAACAAATTACTGCAAAACTTGATGGCTTAAAACAATAATAAAAGTTTATTATCCTCACAGTTTCTGTGACTCAGAAGTTTGGGAATGCCTTAGCTGCATGGTTTCTGACTTGAGATCTCTTGTGAGATGGTTATAAGGATGTGAGACAGGGCTGCAGCAGTGGAAGGCTTGTCTGAGGCTAGAGAGCTACTTTCAAGACAACCTACTCATGTGGCTGGCAAGTTGGTGCCAGTCCTTGACAGGTGGCTTCAACTTCTCCCTTAATGTGGGCTCTCCACACGCTGCTTGAATATTGTCAGGACATAGCTGTCAGATTCCCCAGAACAAGCTACCCTAGAGTGAGAACTAGCGAGGGAGAGAGAGAGAGAGAGAGAGAGAGAGAGAGAGATGGAATGAGCAATGGCTTTTGACTAGCTTTGGAAATCACACACCATCGCTTCTGCCATACTCTGTTCCTTAGAAACACATCACTGGCGCACATTGAAGGCAGGGGGAATTGGAGTCCACCTTTTGAAGGAACAGGTGTCAAAGAAGTTGTAGGTGTATTTCAAAACCATCACAGCCTCTCTGTAAGCCAAGTTTAAGTGGTTTGCTCTCTTTGCATGAGCCTTCAAAAATATGTTTCTAAGGAGAATTTCTCAGCCCGTTGAAGTCACCGAGGCAAATGGGATCAGCTGGTGAGGGTGTGGAATTGGGCTACAGGCTGTCAAGCACCTGCTGCCCTTCGTGTCCAGTGTCCTTAGTGTCTTGGCTACTATCCAGCCTCAAGATTTATGTCTTAATTATATAAATAGAGCAGTTATGCCTTCAAGGGCTCTGGTAAGCTAATTACTAAACAAGAAATCAATGCCACTGAAGTCAAGACTACTGAATCCCAAGGCACCCGACACTCTGGCTGTAACTGCGGCACTGAGGACCTTACTGAAGTGGAGCACACCAGAGAGCTTGGAGGGAAGAGGGCCCTTCTCACCAGGGGCTAGAAACAATCCCTGGCCACCCTCTCCCATCCCACGGCCACCTCTGCATTTACCCAATCAGTGAGTAACAGCTCAGGCTCTGGAAAGTGACCATATGGATTATTATGGACAGTGCCAGTGAGGAGGGAGGGAGGGGCTCCAACCAGAGCATCAGCTCAGTTGGATGTGACATTTACATTTCGAGGATTGAGGCAGGGTGAGAGGGTTTCACTGAGGCCCCTTCCTCCCCAACTCTCTGCTTTGCATGAGATGTCTGATTGCCCTTAACAACAGACAAGACTGGACAGAGAGGTCTCCTAACCCTTAAGGCCCCTGGAGGCAGAAGAGCACCCACTGTCCTCACTGTCCACACACTGTCCTCCCCTACTCCCACATCGCAGGGCTCTGGGCTCTGTCTCTCTTGCATTATGTGGCTCTTTTCCTTTTAATTCCAAGTCGCCTTGTCTCATCCTCAGCTTTCAGCCAGTGCTACTACAGAAAATAGCCATGTGCGATCTGGTTCTGCAATTATAAAAATACTGTTGAGGACCAGGACTGGTACATCTACAATAAGACGATGAGGGGCAGTGTTGTCTGCTGTTCCAGAATTGTGGCCAGTGTCCAAACCAAAGCAGTGACAAGAGGCACTGAGGAACTCTGCATTCTAAAGCGTACAGCCCAAGAGCAGAGCCCGTGCATCCTGGGGATATGACAATGTGGTCTGAAAACCATAGGTTGCAGAATCAGCCTGCCACGTTCAGTCTACATGCCATCTTGACCTTTGCTCCTCCATTCTTATTTATACGAAAAAAGGATCAGGGGATGTGGGGAGATGGCATCAGAACCTTACAGTGTTTGTGGTGAGGGGCGATTCCCTTTTCTCCCAGTGGGAAGACATATGTGGTCACAGAGACCGCTGGCTACTTCGGGTCTGGAGGGTCCCATGTGGGACTTATGGAAGTGGTCCATGCTGGTAGAGAGAGAAGGGACAGTAGAGGGCCTTGGAAGGGAGGACTGGAGGTACCCACATCCCTTCCCCTCAGCCCTCGGAGAACACAAAAGAAGCCATAGCCTTTCCTGTGGTTCCATTTACAGAAGCGTGGAATGTGGAGGGCCAGGAGCTGGGGGCTGCTGGAACGGTCAAGTGCTGGAGGCCCTCCATCCAGAGGAGGGTGAGGGCTGTAGCCCAGATTGAAGGGGGACTTTGCCACCTCCTCTCTGAACATGTCCTTATATGAGAGGAGACCCAGGTTGAGTGGAGCATTGCTCCCAAACACCACCCCACTTTCCCCTAACTTCACATGGGACCAGGCTGAACCAGACCAAGATCAGACATGCCTCTTCACCACCACCACTGGCCCTCAGCCATGCTGAGATGCCTCCTGCCTCCCCATCCCTCCTTCCTGCCCCTAAGCTCAGAAGGCTACACCCAGGAGAGGGGGCAGGAGAGGCTGAGGGGAAAGAAAAGACCTCACTGTCCTTTCTCTGGGTCCCTAGAGCCACGTCTTCCTGGGCTTGGAGGGAGAAGAAGAGCTTTGAATCAGATCCAAATTGGGAGTTTTAATCTGGACTGAGTTTTTAATGACTGAAAGTGACAGGAACATTCACTTTCTGCCCAAAATATCATTAAGTGATGGGGAAAAGGGATTCAACAGCACACAGCAGAAAGCAGTGACTGGAAAAAATTAACTTCCACGTTTATACGCCACTGAGTTGAGAATCTTCAATAACCCACTGCACATCATTCCAGTCAACGCTCCCTAACGAAAGCCCTGTGGAGGGAAATTATTTTCAGAATCTTTTGCAAGGCTCCCGAGGACATGAGGAAATGAGCGCATTCATATACTATGCGAGTTAAGATAAAGTGGAAAAGCCTTTGGCGGGGGACAATTTAGAAATATGGATCATAAGCCTTAAAAAGTGCATACCTTTCAACCAGCAGTTTTATTCCTAAGGATATATTTATTATTTCAACAGATTTGTTATGGCATATCAACTATGTGCCAGGCACTGTGCAGGTACATTAAACAAGATGGGCATGGTCCCTGTCCTTACGGACCTTTCAGCTTAGTGAAGGGGAGACAGGGAAACAGCATATTATTACAACACAGCTTGAATCATTCTCTAGCAGAAAGAAGAGCGGGTGACAGTGGCCACCATGGGAGGGATATCTGATCCAGCCTGGGGCGATAATGGTGATGGTAGTGTGTCATGGGAGGCTCATCTGAGGACGTGATCTCTGAAAGATGAATAGAGATGAGCTAGGCATGGGATGGCAGGTGAAGAGAAAGTGTTCTAGGCAGGAAGACTATTACAAAATCACAGACGCAGAGAGAGCACGGCAAGCTTAAGGAACTAAAAGTTTGGTTTGGCCAGAAGCAAGAGTGAGAGAATGATAAGGGGGGAGGCTGGAAAGAGAGGAAAGGGACCCTAAGGAAATTATGGAGGTGCATTTAAGGCTCACCAAAGCATCAGTGATGATTATGATGGCTGAAGCTCAGAGACAACTTAGATGTCAAATAATGGGTTCCCAGTAACACCAGTAGGATAGAACACTGCACAGCTGCAAATAATGCTGTGGAAGAGTATTTATTGACATGAAATATGTTCAATGTTATACCATCAAATGAAAAAATCAGGATATAAAATGAAATGTATATTATGGTCTTATTTTATTGAGATCAGACAGGTTCAGGCATGTTCAGAATGGCATGGCCGTAGACATAGCATCTTATTTTTATTAAAATTATACAAAGAGTCTGGGGGAAATATGTAAATGATTAATACTCATCTCTGGGTTCTGGAATTGTGGGTAAATTTCATTCCTTCCTTTTTGCTTAACTGTGGATTCTACTGTAATTTATCTGCGTTAACAAAGAAGAAAGTGAAAGTTATAAGACATAAAATCACTGAAATGTAAGCTGCAAAAAACATTGGTGCCAGGAAAATCTTGGTCTTCCTGCTAAGCACGAAGAAATTGTTCAAAATTGAGAAGGGGATGTTGGTGTAAATGCAACTGACATGAATATCAATTTTAACATTTATGGGCTTCAACTGACTCTGCAAGCACCTTCAGACTGTCCACCTTGGCACGTGCTGCTGTCCCAGACTCACGCAGGAGTGGCCGGGCCCCAGGCAGCACCAGCTTTTCTTGGACTTCGCCAGGTCTGACTCTACCTCCCTCTTGGTCCTTGTATAACAAAGTTGCATTCTCTAGTTTCATCTCAGATGCTTCTTTTCGTTTTATCAGACAGCTTTGTTGAGGCATAATTTATATACCAAAAAGTCGCACATATTTAATATATATAATTTGATGAGTTTGGCCATATGCATCCCCTTGAGAAATCGTTTACCTCAATCAGGGTCACAAACATATCCATCATGTCCAAAAGTTTCCTTGTGCCTCCTTGTGGGGTGTGTGTGTGTGTGTGTGTGTGTGTGTGTGTGAATAACACTTAACATGGAATCAACCATCTAAACAAAATTTTGAGTGCACAATTCAAGTATTGTTAGCCATAAGTGCTATGTTGTATAGTGGATCTCTAGAATTTATTCATCTTGTATAACTGAAACTTTATACCCGTTGAAAGCTTTGCAAGCAGATAAAGTCTGTTAAAGGCCTATGAATTCCAGTGACTTCCAATGGACCATATAGCTTTGTCTAAGAAATAAGCATCTTCGGCTGATCCTACCAGCATGGCCCATGTTGGACGTGCACACACACATCTAGCTTTATGAATAGATGTCTTTGTCTTATGGAGACACATATTGCTGAGGGTAGAGAAGCTTGTGGTGTGCTTTCTCCTCTTTGGTAACAATTCTTGTTTTAGCTATCATGATTTCTTTTTGCCCTGGATGTATGTAGTCAGAAATCATCTGATGCTCAATTATTAGGGTGAAAGAGGAGCTATTTAGAGTCAGCACTTTGCGTTGAATTGCATCCTTGAATATGACACTGTTCCAGGCTTAAGCAGACCCGTCTCCTCTCTGTTCCTTGAAAGAAGTATGTTTCCCCTTCCCCGTTCCTGAGCTCATGCTGGCCCTCTCACCAAGAGTTCCTTCTCTGTGCCACTTACGGTCTAGCCAAATGCTACTGACCTGTCACCGTCCAGCTCAAGTCTCACCTATGTGACAACTTTCCCAGTGTAACAATTCACACGAGTCTGGAGTCTATGTGCTTCACAGAAAGAGCATAGGTTTTGTCACTGGAAGCCCTAAGATCCAACTGTGACTTCACTACTTACCATTTGAGTGATCTTGGGAAATTTATGTAACCTTTGAGAAATTTAGGGTTTTTTTTTCCCTACAGAGATGGTATGAAAATTACAAGATAATGTAAGTCCTTTAAATTACCAAACACGACACATATTCAACAAACATTTATTAAGCACCCACTGTGCCACTGACATTAAACTAGACATCACACAAATGCCAGTTTTGTTATAACACTCAATAATCAATAGCACGTTTCCAGGGAATCTAGCAGATAACATTCCGCTTTGTGCCTCTCATGTTTCACCTGTGAATATCTTGTTGACACTTTTGTGTTTTGTATGTTAATTATTTTGTGTTATGAAATATTTATCCAGTTCCTACTGTGAGCCTAGTGGGGATAAAGTGAAGAATAAAAACCCACCCTCCTGCAGTTGCTTGGATGCAGAGAGGAACTTTGAAGGCTTTAAGCAAGGCAGTGATTTGATGGGATTTGTGTCTTAAAAGTATGTCATTTTGGAACTTTCTTCTCTTCTTTGCCTGGCCAAGTCCTCCCGTTCTTTTCTCAAATTGGAGGTCCCCTCCTCCAAGGATACTTCCCTGACCTCCCATGTGCATTCTTCATGTCCCCAGACAGCTCTCAGCACCCTGGGTTGTAAATGTCTGATTACTTGTCTATTGGCCCCTGGGCCATGATTTCCATGGGGCTGACAGAGCTCCTGCCTATCTTTTCACTTTTGTATCCTCTGTGTCCAGCCAGAGCACAGAGCAGGTGCTCAGTAAATATTGCTGAAAAAATGGTAACCCTGCAAGAGCAGTTTCAGGGAAGTATTAGAGAAAATCAGGCAACAGCAAGATGAAGCAAGAATGAGAGATGAGTCCTGGAGACAGTGAGAAGAGACACTTCTTTCAAGAATCTTACTTGAGAAGAGTAAAGGCAAGAAGAGTAATACCTAGAAGAGGACACAGGGAGATTGGGGGCTTGTTTTGTAAGGTGGAAGAGACTTAGATATATTTAAATACTGATGGGAAATACCTGGAAGGAGAGAAGAAGATTAAGATATAGGAGGCTGTATTAGTCAATACCAATAATTCAATAATGCTGCGTAACAAGAGAGCCCCAGTCCCAGTGGCTTCTGGTAAGAATAAACATTTATTTGATGGACTCTTGTATCTGCAGGGTGGCTCTGCATCACATTGCAGGTCTGCATATCTGGGGCCTCTCCATGTGTCTTCCATCCTTCTTGGGCCAGTAAGCTAGCTGAGCATGCTTATCTCATTGTGTTGGCAGACGTGAAGAGGGAGGATCAGAAATGTGCAAGGCTCTGAAGGCCTTGGCTCAGAACCAGTGCACTGTCACTTCTGCCCACATCCCACTGTCCAAAATAAGTCACATGGCAGGCTCAGCCTGAACATCAATCAGGTAGGGAAAAATGCTCTGCCTACAGTGCACCATGGCAAAGATGGGAAGAAAGAATTGTGAGCTAAGAATAGAGAGGTTTGTATGCCTGGGAGAGGGAGGAAGAGAGAAACATGGAAACAACTGATGAGGTGTGTGACTTGAGGACTGAGGATGGCAAGATAATAGAATAATGACAATAGAGCAGTTCAAGGTATAAACCACGTAGTCCAGGCTAGACAGGAAAAAATGAAAGTGGAGGCTGGTAGGGTGAGCGAGTCCAGGGAACAAGAGATGCTAATGAGGCTGAGGATGAACAGGGTACAAGTAGCTGAGTAAGAGATGCTAAGGTAAGAGGTGGAAGTCAGAGACCAAGTCCTTTGAATTTAAAGTTTTCGCAGAGGCACAGTTCAAGCTGCTGACCAGACGCAGGCTGTGGCTGTGAACAGCTGATGTGGAGAGGAGGTGCAGGTAAAGCTTGGACCACAGAGGCCCTGGGAGGCTCGGGGCTTGGATGGGTGGTCCATGTAGATGATGAAATCACCCAGGGTGTCAGAGGTCTGGGTTGGAGGAGACTGTGAGGCAGGATGTCTCCAGGGGACCTGGAGAAGATAAGGATGAGGAGGGGGAGGGACATGGGTCTCAAGGAGGCAGGGCCTTACATGGAAGTAGAGGTGACATTTGTGAAAGTGGCATCAGGGAGCATGGAGGATGTCATCCCCAGCTCCCAACAGAGATATCTGCGGATTGGGGAAGAAAGAGGAGTTCCTAATTGAGAAGCCTGTAGGAGAAACAACATTTTGGGGAAAGACACAAGTATCCGTCAAGTTAGAAAGAGAAGAGCCATTCAGTTGAAGAGTCTGAGGGAACAGGAGAGTTTGTTGACTGAACAATCGGTTCTATAGGAAACTGTGGAATCTGGCATTGCGGTGGAGGAACCCCAAGGCAGTGGGAGAGGAGAGATGCATCAGGGGAGAGACAGCGTGGGTGTGAGTCACACATCCATGGGTCAGTTGGGGAAGGAAAGTCCCAGCTATCTCTGGAAAGAGGGAATCCAAATCCTGGCGAGTTAGTTTCTGGGACTCTCACCACGTGGGGGAACAGCAGATGTCCTTGGAGGATGAGGTGGCCCTCACTACAAGGCCCTTAAGAAATGCCTAGTACAACGCACACTTATCCAAAGAAAATACTGAATCTGTGGGCCACCTTCTCCTCTGTTGAAAAGGGCCATGGCTCTAATCTCATTCAGACCAGGGACAGGTGCCACAGTCACCTGATCTCTGTTGCTTCTAAACTTGGGAATTGCCTGTCCAGACATTTCCAAACCTTTGGTTATAGGTTTTGATTTCTCATTAATTTTTATGGGGTTTACCTTGATAATTAAATTACGTATGTAATTTACCAGGTCATCTTCTCCAATTAAGAAGATAATTAGCTTCCATGTTCTACCAGGTATTTATCAGCCTCTCTGTGAAAAAGAGCTTAGTGAAACAATCAGGACAGGTAATCACATTAACAAGGGGGAGCCCCTGGGGAAGATCTGAAATATTTAACAATAGCGTGGAGAGTAATGGGACTTCATGGTCAACACGGGCCCAGGACTGACTGTCATAGACCCAATGGCACTTGAAGGAGCATCTGGATCAGCTGGGAAGACTGGTGGACAGTCAAAAATAAAGCTAATTCTACCATTGCCTTAAAGCTATCCAGCTGAATTAACTTGAACTGCTTTTTATTCTACTTACTGTTCTAACACCTGTAGCATTGTTTGGTCCTGTGGGGTTCTGAGCTTGGTTCTCATTCCTAGCTATTACTGGGTTTATTTACTCCATCTTGCTCTCAGTAGCCCCTGCCCTGAAATCTGGGTTTTTACGTGGGGCACTTTGCCAGTCTGAGTCTTTGCAGGAAACAGATAGCACACTCAAATAGGATAAATTGAGAAGAGTTTAGTTTAAAAAAAAAAAAAAGGACTACTACAAATAAGAAGTAGGCAAGGTCTAGAGGAACCAAAAAGGATAATGAAGGCCTTCCAGCTCTGACTGTAAGACCCTATTACCACTTGTGGGGGCCAAGGGATGGAGAGCTACCAGGTGGGAAACAGATACGGAGACAGAGAACACTGTGGAGACAGCCTGGGCCCATGGTCGAGGAGTGAACCAGCCCCCATCTGGGGACTGATCTCCAACCTCATTCTCTTCCATTCTTCTGATTTCCTTCCAATGGCCAACCCAGTGCCCTGAGTGCAGAGATGGGGGCCTTGATACAGTCCATAAAGTTCAGCACAGGTGGAGAAGGGTAGAGGGTATCCCTGGAAGGGTAAATATGAGATCTCCAGCGTGGAGACTTTTCTCCCTGACAATGGTCTTGAACCCAGAATTTGACCATTGTTCTGCTGGTTCCTTCATTCCCTGATTTGTATCTTGCTATTCTGTACCCCAGGGTAGCAGAGAGCCAGGCAAAGGTGGAGGAAGCCAACGTAGCAGTAAAGACCACTTGCTGTTGAAAGAGCAGGTCCCAGAGGACAGGGGCTTGTAGGCCTGGAAGGTTGGCTAGTCTGGCCAGCAGAAGTTGATGTCTGGAGTATGAGGCAATGGGCAGCAGGCAGTGGTGCAATCATGGGCACAGGGGGTCCACGTGGAGGGACATAGATGGTCCATCCAGTGGTTGGTTAGGCACAGCTATGAGGACGCTCAGGCAGGCTTCAGAAACCACAGCAGAGAAATTCAGCTCAACACTTACTGAGCAGTCTTCTCTGGTTTTGGCCCCATGCTAGGCACTAAGCAACTAAAAATGAGGAAGATAGTCCTTCCTAGTAATTTCGATGTGATGGGAAGTGTAATTAGACAGAGGTGTTCACTGTCCTCTGGGGCCCCATCAGGGACTTGCTGGAGAGAAGGATGCCTGGGGAGAGAAAAATATTCCTGCCAAACACCTGTGGATGTGAGGGCGATGGCATGGTTAGGCGCTGCCACAGGGTAAAGTGGGAGAAAATGAGGGGCGAGGGATGCGGCTGGAGATGTAGATGGAGGCAGGTGGAGAAAGGGATTTCTTTAGATCCCATCCCTCAGCTGGTTCCTGCAGCAGAACAACCTAAGGTCTACAATTTCTCTTTCTCCTTCTTCCCACCATGCCCCACCCAGGCCGGTCCCTCCCTCACAGGGAGAAGGGGCCAGTGCTGTTTGATTCTCCACAGTCTTATCTAAGGGCTTACCTTGAATCACCCCTCAGCAACTCAGCTCCCAAATGACTCTCCAAATCTGTGGGCAGACATACCTGTTATCAGGTCTGTCGGAGTCCAGGTGGCAGACCTGGGGGCCCTCCATGGAGTGTCAGAGCTGCCTTCCCACCCTTTCCCAATGGCTTCTTTCCCTCCCCCTATCACGTTGACCCTCCCCAAATACTTGGCTTCTGTAACTGTGACAATAGTCCTCCCTCTGAATAACTTACCCATTATTTATGCCTAATTACCATGTGGCACATAATGATACATGTAGCACTGAATGTATCAGGCCAGCTTTGCTCCAAGTTTTGCTTCATGACAACACCAAACCTGATTCATATACACTGAGGATGTCACCTGTCCAGGCCTTGGATCCCACATCTGTAAAATGAGGAGTGTGGATTAGATTCGTGTTCCCTACTTGGCTGGTGCTCAGAACCACTGGCTGGCTTTTTAGAAATTTCAAAACTGCTACATTCTGATCTGGTGGTGGACTTCCGGATCTGTATTTTTCTCTTAGTTTCCCAGGCATTTCTGTTGCATCCAATCCAGGGACTGATGTTTGGGAAACTCTGGGGTAGATCATCTCTGTGACTCTTTCCAAAACTCATTGATTCATTCCCTGCAGAGGGGACACTAGCAGAGACGAGGCTGGAGAGAGGCAAGGGACAGATGTGGCAGATTTTAATCCATTTTAACAAGATTAGAATTTACCTCAGCAGCAAAGGGAAAGACTTTGGAAGGTTTTAAGCAGGAGTGACATAATCAAATTTACGTTTTAGAAACAGAATTCTTACGCAGCATGGAAGACAGGTTGCGGCTGGGAGACCAGAGAGAAGGCTTTGGTAGTAAGTGCCTGAGACAATGATGCTGACCTGGATTGCAGCAGCGGCAGCGAAGGTGGACAGGGGATTTGCGCGGCATTCAGAAAGCAGAGTAAACAGAACTGAGTCATTTCTTGTGTCCTTGAGATCTGGGATGTGTGTGAATTATTGTTGCTTGCCTCTGCCGCCTTCACCCCTTCCCAAACTGGAGAGCCCCTCACTGTGTGGTTCTCGGTCAGCTCAATGAGAGACAGATGCCCCAGATTTTGACTCAGGAGCTGGTGACTCAGAGAAGCAGGGACAGCAGAGCATCCATTCCAGAGGCAACACAAGTAGCCACAACTTTTCAGTTTCCAGAGGTAACACGACAGAGTGCCAGGGGGAGGACGGTGTCTGATGCCGGCAGCGATAGTGATGCTGTCTGGTGTCCTGTGTTTACCTGCAGTAACTGAGTTCTCACTGGTCCGCTGTGTGGGCTTGGTTTTCATTGAAGACCTTACAGCCCCTAGCTCTTTTGTTCCTGTGTGTTTTTTCAGGCTGGGTTTCCAATCTCCCATGTGATTCTGTGACTTTTCAATGACTTTCTTTTCTGCATAAACTGCCCAAATTGTTTGTTTCTTACATCCACGTCCCCTGACTGTTACCCTGACTGCATCGGAGCAGTCAGGGCAAGAGCAGCCAGGGAGAGTCTTCAGCCACAGCGAACACATGCAAAGGAGCAAGGTGTGAGAAGGAACCCCGAATGCTGCCGGCTGGCTTACAGACTAAAAATACCCGGGCTCCGGCTTTGCTTACTCTCAGCAAGGAAAGTCCAGGTTGAGCTTTTCTTCACTGTTAGAGCTTTCTCTGAACTACAGCTCCATTCAAAACCCGAGTGCTTGAATGTGCAGAGTATCAGAAAACCCTCATCTTAGATTCAACACCTCTCCTCATCTTCTGGAAGGGGAAGCCCTTTAGTAACCTTCCCAGTGCTCTCCCCAGTTCGTGATATTCTTGACATCACAGGACTATTGAAAGGTAGATGAGGTCACAGAAAGGGCTGGGGAAATTCCAAGCAGTATTGATTGAACTTCCCTAAATGCAACTTCAGAAATTATATATACGTAAATTGATTGCTTTCTAAATTCTGTCACTTTCGCACCTACTTACTGGTAGTTTCTAAGATGTTTTATTTTATTTTCACATATATGGTGACCACAGTGGCTACTGAAACACAAGGTTCATATATTTTCTATTGTAGTAAAAAAAATACATAACATCTCATTTACCACCTTAATCATTTTAAAGCAGTTCAGTGTCGTTAAGTGAATTCGTGTTGTTGTGCAACCAACACCACCATCCATCTCCAGAATGTTTCATCTTCCCAAGCTGAAACTTTGTACCTTTTAAACACTAACTCCCTATTCACCACATCCTCCAGCCCCTGGCAACTATGACTCAAATCTCTTAATTTTCTAGGTAATTCCTATAAGTGGGCTCATACAACATTTGTCCTTCTGTGACTGGATTTTTTCATTTAACATAATGTCATCAAGTTTCATCCATCTTGTAGCATGTGACAGGATTTCCTGACTTTTAAGACTGAATAATATCCCACTGTACATACTACATTTTGTTTATCTCTCCATCCACCTGTTGAGGGACACTTGGGTTGCTTCTGCCTTCTGGCTGTTGTGAATAATGCTGCTGTGAACATAGATGTACAAATAAGGTGTATTTTTTTACGATCTCTTCCCACGAAGCAATTAAGTAAATTTTTCATGTGAATAAATGCATTTTAATTTATCTGTTTTGTAAATCTGAAGAATTGTGTAATAGACTTTCTTAAAGTGGGTCACACCTGTGTTCTTTATTGTTCCAAAATAGGAGATGCAAAGAACAATGGCAAATGTCCACTTCACACTGATGTGGAAAAGCCCAGTGAGAAATCAATCTCTAAGGGTGAATTGTACATGCCGATGTCAAAACTCTCAGTTAACTCTCTCTGCTCTCCTGTCTTGGTCAGAGAGAGTGACCTGAACCTCTCCTTTTAGAAGAATCCTCTCCGTCCCCATCCCTCTCTCGGGAGGACCAGCCTCCCCTTCCTTCCAACCCTTCACTAGACTATTCCGACACGAGGCTGTGGATCTCACAGCATTGTCGGTAACCAAGAACCCTCTATCTCTCTAAGGTTTTCTGCACTTTTATAAAAATAATAAAGTATAAATAGGACACACTCATTTTCTTTTTGCCAACACTTTCGCTGATTCAGAAAGACTGCCACCTTAACGTTCGCTCTCAGAGTCCTCTGCAAATGGGATAAGCGTGCAATGACAAGAAAGGAGGGTGAGAAAAGAAAAATTCCCAGAACTTGAAAATAGAGGCTCAGTTTTCACCTGCAATATAGGTTAAGAAATCTGAAAAGTGGACTGGAACGCCACAGAGAGCGGGTGCGTGTTTCCTGCAGTGCTTCTCAGCTGAAGTCTTCAGTAAGAGTGGAAAACAGGCAAAATGTATTGATTGGGTACCAGTATGTCAGTGGTTATCCCCACTTAGTCTTCTGATAACATTGCGATAAGGATCTGTATCCCCACTTTACAAGTAAGGAAACTGTGGCTCAGAGACATTCCGGACTTTCCCAAGGGCGTGGAGTTTGGCCCTGAACCAAGCCCCGTGGGACTCCAACAGTGCTCCTCCCCCGGTCCTGCCCTGCTTCCTACCCATCCCATGAGGGCATTTCCCCTATTTTCTGTGCAACAAGGTTCAGAAGGGAGCCTGTCTCTCTCTGTGGATGCATCAGATTTCGACAGAGACCAACAAGGGGCTCTCCCTTCCAAGCCCCAGCCATGCCTCCTTTGCCAGCTCAGAGGCAGTTCTTGGAGCACAGGAAAGAATAAGAGATCTGCCTTCCTCTCTGCTGGCTCTGTCCTTTGTTTCCTTGTTACCACGGACCAACAAACCCCGTACCTGCCTCAACCCATCCTCTGCCCATAATACCCATTACTAACCATTTCAACAATAAAAAGGGTAGAAATAAAGATGTAGGTAGCACATCAGGAAAAACTTCCTGCCTCTGAGGCTCTGGAACATACAGAAGAGAAACTCAAGGAGGCTCTTGTACCCCTCTTTCCAGGAAAGCTAGAAGGAAAAGGGCCACCCTGCCCCTGCCTGGCCTACTTGGACTGGGTACAGTTCTGCCTGGAGGGGAGAGGATGCACTGAATGACCTCCCGAGGGCCCTGCCAGCCCATGGAGGGGGAGCCTTCGGTGCAGGCGCCTGCTTGGCCACAGATGTTCCCTGTCATCAATCATGCAGGGCATCTGTTTGCTGTGCCGTTTGTTTAAAGAGCGAGGCGTTTGCTAATTGAAAACTAAAAGATCCATCCGTCTCACTCACAGCCAGCATGAAATCCACTCAGCCATGCAAGATCGGAGTAGAAAATGCAACCAAGAGCTTCTGTGTCCTTGGGTTGGTGCACCCTGTGGAGGTCATCTTCTGCTTCCTGGGTGAGCATGGCTACCCTCCCCACCTCGGAGCATCCAGGGGTCGCCCATATTATAGTTTATCTAATCTGTTATCCTCAATGCTATCCAGAGAGAAAAGGTATTTTTAGCCCCAGTTTAAAGATGGGTGATCTGAGGCTTAGCGGGATTAAACTATTTAGGCAAGGTCACACAACTGGTGGGTGACGGAAGCAGGACATCAGTCCAGGTCCTCTGACCAGTCAGGAGAGGGGTGGCCCATCCACTGGGTGGCTCTTTCCCTTCACCAACAACATGGAGGTACTGGGCTGGGAGGCACCAAGTATTTCTTTAAGGGGATTTTTAACCTTGGAACGAATGACCTAAGGGTATATGAGGGGGAACACTGAGATTTCAACTATGTCTGCAATGTTTTGTTAATTTCAAAGCTAATATGGCAAAATGTTAGGATTCCTGATTGTTGTAATATCTCCCTATCAAGATTGCAGGGAGATGAAGACAGTCCAGACCCACATACAGTGCCCAAGGCAAGGAGCAGGGAAAGAGGCACACCACCCCCACGTGCATCCTCTGCCTCTTTCCCAGTTGCCCCCAGAGATGGAAGATGTGTCTGCCTGTGCTTCAGGAGATGGGGGACCGGTCCAGTGCTGGATCTCTGTGGCAATCCAGAAGGCATCCATCTCTATGGGCCTCAGTTTCCTCTTGTAGAGCGATGAAAGTGGAGGAGGGTAGACGAATGCTACATTTTTCCCCAACTCTAATTTTTGATAATTGTGTGTGTCATAGAAGGAAATGCTGAGTCAAATTTAACCTTTGTGGTCTAGAGCCGCAAAGCCCTGGAGCTACTTGACTGCAACCACGATGGACCGACTCCTTGATATATGCAGTTAGCCCTTTGTCTGTGCTATTCCTCCTGCCTGGAATGCCACCTCCCCACCCGCCACCCCACTCAGGGAAACTGGTATTGCTTCTCCAGTGCCTAGTCCCTGTGAGGTTTCCCTTTGTGTGTGTTCCATGGCACTTCTCTAAGCCACAGGTTCATTGCAGATATGTCCTGGAGGTCTCCAGTCTGGATTGGCAGGACCCTGGTTTCATTCCTTTTTGTGGCCCCTGAATCTGACATACAGCCTGGCGAAAGAAGGACAGTCAGTAATTACAGTTAATCCTTGAACAACGTGGGAGTTTGGGGCACCAATCCTCAAAAATCAGCATATAATTTACAATCCACCCTCCTTAGCCGCAGTTCTGCATGCATGGAGGGAACCAACTCCTGATAGCATAGCCCTGTACTATTTGCTGCTGAAGAAGATCCCAGTATAGCGGGCCCGCAAAGTACAGGGGAAAGGGGAGAGGGGAGAGGAGAGAGGAAGGCGGTTTCTCTGCAGTCCAAAGCCCAGGGGCAGAGGACCAGCACCAGGGCTGCCTTCACCACCACGTTAGTTCCTTCCTCCCGCTCCCCCCTCCCAACTTCATTTGGAGTCAAAGGTGAGCTGGAATTCCAGGCGCCTCCTTTTGAATTTCCGTCTCAGGTCAACTCCAAGCAGGCTTTCCCATAGAGGAATTAAGCAACAGAATTTAGCACAGTTCTGACCAGCGGTTTGAAAACAGATTCTGGACCCCTCCTTACCCAGCCCCAACCCTTGTCCTCTGACTCCTCAAAAGAGGAAACAGACAAGCACGGAATGAGGACACTTTTCACCGCAGCCCTGCATATACTTGATGTTATTTTGGCGGTGTGGAGGGATCGCTCAGTTCCCACCTAGGCGCCGACCTGCCTCAAAGCCAGGGATGGCCGCATCCCCCATCACCTTGCTACTTCCCGCAGGCCTGGGCGCTCGGGCCCGACTCTGGCGCGTAGGGGGCGGGGCCTGTCTCAGGGGCGGGGTCCGAGGGCCCGTGGCCCCGCCCCCTCCCTCCCGCGCTTCCCGCTCTCCCCGCGCTCGGGCGCCGCGGAGCTGTCCAGCCTCAGTGCCCGAGCAGGCCGCCTGCCGCGCGCGCCGCGCCTCCTCCGCGCCGGGTTCCTGCGCCGCACGCCCGCCCCGCGCTCGACCCCGCCCGGTCCCGCCCCGCCGCGGCCCGTCCACTGCTCCCCGCGGGCCGGAGCCGGCCGAGCGGCTGCCGGCCGGGGCTCTGAACGGCGCGGCGGGGCCGGGAGGCAGGGACCCGCCGACGAGAGCGGCGGCCCCATACGGCTGCCAGAGGGGCGGCCGTGCGTGGATGCGGCGGGAGAAGGAAGCCTCGAGCAGCCGGCGCCGTCTCTGCCCCTGGGCGCCCTATGGCTTGAAGGTAAGCGCAGGCATGATGGAGCGACAGGCGGCCGGGGCCCAAACAGGGTCGCTGAGAGAGGACGAGGGATCTCGGAGGGCGGCGCGGCCGGGACCAGAAGTTTGGCCACTCTGGCGCCGTCTGCCTGGGGACCGCCCCGCCTGCGGTCGGGCTTTCCACTGACTCTCCGTCGGGCCTTTTGCCCGGAAGCGAAGGGAACACAGAGGCTGTCCTCTCCTCGCCCACCCTCTCGGCATCCTTCGTGCCGCCCGGGCGCGCATTCTCGCTCCGGGTACGGGCGGGCAGTGCCGGGGCAGCCTCTCCGAGGAGCCTCCGAGAGCGAGCCTCCCCGAACCGCGGCTTCGCAGGGCGGCCGGCTCCCGGACCATCTTGGGAGGGCACTTTGAGCCCGCCATCAGAGCCCGGGACCCGGCCAGAGTTTTCGGACACCCCGGAGGGAGGAGTGTTGTTCTTAGCAACTCTGCATTTGTGCGACCGGAGACTTTTCAGTTTCTAAGAACGGAAGCCAAGGATGGGGAGAGACAGTTTTTGGCTCTACTCTCCCACTACCTAGTGTGCCGCTGTCCTTGGTCCTGAATTTACGTTCCCCTTCGCCATCTCTCCGTTGGAGATTTAGTTGAGGAGAGGGGCTGGGATTTCAGACCCATCTCGACCTAGGAATGGCGGTGATGATGAGGGCAGAGGCGCAGGGTGACTCTCTGACTCTGGAATGGACCAAGAGCCTCGGTAGGGCAGCGTGCAGAGACAAGAGGTAGCTATCAGCACCAGACAGCGCACGCGTGTCCATCCCCGCTTGCCTCTGGAAGAGCAGTGGTAAGAGGGTGCGTGTGCATCTACACAACAGGCTTCACCATGGACACAAGTCAAAGCACTGCAGCTCCGTAGGGACAGGCCTTTTTTTGTCAGCCACAGGGAAGGTATCCAAGAGAGTCACTGTTGCCCTACCTAGCCCCCTGCTACTTTTTGTCCTGGGGGTTCCTGAGGTTGGTGAGATGCAAGACATTTTGTGGATCCCTCTGTAGTTTCTTTTGCAGATCCAACCATTTCCTGATTTCGACCAGGCTACAAGCCTTTCAGGCTAATTCTTGCCCCTCTCAGGGAATTATGTGATCAGTGATTCTTCCCCCTTTGGATACAAATACTCTGCTTATCCCTGATTCATCTTGTAGCATTAGGACCACTTGAAAAATAAATCATTCTTCTCACTTTTCTCCCTGTTGCTGAGGATGGGCAGAGAGAGGCCCATCATGAATGTGACCAATTGCAAGAGGATTAGTGAGCTGATGTGCTGTGTCCCAGCCCCCTGCCTTTGACTTCCCTGCTTAGTGTTCAAGATTCCTGGCATACTTGACTGTGAGAGTGGGGTGGGGTGTTGATGCCATCTCTGAAATCAGACATCTGGCAGGGAAGACATTTGAGAGGGTTAGATGGAGATCCAAATGAGGGCCATGGTGGCTCCAGCCTTAGTCTCTTGAAGAACATTCTGAGTTCCTTCTGTCTCCTCTATACAGCCTGAGGGGGACAGGTGCCTGGAAAACGAGAGGTTCTGATTCGTTGTAGTGGTCAGGGACAGAATTCTCTAAGAGCTGATTTTTATTTTAATGAACTCTCTGTATCTGAATCACCTGGGAGTCTGGTTAAAATGCATATTTTTGGTTCTTGTCTGAAGAACTGCTGAACGAGAATCTCAAGCTGAGGCCAAGAAATGTATATTTTAACATTTTCTGGATGATTCATCTGCACACTAGTTTAAGAAATAATCTCTCATAAATGTTTGTACTTCTTTGACTAGAGAGAGAATGATTAAGGTCTTTAATTGACCCCCTTTCCTTCTGCAGTTATGCATGTTAAATTTTTCAGGTGTGGGACTTTTGATGGGGGGACCATCCCCCTGATTCAATCCCTTTGCTGAAATAGACGATGCAGCCCTATCTCCACTCCCACAAGATCGGCCTGGACTTTTCTTCTTTCTGAAACAGATTTTTGGCCTCCCTAAGGACCATCAATATGGTTTTATGTCGACCTGGTCAAACACTAAGGCTCCTTTGGGGGCCAACCCGGTGTGTCCTTCCTACCCTCCCCTTCTGGGGGAATTATTGTCTTTCAGTATGCATGTGCTGTGATCTGCTAACCCAACTGCTCCTGAAATGCCAAGGAGTGATTAGTTCAGCTAAGTAGCACGCCATGTTCCCCAAGGCCGGTAGCCACGCGTGCCCCGCTGGCAGTGACATATTGACTGTATTGATTTGATTCTTGTGCTCTGTAAAAGCTAGGAAGCTTGCAGGGGTGAATAAGGCCAGTAATGATGCTCATAGGACAATTAGTTTTCTACCTTCATCTGCAAGGTTGGATTATTTCTGTCTAGAAGGTGCAATGATGTAGGAAAATCTGAACTTGAGAGAAGACCCCTGTTCTTCCTCCTGCCAGAGGAAGCAAAGGGATCCCCAGATCTCATTAAAAAAAAATACGGCTTCATATGTACCTTGTATTGACCCGCTGAAGCTAGACTGGTCTCAGGTCACTGTTCTGTGGGTAAACATGTATAAGGGGAAGAGCATAGGGAAAGAGCTGTCTCCACCCTCCTTGCAAGTGAAAGTCATATTTTGGAATGAGGTGGAAGATGATGAGACTGAGCCAATCCCCCCCTTCCAGTGACTCATATTTTCTGACCTGCCACTTTCCATTTCTCCAACCCTTGTGGTTTAATATGCATGAATCTCCAGCTGTGAAGGTGTTTCAGCACCTAGGAAGGAAGAGGAGAATCAAAGTGGTGGTTTTATAATGCCAGGACCTCAAGCCATATCTCCAGTATCTCCCAGAATCATGTGTGTACATGTCACAGCAACCTAAGATTTGAGGTCTTGAAAATAACTTAGGATGACTGCGCAGTCAATGCCATTTCCCCTCAGACATAGTTACCAGGACTTTAATCCTTAGACTATCTTAAATCCTTAGATTATTTGGACTTCCTTCAGAGATCGTTCTGGATGCCCCTGGCTCCAAACACAGGATATTTTTTCTTTAGTCCAGAAATATGTTGGTCTCTCTCGTACTATTAAAGAACTGCAGAAAAGGAGTGGTGTAAGTGTTCTAGTTCCAGGGCACCAGGATTGAGCATGGCAACCAAATCTTCTCTATCCTACCAGGAGCTCTGCTTAGCAGAAGAGCATCCTGCATCTAGGAAATGCTTGGAAACCACAGGCAGCAGGAAGCTTGCTTCAGCTTCCCAGCAGGCCTCCTCCCCTGTATGTGGCCTCTCACTTAGCTGAACCCCAGGATTGTGGCTCCCACGTCTCACCCCTAATAGGGCCTTTTATGGCCCTGGGAGGACGCCAGGATTAGCTTTGGGATTAAGCTCTCCAGCTCCCTAGGATACTAAATGGAGCCACTAACGGTGTGTGAGTTTCTTATTTACCAGTTCTGAGTGGTAGACTGATATTATCTCCAGCCATTTTAATTACTCCAATAGTGTTGGAATCCAACATTAACGCATCCCTACTTCTAACCAGTCCCCATCACCAATGTAACTGAAGATTTCTTTCTTATTTTTTTTAAACAGTAGAATCATATTATCTAAATGCATAGGCTTGGAAAATAGCTTGATTATAGTGTCAGTACATGTGGGTGGAGGAGTAAAACTACAAGATTCAGCCACTTGATTTGCTCTTGGTTTGGGTCCAGAGAAAGGAGAGAAACTTGCCTTTCTGGTCTATACATTTTTCCTGTTTTTCATCCTTTCACCTCAGTCTGATAAATGGAGTAAATCCACACGCTTGGTAGCTGGGATGCCCCTGAGAGGGTGCAGCCTCCTCTCTCCCTAAGAGACATGGGAATGTTTCTCTGGATCAGAGGTCTCTGCTGGCTTCAGTGAACACATAGGAGCCAGAGATGACAGACTGGGGCCTGGGGACTCCCCTCTCCCCTGGCTGGGAGGCTATGTTGCTGCAGTGTCCCAAACTCAGAGAACGGGAGGGCGAGGGAGCATCTAAGAGAGTGTGGGGCAGTATAATGGGTGTGGGAGCCAAAGAGAGTAAACTCTTGGGGGCCCTTGGAAGAGGTTGCTGTTAAACATGCATGCATAAGGCATCAGCTTAGTGCAGGTGGGCAATCTGTCATAATCTGAAGGCACCTGCAGGGATTTTTACTTTTTCCAGGAAAAGACAGGGGAATTCTTTGCTGTCTGCTGTGATGTGGAGGGAAAAGAGGGAGGACCGCTGGCTTTCCCTGGAGCCCTCTGAGTGTTGTCAGCCTGTTTCCAGCAGAGGATGGCGAGTTAAGTCAGGCAGACTCAGCCCCCAGGGACCATGTCAATAAGTTAGCAGCCAACCTGGGCTGACCTGCCTTCCAGGGCGCTGGGGCTCAGCACAGACGGGCAGCCACAGCCCCAAGGACAGTCCCCTGCAGAAGTCTGGGCACCAAAGTGAGTCCTGGGGCTTGTCCCTTTGCCACTGAACTCCTTCAGAATGTGCCTGCCCTTCTCATTTCTACACCCGCCTTGTTGTTATTGTTTGGATTCTAAGTGGCCCAGCAGGAGAAAGGCATTAGAAATGAAATTATTTTTGTTACACGCTGTATAATTGCCTCCTCTCCTTTCTGTTACCCCAGGCAGCAACATCACTAGCAATTCGCTGGGAACCCTTGGTCTGGGAAAGTGGCTTACTCATAGGCTTCCTTAGAAGGGCTGCTTTTGACAAGTGGCCCTGCTCACCAGTCCCTCCATCACTGATCTAATCATCATAACAGCCAACATTTATTGTTCATTTGCTATGTGCAGGGTACTGTGTTGAGCACTTGACGTGTGTTTTTTATTTCAACTCTTGATCCTGCAACAAACGCTATGAAACAGGCACTATTATCATCCCCATTTACAGAGGAAGAAGTGTGGGCTTAGAGAGGTAAGTGGCTTGCACAGGGTCACAAGGCTAATATGCAGGGTGACGATTCAGAGCCAAACTATCTGACGCTAAAGCCATACTTCTCTCTGACCTATGTAAGTGGCATACGAATAAAAAAGGGATGACAATAAGGGATAAAAAAGCACTTTCTTTGGTAAACTGAAGTGCTAGGGAGCTTTGCATATGATACCAGGAAAGGAGGAGATAGCAGAGGGAAGAGAAAGGATGAAATAGCTTCTTGGGATTCTTGAAGTTGAGGACCAGCTAAGAAGTAGTTTTGAACCTTGATCTGGGAGTCTTTGGATGAAATGCACTGTGCATGAACTGCAGTAAGCCATGGGTGCAGAGGGAAGGGGGAGGCAGGAGCAGAAGGAGGTAAGGTCAACCAAGCCTTCTAGCTTGAGGGGAGGGGCAGGAGAAGTGGTGTGGGCTGATAACAGGTAGCTTTCCTGAAAAACTCTGAAACTGTGATTACATCACCTCCTGTCTCACACCTTCTTGAGGTGAACTGAACTGTCCAAAAGATGAAACCCAAGGCTTCTCCCAACCTTTGGGCCTCTGATGTTGCTTTCTTAGTCCCACAGGATGAAAACTTGTCACATCTCCAAGACTAAGCTTCTTGATTTTGCAGAGAGTGGAGGGGTGGATGGCCTGGGACCCTGCACAGACACAGGAGCAAGTCACAAGAGCTACCTCTGAGGACAGTGCTTTTCTGGTGGACAGAGGCAGTAGAGGCCAGGGTGGCTGTAAGCCGGGTACTTGACCTGAGCATCAGTTTCTTCAGGAACAAAATTTAGGAACTGTTTATATGCTGCCTACTAGATTGGAATTCTTAGGATTCAACAGTACTGAAGGCTCCACGGAAATGATAAGATAATGGTGTTCACCTTATCATGAGCTAAAAGACTTCAAGCCTGTGTCATTGAACCTCACCATGAATTCTATAATTGATATTTACCAGCATTTGGTCCCTTATTTAAATCCCTTAAAAACAATACAGGATGGTAGTTAAGGCTGTAGGTTCTGGGGTTAGACTCCAGCATTTGAACCCTGACTATAATACTTACTAGCTATGTTACCTTAAGCAAGTGGTTAACCTCTGTCATCTTTGGTTTCTCATCTATCAGTGGGGATACTAATACTGACTTCACTGGGTTGTAGTGATTAATCAAGGCATTTAGATGTAAGACATTTGAGAGTCCCTGTAAGAAGGAAGCACCCCATAAATGGTAACTACAATGACTGTTATTGTTATCATTAAGAAATTTGAGGGGGAACATTTTCAGCTGTTTTCCTTTTGCACAAATTCAGCACCCAATTTTACATCTCTGAAATTAAGCCTGTTTCTAAAACTTTCACAAAATTCATGCTTACATTTCTTTCTTCCACTCTCCATTTATCTGCACCACAATTCTTTGGCACTCACTCACCTGTCAGAAGCTCTTACTCATCTTGAGCAAGAGGGGTTCACGTTGCTTGTCATCTTGTTGAATTACGTTCCGCTGAACTCCTATCTTACCACGCACAAGCCAGGAAGAGGCATTGGTCTTCATGGTGATGGTTCTGGACAGCCTCAGTTTTCCTCCTGGCCTCCTAGGTTCTTCATCTGCCTTCTCGTGATTGGAGCCTCCTTGACTGTCATTGTCACGTGGTGTGGTGTACTCTGGCACAGACCACTTTCTACGAAAAATGAAAAATAAGGGGGACATACTGGTGCCCAAGGACAAGGAGGCTTTTCTTTTTCTCCCCCAGGTTGAGAGGGCTAAAGAACTTCACTCTGAGAAGATTCCCCAAAGCTGGCCATGCTCTCCATCTTTTGGAGTCATTATTGGCAGGAGAAAATGCTACCCATTTTTTGGATGAAGTACGGTCCTGCCTGAGAAAGGAGGCTGGAACACAATGGCTTCAGCCTTAAGACTCTCCAGTGCTGAAAGTGACTCCCTCTTTCTGGCTTTTTTCCTTTTCTTATGAATCCTTCCTTGGGAAAGACTCTCCTAATTGACATATGTCAATTGAATTGACTTCTGGCCAATCAAAAAGGTTTACTGTATAGCGATGGTAGGAGATTTCTGAGGGCATGCTGGTGTTCTGTTCCCTGGTCATCTTCCTCAGGTCATGCCGTCACTCCCTTCTTGGACTGTGAACTTCCTCTGCTCTTTCATTCATTAATGGCAGCATCAACAAGAGAAATGTATTGACAAGCAGAAACCAGCATCCAGGGTCCCACGTGAAAGAGGCTGGGCCCCCTAAAATGGATCCATGTTTCCATCCACATCTTTCCTTAAACAATGTGTAGAGCTGAAGACCTGGAGTGGTTCTGGATGACTCATGGCACAAAGTCTGCTCTTTGATCAGTCTTCTCTGGTGAGCTGAAGGGAGGTGGTGGAAGGTGATGATGGCTCACACCTTCCGGATCCTTCCTTAGCTTCAATTTGTGGTAACCAGCCTCCAAGATGGCCCTCAATCCTCCCTGCCTCCTGACACTCATGTTCTTGCATAATCTTCTCCTACATTAAGTAGGGCAGACTTGTGAGCCAATAGAATCACATGTAAATGACAGACTGTGATTTTTGAGGATTGATCATAAAAGATAGCATCACTTTCACCTCATTTTTTTAGATCACTTATTCTGGGGAAATCCAGCTGCTGTGTCATCAGGACACTCAAGCAGCCCTTTGGAAAGGTCTGTATGGCAAGGAACTGAGGCCTCCTGCCAACAGCCATGTGAATTTACCATCTAGGAGGCAGATCTTTCTTCCTGCCACTGCCAAGGTCTTACCTGCAACATTTGGAGAGAACCTGAGGCAGAACCACTCAACTGAGCTGCCTGAATTACTGACCCAGAGAAGCCATGAGAAAATAAAATTTCTGTTGTTTTAAGTTGCTAGGGTTTGGAGTGATTTATTATATGTAGTAGAAACTAATGCACACTCTGAAATTATTCTCCATGAAATTATTCAAGCTTTTCTTCTATAATGACATGGCATCTCTTCATTATCCATGTATAAAAATGGGTTCCTCTTACTAGACTAAAACTGCCTCTGAGTTTTAAGGAGTACTCTCTGGTTTTGTTATTTTGAGGTTTGAAAGCGCTCATGTTGCACACCTTATGGTCCTGAACCTCTCAGCCATCATCTTTCCAGACCAGGCTGCTGATTTCTGCACTGTACTCAGTCTTGCCTGAATGTCTTCTGAGGGAGAGTGATTGAATAGTTGGAGCCTACTTCAATCAGATGCACACATGGAGAAGAAGGTGCTGGGTAAGCTGTCAGAGAAGCACATACAGATGTGTTGGTCCAGGTCAGCCTGGGGACCTGAAGACACACAGGATAGAACAGTTGTTGGGGCAGCCTTTGGGGCTCTGGGTGTTTTGTTTTGAAGCTGGAATTTAGAGTTTGGGGAACTGGGCTGAGCCTTAGTTTAAAACGCATGGATAAACATCATTTACCTGAGACCCTTCAAAAGCAATAACTGTTTGAACCTATCTTTCCTAAAATCACTTCTAAAAAATGGGATACCCACTCCCTGTGCATCTAACTATTCAGGATAACTTTGTTAAGTGATTCAGAGGCTGAACTTGGAAGCCAGACTGATGCAGGCTCAGACCTGTGTTCTGCCAGTAACCAGCTATGTGACCTCAATCACATTACTATAACTCCTTTGAAATTCAGGGTTTTTCCTCCATAAGATAGATGACTGTGGCATGCGGTTCACAAGGCTATGTGAGAGGTGAATGAGTCATGCTTATAAAGTGCTTAGGCTGGTATCTGACACATGGTAAACTCTCAGTAAACATTCACTGTTATTGTTCTTATCAGAATTATTAAGAGGCATTGAAATGTCCACAGGATCCTTCCCAATCTGTGCTCCAAATTTGATCTTCTCTCTTCTGGAGGGAAGAAGGACATCACTGCGGATGAGGAAATTAGACAAAGTGGGACTTGACTCATAGAAAGTTATCGCTGGAAGGACCCAATGTCACACAGCAAGAGAGCCTGGCAGAGCAGGACTAGAACTCACTTCTGCCTGGGGCTCATTCTGCCACACCTTGTTGTCACCAGCCTCAGGTTAGAGCATGGTGTATTCAAGGAACTCAAAGAAACTAAGGGCTGAAGAGTGGAGTTTGAGCTGGGGACAGCCCAAGTTGAGGCCAGAGACTTAGGGAGGGTTCTGACTATCAACCCTGAGGCTTTTGTGAAGGAGACTGGACTCCATCCTGAGGACAAGAAGAAGCCATTTTGAAGGGTTGGGTTTTAGGCAGTAGCATAGCTCAATTAAAGAAAAAAGTCACATCAGCTGCCCTGTGGGAGACCTTATACCAAGGAAGGAAGACTGGGAGCAGAGCAGGGAGGAGGGTTTCTGGGTCCAGGACATTCATGCTGGAGGCCTTGGACCGTGGAAAGACAGAAAGAAGGAAAGACGGAAAGATGGAAAGACATGGGTGATTTGAAAAGTTACTTAAAATTCAACAGAAATTGGTGATTAATGGGCTATGGAGGATGCAGCCAAGGGAGAAGCCAAGGATGATTTAAGGACAATGAAGCAAGGGACTCAAGGCTATTGGTAAAAGTGTCCAAATGTTGGGCCAGAAATCTGATCCAGGTAGAAAGGAAAGCAGAGACAGATTGTGGATACTTGGGGGAATTAGAGTCAGTAGACTGAAGGTGTGGATGAGGTCAGAGAACCGGTATGCTTGGAGTAACTGAGCTCTTGACCTGGGACGCAGAGGCAGTGTGGTCACAGGGTCAGATAACTACACTTCCACTTTCAGAGAGGCACAGTCCTGGGAGATGACAAGGTCCAGGATGCAGACATGGGAGGGAGCAGGGGAATTGAAATAGAGGGCATATTTGGAGATGAAGGTGTCGAGGAGATAAGCGGCCAAGCCATTTGAAACTGATCCCACTCAAGTCAATGGCAGGACTTGGACTGGAGTGGAAGACAGTGAGCTAGGTGCCAAAGTCTTCAGTTAAGTAGGGGGAAGTAGGGAAAGTGACTGGGAATCTATGGAAGACCCTGAGACAGGAGAGGGGGGACAGGGCACGACCACTGAAGGAATGTCACAGCAACTGAGGATAGGACAAACTGGTTAGAACCAAGATGGCAGAAGATTCGACTTCCAGTAGACCCTGAGCTCCGTGGCACACCCGCAGGCTCTGCCATGACAGTTTCTACGCTGACCATAAAAGGTCAAAAAGTAGACAGCGGGGAACCTAATTCCTGGAAATCCCTACCCCTTCCCCAGAAGAGTTGGAATAACCCTCCTACTTGTTAGCATATGAAATTACTGTGCCCATAAAAGCTAAGAACCCCGCACCTCGTGGTCACTCTCTTGCCTTCTGAGACGGCCTGCACCTTGTCTACGGAGAGCGTATCTACTTTCACCTTAAACTAAACAGTCCCACACCTCTCAGTCTCTCTCCCTCTCACCTTGTGAGATGACCTGCATTCTGCCGAGGGCCTGTGTATCTCCCTGGTAGCCGGAGACGGTGCTCACCGCACTGCTTGGCCTCAGGTGGCTGCACCAAAAGTTTCCTCGATGTAACCAGTTCCAAAAATCATTCCCTTGTCCGTTCCTCCCATTTCCAGGTCCAAAATTGCTGATTTGGTGACTCCTCTTACTCAGCTCTACTCTGTTGCTTGGAAAAAACAGATAAGTGAAATGTAAATTAGGACCAAGTTGGTACTTAGGTATTTTGAGGGGCTTACAGCTTAGAGTGACAGGCATGTGGAGCCATTGAAGTTCCCATTTTCTCACAAAGGAGCAGATTGTAGGCAAGTTGGTGCTGCTCAGTATATTCAGGGGCATGCAAAAGCCCTTTGAATGCTATGTTACTGTCATTCACAATAATTCACATAATAAGGTGTGCTGATTATTTCTCTGTCATCAGTCAGATCTTAGTTTTGGGCAACAGAGAGGGGACAGGAGAAGGAGGAGTTCCCATGCCCTACACCAAGCACAGGCTTGCCGGTTGTTAGGCTGTCAATAAACGATTGCTGTATGAATGAATGAGTGAACGAATGAATACCGTTCTCTTGCAGAGCAAGCTGAGATTTGCTCAAAAGTTAATATACCACATGCTAAAGGAACTGGATTCCACCATCCTGAAGGGACTGGATAAAACCCAGGCAACGAGCCCAGAGAAACCAGACGTCTACTGCTTTCCTTTTTAAGCATTTTTACTTGGCTCCGAAATGTGATAAGAAAAGCACATGGAAGCAGGGGAGGGTATAGCTCAAGTGGTAGAGCACACACTTGGCATGCACGAGGTCTTGGGTTCAATCCCCAGTGCCTCCATTAAATAAACAAACAAACTAACAAACAAACCTCCCCCACACCAAAAAAAAAAAAGAAAGAAAAGAAAGAAAGAAAGGAAAATAAAAGAGCAAGAAAAAGAAAAGCACATGGAGAAAGACGGCTGCAAACCCATGTGGGTTCCTGAGCCCTGGGGTTCAAGAAGCATGAAATGAAGGTGCCAAGGTGCCACAGGGCTGTGCTCCCTCTGAAGGCTCTGGGCACTTCCTTGCCCCTTCCAGCTTCTTAATGCTCCTGGCTTCCTTGGCTTGTGGCAGCATCACTCCAGTCTCTGCCCCCATCTTCACATCATCTTTGTCTCCTGTGTGCCTCTCTGTCTTCTCTTACAAGGATGGATACCAGCTATTGGATTTAGGGCCTACCCTAATGCAAAAATGCCATTCTATCTAGATCCTTAACTAATTACCTTTGCAAAGATCCTATTTCCCAATAAGGTCAGATTCTGAGGTTCAGGGGGGACATGAATTTGGGGGACACTGTTCAACTCACTGCAAGGAGCTTCCTGCCTCTCTGGTTCCTGGTCCCTAGAGAGATGTCCTTTGCCTTTTCTGGGGCAGGACCATTTCCCTTCCAGACACCTGTTCTTGGAACAGCTCCCTGCTTATCTAATTGAAGCTTCATCTCCTGAATTAGAAAGCAAATAAGGACAAGAAAGAAAGCAATTAGTAAGACTCGGAGTTCAGGATTAAAAGGGATTCACTGACCTGCTGCTGGCTCAGTGGTTAGGAGAAGGGCTAGGACCACAGACAGAGGCTTGCAGACTCACTTTGCGTTACAAACCATAGCCCCCGAGGGAATGTCATCATTAAGTGTGTCCAGCTGGCCGGTCCTCAAGGACCTAGGAGATGCTGACGGTGCTAGGGAGCTTTCTGGGCCATGGCAAGGGTTACATGCCCGCAAGTAAGGAACTCACAACCTTGCTGATCCACCTTCCTGGGGTCCTGCCTTAGAAGCCAGCGTGGCAACAATTGGAGCTGCCTATAGCGTTTCCAGTGGGGCTGGGCCCTCCAACCTGCCCTCCTGTGCTTTCCAATCTGGATGCTTGTCTCTAATGATCTGGTCCATAGTAGATGCTCAGTAATGCCTTGTTAAGTGATTTGAGTGAGTCTGGAGGGAAAAGCAAATCCCCTCACTGTGACAGGTGTGTGGGGGGTGGGGGAGGAGGTGGGTGGGATGGGATTTATCAGCGAAGGAGGTGCTCTCAGCCCAGCGCTGGGACTTGAGTCCTTAAAGGCTCAATTTGAGGCCTGGCTTGGGACCTGCACCAGCTCCCTGAACACCCAGAATGCCAGGGCCTCCTAGCTTCTCTGGCTTCCTGAGCAGTTACTTGCCCTTCGCAGCAACTCCTAACTCTGTCTCCATGGTAATATCATAGCCCCAGGAGTCCCTGATCCTTGTAGAGGGGAGAGGAGGCAAAGGGCAAGGGCAGGAGCACATGTGGCCAGCAGTGTCCACGTGCTTCTTCTGAGCAGCGAGGCTCCAACCGGCGAGGGAGGGGGCCCCCGTCAAGGCTGGCAACGAGGAGGGGCTGGGGCTGAGGGCCCAAAGGCCACACCCTTGGACATTCTTTTGTCCAGAAAAGGAGCCAGGAGCTCTTGAGCAGCAGGTGGACTCTGTCCTTAGGGGCTTTTGGAGGCTGGTGGCTCAGGGATCTCCTTACATCCCCATAGTCCTCTCCTTCCTGTCCTGCTCTGTCCCTGTTTCATCAGACAGTGGACTTCTCTCCTCCCATCAAGAGTCTGCCTGTGGCAGCTCACAAGCTCTGGGGGACCAAGGGAGGCCTGGGGAAGGGGGTGGTCGGGGCCCCAGTGCCAGCTGGGTGAGTACAGGGTCCTCAGCCAACAGCACTGGCTGCTTGTGCCCTGAGAGCAGCTGGATAAACTGTGATGATGGTTAAAATGAGCAAGCTGTCTGAAGGCAGCTGTCTTGATGGTGCCTCTAAGCACATCCTCTGAGTGTCATTCTACCAGGAAAACCTAATAGAATAGACCCAAAAAGCAAAGGAATAAAAGGCAGAGCGGAATCCAGTCTATTCCTGCCCGATCACGGCGCTGCTCGTCGGAGCCTGCTACCCAGTTTCTTGGCGATCTGACCTGGCAATCTGCTAATTTGCTGGGCTTTCTATTTATGCAACCAAGACCTACATGGGCCTTTCTGGGGTCTAGAGAGTCAGGAGTCTTAGTCTAGTCTCAGAAAAAATTATTCTGACATTTGTTAAAATGGTAAAGAAGGCTTGATTCAGGACTGCGGTCATAGGTGTCGAGACTGTCCCAGGAGGAGAGAAAGGGGTCCACCCCAACTCCAAATGTATGAAGACGACTGAGGGTTTACAACCAATGAGCAGAACGGGGGAAGCGGATGGAAGATTACTAAGGGGAGACATCAGGGTAGGGGGATTCTTGCTGAAGGCAGGCCAGTGTGATCAGGCATCAGGATGGGGAATTCACTCTAAACTGAGAGCAGGATTCTTACTAAAGGGGGCTGGGCCAAGACAGGACTCAAGGACAATGTCTAGTTCAGAAAAGTTCTTAGAGGGGCCTAACCAAAGTTTGGTCAACCCTCATCATGTGGCCTAGGGATGTTTAACCTTCCTGGTCCTCTGATTTCCTATTTCTAAAATGATGGGGTTGGATTGGAGGAAGCCCCCTCCAGTGTAAAGAGACCATGACCACCAACAGCTGCTCTAATTCTGCTTCCTTTCACCCAGAACTGCATTTGAGAGTCACAAACATTACTTTGAATCACGTCTACTATTTAGGTGTTAATTTTACAATCAGATGCTTCCTTATCTAGAGTAGTATTCGATTTATACAAGCAAATAATATCTACCAATTTAAAATTCTGACTATACCATGTGCCCTATATGTGTCATCTTTAAACCTTGTGATAGCCATAAAAGATAGAGTTATTATCCCCATTTTACAGGTGAGAAAACTGAGGCTCAGAGATATTAAGTAATTGGACTCACAGCCACACAGTGGGTAGGAGCTGAAGCTAGTATTGAGCCCAAGTCTGTCTGGTATAGCTGCCCCCATGCTGCCCCTGGGCCACATTAAGTTCTCCCACAAGCTAAGGTTATCTTCACAGCCATTACAGTACAAGGTTATCTTCACATCCATTACAGTACAAGCCACGGTGTATTCTAATGACTCACTTCTGTCTCCTTGCCCACGCCACCCATCCCTGCTCCCAGCATCCCAGGTGCCCAGTTAGGGCACCTTTCAGTTCTTGGTGTTTAGTACACAGTAGACCCTGAATGTTTGTAGAGTGAATATATGAATGAAAGAGGGCACGTATTCCAAAAATTTGGAACTTAGGGAAACTGGAGAACATATGTATGTCCCACAGTGCGCCCTAATGGAAATTCAGTGACTTCTAATTCCTATGTGCCTGTGCATACACACGCACAAACCACCAGTGCTTCTTTGTGATGGTACCCACGCGGCATTAAGCTATGAAGGACCAGACCATTTTTTTCCCCCAGATCACAACTGATACATGTCCTTTCAGATAAATTAGTCCATTAATCTTGGCTGACACATTTGGAGGGAGAGTCAATCTGCATGCCAGTGCTAGGGTGACCCCATGGCCTCTCCATCAAAACCCATCAAGGGCTGTGTCTCCACGTGGCAAAAACACCGAGAAACGGCAAACACAACCTTGTCCTCATTTTTCCCCTGGTGATGTTTGTAGGCCTACACCTGGCATTCTTGGTCGCCCATGTGGGCCAGCAATTACAAAGGCAGGAGAATCAAGGCTTGAAATAAGGAAACTGGGGAGAGAAGCATTTATGAAAATATGAGGCCTGGAAAATCATTTATAATTTTACAAAGAACCCTTGTATGTTTATGTATAAGAATCGCTAAATACTCAGGTTAGACATCGTTTAACCAGCTGAACGATTGCCTCTGGCTGTTGTTTTTCTAGTCATAGGTCTTGGCTGTGTCACCAGCCAGCTGGGAGCCCCTGGGGGAGCTAAGAAAGTCTTGTTCTTTCCTTTTAATCCCTTTTAGAGAGTCTTGAGACCCGCCACCCACCACCACTGGGTCTAGGAAGCTGCAGGCCTTCAGAGCCCCTCTCCAGGCCAGGCTGGTCCTGGCGGGCCCTGCCCCCAAGCCCAGTGAGAGCCCTGGGAACCAGAGGATGCTGTTAGATCCAGCTCCGAGCGCTGGACAGTAATTGGCCCAGGCTCTAAGGAGCAGTTGCAAGGTTACAAAGCCCATTAGCCTTGGAAATGCTACCTGCAGAGGGACCAGGACTAGCATCAAACCAGCAACCTGGAGAGCTGCCACTTGGACAGCGCATAATTTCCAAATTAGATATATCTGGGGCTTGGATTTTACGGGGCAGACAGCACTCAGAGTCAGCTCTGGCAGAAGCTGCAGAAAACAGGCAAATGGAAGTCTTAAACGGAAAGTGATTTCATTCATAGTCAACATGCCCGGGGTTCCCGCTCCCTCTCCCCCTTTCCCATTAAGATGCAAACGGAGATTTTGTTGCCAGGAAGTCCTACTGCTTAGGTCCTGGTCCTAGGGGTGGTGGCGATGGTGAGGGATTCCAGCTCAGGTCCAGGGACTGAGTTTTCAAGCCCAGAGGAGGGGAAGGAGGTGTTGGAGTCTGCGAAGCTGGAGCTGGCTAAGAGCCGGTCCTCTTGCTCCCTTTCAACTGGATGGAAACGGAAGTGCTATCAACCCTGTGGATTATTAATCCTCAAGTTCCCTGCCTAGAAATACACACACACACAGACCGCTGGGAAGTGCCGTACAAGTGCACAGGGTCACTGTTTTTGTTGCTGGTGTTGCAGGAAAATGGGGCACGAAAGGATGGTCATGTCCCAGGTCTCAGGCGAGTCTTTGGGATATTCCTGCCAAGTGAGGGTCCTCGGTTTCACGCGGGAAAGAATTCAAGAGCGAGTCATAGTAGAGCGAAAGCAAGTTTATTTAGAGAGATGTGCACCCCATAGATGGAATGCGGGCCCATCTCAGAAGGGAGGGCCACTCCAGGGCAGGGCATGGGGTCGTCTAGGAAAGTGAGAGCGGCTTAGGAGATACACGTTCCATAGGCAGAATGCAGGCCATCTCAAAGGCGAGAGGCCATGAGGTATGGGGGTGTTTAAGTTTAAAGTAAAAGTAGATTCTTACTCCAGAGTGAGGGCCCTTTCAGAAGGCAAGAAAGAGAGAGGCTGCAGGGTATGGGGGTTGTTGGTTTTTATGGGCTTTGTAATTTCATATGCTAACAAATGGGAGCATTACTCAAGCTATTTTGGGGGAAGGGGCAGGGATTTCCCAGAACTGGGCCACTGTCTATTTTTTAACCTTTTGTGGCCAGCCTCGGAACTGTCATGGCACCTGTGACTGTGTCACTTAGCATGCTAATAAATGACTATGAGCGTATAATGAAGCTCAAGGTCTACTGAAGTCAAATTTTCCGCCATCTTGGACTTAGTTGGTTCTAACCAGTTAACCTATCCTCAACCGCTGTGTCATTCTTTTAATGGTTGTGCCCTGCCCCCTTCCCTCCGGTCTTACTGGGAGTTGCCCTTCCTTGTTTATTTGTACCTTTCTATGGTCAAATGAATGAATACTCACTGAAGAAAGCAACACACTGTACAAGAAATAGCCTTTAATCATTCAGACCCATTAAGGGAAGAGATACCATCTCCATTTTACAGACGTGTCTGCTGAGCCTCGCGGAGGTGGAATGACTGATTCAAGGAATTGGCACAGTCAGGATTCAAAAGCAGTTCAATCTGACCTTTCCAACAGCTCCCCATGAACACATCTGCCTCTCCTACACACGTATAAGCTTTGAGGAGAAAGAGTGTGTGGTCTTTATATCACCCCCACTGGGCCGAGCACAGTGCTTTGCACACAGCAGGCACAGGTGTATAGTTGTTAAATAAAATGAATATATTCATTTTTAGAATTCTTGTGAAACTACTTAACCTTGTCCTAAATAGCCTTGGAGACTTGGGCAAATTACCGACATTTTGTAAGTCTCTGTTTCCTTGTGGGAGCATCTTAGATGATCCAGTTGGATCCTGGATTGTCTGAGATCAGTCTCTGGTCCCAGTATCTCCTATGGAGATGACTGTGTCTCAGATGATGCACACAATGGTCCACAGTGAGCTCCGTGGTTCATTCATTCTTTTGTGGGGAGAGGGGGAAAGGTGAATTCTATTCGGAATCACCATTAATTTTTCTTTGTTTTTAATTGTGGTTAAAAAAAGCACATAACATAAAATTTACCATCTTAATCATTTTTAAGTGTACAGTTCAGTTGTGTAAGCATATTCACATCATTGGGTAACAGAGCTCCAGAACTTTCTCATTTTGCAACACTGAAATCCTATACCCATTAAACACTTAATTCCCCATTTCTCTCTCTCCTCTGCTCTTCGCAACCACCTTTAGATGCCTCCTATAAATGGAATCACAATACTTGTCCTTTTGTGACTGGTTTATTTCATTTAGCATGATGTCTTCAAGATTCATCCATGTTGTAGCCTGTGTAAGAACTACCTGCCTTTTCAAGGCTGAATAGAATTCCATTTTATGTGTATATATCACATTTTTAAAAATCCGTTCATCCATTGATAGACACTTGGGTTGCTTCCATCTCTTGGCTACTGTGAATAATGCTGCTGTGAACATGAGTGTGCAAATATCTCTTTGAGATCCTGCTTTCAATATTTTTAGATGTATACCGGAAAATAGGTTGGCTGGTAACTCTATTTTTAATTTTTTGAGAAACTTCCATACTGTTTTCCATTAAGATTTATTTCATCATTTTACATTTCTACCAACAGTGCACCAGGATTCTAATTTTTCCAAATTCTTACCAACACCTTTTATTTTTCATTTTTTAAATAGTGGTCATCTTAATGATGTGAGGTGATATCCATTGCAGTTTTAATTTGCATTTTTCTAATGACCGGTGAAGTCGAACATCTTTCAATGGTTCATTCATTCTTAGTGGAACTGAACACAGCTCTTCAAAGTGAATAATAAAAAGGCAGATAGGATGGGGTTCCTTGGCCTGGGTCCAGGGAGCCTGGTTATCTCTAGGAGACTGAGTAGAGGGTAAAGCTTTTCTGCTCTCCTTCAGCCAGGACAAGGTACAGAGGATGAGCTTATTGGCTCCTGATCAAGCCTGCTGGGGTCTGACAGGGGAGGAGGGCAGTCATAAGTTATGGAGGGAAAAGCCAGAGCTTTGAAGTGAGACCCATTCATATCTAAGCCTGCTTTCCACAGCCTGTATGACCTAGAGCAAATTACTTACCCTCTCTGTATCCTAAGTTCTTTATCTATAAAACAGATTATTGTAAGAGATCCATATAGTTTCATGCTGGCGGATATTTTAACAATCAGCTTTGCAAGAAAAAATGACTTTCTGATTTGTAGCATTTATTGATTTTGTTGTGTAAATACTCAGACTGTGGCTGATTTCAAGCTGCCATCTTGGCGGCGTTGAACACCGTGGGAGGAGGGATCCGCACAGCTGCGAGCTCCTTGAAGACAGTGACTGTGTCTTATTTTGGTATCTACGCTGCCTGGCTACCTTGAAGGTATTCAATATACATTTGTTAAATGCTTTCTTAAGCTTGAAAGCAACCTGAGGAGACAAAAACGAACACGTCTGAAACATTCAGAGAGGAAAACAAGATGAATAATCAATCGTAATGACACAACTTCCAATTTGATAAGAATCTTACTGCCTCCAAGCATTTGCAGTAAGAACAGTTAACACTTGCTGAATGTTTATGTGTACGTGAAGTGTCAATTGTCACTCAACACATTATCTCATTTAATCTTTGCAACCACCCAGTGGAGTAAATGCTGTTCTAATCATCGTCCCTAATTCATATATGAGTAAAATGAGCAACAGCAATTAAGTGGATTCCCCAGTATTTTTATCGTTGACGTTGTGTGGGTAGAGACAGGATGTGGAGCCAAGACTTGATTCTTTCTGCCCAAAGAAGTAGAGAAAGGTGTTGTGTTGTCATTTCCATGGCAAAATTTCACCTCTCTGAGAAAACTGGTTCTGAGAGGGACAGAGAGATTAAGTGACTTGCCCCAAATCACACAGCGAACAGGATGCCGAACCAGGATTGAGACCTAGGATTTCTAATAGAATAATAAAGTGTGAGGTACCATCCACAGCAAAGGCTCTTTCAGAGAAGGGTGGCACTACTGGGATGTCAAGTGATCAAGGAGATTTCCAGAAGACATGGAGGCTCAAGTTGGACCCCAGGGAGCTGGAGGTTGACCCAGATCAGCAGATGCCATCCTCCTGTCCTCAAACACAGAGACACACACAGACAGAGACACACACAGAGGCAAACATGTCCCCCGCCGGTGGCCCTGCCTCCTATCCCCAACGTGGAAATCAAGGGATAACTTTCAAATAAGCTCACCCCATCTCGTGCTTAGCAGCTGCTGCTGCTTCTCCCATGTGCCTATTTGGTAAGTTATTTACATAAAAGATCCACTGGCCGCTAGTTACGCATTGCCCAGACGGCACTGACATTGATCTTTCTCATGGCCTTCATCTCTGACTCCTGGAGAGGTGGTCAAGCTTCCAATTACTTGGAAAGTGCCTGTCTCCCACAAGTCAGCTGGAGTCAATCACCTCTCACTTTGAGGGCAGCGGTGCAACCACAACGGCAGAGCCTGAAGACGTGAATCCCCATTGGAGGAGGCAGTGTGTAAGTTGTCCCCCAGGCTGGCTGGGTGTGAGCCCTGTGCACTGGGCTGGTGGGGAGCCAGACGAGGGATGGAGATACAAGGCAGTGAATTCACACAGTCTCTTGAAGGACCCACCCCTAGTTGCTGGATTTTCCTGTGAGTGCTTAGTTTTTGAGTCATGCAAACTGTTAATACTTTTCAAAAGGTTAAAAATGTATTTCTCAAACCATCATATGTCAGTGATTAACTTAACTCATTAATGAGGGAACCAGCGAGATGACAAAGCTAGGTCCAAAAGAAGACAGAAGAAAAAAAGTATATACATATATACATATACACATGTGGCAGAAAGGAAGCAAGCTGGAATTAGATTGCTAAATTAGATACAAAACTTACTTTTAAGGCAATAACATCATAAATTTTGGGACTATCTTCTCTACTGGATGAAAGTCATTTGCATATTATCCATTTTCTCCATGTTAACATCTATCATACAGGGTTCGGCCTCAAGTGGCCTTGTTACCTTATTTCCAGATTTTTTTTAAATAGCTGGAAGGAATCCAGCTGTTCCTGTGCTATAGGGGAGTCTGCCGGTTGCCGAATCTGTCTGGTCCAATTACAAATTCCAGGACTGGGGAAATGACCACAGGACAGGTTCAGGGACCCACTGGACCTATTATGAGAAGGACTGAGCTCAAAATCCACTGATCACCTGACTTCTATAAGCCCCTACGGAGACTGGTCGATCACAGTGATGTTTTGGTTTTCCTGGGATTAATGTCAGTTCAGAGCCTGAGCAGAGTACAAGCAGACCTAGGAGATACTGCAAGTTCAGCTCCAGACCACCAGGATGAGCAAATATCTCAATAAATTGAGTCTCATGAATTTTTTGGTTTCCCAATGCATGTATAACTTCTGTTTATACTATACTGTGGTTTATTATGTGCAATAGCCTTACATCTAAAAACTTGTATATACATTAATTCAAAAATACTTTATTGCCAAAAGTGCTAACCATTATCTGACAATGCAGGTTTGCCACAAACCTTCAATTTGTAAAAAAATGCAATTATCTTCGAAGCACAATAAAACGAGGTAAGGCTGCCGTCCCTGAAAGTCAGATTATTTCCCTTCCTCTGGTGCACAGTCACCCTGGTATCAGGCCGTAGATCCCCTTGGGAAAGGCTGAGAGAAAGAGTAACTATTAATTTTTCACAGTGTAGTAAGATTCTTCCTCAAGAGAATCTGACCTCCCCTTCATTCAAGGGATTCTGGGTCTATATATTGGCTCAAGTCTGGGAATTGAATGAGGGGTTATGACTCTCATTTTTGGTGACTCAAGTTAGACTTCTGTTCACTTGACCTAGAAGAACTCTGCTGATACAGATCAAGTAAGAATTCAGTAGATGTCTATCTACTTCTCTTCTGGGGACGCCATCAACCAGCTGATGCCACAGTCTCCCCGTGAGTCAGACTTTTCTGATTGCCGCTTGCCCATCAGAGCCTGCAGATGATGTGGGCGTTGGGGAAAGAGCCTGTGAGAAAGAGCGTTGAAATGTGAGTTCTGACCCTGCTGCTGGGTGACCTTGGACAAACTGAGAAGCCTCTCTGAGCCTGCTTCCTTAAGTACTAAAAGTGAGTAATAACCCTGCCCTGTTTGGATAGAAGGCTGTTGCGAGGGCTTTGAAAAACACAGTGATGTCTTTAAACTGTGGCTGTTTGCTCAGCTTTGGTGTTTCAGCTGGTGCTGGGTCTGACCTATTGAAGCGCTCTGGTGCAATTGACGCGATGAATTTGTTGCCAGCATTTTAAAATGAGGGGATTTCAAATGAATGTCTAGAGTTTGATCTTCTTTTGGAAACGGTGGACGTTCTGACACTTTCTCACATGGTAATGACAGACCTTTAAGAGCACATTGCCTCCAGTTTACTGGCCCCCACCCCCTGCCCACTGCACTCAGGAATCCTGCGTTTATTGGCAGGTGTGGCGCTAGATGCCAGGGATCGATGCGCACAAGTGCAAACAACCAACAGTTTGGAGGGACAAGCTCCACAAATGGGTTGGTGCCAGTCTGAGCCGTGGCTCAGGAAGCCAGCCGTTCTCCGGCACTGGGATGGACCTCTGCTGGCTAACCATCACCCCAAGAGTCCTTCCTGCTCTCAGCCACCTTGCTCCGACCTGGGGGTGCCTTTTCTCTTCTCTGGTCGTCTCTCTGGCTCCAATTCTTAGAAAACCCATCTGGCTTGTCTGAGCATGTTCACTTGCACGATATTAAGACTGGTTCTGCTCTTTCTTCAACTATCTCTCCGGCTTAACATCTCAGCCTAAGTTCCCAGGAGTTTCCCCCGGCAGATGCCATCTCTGTAGGAACCTCTCTGTGTCACTCTGCTAGCACAGCATTTACTAACTCAGCAGATTTTCCTGAGCACCTGCTATGGGTGCCTGCCAAGGAAAGAGCACTGTGTTCGTCAACCCCCCCCCCATGGCCTCAGCGCTGTGTGCCTGCTGGAGGGGCCGGCCGCTCCTCGCAGCTCACTGCATGGTGTGGGCCGTTGCCTTGCCTGAGTGTAATGAATGCTGAGCCCTCGGGTGTTACCTGCCCACCTTCCACCTGCCCCAGGTATCCCAGGCACCCCCTCCCTAGGGATCTAGGTGGTTCCTCACCTTTATAATGAAGGCTAGTTAAGGATGTCACCTCGTCTGAGCCTCACATGGAAACACTGAGGAGGGAGGGATGCAGGGAAGGAGGTGCCCGTGAGCCTGGGGGGTCAGGGAAGGTCTCCTCTAGGAGGTGAGCTCTGCCCTGGAAGGGTCGGTGGGATTTAGACAGTGGGGCACGGAGGCAGGTGGAGAAATGCAAACATTCAAAGTTGAGCCAGTGAGGAGGGTGAGGCGAAGAGGAGGGAAGAAAACACGGAACAGATCAGCTCCAACTACAGCCGCCTTTTCACCGCCGGAGAGCAGCATTCATTTAGGAAGGTCAGAAATAGAAGACTCTAGACTGTATCCTTCAGGGAAGCAGTTACAGGCATTTTGAGCAAGGTGATGGTGGGAACCGACAGCGCTGGCTTGGGGAGGTGGACTTAGGAGTCAGGAGTGCAGGGTGGTCAAGAAGTGAGGCTGGAGGTGGGTGTGGGAGCAGAGACTCCCAGTTCTGGCCCCCTCCTTGCATCATCCCGGCCAAGCTCGGGGGCTCTGGGCCTGGTGTCATCACACAGACCAAGCTGGGCACAGCTCCTCAAGGGGGTGGCCGAGGAGACCTGCCCTGCTCCTTGTCCACCCTCCACACCTCAGGAGGACACGAGTGAAGTCTGAGTCCAGGCCTCTCCAGGAAGTGGGATGGGACTTGAGGAAGCCATTGGGCAGGCTGCTTTGCGCTTGACCTTGGGTGAAGGCAGTTAGCAACCCCGAGCATCTCTGGTTCTGCCTTCCCCCAGTTCTTTCTCTCTTGGCCGGACCGGGCCTGGGAGACGTGATTAATGCTGCTGCCAAGGGAGCCCCCGTTGCAATTACTGAGACACCAACCAGCTCCTTCCAAAAGGAAAATACTGTGGCAAGGACTCCTGGGCTTATTAGAGTGGGGAGCAGCTCTGATCAGGCGCCAGGAGTCCCAGTGTTTCCAGGAATAGCCAGGGAGTCCCTCCCCCCTTCCCCAAGCTGGTGGTGTGGCTGGGCTGGGGTGCTGGAAGCACAGCCACCAGTCAGCTGCCTCCAAGACAGGGCTGCCCCAGGTTGAAGCTAGACCCCTCCCCACTGCTCCCGGCTCCCCTCTGGGCGTGGGTGCTCTGCTGGCCTGTGGCCCGGAGCTCCCATCAGGACTCAGGAAAAAGGTGTCAGAAGATGACTGAGCCTCCCAGTCTCCGAGCTCGAGCTTGTTATCCCTGTGACTCACCCGCCAGCTATGTTTCCTGGCTCCACCTCACAGAGCATGGTGACTTTACAGCCTGAAGGTTCTTTTTTGCTGGGCCCCACCCCCAGAGACTTCTCCACATCCTTTTATGGGGTCTTACCTTCACGACCGCGGAAGTCTGCTTTAATGGGCAGTAATGGTAACAGATGGCTGTCCCTAGACTGACCGGGAGGACATCCTGGGCCCTCTGAGCACCCTTCTTCCCCTGCCGGTGGGTGGGAGGACACTGCAAACTCCTCGCCTTGGGGCTCCTCTAGGGCAGCCACACGCACTTGTTAGAAAAGGAAACCGAGGCTCAGAGGTCACACAGCTGGAAGTTCAGCGCAGAGCTGGCCTCCTGTGTCCGTCTGTCTAGTCTCCCATGCATGCCCAGCGCCGGAGCTCCACGCCGGGGCCAGGATGGTGGCTGGGCGGGCTGGCTCGTGTGCTCGTGCAGTGCTGGGAAAGCAGCACCTTTTCTTTTTCATTTTTTTCCCCCCAGTAATGTGATACAGAAGCCTTGAAAAGTATTCAAGTTTTCTTTCTCTTTTTCCCAATGCCATGTCCATCACCCGTGCCAGGCATTCTGTGCAACAGGGATGAGCCAGCGACTGCAAATGCCTTAGGAAACCCGCGGGAGAAGACCGGGAAAGGTACAGGAGCCAGAGAGGATTTTATGATTTAAGAACCAGCCTCGCGAAGCCATGCAGGTTCCAGTGCTGCAGCAGTGGGGGACAGGCACAGGGACAGAGAACAGGGAGTGGGTCTCTGGACCTCGCCCCTTGCCTTTCTCAGCCAGGCCCAGTGTGTGTGTGGGGGGCTGCTATCTTTGGAGGCTGGAGCAGAATGGGGACAGGTTTGGACTTCCTAGGGCTGCGATATGCTCCAGGGTTTGTTCCCAGGGGCTCGGAGGGCTTCTGCACGTAGAGCGTTCTTCGCCAAGTCCTAGCTCTGCTTAGGTCAGGGCTGCAGCGAGATCACAGGTGGCCGGCGAGGGTTTCTGTTACACCAGCCCGTCAGCAGGTGTGGCAGACGGGAAAGTGTGGATCGGTCCGTGCAGCTCCTTCCACGTTGGAAACACAGAGAACACGCCTCACTGTGGCGACAGCATCCCCTTCATTTGCCACAGACACCTGCTTCCTAAGTGAGGCCAGTACAATTACACGTCTCCCTGGGGCTTCTTGCTGTTTGACTGTCTATTACCAGTGGGCTGAGGCCAGGGGGACCTGGCTTTGACGATGGCAGAAGGAGCTTGGACTCTGGGAAGCCCAAGGGGCCTGGCTTTGAAGCCCAGATCTGCCGCTTACAGCTGTGTGGTCACGAAGTTTCAGGTTCCTATGAGCAGCACCTTATTCCAGGCGGGACAGCATTCTGTCTTCACATGTCAGTATAATAAATGCTACCCATTTCTTCTTTACTTTTTTTTTCACAACAACTCGCATCAGCCTATATTGTGAAACGCGGGTCATTGTACCGACTTTGGGTACAATGCTGCTGGGAGGCTGAGCGGTGAGATGGGTAAACTCTCCATGAGAGTGTCTTGCTTTCCTGGTCGTTGATAGGGGCCTCACAGCCCCGTGGAAAAGAGGGGCTCTGCTCGTAGACCCAGAGGCTCAGTTCCCACTGCGCTTGCCAGCTGTACTAAGTTATGGCCCCCCTTGGAACTCCCTGCTTCATCTGTAGTGAAAGGATTAACAGTATTTCCTTCTCAGCGTTGTTCTAAGCATTAGGGAAAAGGAGTGGAAAGTATACAGCTCCGTGTCCAGTACACAGCCAATGGTCAATGAACAATGACTGCCATTACTATTACTGCCGTTGTTGTTGTTGTAAATGAGAGTCAGTTTTCTCTAGCCCTGGCAGCAGCCCTGCGTCTGGCCCTCGATGCCATGGGGGTAGAATCTGGTCCTCTCAGCAGAAATAACTATAAGAAACACTTGGATGGCGAGGGTGCCTGGGTAATTAGGGGTGGAATCTGTGGACCTCGGGCTCAGAGAGCAGCTTCAGGGGACCCTGGAAAGGGATGAGAGGGCAGGTGAAGCCTAAGACCCTCCATTTGCTTCCCATGCATGTGTCCCAGCAGGAGGGGTGTCGGCCCCTGTGATCTCTCAGGAAGCCACAGGAGGCAGAGCGGAGGACAGGAAGAGAGAAAAATGTCCTGGGCCAGGACAGTGGGCAACTCACTGGAGCTCACAGGCTCAGGCCGTGGCCAGGAAATGCCTCCAAGCCAGGCTACTCATAGCATCTCTGTATCCGGCACAGGCTCTGGGGACAGGCTGAGCTCAGATAGAGTCCTGCTTCTGCCGCTGACCAGCTGGGGCCGAGGACAAACTGTTGACCCTCTCTGGGCCTCAGTCTTCTGAAAAACGGGAACATTATGAGAATTAAATAGAGTGACTATGCAAGGCTTATGGCTATGCCCAAAACTCCGTAGGTGATTAAAATGACTGGGATTAAAATTTGATCAATTGGCAGGTACTAATTTGCCTCTTCTTCCTCCGCCTCCTGCTCCTTGCACCAGAAGCTAGACACCTACCTGATGCTCTATGGGCGCCCCAGGAATGGATGGGAAGTCTCCTCTCCTCTTGGTCTAGGGGGAGTTCCGGTAGCCTTGTCTGCAGATGGGAGCTGTGGCCCAGCCCCTTCACCCAGACACCCGGGTGCTGGAGACGCCGCCCACCTGACCATTCAGTGCTCCACACTGGGACGCCTATTTTTGTATGAGATAATTTTAGACTTGCCAAAGTACCAACTGCAGAAGTAGTGCAGAGCGTTCTCAGGTACCCTTCACCTCGCTTCCCCTAATGTTAGCATCTTAATTGCCTGCAGCACAATCACCAAAACTAAGAGAGGAAGGTTGGGTCAATGCCGTAACTAAACGGCAGGTTTTTTTGCATTTTGCTGATTTTTCCACACATGCCCTTTTTCTGGTCCAGAATCCCACATGGCATGTAGGTGTCCTGTCTCCTTAGTCTCCTCCAGCCCGTGACAGTCCCTCAGTCTTTCCCTTCGTGACTATGAGACTTTCAAGAGTGCTGGTCAGGTATTTGCAGGATGTGGGACACCTCTTTGAAACATCTGGGATGAGGTGGGCAGCGCCGGGTTCTCTGTCTTATTTTAATACTTTTCCACTTTCTTATATTTCTCTAACTCCCAGAGCCTTTGCTTCTGCTGGAAATATGTCCCACAGAGTGAAAGATCCCATTCAGCTTCAAAAGCGGGAGGAGGTGCACTTGTTTAGCGTGTCACAGTGCCATGTCACCTCTCCTCCGCAAAAATGTGTCCTTTTTCCAACTCACGCCTTCTGGCTTGTGCACACGTGGGAGCCTCAGGTGTTGAGCCAGTCACTCTGTCCAGATGGTAGACTCCAGGAGAACAGGGGGATTTGTCTCTTTTCAGTGATGTACCCCCAGTTCCCAATCGGTGCTGCATGTAATAAGGACCACAAACATGCTGAATAAATGAGCAATCACGACCACCAGCAGCCACAATTTATTGATGACTCAGGGAGTGCAAAGGACAGGGATGCGGGCTATGGAAATAAGGTATGTCATTCCTTCAAGGGACATCCAGCCCTGTTGAGAGAGCAAAAACTACAGAAAAAGCTAACATACTAGCCAGACAGTACAGTAGGAGCCCTCTTGCCCAGCATGGTTGATTAGCCAGTTGAAAGATTCATTAAAGAGAAGATGTGTTTAAAAAAGTGAGACTTTTCCAACATCTCATTTGACCTTAGAACATTCATATACATTAATTTACCAGATTTCTGGAGTATATATCTTGAGTCTTTTCTTTGAAAATGAATCCACCATTTAGAGTTTTATCTCATCATATTTGCATTAGAATCTGCGTAATGGTTTATCTAAAATTCCCAGTAATTTTACTTTTATTTTTTAAAAGCAGAGCAGAGATTTAAACTTACAGGAGATGATACATGTAGACTCCACGAGTTTCAGAATTTTTAGAGTTATCTCATTCACATGTAACTAGTGAGGATTTTTTTAAAGCAATTTTTATTTATCAAAAAATGTTCCCAGTCTTTTCAACTTATTTTTATGGAATCAATATTTTAATTTGGTATTCATATTTTATTGTTTATTGAAGAGTGAACTAGATGAATGGCCATTACAAGAACAACTAGCATGAACGGGTTTGGGAAGAGATCTAACTGCCTGGAAAGCAGGCAGAACACAGTTTCCTAGGGGGAGCACACTGTATGCCATGGGCCCTGATCGGCAACCTTGTCCTGAGAGAATGACCAGAGAGTCATGACTAATCCAGTGGGCCAACAATAATGGAGCGCTTTTAAAGTGTCTGATCTTTCACCTCAATTGAGCTGTTTTCTGAGGGACTCCTACTTCCCGCCTGGCACGTACCAGATGCTGGAGGAGCAGAAGGGGAATAAGATACAGAACTTGCTGTGAAAGAGGACAGGAAATGGGAAGAGACAGACTTGCAAATTTTTATACCATAAGTGCCAAGAACAAATTCTGTACTGTGAGATAAAAAAGGAATAAAGACGTAATTCTCCCTAAAGGAGATCATGGAAGGCTTCTTGGAGGAAGTGGCCTCAGAGACCATAATTGAGAAAGGAATTGGGAAGAAGCAGGGACCACTGAGCATCATCCTCTCAAAAAACTCAAGATGATGTTTTCTGAAATGGAAGCAGAAGGTACCGGCAATAGCTGGGTCTGCCTGTTTACCATCATTGCTGTCCATCCTGGAGGGGACAGGATCTTTGGGCCTCTCCTCCATCCAGTAATCCTGGTATATTTGTTAGAATTACAGATAAGAAAGGAAGGTGGGGGCAAAAGAACCAGTCTTCCCTCTGGGAGCCCAGCGCTGCGCAGAGTGAAGGAAGCAGTGAAGATAAGGGGCCGGGTACCTCTCCCAGGGCACCAGCAGCTTGCCTATCAGGCTGGTCCATGAGGTAAACTCCAGACCTCAGTTTGTCACATGCCAGGAAGATAGAATGCTTTGTCTCTGCCTGCAGCGTGCACCCCCGTTGCTGGAGAGATTACCACTTCCTGGGCCGCAGATGTAATTAGATGATCAATCATAGAAAGTGTAAAGCAAAGGCAGGCTCAGGGGAGAGAGATTTGTTTTTACTGTATCACTTTAAATATCAACCGGGCAGAAAGGACCCCAAGGGAGTCTGCGCTTCAGAAACAGTCGGATACAGGCCTCCAGAGAGAGGACTCCAGTCTTCAGGCAGCGCTAAAGTGGTAGGAAAATCTCTGCTTTGTCCAAAAGTCCCCAGTGTCTCCCAGAGCCTCCCCAGCCTTAAGGGTTCCCGTCTCCTTGCTGCCACCAGCCTTAATGGTGAGGATCAGGTCAGAGGATACCAGAGCATTGTTCGGACACAGCCTTTGCAGTTCAGCAAGTATTTGCAACTCTGTTACCCTGGATACCTTTATAAAACAGAGGATGCAAACTTAAATGTATTCTAGGGGCTGGAAATAAATGTAAGCTGAGTGTAGGGTCATAAGGATTGGTGGGGACTGTGGTAAACTTGAGGGCACTGTACCCCAACCAGCTGGAGCAGAATGTGGCAGCAGGAGGAAGGGGTCTTTGCAAAAGCCTTGGGGCCTGGCCCTTACAAGCTGGGGCAAGTGGGGAGGATGTAGTGGGTAAGGAGCACAGGGTAGAGAAGGACCCCCACCCCCCCACCCCCTTCCATCCCTGGAGTGCAGATTCAGCCTCTTCCCCATAAGCTGGTTGGGGAGGGCCTTCGCCTTCTTCACTTAGTATTGCTCTGTGTAAAGACGCTGCTCTACTCAGTCCTAGCTTGTGGTTGCCTTGCCCAAATGCTGACCCAGTGTTTCCAAAATCCTGTACGTCTTTTTATGAGAATCTGTATTTTAATGTGAAAGCTCCAAATTTTATTTTATTTTATTGAATTATAGTAGATTTACAATGCTGTGTTAGTTTCTGACATACAGCATAGTGATTCAGTTTTATATATATACATACATACATATATGTACACACACACATATATATATTCCTTTTCGTATTCTTTTTCATTATAGGCTATCACAAGATATTGAATACAGTTCCCTGCGCTCTATGGTAGGACCTTGTTGTTTATCCAGATTTTAAATATTGGCAAGAAACTGCAATTTTTCAACAATGCTATGTAAACCCAACAAAACTTATCTGCAAGCTAAATGTGGTCCGTGGGCTGCCAGTTTGCAACTTTCGGCATGAAAGGGTTAGCTAACCCGTGCTGAGTCTCTTCTCCTGGGCTTGTGGAAACGTCTAACTAAGTAGTAGGCAGCCTTGCGTAAAAGAAGGGTTTTAGCAGCCTCCACTTTTTCCGTACAGCGAAATGGACCGATCCCATACTCTGGCGTATTCTGGCTTGCCCAAGGTCATCACTGCTTTGGGGCTTATGGCATGTAGCTCGTTGTAGGAAGATAGCAAACTCTGTTGCTCAGATATGCAACGGCTTACACGTCCTTGACAGCGACTTTGTGCGTGAGAGCGCATGCCTTGCGAGTCAAAGCCGGGTGCCTTGGCACCAGTGGGTGATTTGCACGAACGTGGCAGCTTGAACTAATCCCCGAGAAAAGCTTCCCCTCCCTCCTGCCAGAGCCATCACAGCTCTCCGTCAGCCTGTGCCTCGGGGAGCTGTCACAGCCTCATTACTGCTAATTCATCTTCACTTAGAGCATCAAAAGGCTGGCTGGTTTATCAAACCCGGTGGGCGCACGGGAAGTTTGTTCAGCCACATTATTTTGTTTGCCATATTGGGCTCAGAAAACTTAGCTCATCTGTGTCCCAGCAGTCCCAAGTGTTTATGTTCTGCCTCAGATGGTCTCAGGATGGGAAGCCAGTGTGACAACTCCAGCCAGAGGTGTTTCCTTAGTGACGTGCCTCGCGCGCTTTCCCCGAGCATCTCTCCTTCTCTCCCTTCTCCCCTCCCCCCCCCACCCCATAAGTGGGTCTCTGCGTTAAAGTTACCCAAAGAAGGCCTGGGTGAGAAGGGTTTCTGGTCCCATTAGTCATCCTCTGTGGCTGAGCAGCTCTCCTTTCTGGGAATTCCCTGTGTCTCAGGAAACACTCCTGGATTTGAATTACTGGCTTCCGCTGTTGTCTCCATCCTGCCCCACGTCAGGGAGCTGAGCAACAAGTCCAGAGAATCAGCCCTTTCCCCAGATGCCCGGGGAAGAATAGGGCAGGAAAACCTCCCCAAAAGTTGTCTCAAGAAGCAGCATCGAACAAAGAACCCTAACAGGCCCCGTGGCCCCGGGCTGCTCCCTGAGCATCTGGGACACCATCCATGAGCGCAAAACCTGCGGCGTACACGGCTCCCCCCAAATCCAGAGGGAAATGAGAGAGGGGTGTCAGGCTTAGACAGAGACCCTTATAAAGAAAGGATTATTTCCAGGAGGTGAGCAGTCTGGGTGGGGACTGGATATGTAGCGGGCTCCCGAATGCCAGCTGGTGCCCGTGTCTGCTGACAAATCTCTAGGGGAGATGAGCAGACACAAGGGGTTGGATGAATTCAGATTAGACTCTGGAGAGGTGCCCAGAGAGCCTCCAGACTTACTCTCCTTTGGCTGACATGACAGCTTTGAAGACGCAGACGGTGATGACAGTGATGGTGGCCATGACGCCAGCTAATACCTGCTGTTTACTGAGCGCTTTCTACGAGCCAGAGAGAGAGCCACGAAGGGTAAAGCAGGGGACCCACCTAGAGACCGTAATTACATCCCGGTAATGAAAGCAACCAGCTCTGTAGACTTGAGTGGGTCCTTTCACTTTTCTGGCTCTTAGTTTTTTTCATCTGTAAAATAAAGAGGTTCTATAAGACATTTTCTAAGGTTTCTTCCACGAGTATAATTCATCTACATCAGGAGAATGGGAGCAACGGAGTGTCTCCTCTGGGCCAGAGACTATGCAAGAGGCTTGATGTATCTCATTTAACCTTCAAAATAACCCCACGAGGAAGGTAATCTCACCTTGTTTGCGAGCCATGCAAAGCAGCGTGACTGCGGCCAGCGCCCACCAGCATCACCTACACTCATGAACGCATACCAAGCTGGTGGGCTTCTCAGTAGATGCTGGACGATCCGCACGGGTTTAAGCCAACCTCTGCCTGTCACAGGGACAGGACGGACACAGAAGCAAGGAAGTCCCAAACAGCAGGGGGATGTGGCATCAGTCACCGGGGCTCCTTAGTGAGGACGTGGGTATGATCGATTCACATTCGACAAAGGAGGGTCTAAACTGAAGTGCTAATGGCACACTAACATTTTTATAAGTCTTCAGACTTTGCAGGACACTTTGAAATACATCATTTTTTCTCAGTTATTCCACCACTCTCTGAAATTAGGTATGACTGTTCTCCTATTAAAGTCTTATTAATTATTAATTTGAGATTTAAGGAAGTGGCTCATGCACGGCAACTGGATTATCCTTCTGCCTGTCAGACACCCGCAGTTAGGTGAAAGAGTCCAGTGTGATGGCTGCTCCACACCTCGCAGTGCCCAGCAGGCCTCCCTGGACGCCTGGCCCACCTCTGCCTCCAAGAACAGAGACATCTCATATCTCTTGTATCAGTAGAATTTATCAGGAAGGCTCTGGGTCAAGTGGGGCTTTTCCTTGATGATCTGGAGGGAAGAATCAAGTTTGCTGCAAATCTGCACGGCACAGAGTGAGTAGATTATAACCAAGGTCGCCTGCCTGGTGCCTCCAACATCTTGAGGCTTTTAGCTCAGGGCTGGTTGGTGGGAGCTACATGCTGGATGTGGCTGGAGTCTGTCTGGAGTTTTGAGAGGTTTGGGGGCCACAGAGAAATAGAGGGTCTCTTTCTCTCAGGACCCCTCATCCCAGCGTGGGTCTTTTGCTGGGACCTAGTGCGGCTCAGCCCCCTGCTCCCAGCAGCCATAGCACCCCTCTCAAGGATGCTCGTTTCCAAGTGTCGAGCAGCTACCGCTCACAGGCCCCTCCGTTTGCATCTTCTAAGTTAATTTCACAACCACTCCAATGAGGAGGGATTTATTGCCTCAGTTTTACAGATGAGAAAACCGAGGCCCAGAGCTATTACGCTATCAAGTCCATATTGCTAGCAAGTATTGGAGGTAAGACTCCAATATTGTCTATTTGATTTAAAAAAAAAAAAAACCAGGCCACATTGACTCCTCTCCTTCAATTCCCAGGACAGCAGGAAGCCACTTCTCTTTCTGTTTTGATCATCACTGCTTAGGAAAAGCCTCAACATTGCAGACAGGGATGGGGAGAGGGGGAGGTCTGCAGTGCCAGTGGGCACGCAGCTCGTTAGTCAGACTCTGTGCCCACCACCGAGACTGCCCTCCCGGATCTACTGTCATCATTTGGAAAAGGAAGTTATGGGCTCTGTCTGGGACCCCCAGCCTGTCTCTGCAGCAAGGTCACTGCCCCCTGCTGCCTCCTGTGGCTGTGCTGTGTGCCCCTCCTCTGAGTGGGGTGCCAGCCGCCCAGGCAGGGTTAGATGCCCAGACCCACAGCACCGCCCCGTTGGGTCTGCACCCCGACCCCAGAGAATGAAAGAAAACACAGGAAGGAGCTGGAGGAAGGCAGGCTGAACCTGCCAAGAGGGATGAGCCCGGAGGCAGCCCGCCCTCCTCTGCTCTGCCCAGAATCCTGTGTGTCTGTCCTCCTCCGCACTTCGTCCAGGCAGCCTGATGCCCTGGAGACCCGAAGAGTATCGTTTTCTGGAAGACATCCAGTTGCCTAAGGGCGCTCCGGACTCTGAGGAAGCTTGGGTATGGTCTGGACCTCAGCTTCCCTCTTTTTAAGGCTGTGAGGGGATCCTAGGGGGCCTGGTGACGCCAGTCTGAGACCTAACAGCCGGGTGAACTGAGGCCCTGGACATACCCTTGAAGGATCTGTGTTTGCAGTGAGATAGAGGCACCTGTCCGTCCCACAGACCTCGCTCCCTCCAGCAATAGACCCACGCTCGACCCAGACTCAGTTCCTGATATAAGGAAAAGAGTCTGGTTCTGGAGGCAGATACGCCTGTGTTCAGAAGTCACTGCACTTGGGTGAACTTGGACAAGTGACTCACCCTCTCTGTGCCTGTTCCTTCATCTGTAACATGGAAACAGTATCTAATCTCACAGGGCTGCTGTGTGGGTTCAGTGAAATGCATGTGTACAGTGCTTCACACTGGAGCGCAGTAGCCGTTACATTTGCCACTAAAGTGGGCATCCGTCCCTCACCTGTCCCTGCCAGCTGAGCCAAGGTCCTCTGTGAGAGGGAGGAGACAGCTCATTAGACCAAGGAAGGGTCCCGGGGCTCCAGCTGGCCTGGACAGGGCGCAGGAGTGACGGGGACAGGGAGGGTCTGTCAGACCCAGCTCACAAGAAAGGAAGCCAGCATTTAGAATAAAGGGACAGGATTGAAAAGCTAGCTTGAAGCCTGGTTTACAGCCATGACTTTTTAGGGAGGGAGAGTGGGTAGTGGGGACTAAAACACAGATTAGACTTTTTAAGAAAGTTTATTATAGAAAATTTTAAACATATATACAATTAAGAAGAATAGTACAATGAATGTCATTTATCCATCTCTCAGATTTAACCATCATCAGTGGGTTTTGCTTCATTTGTACCATCTCCCATGTTATTTTCAGATAAACCCCAGACATCATATAATTTCAACTGTAAATATTTCAGGATGTATCTCTAAAAGATAAGGACTCTAAAATAATTAACTGGAATGACATCGCCACACCAAAAAATTGTTATCAATGATTCCTTAATATCATCCAAAAATGTACTCTTTAAATGTTCAATTGTCTTATGAATGTCAAGGATCATTAAAAGTTGATCTCTCTCTCTTTTTTTTAAAAAATATTTTTTGAAGAGCGACTTATTATTTAGTTTTTTGGGGGGAGGGGGAGGTAATTAGGTTTATTTATTTTTTTATTTTTAGAGACAGTATTGGGGATGGAACCCAGGACCTTGTGCATGCTAAGCATGCGCTCTACCACTTGAGCTATACCCTCCCCACAAAAGTTAATGAATAAATTAACATTTGGATAAATGTTGGATGGATAAATGACGTTCATTGTACTCTTGAATCAAGGATTCAAAATAAGGTCCATGCGTTGCCATTGGCTGATAGGCTTTTAATTTTCTTTATTATTAAGGCTCTCTCCCCACCCGCATCTTTTTCTTTTGTTTCCTTGCAATTTATTTTTGGAAGAAACCAGGTCGTTTGTTCTGGAACATTTTCCACAAGCTGGATTTTGCTGATTGCATTCCTGTGGCGACGTTCTACCCTCCATTCGTCTTTGAGATACGTGGGTGTCATAAAGTTAAAGCTTGCTTGCCATTGTCCCCCCTGTTTCGGAAAGGGCTTTATCCTGGTGGAAAAGAAGTGTCCCCAGTGTCCCCAGTGCCAGCTGCTGGAGCTGAACGGTGGGGGGACAATGAAAGAGGGGCTTCTCGAGGGCTCCCGGCAGTGTGACGGCTGCCGGTGGTTATGGGGACAGGACTCTTTCTCTGTTGTTATGAATAGGGACGCCTTTTCATAAAGCAGAGCAATTTTCTGCCAAATAGTGAGGATTGTTTTTCCTCCTTCTAGAGCAATAGGTTCAGGATTTGTCTCCCTCTTGACTTTCAAGAGCATGTTTTCTCAATTCTTTCCTGAAATTAAAGTAAAGGTCAAGGAGGCTGGTCTGAGATCCAGCCCTCCCTCCCCTCCAGCTCCTGCTGGCGAGTCTGGCAGCGACGTGGGCCTGCCTCCTGGACTCCTGTGACCCGGTCCCCAGGGCAAACCGAGCTCAGCTGCCCAGTCCTCTGCTTCCTGGGGGGACGTCGAGGAGGGAGAGAAAGAGAGAGCAAAGGAACCAGGAAGCAGTGCCGGCCGGTGGACTCGGTGCTGAGTTTAGGTTTCCTGAGCGATTTCTGGAGGCTTCCTTCTCCCCTTTGGGTTCCCTTCCCCTGGGAGGGGGCCCTGAGCCCCGTGCCCTCCACCCTGCCGCCCACCTGCCAATTTTCTGCTCCGCACGCGAGCTGCCCCACTGATCTGCCCCTTCCCGCGCACAGGGCTGAGCGGTGAGGATTTTTAATCAAAAGACACACTGCAGGCAGAGAATGGTACCGCCACCACCCCACCTAGCAGTGCAGGAGCCGCTCCCCCCGCCCCCTCCCCACACTGAGTCACTCCAGCTAACAGTTAATTAATTTGTGACACTTTGACAGTTAGTGAGGAGACATTTTTACGGAGCCATCCAAATCCACAGGGATGGGGCTGTCAGGCAGACGCCCCTTCCTGCAGGCACCCCTCACTCTCCTGGAGACCTGGGAGGCCTGGACGGGGCGGAGAGGCCCTGAAGTCCTCTCTAAGCCCCCCATGTACCTAGGGGCATGTGGCCAGACCCGAGACCATTGGCCACTTTGGGAAGAAGCAGAAACACGTGGGGGCGTCCGTGGCGAGAGCATCAGAGGTGAGGTCCAGTCATGCTCAGCTCTGATCTCCAGCTCCCAGACAGACTCCCCGTCTGGAGCCCCTTTCCACAGCCCGGGGAGGAGCTGTGTGCGCTGCAGCCTCTCCCTGGGACACTTCACCTGCTGCAGCTCCTCAGATGGGCTGGGTCTTGGCTGTACTCAGTGCAACCCCGTGAGGGCCTTCGAGCCGCTGGTCCTGCTGAGTGAGGAGCTGGCTCCGGGCCACTGCCTGGCCGGCTGCGACTTCACGCCCTCAGGGGTGCTAGCGGAGAAGCTGTGAAACCCTGGGGCGCCAGGCTTTCCTGTAGCCCAGAAGCCACTCCCATCAACTCTGTGCTTCCCTTTTCTACAGAATTCAGGTTATCTCCCCATCCACTTCCCTCACACGGGGCATTCTCTTTTTCTTTCAATGCCTTTTAACCCTGTGTGCCCAGGGATGGCCCCCCTGGACAACTCCCTGGATGGGCCCCTACCAGCAGGGCATCCAAGCCCAGCTACCTCGTGACTGGGACCCAGAGGGCCAGGGAGAGATCTCAGAGGGGGCTACTGGTACCCCTCGACAAGGATCCAGGAAGAAACAATAACCAGGGTAGAAAAAGACCCAGGGAACTGACTCCTTCTCACTTGCATGAGACACTAGCTCCCACGGACGCCTCTCAGGCCTTTATTAAGCACCCACCGTTGCCAGGCGCCCTGCTGGGAGGTGAGAAGACCATGACGAGACAAGACAGGTGTGATCCGTGCACTGCTGTAGCTCACAGTTTGGCAAGAGGAGCAGACACTAAACAAATAATGAGACAAATACCAACTTAATTACACCGGCGATGAGTGCCACCAAGGAGCCCATGTGCTGGGAGAGCTTTCAGCAAGAGGACAGCTCTGAGCCAGAGCATCAGGGAGGCGCCTGGGGAGCAGGGCCGTCCTGCAGTGTGAGAAGGAGGAGATCAGCCAGGACAGGGTCCTGAGCCCCTGGGGGAAGGGCTGGGCCTGGGTGGGCGCTGGGGCCCTGGAACCCCAGGGGAGGGAGCAGGTAGTGTCTCTGCTGGTCGGTTTGTGACTCTGCTGACAGGAAGCTGAGTGAGCATCCCAGGGCAGCTTCTGTTTGCTGCGAGGCGGGAGGCAATGCCTGGCCAGCTTTAACTCCAGGGAGCAGTGGTACAGGCTCTGAGCTGCAGACCAGCTAACCAGCCTCAGCCTGGACCACTGAAGGCCCTGGCTCCAGCCGGGTGGGCCCGGACACAGCCAGACTTGGGAGACAGCGGGAACAATTCACCCAAGCTGTCCCACACGGTCTAAGGAAACCTGCGCGGCTCTCCCCACGGGGAACCTGTCTGAGTTCTGCTGCTGAGCTGCTGGGAAGCCCACACTTTGCTCCCTCACTGCCCCTGTGGAACTCCAGGTTGGACCAGGGAGGCTTGCCAGGCCTGGAGGGGCACCAGGGGGTGGTGTCAGTGTGTGGCCTCCCTTCCCCCTAGGCTACTGCAGGCAGGCTTCCCCACTAGCCCAGCTCTCCCAGAGCCATTCAGACCCATCCCCCAGCAGCAGCCCTGAGGCCCTGGGAGGAATGGCACGCAGCCATCGGGAGAGTCCCACTCCTGAACTCTTGGAGATGAGGAATTTCTGGGAGCTGGACCTTGCCAGAGCCCCAGATGGGAGAGTGCCCCTCCTCCACAACTGGGAAAAAGTAAATGGGATTTCTTCCAACTGCTGCTGCCTGAGCCGGACCCACAGCCTCACCACCCAGCTCCCCTGTGCGTCTGGGCCTGGGGTGCCGGGAAAGATGTATGTGGGGAGAAGAGGGGGAGCCCTGGAAGTGACAGCATCCGTCACCCCTCCCTCACAACTCAGTCTCCCCTGTTCTCTTTCCCAACTTTCCTCTCCCCCACCTCCTGCCCCACCTCCTCCCCAGAACCCCGGGCTTGGCAGCCTTTCCACTCCTTGGCCTCTCCAAGTGGAAGGTGACTGTTCCCATCCACCCTCCACACCAGCCTTCCCCAGGTCTGGGCGGGAAGGCTCTGGGCCGCCAGGCTAGGGCTCTGGGCGCCCCTGCGGAGGCTGCCCTCCCGAGTTCAGTCAGTGAGGCCTTATTTGGTGAGTCTTCTCCTTTTCCTTTTCTTCTTCTAGAAGAAAAGAAGAGGGGCCTTCTCCCCACCTTCTCCCCTCCCACCCTTCCTTCCCAGAGGTGCCAGAGGAGCTGGAGAAGGGCCCACCCCCAAGCCACAGCCCGGACCTTCGTCCGAGGTGCTGAGGGTGACCTGGGTCAGGAGGGTCCTGGGGAGGGCCCGTGCCACTCCCTCTGATTCCCACCCAACTCCAGCCCTCCCAGAGAGCTGCTTTTGCGATGCAAATGCCAAGTTCCTCCCCCTCCCTTCTTTTTCATTGAAATGCTTCAAGTCTCAGAAAAGAGGGGAAAATGATGTGTTTAAGACAGCAGTGTCTCACCCGCCATCGAGCCCGATAAGGGATTGTTAAATTTTAATTAGACAATTTGATTCCTTCAAATGCCAGATTCTCAGGGGAGGCAGCACCAGGGAAACAGTTTGCTTGAGTTTATGCTGCGCCAAGCGTTCCTCACCCCCCACCTCCGGGCCTGCGCCCCAGAGTTTCGCTGGTAGAGGGAGTCAAAACCAGAGAATGGCAACCTCTCCTCCCTCCTCCCCGCCCAGCCAGCTCTTCTCTAGGGTCCCAGGTGCCCCAACAGATTGACCCTTTGGGCCCCAGCCCACCAGGCTTGGGACCAGGGGTGACCACAGCCTCCGAGTTCTTCCTAAAGGAAAACATCAATTTGTGGTGTCAACCCCTAACTGTATAGCTTTAGAGGAGTGTTTCTTCTTCCAACATACTTTTGGTGAGCTGTTTCTGTTTATAGCCTGGGGAGGGACTGGGAGAGCAGCCCTCCTCCCAGCTCTAACCCCCAACCCCCTGTTCAGCGGGATGGTCTGAGCAGGGCTGTTACGGAAACGACAGCCAGCCAAGAAACAGGCACCACTCAGAGGGTTGGAGCACTCAGATGTATTACGCCGGCGGGCTCAGAGCTCCGCCGAAGCTCTGAGCAACTCCAAGACGTGCGCATGAGGTTTTATAGGGTAAAGTACAAGCTTGCGGTATTCGGCCAATAGGCATGGAACAGCTTTAGCAGCATCGTTATCACAAAAGTGGAGGCAGGGAGGCAGCAAACCAACCTTCCAAAGCCAGATATGTATCTTTGAAAATCCAGCTGGCTAGCAAAAGAAAAAAAATGAACAGCAAACCAACACTAATTAACTTAGATTTACAAGTTAGTCCCGCAGAGCTCAGCTCAGTATTCCGATACCTAGATTTGTGAGTTATCTTGTTAGCCCAGCCCAGCCTCTCCTTCACATTCTTAGACTTGTGAGTTATCCTGTTAGACAAGCCTGGCTTTTCCTTCACAGGGTGGTCTGCTGGCCGGGGCAGCCTGGGAGCGGGGCGGGGGCAGCTCAGCCCCAGGTGTCTGTCTGGGCTCACACAGCACCTCAGCTTGCAAGCTAGCTCATTTTCAAATTGGGGCATACACAGAAAATGGTAGCAGCTAGGGTAAATGGCCGAGGTGCTGGGGGCTGGACACATCTGGCTCCCGGCTCGATCCATCCCAGACATCTCATGGGGAAGCTCTGCTGCACGGGCTCTGAAGAGAGCTGGTGTCCCAGCAGGCTGGTGTTAGGCAGGCCGTTGGGGAGAACTTGATGGGGAACTGGTGACCTGGAAGGGGCAATGAGTACCTGAAACACACGAGGACCAGGCGATCTCTGGCACTTCGACTGCAGGCCATACAAATGGAGTTTCCCCTGCTCCTGGCTCCCTCCACCTCCCACCCACCAGGGCAGCTGCGTACGAAGAGCCTGAGTGGCCCCAGAGCACGCCTGGACCCTCATCGCCAGCGAGGCTGGGGTGGGAGCAGCGCATGCTCCATCTTGCTGCCCTGGGAAGGTGTGGATGGTGCTTTGCAGGAGAGGCAGCCATCCGCGAGTGAGGCCTGGTGCCTGCAGTTCTCTCTGGTAGCTTGCGCTGCCTTAATAAAATACCCTGGGTGGCTTAAACAACAGAAATGTATTTTCTCACAGTTCTGGGAGCTGAATGTCTGAGATCAGGGTGCTGGGCTAGCCAGGTTCTGGTGAGAGCTCCCTTCCTGGCTTGCAGATGGCAGCCTCCTCCGTGCGTGCTCACCTGGCAGAGAGAGAGAGATCAAGCCCTCTGGTGCCTCTCCTTATAAGGGCAGTCATTCAATCAGGAAGACTCTACCATCATGACCTTCTCTAGGCCAAAGGCCCTGTTTCCTAACAGCATCACATTTAGGGCTAGGACTTCGTACGAAGTCCATAGCAGGAGGCTCAGACCATCCATCGCCTCCCAGGAGACAGGACCAAGGAGCTCAGCCCCTAGGAACTAAGAAATGGCAGTGACCGTGCATGTATTTGGAGCTTTTACTCACAAGGCAGGGGAAACCCGGGAGGAAGATGGAGGTGGCATGTAGAGGCTGGTGAGCAAATCGATCATATTTTCATGACCCCCAAATCAAAATGCTTGTTCTAACAAAAGAAAAAAAAATTTAATAATATGCAGTCTTCTTTATCTGAAGTCTTATAAATGTAAGAAAAATTCGCCTTGGGTTATACATTTAGCCAATCTCTTTTTTTAAGAAGAGCAGGACATTTGGACCATCCTGGCAAATCCAGGGTGTCAGCTGTTGTGTGATCTTGGCGCTTCCCACCTACACGAGCCCCAGAGTGGGCGCTGCTCTCACCTGCCTTCTCCGGACCCAGGACCAGACCAGACTCACCTGGAGCTCTCCCCTCCCCCAACAGGCACAGGCTCTGACATGGATGGAGAAACTTGAGGTGCAGGCAAGGGCAGGGATCTAACTAGCAAGTCCTCCGGGTGTCCCTGGAGTGAGGAACCCCGCAGCCAGGCCTCTCCTTTGTGCTAGCTTCCCCCATGATGCCCCTTGGAGCCCTGGGCAGAAGGAAGAGATGGGGCTGGAGCTGGAGCAGGGGGAGCCTGGGGACCAGCCGTGTTCTCAGGCCTCCTGAGAAAATGCCAGCAGGGAAATGCCAGAAGGTCACTATCTTTTGTTCATTCTCAGATGCACATCCTCTCCGACATCTTAATGGCTCTGAAACCAGAATGCATCTTACAATTGGCCCCATCTTAAAGCCTAAAGCTTTTGTATTGGGGTTTGATGGCATCTTGTTTCTTCCCTAGTGGTACCTGAGACATCGGTACACCTTACATTTAATTCTGTCTTAGAGCCTAGGAAACATGGCCATTGGTATATAGTCTCTGGCTGTAGCAGGTGGGCTGGGAGAGCATGCTCTTCCAGGCCACTTGCCACCTCATCCTGAGGGTCACTCAGATTTATCCAGCAACCACGACCCAGGCATACACTGCCTTTTCTTTCCTTCACTCCTTCTCAAGGAGTCGATTGCTACATCTTGGAATCCTTCTCTCATCTAGACCCTCACTTTCCAAGGAAAAGACATAGGAGGAGTCCAGCTGGACCTCTGACCCTGATGGGCTGCATTTGAACAGCACCTGTCACTTCATCTCTCGGAGCCTGGGGCTTGTCTGATTGCTTGTTTCTTTGAACGATGTTACCTGGATTTGTTTTTTTTTAAAGATTTGGCTTTTCCTGAGGGTTTACCTGTGCCGGCCACACATGCATCATCTTACCTAAATCCTCACAACAATAATTGCTCTCCCTATTTTGCAGATGGGAAAACTGAGGCTCAAGAAAGCCAAATAATCTGGCCAAGACCCCTGGCCTAGGAAGGCGAGAGGTGGGATTTATCCCAGGTGTTTTGGTCTTCAGCCCCTATGTGATACTGGTACCTCTCCATCCGGGGAGAAGGGAGGATTTGCTGACAGCCGAATCCCCACTCCTCTTGATGTTGTGTGAGAGCTAGCCAGGCAGCCCCTGCTGGTGGGTGACGTCAGCCCCACTTAGGAAGGATGCTGAGGATGCAAGAAGGACTGGGCTCACTCTGGGTGCTGGTTAGTAGGGTCTTATAAACATTTAGGCATGTTCTATGTTTCTCCATTTTTTCAACAATGAAATTATATTACATTTGTATCAACAAAAAGCAACAAGAACAATTGAGAAGAAATGCTCCATTAGAAAATGCAGTGCCTGAGGTGTTTCCAGCTTCTGGTGAGACTTGCTCTGCAGGGTAATGGGCACCGGAGAGGAATGAGTGCTCACCGCCGACCCCTCCCTGAGGGGCAATGCTCACATTTGCCATTGAAATTGTACCCATAATGTAAGTTTTGGCTGTTCTTCCTGCTCCAGGAAGCCCTCCATGAACACTCCAGCTGTGCCCGTGCACATGTGCTGTCTGGTGTCTGAACATCACTTTACTGGGCACTGTGGGGTGCCACCCGGACACTCTGTGGGTCTAAAGGGCTCCTTCCCCAACCACAGGGAGTGCTGGCAACTGACCATTCCAGCCGGTCTGGCTTCTGGGTGATTGCCCCCCTGCTGAGGAGAGATGCCTCTTTCAAGGTCACATCTTTTCCCTGGACAGGACACAACCTATGTATGGCGTTATGAAAGGGAGGAAAGGCTCGACCCTGTTGCCCTAATTCAGGCAGCTGCGCAAGGCTTTCTGAGGTGGTCACCAAGGCTTTGCTTGACTGTGAAGCAGCCCGGTTTCTCCGCTGCCCCATCCTGCCTCCTTCACTTCCCTGCCAGTCTTGATCCCGAGAGCACCCCCAACACATCTGTGTGCTGACATCCTCCTCACAGTCTGCTTTCTGAGGACCCAGCAGCACCCACGATACTCCTGGGCTGCACCTCTCCTTTGTCGCGTATTAACCTAATGGTCTACGTTAATAGTTACATTTCAAGTGCGGAGGGTTTTTCTTCCCAGTTGGACTCACAGAGCCTCTGATGCAGTTCCACAAACAGCTTTTAAACACTTCCTGCCTGCAAATCACAGCGTTAGGAGTCGGAGGAGAAGAACAAGACAGTATGCTCTTTTGTTTATTTCACAAAGAAGATGAAGTGTGAGCCAGACACGGTGTAACCCTTGAGATGCTCACACCCCAGTTAACACAAATGGGGAATGTTCCAGAACAACGCCCTGAAGCAGTGCCTCCCAAGGAAGGAGGCAGATGGTCCAGCCGAGGGGACTTGGGATGGATTCCAGGGCAGGAAGACTCTGAGCAAATCTTGCTTTGAAGAATTTGTAGGGACTGGTCAGGAGAAGCGAGGGAGAGGAGGCTTTCCAGACACTTTTCTGATTTGTAAAGTGGGAATAAGAATGACAAGCCTTAGAGGTTGTTTTGAGGATAAACGAGACAGTATATTAAAAAAAGAAAAAAAATTGGCAACCTATCAAATCCTTTACAAGTAGATGAAGTTACCACCGTAGGATCGTGCTGCAGAATCAGAAGTGTGGTTCGGCATGGAGAATGAGTGGGGTGGGGGAGACGGGACTGAGAGTCCCCATCAGATGCCACTGGCCTTACCCAGAGAGGGACTAAGGAATGGGAGGAGGGGCAGAGAGGAGCAGTCAGGATTCCCAGGGGAAAGGAGCATGTCTCCAGGTCCCTGGCAGTGTTTGGCTCCCGTTGAGCTCCATAGATGCTGACTGAGCAAATGCATGGTGGGAGCAGCCCCTGTGGTCCAATCGATGCCTGCATGCAGGTCTCCCGCTGTGGGCTTTGCGAGGGCAGCTCCATATGACACAGTGCTTCACTACTTTGGAACTGGAAGACTTGCTTCAGGGGTGGCAGTCACCCCGTGTGGAGTGGAACTGGGCATTTTGCTTCCCCGAAGGGGCTCCAGAATGGTGCTGCTGGCTTGGACATCTTCCAGCCTCCCCTGCTGAGAGCTGGTGGAGCAGGTGTGTCAGAGGGATGAGGGTGTAGAGGTGGGCAGACCCTTCTCCAGGGCTCCTCTCTGACCTGTGGCAGCTGGGGTGCCCTCCTCCCTGGTTTGGACAGTGTATCACTTTGAAACGGAATGGCATAAATTGCTGGATTTCAAATCCGTTTGGGTAGCAAAACCCCTGGAAGTCACGGCGCTTTGTGTGGAGTACCTTGAAATGCTGAGCATTTAGTTTCATTGTGTAAATTAGGAACACTTTTGTTAGCAGGAAAGCCCACTATATTAGATGTCCATTATATTTCAATCACCACCAGAACACAGGGTGTCAAACTCATCGGTGCCCGCTGCTTCTCAAGTCTGCCTTTGAGCCCCCTGCTTCCTTTTCTCAGTGAGTAGAATTACCAAGCCTCCTGGAGTCCAGAGCAGAAATCTGGAGTTGGCCTCGTCTCCTTCTCTCCCTGCTTCCCCCAACCCCAACTCTCACGCCACGTCTATCCAGGGACCAGATACCATGAAACTGACTTCCAAGTTAGCTTCTGATTCTGAACATGTCTCTCCATGCTCATACCCCAACTTCATTCAGGTGACCACCATCTCTTACCTGAATTACAGCCACAGCCTCACTCCCCTCTAACATCCCCTCTGTACTGTACAGCCAGTGACCTTTCCAAAACCGCAATCCAATGGAGTCATCCCTCTGCATCCAGCCATTCGGGGGGCTCCAAGCTTATAAGACCCCCATCTAGCCCCAGAATGGCCCTCCAGTTTAATTTCCTCCTGCTTCATCATCATGCCCTATTTTTAGCCAGATAGACATATCTGCTTTTGGAGCTGTGTTGTGTTCTCTCTGGCTGGGACGTCTCCCTGCACTCAGTTGCCTGGCTGACTCTGCTTTCTTCTTCATCTCAGATGATGCCTCTTTCAGGAAGTCTTCTCCCCTGAGATGAGACGCCCGTTCCTCATGGCTCTCAGTGCAACAGTGTAGAACCTCGTCAGCTCTTACATGGGTTCCTGTAGCCTCTGAGCCGGTGTCCTGTCTGCCACCCCACTTAGCCCCGCCCTTTTCCATTCTCTACCCAGTAGTGAGAATCTTCTCTCTGAAAGGCAGATCTGATCATGTGCCTCCCACTGCCCTAGGGTCACATCTACACTAGCATGGCTTATAAGACCTACGATCTCATCTGTTGCAACCTCTCCAGTTCAGTTCATGCCAAGCCCACCATCCTCCATCTGTTCTAAACCTCTTGCTAACCTTCCAGCATGGCACCCACTCTCTGGTTCTGCCATTTGCATAACTGCTTCCTAAGGTCTGGACCCTTCCCCTGGCTTCCAACTCTTTACCTAATTCCTGCACATCCTTCGGGTGTCTGTTGAACCTCACTTCCTTGGGAAATTCTTTGAATCCTTAAAGTAGGCTATGCCTCTCTCCCCATTCCATTTCCTAGTGCCTCCCACTTGTCGGTTTAATTGCTTGGTTAATTAGCTATTATTTCTTTTAGAATGCAAGCTGGAGAACCATGCATATCCTGTTCCTGCCTCTGTTCCCAGCACCACATAGAACAATGTTCAGAAACTACTTATCGAATCCGGAGTGAACGAACTTCCGTTCTTAACGCTAGAAGCTGGAACTCCTTGTGAACTTGTCTTAAGTGTGTGGGACATGGGATGTGCTTAATAAGTGTTTATTGAGTAAACGAATGAATGAAAGATCAACTCTTTTCACGGTGATTGATTTTACTCTACTTTAAAAAATTATACCCTCTCGTTTGTGTTACCATCTGCAGATTTGCTAGCAGATTTGTGGCAGCAGGCCTCAAAGTCGTAAGAAAAGTTTTGGATGCAAACATCAAAATCCTGAGGCTGGAGAATTCTCTCTTTTAACCTCCAGTGGCAGCAAGCTTTGGGAGTTCCTCCCGCTCATCCCTGTGTCTGTCACTCCCGAACAGAGCCTGGCCACCCCGTGGCCCCGCCGCCCCAATGGATCCACTGAACCTGTCCTGGTACGATGACGTTCGGGGGAGCTGGAACTGGAGCCGGCCCTTCAACGGGTCCGAGGGGAAGGCCGACAGGCCCCAGTACAACTACTACGCCATGCTGCTCACCCTCCTCATCTTCGTCATCGTCTTCGGCAACGTGCTGGTGTGCATGGCCGTGTCCCGCGAGAAGGCACTGCAGACCACCACCAACTACCTGATCGTCAGCCTGGCCGTGGCCGACCTCCTGGTGGCCACGCTCGTCATGCCCTGGGTGGTCTACCTGGAGGTAGGTCTGGGCCCCGCCTGGCTCGGCGCCTTCCCCGGAGTCCAGGCTCCTCGCTGGTTCCTCCCAAGAGTGTGCCTTTTTGGGTGGTCTCTTCCTCCACTCTGTAAGCTGAGTCTTATAAAGTGGGCAGATTGTCTCGTTAACAATCCCAAATGCCACTTGGAGAGTGCTTGCCAAGTACCAGGCCTCGTGTTCGCCTTTACAGTCAGTGCCCCAACCCCTGCCCCGAGTCAGCATCTTAGAGAGGCTGAGCCGGATGGTCAGAGAAGTTAGGCGGCAGGTCCAAGCTGGAGCTCTGGTCCCGGGGAGTCAGTTCAGTAGGTCATGTTGGAGACGGGAATCACTGACGAGGGTCCCGGAGGATGGGACAGGCTCGTGCTTCATCCTCTCTCCTCGCTTCATACTGGGGGCTCCTGCCCTGCATTCTCCTCCCCTCCCTTCTGCCCGTGTGTCCTAGCCTGCATCTGGGACCTCCAGGTAGAAGGACACTGCACCCCCTTTCCTCAGGAAGGACCACATAGTGGCCCATGGCTCAGCCAGGAACGCAGCCCAGCTCCGCGCCTGGAATAGCGAGTAGGCAGCCCCCGCTACGGGCCAGGCACTTCACAGACACAGACTTAGCAAAAACGCATGCTGATCCTGAGTGGACAGCATCCTTCTCACCTGAAGGAAGAGGAAACAGAAGGTTTGAGAAGTTGCCTGTCTTCACCTAGATCACACAACAAATGGAGAAACCTCTGACAGAGAAGTCCCGAAGGGGCACCCACCTCCAGAGGACACTTTTCAGAGCTGGCAGGCAGATGAGGGAGGGTCTGGGGAATTCGGGCGGCACAGGCTGCATCCTGCTCTTTTCTCTGCCCAGGGCTCTGGGGCAGAGTCTGGGTGCTTGGGAAGCTGACCAGGTGTTCAGGAAAGAGCCAACGCCAAGGTCACTAAGGTCTCTGAGCTGTTCCCTTCCCGCTCCTGACGAGAGGGGAATTGACCTGTATCACGGAGACAAGCCCCTTCCTGGGAGGGAAGGGCTTCCACCTTCCAAAAAAGTCATGAAGCCTTTGTAGGTTTAAGCAGAGGAGAAGCAGCCGAGGTGGGGAGGGGGCTGGCCTCCCTGTCCCTCCGTGACTGCACGTTTATGCGGACCCCTCGACTCTGCCCGTCCCATGTCCTGGCTGAGGGGATGTTCTCTGAGGAGCCCCATCCTGATTCCCCTGCTCCCTTGCAAAGGAGGTTCCCACCCCTCAGACCATCAGGGAAAATTGATGGGTGGCTGGCTGGCCAGGCAAATAGCCTCTCTGTGCCTCATTTCCTTGTCCATAAAATGAAGATAATAACAGTATTTATGTCATAGCACTGCTTGAGAATCACGTGAGTTAATATATGAAAATTGCTTAGAACGGCACTGGCCACATAGCACCGCGCAAAACTAGCCATGACAATGGTGATGAAGGTGAAGATGAGGATATCCACCCCTCCCACACTGAAGGACCGTCCCAGTGCCAAGGCAAAGAGGCACCCTCCTCCAGAGTGAGGCGTCCTCTGCCCAGGGTTCTGAGCACAAGTTCTGGGCCTCCAGACCCACCACCCCTACCCAGGCACCCTAAGGCAGGGCCCAATCTGTGCATCAGGGCTCCCGGGCACCTGGAAGCCCTTCACACAGGTGTTTTAAACACGCCTCTTCACCATTATTTTAAAGGTGAAGCTCATTGTTTCCAGGGACGGTGGAGCATGGCGTCTCAGGGAGCGGTGCTCAAACTCCCATTAAAACAAGAGCTGGACTGGGGGCCCTGCTTACACGACACGGTCTCAGCTACTTATTGTCCCTGGGGAATGTCCCAAGTGGAGTCTCACCCTATCCCGGCATCCTGTTAAAACATCCTCGCAAACACATACTGTACTCTCTCCAAGAGATGCTCTTCTTGTCCGGAATTTTCCATCCTGTTCCATCTCCAGGGGTGTGAAACACCTCTGTTAGCCTGCCGTGTTGACATCTGACTAGGTGGCCCTGGATGGGCATTATTTACTCTGCGCTGTATATGGAAAGCACGCTGGCTTGCGAGTGAGAGGGCCGGGTTCAATTCCTGACTCCACCACTTTCCATCTGGAGCAGCTCCTCAGAGAGGAGAGCCAGGGCCCACGGGTCTGCACGTGCCGTTTCAGCCTCACAGCCCGTGGAGGGGAGGGTTCGCTGCGCGCATTTTCCAGAAGAGCAGATGTGACTGATTGAGGAAGTGAGCAGACTAAGATTCTGCACTTTTTATTCACTCCGTCAACATGGATGAAATGATCAGTGTCCTGCCCCACCCTTGGGGCTGGGGGCCAAGGCCCTGGCAGGGCCACTACAGTGCAGCCTGACGGAGATGACCACGGAGCAGCCCCCACAGGAGGTGTGGGAGCATCACGGAGTGAGGAGGCGCACGACCCAGTCTGGAGGCGTTAGGGAAGCCTGGCAGGAAGAAGCGGTGCTTTCAGAAGGATTATCCAGGAGAGGGGGGAAGGCACTTGCATTCCTGGCAGAGAAAAGAAGTGTGCAAAGCCTCTGAGCAGGGAGGGGTGGCGGATGGGAGTAGCTGGCTGGAGGCGTCCAGGGGCAGTGGCCTCAGAGGTTTGCTGTCACATTCTACAGAAATGCGTGTGAAGCGTTTGGAACAGTGCCTGACACGTAGCTAGTGCTTCGTGTGTGCTAGTGAGTGTCAGGATTTAGCTGAGCCAGCTCGAGGCGGGTCCCGGAGGCCTCGGCCTCAAGTGAGCAAGAGTGTTGATGAAGGTGTCCAAAGGTGTGGAGGAAACAGCCGTGCGGTGAGACTAGGAAACCTGGGGACCGGTCCTCCCTCTGTTGCTAAATCACCAGGTGGTCTCGGGCAAGTCTCTTGCCCCCCACCGACCCCTAGTTAGTCTGTCTTTGCCACGACCATCTCTCCGTTCCTGCTTTACATTTACCTGGTACTTTTTACATAATCATCTCGTCTTTTTGACGAGCTAGACATCCCCTTCCAAGGCAGCTCAGGAGAGAGCATAGGACGTGCTGCCCAAAGAGCTTGCTGGGAACTCCAGCCCTGCTGCACACGAGCTGGGTGTGCCCTCTGAGTTTCATTCCCTCATCCCGGAGCGGACATAAGCAACCCCTTCCTTCACAGGCTCTAAGAACAATAAACGAGGTAAAGTATGCGCTCACAGTAGATGCTTTAGAAACAGTGGCCACCAACACACTATCTTGAGCCCTTGATTCAACCGCCCCCTAACTGCATTTTAGAACAACTGTTCCTAGGACCACGGAGGAAGCCCCCCCTTCTTCTGTGCTCCAGGAAGGCTTCTGGGGACAGGGATTGAGAGCTCCCTAAAGACAGGGACTATGTCAGGAATGTTCACCACTGTACCTAAGAGTCTAGGACAGAGCTGGACACAAAGTAAGTTGCTCGATAGGTGTCTGAAGGAAAGAAGGAAGGCAGGGGAGAGGGAAGGGAGCAGGGAGGATGGGGAAGAAAGCCCTGATATCTCAGACCTAGATCCCCAGGGCGATGAAAGCCGCTCAGAAATGCTCGTCCCAGGAGGTCATCAAGGTGGAGCACAGACCAGGTGGCCCTGGGACCCTTCCCGTGGCCCCCTGAAGGTAGACTCTGTTGATGCCAGGGGAGCCAGCCCCTTCCATCCCCTCCACCACCATGCCCCGCCCTGCCCTGCCCCCCTACATCCAGTTCCTGCCCGCCTGGCCAGAGCTTGGACACCCTTGCCCCATGTAAGCCCCAGAGAGGGCAGCATCACACAATAGGCGTCCTGTCTGCTGGGAAAAGCCGCTGTTTCCTCCACGCAGAGCTCATCACTGCACTTAAATGCCACCGATTGTTTTTATGTCTGAGAACAGCGAAGGGGGCAGTGCTGAGAACGAACATTATCACTTGGCCGGCAGCCATGCTGTGCCCCGCAGAGTGGGTACCGCGCTGCTCCGGTCACCGGGAGGGGCTGTCTTGCTCCTCTTTTCTCCGATATATTGTCACCCAAGTTGTATCTCCCTGTCCTGACTCTGTCCTCGGAGTGGAGCCTGGTCTAAACTCCCACGGTTGCTGGGGCCAGCCTGCTGTGGGAGTGTGCGTGCCTGTGTGCGTAAGCAGGAGGTGTGGGGGTATGGGTGTGCACGGGGCGGGGGATGAGTGTGTGTGTTTGTGGGGAGAGGGGTGCAAAACGCCCTTGCTGGGAGCCAGACTCCTCGTCTTCCATCGAACCTGAGGTGCACCGTCGCACACCTCCCCCAGCGCGTTCTTTTCTTCCTGAAGATCTAGCCGAGGTTTTCCTTCTTTCGTTCTCCAGGTGTCACAAGGAGCAGAAATGTCTTCCCTGTTTCCTCATCACTGTCATCACCATTGCTCTTTTGTTTTTTTTTTTTTTAATATTTTATTTTGTTTGTAGGTTTTTGGGGGGTTTTTTAGTTTTGGGATTTTTTGGGGTGGAGGAGGTAATTTGGTTTATTTATTTAGTTATTTTAATGGAGGTACTGGGGATTGAACCCAGAGCCTCGTGCATGCTAAGCATGTGCTCTAACCACTGGGCGTACCCTCCCCTCTCACCATTGTTCTTAATAGATACTTACTCGCCTACTCTGTGCCACACCCCACGCTGGGCACTGAAGGAGTGGCCTGACTCCCCCAGAAACCTGGGCTAGGGTGGGTTCAGACACTGAGCTAAAAGGCAGTGAGCGAGTCACCACACTTTTCTGAGGCTCAGTTTCCTCACTGGTAGCATGGGGATCGTAAGGTGTCCACACAAAGGTTTTAAGGATGAGAGTTCAAAGCTGAGGCACTTGTAAAGGTGGGTCATTTTTCTTCTAGCACACTTCTTGGCACAAAGTGGCCTCGTGTGGAGGAGAGACGGCTAGGGCAAAGGCTTCAGACACCCGTGGGCACAACTCCCCATTGCTGCCCCCCTCCCCTAGCCGGAGATCCACAAGCCCCCCACCGAGCCCATGGCCCGATCTGCCCCAGGGGACTGAGCCACTGCGCCGTGCTCAAGCTAATCTCCCCTCTGCTGCCCACCCTTTATGTTGCTTCGTCCCCAGGTGGTGGGTGAGTGGAAATTCAGCAGGATTCACTGTGACATCTTTGTCACTCTGGATGTCATGATGTGCACAGCAAGCATCCTGAACCTGTGTGCCATTAGCATCGACAGGTGAGCCCAGCCAGGGTGGGAGAGGTGACCCAGACCATTCACCTCTGGGGCTGCCCCACCTCTCCTTCAGGGTCAGGCTCGGTCTACTATGCCATATGGCGCGTTGTGTGCCTGTGAGCCCACGTGTTTGTGCGTGTAAGGGTGCGCATGTGCACATGTGTGTGGGAGTGTGTGTGTCTGGCTGGGAGAGGTCAGACCCCCTAAAGGAGGCTGTCTTGCAGACAGTGATGCTACCAAGAGTACCCAGACAGTGACTAGCAAGGAAGAGAAAGCACTCAGGTAACCGAGCCCTACCTCTGTCACTGCTTACTTACGTGACCCTGGGCAGATTGTGGAAGTTCTCAGAACGCTAGTCTCATTGTCTAGAAACCCAGGGTGGTGGCCCCTGGCCACCTGCGGCCCTAGTGTCTGGTTGTGCGTTTCATGTCCAGCACAGGGCGCACGGCCAAGGGGGCCCAGGCCGTGCTCACCTTGCTGAGCTGTATCCTCGGAGCCTGTTACTGATTCGCACACACAGGTACGTGGGCTCCCAGAGGCTCTGGCTCCCCTCGCAGGGTTCTTGGAAGATGGAACGAGCTAACATCTGAGAAGTGCTGGATGGAGGGATGTGGGGTGCCATGCACAATGACGGCTACTGAATGAGACCTAACCCTTGCTCTGAGGGGCCTGGCTACCAATCCACCAACAAACACTTTTACCCTCCATGGGGCCAGCAGACATGCAGTGGGTACAGTTTCAAAGGTGCCAAGACCCAGGCCGTGGCTCCTCAAAAAGCCTGAAGTCCAAGCAGGGCAACTGGAGTAATAGGTCTGGTCCCGGATTAAATGGTAGATGGTCAGTCATTGAGCACTTGACTGGACATCACCAACTGTCCTCACTGTCTGAGTCGGGGACCAGAGAGAGGGTTGATTCAGAGTAGACAGGAGGTGGATTGACTGTCTGTCCCCCCATAGTGGGGTGTCTCTGGTGTGTGCACGTTGTTTAGTGAGCGGTCCCTCAGCCCGCATCCCAGACTCAGGGTCCCTGCACCCCCCGCCTGCACAGGTACACAGCTGTGGCCATGCCCATGCTCTACAACACACGCTATAGCTCCAAGCGCAGAGTCACTGTCATGATCACCATCGTCTGGGTCCTGTCCTTCACCATCTCCTGCCCACTGCTCTTTGGACTCAACAACACAGGTGAGTCCAGCCTCTGTCTGTCTGGGGCCCTGCCCCCGCCCCTGTGCAGGACCCTGAGGGAGCTGAACCCTGGCGCAGACGCCGGTGGTGGCCCATTCACCACCCAGGACTGAGGCCAGGCTGGGCTTCCTGGGCCAAGCCCAACTCCTTGCACCTGGTAGAGTCAGACAGGAACAATGGCCCAGGCCGTGATGGAGTTGTGTGAGGAGTGGGGATAGTGATTCAGGAGGGTACCTGGACGTTTTCAACTTTGTTTATTAAATGGAAGCAGACCAGGAGGCCTTGTAAACCACATGTGTGTGCATGTCTGTGTGTGTGCACCCACGAGAGGAGGCCGCTGGGCCTCCATCACCCCTGACAATGGTGTCTGTGTAATGAAGCTATAGCCCCAGGGCTGGGCAAACCCAGGCCAGGCCAGATCTACCTGGAGCAGGAAAGGTAGAAACAAACAGAAGGCTAGCTGCCCGCGGCTGGTCCTGTGCGAAGCAGTCAGGAGCATCTCAGACAGAGGAGGCCCAGAGTGGGGGGTGGAGCTTGTCCTCATCTGGGAGGTGAGATGATACTGGGGACCATTACCGGATAGGATGCAAGGAAGCCTTGAAAGCATGTGGTTCAAAATCTAAGTGTTATGGGAATTCCAAGAGGCAGGAATAGGGCTAACCGAGCTAGGATTATCTGGGAAGAGCCTGGGAGAGAGGACAAACACCTGCTAGATGTGAAAGGGAAATTGGAAACACAGTGGATCACAGGTGAGTTCAGCAAACAGGACCAAGTCATCTTGTCCCTAAAGTTAAAAGGTGTCAGACCTCCGTGCAATACACAAGAAAGTCTCAAGTGATGGTTTGCTCTTTTTACATAATTTTCTTCCATCTTTTTTTTTCGGGAAACCATGGCTCCCTGTGTTTACTCCTGGATGACAAAACTCGTGATGAAGTTATGAGGTGATAGTAAGGGAAACCCTTGGAAGCAGTCATCACAGCTTAGCTTTTTGCTCATGCTTGTTTCTAATACTTTGATTTACGCTGTGTATTTATTACATCTAATATTTCCAGGCTGCCTTAGGCGTCTAGTCATGTTTTCTGTAACGCTGCTTCTTGGCCGGGAAGGCACCGTGGCCCCCGGGGGCCTGCTGACCTCCCACCCCTGGGGCTCTCCTCCCCCCAGACCAGAACGAGTGCATCATCGCCAACCCCGCCTTCGTGGTCTACTCCTCCATCGTCTCCTTCTACGTGCCCTTCATCGTCACCCTGCTGGTCTACATCAAAATCTACATCGTCCTCCGCAGGCGGCGGAAGCGGGTCAACACCAAGCGCAGCAGCCGGGCATTCAGGGCCAACCTGAAGGCCCCGCTCAAGGTCCCGAGATCCTTCTCCCCCAACGTCCCTGTCTAACCATGACCCGGGGGCTCTCCGTGCTCGGTGGGGGCCTGGGACACTGCAGCCACCGGGGTCCAGGCTGGAGGAGCTCCGAGGAGCTGAGCGCAGGCAGATTCCGAAGGCTCGGACATCAGTGGGCGACGTGAACCTCCAGGAGTGGGAGGTTGGGAAGGGGGCGGAGACCACCTGGGAGGAGAGCTTTGTCTGAACGCAGCAGCTCTTGGTGCCTTCGTGGCTCTTCTCTCCCTCTTTCCTTCCTCCTCCTTTCCTCCCTCTGACCCTTCTGTCTCCTTTTCCATCCCTCTGACGCCTCCATCCCATCTCCTTTATTTCCCATGCTTTCCCCTCCTCTCTGTGCGTACCTCCTTCTTCCTCACCTGCTCCTGCCCACTTCCCTCCTCTGCCTCTCTTTCATCTCCATGCTGACGTCTTGTGACTGCTCCCCTCTGCTCAGCCCTGCCTGAGGAAGATGGTAGGTGGGCAGGGAAGGAACAAGAGCTTGGGGCTTAGAGACAAAAAGTTCCAATCCTGGCACCACCACTTTTTTTTGCTGTGTGACCTTGGGCAAGTTGCTTAACTTCTCTGAGCCTCAGCTTCCTCATCTGCTAAATGTGAATCATAATACCGATCTCACAGGGTGGTCTTGAGGATTCAGTGGGAGAGGGATGGAGTGTGCCTAGAAGGGTGCCAGGTCCCCAGCAGGTGCCACATAAAAGTTATGGCCCTTTCGTTCCCTGTCCAGCTCACTTCTTCCCATCACAGTACCAACCTTCACCCTCACCTCAATTGCCCCTCAGGCCCCAGCCTCCTAAGCTCTGCCCTTCTCTGAGCTCCAGTGCCCAGTCAGACTACCCCACATTGGATTTCTGTCCCCCTTGCCCCATCTCCCTGTTATGACCCATGTGCTGGCTCACTCCACAGGGCAACTGCACTCACCCTGAGGACATGAGACTCTGCACCGTTATCATGAAGTCTAATGGCAGTTTCCCAGTGAACAGGCGGAGAGTGGTAAGTGTTCAGGTCAGGGACTCCAGGGCCCTGTCTTTCTGCCTCTTGGGAAACCCACCCGCGGTGATTCTGAGACCTCACCAGCTGGTCAAAGGGATAAGCCCCTCCCAGGATCCCCTGCTTTGCCTCAGCTGAGGCCAGACTCACCATGCACACACATAAGCAGGCATGGAGCAAGACTGTTCATTCCTGCAAGGCACAGAGAGGCACCCCTAGTGCAAGGAAAGGTCTGGGAGAAAGGACTCGGCCATAACCACATAAGCAAAACCATAACAATGGCGATGCCCATTAATCACAAACCTACCATCTTCCTGTTAGCTCGTCAAATCCTCACAGCGACCCTGAGAGGTAAGTCTTGTTGCTCCCACCCGTCTTCATTCCGCAGGAGAGGAAACAGAGGCTCAGAGAGGTTGGGTAACTCACCCAGGGCTAAACAGTTGGTGAGAGTTAATATGGGAGCCCAGACCTCAGTGACTCTGAAACCCATGCCCGTGTTCTTCCCACTGGCATACGCTGCCTTACAGACAGGCAGGTTCTGGGGCGGGAGGGAGGCTGGGTGCTGGGGGAGGAGCGAGCGGAACAGCTGGGGCGGGGGTGCCCACAGTAAAGGGCAACCTGTAAGTGGAGCCCAGAAATGCAGAATCACAGCAGACCCCAAGTTTCCCAGTAATAGTAGCACCAGGGTCCAAGCAGCAGGTGTCCCATCCCCCGACTGGGCAGAAGATGGGCCCAGGAACGCACAGAGGGCGGCACACCGAGTCCAGGTCAGGCATCTTCAGGAAGCAGGAACCCTGCTAGTCACCTGCACATTCACTGTTCACCAGCAAAGGCAGGACTCCACGGAACCATGTGAGATGGATGCCAAAACGGGGACTCAGGATCGGGGCACTTCCACACACAGTGAGGCTGCATTTCAGAAGCTCAAGCTTGAGACCCCCAAGGCCTGGAGCAAGGGAGCATGAGGAATGCTCTGGGAGCCCAGGAGGACGTGGGCTCCTCCAGATCAGCCCAGCAGGGGGGTGAGGGGCTCAGGGGTTCGCCCTTCCACACCTGCATCAGTCTACCGGGAGAAACAGCACACCTGTGCTGTGCTGGTGCAGGAGGCTCGTCAGCCTGGCAGCCCCTGTTTCAGCCTGGCAAGGAGAACGGGGGTGCCCTCTATGCAGGAACATGAGTTCCTGGAGGCAGGAACGGAACATCAATCAGTAACTTATTCACAGCCGCTAGCTTGGCACCTGGCACTCAGTAAGTGTTGTTCAGTTAATAAAACAGAAGTACCTTGGTACGAAGCCACCACAGGATGGTCGTGGGGTCATCGAGGCTGCCTGAGGATTGCTCTGCAAAGAGGGCCGGGTGACCTGGCAAGCTGGGATGGTCGTAGGTCCTAGGTACCCAGATAGCTCCTACTTCCCAGTGATCGTCCTCCTTTCCTCTCTGGCAGAGTGACCCGGTGGTGTCTGCAGGCATCTCCACACAGGCATAGGGAAGGGCTGGGTGGGCCTGGGTGGGGCCAGGTGAGGCCAGGTAGGTCAGGTGAGGTTGGGGGGTTGATGGCCAAGAACTTGCCTGGCTTTACCCAGAGCTCTCTGCCTCGTGCAGGAGGCTGCCCGCCGAGCCCAGGAACTGGAGATGGAGATGCTTTCCAGCACCAGCCCACCCGAGAGGACCCGGTACAGCCCCATCCCGCCCAGCCACCACCAGCTGACCCTTCCTGACCCATCCCACCATGGCCTCCACAGCACTCCTGACAGCCCCGCCAAACCAGAGAAGAACGGGCATGCCAAAGACCACCCCAAGATTGCCAGGATCTTTGAGATCCAGTCCATGCCCAATGGCAAAACCCGGACCTCCCTCAAGACCATGAGCCGCAGGAAGCTCTCCCAGCAGAAGGAGAAGAAAGCCACTCAGATGCTCGCCATTGTTCTCGGTGAGTCAGCCCAGGCCGCCAGCCACAGCCGGGCTTTGCCCAACCCTGGCTGAGGAGAGGAGGTCCCACTGTCTGCCATCCCCCCAAACCATGGCTGGTGGGTCGCAGGACTGGTACTTTTCAGGCACAGGCTAAGCCCATGGACCTACCTGCTTAGATAGATTCTATAATTATGCTCATTTCACAGATGGGGAAACAGTTTTGGAACTTGACTAAGGAGGACGCACGATTTAAACTCAGGCAGTTTGACTCCAGAATCTGAACTTGACCAGTCTCCCATCATGACCCCCAGAACCTCATGACCCTGGGCAAGTGACTTTGCTCTCTTGTCTCCCCATCGGTAGAGCAGGTTACCTCTTAGGGTTCTGGTCATCAAAATGATACACAGTGTGAAAGCATTTTACAGACTGTAAGCAGTACGTGCCAGTGTTGTCATTGCGATTTCTGTCAATTTTGACATTTCTGAGAAATTGGGGAATTCACTTGACTTGATCGAGACGCAGTGGGGCCAGAGGGTGTTCCTGTGAACAAGGAAAGGGGCTGTGAGGGGGGCCCCATCTAAATGGGGGTGAGTGAGGCGAGGCTCTCAAATAGAAGTCTCTTAGAAAACAGATCACAAAGGTGAAAAGTCAAGGGCTGGACTGATACGGGTAGTGGGGACAGGAGGGACTGTAGCACCCATGGTAGTTGTGACGCCAGTCCACACTCACCATCCCTGTGACCGCCCGACAGTCCTGTGACATGAAAAGTTCAGGTGTTACTATTCCGGTTTTACAAATGAGGACTTGCAGTCTTAGCAGGTTGGAGGACTACCCGAGACCAAGTGCAGAGGGTGGCAGAGTGGGGCTGGAGCCAGGCCCTCTGCTCCCGTCACTGGCGGGGGGTGGGGGGTGTCTCTGCTCCGTAGCCCTGCCTTTCCCAGCATCGCTCGGTCCCTGGGGACTCCCGTGTGCCTGTGCGACATTCTGTGCACACAGTGTCTCCACACCGAGGGTCCAGCCGAGCAGGCGGGCCCGGGTTTGACAGGCAGAGCGATGGGCGGGAGGTCGGAGTTGTGACAGCAGGTGTCCCCGGGCAGGGATTAGCAAAGGTGTCACCGACGGGGCTGGGGAAGTTGGGGAAAGGCGCAGCAGAAGCCTGGCCATCTGGGGACTTTGACAGACTAGAGTTTGGATCTCAGCTTTGCCAGTGAGTGGAGTGGCCTTGTGGGCATCACAGAGCCTCCGTTTCCTGGTACCTCATGCCAGGAGGACTAAGTGGGGTGGGTTTCGAGCTCCCCTTCTGGCCCAGATTGCGCGTTCCCCACTCCCAACTTCTGCGGAAGGTGTTTTCCAAGCTGGCCAGAAAGGAGAGAAGATATTTCCATTTCTACTGGCTGCCCTGGTCAGGATGTTAATCTTTTGGATTTGTTTTCAAGCCCATTATCCTTTCCTAGGAGATGGGCATTGTTACACGCGCTTGACAGAGGAGGAGAATGAGGGAGGTGAGGTGACTCGCAAAGGAGTATCAGAGGCAGGTCCTTCCAAGACCCCAGGTCCCCCTGAGGTGCTCTTGTTGCCTTGGTAACGGGGCGGGGCCTGCGGCACATACCTCTAGCTCTGCCCCTCCCCAACCCCAGAGGCCAGCCTGACAGCAGTCCTCTTCCCCAGGCGTCTTCATCATCTGCTGGCTGCCCTTCTTCATCACCCACATCCTGAACATACACTGTGACTGCAGCATCCCGCCCGTCCTGTACAGCGCCTTCACGTGGCTGGGCTACGTCAACAGCGCCGTGAACCCCATCATCTACACGACCTTCAACATCGAGTTCCGCAAGGCCTTCCTGAAGATCCTACACTGCTGACCCTGCTTCCCACCTCCCTGCCCAGAGGCCTCGCCTCGGTCCCTGGGAGCCGTGGGCAGGGCGGCCCAGGACAGCCTCGGCCTCCTCTTCGCCTTCAGGCCCTGCAGTGTTAGCTTGGCTCCACGCCCCTCACTGCCCGCACACCCTCGCTCCGCCAGGGCAGTGCTAGAGAGCCAGGTACAGTGCTAGCCCTCGGGCCGGACCCCTGGCTCAGGGGCAGCTCACAGAGCCCCTGTTCACTTGCAGGCTCTCTCTGCTTGGCACCAAAGACCCAGCCGCCTTCTCTGAACTTCCTCCGGGGCTCTGGGGTTGCCAGGCCGGTGTCAGGGCTCAGAGGCCGTGCCTGCGACAGGGAAGGAGATGGACAATTCACACCCCTCCGAGGCCCGCACCAGGGACGCCAGAGCTCTTGCCAAGGCCCCAGGCTACTTCAGTCCTGGGAAACCCATGTAAATACCGGGTCTGGATGGACCCCAGAGGAGCCCAAGCCAAAAATCTTCACCCCTCTCCTGCCCGACAGAAGCCCCTCCTTCCATCCACAGCAGCAGGTCCTGACCCTACTCCAGCTCCCCACGAGGTCTGCACATCCCTGCGAGGGCGGCCCCGAGGGTCTGTGGGGAGAGGACCCCCACCCCAAGCCCACTCTGCTGCCCCCTGCTGGACGCAGGTACATCCCTCCTGGGGGCAGATGGGCCAGCCGGGGTGGCAGCGAAGGCCGCCTCCAGATTTGCCGGGGGCCTGTGTTGGGGGTCCCTGAGGTCCGTCGGGGGGCTGCCCCTGCCTCACTCTGCCACAAGCCACCTTCCTCTTCTCTTCCTTTTGCCCCTTCACTCTCCCGTTCCCTTTCCCTCCCACCGCCTCCGCCTTAGAGGAGCCCATCGGCTAAGCGGCTGCCGAGTACTGTCGGGTCGGGCTTGGCCCTGCCCTGCCTGAGGGCGGAGGGGAAGCTGCAGCTTGGGGGAGTCCCCGGGCCCCAAACTCTGTAACATCACTACACATGCTCCAGACTAATAAAACTTTGACAAGAGTCACATCCAGGGCCCCTCAGGCAGAGGGGACAGTGTCACCTCCAACCTCCACCTCAAGTGTGGCCGAAGCCTGGTGACTGTGCTGGGATCAGAGCTAGGGTGGCCTCCTGCAGGCCGTTCAGAGGGGGCGGACCCGACCCCTGTCAGACAGGACAGGATCTGGGGGGACAGGAGAGGAGGAGCTTCTCCAGGATGGCCAAGGACAGGACGTGTGTGCCTGCGTGTTTCTCCCTCCATCCCACCTCTCCTTCCAAGTGGACCTGAGTGCGCTCAGCCCTGCTGGGTGGCCCGGACCTTCACCTGTCAGCGAACGTTTCCAGTGGGAATCCTGTCACATACCCAGGGCTCCCCCAGTCACCAGAGCAGCAGGGTCCTACCAGCGGGACGCCACGTTGTCCCCACTTCCCACCTCCTCCTCTCTAGGTCCTGGCCCCTGTGAAGGCCTCATCCTTAGCCCTGCTCTCCCACTGGGACAGAGGAGGAAAAGGTGGCCTTCGAGGTGTGGCTGAGCCTGTCTGTGCTCAGCCCTGGCCCTGTCTCGCATCAGGAACCCCTTATTCTGGGGCAGGCGGGGAGGCAGGGAGGCCCTGAGTGATGTGACCCGGTGGTCCTCCCTCCTCTTGACCTCCAGACCAGCCAGAGCTCCAAGCCTTCCAGAGCTACAACTTGGCACCGTTTCAACAACAGAAATTTGGCTTTTTAAAGATGAAATATAAATCAACCCGGTGAAGGAGGAATATTCTCACCACCTTGGAAATAACAGCAGTGATAACAAACAAGGTGCTGGCACCCACGGGCTCAGGCTCTAGGGAGCTGTCAGGGCATAATTTGCATGCTAAATACAATATTTTTAGCACCAAAGTTTGGAGCACTTAACTTGCCCTGAACACTTAATTACGGACTTTGATCTCCCTGAGCCTGAATGTAGCGCTAAGCCCGAGGAGAGGCTCCTGTCCCCAGAACACCTGGTTCCAGGAGGTGTGCAAAACAGGCTCCTAGTCTAGTTCAGCAACCCAGTGAACTCCTGGGGAAGATATCAGACCCCCAAGGGGGACCTCTCAGCTCTGGTACCCACTCCATAACCAACGCATGCACATGTGTGTGTGTGTGTGTGTGTATGCACACATGCGCGCGCACACACACACAATCTAGGAACACTCTTGAACCTGATGGGAGCTTAAAAGCTCATCATTAGAAATCTCTGGAGGTCACAGAGGTTTATTGGCTGCAGGAATTCCACAGATGAAAAAAGGAGGGAGAGAGAAAGAGAGGAAGGAAGGAAGGAAGGGAGAGAGGAGGGGAGGGAGGGAGGGAAGGCAGCCGAGAGAAGTTTGGAATGAGCGCTGACAGGGAGAAGAGGGGAAGAGGGCAGGCAGGGGCGGGAGGCGGGGCAGGGGAAAGTTGCCCACAGCTGTCACGAAGCTTCAAGTCTTTCTACCAGACAGCAGATTGACAGCTGGAGTGGGCAGGGGGCGGGCTGGGCTCCACCCTGCACCTCTGTGCTTCAGGGGCAAAGGACCCGGTGTGGGACCCAGGAACGTCAAGGTGGAAGGGGGCGGCCCAGGCTCTGGCTCTCTCCCCAGGGGCCCGGATCGCGGTTCCTTTGCCGGGACAGCGAGGGCAGAAGGGAGGCTGAAGCAGGCTGAAGTCCTCTGATTTTTTTTCTCCTCTCTGCCGTTCTCTGGACTTCCGTCTCTGCGCCCATCTTTGTCGGTAGAATGCCTTTTAATCAAAGGATCACTGATCTGCCTTTACAGAAGGTGGAGTCGGCACCCCCTGACCCCCTCCCCCAGACCGCAGCAAGGAAGCACCACGTTAGGGCGGGAGGCTTCCGGGTTCGGCACAGCAGGGCACTTTGCATCCGTCCTCTCCGATGTCCACTTGGGAATGCAAGTCCTCCATGCTCCCGGCCCTCTCGGGCATTAGTCCAACAATCACAGCTCCTGGCTAGGAATGGTGACCACTGCCAAGGGCACTAGATGACAATGACAAGGACACTGGAGGCAGCAGCCCCAGCGTGCTCGGCCTGGAACAAGTAGGCAGGGACTTGGCAAGAAGACTGATGGCAGAGGACTTCCTCAACAGCAGGATGGGAGGTCCCTGAGAGAAGTGACCGCAGACCCTGCTTCCTGGTGGTCTCGGAACAGGGACAGTCAGTTGCCTGCAGCCAGGGTCTCTGAGGACCGACCCGCCTTGGGGGCCTTGTCAGTGTGCCCACCCATCTGGCATCCCTTCCCACACCACTCCTGTCCTGAGGATGTGTGGCCTGGCCCTGTTCCCTACTGCCTGTCTCCCCCAACCCGGGGCCCCAGCGCTCAGGCTGTGCAGTGGCGTTAGCACCCACTATCCATCTATGCAGGGGCCGTGGTGGGCCTCGCCTCATGTGATCTTCTGTCCTCTTCATCACGCCCAGGGATTGGTCCCTATGACCCCAAGTCTGTCATGCAGGAAGGGTGGTGGCCCAGGTGGCAAGGTTGACCTTTCAGCCCAGGTCTTTCAATCCTACATCTTATCTTATTCATTCTTCCCATTCCCTGACCAGCTCTGAGCAAAGTTGGAAGAGACTGACTACTGTGTTCAGAAAAAAAGGAGAGAGAGAAGGAAAAACCATTTGGGACAAGACTTTTAGGACGCTGCCCCTGGGGGGCATGATGGCCATTTGGACTGCCAGAGCAAGGGAGAGTGTGCAGGCAAGTTGGATGCTGAAGGACAGGTGGGACCCAGAGGGCACTGGGAGGAGAGGGGACCAGGAGTGCGAGCAGGAAGGGAGCCGTGGGGTCGGCCTGTGCTTGTGGGCGCGGTGGCGGGACTAGCTGTAGGGCCAGAGGACACAGGCCTGGGGACGCTGGAGCCACATACTGGAGGCTGAACAAGTAGGGAGTTGTGTTCTGTTGGTGCGGGTGGGGGTGGCAGGGGAGGAATGCTCTCGAACAGAGGATGAGAGATGCCATCCATAAGTTCAGGGAGCCCTGGGGATGCTCTGTTGCTCTGCCCACTGGCTGCTCCCCCTCCCCTGCCATGGCTGGAGACCGGCCTCCTCCTCTTCAGCCTGGCCCCTCATCACTCTTTCCTGGAGCTCCATGCCCCAGGTCAGCTTGGGACAGACACACTCTCCCGGTCTCCTCATTTCCTCCCGTGTCTAGGATATCTTTTCAGCCTCAAGGCATTTTCCACTGATCACTGGGGATCCCATGGTGACAATTGCAGTGTGAGGGGCCACAAGTGCCAGGACCGGGGAGGGGCAGACTCCACCAGTTCCCGGAGCCGGCTTGTCCTCTGAGACGTCGCAGAAGCCTGTTTGGACGTCTGCACTGCTGCACTTTAACTCCTGCTGACACAGCTTGCCCAGCCTCCCTGCTCCTTCCAGTTTCCTGGCCTCACAATCAGGGCAAACCCACCAAGGGATGGCTTCTCCCAGCGCAGGAAGCCACCAGGTAGACCTACCCGGGTCATCTGCATTTCTGGGGACAGCCAATAGGTGGCGACATCTCCCAGGGCCCAGGAGCGTCCTTGGGGAGGGACGGATGGTTTAAGCAGCGTTTAGGACCAGGAAGGAGGCTCTAGTCTAGATGAAGGTACCGGGTGCATGGGACAGAAACATGGTGAGAAAGGACAGGACCAGAATGATGGGGAAGAAGCAAAGTAAAGTGAGTCCCAGCACGAGCTGGTAACACGCATCATTTAATTTCATCCTCTTGACAATAAACCTGTTACAAATAAGGAGGCTGAGCCCAGGGAGTCTGGGTAAAGACCCCACCCCAGCTCTGCCAGACTCCAACCTCCTCACAGGCGGGACCCCCTCCTCTGCCACCCCTTCCCTCACCCGACACGCCGCTGAGAGCGTCTTGGGAATGAGTGATTCCTTCTGATTGCATCTGCCCTCAGCTCGGAGTGACAGCAGCTCCCAGTTGCCTCTCATATTGAATCTAAGCTCCAGAATTGAGACGGACATCAAGGTCACCCCAGAGGTGCCCACCCTCCCGTCCCCATCTCTTCCGCTGTCTGCACCTGCACCCCCAAAACGAAAGCCCTTCCTGATCAACCCCGCTCGGCTCGCTAACAGACTGGTTGGGGAGAGGGAGACTGTAGACTGCACCGTCCGCCAGCCACCTGTGGCTGCTTAAAGTTAACCTGTTGAAATGAAAAATTGGGTCCCTCAGTTGCACCAGCCATAGTTCAAATGCTCAGCAACATGTGGAGTTAGCGGCAGACACGGAAGATTTCCATCTTCTCGAAAAGTTCTGTTGGACAGAGCTGATCTAGAATGACCCCTACATTAAGAGTTGGGGTCCCTTAGCCAAGTGAGGAGGAAGGGGGGAGCAGGCTAGTGGAGGGGACAGGAAGGCTCAGTTTGGGACACTGAGTTTAGGGTCTACAGGACCTCCACGTGGAAGTGCCCCATAGGAAATCATGGGTTCCTATCCCCCTCCCCCTCTAGTCTCCCCAAAACAGTTTTGAAATTCACCTAGAGACCTTCTCCTTAGGAATTTCAAGGGCCCCACAACAATCCAATTCTAAACACCCCGAGGAGACCTCTAGAAGGCAGCTGTGTTGAAATGGGACTCAGAGTAGATGCCGTGTGTGTCTGCATGGGTCTGTGTCTGTGTCTGGCTAGGGCTGGCTTGAGAAAGGCAAAGAAGATTCTAGTAGGCAATGAAAAGGCTGTGTTGGCTGGAGCTGGCCTGAAATCACCTCAGTTATCTCTCGGAGGAAGGGAGTAGAGAAAGCAAGGGTCTGAGGATCTCCGCTTAGACCCTGGGATCGTCAGAGTTGAAAAGAACCCTAGGGCATCTCTGTGCGGTCTCTGCCATTTACAGGACAATAGGTGCACGAACATGCAGCCCCACACCCCTTCCCCGGCTCAGGCAGAATCCCACGCTTGGATCTAGACTCAGACCTCAGGGTGCGAGAAGCCACCAGCACCATGCCCCCTCCCTTTCCTCCTGCTCCTGCGTGTTCTAGGAAACACAGAACTCCCAGGGCCATTTGCAACTACAAGTTTTACCCAGGGCTTCATTGCAGGGAGAAGGTGAGGCTGCCCCACGCCCCCAAGTCCTCAGGAGTCTCCCCTCAGCCAACCTGGAGAGGAAAAGACAGCCATCCCTGGGGGTGTGGGTTGAGGGGGTGTCTGCGGTGATGCTAAGGAAAGTCATAGAGAGAAACCACGCAACGCCCCCTGGTGGTTGCTCTCAGTTCTGGCTGCTCTCCAGCTAATACCAGGATCCTGCCCTAGATTCCAGTTTAACTGGTCAAAGGTAGGGCCAAGTATTTAAAAACGCTTTCCTTTCTCCCCACATGCCCACACCTCGCCCAGGAGATCCTAATGTGCAGGCTTGATTTATAACCTCTGTTCCAGGGCACAACTCAACTCAGTGCTGCCCCAGGGCTCTCTGTGACAGCTGGAGGCTGTGGCTTGGTGAGGGGAGTATCCAGGGGCCGTGAGGCTGGCACCAGAGCCCAGGGATCACAGGGTGGGAGACGCAATGCCACCAGCTCTGCTAGAAAGGTCTCAGGCACTCGGCATGTACATGGGGCCACCGGCATCCTCTGCTCTGCCTCTGTCATCCCATGCTCACGCGAAGCTGGTGAGTGATGGCCCCACGCCCAGCCCTCGAGGGTGACACTCAAAGGTGCGCCTGCCAGCTGGCTGGGGTTGTCCCCAGCCAGTGGTTTGGGCAGAGGATTCCTTTTCTCTGACAGCTAACAAAACATCCTTTAGTTGGAGAGTCTGCTCCATCTGCCTGAAGAGGGAGAGAGGAGCAGGATAGGAGCCTGAGGGTGCTGGTCCCCCCACCACAACCTGCAGTCCCGCCCCGCCCCCTCCCAACAGTGGGCCAGCCCTGGCAGGGCCTGAGAGGAAGGAGAAGCCGCTGGCCGCTGAGCCAGGGCTCAGTCACACAGGATGGTGCGAGCAGCCCCAGTCTGCCCCACACCCAGAGGGAGCGAGCTCCCTGCACCACAGGCGAGGAGGAGGTCCCTGCCCTGTGGGCTCCACACAGAGCCCAGATAAACTACCCACCGTGTGACATCACCACCTCGCCCCCTCCCACAACCGCACCTGCCTCCTTCTCGGTGGGAACTCATCCCTATGTATTATACACACACCGCACCACACACACACGCACACGCTCGCACACGGCCCATAGCAATGCCACTGGCCCCAGAGGTCAGTCAATCTCTAAGCAGGGGGCTCAGATCCACGGCTTTATTGACATCAGGGTTTGAAACCTGGCCCGGCACAGCAAAGGCTGGGACAGGGGGACCGAGGACCCGTGTAGGATCCCTCGTGGGCAGTTGGAGCAGATCCTTTCCTCCTCCGTAAGAGACTGGGGGCAGACCCAGGCACCGGGACCAGGGCCACCAGGAAGGTGGTCAGTGTAGTCGCAGGGGCCTGGCTGGGGCTTTCAATGGGAAGTGGAAATTTCCTCCAAACTTTTGCTCCTGGCCATGCACAAAGCACACGCGCCTGGCAGCCCTGAGCAACACCCCCCCTTCCACCACCCAGGGGGCAAGTCACGCAGACATGAGCTGGGAGGGAACAATTCCTTCTCCTCTGTGCCTCCCTCCGATTTCAGAGAGGGTTTCTAGGATGCAAGGGCCCCTGTGAGCTCAGGAGCAAGTGGTTAAAGTTGCCAGGAGCCTTGGGAATAAAGAAGGAACTCACTTTGGGGGCTGGGGTCCAGGTGCAGGAGGAGGAGGCCAGGGGTCTGCTGGAGATGCACACAGAGGAGGAGCTGAAAGGTAAGGGGACCCCTTCCTAGCTACAACTAGTCGAGCTACAACTCAATGTCCCCCTTCCTGGCCCTCCATCACCCAGGAGATCAGGTTCCTGTCTCCTCTCAAGGTCAAAGGGGCAGGTGGCAAGTACAAGAAAGGGGCCCTGTCAGAAGTCCAGCTGCACTTCCCCCAGGAGACCCCAGGTTGTCTAAACTTCCGTCTGGGCTCCAGGCTCAGCCCTGCCCAGAATGGCTAGCGAGGGATCCTTGTCCTCTAGGAAGGTGACAATGCCCTGCTTTTGGCTCCGGAGGGCCAGCTGCAGGGGGGTGCAATCCACCCCATCCTGGGTGTCCAGCCAGGCACCGGCCTTAATCAGCACTCTGAGGATGGCCATATTGCCCGTGAGGGCAGCCAGGTGGGCAGGTGTCCAGCCCACTTTGTTGCTGGCATGCACGTCTGCCTGGCGCTTCAGGAGGTTGGTGACACACAGGAAGGCACCGCTCTGGACCGCCAGGTGAAGAGGTGTCCAGCCTGACTGCTCGGCAGCATTGGGGTCAGCCCCACATTGCAGGAGTACTGACACCACCCCCTCTGCCCCATGGCGAACAGCCAGGTGCAGGGGGGGTCCAGCTCATGCCTCCGGGAGCCCCCACGTCCGCGCGGCTCTCAGCCAGCAGGTGGATGATCTCCAGGTGGCCCTTGTAGGCTGCTAGATGCAGGGCTGTCCAGCCCTGCCGGGTCGGCAGCTCAAGGCTGGCCCCGTACCTGAGCAGCATCTTGCAGATGAGGTGTTTGCCCCTGGCAGCCGCGATGTGCAGCGGGCGGCAGCCGCGATGTGCAGCGGGCTGCAGCCGCTCTGGTCAAGGGCATCGTGGGCCGTCCCACTCTTTAACAGGTGTTGGATGGCCCTCACTTTGCCTTGCTCCACCGCCAGGTGCAGTGGTGTCCTCAGGTTTCTCTGCCCAGCATCCAGCTCGGCCCCCTGCACCGTCAGCAGCTTAACCAGCCTGACGTGGCTGAAGTAGGCAGCCACATGGAGCGGGGTCTTGCCCTCAGCTTCACGCAGGTTGGGGTCAGCCTGACGGGAGACCAGAAGCCGTGACACGTTCTCAAAGTTGTTCTGCGCGGCCAGGTGGAGTGGGGTCCACCCCTCATGCTCCTGGGCGTCCACACGGGCCCCGTGGTCCAGGAGCAGACGAGCGGTGCAGTCATCCCCATTCTGGGCCGCAAAGTGCAGCGGGGCCCAGCCGTCCTCATCCTCCAGGTTGGCGTCGGCGCCGTGCTCCAGGAGCAGGGCGCAGAGGTCGGGCTGCTGATCCTGGGCGGCGATGAGAAGGGGCGTGTAGCCGCAGGCTGTCTGGCAGTCCACATCGACCTCGTGGGCCAGCAGCAGCCTCACCTGCTCCAGGCTGCCCTGCGCCACCAGGAAGTGGAGAGGGGTGACCTTATTCTGGCATAAATGCAGCTGCTTATCACTTGGGACCAGGCTCTCACTGTCTGAGAGCTGCAGGACCTGCTTCAAGTAGTCTGCTAAGTCTGCTGGGAGGAAGATGAGATTGAGAAAAGGACCTCTGACCTATCCAAAGGTCATCCTGGCCATCCCCCTGCCTCCTGGAAGTACCATCCAGAACCAAGACATAGAGGAGGGCAATGTCTTTCTCGATACCCCAGATCTCTACGTGGGCCCCACTGTCCTAGAGAGCTGAGTCTGGCATCTTTACGTACAGATGAGGAAGAGAGAGAGTCTGGGGTGCAAATTCTGACTCCACCCCTTAGCATCATGTGCCCTCTGCCTCTTTAAGCCTCTAGATCCTGATCTGTAAAGGGCACACGAATAATGCCCACCTCACGCCACCACTGGGAGGACAAATCACGTAGGTGAGAACCTCCAGAGGAGCGCTTGGCACAAAGTAAATAAATGCAAGTTGAAGATCAATTTGTGGTGAAGCTTTGGGATCTGAACTCCTCCTGAGGTCATTAAGGATCCACTTCCTCCGGCTCTTCCCAGTGGTACATTAGAATTAAAAGCAACAATCTCCAAAACAGAACAACAAACAAACGAAAATCACTGCCCAGGCCAAACCCCCAGAGACTCTGATTGAATTTTTCTAGGGTGGCTCAGGCAACGTGTATTTTTTTCATTTCCCAAGTAATTCTAATTACGCAGCCGTGGTTGGAAACTGATGCTCCCCGGTCCCTCAGGCCGGGAAGGGAGGAGTCCGGCCTCAAAAGAACACAGACCTGAAGGGGAAGCAAAGCCAGGACCCCCCAGGGCGTGTGCATTTCTGGAACACAGGGCCAAGTGCTGGGAAAGGGACACCTGGACTCCTGATTTGTGATGGGCCTGGGGAAGAGGGCGGGCCAGCGAGGCTGCGGAAAGGATAGGGGTTGATTCCACTTTCTCCTCGCTGTGGGTTCTCTGATTCCAGCTGTGTGCTCGGGACTCACCGCTGTCTGTCAGCTCCTGACCGACCTCCTCACCGACCTGGGGAGGCGGAAGCAGATGTGGAGGGGAGACCAGGTGGGCAGGGTAGCTCTGGTCTGTGCCGTCCTCCACACCTCCCCTCTCTCCGGCACTCTCTGCCACCTGTCAGGACTCCCAGCCCACCCCATCCTCGGAGACCCTCTCCTCTCTCACCTCTGCCACCAGCTGTGTCTAGAGGAAAACCCTGCGCAGGAGATACCCTCCCAGAAAGAGGGGGCCCAGGGCCTTGAGTTCCCCACAGGCCACAGGGAAGGCAGGGGGGCTCCTTGAGTTTAGTTGGGAGCCACACGCTAGCCCATGGCTGGCCCGCAGGTGAGGCTATGGACCGGCGAGCAGGGATGATGCTCGCTGACACCCACGGTGGGAGAGCCTGGGGGAGCCCGGGAGAGCCGCGGTCTCCCTCCGCAGGACCCGCTCTGTTTCATCCCACACATGTAAGCGAAGGCATGTCCTTCTCAGAGGCTCTCGGCTACCACCAGCCCTTAGACCACCTTTGAGCAAATCAGGAAAAGGTGTCCCCGAGTGGCTGCCTGGCTTGGCCCGCGGAGGCTGAACCGGCTCCGGTCCCCACCTGCCCCTCGGCCATGCGGCCTGCGAGGAGGGCACGCCCGTGCGCGCATCCTCAGCGCCTGCCAGAGAGCGGGCGCCGCCCCCACTCACCTGCCGGGGCCCGCGCAGGCGCCGTGTGCAGGACACCTTCCTGGCCAGGGCCTCGCTCTCCGGGTCGGCCACAGCGCTCTGGAGCAGGGACAGCAGCATGTCTGTCTCGATTGTGATGTCTGCTCCACGAAACAGAGAGAGAGCAAAAGAAGTGACAGGCTGGCCAGCAGTTCCCTCCCCGTTTTAAATACGCTAACATGTCCTGGGTCCTCCATCCCAAAGCCCATCCCGGGGCTCGGGGCCATCCGCACATGCGCACCAGAAGGGAAGCGAGCTGGGTCCCAGCCTTGGCTCAGTGGGGCCACATCTGGCAAGTCGTCGACCCTTTGAGGGTCAGACCTTTTCAATAGAATGAGGGGGCAGGGCTAGGCGATCTCTAAGACGCTCACGTTTACACGTATATGTGCGTTTACATAATCCCCGAAGGAGGGGATGACCTTAGGGTCCATCCATCCTGTGATCTCACGGTCTGGGAGCATTTCACAGTGAGGACACTGCAGCTAACTGGAGACCCAGAAGCAGCAGAGCCAGGCCCAGATGCCTTCGGAAAACGAGGGTTTTCTGCTCTACCTCCCAGAGGGGTCTACACTAACCCGAAGAGCCTGGACTGCAGTTCTCTGGCCCCACGGGCCATCCCCCTGCACTGTGGTGCAGAATCTGCCCCAGTGCCATCAGGGCCCTCCCTGCAGAGCTCTCAGGAGTGGCTTGGGGCTTCAGTCATCTCTCCAGGCCCACCAAGATCCCTACCCCACCCCCCTCCCCAGTCCTTGTGTAGGCCAGGCTGATGAAAACCTGAAAACCAAGGCCTCTTCTTGGGGTCCTGGTCCCAGCAGTGCCTCATGAGGTCCACCACCTGCTGGACTTCACCCGGCCACTCATCGGAGGCAGGCTGCGGGGACGCCGCGCACCTGCGGCCACTCGGATGATAATGGTCATCATGTTGAAGCCTGTGACGGGAAGCCCAGGCTGTACGGTGCTGGGGGACAGGGGCGGAGGGGCTGGGCAGGAGGCTGGGGCTCTGAGGATCCTGACAGGGCAGGGCACACAGCAGGGGCTTCATAAATGCGCGGTGAGTTAAGGGTTAAACTACAGGCCGACCTGAGGTTCAGACTTCAGCAGCTGGGTCTCTGGTCCAGCTCCAGCCCCTCCCAGGCCACGCCGGGCCACGCCCCTCGCTGCCAGCCTTTGCTGTCCCAAGGCGGCAGGACTGAGCAGCTGGACTAGTTTACTTTGAACTTCACTAGGTTATCCAAGTTCCCTGACAATCTGTTTGCCTGGCACCTGGGTGGCAGGGCTGGGGGTGGAAGAGGCAGGAAAGAGCACTTGGAAGCCAAGGAATTAGAGGCAGAAAGCGTGGCCTGGGCTGAGTTTTGTCCTGCCTTTCACTGTCACATGAGCTCTAGGAAGTCTAGGGGAGGAAGGATGGGGGGGGGTGAGGACAGGACTCCTGAAAGAGCAGTGTGATTCCCAACACAAACTGCCACCTGCCCCACCCCCACGAGCCCCCACCCTCCCACAGCCCCTTCCAGGACCCCACCTGACAGTGCCACCATCACCTGTTACCTGAGCACGGTTTCTTCTGCGTGAGGAGCTCCCTGATGACAATCCCAAAGCTGCATACAGGGGACAGTAACCCTGAGTGACTTTCTTGGATATCCACGGTCACCCCAGCCAGGGGGGTCCCACGGACCACACAATCCCAGGTTAAAGCCTCTCCAGCCAGAGCCGCCCTCCATCCCTCCTCCTCCCACGTGGGCAGGGTGGGGCCAGACCTCATCCCTGTCCTGCCCTGCCTTCTGGGCCGGTGAAGTCCAGGCAGAGGGTTGACAACAAGCTACTTCCTGGGTGTGTGGCAGGGAGCCCAGCCTCCTCCTCACCTGTACACATCGTATTTGGGCCCCGGGCCCTTGTTAGTCTCCAGGAACATCTCAGGGGGGATGTAGCTCAGTGTGCCCTGCAGAGCTGACCTCTTGATGTATTGTATCCGGGTCGACTGTTCCATCCACTTGGACAGGCCGAAGTCTGAAACCTGGGAGGAAGCCAGAGGTGGCGATGGGGGTGGGGCAAGACAGTCTGGCCTCCAGAAAACTGCCTGGACTTCTCATCCCTGCCCTGTCTTCATTTCCAGTCTAGTGTCTCCACTGAGAGCATGAGCTCTCTCCTGGGGCTACCACATACGACACAATGAACGTGGACAAGTTAGTTATCTTCTCAGAGCCTCAATTGCCTCACCTATAAAATGGAAAAATATGGGTACTTAGGTCCTAGTGCTACTATGAACATGAAATGAGGAAACAGGCAAAAAGCACTCAGAACCGTGCCTGGTGTAGCACGTGGTAGGTGCAGCCATTACCCAGAGGACTGTGGAGACAGCTGCCAGCTTCGGTGAGCTTCCGTTCACCCCACTGCCACGAGCCCTGAAGCACTTACACCATGTCTGTTATCCCGCACTTTGATTATATCCATTGATTCATTCAGACACTGACTGACAATTCACTGAGTGCCAACTAGGCCAGGCACTGGGGACAGGTCTTTGCACCTATGGCTCTCCTAAGTGCTTATTCAAATATAGTCACTAATGAAAAAGTTTCACAAATGGCTATACACTTACAATCGGGGTTAGCCACGTGGAGAGACAGAGGGACAGCTTCGGTGTATAACAGGGGCTTGTAGGGGTGGATCAGGGAAAACCTCCCTGAGGAGGTGCTGTTTAAGCTGAGAGCTGAAAGATGAGTAGGCCTTTGCTAGGGGGAGTGGGGGAACACTGTTCTTGGCAGTGAGAACAGAATGTGCAAAGGTCCTGGGGCAGAAATAAAAGTGTGACGTGTTTTATAGGAACTGAAAAAATGGCCATTGTGATCTTTTTAAAGAATCATCTCATCCTTTACATGCATCCTCGTTTGAAGCAAAGAACGGGACAGACTGGGGTTATTCTACCCACTCTGGAAATGAAAGACTGAGATCCAAAGAGGTTTATTGCAGGCATCCTGATACCCAGTTTCATGCACCAAATTCCAATCTGCTTTAGGTGTGATCCCTGCCTGTAGTATTTGTCCATGAAGGGAGCTGCTTAAAACCCTTGACAGGTCAGTCAGGCGGGTAGATAATCTTGCTCATCGGGAGAAGACTCTGGAGTAAAAGGGGCAGAGAGGTTCACCAGGGACCTTACCTTGACATGCATGTGGCTGTCCAGGAGGATGTTGCCTGGCTTGAGGTCCAGGTGGAGCAGAGGTGGCTTAATGCTGTGGAGGAAGTTCATGGCCAGGCTGGTCTCATGGATGATGCGGAACTTGAGCTGCCAGCAGAGGCTGTGGGTGGGCAGCGTCTTCTCCAGGGAGCCATTGGCCATGAACTCCATCACAATACCCAGGGGCTGCTTGCATACCCCATAGATGGCCACGATGTGCTGAAACTTGATCTTCTCCATTTTGGCTGCTTCTTTAATGAGGCAGTTCACCTCGGAGCTATGGAGGGGCAGGAGCACGAGATGGAAGGAGGTGACCCTTTAATTACAAGTGCAACTAGCAGAACACACAAACTAGGCTTGCTGCCAGGCTGTGCGACCCAGAGAAGCCTCAGGAGCTTGCAAGGCAGTGGAGGAGGAAAGAGGCATGAAAGGATGCTCAGGGGATGCCCAGATGAGGGTCCAGGTGGCCCCAGCAACGAGTCAGCAAGTAGATGAATCTGCAAATTTAAGAGGGAGCCCATTCTATAGAAGTGGCCACAAAAAGCCTACCATTTATTCTGGCTACTTGTCTGTAAGTCTGTCTCCTCCCAGGAGATCGCAAGCCCCTGGAGAACCAATGGCATGCCTCCTACTTCTGTTTTAAAATATCATTTATTGCCATTTTGATTATGAAAGTAATACATATATCTTGTAGAAAAATCTAGGGAATAGAAAAGAAAGTTACATCTTCAGTAATCCAACCTTCCAGAGCTGGCCTCTGTTCATCACTTAGTATATTCTTTCCCAACACATTTCAATACATTTTCTCCCTCCCTTTCATTCCTTTCTTCTCTCCCCCTCGCCATCACATAGTGTGGGCTGTTTTATGACCTGCTGTTCCCTGTTAGTGGAGCATCCTACGTCCTTATTCTCCCAAAGCGAGCTCTGTAGTGGCTGCGTGGTATTCCACTTTAGAGATGAACTTTAATTATCCATCTTTGTCCTCCCCACAGCACATGGCCATGCACAGCACAACGCATCCTTGTGGAACTGAACAGAAGTCAAGACTTACGGGGAAAGCCTTACAAAATAAGCATTTGCAAACCTTTCACTCCTTTCACTATACCTGCCCACGGAACAGTAAATATGCAAATTGTTAGGGGTTGCTCAGGGACTGCGGGGATGAAGGTTAAGGAGAAATGACATTTTTAAAAAGCAAAGTATTTGCAAAGCTGCGTTGGCCCTGCAGTCAGAGGCTGCTGGAAATGTGCTCGCAGGACGTCCCTGGGAAGCCAGCCAGAGATTCTTGACCTCTAGGAAAAAACCTCTGCTCTCCCTCACATCTGGAAGGGTTGGCTAGTCCAGGTTTCTGCTGTTCTCTTATTTACTTCTCTACTGTTTATTTTTTTAAAATACAGTTGAGTTTGTTTTATTTATTTTTTACTTTTGGGGAGTAGGTAATTAGGTTTATTTATTTTTTAATGGAGGTACTGGGGATTGAACTCAGGACCTCATGCATGCTAAGCACACGCTGTACCACTGAGCTATACCCCCATCTTTTACTTTCTTTACCGTTCAAGGGATCTCCCTCTCCCTCTGATATTTTTTTTAAATATTTTTAAATCTTGTCCTTTTGAGTTCACAGGAACTAGAAGACCTGTGTCATGAAGTAGAAAAAGCAAGGGATCTGGGATTGCACTGCTCTGATTTCAAATTCCATTTTCACCATTTATTTTCTGCATGACCCTGAACAAGCAAACTTGCCGGGCCTCAGTTTCTTAACTGTAAAATGGGAACAACAGTAATTTGCACAATTAACCCTTGACACCCAGACTTCTTGAAAACACTTGCTGCATCCATTGTCTCTCTCTTTTCCTCATCTCCCACCACCCCCTTCCATCCAGTTTCTGGTCTTAATACTCCACTGAGCAGCTGTTAGTAAAGTCACCAATGACCCCCACTGTAGCCTACTAGCAATTTCCAGTTCTCGGCTTAGGGTCAGTTCATCTGTGGTTCTTTCGCGGGTTCCCATTCTGTTCCTGGACCAGCGGGCCCAGTCCCAGGCCCTCTTCTTTCCTCCCCTCACTCTGTGCCATCTCTAGGCAATCTCAGAACTTCCAACTGGGTATTCAGCATTTAATGCATCTAAAGCTGAACTCTCCATTCTCCCCTCAATCCTGCTCCTCCCTCAGCCTTCTGCATCCCAGTGAGTGGGGCCTACATCCTTCTAGCCTTCAAAGGTCCTGATGTTATCCTTAATTTCTCCCTTCCTCTCCTTCCCTTGGCGCACCCTATCAGCTCCACCTTCAAAATATAGCAAGAATCCAACCACACATCACGTCACCTCTGTCCACTGGCATCGTGGCCCCAGCCTCCCAATTGGCTTCTTTACTTCTGTCTCTTTTCCTTCACTGGCAGCCAGAGTGATACTCTTAAAACACCAATCAGCGCATGTCACTGTTCTGCTCAGGACCACCCAGTGTTTCTCTTCTCATTCACAGTAAGAGCCGAAGGTCTGACGCTGGCTTATTCGGCCCTGCCTGTCCTGCTCCTAGGTGTAGATTGCTGATCTCGTCCCCTGCTCATCACTCCTTCCCCGACTCTCTTCCTGCTGGAAGGACTTCTAGTTCTTCCTCCATCATGTCAAGGCTATTCCCACCTCAGGGCCTTTGCACATGCTCTTCCCTCTGCCTAGACCACTAAGAGAGCTTAAGAGAGCCACATGGCTTGCTCTTTCTTTGCTTCAAATCTCTATTCTCAAATGGTACCTAGTTAGTAAGGACTTCAAGGCTATAGAAAATAGCAACCCTATTCCAACTCCAACCATCCTTATCCCTCCCAGAAGAGGAGGAGGAAGAAGATGAGGACAAGGAGGAGGAAGAGGATGGTGAGAAGGAAGAGTCTGATGATGAAAAAGATGGAGGAGAAGACGTAGAAAGGAAAGATGATGAAGATGAAGTTAGGGAAGAGGAAGAATTCGGACGTGATGGAGAAGTTGATGAAGATGAAGATGATGAGGATGAAGGGGAGGAATAAAGTGGGAAAGGTGAAAAGAGGAAGAAACAGATGATGAAAGACAGATGATTAAGACCCCAACTAACCTGCAAAAAAACCACACCTTGCTTTATTGGTGTTTATTGGCTGGACTGCTCAAACAGATTTGGTAGCAGTGTTTTCGTTTTTGTTTTTATAAGGTAGCTCTGGTACAAACTCCAGGACACCCACCCAGCTGAAGAGCCAAAGAATAGCGGTTGTGACATTCTGCCTTCCTCCATTTAGTCCCTCTTGGAAATCCACCAGCAAGCTTGGGGACTTCACCCCCCCAAAAGTTAGAAGCTTTGTTAAGTTTTCGTGTAAGACTCTTGCTTTAGCCTGGAGAGCTGTGACTGGTAAGTCGGTCATCTGTGGCTACCAGTTACACTGAAATTGTAACAGCATTTTTTACTTTCTGGACAACAGAGAAGCATTGTAAATAAAATCTTGCCATTTGGAGAGAGGAAAGCCCACAAATTAGTATTTCCAGATCAAATGTTTCTTTGGAAGGTCAGACTACTCAACTCTCCTCTTAGGAATTTTAATCAAGGAAAATGTCAAATGGTTGTAAGGGATATGGATAAAAATATTTGTTTGTTGGTTGGTTTGTTCGTTGTCTGTCTTCCTCCATTAGATTATAAACTCCATGAGGGAAGGAACTTTGCTTTGTTCACTCAGCGCTTAGAATGATTGAATGTCATCGATGTCCTAGCTTCAGTGACCACCTAAAACAAATGACTCACACATTTCTGTATTGTTAGCTCAGTGCTTTACTCTGAAGCCTCCTGGAAAGTCCTTATCGGCTGTTTAAAGGCGCCTAAAACGCCACATGTACAAAAGTGAACTCACAGTCTTTCTCTCCAAACCTGGGCCTTTTTTCATAGTCTATTTATTAATTATCAACAACCTCATTGAACGAACATGAACACCAGTTACGTGCCAGGCACTGAGGACAGAGCAGTGAACAAAACAGAGCCAGATCCTGCTCTCAAGAAATAGACATTCTAGTGGACCCTTTGTTTCTCTGGGCCAGCCAGACACCAAGTATCAGCAAATGTGGTGGGATTGAGACTGGAGCCTCATCTCAATGGGAAGGCAGAGTAGAAGGAAAAAGGTAGTAGGAGGGAAAAGGAAGCACGCCAAGGAGTGGCCATCGTGCGTGTGACAGGACTTGGGAGGCGTCAGAGAGGAAAACAAGGACAGAGACTTCAGCATCCCAGGCTCGACCTGCCAGCAGGGCCTGTGTGAGGGCCGGCGAGTGGCTGGACAGGCTCTCAGGCCAGCAGACGTCTCCCGCAGCCGCCGCAGCCTGCGATGGCTGCCCCGGGGCCACATCGGCCAGCCAGGGGGAGGGTGAGTGCGGTTCCCCCGGGGTCACTGAGCATCCCTGAGCCCAGGGGCACAGCCCCTCAGCAAGCCCGGCGCTGCCTGGCCTGCGAGTTTGGGGCGGAGTAGAGGGTGGCAGAAGGCCTTAGGGAACAGTCCTACCAGGCTGACCCCCAGGAGGAAGGAGGAGCTGGAAAATAGGAGGCGGGACCAGTCTGGGAGGTCGGATGGAACAAAGGCATCTCTGCAGGGTCGTTCCTGCTCACCTTTGACCTCGGTGGATTTCACAAACAGGTTTGATTCCACACACAGGGCCAAGGGTATTTCAGAGACGGAAACAGAGCTGGGCCTGGGGAGCTCAGGCCACTGGACAGAGTGTAGAAACTCTGAGAGGACGATCCTCAGCCTCAACCCGGCCGCCCCTCCCTCAGAAGCTTCCCAGGCTTCGGTTTCCCCTCCATGAAAGGAGTGGGGAGGTCCTGGTGGCGTCAGGCAGGAGGCAGGGGGGCACTTGATGGCGTACTCTGTCCGCCAGCGCTTGGGCCGGGCCTGGAACACCTGGCCGAAGCCGCCGCTCGCCACTCGGCGCCAGTCGCCCTCGAAGTCGTCGCGGGTGAAGACGGGGAGGCTGCCCAGCCGCTGCTCCACGCTCGCGGCCCCTCCAGGCTCCGCGCGCTCCCTGCGCGGCTGCAGCCGCCGCTTCCTGCTCCGCAGGTCCCAGGAGGGTGGGGATGGGGAGGCAGGCGGCCCTCCCTCCTTCCGCGCAAGGAGGAGCGGCTCCTGCCCCGCAGGGCCGGGGAAAACCCAACCTGAGCCCTGAGGCCCCCCCGGCAGCGATGGGGGCTTGGGGCTGAAAGGGGGAACATTCCTCCACAGCATCCCAAGAGACCCCGCCCCGCCCGGCATCCTCCCTCAGTCTCAGCCCGCGATTTCCAACCCCCCAGCCCCAGCTCTCAGCCCTTGAGCCTGGGTAGGTGCTGGGAGAGGAAGTCGTTCCGAATTTGGAAGCAGGAATCTGGCCAGAGAGGTCTGCCCCCTTTGATTTAGTTCTAAGTGGAAGTTGATTCACTTATTCATGCAACTTTTACAAGTTTCTGCAAGGTTCGAGGTTGTGCGAGGCGTCTCTTTGGTGGTGTGGGGGAGCCTGGAAGGGGGACCCTTCCATAGCAAGTACGGAGTAAACAAGTTGTAATGGGGATCTACTGGGCTGACTCTGTTGGCCTGACTGGCTTAAAGCTGTTGTTGGCTTTTTGTTTGTTTCTCTGTCAATCAGTCTCCGCGTGCTAAAGGTCACCAAGGAGGGGTCAGCAAGACCCATGGGGTGAGAGGCTGGACACCTGTCTGCAGGGCGCTCCCCTTTCTGGCACTGCTCTCGGCCCCAGCCTCAGAAGGGTCAGCACACCGGTTCTGGGGATGACCATGGGGAGGTGAGCTCCTTGGCCCAGTTACTGGGGGTGCTTGTTGCCAGGGGCCAGAGATGAGGCTCCAGGAGCCACTCGGGCATGACCAGGGCCCTGTCTGCTGGGAGGAGGGGCAGCCTGAGAGGGGATGACCGCAGGGCAGTGTTGGGGCCGTAGAGGAATCTGGCCGAGGGCTCAGTGCAGACTTGGGGCAAGAGGGGAGAGAAAATGTACCTGCAGAGCAAACGTGGCTGCTGGGCGGATGGGAAGCTGTCCTGGTGGGTGAAGTCAGCCAATGGCAAAGGGAAGGGAGGTGTCCCAGGGTAGCACATCTAGGGAGCCTCCTCTTCCTTTCTCCGGACTCCCTGCTTCCTTCCTCTTTCCTGGCAGCCACTGTGGGAGATCCCTTGGTCCATGTCTGGGGATACAAGTGAGGAGGCAGGAAAGCCTCCTGGTGCTAAGCCAGGTGGGCGGCTAGTGTTGGGGGGGGGGTGCCTCCGGGTCCTTGGTCCATGGAGCTGCCCTCTCATCTGAGAGACCCACAGAGCAGGGAAAATTATCAGTGCCTGAATAGGTGGCCCTTCCAGGGCAGGTGCTACTAAAGGAACTGTCACAAGACAGTGCAGGAAAGTCACTTCTCACCAGTAGCTGGGCAGGTGGATGAAACCCACAGGGAACCCCCGGAGTGACCATCTTCAAGTTTGAGGAGGCCTCCTACCAGAGGAAGACATGCCTTGCCTCTGGCCCTAACCTGTAGAGGCATTCATCCATGACTCTTACCAGACTCCTAGGGAACAGCGTGGGCATGACAGGTGAGCAGGGACCCCAGGTGGGAGAACTTGCTCTTCCGATAACAATTCACGTGCAAACCCCCAGGATGAATGCTGGTGGGCAGAGTAAGGACTGAAGATTGGTCCAGAGACAGTTGCCAATATCGAGCATTAACTTTGTCCCAGGACCAGTGGTTCCTTTGCCTACGTGTACACTTTATAGATGTGGTCTTGTTCAAGTCCATAATAATGCTATGAGGTTAATGTCTACCTCTTTGTAGGGGATGAGGGAACTGGTCTTGAAGACAGTGAGTAGTGAATGGCCACACAGCTAGTAAGCAGGAGCTGAGATTCAAACTGAAGTCTCTTTGGTCCTCGTGGAAAGGGTTGGGCATAAAAGGAGTAAGGAGTCGCCTTTAGAAGATAAGGGGGAAAGGAAGGAACAAGATCCTGCTCCCTGGAAGAGGATGGAGGGGAAAGATACTGCATCCTGAGCAAGAGACGTACCACAAAGACAATGTTAGAGGGAAGCCCCTGGCTTGCTTTGGTTGGAGCAAGACAGGGAACAGGAGAACTGACTGCCCCTGGAGCAGTCCTGCCTGCCCCAGATAAGTCTCAAATGCTCCCCCAGGAATGTTTAGAAGATGGCAGAAGGTGCTATGGTCAGGAATATGAGACCGCAGAGATGTTTCTCACCTCCACTGAGTGGGTGAGCATGGAGAATGGGAAGGTGGCCCACTGGCCCTGAGGAAGGTTGACTCTGGCTCTGACCTTCAACAAGCTCTGACCAGTGAGCTGGGGGAAGTGCCAGGGCTGAATGGCCCAAATCCATTAAAGAAATTCCCCGTGGCCCAGTTACACCTGAAGTGGCTCTCCAGGGAGAGCAAGAAACCAGAAGCTGCCATTGGCCCTCTGCAGAAGCCATCGCAGGAATGCTCAAGAATTGTCCCATGGGAGGAGACACCCAGGGCGCAAGGCCGGCAGCCAGGTTCCTGAATAAAACTACTCTGAATTTCTTTACAGGGTGGCTGGAGGGGCATGAAGGACCCGGGATGTATTACTATTGACCTACCTGTTGAAAAAGCCAAGCTGAGGGTTCAAACAACCCTGAGGCTTCTGAAGAATCTGGCAGAACAGATGTGTGATTTACCTCTAGCAACTGGAGTCGTTAGACTTGGCTCCTGCTGCCCCCTTTGTCTCTCTAAAGTCTGCTTTACAGACTCTCTACTGGGCCAGGACATGAGCCTAGTAGAATTGGGAAAAAGTCTGAGAGAAGTAAGGAGAGGGGCCGTTCCGGAATATAAAGTCACAGAAGCGAAGAGTTCCTGGGATCCCTCATTAATAAGGGTGATGCTTAAAGGTTCAGGAAAGAGCAAGGTCAACCTAGAGGCTCCTGATGTCTTCCCAGTGGTCTGAGTGCAGACGCTCTTAAGTCCTGCCTGCCTGGGAGGTCCACAGCCAGTGGGTGGAGAGGACGGAGCTGGAGAGGAAAGCACCGCCTTCACTGCCCCTCCCACCCACGAACCGGAAAGGGTGTGACCCCCTTCGATCCACGAACCGAAAGGGGTGTGACTATGAGAATGAATCAGGTGGGATAGTCTGACCATGATCCGATCCCACCAGAAAGACCAAGAAACAGGCTCTAACCAATAGGAATTTTGAGGAATTTTGCTCCAAGAGGCTCTGAGTCCTTCCTGTTGACTCTATCAATATATTTTATTTTAGCAGATCAGGGATGGAAATTTTCTGGACTCGGCATTATTAAATGAATTTTATATGTGTGTGATTATTCTGGTGAGGGAGCCTGCCACCCTAGACCAGAGGACCGGCAGTTTAGCTCTGCAGTTCTCGGGAGGATGCTGCAATCCAACGTGAGCCTTTCCCCAGACCGGAATGACAAGCTTTTTGCACACAGGGAAATTCCCCAATCTGTCCCCATTCTCCACCCTGCCAACGTGTCACAGAAGGACACCTGGATGAATTCTGGCAGGCTTAACCTCTGGTAGCTCATGAACTGAGGTGAGGGCAAGGTTGGTCAGGATGAAGGAATGTGTTCAGGAAACTGGGGCATCTGCCCAGGAAGCAAGACTCTCCCAGAGAGAATGGGATAGAATGAAGCAGCAGCAGCAGGGCTTAAATGCAAGAGCACATGAGGCAGGTAGACCTGCGTTCAAACCATGGCTTGTTTCCTTCCACTTATCAGCAGTTGGGCCTTGTCACATGACCAAAACTCTCTGGGTTCCATCTGTGAAATGGGATGATAATAGAAGATTCAATTCAGAAAGTTGTGGTAAGGGTTAACCTTCAAAAATACCCCTAAATGAACACCCATAAGCAAAAAATGAACCAACCTACACCTCACATTATCCAAAAATTAACTCAAAGTGGAATATTGACTTAGATGTAAAATATAAGACTATAGAACTTTTAGGGAGAAGGGTAGATGAACATCTTCTGAACCTAGCATTAGGCACAAAGTTCTTAGGCTTAACACCACCCACAGCCTCCACAAAAGGAAAAACTGAGAAATTGAACTTACTCAAAATTAAAACCTTTCACTGTGTGCAAGATCCTCTGATGAGGAGGAAAAGTCAAGCTGCAGATGAAGAGAAAATATTTGCAAACCACATATTTGATAAAGTGCTAATTTTCTAGAACATACCAAGAAATCTCCAAACTCAACAGTAACAAAAAAATAATAGTAAGCTCTCCCATTAGAAAATGGAGAAAAGATGTGAACAGATGCTTCAATGAAGAGGATATACAGATGGCAAATAAATGCATCAAAAAATGTTAGCACTAGTCATTAAGGAAATGCAAATTGAAACCACAATGAGATGTCACTACACGCCTATGAGATTGACTAAAATTTAAAAAAAAAATGCAGACGAGAATCCCTCATATGTTGCTGGTGGGAATGGAAAATGATAAGGCTGGTGAGATGTACTGAAGGCAGGGCTTTGACTAATTACACTCACCAGGACTTTGCCTGAGGGTGAAGGATATCTCTGGAAGCTGTGCCTTAGAAAGGTCTGTATTAGCTCTATCACATTTGGCTTCTGGAGAAATTTCAGGATTACATAGTTGTAGCGGGGATGTCTCTTTGTCTCTGCTTCTTTGGGCTGGGAAGAAAGCAATGTGTCCCTGAGACTGTCAAAAGCCCTTTTCCACCAGTGAGAGGGAAACGGATATATATGTGCTGGTAAACTTGGATGGAGTATGGAGTTTGGAAAACTGGCACTTAGGGTGTCAAGCAGCTGGAGTCTGGGGTTGGGAAAAGAGAGTCCTCTGGAATTCATCCAGCTCTGAGCTATCCTCTCTCTCCTGGAGGAGTTAACTAGGGGTACCACGAAGAGAAAGGAGCATTAAATCAGGAGTGATTTGAAGTGAAGGAGATGACTTATTGAGGATGAAAACTGAAGCGTCAACTCCTTTCCAGGTATAAGTGGGGGTGGGCATGGAGCGCAAGGGCTGGCTGTCCACAGAAACCAAGACTGGTCTGAGCAAGAGCCTAGGGGCACCTCCAGGTGATAGCATTGAATGATGTTGGAACAGGTAACCGAAGAGAGTCATGAGTCTTTTTTGCCTTGAAATTCAAAAGGGTAAGAGACCCCCTCATCTCCTTGGCCTGGTGATGGAGATTCTGCTCAGGTGGCAGGGCATGGGCGGGGGGGCTAACGGAGCTGTCTTCAGGTCAGGAAGGTGAAGGACGGCACCAGAGCACATTCTCCTGACCCAGCCCTGGATGTAGTCCAAGTTTCATTCTTTCTCCCGCATCTTCTCTCTCTACCCACAGCCCCATGCCCAACCTTGAAATGACTTCCTTCTAGCCTCTTCCAGGAAGGTGTCTCCCACCCCCATGTCCCTTGCTGGGCTAGAAGCCTTACCTCTGTCCCATAAACATCACACTAGGCCCAGTGGTAAGTGATTCCCCGTGTGTCTGCCCTTCTCCCTTGGCCTGGTGCCCCTTGAGAGAAGAAACTGTGTGTCTGTCTTCTGTGAGTGCCCGGCGCTCATCCCAGGGGATTCAGTAAATGGACGCTGTTAGTTACTGCAGTATTTTAGCCCAAACCATTACCACCAGTTGTGGGGTGGAGAGGGGAATGGAAAGTTTAAAGCGGGTGAGAGTAGCCAGACTTCACCCTAGGCTGGTCCTGGTAAGAGTCCCCTAATGCCTTCCCTTGATAAAGTTTAATTATTCAAGCAACAAGTATTTACTGAGCACCTATTATGTGCTGCACTGTTCTACATACTTGGTCTGAGACAGGACAGCAGTATCCAGAAATCTGAGCACCTCCATTTCGCAGAGAAAGCGCCCCAGCCTCCCTCCCGCCACCTCACGCCTCTTGGGATGTGTCTGGCGGATCAGATGGGAAGGTAATCCTCGGCAGCGGGGGGACTCCAGCTGTTACCTGACAGACTGCTGATGGATTAGCAGTGCTTTCAGATAAAACGTTCAAGGGGTTAGAGTTTCGCTTTCCCCTCAGTTTCAGATACTGGGCTGTGGCTTGAGCCCGACAATGAACCTGAGGGGAGGCGGGGAGGGACGGTGGGCAGCGAGGGTCAAGGGGAAGGCTGGCTTCTGGTCCTGGCCCAGCTACGGTTTCCTCGGGGAATTCTGGACAAGATATTGACTCTCTAGGCTCCTCTTTCCTGAGCCTTGGATGGGAAATAATCATAATGCCTACCTGACAGGGGTATTGTGCCCATGAAATGAGAACAGGGACATGAAAACCCTTTAAAGAAGTTAAAAGTGCTTCCCTGTGGGAGGCTTTTATTTCCCTGTCACAGGAAACAGGCTGAGGGCTGAGGGCTCTGCTTGAGACACGAGGATGTCGGGCGGGACTTTGAATGAGGCTCTTTGGCCTACATTTGCTCGGAGGAAACAAGCGGGGGACCATCCTGTTCCATATCCTGTGGATATTAGGAGAGAGAGCAGCATGGCAGCTGCCTCATACTCCTAAGGAGCCAGTGGCTTGGGATCCAGACCAGATAACGTTGCGACTGAGAGGGAAGCCACTGTCTCTGCTGGTGACTCGCCCACATGCTCTTGAGGTCAGAGCCAAGCACACACTCAAGGACGTGCCCTGCAGATGACATAGCCTTGGAGTATGGTTATTAACATCTTCTGTTTATGCCTAATTCATTTTCTCATTCATAGGATTTCTCACAGAATACATCTTCCAGGTCCTTCAACTGAAACTTAAATTCTAGTTGTAGAGAAAAAAAAATAATAAAGACACATAAAAGAATTACATGACAATAAAATATTTAAAAGAGCAGCGCACCACGGCAGGAATTCAGAGGAAGGACTGATAGTGTGGGCTGGAAAGGGCTTTGAGCACATGCATGTGTGCCTGGATGGACCCGGTGCAGACCTTCCACCACTTGCTTGACCCCTCCGTGCCTCAGTTTCCTCTTCTGTAAAGGGAAAATAATTACAGTACCCACCTCATTAGGCAGGATCGGACACCTGGTATGTAATAAAGGGTACCTGCCATTTTTATTATGTCAGGGCTTTGAGGATGTGGAGGGTTTAAAAAAGGGGGAGGAGATCTTTTAAGTGGGAGGAGAAGCAAGAGGATGAGAATGAACAGAAGGATGCAGACAAGACACACTGGGGGGCTGGCCTAAGAGAAAAAAGTGTGTGATGGGGCACCAGGCCACCCAGCAAATCTTCCTCAGGCTTCTGTGAGGTGCTGGAACACCATGGTGAACCCCAAAGATGTGAAACCCGGGGTCAGTGCCGTAACCGAGCAGGACCCTATGGGGCCTTCCCGGGACAGACCTCCCCACCCCTCTGCCATGTCCTTCACCTGCCTCTTGTCTATAGAAAAACTTTAGCTTCCCAGACCTTCCTTGAGTTCCAAAGAATAAATTTAATCAGAGAAGTGAGAAAATGCAGAAAGGAAAGCAATCAGAAAAGACAGGAAAAAAAAAGAAAAAAAAAGAAGACACTAATGAACTTATCTACAAAATAGAAACAGACTCACAGACATAGTAAGCAAACTTATGGTTACTGGTGGGGAAAGGGGGTGGGAAGGGATAAATTGGGAATTCAAGATTTGCAAATATTAGCTACTATATATAAAATAGATTTTTAAAAATTCTGCTGTATAGCACAGAGAACTATTCAATATCTTGTAATAATCGATAATGAAAAAGAACTTGAAAACAAATATACATATGTATCTGTATGACTGAAACATTATTCTGTACACTAGAAATTGACACATTGTAGCTGACTACACTTCGATTAAAAAAATTAGCAAAAGAAAATCAATTCTTATTTTAAAAAAAGTAAAGCAAGACAAAATGATGATAGTTCAGCCATTAAACAAAGTGGAGCACCTTTAGTTCTTCCTCAAGGGGGTAATAGATAGAGAATATATTGATAATATAGATAATTGACAGATAATAGATAATATTCTGAGCCATATCCTTTGAGCTGTTTGGCAGATACTGACATCCCCACCAGATGGAAGAAGTTAACTGCATGCTGCCCACAGGCACGCAGACCCCAGGCCAGTTGGAATCAGAGGGTTGATGGTGTTGACTCCGATTACCTCACCACCAACTAATCAGAAGAATGTCCACAAGCTGATCATGCACCCAATACCCACCGTCCCTCACCCTGTCTTTAAAAACCTTTCCCTGAAAGTCATCAGGGAGGTAGGGTCTTTCGAGCACTAGCTCCTTGCTTGGTGCCCTGGTGCCCCACAGTAAACACTGCACTTTGTCACCACAACCCAGGGGCAGTAGATTGACTTTGCTGAGTGCAGGTGAGCAGACCCATAAGAAGGCCCTAAAATCAAGCCAACTCTAAGGCTCAGGGAGATCACACTGGATGAGTAATGTGCAAAGGCCATGCGAAATTTTGGTAATATGTAAAGGACAATAATAGATACACTGATTTAAAATTGTACCTAAAACATATGAATCATGGTTCTTACTCATGTCCAGTATAAGGAATGTGTATAAATGTTGTCATGGTTCAAGCAAAATAATGTGAGTGATGTATCAGCAAAATTTCAGAAAACTGAAAAAGCTCTGTGCCCTTCCTCCGTCTTTACCCACCCACTCCACCCCCCGCCACACACACACGCAGGGCACACACTCCGCCCAGCACACACCCACAGACAGACGCCCACATGCACACACACCAGGGAAAGAGTTTGCCCTTTATCCCATAGGCAGCTGTGAGAAGATGCCTGAGAGGCACACCACATAATGAAAGCGATGTTTAAGAGGATTATCCTGGCTGCAGTGTGCAGGCTGGTTTAGAAGACGGATTGAGACAGGGAGAGCAGCAAGGAGGCTATTACAGTCATTCAAGTTAACCAAATCCCTTGCCTGTCTTTTCCTTATTCCCCACTCCCCTGCCCCAGTCTTGAGAACGTAGTGCAGAGTTCAGAGAAGTCTAATCCTATTGGACGTACATCTCAACCCTAGATGCTCTCCTGTGCACATCCCTGACCCCACCTTGATTCCCACCAGCCCAGTGCTCCACTTCTGCAGGCCAGTCTCCATCCCGGGTAACACTGGACTTGGAAGCGCCCTTCTCCCTCCCCCACATTCTGGCAGAGCCAGACCCTTCCAATCCTGATACAAATCCTCACATTTAAGAACTCAGGAAAAGAGCACACGTGGCTGGCCAGGCAGGGGACATCTACAGAAGCAGCTGACTCTGATATAATGACAGCGGTGGTGACTACCATTTCCTGGGGGCTTGCTGTGTGCCCAGCATGATGCTGAGAACTTTTCAGAAACCATCTCATTTAATCCTTACCACAAACCTTTGCAGTCAGCATCATAGCTCCCGGACCCTGACTCTTCACAGATGAGGGAACTGAAGGTATGTAATTATAAGAGGTGAAGCTGGGCTTCGAACCCGGGTGTCAGGATGCACACGATGCCTGCCCTCCAACCACTGCATTTGCTGCATCCCAGAGGCTCCCTTGGGTCCCTGCCTTTCTCTGCACCTTGGTTCAGAGGGTTCTCGTACATCGAGGGTAGCTCACCTGGTCTTTTGGAGTCTTGATTTTCTTCTTTGTAAAATGGGGGAGGGTGGCTTGGGCAACACAGTTTTGAGCAGTGAATTATATTTAGCAAATGAAATCAGATGGATTCCAATAGCAGATATTAGATTCGATGGTCCCTGAATTATTTTCAGCTTGGACATTCTAGGAACTTTTGTCCTCATCACCCATTCCAATATTTCTCTCTCTCTTGCCGTGCCTTTGATCTAGGCTAAATCCCTGTTGCATGTGAACTCATCCGTTTTTAAGTGGAAATTCATCTCTCGGCTGCTGAGAGATGAAGTCTGTGTGTGTCTGCATGTGTATGGGTGGACAGTGGCTCCAGGGGACATGAGGGATCTGAATGAGCAGATGGAGCTGTTGAAGATTAAAAGCACAAATGTGAAGTTGAAGACAGACAAGTGACAGGGGGCACGATGCTCAGGCTGAGCAGAATCAGCGCATCTGGCAGACAGCCACACTACTGCGGGGAGGGGAGCCCAGCTTCGGACCTGAGCCGACCCGAGGCTGGGGTGGCTGGCGGTGCACACTTGCAGTCCCTACTCCCACGCTCTGCTGGCACCCGAGGGCCCTCCCCCAACCCCCTTCCTGAGCCAGACCAGAGAAATCGGATCCTGGCCTCAGGGCAAAATCAGACCAAGGGGCAGACTGCCTCCAGGGAGAACCCATTCTTCATTTTGTCTTTTTGAAATTGAGATCAAATTAGAGGTCCAGCAGGCTTCAGATCACAGAAGCCCAGTGCTTCACGGGCACACAGCAGCAGGACTGGGAGCTGTCGCCTGTGTTCTGCTCTGACCCACGCCTCCTTTCCAGGGCACTCAGGGAGGGTGCGGCCCGCAGCCCTGGTGAGGTGGGAAGCCCCATAAAAAAGACTGGCAGGAGCCCCAGGCAGGGCCACTACTTCCCTGCCAGCACCAACCGGTCCCCTGGGCCACCGGCTTTATCTCACTCTTTGCCTCTGAAATGCCTTACTTCTAGGAAAGTGGAACTTCTCCCTAAAATTCTATTGGTTCCTGAGCTAACTCCTGATTGGTCCATTTGTAGTGCTTTATTTGCATGGAGCTCAGTCCTGATAGGTTATTTTTCTCACACCTGATTGGTCCATTTCCCTCACTCCTGATTGGTCCACTTCTACAAATCTTGTTCCTAATCAGTCAACTTTTGTTACACCTTATTTATATATGATGTTGCAAAGTGTAAACTGGCAGCCTATAAAAGCCTGTGTAAACCTACAGACGGGGTCCAGAGCTTGGAGTGTTAACTCCTCTGGGCCCGCTGGGTAATAAACCTGAGTTCACCAACTCTCTGAGTGCCCGGATCCAGGTTGGTGTCACCACTGAGTTGTAACACACTTTTCTGCAACACTGGGGCTTAAGGAGAAAAGAATTACCCCTACCCTGATGACTGGGTACTGGAGGGACAGTCCTTGGAATCAACAGATTCTCTTGATTGTAAACTGAGGTCAAATAGCAAGTGACAGGGAGCATCTGTTTGGGGAGGGGGCTTTGGGGACTTGATCCCAGCACCCATGGCCAGGGCTCCCAGCCAACTGCACACTGGGTCCTGCGGATGTAAATGCAGCCTGGTCTCAGGCCTTGGAAGGCAAGGAGGCCCCGTCACGCTGGGGTGAGCCCTGCTCTGAACCCCACCACACCCAGGCGTGGGGCCTGCAGACCTCACAGCCTCAGAGGTAGCATGGGAGGCTGGCGGCAGCTGGGTCTCAGGGGATCCTATTTGCCCTCAGGCAGAGGAGGGAGGGAAAGGCAAACATAAGGGCCACGTAACTTTTTGCCTCAGCTGAGATGGCTAACCTAGTGGGGTGGGCGATTGGTGAGTGCGGGAGGGGGCAGAGGATGAGATCATGGTCATTTTTGGCTTCAAAATAACAGACACTCTTAAATAAATGCCTTCTATTTTCCAGTCATCTGTTCCAGGCACTGCATACATGTTCTATCCAAACCCAAGAACTCTGGAGGTAGGGATGGTTGCTCCCATTTTACAGAGAGGAAACTGAGGCTCCGGGAAGCTAGGTAACTTTCCCTCAAGCCACGTTTAGCAAGTGAAGGCGTTATTTTACACACAGAAGGATTTAAAATCCAGGCTGGGGGCAAATTCCGACTCTTCAACCTACCTGCTATGTGATCCCAGGTAAGAAGTACTTATTGCCTTTACATCTTAGTTTCCTTCCCCATAAAGTGGAGATAACACCCACCTCACAGGGCCTTTGTGAGGCTTAAATGGGTCGAATCTTTAGACACTTGTTACAATGCCCGGCGCAGAATGAATGCTCTACGGGTGACTTATTTATTCTCTCTCTACAGGCTGGGCAGTCGCCTTGGGAAAAGGAATGACTTGTAAATGTTTTCTTCACCTCCAATTACTCTCTCCTCTTATGGGGATTTCTGAAGTGCCCGTATTTTCAAGGCATTTAGAAAAGGAGACTTTTTGCTGACAAAATCATGGAGGATTAAACGCCATCTGGTCTTAGCACACTTCAGGTGGTAATGTCTTCCTCGGTTCTCCAAACTGGGAAGCTCTTGTTCTAACAAATCTTCAGGGAAGTGCCTACAATAGCACATCCTGCCTGGTTGCCACATGTCCTGCCTCTTCTCGTCATTTCCTCCTCCCAGCATCTAACCTCCATCCTGCCTGGCTTCCCACTAGAACCACCGGCACCTCCTAGTCTAGGACAGCTGTTTACCACCCATGACCTGGCACCTCTGCTGTGGCTTCGAGGTGGTTATTAAGTTCCATCTCGGTCATGTCTCTTTAGGATGGACAATCCCACTGCCGGTGGGCCCAGCAGACCACCTTTCTGGAAGAAGCCGTGATCCTGAGGGTGGTTAGGACGGCGCTAGCGGCTCTTGGCACAGGGAGATGAGCCCCTTCCTCAGCATGTAGACAGTCTTCCCCAGGCTGCCTGGGAGCCCTGTGTGGTAGTGTGTGTTGGAGGCGATCAGACTAGGGAGGGTGGGCTCCACACTAGAGATGGAGACACTGGGGTGTAAAACATCTCTCTCCACCTGCCAGAGGAGCGCACTTCTCGGGTGCAGCCAGCCCCTCCTTCAAAGCAGAGAGACGATTGCTCTTGGCAGGCTCTCTGAGGCAAAGATAATAATATAATTTGACTCTCCCCACCCTTCAGGGAAGAGATTACACATATAATAGCCATTTTCAAGAACCTGGAAGGAGGAGGCACCCGAACTTCACATCAGAGGAGACAAGTCTGCTGGTTATGTACATAGGCAGCCTTTCCCGTTTTGAAAGCTCCACTGAATTCTCTCCGAAAACAGCAAATTTTGCAGCCTCTAATTTTCTTCTCTGTGTTGTGTTTAGCATCAAGCCTAAGAGATCCCTGTGCCGTTCAGTCACCTCTTGAAGTGTGTTTGTTTGCAGGATGGCACTGAGTGGGCAGGTCCCAGCCTCTGTAATGTGGCCTGTCACTTGCCTGCCACCCGGGGACAGTGCCAAGGCACCGTCACCACGTACTCCAGTGAGCTTTCTCCAGCCCCATGCGGTGCGCTGGTCCCAGAGTGAGACTCTCAGGGTTACTGACTTCCCTCCGGCCCCTCGAAGAACCAAGTATCTGTCTTGGTTCCAGGAGCAGGATTCTTAATGCCAGCCAAGGGCTCTCTCTCTTTGTGAAGAACCATTTGTTTGGGTGTGTTGAACAAACTCTCTCAGGAGGAGGACGATTTCCTGTCTTTCCTACGTGGCCCAGAAAACGTCCAAGCTCTGATTGCTTAAAGGTCACATGCTTACCCTTTCCCAGGCCCCCCAAATGTAACTCAACTGACGTCAGAGTCAGCGCCCTCAGTCTCAGGATGGAGCCTGGAAATCTCTTACATCTGTGCAGCACTTTGCAATTCCTAGTGCCTTTCCTTCCAGAACTTCATTTAATCTTCACAGCAATATTGGAGCTAGGTTGGACAGGTATTTGTCTAGCTTTTCCAAAAGCAGCAGCCAAAAGCTCAGAGAGGTTAAGAGATTTAGCCAAAGTCACACAGCTGCCAGCTAGCAGGGTAGGACCCTAAGTCTTTAGAACTTTGGTCTGAGATTCTTGGCATTCACTACACCGTGCAGGTCCTGCCTCACCCCGAAACAGCCACGTGATTGTTCTGAAAATTGGAACAGCAGGGGCACTTCCTGGACTTTTTTCCTTAGGGACTTGGAGTCCAGTGGTGACCCTGTCAGTTTCAGAGTGGACTTGGGGCAACTGTAAGGGAGCAGTGCCTTTTGGGGATGGGGGTGGGAGACAAAGGTGGGCTAGGGAAATAAATATTTCTGTGTTTGTAAGAGTGCAGCGCAGAAACAGATTCCCCCTTCCCGCTTTGGCACATTAAGCAGAAAACAATCTAAGGGATAGGGTGTCACCACATCCTTACATGGTGGGGAGGAAGGTACCAGGAGGCACTTCCCGGAATGATTCCCCTGGATCCGACAGAACCCCCTGCCAGGGAAGCCACCCCCCCCCCCCGCTCCACCCACTGAGTTCCAGACCACATGCCACAGAGGTGGGCCAGGCCTGGGGAGGCTGCCACCACCGCCGACGCCACTGCAGCTGTCCCTTGGCACGTAAGAGCTGGAAAGCGGAGGCTGAAATGCCACTGTTGAGAACCCTGATGCTTCTGGCATGTTGCCGGCAGGAAACAGCAGAGGGTCAGGCAGGGTGTTAAGTAGGCAGAATCTAGTTCCCGTCGAGAACCGTGGCTTACAAGAGAGTCTGGGGAATGTGGCTTTTTGTTTGCTGGTGTCCAGCCACTGCAGAGCAGGAAGGGATGCTGGAAGTGAGGTGGGAAGCCCTATAAAAAAAAAGACCGGCAGGACCCCCAGGCAGGGCCACTACTCTCCGGCCAGCACCATCCGGTTCCCTGGCCTGGAGGCTCTATCTCACTTTCTGCCTCTGAAACGCCTTACTTCTAGGAAAGTGGAACTTACCCCTAAAATTCTGTTGGTTCCCTGAGCTCACTTCTGATTGGTCCATTTGTAGTACTTCATTTGCACGGAGCTCACTCCTGATTGGTTATTTCTCTCCCTCCTGATTGGTCCATTTCTACAAAGCTTGTTCCTAATCAGTCAACTTTTGTTACACCTTATTTATATATGATGTTGCAAAGTGTAAACTGACAGCCTATAAAAGCCTGTGTAAACCTACAGCTGGGGTCCAGAACTTGGAGTGTTAACTCCTCTGGGCCCACTGGCATAACAAACCTGAGTTCTCCAACTCTCCGAGTGCTGCTTGGTCTCTCGCCCGGATCCAGGTTGCTGTCACAACTGAGCTGTAACACTGAGCTGTAACACATCTTTTCTGCAACAGAAGGAGGCCACGAGGGTCGCTGAGCAAGCCGGGGCAGTCCCCACATGGTAGCTGGCCTGATGGCCACTCTCTTATTACCAACGGAAACCCACAGGCAAGCACGCTGAAAAATCAATACTCATGACTGGCGTGGATATTCCAGAAGTCTTTATCAGCACAGGAACAACCCAGAGCGTACAGCTGTGTGTCTGCCAAACACTCACAGCCACCACGTCTCTCAGGAATCATTCATATACTTCATGGTGGAGCTGAGAATTTCCATCCCGTGAAGCTCTCTCAGGAGAGTGGTAAACCTGTCACAAGCAGAACACAGACTCCAGGACATAAGTGCCAGGGTGCAGACATCTGGGCCCAGAGGCATCCCCGTCTCAGGGAGAAGCCCCCTTGGGCAGCAGCTACAGCCCTGGGGAGGCCCAAAGGTCAAAGCGGGGAGGCCCACAGAACACAGCAGCACTCTGTGTGAGCGGCAGTGATCTGAGGGGCCTTGCTCTCAGGAACCCGAAACCCCCGGTAGGCTGCCACCGGCAGCCCATCCCAGCTAGCGTGCTTTGCTGTCTGTATGAGAAAGGTTTTGTCCATTCCTTCTGTTTGAACAATCAGACAGAACTTGAAAGGACCTAAGATGTCATCCAGGCCAACCCTCTGATTCTACAGAGGAGGGACCAGAGGGTGAGCCTGTAAGAGAAGGAAGCAGGCAGGCCAGAGCCCCTCCCCGTCCACGGAAGGCACCCCATCCTGTGCCGGGGCTCCACGCTCAGCCACAGGTGGGCACCTTCCAGGAGCATGAGGACCAGGTGTTCCAACACATCAGATGGGGCCACAGCGGAGCAGAAGTCTGAGCTGACGGAGGGGCGACATACCCAGTCAGAGTGAAGCCTTCTGCTGGGGCTGGACGGGTGGTCTTAATCGTGCCACTCCCCGTCTCTCCTGTTTCCTCCAGCACGAGAACTTATCCTCACAGGACATTCTCCCATATGCTTAGGCCCCAGGCAATAAGAAAAAAAAAAAAAAAGAAGAAGCAGGGGTGGGGGTGTCTAACTGTTTCTGGGAAAACAGTGAGAGAAAGGAGGGAGAGAGAAGTGGAGATGGTGTGAGAGGGAGAGGAAGGAGGAGGAGGAAGGAGAGAAAGAGGAGAGAAATGGAGGAGATGGTGGGAGTGGACTGGAGAGAAGATGATGGCTATTGGTGTCTTGAAAGATCCCTGTCTCATAAAAGCGTCCCCAGTCCAGCTGCAGCCTAATAGCTCCCTAGTGCCCCCGGGGGACTTCCTCCAGAGAAGTAGCTGGGTTCCCCGCGGGTTCCGAGAGGCACAGAGTCCAGCCCCGCGCACCTGGGCTCGGCCGTGCACAGCTTCCCCAGGGCGATGCCCGCGTTGAGCTGGACATCCGTCTTTTGCGCATCGCTGCCCGCCAGCTTCAGCAAGACCTGCACAATGTCCGTATTCAGCAGGGAGGAGGCTGCCAGTGGCACCTCCATGCAGTTCCCCAGGCAGAGGGCAGCGTTGCCCACCACAATCTCATCCTCTGAGTCGAGCAGCTTCATCAGAATGCTGAGCTCTGCAGGGAGAAGGAGAACAAACATCAGTGCCCCCAGATCCCAAGCAGGAGGCTGGGACTGGAATGTGGAGGACACAGAGGGGTGGCAGGGGACGGATGTGTCACCCATTTGGCAAATCCCTATTGAGATCTGAGAAGCTCTGTGGCTCCTGGCCGTGTCTCTGATGGACCTCAGGAGCCCGGAGCGGTGCCCAGTATGACTCAGATCTTGGGGGGAATGCAGGCTATGGATCAGATAGGTCCCTCTGAAGTCCCCGTTCATAACCTCTGCGGGCCACTCAACAGCCCCTGAGTGGAGGGCCACAGGCCTGCACCCTGTACCTGCAGGGCCAGGAACAGGCCCCACAGGAAGGGTTCCTGCTCCCCACTCAGTGGGGCCTGACTCAGTGCAGTCCTGTGTGGCCCAGAAGAGATGTGAACTAGAACATTAGTTAGCAGGACCCAGATGACAGCAGCCAGCTTCAGTGATTGGACTAAAGCTATTAGTCCAAGGACTTTGATATTCTCCTCAGTCACAAAGGTTAAAGGTGCTTCCCCTGGGAAGGAAGAGGACCCGTGCTGGGTCAGTCTCAGCAGAAGGCTTTACAGTCTCAACTTACTGTTAGAAGAGGGGAGGTAGCTCCCAGCCTCAACTCCGTTATCTTTGAGCCGTTTCACAGCTGAGTCTCCACCCAGCGTGGACATGCTACCCGTGTGTGGCTGAAGGCTAATTAAAAGCTTCCAGAGCTGGAGGTGAGATGACATCTTGCTGGTACACACTGCCGGAGTCTGGGAGGGGTTAACTGTCATCCTCAGTCTCTCCGCCCTCCTCCCCCCGCAGTTCCCTTCAAGGATGGATTAACCTCTGGGTTAATGTGGGCTCCACTTCATGAAGCCATCACTTACTTTTATCCAATCTTATCACTTCTTCTCGAGCTTCATGATAACTATTGGTGCAGATGGCGAGTATCTTGACAGCATAACGTGATGCAGTCTGGCCTCCCGCCTAGATTTCAGAATGAAGTTAGAAAAATAGAATCAATCCCACGGCTGTTCGTGGCTGGAAACCACAGCGAGCAGCTGTGATTGTGCTCATGTCTTCCCAAACAAAGAGCTGCTCCACTGAGAATGGTGTGTGCCTCGCAGCGAGCCGGCCTGGGCCCTGCTGGGATGCAGTGTCACTCACCTCCTCCCTAACACGGCCGGCACCCCCGCTATGAATGGAGGTCTGTCATGTACACCTGAGTAATCACCTGCCGAAGGCTCCAGAGTGAGTGGTTGAGAAGAGAACTGTGCTGTCGACTGGCAGATCTAGCGAGAAGGGAGAAGGCCCTCCCATGTCATTTCACTATTTGAGAATGAGGGCTGACTTGCTAAGGCTGTCAGGCTGACAGGCCGGCATGGAGGACATCACGAATCTAGATGTTTTAAGAGGTGACAACTGTCAAATCATAACCCTTAAAAATCACCCTATGCGGGGGCTTTAAAAATGCATGTGTGCGTGAATGCATGCATGATGCTCACGTGTGTGCATGTGATCGGCTCCGGTGGGTGTGTGGGTGTGCAAGTTACACAGAGTGAAGGATGGGGCAGCCTAAACGCACACCCACTATCCCAGCCCCTCAGGACTGCACCTGTCCCCACAGCAGCCCCTCACAGAGCACACTTCCTGGAGCCACTGGGGTCTTATGAATAAGTCTCCCAGGGGGGTCAGCACACTCACGTGGGTGAGTGAACCTCACTGGGCACGTGCATCACGGGTGGGATCCAGAGATGAAATCTAATAACTCACCCCTCCCTTCAGGAGAATCTAGTTAACTCTTGTACTAACTCACATAGATTCATCACACTGGAAAATCTGAACATACTTCTGGCATGTGGTTACTCTGAAACCTGCACATCTCGTAAGTGGAGCTACATCCAACCTTCTCCAAGTAACTGGATATAGCATCGTGAGCAAGAAAACACGAGCAAAACCAGGGCCTGAGAAACCTTGCTGAAAACCACTCAGACCATCTGTTTTTTTGTGGAAGTATAGTTGATTTACAATGTTGTGTTAGTTTCTGGTATACAGGATAGTGATTCAGTTTGACATATATATATTCCTTTTCATATTCTTTTTCATTCTAGGCCATTACAAGCTATTGAATACAGTTCCCTGTGCTACACAGTAAGGCCTTGTTGTTTATCTATTTTATATATAGTAGTTGGTATCTGCAAATCTTGAACTTCCAATTTATCCCTCCCCCTAGTAACTGTGAATTTGTTTTCTATGTCTGTGAGTCTGTCTCTGTTTTGTAAATTAATTAATTTGCATCTTTTCTTTAGATACACATATAAGTGATAACATATGGTATTTTTCTTTCTCTTTCTGGTTTACTTCACTTAGTGTTGACGATCTCCAGGTCCACCCATGTTGCTCAAATGGCATTATTTTATTCTTTTTTATGGCTGAGTAGTATTCCATTGTGTGTGTGTGTGTGTGTGTGTGTGTGTGTGTGTGTGTGTGTGTGTATACACACACCACATCTTCTTTATCCAATCACCAGGCCATCTTTTTTGAGGACAGGGGCCATATATCTTTAAGTTAGGCTTGAATGGTCAGCGGTCTTTATGTACTATATCTAATGAACAATTTACTGATTTCTTCAGTGATCTTATGTGGCTGTTCAGAGAACAGTCTGGGTGGACAGTCAGAAGGGAATCCCCGTTCGAGAAGTTTAGGATCTAGTAGAGGTGAAATGGCAGCACTTTAACTGAATGAAACCCTCCTTAATTCTGTTCCCCCAATAAAATGACACTCTTGTAAATTCAGTGACATTAATTTACCTTCAGGAACTTAATCATCTTCTTCACCACTCCTGCCCTTAGAGCCTCCTCAACGATTTTCAAGGAGAAAGAAAGGGTACGACTGAGAACACCGGCAGCTCTCTGAGGGAAGCAGAAAGGAAGGGATGAGTAAAGGTTCTAAAGAAGGGGAGAGGCAAGACAGGGGGAGGGGCAGGATGGGGGAGGGGCAAGAAGAGGGAGGGGCAAGATGGGGGAGGGGATTAAGGGGTACAAACTACTATGCGTAAAATAAATAAGCTACAAGGATATACTGTACACCACAGAGAATACAGCTAATGTTTTAGAATAGCTATGAACAGAGCATACATAGCCTTAAAAATTATGAATCACTACATTGTACACCTGAAACTTACATAACACCGTACATCAACTATACCTCAATAAAATTTGTTTCCCTTAAAATGCTGACCTATAAAGTTAACAGACAATTTGGTGAGGCAAAAACAAAATCACCAGCATTCAGGTTCCCAGGAACCTGAAACCTATCATACCTTCCCGGAGCCCAGGTTAAGTGCCTTTGCCTGAGAAGTCTCAACTGACTTCAGGGAAGTTGTGGGCATGCTAGCCGCAAACATAACACCTTTTTACACCCCTGGAACCAGTCCCTAGTCTGCGATCCTTGAAGGGCTGGTTTCCCAGATCGGCCCTGGGTGTGACGCCAATTGTTTCTTTAGGGTTAGGGCCCTGATCTAACAGGCAGAAGAGCTGGGGTGACTCCTAATGTGAGTGAAGGACACATCCCATGAGGCTGGCAAATAGTCTCTTGAATCAGATCAGCACTCTCCCCCCATACATCATGCCAACCACCGGCATTTCTCAGTTTGCTCATCCAAATGTCAGGAACAGAAGTAAGAAAGCCATTGCAGCGTGGATCTCCAAGGGGGCTACCACCATCATGCAGCAACAGCTTCCAGCACCACTGGCTTCAAAATAGGGGCCTGGCTTTGTTGACTATGGAAACGACATTCTACATCAAATCATCTGGCCTGTCCAATTGCACAGGGATGACAAATCAGATAGATTACCTTGCATAAATTGTTAAGCTCCACATCTTACAGAAAAGGGGTTCTTAATGGGACTTCTGGACTCTAGGGGGTCCACAGATGGGCACGGGGGGGGGGGAGGGGGAATCACCAAATCCCCTGAAACTGTAGGCAAATTCTGTATTTATGCGCTTATGGACATCATTCTGAGGAGTGCGTCTGCCTCCTGAGTCGGAGAGTCAGCAGAATCTCAAAGGTGTGGCAACTTCAAAAGGGTAAGGTGCACTGATATTCAAACCAAACAGCGAGAACAACAAAGGAAGCTGTTTCTGGATTTCCCTGGGAGAAGCTTACTGTCAGGATGCCTCCATCCTGGCCGTTCAGTAGAGACAGGCACTTCCGGCTCACCTGCACGGCCCAAACCTGCGGTGACAGGGAGAGGGAGAAGGCGTCCGATGGCCCTGGGGGTCTGGGTGCCCACGTAGACCTGACCACCCACCCCTCCCTCCTTCTCGTCACCCCACGTCTGCCTACATTTCCTTCACAACATCTTCTTCCATTGCTCTCATTTCTTTCCCACGTCCGTCTCCCCTAACAACAGGGCGACACCTTAAGAGAGGGAACTACATCGTGTTTGACTTTGTAAACGCAGAAACTAGCACTGTGCTCAGCACCCTGGACACTCAGCTGGTTTTCGGAATGAACAACTGATGGAGTGACTCATCCACGCCTCAGCGGAGCCGAGGGACAGAGCGTCCGCCCAGCTCTCCCCGCTCCACTGCCAGGGTCTGAGGCCACGTGCTTCTGGTCTCATGGCGATGAGGACAGGTCTAGGCAATAGAATTCGTTCAGGTAGGAAGGAAAGGATGCGGTACCTCAGAGACAACGGGCGACTGAAGACACAAGTTCATCAGGAGCCCCAGAAGGGTATATATGACCTCTCTGAACAGGTCCACATCCTCCTCACACTTGGCCTTTGGAAACAAAACAAGGTGATCAATGTTCTTCCTGCCTTGCAGCTTTTCACGGTCACCTGTTTCCCTTGGCGATGGTCTCAGCATTACCCACACTCCCTAAATTGTCAGCGTCATGAACCTTCCAAGTGATGCTGGAAGATCAGACACAGGTTCTGTGAGTTGGCGTCAGTACAGGAGACCCGCACGGAGTCCCTGGTGCCTTTGCCACATGGCTCTGGCTTGGCGGGTCCTGTGTTCAAGCCGCAGAGTGAGCTGCTGAAATGAACGGACCAGCCAGCTCCTCCGGAAACCCTTCAAACCTCTCCAGGTGGAGGAGACTTGATCTGGAGGCCTCTTTAAGGCCAGGTGCCCATCAAACCAAAGGGATAAGCCATTGGCCCCAGCACCCTCAAACAGAAATTTTGGAAAAGCCAGAGAATTAAGAAGCCAATTCTCCCAAAGCAGGGAAAAGACCAATCCTGAATGGAAAAGCTAAAATACCAAGATGTCCAAGCAGGCGTCCCCAAATTCTTCAGAGGCAGACATCTGTCTTCGGGTGGCAGCCTCAGCACTGAGGTTTCCCATGATGGCAATGCACTGGCAGAGAGCGGAGGTGTCGGTGACCCTGGGATCTCGCTTCTGAAAGGAAAGGAAGAGAAAGTGAGCCTGCAGAGAGCAGGGCAAATGATGGCAGGGGGTCTCCAGGGGAATCCCACCCTCACCCTCATGTCTAGGAACCAGGTCACATCACACGGGGCATCAGTGGGGTCACGCTGGCAACAGGAGGGAGGCACACAGAGGGGAGGACCCCAAAGCACCCTGGCCTGGAATAGGGAGGCCTGGGGCTTAATCCCAGCCATGCCACCAACCAGCTGGGAGCACCGGGGCAGGTCCTGTCCCTTCTCAGAAGCTCCCCTTCTGCATCTGTGAAATACTGGGGTGTGGCTATGCTCTCTAAGGTCCCCTGAAACTTCTGCGGCTCACTGGGGACAGGGTATAGTCACAGCCTGCTCTTCTAGAGAATCTCCTCCGTCATCACCCCTTGCAATGTTATCCCTCATCAGCTCAAATCACCATACTTGCCTTCCTGACCGGGAAGGCTTCCACGCAGGGGACAAGGCTGCATGTGGTGCAAATGACAGGGACTGGGTCAGAAGGGGACTGATGGCGACAGATCGACTGTGCTTTCACCTAACGGCCCACATATGGTGTTTCTCCCCTGAGATCAGCTCTGTCCATATGCCATCTCCACCTGTCCCGACTGCAGTTGTTTTAATACCCAAGACTTGTGTAAATTCCAGCTGTGAATAAATCATTAATAAACCCGAGAGGCAACAGGCATTCTGCAGAGTAAACTGTTTAGACAGTCCCGCTCGGGCTCCCGAGAGGGTCTGTCACCGGTGATAAAACGCGGGTTTGCTCACCAGAACGCCCGTCAGTGCCGGGAGAGCTCCTGGGAGGCTGGCCTGGAACCAGACTTGGAATCTGTCGAGACAACATCCGGCATGATTCATTTCTACATGTGCTAACTATAACATAAGTACAGTGTCTCAGGTAATGGAGCAGACATATCCTGGACCCATGTGGTTTGCCCGCGCGTGGCTGATTCATTTGGAACCAAAAAAGAATGTCACTGGGTAGGAAATGTGACTTTCACTTTTCCAAGCCTGGAAACTTGCCTTTGATGTTAAACATCGGGTCTCAGAGGGCAGCTGTCTTAGGCAGAAGCTGCTGGAATCTCCAGGTCTCTGCCGATCTGACTTAGCACCACCCCTGCCCTCCTCTTGCTCTGAGTCTACACACTGTGCGCCGTGCAAACAGGAGACATGGTGGAAGCATGTTTACATGTCACAGCCGTGAGGAGGGCCCTGAGGCACACACACTCCACCTGCCAGAGGGGCCAGTACACATTCCCAGCCCGTGCCAACGATCCGTCTACAGGCACAAGCAGCTCTCTCTCATTGTATGACTCTTTCTAAGTAAGATGCCCTAAAGCTGGTGAAGAAATTAAAAAAAAACAAACAAGATGCACTAAAAAAAAGAAACAAACTTGAGAGTTATAAAAATCGAAGACCTGTACCGTCATTCCCAGCAGCAGCTTAGCAAAGGAAAAAAAAACCCAAAAAAACAGAGGGGATGGTTCCCCATGATGCCACTGGCAGCCTAACAAGATGTTCATCCTTACTGTCTCCTCTCCCCACGTCTCTCTCTCTCATTTATTCAACGTTCATCTGCCAGGCAGCTCCTGTCAGACACTGATTAGGGGAAGGAGCTTCTCCAGCACACAGCGGGCTTGCCCACTGGGACAGGTTCCGTTCTAAGGTACATTACTGCTTCCAATCTCGTGGAGGGCTGGTCCCCCTGCACCCGGAGGGACTGGATGGGAGCGGCTGACCACCGCCCCGGAAGACATCCGTTCTCCTACTCAGTGAAGTTTGTGATGCTCGGGTGGCCAAGCCCCCCGTGTGCTGCACGGTATAGAAGATCAGACGGTTCGACAAAGGTCGAAGAAAATACATCAATATCTGGAAAGAAAAATTACCTCTCATCCTGAGCCAAGCCTGTGAGCAGTCCCATGGCTGAGCTGGCCTTCTTATCTGAGAAATCAAGAAATGACACCAGGGCTTCCAACAACCTGCAAAAATCCATAACACCCTCAGAGAGGGCTGACCTCCAGCTGATAGCATCCCCAACACGGAGGCTTTGCATGGAGACAGGGGAGGAGTCGGCACCTTGATGAAATAAGATGAGAGGGTGGCCTTGCCACACCCACCCCCCAGGAAGCCCAGCTCCCTGTCCACCCCAGTGAGGCAGACACTCTCCCTTGGGACCGGCTCTACCACTTAATGGGAGGTCCCGGGGGGTGAACAGTTTTAACCAAAGTTCATTGATGCTGACGTGGGAGGAACCTCTGGTGCCTCTGCCGCGAGACTCTGGCTCGGCCAAGTTGAATCACATAAATGACATCTAAATGGCATGCTTACTAATCTGCTGATGACTGAGTGGGAGGGCCCCCTAATGAAGTGGGGGATGGAATAAAGATTTAACACAATTTTGACAGACTGCTGAATATAGCAGAAGAAATTTAAGAGAGTGAAACTCAAAGCCCTTCACTCAGAGCGCTGGAAATTCTGTATGAGTAACAACTGGGAGACCTGGTTAATAACTGATTCATGTGAAAAAGACTTAGGGGTTTTTAGCCAATTGCAAACCCATTATGAGCAAACAGTCTGGTGCAGCTGCCAAAAAGGTCCTTGCTAACTGAGAGTTTGAGATTTGCAGATACTACTGTATATAAAATGGATAAACAACAAGTTTCTACTGTATAGCATAGGGAACTATATTCAATATCTTGTAGTAACCTATAATGAAAAGGAATACAAAAAGGAATATATGTATGTATCTGTGTGAGTGAAACATTATGCTGTACACCAGAAACTGACACAACACTGTAAACTGACTATACTTCAATAAAAAAAAAACCTAATGTAACCTGAGGCTGCCTTAACAGACTGACCAGCACCAGGACAACGGGAGTAGAAGACATCTGTCCATCTAGCGAACCCAGACCAAGCACCTCCGGCCTGCTGAGTGCTGTGCTCAGTACTGGGACACAGTACTGAGCTCCTGGTCTCCTACAGCGACATGCGTTCAGTGCTATGTTAGAAACAGACACAGGTCCAGTGGCCATTGAGCCACCTGGCCAGAGGTGTGGGAGGATGGAGGTGGCAATGCCATTTCCACATCACTTGAAACTTGAAATCAGCTGAATGTGGAGCACCGGCCAATCAACACCTACTGAGCACTGTGTGCCAGGCGATGTGGTGGGTCCTGGGGCCACAGTGATGAAAACGAGACAAGGTCCCAGCTCCAAGGAGCTTGTGGGCCAGTGTCAGGCACGTGGGTGCAGGGGCGGAGCATCTGAGGCAGAGCACACATCAGTCACAAGGACAATGAGGCATAAAATCGCAGAGGCACACTTGGGGACTGCCGGCGGCCCTCACAGCTGGTCCTTAGGGTGTGGGCATGCAGTGAGGCTAGAGGGCTGAGCAGCGCCAGCCTGGGTCGTGGTGGGCCTTCTGCAGCCTTCTGGCTGGCTTGCCCTTTCCCCGGCAGGCCTGTGTCCCCAGTGTGGACGGTGGATGACTTGCTCGGTGGTGGTGATTTTAGGGGGGCTGCAGACTCTCGAGCCCCTCCGTCTCTGCATTTTAATAAAGCCCCCAGGTGATTCCTAGGGACGGTATTTCCCAGTCGTCCAAGAAGGAGACTTACAGGCAGTAGAGAGTCAGGTCAGCATTTTAGGTAGAAAAATAACAGGACAGATGTGCACTTTGGACAAATCCCATTGGTGGCACAGAGGAGGCTGGATTAGAGCAGGAAGTGCAGGAGGCAGGGAATCCAACGCAGTGGGCGGAGAACTGCTGCTGTCCAGACAATAAAGGTCAAGGTACTGAGCCGAGATGGGGCAGAGTAAGATGTACAGCTGGGAACACAGAGGCCCCGCGATGACCTAGAAAGGGTGGTGGGAGATGCTGGAGCCAGAGGGAAAGGAATCCAGGGGATACTGAGGAGGTAGGACTGACAAAGACCATCTTCTTATGGATGTCGGGGTAGGAAATGCATCTATGAAGACAGGAAATTCAGGCAGACGGTCTGGTTTGAGGAACCACTTTTGATTTATGAAGTTTATGATGCCTGTGACTTGGAGATGGAGGTGCCCAAGGGCAGAAGGATACTTCCTTCTAGCACTTGAGAGAGAGACTTAGAAGTGATCAGTAGGGCCAAGGGTAGGATCCTGGGGTCCCTGACTTGGAAGGATGGTGGCATCAAGGGGGCTCGCAAAGGAAACAGAGCAGGAAGAGCAGGGGGTGGGAGGAGGGCCAGGAAGATGAGATCTTTAGGACCAGACGCATCGGACCGTAAAGGGAGATAAAGACCTATTTAGGAGTCTGGCCTCCAGTTACCCACATTCATGGTACTGGGTTTATTCAGCAGCCTTATTCAGGAGGGACCTGGAAGTCAAACCACCCGAGGAATGGTTGAGGAAACCTGGATGCTTAACATGGAAAAGATTGGTGTCTTCAGATGCATCAAGCCGTGGAAAGCAGGAGAGTTGATGCAAGCAGTCGGCATTTGACAGAATGAACCACGGCCCCCACAGAGGGAGGTAGAACTGTCCCGAGTGCTGCGGGCAGGCAGTTTGTGCTCGGTGTAAGGAGATCAGTGTACATCAGTCAGAACTGTCCCAGGGCAGGACACACTCCTCTCATCAGCTGGGGGAGACCCCGGCCAATGAGCTGCTACGGCGCCTGTCCCAGTCCAATGGAGACAAACAGAATGCGAACGCTGGAATCTTCCCCGGAGGGCGTCGTGCACGGGCCCTGCTGGGCTACCCCCGAGGGGACGTCGGTGCTGGGTGGGGCTGGACCGTGTTGTTGCTAAGGTCCCAGGTAACGCCACACTTCTGGAAAACCCCAACTTCCTCCAGAGAGCATTCCAGTGTCCCCACCGTCAGAAACCATTTGTTTCAGTTAGTTCAGAGTCTTCCTCCCAGTGTAAATCTGTTCTCTCCCGTCCTGAGGTGAACGCTAATGAGCACAGAACAGCACGGAAGAGGGGCAGGAGGCCTAAGATTCTCTGGGTTTTGTCCTCGGAGACATAAACAATTGGGCTTCTCCTCCAGGTGACAAAACACACCCCCTACCTGGACCGTGGAGGACAGGGCAGCCCTTTCTACTCCCTCGCCTCTCCCTTTTTGGAGGCAGCTGGCCTGCTCTGCTGACAAGTAGCTGATGGACCGAGTAGATGGATCACAGGTCAGAAAATCGTCTCATGTAACTAATAAATGCACTTTCAACTCAATTTAGGACCCTGAGCAATAGACCCAGAAGACAGAAAGTGATTCTAAAAGTCATTACTGAGTCCACACCATGCGTCAGGCGTGACACGAGTTGCTTTCTTTGCTGTGGCAGGTGCTGTCTGCTGGGGAACCCACAGACATACTGCTGGCCCCCTTCTGCAGTGCCCTGTTCTACCACACAAGTTGGAACTAACTTCCCTACCAGGGTGGCATGTTTCACAATTCTGACCAGAGGGAAACGAAAGCAGTAGCTTCTCTTAATAAAAGGGACAGACCTGGCTCGTGCTAACCTGTCTTAAAGAGGGATGTGATGTTTGGAGTTGCAGCAGCCTTGTGTGACCATGAGGGAAGGGTCAGAAGAAGGACAGAGACTTTGATCTTGACATCTCTGAGCCACTGAACCAGCTACCTCCATCGTTAGTCTTTCTGTTATGTGAGGAAAACAAGACGAGCTTCTCTGGGTCAAGTATTCTGTCAAATGCAGCAGAAAAACTTTTAATCGGCTACATGCATCCCCTCTCCGACTCCTCACCATAGATCTGTGATGCCCAGGAGATTTCAGGCCCACCAAGGCCTTCCTGGGTCACAGAGGTGGAAAGAGACAAGCAGAGGATTTGCGCTCCCGACTGCTTGAATCTAAAACCCCCGCACTTTCCACAGAGGGATACTGGCCCTCGCTCAGCTCCTATCCACGCACATCTGTCCCTTCAACTTGTCACAGGGGGAAAGCATCTGGGGAGGACTGTGGTACCCGTGTCTCTCTGTGAGGTCACGGGACCTGTGTGCAGCCCTGCCCTGTTTCAAATGATCTCATTTCGTTTCAGAGAACATGTTCTACCTCTTCCCAGTTTAACCGGAGATGGACGTTAACAAGGAGACGGGCACCAGGGTAAAAGGCAGAGGCTTCTTTGTCTGAAGAGAGGAGGCAGGATCGCAGGAGATGATCAAACATGCCAAGGCACTGGGAAACATTCAAATGGAAACTCAAGCAATTCCGAGATAGCTTGGGAGAAAAAGCTTATGAGGACTCGAGCTACAGTTACTCAGAGACCAAAACCAAATGAAAAAACATGCTGAAGGTACTGAGGAAATGACGGCAGGGTCACTTGAAATGTGAAATGTGCTTTTGAGGGTTTAACTCCACTAACGAGCCATCTGCCTGTGTGTGTGGGCTGAGCTTCGGGGGCTGCCAAGGCCATTCTCTGAGCCATGGGGCTGCGCTGGGCCGAGAAGGGGAGAATCACGGCCAAGGTTTATCCACCCCTGCCCCACCACCGTCCTCAGCACAAATGCACCTGCTCACTGACACGGGCTGCCCCAGAGGTCTCGGCGCGGTCCAAGGAGATCTGACACAGCTTCAGATTTGGCTGTTTTTCTCTTGGGAAACAGAGTAGGAGCGGGGCCCTAAGGCCTCGGAGTCAGCTGGCTGAGACGCCCTGAGTCACTCGCTGCAGTTTCTCCTGCCCCATCTGTGAAATAGGGTAATGACACCGACCTTGCCTCCCTCACAATGAGATAAACAGTGAACAGAATCGGAAGACAACTTCTGTTTTCAGATTATGGACGAAGCACTTATTATAAAGCAAGTTTATAATCATTGCTATTATTTCTTTTAGGTTGAACCACAAGAAATTGCCAACATGCAACCTTTCCTGATATTAAAAAGTGGCAATTTCACATATTCAAAATAATGATCTTTAGATGGAAAAGCACAGGGAAGAATCACTGTGGGTCATTAATTTAAAAAAAAAAGTCTACTTAGGAGAGGCACATTCTATTCCTATCATCCTAAGACTTGGAAAGACTTACAGGCAACATTATTTGAGATCTGTTGTATTTATTTGTACCCTACCTCGCTCCAGACAGGGTTTAAGGCTCTGCAAAATCAGATAGCATTACCTGAAGCAAGAACAAATGAAGAAAAGTAAGGACAGGAAAAGAGTAGAGCCAGGACTGAGGCTAAAAGGGCAGAAACTAATGACCTTTTTATGTTTGGGTTCCAAATCTGGTTTTGGAAGAGCAGCTACTGATGCAACCCTGGGAGCTGTGAGATGAGATGGAAACCAGTGAAACTGTCCATGGTGCTAAGTTCAGACAGGACTTTGTCCTGGAGGTCCTCCTGAGGGAGTGTTCCTCTCAAAGACTCTGTTTTTGATCCTGAATCCAGTGGGACGGCACCTCTCACGTCAGAGATGTGAGAAGGGAGACGGGCAGGTGTTAATGGGGCAGGTGAAATCGGAGATGCTGCAGGGAAGCTCCCGCCAGCAGAGCCTTACCGGGTCAGGTCAAGGTGGCCGATGATCAGGCTCCGTCCGTTCTCCGTCTGGGCCAGCTGCAGCAGCAGGGCCAGGCTCTGCTGCCGGATGGTCGGGACCCTGGAGGCCAAGAGGGAGGGCAGCAGCTGGCCTGAGCTGGGGTGCATCACAAGCAGACGCTGGTTTTCCTCTGCAAAACACAGGGCACACTGTGCAGACTGTGACAGCAGATATACCTGTTCCCTCTCTCACCATCTCAGCGGGAAACCTGACTCTTCTCCACTTGTTTGAGAGGCAGGATGATGAAGGGTAAGCGCACGGACTCCAGAACCAGACTGCTGGGTCTGCATGACCGCGAAACGACCAGGAAAAGCCAACTTATCTACCCCTGTGCTCCTCAGCTTTCTCATCAGTGGAATGAGGAAGAGGGCCAACACAACAGAGATGTCACGTGGATTAAATGAGTTACTATGTGATGGTGGGGAGATCAGGGGGTGGCACACATACGTCAGCCATCATCATGGTTCCTGTCCATGGCTCCTTGGTGTACGGTATCCAGAAATGTGCGGACAGGGGAATAAATAAGATTAATAGTGGATGATCTTTAGACCATCAATTTTCACACAATGGCCAGAGCAACTAACTATCTGAATTCTCTCCAGAAGACTAGAATGATCCCATGAGAACATTAATTAATAAAGCACTTTCCCTTTCCTGAACTATCAGCTGTTTCCAGGGTGTTGGCATTGGATATACCCTCAGCCCCTTTCGCCTGGTTCATTTTCCAACGAGGCATGTGAATTTGTGAATTTGTTCGACAGCAGGCAGAGGTAGAGGCTGGGGGATGAGGATAAGCTATGAAACAAAGCAGGATTTATACACACACACACACACACACACACACACAGGAAAATTAGCTCGTTGCAAACAATTCAAATAACACAAAACGTGTACACACCTGAAAATGAAAATCCCCTTCTCTGGTACCCACTCCAGGTAAGCCCATTTCCTAAGGGAGCTAGTATTCACCCTTCCTATAAATAATGTTAAAAACATGACACACCCTACCCTGTAATGCGCTTTTCTCTTCTAGCTGGTACTATATCACAGACGTATTTTCATGTCTTTACTTTTAAGCATCCCCTTGTCCTTTTAAAAAAATTTTTGTTTGTTTTTGGTTTTTGAGGGGAGAGATAATTAGGTTTGTTGGTTTTTGTTTTTAATGGAAGCACTGGGGATTGAGCCCAGGACCACATGCACTCTAAGTATGCGCTCTGCCCTCCCTAAAACCAGTTTTATATTTATTGAGTTGGATATACCAAGATTTCCCTGATCTGAGGCAAAGCATTTACATCACAGGCCGTGTCCGACAGTATTTCTCCAGATACTACAGAAAGATGCGACTCCGAAGGTTTAAAATTTCTAGAATTTAAGATGATTCCTCCACTCTGCTAAATCAAGAAAAAGAATGATATTATCTCATGTTCCGCATTTAATAGTTTACAGGCGCTCTCGCTGGCTCCCCATGGGAACCTCTGCCTTGGAGACAGCTGTCACTATCCCCATTTTCAGTTTTGTGTCCCAGTATGGATATTCTCCTAATGAAAACACATTTTTTTGTGGTTTCTGTGCCATTCAGTATATACATATTTTTAATAGAGCTACTGGGAATTGAACTCAGAACCTTATGTATGCAAGCATGTGCTGTACCACTGAGCTATACCCTCCCCCAACACATTTTTTTTAAATGTGGGAAATACTTAAAATGTTTATTTATACTGAAGTCACAAAAGCAATAAGACTGTACAAAATCTTAGTGAGCCCCAGAAGATGCTAATATGTAAAAAGGCAAGAGTTCAGGTAAATAAAATCCCCATAGCTTCTTACTGTCCCAATATGACACACTAACCAGTGTCACAAGAGGCTGGCAGGGACCATAGTAAACCTCACGCTGCTGAAATGGGTGCTGTGGCCAGAAAAAAGGAACACTATTTTTCAGCAGACAGAAAAGGAAGAACTCTGTCTGCTCCACTGGCGACGCACAAACTGAAGTCATTAGTCTGCAAAGAGCCAGGCAAGTGCCCTGGTGACGAGACCACGCATTATGCTGGCAGTGACCTTGCCCCCAGTGAAGGCAGCCGCAAGCATGCTGGACACACGGCTGCAGTGCCGTCCTTGCTTCTGATCCATTGTTTCCGGGGGAGGGTCTAGACATCCACTCTCCAGGGGCTGGCCTTCCGGGGAACAGTCGTGCTGGGCACCCCTCTCCCCTCGACCCCGCCCAGGAGCTCTCAGGTGAACAGTGCATTCATGGTGATCAGTGGTGGTTCCCAGGCTTACCGTTCTCACTGCACACGGCCTGCCAGAGCCTGAGAACAGACACACATACTGTCTCTTCCACGGCATCTTTCCCAGCTGTGGAAAAGCACCTACAAGGGGCAAGGGAGAGGCATGTTAAAACAGGAGATTAGTCGTGATCTTCTTTTCAGTTGCTTTTATTTCACCAGCAGACCCCACGAACGTGGGCTTAAGAAAGTCACTTCATCACCCAGAGCTGCAGGCCACAGGACCAAGGGACTCTAAGCACTGGACTGAGAGGTCCAGGATGAGGATGCAGGCACGGAGGGAGGGTGGTGAGCCAGGGGCAGGGCGATGGCCACATCAGGACCCATGAACTTGGCAGGCCAGCACACAGCTTAGAGTTCACGGGCCTCCTCATGCGTGTAAATGTGTGCCGGTGGCTCCAACCCACATCAGTGTCCTAAGCCTCAGGGATTGCACCAGAACAATTGAAATACAAAATAAAATTAAAATAAATTTAGCAAACTACCTTCTGCTACATGGGTCTTTCTTCAGATGGAATTATAAATGGGATCAGTCAGGACCCAGAGGATCTCATTTCCTGACACTGAGGTGGGAAGCCCCATAAAAAAGACCGGCAGGACCCCCAGGCAGGGCCACTACTCTCCTGCCAGCACCATCTGGTTCCCTGGCCCAGTGGCTTTATCTCACTTTTGCCTCTGAAAGGGCTAACTTCTAGGAAAGTAGAGCTCACTCCTGATTGGTCCATTTCCCTCACTCCTGATTGGTCCATTTGTGGTACTTCATTTGCATGGAGCTCACTCCTGATTGGTTATTTCCCTCACTCCTGATTGGTCCATTTCTACAAAGCCTGTTCCTAATTAGTCAACTTTTGTTACACCTTATTTGCATATGATGTTGCAAAGTGTAAACTGGCAGCCTATAAAGGCCTGTGTAAACCCACAGACCGGGTCCAGAGCTTGGAGTGCTAACTTCTCTGGGCCTGCCAGCTTAATAAAGCTGAGTTCTCCAACCCTCCAAGTGCTGCTTGGTCTCTCGCCCAGATCCAGGTTGCAGTCACAACTGAGCTGTAACACTGAGCTGTAACATGTTTTTCTGCAACAACACTATCAACCAATTCCCAAAGAGGAAAAGAGCAAAGAGCAATCTTGCAAAGACTGGTGGGAAACCAGCAAGAATGGTGATTTCTCTGACTCTGAAGTGCTTGGAGGAACCCTGGGAAGTTTTGCTCACTTTCCTCTCTCTTTCATTGTTTTCTGTGGCTTAAGTCAAACCACCGGAAACTCAGAGCTCAAGGGGTGCTCACATAGCACCGGTATTGATTGAAGGTGGTACCATCCAGTGAGGTCACTGCCAGTGTGATTAGTGTCCAATTTCACAAGAAATGGCTCTCTTTCCTCGCTTTGATGCTGGGCTGTCTTTACAAACATCCCTACCTTCTTAGGACCTCATTCTCACTGATGATACGGAATCCATTGTGTGTTCTGAATAAAGTTCGTTCGGTGGCTGAAACAAATTCAGAGAAAACCATGTCAGACTCCTGAACCATCTGGCTGATGTGTAGCTGAGGCAGAGCCAGATGATGAGGAGAAATCCAAAATGGAATGTCAAGGTCACCGAATTAACAGTTTGGGCAGAAACAAATACTTTCACATTCTGTCATCAGCTGCTTGTTACCACAGTGAGAGGCACAGTTTGTTGAGAGGAGAGCTGAGCCCAGGTGGCCCGTGAGCTATCTGACGACTGATCATTTTGTAATCTTTAGAGAGCCGCCAGGAGCCGCTCAGCCTCCTGCAAGGACTGGCATAGCCATCTGCTCTTAAATGTTTATCTCGGAGCTGTTTCCAGGCTTGAGAGAAGAACCTACAATCGCCAAAGAACTACTGAAGGGGTGTTTGAGCATGCTCCACTGCACGCTAAAGGGAAGTCAGAGACTCCATCCACTTGCACAAACAAACAACATTCTGTCACTGAGTAACAAGGATGGTTTCAGCCCTGGTATCAGTGCTTACAGGAAATGGTAAGAGAACAGTGTGGCTCTCGCTAGCAGGAGAGCTGATGTTTGTTCTGAAACTATGCACACATCCTAAGCGGCCATTAAGTGTAACTGCAGTGAACTTTACAGTTTATCCTACAAAATTCTGTCTTCCATTCCCCTCTGGTTGGGGGAGATTTGTGGGGGGTAGTAGTGGGCATTTGGGGTGTATATGGGGGTATGCAAAGGGTATGTATGTGCAGGATGTGTGTGAGGGATGAATGTGTGTGGTGTGTGTATATGTGTATCAGTATATATGGTGTATGTGGCCCACATGCGTGGTGTGTGTGTGTGATGTACGGGACCTAAGTACACATGATGTGAGCACATGCTGTGTGTGTGTGTGCGTGTGTGTATGATGTGAGCATTTATGGAGTGAGTGCATGCCGTCTGTCCGTGTGTTTTGTGTTGAATTGTGTGTGTGTCAAGTGTAAGCACACTCTGGGGAGAGGATGGAGCCAAGTCGGGGGACATTTCTTTAGCACGTCCTCTAGCACCTACATTGTAGTAGGTCTTCAATCAATATTTGTGGAAGGAAGGGAAAAAGGGATTCTTTGCCTCATAAGGGTAGACCTCTAAACTCTGTCCCTTTACACTGACAATATTCATGAGATCACACACATCTCTGGCTTACAGTCCTTCATCATTTCAGTCAGGACTTCAATCCCCCCTGCATAGAACAGGGGGATCTGATCAGGCTTGGAAAGAGTCTCCAGGAGATTCTTGGCTGTGACGGCTGTGTTCTTTCCCGAATCCAGCGATTCCTGGGCTTCCTTCTCTTGAAGGTCTGCCTTCTCCCGAAGATTTACCTGATTCAGGTAATCTAGCAAAACAAGAAGCAGAGTCCACAAAAACCCTAACACATCCACACAAGGAGTAACCTTTTTTTTTTTTTTAACGATGAGAGGTTGAGAGGCAGAAACCATTAAAATCATTCAAACTCATCTTCAGCAAGGAAAATTTTAGGGAGATTGTACAGTATCTACCCAGCATCTTAGACCGTCTTGGGGTTTCAAGGACAACACAGTTCCCAGTCTAGACGGCTCTGATGGAGGATGGCAGAGAAAAGGAGGAAGGCAGGGCGGGTAAGGAGAGGGTTTGGTTGTGCAGGGCTATGCAAGGTTATGCCTGTGGCCACATGCAGAGAAGGCATGGAGGGCACCCAGGGCCAGAGCGCAGAAAGGAGGTGCAATTCAAACAAGGGTGTTGGCAGGAAGTCTCACCTTTCACCTGTGTCTGCAGCTGGGGGTTTATTTCTAAGATCTTCTGATAACACTCCCGAGACTGGAAGAAAGAAACAAGGCCTTGAAGAGTGGCTGGGGGGAGTGGTGATTATAAGAAAGGATGGCCTTCTTCATTATTTCCTCCCAGCCTCCCCTGCTTCCCGTGGAGGAGGTGGGCATGGGGAACACAGCGTGCACTTGACATTCTGTTTCAGGCTTCTCTGGTTCTGTGAGGGCAACGGGTATTGTCTCAAAATTTATTTTAAAAACCAGTGTCAGATACAACCTGTGATGGAAAATAGCCAGTCATAAGTGCTTGTGGCTCATGTCTGGCTGAGTTAGGAATAATCACAAGGTAAATGCAAAATTCAGGTATGATATTTGCACTGAGAGGGAACAGGAGGCTACCTGTCAGATATGCCCACGGGGAAGAAGGAAATAATTGAAGCTAGAAACATTGCTGACAGAGACTTGGGGACTGGAAGAGAGAATGACCTATTTAATGTACAGGCTGCAAAGAGCTGGTGAGGAGTCTGTTCACTGGCCATGCAAGAGTCAACTAGAACACCTGAGAGTCAGGGGCACTCAGTAAGGACACCGTTAGATAGAAGTTTCTAGTAAGGAAGCATTCTCGTTAGTGGGGCGTGATGCTGGGTTGAAGGCTGTCCTGTCCTCAGGGATATCAATACAACCAGCCACTGAAAGAAAAAGTTCAGGAAAATAAAAAAAAGGTTCTGAGATATTGTGAAGGCTTAAGGCTCAGAAGATTAGGATTAAGAAATAAACTGGAGAAAAAATATCACGTTAAAACAGAGAATAGTGTTGTAGGATAGACGTATACACATCAAACATGGTAACTTTAATACACTGAATGTTTGTGTCCTTCCAAAATTCATATGATGAAACCTAACCCCAATGACGTATATTTAGGGATCCGGAAGGATTTTGTCTTGTTTGCTACTATATTCCTGTCGCTTAGGCCGGTGCCTGGAAGATAGGAAGCGTGCATTAAATATTTGCTGCATGAATTAATTAACTGAATGAATAAATGAGTAGACAGAATTTGGTGGAGGGGGGAGATTACAGTGTCCTTTTAACTTTTCTATTATTTGACACTATTATAATGCACCTGTATTAATTTTAGAATTAAAATCCAATAAAGAATAATTTTTAAGAATGTACAATGGGGGCAATTTCTTTTTAAAAATATACTATCTTATACATGGAATGACATCTCACGTTCATGGATTGGAAGCCTTAATATTCTTCATTTGGCAATACTCCCAAAATTGATCTACAAAGTCAACATGATGCCCATCAAAATACCATTTGGCTTCTTTGCAGAAACTGACAAAGCTGATCCTGTAATTTGTATGGTAATTCCAGAAATCCAGAATAGCTAAAACCATCTTGAAAAGGCAGATCAGAGTTAGAAGACTCACACTTCCCAATTTCAAAAGTTACTACAAAGCTACAAGAATCAAGACAATGTGGCAAAGGTTTAAGAATAGACATACAGATAAATGGAATAAAACTGACAGCCAGAAATAAACCCAAGCATTCATGATCAATGACCTTTGACAAGGGTGCCCAAATCATTCAGTGGGAGACAGAGTAGCCTTCTCAACAAATGCTGCTGGGACAACTGATGCCCACACGCAAAAGAATGCAGTTGGATCCCTTCCTCACACTATATACAAAAATTAACTCAAAGTGGATCAGAGTTCTCAATGTAAGAGCTAAGGCCATAAACTTTTAGGAGAACATAGGAGTAAATCTTGGATTAGGCAACGGTTTCTTAGATTTGACACCAAAATTGTAAGCAACCAAAGGAAAAAAAATAGGTAATTTAAACATCATCAAAATTAAAATGTTTTGTGCCATGAAATGAAAAGACAACACAAAGAATGGGAGAAAATATTTGCATATCATTTATCCATTAAGAGATTTCTATTCAGAACTTACATTGAATATTATATTACTTTATATATATTATATTTGTATCACTTTATATTGAATATTTGTATATTCAATTTATATTCTATTGAATGTATTTATGCTCAATATAAAAAGACAAATAACCTAATGAAAACAAAATGGGCAAAGGGTCTGAAAACACATTTCTCCAAAGAAGATACACAAATGGCCAATAAGTACTTGAAAAGATTCTCAACATCATTAGCCATCAGGGAAATGTAAATCAAAACAATAAATACACTACTTTACACCCAGCAGGATGCCTATAAGTCAAAAAGACAAATAAAAGCAAGTACTGTCCAGGATGCGGAGAAATTGAAACCATGCACTGCTGGTGGGAATGCAAGTTGGTGCAGCCACTTTGGAAAACATACTGGCAGTTCTTCCAAAGGTTAAACACAGAGTTGTCACACGACTGGGCAGTTTCACTCCTTGATATATAGCCAGGTGGATTGCGAACATGTGTCCCCACAAAACTTGTATATGGATGTTCATAATAGCCCAAAGTGGAAACAACCCAAATGTTCATCAAGTGACAAATAAATCAATAAAATGTGGTATACGCATACAAGGAAATATTGTTCAGGAATAAAAGATACGAAACACTATACGTATACAACACGGATGAAACTTGCAAACATGATGCTAAGTGAAAGAAGCTAGTCACGAAAAACCAGATTGTATAATCCTATTTATATGAATAGCCTAGAACAGGCAAACATATAGAGACAGGAGTAGGTTAGTGGTGGCCTAGGGATGAGGTGGGGTGGAGGGAAGGGGAGCGACTGCTTAGTGGGAAAGGTGTTTTTAAGGAGGTGACAAAAATGTTCTCAAGCTGATTGTGGTGAAGGTTATGCAACTCTGCGACTATACTAAAAGCCACTGAACTGTATACTTTCTATAGAGGAATTGTTTGGTATGTGAATTATATCTCAATAAAGCGGCTATTTACAGCATGTAATATATTAGTGTGTGTACATATATCTGCATGGTTAATTTAGGTGATGAGATTACAAGTTAATTTTGTTTTTTCATCTTTTTGCTTATGTCTTTTCTCCCCAGAGATGCTCCTTCTGGGGCTGAACAAACACTGGTAGAAGATGCTGCAGAAGAGATTCCCATGGCAGGTGGGGCTGTACCAGGTGACACTCAACATCCCTCCCAACTCTAAGGTCTTAAGATTCACCCTGGAAGACACTAAAAACTGGATTAATATCTCATCCACTTAGAGGAACGTGGTTCTCCTCTGAGACACTCTATAGCACCACTCTGAAATCAAACAGGTCACTTAACCTTCCTCCACTTACCACACTGTAGTTCTTCAGGGCCAGGTGGGCTTTTCCCATGTGGAAATATGCTTTTGTGCATTTTTCATCACACTGCATGAAAGAGAATGACTGATCAGATGGTTCGGAAGATTTGACGTTATCAGCCCCTCCCCCAACCTCCCAGCTAATCGGGTTAGGGCACTGCTTCGGTTCTCAGGACCACCACCAGAGTTGACAATTAAGACTTTTCTGTGCTTCTGTGACTGAATTAGTTGATGCCTACAAGGAGCCTGAATGCAGAAGTAAGCTCTCTATCAAATTAATCAATGATATTTGCCAGTTTTCATTTCCATTTAATGAGACAACCAGGAAACAAACCAGAAACCCTTAGTTTACAAGAGCCCTTGACCTTGGCTGAACATCAGAATCACCTCAGATGCTCATAAAACTCCTGATGGCATGACTAAACCCCACACCAGTTAAATTACTCTCTTGGGTTGGCCCGGGGCATCAGTAATTGTTTTTAATCTCCAGGTTACATAAATGCGCAGCCACATTTGAGAACCACCAGTTTGTCAGGTAAGGTAGGAAAATTCATTCTGGGCCTGGGAAGTTCCTCCCTTGAAATAAACCACAACATAGATACTGGGAACTTACATTCCTATCACTTCTGATCAGGAGGGACGCCCTCTTCAAAACTTAGGACATTCACGGCTGAGACAATACCACTTGCATGGGGTGCCATGCACCTGCCTGCCTCTAATTATTATAACTCCAGAGGGAGTGGTCTAGCCCAAAGACATAAACTATAATTTTAAACAGTCATCTAATTCACTGAATCCCTCTTACATGCAGGGCGTTGTGCCGCGTTGGATGCTGTCAAGGGTTTAGATGTAAAGAGGTTACGAGTACAAGGTCAGGGGTCTGGAAAGTCCTAGGTGAAGCCGGGTCTGCCTCTCACCGGATGTGGGACGTTGGCCAGGCCAGGCAGCTTTTCTGAGGCTCATTTCCCTCATATGCAAAGTGAAGGTCTTAATAGTGTCTCTCTCGGGCTGTGCTGAGAAGGGAATTCATGTGAAACCGTGTGGCACCAGGTAATGGAGCATAAGCCACTGTTGCTGCAGTTACAGCAGACGTGGTGCATCTCAGGGCAGAAAGGAAAACTTAAAGAAAAGCTAAAATAACAACAGAAGAGGGAATAATAACTTATATTTGGAGAGGCCTTTATGGATGCATTTTCATGAATGTCATATCCTGATTCGTTGCTAAGTGAAAGCCAGCACTAACAGTCGTTAATATCAGTGCATTACTGTTCAGTCCTTCCTGCATGGGTAATAGGAATTATCTCATGGAAACCTTATAACAACTCTAGATACAATTATTACCCACATTTTGCAGCTGAGGAAACTAGGGGCTGGAAAAGATCAAGGTCACACAGATACTAAGTGGAAGACCTGGGATTGAAATCTAGTTGTTTGACTCCAGGCTCCAAGGGCTTAAAAACTGCACCATATCTCCTTCAGAAAAGCAGTTTGGCGGAAGGAAATCCACACTGAAGAGATACAGTCTACTGAAGACATGCTGTGTTTCGGAGGATGCCAAGACAGCCACGTGCAAACGTGCAGGGGGTTGAGGGGGCGGCTGAAATGCAGATGTGAACCACTGGCAGGGATGAGAGCTGAACCCAGGAGAGGAGACGAGAGCTCTGAGGGAGAAACTGCAGAGAGAAGAAAGTCAGGGAGTGAAGCCTGGAGAACTCACAAAGGATGGAATCGAGGAGGCAGGAAGGGACAAAGGGAAAGGAACCCCCAGGGCCACAGTTCACAGAAGCCACCTGTTCACCGCACCTTCACGGCCAGGGCCTCAGGGCTACAACAGAGGAAAAGGAGCCGAACCTCAGAGCTTGTCCACGCCCCACTGTGCCATCGTGAAGCGGGTGTATTGTGACCACGCCTCCTCGGATACTGACACAAAGAGCTGCTAACGGATTTGCTCACTAATAGGCCCTTTCTCCTTTGATGAGGTATCAACCCTCATCAGGATTCTCTCAGGTGAACCCAGATCCCCGTAAAAGGAAGTCTGCCTTCAGAGGAAGATGTGTTTTATTGTGCAGGAAGTGTTCTGCCATGAAAGAAATGATTCTGATCCTAATTGAAACCAGCTCCGCTCGCTGCCTTATCTTCCCTGACAAGGAAGATCGGTCTTGAAATATCATCACAGGGGCCTGTCTCTGCCAATTCACAAGTGTCCCAAAATATAAAACTGGCATGAAAGTACTAATACTATTAACAGTGGGGTGCCGCTGACATTCAGTATTGATATATTACTTTAAAAAAGAGTGAAACTTTTTCTTTTAATTCACAGCTTTGATGTAGAGCCAACTATTGTTAGTTTTTAGAATTCCTTGTGCATATTTTTCCCATCCCTCCAAGTGTTTACCCAATCCCCTTCAATGGGGAGCCTCGCTGGGCATTTAATAAGAGTGGCTCCCGGGTGTCAGCGTTTTTCAGTGTCAAGTCTGCTGGGCCCGCTTTGTCTCGGTCTCACTGCTAATTTACATCGTGTATCAATTAACATTTGGGAGCAGGTCAGTGTGTTGTCCTGAAACAGCGTGTGGGTGTGACGACCTCTTTGGTGCTTTTCAGATCAGAAGAGGCACTCCTGGAAGCCCCACGAGGAGATCTTGTTTCTTCCACAGAAGGAATGGGATCTATACCAAGCGATGTCAGGGTTTCAGGTTTCCAGGGAGAGGCTGTTTATCATAAATGGCTCAGAGCACCGGCCTATGGTTAGGCCAGCATTAGCTGTGTGATCCTGCACGGCTTACTTACTTAATCTCTGAGGCTCGGTTTCCTTGTCAGAAAAATAAGGGTAACTGTGATATTGAACAGAACAGAATAGGATGTTGTGAGGCCCAAATGAGACAGATCACAGCTAGCGTGCAGTAAATGGCTGTTACTGAATCACCAGAAGAAAACGTCCTTCCCTCTCTCTTCTCTTACAGAATGATAGTAGGGAAAAAAAATCATGATCAAATAAAGGGACAGAGCGAGCTAGCAGATCTATACTGGAGCCGGAGTGTGAAGAACCCGATGGCCTCAGCTTTGGGCGGTTCTCATCACTTAAAGACGGTCACGATGCAGTGGGACAAGGTTTCCCATACACCGTGTCTTCCAGCAGATAAAGAAATCAAGCACTCCAGGTGCCAGGTTTGGGGGACCCGTCGTGTTTTATAAACCGTTATTAGCAAAGGTGAGTTTCTAATTCGCCCATTTCCCTTGTCTACCCTCTCAGTGAAAAGATAAGGAAGCAGATGTGGCCAACATGCTGTTGTCAAAATGTGCTCTGTTTCGGGCCATGCTCACCAAGTCGGGGTTAAGTGGTGCCGGACCAGGGAAATCCACGCCGCAGGATAAACCTGGCAGGTGCTCCTGGCACTTCAATTTTACTTGATTATAAATTATTTAACATAACATGGCTATATTAAAACAAGCTGATACATTTTACAGAGTGCAGGGCAAAATTTGCAAGGGATTTCTAAGACAAAAACATGTGTCTAAAAAGAAATTTCATGCTCTCTGCTTCCATACCTTCCAGGGGCTCCTGTGTGTTCTGTTGGCTCTTCAGCCTGAGAGGCACTGGTTCAGCTTATTTAGTTAAAGCCCCTGCGACAGAGTAACTTAGGCGGAGCGAGGATCAGCATTATTTAAATATTTAGTCGTCAGAAATAATGTTCTTAAGAAGTGACTGTGACACGTCTCTTTTAAAAACTCGGCTAATATTTCCACCAACGGTCTTTAGTTCTCTCCACCTTTGATTATCCGTTTTGGCAGATTTCGGTGGAAATACCACGCCGAGTGAGTGTTATACTGTCTGCCTGAGGCCTGACAAGCATCCAGGCTGAACAACAGGAAATCTTTCTTCTGATTATTCCTCTACAGAAGGGGGAGCTGTGATGTGTTTCCAAACTATCAGAGTGGGAGGGAAAAAAGCAGCAACTGATGAGGGAAAAAATGGCAACACTGCAGACACAATTAAGAAAGAGAAAGAGGCGTTTCCACCACCACGTGGAGCAAAGCGACTAATAACATAATAGTAAAGGGTGAGCTGCTGTGATAAAACCTGAAAAACCAGTATTAACAGCAACTTGTCTAGAGTACTAACAGTGAGCTAAGCACCGTGTGCGTTATTACAACCCTCACGACAATTCTATTCGAATCCATTTTATAGATGAGGAAACTGAGGCTCAACTGCAGAGCCTAGACCCTTTCCCACTGTAATATGCCAGCAGCTCCCCTCTGTTCACTTCAGGACTGAGGCCCCTGGCCTGAGCAAGCCCAGCTCCACCACATGGAGAAGGAGATAGCATCTTACCTTCAGAGCCCAGTCACAGTCCACCAGTGCCTTCTGGTAGTCCCCAAGTTTGATGTAAGCCTGCAAGGACACAGACGGCTGCTGTTCATACACAGTTCCGTGGCCAGAGGTCTTCATTCAACACAGACAGAGCAGGGGAACAGGAACATGGTGATGAGAGGTAACTGGTCCTTCCCTGGCTCAGCCAGGGTCCCAGCTCAGGACACGCTCACACTGGGGAGCCACGGAAAGCTTAACAAAAGGATGATTTACAGGGTGAGGGCAGGGCATAGGAAAACCAACAGTGAACAGCTGCCTAACAGGAGCTGAGGCCTTCGGGAGAGCGGAAGCCTGGAGAATAAACCACCCCCCATCTCACTTAACTCCTCCTTCCTTCCGATCTCATTGGCTGAACCCAAACAGAAGCTAGAAAGCTGGGAAGCCAAGAGGCCAGTCTCCCAGGGTGCAAGGCAGAGAAGGATCTGGAGGGGCAAACAGAATAATACCCAGCACGCTAACCCCACCTACAAAGGAGGAGCCAGCTTCTGGAGCCTACCCTGCTGGGAATGTTCCAGAAGGAGAACAAATAATAAAGGGAATCAAAAAGACAGATAATAACAAGTGTTGGTGAGAATGTAGGAAATCAGGACACTCTTACGCTTGCTGCTGGGAATGTAAAATGATGAAGCTGTTTTGGAAGACAGTCTGACGCTTCCTCAAAAGATTCGAAACAGAGGTACCGCATGACCCCTAGGTACACAGCCAAGAGGATTATAAGCGTATGTCCACTCAAAAACCTGCACACGCATGTGCATAGCAGCGTTACTTATAACAGCCAAAAAGCAGTAGCTCAGACCCATCCATTTATGAATGCGTAAATAAACTGTGGTAGATCCATACAATGACATATTTCTTGGCAATGACAGGAATGAATTACTGATGCAAATTCCAACAGGGACGGGCCTTGAAAACACTATTAAATGGAAGAAGCCAGACACACATGGACACATACTGCATGATTTCATTTATATGAAAAGTCCCGAATAGGCAAATGTATAGAAACAGAAAGTAGACCAGTAGGGGCCATGGGTTGGCGGTGGAGGGGGGACAGGATTGGGGAGTGACTGCTTAAAGGGTCTTAGGGATGATGAACCAGTTCTAAAATTGGTGTGGTGAGGGTTGCACAGCCCTGTGAATACACTAAAACCCACCAAATTGTATACTTTCAATGGGTGAATTGTATATTGTGTCCATTATATCTCAATAAAGCTTTTGCCAAAATATGATTAAGGAAAAGTTCTGCTTTGCACTTTCTGAGTGCAGTGAGAAGGAAGAGAGACAGGAAACGGGCAGACATTTAAGACTCAGACCATCACCAGGAGCCCTTGGTTTCAAATGCCTTCGGGCTCTCTTCTGGGATCTCCTAGAACTGGGGAAAATCTTGTAAATCAAGAATTAACTCAGAATTCTGTGATCTACTCAAACCAACCTGACTTAAGAATTTAGCTCACTTATAGTTTCACAGAACCATGGTATATAAACAAATGAAAGTCTATTTAACAGCAAGCACTATGGTTACTATGCCCTCTCTAGTCATCACTGCATACAATAAGTGCTTAATAAATTCTTATCAAGTTGCGCTAAGCAGACTTTAAGCACTCTTCTTTTGGAAAGTTCTCTGAGAAGCAGCAATGATCACCCAGTTGTAAGAAAGGACAACCAGGCACCAGGGACCCATCAGTCACTGATGACAGATCCAATGCCAATACTCCACGTACGTTTGCCCATGATCAACACTGTCCCAGGGCACTGTGATGAGAAATCTGATGAGATATTTACATGGACAAGCCCATTATGAGGTTACTGTTATAATTTATGAGAAATCTAAGCATTCAACCAAAATGAGGAGGGAGCAGGCAATATCCAGCTAGGGAACTTCTGCCAGGGAGCTCTATCCACCAGCAAAAAGGAAGCCGCTGTGCAGAGCTTTCATTAACAGGAGTTCGGTACTAAATGAAGATGACGACTCTTTGAGTTATCTCTTCCATAAAGCACCATCTTTTCCTCCGGGATTTGGGGGTTCATTTGAAAGACAGAGGATGTGACTAGCACCCTTCTGGACAACCGTAGTCATGATTTCATGACACTGTTACTCAGGATACAGACTCTGAAAAAGTCTAGAAGGGCTTCAACAATTTCTCCACGCAGGCTTTCGTATTTTCTTTTTCTTTTTTTAAGGCTTAGATCCAATACCCTATAACTTCCCTGTTCTCTTTTGTTTTTCCATACTTTAAAAAGGACTACGTTCCCAAATGGTGATTAAACTCCTGACTTGTCTAAATTACACCAGTAATCTATTGATCATAACATTAGCTCCAGGAGAAAAACAAAGCGATGGAAGTGCAGGTTTTCTCTCCAGGAAGCAGCGACACTCCATTCACAGGGTTCCTACTGAGTATTTTGTAACACTGCATGCAAACAGGGAGGCATTTAAAACACAGTCTATGGTTCAAAGGGATTCCTAACGCCAGGCAGCACATTTTGTAACCATTTGTCTCTGAGTAAGTGTTCTCTTTGGGGGAGGTGGGAGGAATTGCCTCCCCAAAGCTTTTCATCCCATTTACTTATTTTCATCCACAGTCATTCTTGATGTGAGTCTCCCAAACTAATCAAAGTGCTGCTTCAACTTGAGAACAGTAAAAATGCAACTAATTTAGATGAACCAGGGTGTAGACCATCGGAATTAGGTATAAATCTGAATTACATAACATTTTAAAGGCAATTCAATTTCACTGCTTTCAAATAACTTCAGAGTAACAAGACTGAACAAGCATCAGTAGGTAAATGTTTTGGAGACCAAATTTGGTGATAAATAAAAAGCAACTATAATTATTATACTAATTGTCTGCATTTAAATGTCTCCTTTGAAGTGTCAACAGAAACTTAATTCCCTTCAATGGACTTAGTGTGCCTCCGGTGCTACACAACTTAACAAGGACTTACTGAACATCTGTTGTAACTAAAGCATTGGGGGAAAGTATATGGCAATTTTTACCCTAAGAAAGTTTTTAATCTTGTTAAGATGATAAAGGGTACATGGCAAAATTGACCTCTCACCAATGTGTCTACTGATCCTCTTACTTATGGCAATTTTTCTCCACAAAGGGGCTAGGTAAATGACACCTCGACTCTAGTCTGATTGATCCAAACTGCTGAACTAATGATCTTGTGCTGTGCTTGAATTTATTTATCATTAAATCACTGTCACCACATAGACTTTTTGGCCTGCTGACATCCTGTTTCTTGCTTTCAATACTTCCTCAACATACCAAGGCAGGGCATTCTTAATCTTGAGTTACAGAATTTGGAGCTGATGAGGGCTCCGTTGCGATCTTCTCCCTCTTGTCAATGACACGGTGTCAAGTCCATCTCACACAGGTCTGGCTGACGCATCCTGACCGTCGGATCATCACATCCATGAATCTGCCAATTTTTCCAGCCTGAGCTACAGAGAGCTCTACCGTATACAAACTCAAGTACTTTGCAAAGATAAGGTCACAGGTGACATTGCTGTTTCCACTGAGAACCATCAACCTTGTCCCTTCTTTAAATAGTAGACAATAAACATCCGGGGGATGGTTTTCACCTGGTGTTCCAGGAGACTGAGCTCGTCTGTGGTATCAAATTGAGGTATTAGGGATTTCAGAAAGTCAGAATTTCTGACAAATTGGCTGGAGGCCCATTAGCTATCCAGGATACCCCAGTCACAGAATCTTAATCAAGGAGGGACTGATACAATGAGTAAGAAATTAACGGGAGAGTAACGCTTAGTTTAGACAGGCATCAAAAAAGAGGTTGAACACATCCAGTGGCGGCAGAATTCCACTAGTCCCCTTAATACACATGGGAAGTGCCTGGGTACCACCAGTGCTGTGCTGACTTCTGCAATGGAGAGAACTGATCATGCGTGGCTGTCCCCAAGCCCTCCTTCAATGATTCCAAGTCGGTAGCTGAAATCGGACCCCAGTGAGAGTATTTACGCCACAGAAATTGGCAAACGCTCCATACAAGTCAGCCTCCCCCACACCCCGGCCAGAGCCAGCACACACCTCTGGTACCATCTCGTCTCATCGGTCTCTGATTTCGCAAGGTTTGAGCCTACGGTTCCCCAAGAGAAGCCCGTGGACGTGTTCTTGGCTCACTGACCTGGGCTCGGTTGGTATACAACACTTTCATGTCCTTCAGTTTCTCCAAACCCTCACTGTAGCGCAAGATGGCCGTTTCGTAATCACCTCTGACAAATGCTTCATTCCCCTTCTCTTTGAGGGCTAGGAGAACAGAATTTATACTGGTGAGCGCTCCCCATGCCCTGGAAAACTCTTTCAGACTTTATTACCCTGACTTTCCAACCCTGCTTTGAAAGTCAGAGCTTCCGTCCATCCTGGGGGGGTTAGGGGTGTCACTTACTTCCCTCTACAGATATTTCAGGATTGGTTTCTCTAAGTAGTCTTTTCTCCAAATCCACCCCAAGCTTTCTAAGTAGCTTCTTAGAAGAAAGGACATGATTTTACCCAAGGCTCAGAATATTCCAAGCTTGCCATGAAGATCAAGTCTACACATTCAATGTCTCATAAAGAGGGTCAAACAACTAATTTTCTAGCAAATATGGAAGCATTCAGATTTGCAGTGCACGTACCACTGGGTGGTATAAAGTAAGTGCTGAAGGCAGCCTTCTGTCCTGTGAATCTCCCCCACCAAACACGCAACCCTGTCTCTTTCTTTTTCTCTATTTCTCTTCTCCCTTCTCCCAGCTTTGTTTATTGCTTCATTTTTCTTTTTCACATCTTCGTCTGTGCCTCAGGCTAGCCAGTGGTACCCCACTCCCATCCTTCCTTCCTTTCCAAGCATCGTTTAGTGCTGCTCAATCTGATCTGCTAAATCCATCCACATGCTTTAGAAAGAGGTTTGACTGTGGGAGCTGACTGAGGGCTATGTCTTCCTGCTCACTGCGTGTTGCAGCGGGAACAGGGAATAGACAGCCAGTGGTTCCTGCCTGGCCAGGTCCCACTGCCTCAGGCCCACAAACCCACCCCCCCGGGGATCTAGACATCGTCAAACATCAGCACAGAGACTCTGAGGCTCTTCCAGCACAAAGCATCCCAGTTATTGGAAAGTGAAGACTGACAATTACCGTCTGCTAAGACTTTGTTTTCCCTTCTTCTTTTGGCACGTTCCTTTGCATCCTTCTCCATAGATGCCAAGAAGGCCTCTGACAACAGAGTAATTTCAAATATTAAAAAGGAAAATCTAAATACTATAATCAGTTCTTTAGCTCAAATTCAGGGGGAAAAAAAGCCACTTGAGAGTTTTAGAGCCACACTTTTAATGCATACACATGTCGGCACATGCTAGCACATGTACACACACACACACACACACATACACACACAGATTCGAAGGCACCTAAAATGACATTTTCTTAATTTGACATTAAATGGTAAGCTGTGTGATATATTATTATACGCGATGACTATGTCTGTGCTTCAAATTTGAATTATGCCTTTTAAAAGGAGTTTTCTTTGAAGACAGACTTTTTTTGTTCCACTTAGCATAATGAGCTTCTGAGCTGAGCAACAAAGAAACTGCCTGCATCTCTCTGAGCAGCGGAGGGTAACTGGATGACACAGAGTAACTGAATTCAGTTTACAAAAGGCTGGCCAGGAGGGCAGAGACAAAAACCTCCCCGTGCTGTCCCTTCTGACCACTAGTACCAGCAGTGGGTGATCAGTAGGTAGTTTTTTGTTCATGGGCTGTTTGTAAGCCCAGAGGCTACAATTTAAGGGTCTGGATGCTACAATCAATAAACACTGATCCTAAAAGAGTAATACACTTCAGGAAGAGAGATGCTCTCCTTACCTGAGTTTGTTTCATCTGCATTCTGCAGGGCACAGGTTATCATAAAAAAACAAAGAAACAAATTTCAAAAATCACTCTCTGATGTATATATAGACACAAACCAAGAAAGCAGATCAGTTACAAGTGGGCAGCAGGGTCATTTCCTGTAACCACCCTCACGAAGGGATCAAAATTCAGGGGGCTTGCTTTAAATCAGATCTGATTATGGGCACAATTGTTCCGGGGCTATGTCTGCAGAAGCAAGGACCCCAGCTGTGGCTGTATGAGTTGGAAATATGAGTAAGTAGAATACATTACCTTATCAGCTTAAAAATGGCCACAAGCGCAGTGGATGGAGAGGCCAAATTTTCATTAAAACAAACCCAAAGGGTTGTTTAAAGATGACCCAGAAAGACCAAGAAAAAAAAAACTTGAGTTTATACTTCCTTGCAGAAAATAAATCTAGTGAATCTAAAAAGCAAAAGACAATTCCAGCCTCACCAGGCAGTTGAGATTAAACTACCACTTTGCCTGCTTCAGTGCAGACGTCCTCACTGTGTCTACTTAAGTATCTCCACAACAGGAAAAGGAAACCTTCGCAGGAGCCTGTGGGGGGCTGATCCTGGTCTTGTTGACGGTGGTCCTGCATTCATCCTCCTCTTGGTTTTCCTCTGTAAACTGTAGTCTCTTCTCTGTCTCCAGGACAGCTTTCTCTCGTACGACTGGGTCATCAGAATTCATCTCCTGAATTAAACTGGCTGGAGGAGGAATCAGATGTGGATCAGTTAAGCAGGGTCTTCCAAAAGAAAGATGCCACTCACTCAAAGAGATGGTGTAGAAAGTTCATGGGGAAGAACTTTTATTTTTCCAGCTTTACTGGGATATAATTGACATATGATATTGTGGAAGTTTAAGGTATAAAACATGATGTTTTGATATTCAATTTTTTTATGTGTGGTGAGAACATTTAAGATCTACTCTCTTAGCAACTTGAAAGTGTATAATATAGTAGTGTTAACTAGAGTCACCATGCTGTATGTTAGAACCCCAGAATTTATTCATCTTAAAACTGTGAGCTTATACACTTTGACCAACATCTCCTCATTTCTTTTTTGAAAGTTTTATTTTTTTAAACTTTAAAAAATTGAAGTCGAGTTGATTTACAATGTCTCAGGTGTACAACAAAGTGATTCAGTTATATAGAGAGAGTGTGAACTCTCAGGGTGCGTGTGTTGGGTGGGTACCAGAAGCAGTCTGCTGCTCAAGTGTGAGGGAGGGAGAGGCGAGAGGTAAGGGCTAGGTCATGGGAGGACTTAGGTCCTGATGAGAGCTTGAAATTTATTGTGACTGCGGAGAGACTCCAAGCAGAGAAGTGTCTGGGTCAGATTTGCATTTTAGATACATTACTCTGCGGGAAGTGTAAGCCTGGGGGCAGGAAAAACAATCAGTGGGTAGAGGAAATAGTCTGGAGAAGAGAACCAGAACACAGGGAGGCTGGAGAGGATGGAGCTGGAGGAAGAAGGCTAACCTGATGGCTGATTAAATGCAGGCCTGAGAGATAGGAGGAGGCCAATAGGACTTGTAAATTTCAGGGATGGGAGTGCCACCAAGTGACACTAGAATGAAGGGGAGGGTAGGAGAAGCAGGTTTTATTTGGGAGAGGTGGGACGGAGGGGAAAGAGATGATCGACTGAACTTTGGACATGTTTGTGATGTTTGAGGGGTACAATGGATGTGACAGTTGGCATAGAGGCTGAGGCTCAGAGAAGAAGGCTGGTGGCAATTGAGATGTGGGGTCATCAGCAAGGGTGGTATTTAAAAGCACATGCTTGGGCTCCATCACCTGAAGAGAAAGGTGAGCAGTGGGTCAGGCCAGGACTCCACGGAACAACATCTGGGGATGGGCAGAGGAGAGGCCGTGACGGACACAAAGAGCACACTGTGGATGTGTCATCTGTGAAGCTACTCGAACTATTTTCAAAACCATTTTATTCTTGGGATCCCTATTGCCCACTGGAAGCAGCAATTTCAATCTATTTCTATTTGATATGTGAAGTTTGTTTTGTGGTTGGTTTTCTTGTTTCTGTCCTCAAACGAGCTCCCTGAAGTCTGCACAGAGACTGAGTGCTCTGCAATCTCCTGTATATGATCTGTGTGATCAGAGTATGTCCTCTGAGGTGGCATCTGTCTGAGCTGGGGAAGGGTCTTCTTGCCTAGAGGAAGAGAGACAGGGCTGTCGCATCCACGTGATGTGATGGACCCTTGGGAAAGTCATTTGATTTTGCCTCTGCAGCTCAAAACCAAGATCCTACACAGAAGGGGAGAAAACACGGATGGGAGCTGTCAGCCCGAATTCCAATCAGAATGTTAACAGCTTCTCTGATACCAATTAACAGCCAGAAAAATATTACCCCTAGGCTCCAATATTACTTGCTTCTCAATATCCCTTCTGTTGAATCTCAGTGACATTTTTTTCTGAAGAGTCATAAACCTGTCAGGCCACTCAGGAACTAACTTAGAGTAATCATTGTCTTTATAAGGACTCCACCTCTTTAAAGTACAATTTAATTTATGATTTTACTGGCACTTACTGATTTCATCCACATTTTTAAGAAACTTCTGCAAGTCTTCCTCTTGAGAGTCAGCCATTGTGAACCAGAATCCCTGAAGGAGGCAGCACACATGATGAAAATTAATAATAATAAAACAGTAAATGGAATTTGTCAGGCTTATTAGCCTTCTACAACTAAGAGCCAAGTGATTACTTTTTAGATGGATTTGTGTTTATAAAAGTCGTGAATAACAAGCAGGGTGATCTATGTCATTCTGACTGCTGCCAGGGCCAAGGGGCACTCTTAAGGTGTGGAGATACTTCTGGAAAGCTGCCAGCATCCCTCCAATGGGGAAACGGCTCTGCAAAATGTTCCTTCAAAGCCAGTATCAACTGCTCTGATTCAGGGACCTGGCATGAAGCAGACCAGGTGGAGAGCAGCTGGCAGGCCACCAGGGATGGAGGATGACACTAATGCTTGACTTTGATTGTGACAGGCCAGCCCAGCCAGAAGCTTGGACCTGGCTGTGTGACAGGAAACCAGAAACAGGACAATTTGCATCTAAATGTCCAAACTTGTTTAAAATAAAAGCCTCCGGCTTGTCTCTGAGGAGTGGAGAGAGGATACAAATTGGCTGCAGGGATTAAAACTTGACGGCACGGTGAGCCCACATCCTCTCTCCTGTCCGGGTACTTTAGATGGATCACCTCTCAGTTGTTTTTGAGTGAAAGGTCCTCATGGTGTACCCAGTGGTTCGCAAAGGTCCACCCACAGACCACAAAAATCATCCCCAAACTTGTTAAGTATCCAGATTCCTCCACCTTAGCCCAGAGCCCCTCCAACGTACCCAGGGACGTACAGTTTTACATAAACTCCAGGTGACGCTGATTTCCAGCTGGGTTTAGTGGTAGCGTAGTCTGTAACGCACCTACAACTGGAAATTCGGAATCTGCCAGAACAAGCTGAGTTACTTGATCTCTCTGAGATTCCACCAATTACAGGCTGTGCTACCTCAGCTAAAGTTACAACCTCTCTGAGCCTCGAGGTCCTCATTCTCTGTAATACCAAACAAGAGGGCTATCTGGGGATTAATTCAAAGCACCAGGCACCCTTACCTATAAAACAGGGCTTGGGGACGTGTGGCTTAACCAGATGATCGCTAGGTTTCTTTCCAGCTCTAACATTTCAGGCTCCCGTGGCACTGAGGCCTAGTCAAGTCAGTTAACTTGCCCAAGGTTAGGAGGGGCAGAAAGCAGGCTCAGAATTCCCGCGGGCAGGAGCCAAGCCCTCTGCTCCCAGGGCAGGGTTGGAGCGAACCCACGACGGGATGAGGGACGGGATGAGGGACGGGATGAGGCCAGAGGCATCCCGCGTTTCCCTCTGCAGGAGCCTGCAGTTGGCTGGGACTGCAGACAAACTTGCCCAAGCCAGGGCTAAGGGGCGGGGCCTACGGCACCGTTGCCCGGCAACCGCTCCCCAGCGCCCCCTGGCCCTGGCCCTGGCCCCGGCCCCGCCGCGGTAGTCCCAGCCCGCAGCCGATACCGTCCCATCCACTGGGGCCCAAACCAGCGACCTCTGCCCGGCTCTGACGGCCAGATCAGGACCAGGCCACGACCAAGGCGGACCCCGGGCCACCCCGCTGCACTGACCTGACGCGCCCAGCGCTGGACAGGAAATGGCGGCTGGGGGCGGGCCGTGACCGACCTAGGCTGGGACGGGGCGGGGCCAGGGCCTGGCGACCACGGGTGGGCGTGGCGCCCGCGCAGACACCCCGCCCCGCGCTCCCGTTACGGATTGGCCGCCAAATTCAAGGACGACCTGGGGCCTGGGGCGCCAGATAGGAGTCTGGCAGCGGCAGGTGGGGGAGCAGGGGGAGCAAAAAAAAAAAAAGAAAAAAAAAAGCCCCTTCTGACCCGTGCTGGTCTCTAAATCAGGGCCAGTTTTCGCCTCTTTTTCTTCTGGGGTTGGGGGTGTGTGTCACATCCATTAGCTTAATATCCTTGGCCCAAAGGGAGAATATCTCCAGCGTGCTTGGGAGGTGCAGGCTTGGGCGAAATCCGATTTTGCTTATTGGTGAGACCTTCAGAGAGTTCTGTGACCTCTCTGCTCTTAAGTTTTTTCATCTATAAAATGGAGAAGTGGTTCTTTCTCATAAGATTTATGGTTGAAGTGCCAGGCACCTAGTCGATAGGGACAAGTGGTGGTTAGTATCCAGGGCATCATAGGATTTAGAGCAGAAGGAGATGATGGACACAGTCACACGATGAATACACCCACACACGCTTAAAGAGATCCCAGTCTATTTTTTTAAATCAAGGTTGAGTGGTGAATGCTGGATTAAAAAGAGCGAAAAGCAGGCTTATGGAAAAGCCCCATCTTGAGCTTAAACTGATGTTCGGAAACACTTGAGACTTCCTGGCAAATCTGTGGGTGCTTTACAGGAACCTGTCTGGTAGGGACTGAGGAGTCCAGGGGACAGAGCTTGCCAAGAGGGGAGACGGGTCCAACATGAACAGCTAGATCAACATTGATTTTGAAAACAGTCTGTTGACTCTGCCTTGTGACCTAGACCCCATGGGATGCATGTCTGAGCCCCATGGAGAACAGGGGGCTTTTTGAAATCTCCACAAGGTATGCAGTCCTGCTTGGGTACCCCCGCCCCATGAGGTTATAGCTCAAAGGGACCAGGGCAGCCTTCTCCCCGCGGCAGACCAGGTGCAGCTTCAGCAGAGTGAGTCCTTCAGCTCACTGGTTGGAGCAGGAAGCGGTGTGACCTGGGGGACCCAGCAGTGCGTTCACAGTGGCTGTCCCCAGGGACCGAGATTCCTCCTGAGAAGCAGCAGAGAGTGGACGTGCCAGCAGAGCAGGGTTGCTGGTGCCACACCCTGGGGATTAACAGAAAGACACGCGGTACTTTGCAGTGACTTGAGAGCCTGTGGGAATTGATGGAGGCAAGAATCAGTGACAGGTTATTACTATTAGTATCAACCCATTTTCCTCTCGGGCTTATGAGGCCTTGAACTCAGGCATAGTCTCCAACTTAGGGTCTTTTGTAACTTTGGAGCTAACAGTATTATTTCCAAACACTTTCTTTTCCACTACCCTTTTCACCAAACTCCTTTTCCTGGACTCATAGGGACCTGCCCACCAGTGACCATACCTCATACCCATTCATTCATACATTCATTCATCAAATGTCGATAGTCTCCGGGATGCCAGGTGCTGCGGAAAGTCCTTGACGTGCACTTGACAAATATTTATCATGTTCTGAGTGGTTAAGAGCAGGGACTATAGGACCAGCCTCCCTGGGCTCAAATCTCCGCTCTCCACTTGCATTATTAAAATGTTGTTATGCACCTCCCAAGCACCTTTTTACCGAGCTAGGTGCTGGAGATCTTTTTCTTCCTGTTATTATTTCTACTATTACTAGCTGTGTGACCTTGATACATTATTTAATATCTCTGTGCCTTAATTTCCTCATCTGTAAAAATGAGAATGTTAAATAATACTGATCTGACAGGGCTGCTGTGAGAAGTATATGAGTTAATTACAGGTAAAGTACCTGGTACATTGTCAAGACTCAGTAAATGTTATTGACATTAGTACTACTACTGTGATTAGTATGCATCAGATGAGTGCTTCTGAGCTTGGACCATGCATTAGAATTGCTTGGGGATCTTGTTAAATTGCAGATTCTGGTTCAGTAGGACTGGGGGCTGAGAATCTGCAGTGATATCTCTTTGTGGACTGTGAGCCACACTGAGTAACAAAGTGCAAACACTATTATTAAACACTGGGGATGTAATGGAGCATGAGTGATACTCTATTAGTCTGGGATCTCCAGAGAAACAGAACCAATAAGAGAGACAGAGAGAGAAGTACTATAAGGAATTGGCTCACATGATTATGGAGGCTGAGCAGTACATGATCTTCAATAGGCAAAATGGAGATGGAGACAGCCAATGGTGTGAGTACCAGTCCAAGTCCAAGGGCCTGAGAACCAGGAGGGCTGATGATGGTGTAAGTTCCAGTCCAAGTCTGAATCTGAAGGCAGAAGACCAATGTCCCACCCAAATACAGCCAGGCAGAGAGAAAGAATGCTTTTCAGGCCTTCAACTGATTGGGTGAGGCCCACCCACGTTGGGAAAAGCAATCTGTTTTACTCAGTCTGTGATTCAAATGCTAATCTCATCCAGAAACACCCTCACAGACAAACCCAGAATAACGTTTAACAAAATATCAGAACACCTTGTGAGTCAGTCAGGTTGACCCATAAAATTAACCATCACAGGTATCCAGTCACCAGACTCAAAGAGCTTATCACCTAAGGGGGTTAAAGGTCAATAAACAAATTCTGTGATAAACACCATCATAAGTCCTATAAGAAGTAAAGGGTGGAAAAACCAAAATAGCAAAGAGTGCCATGACAGCTGAGTCTCAGACCTTGGAGATTTTCCCTGAGGATGTGATGCTTAAGCTGAGACTTAAGGGATGAGTGGATGTTGACCAATTGTAGAGGGAGGTGGGAGCAGCCTGGGCAGTCAGGAAGGAGCCTGGCATGGATGAGGAACCAGCAGGAGGCAAGCTTGGCTGCTGCCTAGAGAGCAAAATGCAAGTGGGGCAAGATGAAGCCGGGCCCAGATCACACAGGACCTTTGGAAGGTTCTGGGTCTTTCTCCTAAGTGCTATGGGCAGCATTTGAGGGGGTTTTAGCAGAGGAGTGACATACTCAGATTTTTTTTTTTTAAAGAAAGTCATTCTGGCTGCAATGTGGAGAATGATCTGGAACGAGGCCAGAGGGACACTGGGAGTCAAGTTAGAGGTTGTTGACTAGAAAGGATTAAATGAATTTGAGATACATGTTGGACGGAAAATTGACAGCAGGAAAATATTAGCAATGACATTAGATTTCTGGCTTGAGCCAGATGGCCCTCTCCATTGGCTGAGAGGGAGAAGATTGGAGGAGAGTCAGGTGTGGAGAAAGATAATGAGTTCAGATTTATACTCAGTTCAAGATGCTGATGAGTTATTCAACTGAAGATTTTGAATAAATTAATTGTCCTTTAATATCCACTCTCCTCTCCTTCAGGTACTCCCATTTTTAGCAAAGCACAGGCACCTAGAATAAACTTATTTCCCAGCTTCCCTTACACACGACTGGCCAATTAGATATAAGAGAAGTAGTGGGGGCTACTTCTGGGAAGTGTCCAAAGAAAGTGCTCCCTTCCCTTTCCGTTTTCATCTTGTTGATTGGAATCTGGACACAATGGCTAGAGCTGGATCAGCCATTTTGGACCATGAGGGAGAAGCAGCATGTTGAGGATGGAAAGCCACAAGGTAGACGGAGCCTGTGTTCTGACAATCATGGAGTTACCACGCTGGTTTTGGACTGCCTAATTCCATATTTATGTGAGGGAGAGCTCTTTAACCCCAACAGTACCTCAGGTCCTGAGAGTCTAAAGACTTTTATCTTGTTAAAGTCACTGTTTTGTTGGGCATTCTGTCACTCCCAGCCAAATCTAGTGTTAACTGATTCATTTATTCAATTAAATTTTTCAAAGTTGATATCTAATTTTTTCATCACAAATCCATCCAACTAGTCCAGATGACGTTAGGCATAATAGAAATATTGATATTTTAAAATAAAACATGTCAATTTTTAAATACATTCTGTCTGAAGGACTCTAAACACCAGAGAAATGACACTGAGATCACACAATTAAAAACATGTGAATAACGTTTTATGCTAGAAATTCTTCTTAGAGTTAGAAGTGATTTTTTTCTCCTCAAAGCCATAGTTCCATTTCACACCCTCCCCCACAGGCACACTCAGAACACTGCCCTAATAATATGTTCTTATGCTTGAATGTCTTTTACTGATCATCCAACTATGATTCTCTGTTACAGAAATACAACAAACATTATTGAAGTGTTCGCTTTAACCAGATACCGTACTGTAAGTCAGGGGCTCAGCCCCGGGTCTCACACAGTCCAATGAGGAAGATACAAGCACAAACAAATTCTTATAGAACCATGTGATAGGGACAGTGAGAGTCTAGTGCTTAAGGAAGAAGGATGGGGAAGGAAATGGTGCTCCTGTAGGAATGGGAATTTACACAATAATGTGGGAGCTGAGCATGTGTGGAGGACTCCAGGCACAGGGGACAGAATGAGCAGAAGTGTAGAGGCAGGAAACACTGTGCCATGTGTGAGAAAACAGAAAAGTTCAGGGCAAGAGTTGGAAGAGATGAGTCCAGAGATGTGGCTAGGGCACAGGGTTCAGGGAGGGAAGCTGGAGGAAGAGCGTAAAGCAGGAAAGGGGGAAGGGAAGAGACAGGAGAGATACCTGAGCAGGAGGGATGCAGAAGAGGGGGCGGGGGTGTGTGGTCCCAGGTCACAGTGCTCAGCAGCCATGGACACGTGTGGCATCTTCAAAGTCACTTCCATCTTGACGACTCTTACATGGACACTATTAAGCCCCTACCTCACTCCAAGCCCCAGTCCTATAAATCCAACAGGATGCCTAGACTATCAGTCTCGTGAGAGAAGGGATTTTGTTTTATTTTGTCTTAATACTCCCAGCACCTGGAGCTTAGTTGGAGTTTAAAAAAATGATGTGTTTTATAAGTGAGTTAATCTCTTGCTCTGCATGGAGGAAGGCTCAAGTCTAAGTTATTCCAGATGGGAAAGGATTAAGGGTGTTTATAGTTTCTCTGCCTCTGGCTTCCCAGACAGGTCCGTCCTGGAGGAAAAACGTTGTGACAGCCACCAAACACATCTTAGGGTAGATCTCATACTTGACAGATTGATCACTTTAAAATGTCAGACGTCTTACTAAGCCCTGGGTAGCGAGTGGATTGTCAAGAAAAAGATGCCAGTTTTCCTTCTTCCAGGCACACAGTAGGATCTCACCACCCTGTGGCCAGGTGACTTGCTTGGTTCTGTGCTGTGGTGGGAAGAAATGGACAGAAGCCTTTAAGAGCCAGAGTGTGACTCACTCACCACACGTAGCCAGCCCTTCCCCTACCCCACAACGAGGTGGTGGAGTCTGTGTCTCCCTGAATCCCTGAGTGAGGGGACATGGGCCAGAGATGCCTTTGATGGATATGAGCATGAGTGAGCAATAGATTTTTCTTGTGATGAACAAAAATTTTGGACCATGGTGGGGAGGGTACAGCTCAGTGATAGAGTGCATGCTTAGCATGCATGAGGTTCTGGGTTCAATCCCCAGTACCTCCATTAAATAATAAATAAACAAGCCAAATAATCCTCTTAAAAATAAAATAAAATAGTTGCTTAGTAAACATTAAAAAAATTCAGACCTGTTTGTTACACAGCATAACACAATCTTTCATGTCTAATATGCCCTTTGCTACAATCACAAAATCTAGGGACCTTGTGCATGAGTGTACATAGATTATGATTATTATGATTTATATTTTAAGTGTCAATGTCTGCATTTCGTACACACTGAAACAAGCAGAGGAAAACAGACTTAAAATGTGCATGACTCACATTTCAAATATATTCCCCCAGAGAACCCTGATGAGTCATACTTTCACAACTGCTACTTCCATCCGACCTAAATCCTTGTGTGGTACTTAAGTTTTACTTGTCTTTATGTCTTCAATAAAAAAGTCGAACATTTGGTCACTTTCCACCGTATAATAAACCTGAGACTCGGAGATCATTTCAGCTGTCTCTCCCTCTAGTGCTCTGCTCTCTTTTTTGTGTAAACAATTCCAGCTGCTTGCCTTTTCTCATCAATCATACTTTATAAGCTTAGGAGACATAAAGAAGGAACAAAAATTGTTTTTCCGAGGACCACTGCATGAGGAATAAAGGAATCCTACGTTTGCCTGCTGGGAGTAAAAGTGCAGACAAGGTCGCCCCGGAGCCAGGAGCCAGGCAGACTGCAGATACCCCTGGTGGACAAAGCCCTCCCAGTGGCTGCTGGGACTGTAACTCACTTGATGGCTTTGGCTTCAAGATTTGGAGGGGGAGAAAGCTGAAGAAAGTCAGCACTGTCTCTTCCTTCCCTAAAGAGAATTGAAAAAGCACATTTAATCTCTCCCAAACATATGTCCTTTCATTTTAAAAATAGCTAAAATTCTCGCCTCTTAGACCCACCCTTTGCTCTCTCAGTTCCCACCTTATTAAAGATAAAGAAATAATTTCAGGATCTAATCAGAGATTTAGTCTGTGTGTGACCATGGAGGGAAGAATCTTCCTTGGGATTCTAGGCATAATCAATGACACCACAGTTCTTAACTGGCACAGAAACAGCGGTGATTAGAGCAACAGGCACTGGCTGAGCTGCTAAGTGCCGGGCATCCCACTCAGTCCTTTGCAAGGACTGTCGGACTTAAATCTCCCAATAGCCTTACAAGTTCCTGTTCCCATTTTATGACAAGAAATGCAGCCACGTAGGTTACGTGACTTGCCAGAGGCTGAGCCAAGGTGTGAAACCTGGGCTGAGTGGCTCCCCCAGCTCAGGCTACCCCATGTCAGCACACTGCCTCCCGAATATCACCCTGCCCCAGAGAGCTCTGTTTTAAGTTCTATCATCAAGGACCATCCTGGGACCCTCAGACCCTAGCTGGGTCTCATGATGTATAACCCTCAGTACAGGTTGTACATGGATGTATAAACCTCCAGCAGCTTCATAGACTGGTCCCACCTTCCACCGGTGATGAAAGCATCTTTCCTATAGCCAGAGGGCCATGTCTCCCACTCCATTAAGAAAGACACGGTGACTCCCAACAGTGTCCTCCTTTGAAGTCTTTCTGTGGATCATGGGACACGACTGCCTGAAAAGGAAAGGGAAGTTGGGCATTGCGTGCCAGGTGGAAAGGGTGCCCGCCCATCTCTACCTAATGTGGAGCAGCACTGCCACCGTGTGGGCGGACTGGCTACCTGGGCAACGGCGGTGGCAGAGAAAGGCAGGGAACCTCTGAGCCCTCAGCCCTTGTTCAGGCATTCATTTAATGTTTGTTGAGCACCTGCTATTGCCACATACTTGGCCAGGTTTCTCCTATCGCTGCTGAGGCTGCGGATTCCTTCTCTGGGGATTGAATTAAATGATGTCAACGACGTGGGCTGTAGAGAACGTTTAATACTTACTGTTTACTTGGGGCATTTTTCATCTAGAGGTGCCTAACACCACTCAGAAATTATAAAGATGCACCAGATTTGTGCAGTGGAGTTTTCTTTGCCTACAGGGTTTTGGGAGTAAGAGGGCACACAGAGAAATATCGGGCCCCAGAGGTACCTATGGTTCTGACCTGGGCTCCATCTCCATTGTTATGCGAGAGTGGGCATGTGTATTTCTAGCAAACACCTTTGCTTCTTTTTGTCTTAACAGATAGTGTATTCAAAGCATCTCATAGAAACTTTGAAAATAGAGAAAAACAGAAAATCATTCATAATCTGTTTATCCCGATGCTATCACTTTGAACATTTCGATATATTTCCTTTTTATCTTGTTTTCTGCATTTTTGGTGGGGAGGGGCGGGCAATGAGGTAACTATGCTTGCAGATGATTTTGTATTTCACTTTATTGCTATAGCACAATATCATCATCACCATCATCATCATCACCACCATCATCATCACCATCACCATCATCACACCAGCACCATCATCATCACCATCACCATCATCACCACCACCACCATCATCATCATCATCATCACCACCACCACCGCTACCACCACCACCACTATCACCACCATCACCATCATCATCACCATCATCACCACCACCACCATCATCATCATCACTGCCATCATCATCACCATCATCATCACCATCATCGATGATACATTCTGAGCATCCATTATATCCCAGTCCCTCTACTAAAGGTTTTAAATGTCATCTCCCAAACCTATATAATAATCTAAAAAGATGGTATTATTATCCCTCTTTTAATAGAAGAGACAACAGAGGCTCAGAGGGGGTCCATACATCTCTTGTCTCTCAAGTCTGTCCTACATTATGCTTTGTTTTAGTAACAATCATTTATTCTCTGCATTGCATTTCACTTATCCACACACTGTACTTCATCTGTCTGCTTGTCATCATTTTAGATCTTTCATTGCTGCTAATATTTTTTTTTTTGCTGACACAAATATTGCTGCAACAAGCATCTCTAACTACATCTCTGTACATACCTAGGATTGATTTCTTAGGGTAGCTTCTCAGAAGCGGGTTTCTTGATCAATATTTTGAATCTTTTCATGGTTGTTGATATTTCCAAATTGCTTCTCAATGAGTTTGCACACATCTGTACACATTAGCTCTGCTCACGTATGAGACTGACAGTTTCACAGCATCTGCACCAGCACTGAGTGTTAATTTTTCTTCTGATTTAAAAGATGATAAATGGTCTGATAAATGGATCGTTTGGGCCGTCTTTCATTATTAGAGAAGGTGAAATCACTTTTACTTTTCACCACCTGCACAGGTACTTTATACCTCCTTTTGCACAGTCTTAGAGCACCTCTGCTGTCTTGGACCTTCCTAAACCAGGGTTTTTGACCGTCACAGGGATCAGTGAAAAAAACTTAAGGGGCCTGTGAGCTCATTTGGGAAAAAGAAATTATACCTTTATTTTTGAAGACCTGTCACTGAAGTAGCACCCCTCTCGTGGCTAATGCAAGCAACGAATCACAGTGGTGTCAGCACTAGCTGTGTTGTCATTTACGCTCAGCAGAACTTTGAAATTAGCTATTAGACATGCTGCTAGAACTTGTGTTTTGATGGTGTTAACAAACAAACACATTCATTAACATATCACGCATTCATTTACAAAATATTTTGATGATTGCATTTCAGTGTAATTATTTCCCTTTGTAATGCCCTATGTTTTATGATTAAAACAAAAACATTAAATTTTAAAATGCTATTCTGTGAAGCTGTCCATAGGCTTCACCTGACTACCATTGGAGTCATGGCATTACTGAAACATAGGTCTGACTGCTCGCCATGGAAAAGCCAACAGAGGTAAGTGGGGTTTTTTGTGTGTTTGTTGTTTTTTTTTTATTTATTTTTTTTATTGAAGTATAGTCAGTTTACAATGTTGTATCAATTTCTGGTGTACAGCCTGGCCTGGGGGTCAGAGCACGAGGGGCAAGCAAAGGGTATCCACCCCAGGTTGGTTAGGGGAGGCGGCCTGGCTCAGTGTCCGAGCAGAAGCAGGCTGGAGAAGTGGGATCCGTGCAGTGTGGGGGCAGTGGCTTGGCGTGGGGTGTCAGAGCCTGGGCATCTGGCAGAGGGATGGGCCAGTGCAGGGTATCAGAGCTTGTGCACGGTGAAGAAGGTGTGCTGAGGAGTTGCCCGGCAAGAGGAGAAGTCTGTCCCTGCAGAGGAGTGGCCTGGCATGGGATGATAAATTCCGAGTAGGATGGGGAGGGTGTCCTCATGGGAAGGCATCTGTGTGTGTGTGTCCACTAAGAACATCAGGGAGCAGCAGCGCCTCCTACCTACAGTCCTTGGAACCAGGGCTTCTTGGATAAATGGCTGCTTCCAGTTCTGAGGTGGAGAAGGTACAAGATGATCCCTGAACATTCTGTGCCAGAAAGCAATGAAGTACTCAAAAAATGATGAGCTCATGTAAAAATGATACAGAAGCCAGCTTGGATGCTTGCCCACTGAGTGGCCAGACAAGGGGCAATTTAACCATCAGAATAAGTAATGATAGTTAACAATTCGCTGAAAAAAATAGAAAACCATTCGTCTCCATGGAGACAGATAAAAGATAAACCTACTGAAAGTTTGACAGGGTCCCGGGTATTTACAAAGTTTTAAAGTGCCTCTCTACATGTTAAGCCCTCGATTAATGATATTTACTACAAGGATGCACACATGCTTATTAACTGCAAAGGGGGAAAAGAGGAACTTTGCAGCGGAGGAGCCTGGCAGGCATCACCTTAGTCAAATGATCAAAGTGGACATCTTCAGGTACAAGAGAATGGAAATGGTGTGCTGTCTTCTAGGAGGCTCTGTCTGAATTTAACTGTGAGAGAATTTCAGACAAACCCAAATCAGGAGACTCTCCAGAATAAATGGCCTATTCTATTCAAATGTGTCAAGATCATGATAAACGGTTAAAGGTTGAATCTTCCAGACTAAAGGAGACGTTTGTTCCTGGAGGAAATGATGGACACAGAGAAATGCTTATTTTTGCTGTTAAGATCATTACTGAAACAAAAGGGAAGATTTGGAAAAGGGCTGTAGATTAAATGATTGTGTTTAATCAGTATTGTATCAATGTCAATTTCTTGATTTTGGTTTTGATTGTGGTTAGGTAAGGGAGGGAATGTTCTTGATTGTAGGAAACAGTTAAATATTTGAAGATAATGGTGCATCAGGTCAGAAACTTATCTTCAAATGGTATGGTAAAAAACGTTCTTTGTAACTTTTATGTAAATTTATGATTATGATTGGGAGAAGCTGCAGCCATTTTTGTGGCTCCTCTTTTTTTTTCCAATCAGATAAAACATTGTGACTATTTTTTTTCATATCTCAGTGTCCAAAATAGAACTTTCATTTCAGGCCCAGATATGTTCCTTCCTATCTTGGAAAATGGCCCCAAATGCCCATCCTCTCCCTTGAGGCAAAAGCCCTAGGAGTCATCCTGATTCTTCTCTTTCTTTCAGACTCTCCATCCAGCCCACCTGCAAGTCCTACCGAATTCAACTCCAGAGCAGATTTAAAACCTGTTCACTTTCCATCGCTGCTATCATCCCTCTAAGACACCACGTCTGTGGGGCTGTGAAGGAGGTGTTCGTAGAGAGGTCCACAGGGGCTGTTACTCTGTGTACTCCACGGCCAAGTGTCTGGCAGTGGTCCTGAGGCTGTGGTGGCTCAGAAGGATGCTGGCAGCCGGTCAGCTGGACTTGAATGCTGGAGAGAGATATGATGCACTCGCTGAGCCCCTCTGCATTTGTCCGTCCCGGCAGGTGATGGCAAAAGGTCCTTAAAGCAGTGGGCACTGCATCATTTCTCACACAAATCCTCCTTTTGGTCAATTCTAATTAGAACTGTTCATGGAAGAAGGTTCTGGGAAACATAATTCCCAGCTTAACCAAGTGGACAGAGTGTGTTTCCATCACTCCATTCCCTGACCACCCACTCTGAAGTTCTCACCTGGTGCTTCTCTACCACATCACCCCATTACAATTCCCTGGGCTGCACTTTTCCCCAGCTGCTGGTGTCTGATTGTTTATCGTGGTGTTCCCCGCTAGAAAGTCAGCTCAGGAGAGTGTGGCTCTTGTCTGTCCTGGTGCTTACTTTGTAGACCAGGAAGTGGCACATCGTGTTGAATAAATGTCCCTCATCAACCTTGACTTTGACAATTCCCTAGTTTTGGATCCGTTACTTACAACACCTTACTTCCACATGCCTAATGTCCTATTTTCATTAAATAGGAATTAGGATTCTTTTGGTTTTGAGTGAAAAAAAAACACTTACATAGATTTAAGAGGAATATATTGATTCAAGGAATGGAAAAGCCCAAAGACTTTTTCAGGTATGGCTGGATCCAGGGGCTCCAATGCCTCTGAGATTTTGCTCTGCTTCTTGTGTTTCAATCTCAGGCAGTCTTTCTCCTCGTGGTGGCACCTTTTCTCATGGGTTCATTGAGAACAGTGCTTCTTTCTGCCAGGACTTTCACTGAAAGTTCTGCGGATGGAAGGGGATGTCTCTCCCTCCCCTCAAAATTGAGTTGCTGCTGAGAGAAGGAAGGAAAACAGAAGCCAGCTGGGCAAATATATTTGTTCGCTGCAGATTTGTTGTGAGGATCAAGAGATGACATGTTACAAAAAGGAATATATGTATGCATACGTATGACTGAAACATTATGCTGTAAACGAGACGTTGACACAACACTGTAAACTGACTACACTTCAATAAAAAAAAAGATGACCCCCCCCCCAAAAGAGATGCTATGTTAAAGTTTCTGGCATGTAAGCCCTCAATTAATGATGATTACTACAATAATTAGTATTGACATATTATCAGTGTTACTGTGTGAAGGCTGGTTGTACACTTCAGGGTACCAAACCAGTGATGGATATTATTACCTCCTCTGGTGTTCAGCGGATTAGCCAATTAAGGAGCAGAGGGGAGGAGGAGTGCTGGCTTCCCAGGCCCCAGGATGGCCACTTGGTGGCAGCCTTAGCCCACTCTGCTCCCTTCCCAGCCAGGTCCCAGCCTGCTCACCAGGGAGCCTCAGGGTCCTACGTCTCCTTAAACTCCCTGCCCGAGACTCTCCCTTGTGCTGGAGATGGGGTGGACCGCATGTGGACAGATGCACCTATGAAGGCCTTCCTTGGCTCCCTGGTGTGTCAGGGTTGCAGAGTGGGAGCAGGGAGGTTTGGGAGTTTGGAGCATCTCCACCGGGACTTCACAGGACTGGCAAGAGGCGGGGTGGGGATCTGGTCAAGAGCCCGAGAAAGGGACTCCAGTGGACACTGGTCACATTCTGGTTGTCCAGCACTTGATGAACATCCCTGCTCTGCTGGAGGAAGGTCAGCCTTCTGAATCCCAACCCCAGAAGTTGAAGCCTGAGAACTCATCCCCCAGGCTTCTCTGCAGCTACCTACTGGCCATAGGTGAGACCCAGGGCCCTCTGACCAGACTCACAGATGTGAGACCCGGTCTGGAGATGAGAACAACACGAGGAAAGCGGTTCGGCTCAGAAGCAGTTTTTCTGGCAGAGAGTGGCAGAGGCACTGGCTTCTCTCGGAGGTGGGAGTGAGCCGTGGTAGCACTTGGAAGGCCAGGTCCCTGACCTGGATGTGGCATTGCTCGGGGGAGAGTGGGCAGTGGTGGCTTTCTCATCAAGGGCACTGCTATTGGAAGCTTGGTCTGAGGCCGTGTTCTCCAGGCCTCCTACGATGGTGTGAGCCATCCAGCTTCCTTTTAGTAAAATCTTGTTTTGGTTTAATCTACAAGAGTCAGCTTCACTTGTTTGCAACTAAGAACCCTGACTAATGTAAGTACTAACCCTGATTTATCGCATGCCAGGTGCAGGGCCTCTTTTAAATTTCAAACAATTCTATGAGGTAGGAATTCTCATTTTGTAGATGAGGCAAACATACACAGAGAGGTTAAGTACTTGGCCCATGGTCACACAGCGTGGTTGTACCAGAGCCTCAAGTCCAATGCAGGATATGTGGCTCTCTGGAGTCCATGCTCTTTCCAAGGTGCTGGACACTGTGACATCAGGGCAGGGACATTACTTGTACCACCATCACCCGGCTCAGCACTTAACACATAGTAAATATTCTTAGTAAATATCTGATCTTAATAAACACTGAACAAGTGAGTAAATGAAAATGCCTCAAAAGACTAGGAATAGACTTACCATATGACCCAGGAATCCCACTCCTGGGCTTGTATCCAGAAGGAAATCTACTTCAGGATGACACCTGCACCCCAATGTTCATAGCAGCACTATTTACAATAGCCAAAACATGGAAACAGCCTAAATGTCCATCAACAGGTGACTGGATAAAGAAGATGTGGTATATTTATACAATGGAATACTACTCAGCCATAAAAACCGACAACATAATGCCATTTGCAGCAACATGGATGCTCCTAGAGAATGTCATTCTAAGTGAAGTAAGCCAGAAAGAGAAAGGAAAATACCATATGAGATTGCTCATATGTGGAATCTAAAAAACAAAAACAAAAACAAAAATAAACAAACAAACAAAAACAAAGTGTAAATACAGGACAGAAATAGACTCACAGACAGAGAATACAGACTTGTGGTTACCAGGGGGGTGGAGGGTGGGAAGGGATAGACTGGGATTTCAAAATTGTAGAATAGATAAACAAGATTACACTGTATAGCACAGGGAAATATACACAAAATGTTATGATAACTCACAGAGAAAAAAATGTAACAATGAGTGTGTATATGTCCATGAATGACTGAAAAATTGTGCTGAACACTGGAATTTGACACAACATTGTAAAATGATTATAAATCAATAAAAAGTGTTTAAAAAAATATAAGAAACAGAAAAAAAAAAGAAAATGCCACAGTCTTTGGTTCTGGGAGTGTGGTTGAACTTGGAGCATCTTTGGGGTGGAGGCAAGTCCCGACAAAAGGGCAGGTGAAACTCGTCTTAGAAAGTCTCACCTTCCTTGAGAGCCCTGCCTCCTCCTGGCTCCAGCCCCTCTCCTCCATCTGGAACTGAAGGAACTGCCTGTCCCTGGAAAGTGAACTCGAACAATGGCTGCGATCACGTGGACAACCTGCGTCCTCTGCATCCAGAGTCACTGCTCTCCAGGAATCTAGAATGTGAGCAGAATCAGCTGGGCACCCAGCGCATCAGTCTCCTCTCTGTGGCCGTCCAGCCTCTGCTTAAGGACCGGACTGTCCCTTCTCAGGCCGCTCTAACCTGAGACAGTGGCCTTCCTCTGGTTTGCGGTGAAACATACGCACCTCCTCCCCAGGCTCCTTCTCAGACGTGGCTTTGAGTTCCTTCCTCTCCAGTGGGTCTGCCCTGGACACGCCCGCTGGCCTAAGCTGCCTTTCGGATGTCACATGGGATCTTGTGGTATGAAAGCCATTTGCTCCCCAGTGTGGTCCCCACGGCGCCGGGCCGTGTCGGCTCTCATGCTCCTGGCTGTGGATACCTTATGACAGGGTTCACATTCTGGCTCTGCTTCTTACTGGCTGTATGACTTTGGGCAAGTTCTGAAACCTCTCTGTGCCTCAGTTTCTCTATCTGTAAAATGGGATTAATAATATCTACTTCATAGAACAATTATGAAGACTAACCAAGTAGATATTTGGTAATTAGAATGGTGTGTGGCATCGTGTTCTACAAATATGAAGTAAAAATAAATACAAGGATTAATGTCCATGTCACGAGTATTTTTGAATGTCTACACTGCATCACCTCTCATACTGAGTTTATAGCCAATTTAAAACCCAAGCCTTTTTACCCCCTTTTTCTTTCTTTCTTTTTTTTTTTTTAAATATTCTCTGCAGCTCAACCCCATCGCCATCAGCATGTGCTTCAGAGAGCGCGCGGGAGTTTACATCTGTCCCTGGGACGTGACATCATCTCAGCTGCTCGTTGCCTCAAGCGGCTGGCTCCCGGGGATGCTCTTTCTGCCTTCCAGCATGTGTGGTGAAGTGTGCTGAGCTGTGGGCAGCGTCTTGCTGACTTCCAGACATTAGAGCACGTCTGCAGCCCTTCCTGTCTGTCTGTGTTGCACCACAGAGCCTCCCGCAGGAGCCTTTCCCCATCCTTAGCTGGAAGGGCTGGGCCCTTAGGCCAGGCGCCCACGGCTGGGATGCTGAAGCGAGATGGTCCCCAGGCACCTGCTGGCCAGGCTTTTTCCACATGTGGTCTCATGGGCCCCTGTGCTGGAATCCTGCCGCCCCAAACCTGCAGCATCAGGACCTGGGATCTGGGAGTGTGCAGCGCACCCAGTGGCTCAGGAGACTCAGAAGCCTGGCCCGGGGAGCCAAGAAGAGCGTGGCCAAGTATGACTGCGGACAAGAGCTTCGCTGACTTCCCAGCCTGGGCGAAGTGGGGCGGAGGTGGCTGCCCGTGGGAGACCCTCTTCTTGTCTCCTAGGACCCGCTTCTCCTTTCCACTTTCAGCGCTGGGACACAGAGTGTGGCAGGATCCCCGGGCTCCAAAGTGTGGCTGCCTGGGACAGTTTCACCCCCCTCAGCCCAAGAGATGCTCAGAGCTTTGTTCCTCACACTCACTGTCACGTCTCCAACAGACTGTGGATGGCCATCACGACGGGCAGCATTCTCAACAGACAGACCCCTGTGGGTTATCTTGTTCTGAGTGGGGGGTTGACAGCCAAGCATGTGGGCTCACCTGCTCAGGAAGGGAAGTGGCACGTGGCTGTCCCCAAAACCCACTGACGCCTGGACCTGGGGACTGGGAGATCTCCACAGATCACATCACCTTGTTGACCTGCTCCATTTGCTCTTCCCAGCCTCCCAGGCTGGAGATCTTCCCCTTAGAGAAAACTCCAAAGAAGGAGGTTTGCTGGGCTAGCTTGCTCAGCCTTATCGGTCAGACAGGCATGGCTTTGAGTAACAGGACGGGGTAGACCCAGCAGCAATGTCCCTACCTTTCATGATCCCCTAACCTGAGTCTTCCCAGCCCGCCTCCGTCAGGCCATTCAGTGGCTGGACATTGTTACCAGCCTGGAGGAAGGTGGGGGTGGCATGCTGACGTGTGATCATGGGCTGAGGCAGGCAGAGCAGACCCTCTCCAGCCACAGGTGAGCCCTGTGACTGGATCCCAACCTGGTCCCCAGGGTGGACTTCCTCTGGGATTCTAGGCAGTGGGCACTTCTGTGTGGCTCAAGTTCAAAGGGAACTTCATCTTCTCTGGCCAAGTATAGACCCTGTTTGCACACACACACACACACACACACACACACACGTGCATGCATGCACACATGAACATGGGCAGAGAACTGTGGCTGGTGTCCGTATATACATATACATGTATATTTATAAAAATCCCTTTCATTCACTCAGCCATTTATAAAACTTGCAAATACCAAGCTCCTACTTTGTGGCAGGTGTTTTATGAGGTGCCAGGATAAAGTAGTGAATAAGACAAGCACAGGACCTGCCCTGGAGGAGTTTAGAGTCAGAGGGAAAGAGAAACATTAAATTCGAGATTAAGCAAAGTGTGAGCTTTTAGACTATAACCAGAGGGTATGCTAAAAGTATTTTTCGGACTATACTCCATGGACACCTGCTCAGCACCGGAGCAGAGCTCTGGAGACCCTCCTCTGGGTCGGGTACGGCCACCTGAGTTGTGAGATCTTGGGGCATCTGAAGGCTCCCGTGTGAGGGGCAGGGTGACGGTGGCTGCTTACCACAGTGAAGAAGCATGTCAATATTTTAACAGCCTGATACAGCCATTACCTGCGAGTGCCAGCTGTTTACTGGGCCTGGATCGGACACTGAACAGGGGAATACGCAACCTGGATCAGGTGTCAGCAACGGCTTATCTGATCAGGAGATGTTTAAGCTGAGCCCCCAGGGTGGAGTAGGAGTCAAGGATTAGTGGGCATTGGGGGTGCTGGAGAGTGTTCCGGAGAAAGTAAGAGGTACTTGGGCATGCAGGGACCCACAGGTGAGAAAGAGCATGGCATAATTAAGGAGATACGAGTTTTTCACTATTTCTGACACATGGAGAGTGAAGGGAGGTGATCAGGGGTCATGTCAGCAACGCCGAGTGGGAGGAGGGGTGGAGCCTTAATTTGGTGGCGATCACATGTCTCCCACCCCACTGCATGGCAGAATGAAGGAGAAATCAAGTTCAACATTAGAAAAATGTTCATTTCATATTCGCTGGAGGGTCTGACCCATCACACAAGCCTGGCAGCTGAGAGAGGCTCTGAGTGCGTGGAGCACCCACTCCTTCATGGTTTTACAGCTCTTGCTTAATGTCAGCTCCGCAGAGAGGTCTTCCCTGATTCCTCCATCTTGAACAGCATTTCCTCCTCCACGACCCGCTAGCCTCCTTTCCTCACTGCGTGTTTCTTCCTACGCTCACCCTAGACTCACGATCTGTATTTATTTAGGGTGTAAGCGCCACGAAAGTGGGGTCTTTGCTTACCCAGCATCTAGAACACTCACTCACAGCCTTGGCAGGTGCTCAGGGATGTCTCTTGAGTGGATCTTGAATGGCTGAAGAAAGACCCCAGGAAAGAAGGAGAGAAAGGCCAGTGCCGGGGGTGGGGGTCGCCTTCAGGAAGGAGAGGTGCTGCTTGCTTACACAGGAGCCGCGAGGCAGCGGGTACAGGCACAGGGCAGTTGAAGGTGTTCCTTTCTGCCCTTTTCCTGTAGAAGAAGGAAGCAAGGCCCCTAACTGAGATGGAAGGGGTGTCTGAGGGAGGGGTTGGCTGGGCAAAGTGGAGACATTTTGTAGAATATGGACGAGTTGTCAAGAAATGTTAGGACTGTCAGGCAGCGCTGGTGTCAGAGCCCAGTTGAGAGGGACTTTAACCACATATTGGCACGCATGTGACTGGTTACGTGGTTTTTCTCCAGTGGCACCTCGCTGTCAGGTGTGAGCACAGAGATGGCAGGCAGATGATTTTCCAAGATGATTTTCCAAGAGAGGTGCGGAGCGAGAGCACTGAGTCAAGGGGGTGCTTGATTTGGGGGACTGTGTGGTTGACGCGCTGGACCAGGGGATGGATGCTGGATACGAAGGGAGGGAAAAGGAGAGAAGGACTTGGGGGAAGGTCTGGGAGTCAGCGAGGAGAAGTCTCAGCAAGGACAACGCCCTGGTTCCCTGGGGGCGGCTGAGCGAGGGAGCTGGCTGGGTCAGGGCAGAGTTGGAGCGCGGGGATTCTGAATCTGCATTTCTGATTCGGGCTGGCTGGCTGAGGTGCTGGTCAGCCCTGGGGTCTGGTTAAGGGGTGCGGCGGCTTAGACGGAGTGGAGGAGTCAAGAGTCTTCACTGGAGATGAAGAGGTCAGACTGTACGTTGGAGGATCTGTCCGCATAAGCACTGATGTCACCCAGGGTGATGGAGGGACTTCAGGAGAGAGGACGACCGTGAATGAAAGCCAAGGTCGTCACAGAGGACGGGCATAGTTAGGAGTCTGCTCGTGGCGGTGGAGCCGGATGGAACCGGATGTTCTTCCATCTTGTCGATTGAAGCTTGTTCCTCCTTGTGTTAATGCCATTGTTCTAAATGCCAGAGAAAGAGTCGTTCCGTTTCGTCCTTGACGTAGAGCTGCCTATGAGTTTTCTTTTCTGGGTCCTGTGCTGGTTCTCGCCTCTTCTTAATCTGAATTCATTCCCCAGGTGACCTCACTAGGTGCCAGGGGTTTCAACACACGCTCTGTGCTGACAGCTCCTACACATGTCCCCAGACTGGTCCTCTTGAACGGTCAGTCTATTCAAAATCTCCACTAGGATGTTCACGTGGATCTCAGACTTACAGTGTCCAGAACCAGACTCTGCTTTTCTTTCACTCCTTTTAGAGAAGAAACGGCAATTCCATCCTTTTGACTGGTTAGTCCCGAAATCTGGAAGTGATCCTCGATGCTGCTCTCAAATCCACATCCACTCCATTACCCAGTCCTGCTGGTCTTACCATCAGCAGAGCCAGACTCTGGCCATTGCCCGCCTCCACCTGAACCAGCTTGCTCCACGCACACCATCTGGTCCCACCTACATTATTGCCTCCTAATTGGTATCCTTACCTCCTTTCTTGCCCTCCTGTGGTCTGTTCTCTACCCAGCAGCCAGAGTGACAGTTTTAAAACTTAAGTCATGTCAGGCTTCTGCTAGAAATTGTCCCTTGGCTTTCTTTTTCAGTTGAAGAAAAAACCCAAAATTCTAACAGTAGTTTACAGACCCTGTGTGATCTAGCTCTGACTCCTCTCCTACCTCTTCAGCCTCTGCCCCACACCATCCCTTGTTCTCTGTTCTGGCCACTCTGCCCTCCTTGCTCTTTATCAAACACACCCAGCAAGCCCCAACCCCAGGACCTTTGCACTTGTTGTTCTCGCTGCCCGACATATCTTTGTTCAGATATTTGAAAGGTTCAGTAGCTCACTTCTTTCAGGTCACTGTTCAATGTCATCTTTTCAGAGAGGACAACTCTGACCTCCTCCCTCACCCGGACTGAATTATTGTCCATAGCACTTACCACTCCCTGATTTAGCCACAATAGGTTAAATAGCACTGTGGTGGTAACAGATCCTAAGGTCGAGTGGTTTATAACATAAAGGCATGCTGGAGCCAGCTTGTACTGGACCCAGAGAGCCAACTGTTAAATTTTAAGGAAATTTGTGAGTCAGTGTTAAGCACACTCATTATTAAAAGTTAAATTACATAAACTTACAATTAAAAAACATATTAAAAATGAGTGCAATATGTACTCAAAACATCTCAGTTCTCAAATGTTTTAGTATATTTTACTATTAACAATGTACACAAGATTTATTGTTATTACTCCCTATTACTATGACCTCTGTGCTAGTCTCTTTTATCTGGACTGTGGAAATATTATATAATGATGTGCTGCTGTCTCTGCCTAACCCTAACTCCTCATCCCGTGACGGCGTGCTGAAATCAGCCATACTGGGAATATTTACATATCACTGAAACCAGCACATGCTACAACTCAGGATTTGATTGTTTTCTGTGTCTCTCTCTGCGCGTGTTTGTCTAGACTAAAGAAAGTGACGGGGAAAATACGGATGGTGCAGATTAAACTGTGAGGTGTGTCACGCCTGCAGCCATCGCACTGAAGCTGTGTTCTAGCATTCAGAAACTTACGCCTGATTCGGTAGAGAGGGCGCTCACCATCGATGAGCGAGTGACGTTCTGACACCCAGGTCTTCAGTGTGTCACTTTCATTTTACTTGTTAACGTAAATGAATGTATCAACCAACATACACAACTGTGCTCATCCATCAGTTGCAACCAGGGGTTGATTTTGGATACAAGACTTCAGCAAAAAATGACCCAAAGCATCTGCATCAATTGGACAGATGGCATTTCAGTGTAGAGTACTGTATGTTTTACTATTTGTAAATTGCATTCTTTATATCAGTAAAGTTTATAATAAACATACACACACACACACACACACACCCCCGTACCTATGTGCCATATATGCCTCCCTCTTCCCACCCCCTTTGGAGGGCTGGTTGTTAAATGTTTACTGGGTTTATCCCCTACGCAAGCTCTGAGTCCATCATGGGTCCTCTGTTCACATTCCTCACTCTGGGCCCAGGGAACGACATGTGCAGAGATGCTGACTGCTGAGGAGGGGGAAAGGGGCCACAATAAGACCCACTGGTTTTCAAAAGATCTGCCTAGAAGTGACATTCACTTCCTTGTTCATATTCCGTTGATGGGAGCAGGTCACATGGCCACGCCTACTATAAGTGAACAGAGAAGTGCAACCCTATCGTGTGCTGGGAAGGAGGGAACTGGGACCCCGGTGAACGGCCCTAATGACAAGGTGTGTCAGGTGCTTGGGTGCCCCACCCCCACACCCAGGGGGAACGTTCTGCTAGAGAGTATTTTGTTCACTGCTGTCTCCTGGGGCACCACGGACACACTCAGGATGTACTCAGTGAATCTGAGAGGAGACTAGCTTAAAGGGGGAAGGCTCTGGAAGCAAGTCCTCATGGAGCAACGGAGGAGTCATCCAACTCTGGGTCAGCAACATGCTCTCATCGCCCCTAGCCCTGCCAGATGCAGCTGGAAATCTGTGGCACAGGAGGTCACACTGATGCACGTGGCTCTATCCATTTACCCAGGCCCGAGGGCCAGGGAAGGATCAGACCAGGGGAGTGGTTGCAGACACCAGCCCAGGGGAAGGCTCCACTGACCCAGGCTGGGGCCGGGGCGGGGCTCACGGACACAAAAGATGGCATCGTTCAGATTCGGGCAGAAGCAGGGTTGGCCCTGAGAAGGAGGGACATTTTGCTCCTGAGGCACCTTGCTTGCCACACCCTCATCCTGGCCCTGGGCCCTGGGGCCAGTTCTGCTACAGAACTCCTTATTCCACAGTTTCATAGATAATTCCAGCTCTACTGGGTGCTTCTTCCCAACACAGCCGGAAAGTAGTGTCTGCAAGAGAATTCACAGCTGAGGCAAATTTTTTTCACCCTCTGTCTAGATGGGAGACCTCAGTAAACCCCAGGGGCTGAATTAAGGCTCCAAGTGCTGAGCGGTGTCACAAAGTAAGAAGGAGAGGCCTTGCGTGTTCTGGAATAACCTCACGTGTCCACCCCAGGGTTGGCACCTTGGCGCTCAGGTGTACGCTGTCCTTCCAGGAGGGTTTGATGCCATCGCACACCAGGGACGTGACAGCCCTACTCCCATTCGTTGAGCGCCTACTGTGTGCCAAGAAAGTGCTACGCTAGGCTTTCCTATGCACTGCTTCATTCATTAACCAATGCCCCAACTCTGCCAGCTCGGTATTTCCTACTGGCCCAAAGAGGAAACTGAGTCTTGCGGAGAATAACAAGGAGGTGGCAGAATGAGTATCGGAATGAAATGTTTCTGAATCTGACATCTGGCCCTTCTAAACCAGGGCTCCTCTAGAAGCCTGAGAGACAGGATCAGAGACCATCCTTCAGGCCAACATGAACTCAAGTCACTGGGTTTAACCTGGGTTAAAAAAAAAAAAAAAGACATCGCAGGCGTTGTCACATGTGAGTCACATGACAGACTTCCACACGCTTGAAATAAATCCCATTTTGACCATAACGGCTTTTTTTTTTCTTTCAATTTTTATTGAACACAAGTATTCTGACAGAATGCAAAGTCAAAATTCTCAGTTAGTACTCAGTATTTACACCAGTGAGAATGGAAACAAAGGTGGTATCGATGTTTCACTTGGTAAAAAGTTTATAACAAGAGAGAAGGCCCCCAGAGTCGGGAATGCCGGGTAGAAACGAATGGAGGTCCGATAACCACCATCCGGACAGACAGCCTACCGTGAAAACCTGGGACTTGGAAGGCTCCATAGAAAAGTGTGAAAGTAGCGTTCCACTTCGAAAGCTGCACTATATACACCATGGCCCTTCAGGGTTTGGGGGCCCCGCGCACGGCACTCGAGTGCCCCTCCAGCAGAACCTGGCCACGCCGGTATTTATTTATGCAGATACATATGTATGACATACACAGATAGACACACAGACACGGGAAACTGGCAGAGTGACCCCTCCTTCGAAAAATTAAAAAAGCTAAACTATAAGCTTTGATCTCTTAACATAAAAGATAGAACATCTTGAAAATAAAGGGACTCTCTCTTTGATTTTAGAGAAAGCATCGCTCTGTTTTTTTGTTTTTTGTTTTTCCCAAAGAAAGGAAAGCTCGCACATGCAGAGACGGATCTATGTATAATGGGAAAGAGGCCGAACAAAAGGTGGGCAGAGTCTTGGGTTCCAGATAATGGCAGAGCCAGGGTTCAGGGGACGGGGTTGGGGGGAGGCAGGACAGTCAGCTGCCCTGGGCCAGGTGATCTGAGGCTCGATCATGCCTCGTCCTCTTCCTAACCATCAGAACCGAAATCAGTTTACTTGACCACAACCACTTGGAGTGAAATGCACAGTCTTGATGAGGTATAGTGTGGGCTCGGCCGAGGTGGTTGAAGCCATTAACATCACAAGATGAGGAATTGATTCCACTGACAACCTGGGGACCGGAAGGGCCCATCACCCCACCGCTGGGTCCTCCCATCTCAGCCGCCCAGGAGCTCCCATCTGCTGTGTGCTCTAAGAACTGTCTTCCCCTGACTTGTTCCTGAGGGCCTGTGCATTCGAACCCTAGATTTGTGCAGGCCCGAGGATCAAAAGGGCCAGAGCTGTGTATCCTGGGATCCTCCACTTCCATCCCCAGGAGCTGAGAAAATGCAAAACAACCCCACATTTAGCAAATGATAAGACCGTTATTTTTCACAGTTTGAAGTGTTCGTCTAGCAAAGCGCCACCGATCAGACTGCAGAAGTGTCAGAACATTGGGGAGTGTGGCCCACAGATCAGAGTCAGGGGCACTCTTGCCATCCTAAACTCTTGCTCTTTGGTACCTCAGGAAAGGTACCTACAGAATTCTGATTTCTCCTGACTTACTGTCATCTTCATCATCATAATCACTTTTCTTTCGTTTTCTTTGTTTAAAGGCTTCAGTTCCTTTTAAAAGTTATTTTTGTTTCCTGAATATTTTTTTTCTGAACTATCTGCTAAACCTTCCACAACCAAACTATGTTGAAGTTTTATTTCAATACTATGACAAAAACACGTTTCACACTAAAATATTCACGCATCCACAGTGCACAAGCTTGCAGTTCTAAAGTAGAATGAGGAAAAAAAAGCAAATTTCTATACAAAGGGCTGGCTTTTCCCTTCTCCCCCCTCCCATCCCCCTTAAAGTTTCTGTATCTTTTTTTCCCCACTTGGTTTCCAATCCAGGAAAGTTGTGTTATGACTCCAGACAGCAGCTTGGGTTTTTTTTTTTTTTTCCTTTTCTTTTGTTTCTACAAATGCTGCCTAAGTGAACAGAAGGCCGATGTTATTTCACTTCAACAGATTTCCAAAAAAAGACACTAATTCCCTGAAGCACACATGCTCTTCCGCTCAAATCTAGATTCCGGGCTCAAAAGGAAATTGTATGTATATATTTTATTTGGCTTTCTACAAAAAGGGGATGTTTGGGGTAAAAACGTGTGTTCACCAAGACCAGCCCCAACTATACAATCTTCTCTGCTTCATTCAACATAGCCTAAGGGTCCTTCAAAAGGAAGGACGGGGACGCCTGGGGAGCAGATCCTTTTCACAGATACAGGCAGGTGGTGGTTAATCAGAAGTGGTCTAACCCCCAAGGAAACAAAAAAAGAACCGAAAACCCAAAAGCAAAACCATTCCAAAGCGAGATGGATTTTTTTCACCTGAGTTGCACACTCAGGCAAAAATCTTCAAATCAGAATTGGGGGTGTGGGTGGGGAGAGCCACTGTAAACAATCATATTTCATAAAGTTGTCTTGTGATGACCCTACCCACCTCTAGGCAGTATTTGTAACTTAAAAAAAAAAAAAAAAAAAGAAAGGCAGTTGTTTTACATGGACATTGAAGCACAACCAAAGTCAGACATTTGTCAACTTGTAAACACTGGAAAACAAAGTTGGCAGAAAGAATAAAAAAAAAAAAGAAGAAGAAGAATGAAAAAGAAAAGGAAAGGAAAAGAAATCCGAATACTGCAAATTGAGATCTACCCCCAGAAGCTGCGATCTGGCATTCTCCCTATAAAACAAGAGTCTATGTGGGAATTGAATTCAGCTAGGAAGGTGACACACTTTGCATACCGAACAAATACAAAGTGAACAGAAATTATAACTTATTTATGAGGTTTTACAGAGTTCAAACTCGACTGAAAGTATAAAAATAAACTTGGACTTTGTTCATTCGGTTAGTCTTAGTGCCTGGAAGCATTTCTCTGAACCTTGTCTGTGCCAATTGAGCAACACCAAGTGTGGTGTTCCTGAACCTAGATTTCTGGGTTTTTTTCTGAGCTTTCTAGCTTCTTAATTTGGGGTCCTTTTGTTTGATTTCTAAATGGTTTCAGGGAACGGAGTGTCCTAGTTTGGCTGTGGGTTTCACCTTTTTGTCTCATTTTCTTACAAGTGAGTGGGCAACAAAGAAACCCTTTCTATAAATCTACAAAAAGGGGATCCCATGTTGATCTGTTTAGTTTCTTTTTTTTTTAAAGGCAAAAGACACTAGAAGAATGAGATGTGTGTGTGTGTGTGTGTGATATTGGAGATGCTCTGGTGAAGCTGTTGTGTCACTTTTTATTTTGATCTTTGCTGGTGTCTCGTCACCCATCATGCTTTGCTCTCGTTCTCCGTTGTCTGTGTGGCGTCGTTGGGGACCGTCTTGACTTCGGCTGGCGCTGGCTTCGTTTCTGTCTCCTGGCACTCCGACTTTGCTTCTACAGGGCCCTTCCTGCAGAGAGCGGAGAAAACAGCGCTGAGACCACAGTTCGCAGTAACGCACCCTTCAGCCAGTCCCTCAAAATGGGGCTCCGTTAGACCACTGGTCTCCAACCTCAGTGGCATGCTGGCATTACCTGGAACCTCTAAGTATCACGGATGCCTGGGCCATGTCCCTAGAAATTCTGATGTAAATGGCCTGAACCTGGTGACTTTTAAAAGCACCCAAGTGGTTCTAACGTGCAGCCAAAGCTGACAGCCACTGGATCAGAGGAAGGTACCCTTTCCTCTCCCAGCCCGAACCTGATTTCAGGGCTCCAGCTTTACCTGGGGTGATGGAAACGGAGCAGACGCAGCCTTTTCCTCCTGCTCAGCTGTAGCGGCAGCCACCCAGCTTACAAATGAGGGGTGCTGGGCTCCAGGGGGTGCCCTGAAAACCCCCTGCTCTTGCCTGTCCCCACCCCCACCCCTCTGTGCTCTCCCTTTCCTGGTGGTGACTCTGTGGCTTGCCCAGGCAGGTAAGAAAATGCTCTGTTACTGAGGCAGCTTTCCATGGGGGCCTGGTAGAGGCCAGAGCATGCTGCCAGGCTACAGGGGAGCTGAGTGGAGCTGAGTGGGCAGGGCTGTCCTTCTACTTCCTGACAGCGTCGGGGCTCCTGGACAGGGTCCCCATGCAGCTCTTGGTGGCAGCACCTCAGCATATCTGGGTGCAGCAGCAGAAGCATCTATAAAAACCCTGGTCTGATTCTGCCTCAATCAGTCCCAGGAGCGAGAATCTGGTCTCAGGATGCACCAGGGCAGGCTCAGACCCCTGCCCCAGCTGGTGCCACTGCATGTGGACGTCCCATTTGAGACACCTGTAAGCTAAAGGACCTTGCTTTGAACTTGACCCAACAGTCACTCAGTGCTTGGGAGCTCTGAGTCCTCCCAGACACTCAAGGACAGGAGAAGCAGGAAGAGGTGGGTGGGGGTGTGGGCATCTGGGCCGGAGTGCGACAGGGTCTTCTGGACCAGATTCTCTCCCCACATGAGCTTCGCGGTCTGCCTCCTTACTTCCCGCATAAGCGCACTGTTCTGGTGGGGACCTGACCTGGCCTGGCCCTGGAGGACACGCTGTCTGGGGGCCCCAGGGTGGCCGATCAGGGAGCCTTGGCCTCCTTAGCTCACTTCCCATGCCACGCTCATCAGGGGCCCGACTGTGAGGGCTCCCCCAGGGACAACAGACGCCACTGCTAGGGCGATCAGGATAGAACATAATTACCGTGGCCTAATTAGTGAGCTGGCGGCTGCCTGCCGGGCCAGCTGCCTGCCCCCGCTCCCTGCCTTGTCCCAGCCCCTGGGCTGACAGTCGCCTCAGAGAAGCCCTGGATTAGGCGGAAGACACATCTAACAAGGAGGACATGGCACAGAACAAACGCACACCACCACGGGACGCAACCTGATGACAGTGGACAAAGAGAGGCCGTACTCGGTTTTTGCTGGTGCAGGTGGAACAGAACTGTCGGCAGTGGAAGGAGCAAGCTCAGGGGCTTGTCCACTGGCCCCAGCGGCGGGAGCAGGAGAGCCCAGGGCTGCAAAAACATCCTTTGCAAGGTCAATATCTGGGGTCTTGAAGTTCCCTTCGTCCATTTTAAAGTCCTCGCCCTGGGCAGGGTTTGTGGTGCTGACGGAGGCAGCCTCGCTCTTCGGGCTAGCGGGGGCCTTGGCTGCCTCGGCCGGGCTCTTCGCGGCGCCAGGCTGGGTGGGCTCGGAGTCCGGGCCTGTGGTGCCGGGAGCCTCCTGCTTGGCCTGGGGGGCTTCTGGGGCCGGGGAAGCTGCTGCTGCTGCTAGGGGACCGGCTGCCCCGGCCGAGGTGGGGACCGGCTTGCTGGCCGGAGGGGCCTTGGGGGCCTCACCTGCGCTGGCAGGGGCGCTGGGGCTGAGCACAGCCCCCTGATTAGCCAGGACACTAGAGGACAAGTTGCTGGCAGCAGGGGCTGAGGTCGGGGTGTCGCTCAGATCAACGAGGGGGGCAACCTTGGGGGCTGAGGCCGGGGGTGGGGAGGCGGCGGCTACGCCGGGCCCCTTGGAAGGGGTGGCCTGGCCGGCGGGCACAGAGTTTGACTCAGGGGTGGCCGTGGCCGGGGGGGCAATACTGGAGGTCAGGGTGGTGGTCTCACTGGTGGGGCTGTTCTGAGCAGTGGCAAAGGTTTCGGTGATAGTGTCAGAGTTAGCGGTGACGGTGGTGACAGAAGGCAGCATGTCCTCGACAGTGGCTGTGGTGTCAGCAGGCAGCCTGTGGGGAGGACAGGAAGTAGAAGAGATAGACAATGAAGCTGGGACGAGACAGAGAAGCCGGGGCAGGGCGGAGGCCGAGGAGGGGGCCGCGGGCCGGGCATGCAGGGACGTACAGGCACGGACACAGGCCCACAGAGAAAGGCGGACGCGAGAGGAACACACGCCCAGGCGGGCAGAAGAGGAGACAGGAGACAACAGAGAACGTGGCATCTAAAGGGGTCCCCTGCCTCTCTGCTGACTCCCTCCCGCTCTGCACAGGGCTCCCTCCCCTGCAGCCCTGCCGGGCCTTTCTCATCCCCTGCCTGCATCTGGACCCAGGGAGAGGCCTGCTGGAGCTCGGCGTCCACCACCGCAGGCGTCCTAGGTCCCTGGGGGATCGGGCCCAGCTGCCCTGCGGGGTCCACGGGCCGTGGTGGGGAAGCTTGGGAATGAGGCAGATGAAGAGGGCGCCAAATGGCCCCCAAAGGCTGTGACTGTCCAGCCAGACAGCTTGTGCTTCCATTAAACTCCAGTTCCTTCAAACCCACAGTACCCATGACAGCCAGGAAGTCATTACCACAAAACTGGACGCGATTTCTGACTGAGGGTCCCCAAGGCTTCCGAGACCAGGAGGGCCAGGGAACTTTACCAGGTCCCCACCTTCCTGCCACCTTTTAGGAAGAACACAGAAAATCCTAGAATTCTTAGAAATCCTAAAGCAAATCTCTAAGCTCAGCCTCTCTCAGCGAAGAGAGAAAGGCTTTCGTCTCCTTCGGTCACTTCCAGGGTGTGTGTGTAACTTGGGCACAGGGTCTCAGGATCCCACTTATGCATGGAGCCTATTAAGGCCGCCACAGCCACCCAGATAGAACCAAGGATGCCTCCTCTCTAGGGGGAGAGCAGGGTCAGGCATTTCTGGCCCAGGACTCCAGAATCCCAGCCTGCGATGCTCGGCGGGGAGCTGTGGGCGGGAGGCCTGGAGAAGTGGGCAGGGTGGTGCGGTGGGTGTGGGGCTCAGCTGAGGCGGCGCCAGCCCCGCCCTGCCCCGCCACGTACTCGGGCTCCGTCAGCGGCGTGGTCTCGTTGGGCTCTGTGTGTTTCCCTCCGTCGTGGTTTGGGGTCCGCTCCTCCTCAGTTCGCACTTCCACGATGGGCTCCTTGGACTCATCTTTCCTGTGGAGAGAGCTCTGCTGGTTCCATCCCGGGGAGCCGGGGGAGGCGGGGAGGGGGCTCCCAGCCACGCCAGCTACAGCTCAGGCACCTGCGCCCGGCCCGAGGCTGGAGCGGGGTCCAGAGCCAGACCCAGGTGCTGCATCTCGGCCCCCACTCTTGCCAGCTGTGTGACCCTGCACATCTGATTTGCCCACCCATACTTCCATTTCCTCACCTGTAAAAACGGGCAATTATAGTCTACCTCACCTAGCTGTTACGAACATTAACTGAGACGATGAACGTAGAGCACTCAGCACCGCGCCTGGCACAGATCAGCACTCAAGTCGTCTGTATTTGCACACATGTAAGTGCATGCAAGTATAATAAGCATATGTATATGTAAGTACGTACATGTATAAGTATATGCTGTGTAAGTATGTATGTGTATGTCAATAATACATAAATAAGTATGTATATGTGCGATGCACATGTATCTGTAAGTATGTACATGTATACCATATACGGACATATGTATATACAAGTATATGCACATAGAAGCATATACATGAATATGATGCATGTAAGTATGTACACGTAGACATTCTATGTTTATGTATATTTAAGTAGGTATATGTGTATGTAAGCACATGCATGTATGAACATGTATATACACACATAAGTACATGCATGTTTAAGTATATGATGTATAAGGTATTCAGATATGTAAGTACTTACTGTACGCGCACGTGTAAGTTCATGCATGAATAAGTGTATGATGTACGTATATGTACATGTATAGACAGTGCCTGGCACGTGGCGATGCTAACAACTTATTTCCTTGCTCCGTCTCAAAACTTATTTGCCTCGCTCCAGCTCAGCCCCACCCAGTGACAGCCTTTGAAGGTTCCTGCTACTTCGCTCAGGATCTGTTTCTCCAGAGATGCTGGAGGACCGCTTCTGTCCGGATGGACAGCTCCAGGAGGACAGGCATTTTTATCTGTTTTGTTGACTGCAGTACCCAAGTGCCTGGGGGTGGTGCCTTGCTAGGAGTGGCTGCTTCATAGATTTGCTGAATGCGCTGCATGAATGGCAGCAAGGCAAGTGTGCCTCTCAAATGCTGACCCCTCCAGCTTAGCTCTGACAATTCCCCTCATTCTGACCTACGCAGGGGTTTTCAAACTTCTGTGAGATTCTAGATGTGGGGCTGGGCCCAAGATTACGCAATGAAAAACATCTCTAATTCTTTGCTCCCCTGGGGTGTCCAATGGGGAAGCTGAGGTGCCTCCGAGGCGGGGCCCCAGGCCGGGCAGAGCCCAGCACTCAGCAGGGGTGGGTGGGTCTGCACTCACGAGAAGGCGGCTTTGCCCTCCTCCATGTCCTTGCCCTTGGCTCCGGGCCCCGCTTTTCCGCACAGGTTGACGGCGATGCACATGAGCAGGCCACACTTGTTCAGGAAGTAGCAGGTGACGTCCACAGCCACCAGGAGCAGGACGAAGGTGACAACAAGGATGCCCACGATGGCGCCGGTGCTCAGGCCGGAGGTGGGGCTGCCATTGGCTTGGGTGGGAGGGAGAGAGGGATGGTTGGTGGTTAGTACACTGAGATGCAGACCTGGGCCCCGGCTGTTCAGACAACAGGGTCTCTTTCTATCTTCAAGAGGGAGGGATGGCAGCCCTCATCTCACAGCCCAGGGGACGGGGCGTGAAGCGCCCACAACTAGTGCCCAGAGGAGACTGGGAGCTGTGTCTCCATCACTGCTGTCAACGTCTGAGCCTGCCCCAGACCCACCCAGCCGGTCTCCCCGTGAGCCCTGCAAGCTGTCAGGGACAGGGTCCCAGATGGGGCAGCAGAGGGTTCCCAGGACTTCCTTTGGGCTGGTGGTGACATCAGACACAAGAAGACGCCCAGGCCACCTCTGCACTTCCTCTCCCCTCTTCAGGAATGGCTCCAGAGGACCCTGATCATGGACCACATCCTTCTTCCCTGCACCAGGAAGACTAATGAAGCCCGTTTACTCTGGAGACATGGAGGTCTCCCCAGGCCAGGTGAGCCAGGTGGAAGGTCTGGGAATACTCACCATCTGGGAGCCAGGCACGCTCGGATCAGACTCCAGGAAAAGCAGCAGATTCACCCAGAGATCACACCCGCACGACAGGCTCGCTCACACAGGACAAGTGCCCACCATAGACGGACACACATTCTCACTCTGGACCAGCACTCCGCATCCCTGTTCTGACTCCCTGGTGTCCGTCTAGAACTCCCCAGGGCCCTGGGCTATTGATGGGCTCACAGAAGGACCCCAGGCTCGGCTCCATAGCGCCCCCTCGTGATTGGTGCTAGGAGTCCACGATGGCCCCACTGACCGCTTGGTGATTCCCACCAGCACCTGGGAGAGGACAGGTTGTGCTGTGGGAAGCAAGGACCCACGGGGAGCTTCTGGAGGCACAGGGTTCCAGAAGGGGCAGGGACCTGGCTTGCCCAAGGTCTGGTCTCACCACCAGACCTTGTCCGAAGCTTCCTGTGTCCTCCAGACCCACTGGGATCACCCAGCTCTGTTGACTGGAGGCAGGAACCGTGGCCAACACAACCTGGGTCTCACTGTGCCTTTGTTGAACCTAGGCCAGGCCCAGGGGACTGCGGGCCACATCACATGCCAGACAATGAAAGGAACACGTAACCCAAGGCGTCAGAGATGGGCCACACAGTCTTTCTCCATGTGGTCTGCGTTCCTGGGGGGCCCTCTGTGTGTCCCAGGGGCCCTGCTCAGGCAAGGGGGGGCTCCTTCAACAGCTGTCCCATTCTGATGGCTTTTATTTCTAACTTCAATTCAGGGTACAGGCCACCAGCCAGCCCTTAAGAGATGACCGTTCACAACCTAATTCCTGGCACCCAGGGCACAGCTGGGCATGCGCTCGAGGAGCCTTCCTGGATCTCAAATATTTCTGGCTCCTTTCGGACCTTGGTCTTGCTTCCCAGTCCCCCTCCTCAGGCTCTCCAGCTGGTCCCTTTCAACCCCACACTGAAGACCCAGTCTGTTCCCTAGGAAGGTCTCAGACTGGCAGTGGAGTCTCACCCATACCTCCATTTCCTCACCTGTAAAAACGGGCAAACTTTTACAGGTGCTCAGAGGACCACCATACTCAGAGGACCACTATGCTCAGAGGACCTCCATGCTCAGAGGACCCAGCTCTGGCCACTTTGTCTCGGGCTTTGGCAGCAGGAAACTAGCCACAGGCCCTGAGGTCTTCTCCCCAGCAGCTCACCGTCCACCCTATTTCCCCACAGTACTCACGCATTCCACACAAAAAAGCAAGGAAAGAAATGCAGGCTTTCCTGGCCTTCAGAATCCCAAAGCTGTTTCCCTGAACAGGGAGGAAATACGGCCTTGGGCCTCCTCTCCAACCCATGACATTGGGCTGGAAGTCCCGGTGGTCTCCTGACATCTCTACCCAATAGGTGCCAGGTGTCCACCTCCTAAAGGAGGAGCCTAAGGTATCCGTGTGGGGGGAGAATGTCTGTATTTTTGGACTCAATGGCACTCACTCCACGTCCTGAGATTTATACATAAATATGGTTTTAGGGGACTAATCATGTCCCTAAAGAAGAAAGATAAACCACTGCAAAGCTCTCCATGAGGGCTGCCCTGTCCTGAAGGCCAAGGCCGACAGCACGAGCATGTTCAAGGAAGGAGCAGGGGGTGCGAGAAGACTGACAATGATATAGAACAGAAAGTAGGGCAGTGGTCTTCCCCCTCATTTGATGTAAAATTCAAACCCTTTCCCCTGGTCTAAAAGGCCCTACATGTGCTGTGGAATCTCCCATCCCTCTGACCATCCTAACTTATGGCCCCCACACCCCTGCCCTCCACCCCAGCCAGATGGGCCTTCTTTCTATCTGCTGAACACACCCAGCTCATTCCTGCCTCAATGCCCTGCTGATCCCTTGCCTGGGACACTCCATCCCCATCACTTCACGAGTGGCTCTTTGTGGTCCTGCAGGCTCAGCTCAAATGTCATCTTCTTGGAGAGGTTCCTCCCTCCCTTGCCCTGAGCTCTTACCTGCTCAGCATCTCTACTCAGTATCTACCACATTACCTTGTTTTATTCTTTCCTTACCATTTCTGTGCATTTCTATGCTTTTTATCTAGCTGCCCCACCCTCTGGGCTATCCTAGCAGGTACCTTGTCTGTTTCCTGTCTCCCCAGAATGTAGGACAACCCAACTTACAGGAAGCGTTCAAAGAATATTTGCTGAACAAATGGACAGTGTTTACCCTGGAGATAAGAGCACTGTCTCCAAATATTTCAAGTTGTGCCATGAGAAGGAGGAAGTGGTCTTATTCAGTGTCACCACTGGATGGAAATTATGGGGGTAGGAGGTAAATTTCAGCTCCCATGGGAGAGAACTAACAAACAGAGCTGTTCCAATGTGGCGTGAGCTGCCTTGGCAGATGGGCTCCCTGTTGCTGGAGGCATTCGAGCTGGGGCTGCAAAATCCCTTGGCCAGGATAGAGGATGCCTTCAAGACCTCTTCAACTTTACGAGCCTGTCATTAGACGTCCTACAGTCCCCAACACACGGTACAGAGTCCCTCACGTCCATCTCCTTCACAGTGTGCACTGAGGAGGATTTTCTCCTGCAAGATTAAAACACTTGGTAGGCGCCATCTATATGCATGGATTCCTGTGATTTTACCTTTAGTTGAAGAATAAGTATCTTTCAGTGCAATGTTTTCCCACCTGCAGCAAAATTCCTAGGGCGCTTTGTCAAGATTCAGATCCTGAAGCTCCCCAGCTCCACTGAGTCAGAATCTCTGGGGGTGAGGCTCGGGTTCAGGATTTGGAGCACCCCAGTGATTTTTAGGCATCCCAGAGTCTGAGGAACACTGCTTCTCGGTTTTCTCATCCCTACGTTACAATGAGTAATGGCTGTTCCTATGACTCACCACCCAAGGATGAGCCGTGCAGTCTCACCTGGTGGCCTGGGCCTAACTGACATCCCTGATGGCTGGAGAGAAAGCAAAGACTTATCCCCAAGGGAAAAAGGACCACCCAGTTCACCAGTAAGAGTCTAGACTTGGAGAGGAAGTGAGGTGCCCCTCAGGCTGGAGAAAGGGCGTGTGTCGCTTTTACAAGAAACCGCCCATAAGGGGAACAGCCTGATGCAAACGAGTATCCAAGTCAAGCCAACACTCGCTCCCTCTCGGGGGCCGCTGCAGAACTGTGTAGTCCAGGAGACCAGAAAGATAAAGCTGCCTCCAGCATCTTGCTTAACGCTTTACAGAAGGAAAAAGAAAACACCTTCTGGGCCTCTCTTGGCACGTCCTTCCTCCCACCCTCCCTTGGCTGCCCCGTCTGCACACCTGCACACAGAGTGCTTCTTGGGAGCAGCTCCTCCAGGCTTAGAGCTGCCCTGAACAGGGAGGCCATAAAGCTGGGGCCGCCCATCTGCTGTGGTTCCTGGCCTGGGAGGGGCTGGCACTGATCAAGGACCTGGCTTGCCCAAGACTGAGACCTACATGTGCCTACATGTAAGGCACTTAAAGGCTTCAAAATGGGAAGATGGTCTCACACTTTACAGATGACCGGGCGGCCGGAAGCCCTGTGCCATGGGATGTCAGTGCAGAAATGCCCTCTCCATCCTCTGACTCTTGCAACCACTAAGCTGAGGTTCTGATTCACTCATGAACCCCGTACACATCTGCTGATTCCTTCCTGGAATCTGCTGAACAGACAGCTGGCTCAGGGCTTTCAGGAGGAATCCAACTAACTGTGATTATAAACAGAATAGGGTTTGCCAGTGAGAACCTTCCCTTAGATTCTGTTGAGACAGGAAGGGGGCAGGGCACAGCCGTTCAAGGAATAACACAGCAATTAACACCAGAATGGAGAAAGATTCAGCCCCCAGCAGGCCTTGAGGCTCAAGATGGTGGGAGATTTGACTTCTAGTAGACTTTGAGCTTCATTATACGCCCCTTGTAATATAGTAGCATGGTGAATAACATGCCCACAGGTGCCATGGCAGTCCCAAGGCTGGCCACAAAAGGTCAAAGAGTGGGAAAAGGCTAACGTCCTGGGAGTCCCAGCCCCTTCCCCAGGCTAGTTAGACTGGTCCTTCCACTTATTAGCATATGAAGCCACTGAGCCCATAAAAACTGGCAACGTGGTGCCTCGTGGCCGCTGCCCCCTCTCTCTCCCTCTTCGGAGACCGCCCGCACTCTGTCTATGGAGTGTGTCCCTACTTTTACTCTAATCTAAGCACCCAACCCCCACACCTTGTGGCCTTTCACTTGCCTGTTGATGTACTTCTAAATAACTCCGCATTTACTCAAGTGTGGCTCGCTCTTGAATTCTTTTCTGCGCAAAGCCAAGGACCCACACTTGGTGGGGCACGTCCCCGGGGCTCAACTGAAGCCTGGGACACGGCCGTCCTCACGCCCCACATCCGCTTTCCTACATCACTAGCACCAGGTCACTCTGTGCAGCCTGTTAGAAAGCTGCAGAGGGAGCTGTGAAAGTCGAAGAACCTGCAGCAGAGTTGTGTATCTGGTGGCCCAGAGTGCGCCCCTGACCCCAAGGTGACCATCTCCCGGCTCTGCAAAGGCACCTTCCCGCTGGGAAAAGTCCAAGGAGGCAGAGACCCACCACAGCTCTTAGGAGAGCTCAGAAAACCACTTTGCTCCTGAAAAGGAGGGGAAAGACCAGAAGTTCACCCAGCAGGCTCCCAAGTTTGGGGTGCAATGTCCACGGCTCTCTGGGGCAATCGGGGTAAGCCAGGTACACGTGAAGTGGACGGAAAGGAGGTACTTTGCAGGATACACAGCTACCAAATAAAATCCAAACACGCTGGTGAGTTCACATGAACTGTTATTTCCTTTAATAATGCAAAGGTGTAAACTTCATAAAGGCCTCACTGATTATCTACACAACAACGTTAGCATTCTTATTAGTAGCAAAACATGATCCAAACCTGCCGTATAAATATTCTAGAAATGAGCAGAGAAGCCCTGTGGCGGGTGGAGCATGCGCAGCGCGAAGCCAGGGCACGGGGCCCCGGCGGCTGGGCTGGGCGGTGAGCGGTCCCTCTTGATGGGCCTGTCTAAGGGGGTCCTGGCGGGGCTGGGCGCTGCAGCCACGTGAGAACTCAGTGTCTGGTGGGAGTGGGTGTGCCCTAACACGGTCCCCTGAAGGGCACCCCTGATGAACCATGGGCCAGTCTGAAGGGACCCAATACAATGACCCCAAATTGCTTCAGCTGAGGTCTGCCTGGGCACCACGTGCTGAGGGGACAGGGTCATGGATGCCAGGCCTCCGATCTCCACAGAGTCCCTTTGAAACACGGACACTGGCTCTCATCTATGGGACGGGGACTGGGGTGAATATGTGACTTCCGCCCAAGATGATATCAAGAGCATGCTGGCGGCCAGGGGGACAGTGATGGGCCACCTGCATGAGGACCCATCTCCCCCTCCCTGGGCCTCCGTAGGTTACTGGGATTCTCACGCCAAGCCCGGAGGCACCACGTGATGCTTCTCATTGCTCTGCCTTGTGCCTAAGGACTGTGTCTGCTTCTGCTGCCCTGGCGTGAAGGGAGGTCAGGGACCTCGGGGGAGAGGTTCGTGGTGGGGCTGGAGGCCGACGGGGCTTGGGTGAGAGGCACTGCCCGGCTGAACTGCTGGGTAGCGTGCAGCCTCCGGCGTCTGCAGGTGACTCGCTAAACTGCCAGCGCTGGAGGCACGGGCCTGTGTCCACTGACAGGGGCAGCTCTGCCCCGCAGACCAGAGGCTCATTTGGATTCCCAAAGGGGAAAGGCTAGTCTTGGAACATTAAAAAACAACAGAACCAAAAAACAAAGAAACTGGAAAATGATGAAAACCAAACTTCCGTGGAGATGCTCAGAGATGAGATAAGTGGAATGATATGTGACCACGATGGAGGGAGGGAGTTTTTATTCAGCAGAAGGTCCCCCCAAGCACACACACTGACACCACTGAGCGTGAGTCACCCGAGAGTCTCCAGGCAGGACTTTGACAAATGCACCCGCTTCCTCTCCTGGGCACGTGGGGAGGTGCATCCCCAACAGCAGGGGAGCAGCTGGCTTTCAACAGTTTTTTTTTTTAAGAATTAATTTTAATTTTTTTTGGCAGGGGAGGAGGTAATTAGGTTATTCATTTATTACTAGTTTTTTTTTTTTTTTAAATGGAGGTACTGGGGATTGAACCTAGAACCTCGTGCATGCTAGGCACACACGCTGCCACTGAGCCCAGACACCAGTTTTAAAAATGTTACTGATGCCACTAGCCAGCAGTGGGCTCGGGGCACTGGAGAAATATGAGAGGCCGAGTTCTAACTGATCGGCACCCTGGGTGGGCCCCGCCTTCCATTCAGCTGAGCACGTGTCGGGAAGGGTGTGACTCACGCCAGGCTCACAGCGGATGCTTTCAACCTGGGGGACTGATGTTTATGCCATAATGTGTCACCGCTGGACCACATCCACCAAGACACGAGGTCTGTGGCTGAGCTGTAGCAGGGCAGCAGGGATCACCCCGTCCGGGAGACGCGCACCTGCCAGAGCCCACAGGTGTGGGGCACATCCTAGGTCGGCCCCGTTCACAGAGCCAGCATAGGGTGCTACCTAGGACCAAAGTGCCTCCCAGAAAGTTTGCTCGGCCCCAAGAAATACCCAGTGAATCTGATTCCATTTACATGGGCAACAGGGTGGCTGACTCTGCCCATCAAGTCAGCAAAAAGCTCCAGTGAATCACAGCGATCTTACCACGGGCACTTCAGTGCGGGCAAAGCCAACTACTTATTGAGGGCAGAGGAGGAGCAGGGGGTTAGAATTGGGGCACGTGGTGATTTTAACAATCTGATGCAGGCTTTAGAGGGTACTTAGAACTCTTTCTCTGCCACATCATTTTCAGGTAAGAACCAAAAATGCAAGCAAGTAGCAGCTGTGCAGAAACTCTTCTGAAAACCTAGTGCCTTTGTGTGTGTGTTTTACATAGCATTTAAAGAAAAGAGCCCCCGAACATTTTTGCACTGCCATGAAAAAGGGGGCAAACTCCTTATGAAATGGCACAAAAGTATCTGAATGGCAATAAGTCTGGAGGTCCAGCTTTTTCCAATTGCCAAAGCTTCCTCTTCCACAGAGAGCTTGGCAGCGTGGCCGTGGAGGTCCTGAAAGAGTATGCCAAAGGGGGCACTGACCATTCTCATAGGAACGGGGCTTTTAAGCAAATTTAAATTTTTGTGTGTGTTGTTCAAGTTCCTAACAGAGCAAGAGAAGAGTCACTGCAGAGAAAAGCAATGAGGCAAAGGTGGCGGACATGGTGGAGCCTCCCAGGGTCGCTGCAGGCACCAAGCAATGGGTCCCCAGAGAGAAGGTTTAAAAACAAATATGGCAGTGGGGATGTCCCAGTGATGTCCAACGTGATGTGTGTGACAACAGACACGGGGAGGGGAGGAGAGGGGAGGAGGAAAGAGAAGAGACAGAAACAGAGAAAAAAAAATAGATAAAAAGAAAAAAAAATTAGGTCAAATATAGAAAACTCCAGAATCAAAGGTTAATTCGACTTTGTAAATTAAACTGACAAAGGTTAGGGGAGAGTTCAGTGCGGTAATGTTACCAGCAGGCCAGGTCCGAAGCTCAGCAAGGCCAGAGGCAGCGCAGCGGGGTGAGTTCAGGGGTTAGGGGTCAGCGAGCAAATGAAATTAAAGTGAGAGAACGGAAGGCTTCAGGATGAAATTCAAGAATCTGATCAGGGAAGTGTCACCTCTGATAAGGGGAGGTTCTAAGACGCAGCCGAGGAGCCTGCCCGCACACAGCTTTCTAATCTCTAGAGTTTTTTACACATCAGGGTAGAGATGCATCTGATCACTGTGCACGGGGATGGGGGCCACCTTTTTAGCAAGAATTCAGCCTCTTCCAATCTGAGTCTCCCCACCCATAGCTGCTAAAGAAAACCTAGTTCTCTGCCCCTCGCCTTCCGCCACCCGCTGAACCACAGAATTCCACCATGAACGTACATCCTATAACTCAGAGGTTTCAACCGCAGGTCCCAACACAACGGCTGGAAAAGTCCCCAAAGTTCATCCAAGCAACCTCCTACTAAGACCCGTGTGGCAGAGCCGAGAGCCTCTGGGGGCGAGGTGAGCAACCCCTCCAACCCTCTCTGTGAACTGGGCGCCTGGGAGATTAACCAGAAGGACTCTGACAGCTCCCGCGGGCAGGACTTCGGGGGACTGGTCTTCCCAGAATGTCTGTATCTGACACCCGGTGGCCCCAGCTTCTCCCACCCGAGCACTGACGCTGCTGGCGGTACCCGGCCTGTGAACGCAGCCTGTCTGAATCACCGCCTGCGGAGTCGTACCCGTGGAAACACGTGCCTGGAGGAATCTGTCTCGCTGCAAAGGACTCACTCAGGCTTCTCACTCCCCTGGCTCTTAAGGGCCCCACAAAGGCCGAGCCCGCGGGAGACACCAGACTGTCGATTTCAGGCAAAAACTGACCCAAGAATGCAGAGAAAGAAGGGGCAGAGGACAGACAGGGCCACCTTCATGTGGACAGCTATGAAGCAGTGAGGAGAGCATTTCTCGCAGCCACATCCAGGTGCCTTGGCTTAATCACTGACCAGGTGACCACTGCCTGCAGGGACCTGCCCACCCCAGCCTGTGCTGACTGCCCTCCCTGCCCATGCAGTGGGCAGAACCAATGGAAGCTTCTGATCTATGGTCCCCAAATCCCTGGGGGCCCCCCCCACATGTCTCAGACACACACACTCACGCACAGCCAACCACTGGGAACCACACATTGATCTTATTTTGTTTCTGCCCAACCAATCCACTTCCACACACACGACCTTGGGTCACAGCAGCCCACATCCTTCCTGGCCTCTCTCCCACTGGGAGAAGCAATCGCGACCGCTGAGCCGAGAGCCAGGGCATTATTCTAGAAGGGACAGGCACGATGAGGGCCAGACCAGGGCCACTGGGAGACGGGAACATCCTTCCACCACACCTGGACCCGACAGAGAGTTTATGCGGTCCCTTCCAATAGGCTTCAGCTGTATGTTCTATGCCCACCCTGCTGCCTGTGGTTAGCATCTGGTTGGTCCGGAAAAGCACAGAGGGACGATGAAGATCTCTTTCTGCTCTGAGGGATCTGGTCAATGAGGAGACTGCCAGTCAGCAGCAAGGCAGCTGGGCCACAAAGCAGAACTCTCACTTTATTCCCACACCTGAGCTGGTCCCGGATCCCTAGAGACAGATCTGCATCTCCCAGGAGAACTGCTCCCATCAGGGCCTCTGGCAGACAGGACTGCCTTTCATGGATGGGTTTTCCAGCATCTCCTTTCTCCACTTGTTCTGCTTCAAGTGGCTCAATTTAATCTTTGTTTCAGTTGAGATGCCCTTGGCAGAGAGGATTTTTAACTAACTGGGCACCATCTGTTCCTTCTCTTGGGGTCCCCACAGAGAAGAGATTTGGACCACGGCTGGGCAGGTGAGCAAGCGTCAGAAAGACAGGGTTTAAAAAGTCATGTGGTCCTCGGATGAAATGGTAGATAGCAGATAAGGTCTCAGGAAAGGATCCTTCCTCAATCAGTGTCCAAAGCTCGGCTGGAACCAGGGCTTTTCCCATCTGAGGGGCCCCATGGACTGGCTTACCATCAGTCCTCCGAGGCTGAATGACACAGGACCTCTGCCCAGGATGCTTGGCCAAGCCTTGCTGGGGGTCCAGCCCATCTCAACCTACTGCACAGCTAGGTACAAAGCAAAACTAAGCTCGCATGGGCAACCAATCATGAGGATGGCTGTAAGCAAGCGAGTTGTCAGGGGCTGTTCAGGCACATTAGGAGGTGCGGCACTGGTGCATTAATTCAAAGCAGGAGACTCACAGGAAGCAGAGGCGTCTTACCTGGGATGGCTGTGGGCTGGGCCGAGGTCCTGAACACAAAGTGAGCCGCCTTGGACTTTCCCTGCTGGTTCTCAGCCACCACGTAGACCTCATACTCGGCATTCCAGTCCAGGGACTTGAGCATGACGTGGTCACTGCCAGATGGGAGCCTGATCTCTGGTTTCCACTCGGAGGACAGCTTCTGGGAGAAATCGGCAGGAAAGATACAAGACCCCAGGAAGCATTAGATGCAGTAGCCGGTGAGACCAGCCGACAGGAGGAATGTAAAGGAGTCAGCAACTACTGGTGCCAAACAAGAATAAAAACCAACTATAGGACATGGTCTTTATTCTTCACCAGCCTGAAAAGCCAGAAGGTAAATGATCAGGTCAGGAGGTTAAACCTTGCGTGTTTGCAAATACAGATTGCCAGTGTGGTGTGGCTGGCCTTCAGTGCCCTGTCCATCACCATGAGGGCATGCAGGGACCCATGCTATACTCTGGAATGCCGGGCACACATGCTAAGGATGACCCAGCAGAGTAATCAGATCGCTATGTTTCTTGTCCTGTTTCAGAATGTTGCTCACACTCGGGTATGACTCACCTCCCCAACATGGAGCCACCGCATAGATTCCACTTTTATTAAAAATAAAAACTATCATTTTTTTGAGCACCCACTGCGTGCCAGGCACTGTACTAAAGGCTTTCTGCGCATTTTCTCACTGTATGCCTACAATAAGCTGATGAAGGGAAGGGAGAGAGAGGTCAGGTGACCTCCCAAAGCCACACAGGCCATCGAGCTGGGGCCAAGTGCACCTGGGCCCAAAGCTGTGACCTCTCCTTTCATAATTGGGAGCTCAACACACATCTGTTGCTCTGAGCTGGGTTTTTCTACTCCATGCAGTATAACCTGGTTTCTAAGATTGGAGCTGGAGGCTCTAGGGGTGAGTTCTGCCATCAGGTCCAAGGCTGGGGCGCTCTGAGTGCCCACAGGGAATGGTACCCTCCACTCAGCAGGGCACTGCCCAGGGCATCATTTCAAGCACACAGCTGGAGTTCTAGCTTTCCCTCCATTCTCGAATGTTCTTTTCATTTCTAAACCTTCACATTCACCAATGAGTTTGTTCTGGGAGTTTATAAAGCAGTCCTTTGTGCCCATTTCCCTGACACAACAGCTGTGGAAGGAGGTTTGAAGACTTCCTGAGAAATCTTCAGAAGGTTTCACGGCCCACCTCTTCATAATCTTTGGCCTTTTCACTAGCCATCTGAGAGGTGGATGCCAGGCCCACGAGAGGGCTTGATGAATGTCTGCCGAAGGATGGGCTGCTCCTCAGGAGAGCAGGACATGCTAGCACCGCCACCCGGCAGGTGGTCCAGCCCGTGGCTGAGGCTGGACAAAGACTTACATACAGGAAAGCCAGCCGTCTAAGTTCCCAGCAAGATGACTTATACCAGCCAGATAGATGCCTTTAGAATGTGCTGTCTCTCATGCTATGGTCGTGACCAGGGCCAGGAAACACCAGCAGCAGATGCTCATTTCCTTCGAGTCTAACCAGGAAGCTGGGCTATGCTCTTAAGTTAGCTTGTGTGCACGTCAGTATGTGCCCCATTTTAATGTAAAACAAAGAAGTTCAGCTGTTTGCTTTTTCTCCTCTTTCTCTGAAAGATTTCTTTCCTTGGTAAATATCATTACAAGAGAGACAGCCAGACTATAAAGCAAACATTATGTTACATAATACATATTAATATCATATAAAAATAGTAGTATTTCGCAAACATTAAGATTTTGAGGCAGAAGAGAGAGGATGGTTGGGGTGTCAAACGCTAACCCATCTCGGTGTTTTGCCCCAGTTGTCTTTTTAAGGCACAGCCGCGATGTCTCTCCTGGAACAGTGATATCTGAGGTGCCCTGTACAGGAGATGTTTCCAGTCCATGCCTGCATCTCAGCAGTGATTGTTAGTTACCAGGTATAGAGTTTTCCAAGTGTCAGGCACATTTCAGGTTCTTTGTCTATGTTTTAACTAATCTTTGCAACAACGTGATAAGCTATCCCCATTTTACTGATGGAGAAATGGAGATTTTGGAAGATTGGGTGACCTATTCAGGTCACATGCTGCTAAGTGCTGAAGCTGGAACGGGATGCCATGTCTGTCTGGGCCACATCAGGGTGACAGTGGCCAAAGGTATCCTGCCCCACCATACTGTCCACTTCCAGTGGGTTCTGCTGGGGACACCTGCTCAGTTGGTCTGCGCCTTCTACTCCACAGTGAGGAAGCCACAGGGATCTCTCAGACAGTGGTGCCTCCAGGCCTTTGGGAAGTCAACTGAGGCTCCTCCTCCCATGCCTGGCCTCACAATGAAGCAGGAGAAGTGTGTCTTCAGGGATCCGTGCGGTACCCACTCTCCGTCAGCCTAACCAGGTAAGCACTTCAATGGGGGCTGAGCACAAGGCAGAGAGGGAGCAAGACAATTCTTGGGAGCTATTGGAAGAAAGAAGACTTGCTCCCTGGTTCATTCTTTTCTCCTGGCAGGAAACCCCAGCAAAAGGCTATTTCCGATGCTCAGACATTGCCTCTAAACCTCTCAGCAGTTGATCGTGGTTGGCAATGGCCAAGTGTCCTTCTAAAATCCCAAAAGGAGAGCCTGATTCTCAATCTGGGGTTTGGGGATGAAGGGTGGAATGAAAGAAATCTTAGATGGGTGGTGGAGAGCAAGCCAGGAAGAAAAGGCTTTGGGCCAAGCTCACTGTTAGCAGGATTACAGCAGCTCAGGTGGGGTGCACGGGCATTAGTGGGATCGGGGTGCGGGTGAGGGTAGGAGCTGGTTTAGGATCTGAGGCAGCCAGGACGGGGGCCTGAGACCCCCATCTCTTCAGTCGGGCAGACCTAGATGAAAACCCTGGCTGCCTGGCTGTAGGAGTCGGGTTATAGGACTGCCCAAGCCGCACTTACTTCCTCTGTAAAGTGACAACCATCAAAACAACCTCATAGGGTTCTTGGAGAGAGAAACTGCACGTGGTCACTGCGCCTGGCCCTAATACATACTTTATCAAAGCGTGATGATTAGCTATCAGTATGTTATTTGCAAAAAGTCCTGGGGAGTGGCTGGATAACTTTGCAGAAAAAGTCAAGCAGCAGCACAAGCAGTCATGGTTATGAGTGTGTGTCACCACCGAAATCATTTCAGTGGTTTTCAAACCAGTCCCAGTGGGGACAAGACCCAACAGCTGGAGGTCTGTCTTGGAATTTAAAACCCTGACCAGGGCCCATGAGCCACCATCCAGACACAGGCTGCCCCCGACCCCTCCGGGCTTTGCGTGTTGTTGCCCCAACAAGGTGGGTGTCAAGGATGCAGGCGCGGGTGAAGATGGAGGAAGGAGGCCACTCACCGCTCGGTACTTGACCAGGTAGTGTCTGATGGGGGAGCCGCCGTCGTCCTGCTTGATCAGGTTCACCTTAATAGAGTTTCCATCCTCTCCCATCTGCCCTTCGAGCTTAGGCGCGCTGGGTTCCCCTGAAACAGCCAGTTAAGGCGTGTGACATTTTGGTCCACAAAATGGAAATCCAGTCCATCTGAAGGGGATGTAGTGATGGGGTGGGGCTGGACTCTTTTCTTGCTTTCTCCAAAATTCAAATGGTTAATGAGCAATAAGTGTGAAACTTCGAATTCCAGTTAGATGCCTCAGACTCAGGCTACTGTCCCATTATATCCCAGTCCTTTCACCATTTTAGAGAGAAGCCTTTTTTCTGTCCCTCACTGGTGCTTGCACTTTTTCCTAGCTGTGCTTACAACTGCAGACTTAACTTTTATGAACTTGAAATATTTCAAGGAACAGCCTGAAATATGGGAAAATGTAATCATTTAAGGAGAAAACTTACATCCATAAAATAAATTTTCAAAGCAGCCCAGTTTTTTCCCCTGGATATATGATTCCTCCCAGGGGTGTCTGGTCCCTAACGGAGTTGGAATGATGCTGCATTCTTATAATCAGCTTTGCACGAATTAAATTTTATGACTTAGGTTCATCAAAAAAAAAAAAAGCTTCCAATCATGATCAAATAAAGTGCGATTTGTCACAGCAAATGTCCTGCAAGTATTCTGCGTTTATGGGGTCAACAGCCTGAGTGGTAATCCTTGGTACCTTGTATTAATGGAACGATCATTAAAGTCTTTCTATTTGTGAGAGGAGAGAGGGGGAAATAAGTCTTCAGCATTTCTCAACAGAAAAAAAAAAGTCGATGTTTCTCTTTTTTCGCAGTAGCACTGTGAACCCAAGGTCAAGAAGAAAGATGAACTTGTATGTGACAAACTACCAGGGTTGGGATGGCTCTGCAGTAAGATGCTGATTTACTTTAAGAGAAACTAGGTCATTAGTATATGTCGAAAGCAATGAGATGAGAAAGTGTCTGTTATAAAAGGTTAAAGTGAAGATTTAAGACACTCGGGAACCCTGCACTTCCTGTGGGAATCATCTCTGCATCCATTTTATGACCTCGGACAGATCTGGCGAGCCTATAAGACAGTGAGCTTCTGGCTGGGCAGTCCTGGTTTGTTCTCTGGAAGATAGAATCAGACAAGGGACAGAAGTGCCAGGGAAGGCTTGTCACCGGGCTTCGGACCTCAGCACTCACAAGTGTACCTTTGGCCATTTATGAGAAAGCTGCTGGCCAAGTCAGGCCAGCACATCCTCCTTTCTCAGCTACTCTGGGGACCTCAGTGGCCGAGCATGCTTATTTCCTCTTTGAGACAAAGAACCAGACAGATAAAGCTCAGGAGAGCCCTGCTACTCAGCCTGGGCCAGCAACACGCACACCACCCGAAAGTTCAGTTAATAAGCTTGCAAGGTGATCTGTGCGCACTTGTACTAGTAATGGGGACACGTGAAAGTGCCAACAGAAAGGATGGGCGATCTTAATGTCTGAGGGATGATGTATTTGGAAAAAGATGCCCTTATTATTCCTTTTTCTTCAATCGGTAATTCAGGAAAAAGAAAAAATGAAAATAAAAACATAAATGAGCACCAGGCAAAGATTTGTCCTGTTTTTACGCCACTGCCTAGCAACTAGCACTAATTATTCAGGGGAAAATACTTAGATTTGGTTTCAATAATGTCAAGGTGTGAATGCTTTTCACATTCTTTTGGATCATTCTGAGGCTTGGACAATAATTCAGTTTTGTCTTATACCATTCAGAAATATCCAGTGCTAAAAGGGAACTCACAGGGGAGTATTTTTTTACAGGACTGAAGGATGTCTGAGTCAATTCACCAATGCTGAACAAGGGAAGAAGAGACACAGTAGAACTTTAAAGACTCTATTCTCTCACTGAATTAGGGTGCCCACCTCATCCTGTTAGTCTGGGACTTTCCAGGGGTTGGCACTGTGAGTCCTTTATCCTGGAAAAAGCCGTAGTCCCAGGTGAAACGGGATGTTGGTGACCCTGGGCTGAATGAAGACTTATGTTAATCACTATAGATTTCTCTATTTAGACCTGCAACATTGATTCTGTAATTAATGGTCACTTTGCCTTAAGGAGGAGGGAAGGAAGAGGCTTCAATGGCTCTTCCAACACACTCACCAGGCAAGGATCTAGTCTTTCCTTCAAGGCTTCCTGGGAAGGGAAGTGGAGATTACTTTGCTGGCCACTCTGCCCCGCACCTTCCTTACTATTTCCTCTCAGATTTGAGCAGTATGGGTTTCAAAGTCTGCATCAATGCCATGTAACACTGAACTCTGCTTTGGGGGGAGCGTCTGTTGAGAAGAGGCACTCTCTCTGATGTTTGTGAAGATCCCTTTAGAACTAAATGCTAAGGATGCCACAGTGGGGCCCAGAACATCTGTGGCCTTGGCCACCATATTTGCAAACTGCCAGATACTCCCCAGGGCTTCTTGCTCTGACATCACTGTGACACCGTGACAGCCACTATGCTAGGATGAACCATCAAGGACACCCTGGCTATTTTCATGACACTGTAAAGGACAAAACAGAAAATACAGGGCGCTGAGCCCATTTTAGGGAGCTGCACCCCAGGATCAACAATACCATATCTCTCAGGCACAGAGTTGCCCCCCCCCCTTTTTTTCGTTTTTTAAATAATTTTTAAAAATTTATCTCAAAAGGTCCTGTCTTTGAAAAGAGACCCAAAGGGTCTTCAAAGACATACGGACAAAAATCTCGCCAAGGAATCCCCGTGGAAACCAACAGCCCCAATAATGGGACCCTCTTATCTTTGGATTTGAAAAAATACAGTGGGAATCACAGAGAAACCACTAAAAATTAGACCACAGAACACAGTTTCACCATTCCCAGGAAATCACAATACTACAATTTGCTATCATTTTATCCAAGTGACTACCATGCAACTCTGATATGGATTACTTTCTCACAGAATTTAGAGCGCTTTATAAAAATCGTATCATGTAGAGTGCTTTAAATATAATTTATTTAACAAACGTATATTCAGTACCTATTAGGTACCAGGTGGTCCATGAAACGTCAGAGTTTCCAAGGTGATTAAGACAAGGTTCTGTTTACCAAATGGAAAGCTTTAGTTACGATCTATTCTTTCGAAAATGGTGGGGCCCTCATGCAAAAACCTAGCCCTCCCTATGACGATTTCTAAAGGAAGATTGCATTCAACTAACATCACAGAGATGCTGACCAACTTTATGGCTATGTAACTTGCTGTAAGTACATAAAGATGTGGAAAGAACAATCCTTGTTTAATCATTTGTCTTATTCACATTCAAATGTTTACTGCAGCCAATGGGGTTCAAGAAACGATTTCCTAAGCTCTCTCTGCAAAAAGAATGTTCCAGTCATGCCTGAGGAGGGAGGGGCTGACGCCAAAAGAAATGGGCCTGGCATTCAGGGGACTGGCTGCTTTACTGAACACATTAGGGGAGGAAATTATTTAGAGGGTCCCCATGTGCACTCTGTTCTGAGATGGCTGCTCTGATTGAAATCATTATGGGTAATTTCAGCAAAACCAATATTGTAATTATTTGTAAATGTTGGTTTGCGATTCAGCAGCAATCGGCAGGTTGCTCCAAGAAAACCCCTGGGGTTAATTATACCCTCTGAGTTTAACGTCAGCTATGAGTCAAATTTTCCCCCCGAATATTTTTATGTAAAGACTAAAACAGCAGTATTTGTAAAAATAAACCTTGTCAATAACAGATATGAAATAGCGGGCAGTTCTGGTATCTTCCAGAAGAATGTAAATCGTGTATGCAAGGGAAAAAAAAAAAAGAAGACTGTACCAGAGAGACCACATACAGTCAAAACCATCATAGGCAGGTCCTGTAAATTCCCCTTAGAAACCGTAATTGAAATGCGTATTTCTGGCCATGCAGATTGCAGGTTCTTCTTTATAATTATTGTGCTACTGAGCCCTAAAGTCGGAGTCAGTTTCATGTCTTTTCCCTCGTCAGCAGAAGCCCTGGGATCAGAAAACGAGTGCCGGATGGCTTGGATTCCACAACAAAAATTCCAGCAAGCCCAGGGTGTTTGGACAGCAGCTGCGCATCTTGGAAGGAAAACAAAATTCTGATTCTCACTCAAAAAGCCCAAGTACCAAGCGTTGCACATTCTGATTGAAATGCTGAGGGGCCAACGGGCCTCCCTCAGACGGGCCGGACCTGGGTTCTGTCTTCACGCACTTTGCTTTCTCTCCCATCAGGACCCACACAGAGTTTCAGGCATCTGAGTGGAAGCCAATGATGGATGTACAGCCTTCACAGAATCTCTAATAGGATTTTCTGGCATTAAAGATACTGTTCCTTTTGTTTATCCTAATGCCTGCTCCTGTTTATTATTTCTTGCAAGCCATTTGAATCTTGTGTATGCTCTTTTTCTTATTTGTTCAAAAAAGTCCAAAGGTAAGATTTAGTTGTGATGATATGAAGCCTATTTGATTTTTCCAATCCAGAAACATTCAACATTACATCAAGAGGTGAGAAGTTTGCCTGGTCCTCAGAGGATCAGCAAATGACCTCAGGGAATCAGAATTTAGTTATTAATCCATTAATTCTCCTTCCTGAGATCAGTCTCTCAGCCCTAGACATCAAACGAACGAAAGTGATCTATGCTGCACACACTCCTGGACTCTCAGAATCTCCCCGATGCGCCTTTGGCAGCCGACCTGGCTATTCTATTCTGAGGTGGTTTTCCCAAAAAAGCAGCCCACAGTGCGTGGACTGGCAGCAATTTGTCTCAAACGTCTGTTTTTGTCTCCCCCAAATCAGGCGTATGGAGTAAAGTGTTCTTTTGCTCCCGAGCTCTTTTCTCTTTATTGTTAAGGATCTGCTGTGCTAGTGTGACCTGACTCTTTGCCACCCTGGTCCCTGGCTCCGGGGAACTCTGGGATACAGAACGGGCAGGTATGGGCACAGCCAGGTTCCTCGCTTCTATGGAGAGAGGATGCTTCGCTCTCCGAGACCAAGCTCACGGAGGCATCCAGTCCACACACTCTTTCCAGCATCATTTTTCTCATCAGGGATTATGAATGTGAGTCTGTGATGGGAGGTGGAGGGGGAGGCATGGCAGTTCTGAGTACAAATGAAACAGCAACAAATGAACTCTGACAGACCTGACCACAAAAATACCAATTCCCTTCTTGTGGGTGTCATGAAAACACCAACAGATTAATTGATCAATTATCTTTGTTTCATCATCCTAAAAAGACACTGTGACCACGAAGGTTTGTGGTTATGGGGCTGATCTAGGCTGAGGAAGTTAGGACAAAAATAACTGCTATCACCAACAATTATAATTGGGCTCCTGCCTCCCAGGCCACAGGAGGGGCTCGGCACACCTCCAACACTACTTCATGGATGTCAGATTCATTATTCAGAAGTAGGAGGCTCCTGGGACGTTTCAGCTCTCGTATTGGTAAACCTGAGGGAAATGGGTGCTTTTGGAGGCTCCCGACCCCTGTCCAGGGGATTTGGGCTGATACACATCATTGACTTGGCCCCTTCATGCTAGCTCCCTAGCCTGGTCACCACCAGGGCAGGACATCCTTCGGAATAAAGGCAATTAGAGCAGAACCCCCAGTGCAAAGTCTATGTCGACCTGCCCGAGACCGTGGCAATCCAGACACACAGCTGTAAAAAAATAAAAAGAGTGGGTGGAAGGGGTGGTTAGTGATGTTTTCAATCTAAGAAGGAAGAGTGGATGTTAAAGAGTTTAGTTCAGCAGAATCAGCATTTCCTAGTACGAGTCAGTGTCAGTAGCTAAAGAAAAAAAGATCATTATAAACGGTGGAGGGGAGGGGTCCATGCTCAGACATGCAGCACACTGACATGGGGGGGCATGCAGGGGTGTCTCATCACACACATGCTGGGGTCAAGGGGGTCCCATTTATGCAGAGTCCTCGGTAGCTGACGGGAGTCATTGGAGGAACTGACCCAGCAGTGACGCAATGTTGTGATATTTAGAAAATGAACTTTGGCATTGGGGGAGGGGCTCAGATTTTCTTGTCCAGCAAACCCACTCCTGTGCCCCTGGGCCAGGTGCCTGAGTGTCCTTGTCATGAATCCCTGCGAGCAGAGCTCTGCGGGCTCAGGACCCAGGCGGTCCTGGGCTGGTGCTCAATGTCTCTGTTCACCTCCCTTCTCCTTCTGGTTCAGTGAACACCGTGGACAGAAACTGAGGGTGCATGGAACACCCAGTACATGTTAAATGCATCCTAGGCAATTTGGGGGGGGGGGACAGGGGGAGTGGACACGGAACACTGGATTCATCAACTGTGGGTATATAACCCACCCACTGCGTGATTGAAAAACCCCCCTCCAGGCCCAACTCCCCTGGAAACCTTCCTGACAAAAGCTTTGTTTGTTTTCATTGTAAATTTCATTTGCTCCGGCTTCCCCATTCCCTTCGACTTTATTATTAAAGACCATTTCCTGCTGCTTGCTGCACATCTGAGTGACAGTCCTCTGCCTGTCCCTTGCAAACGGCAGGAGAGGGGTGTTTTGATGCAGGAGGGTGACCATACTTTGGAATGCCACAGGCTCTCAGTGATTTTTCAGTACTGGCCACATTTTTTTACTGATAGCCAAGACCATGGCTAAGGTGTGTTTCTAGGGCAACCCTGGGGAAACATCTTCAAACATTCCTTGCGTGGCTCAAACTGTCTGGAAGAGACCTTTTCCCAGAAGTGTGAATTAGCTTCCCCCTCGTGCTTCATTCTGAATCACGGCACTGCGCAGAAATGACCAACCTCGGGTTTAAAGAAGAAACTAACGGGTCTCAACCCAACATCTGCTCACACCTCTGATTTCAGGGAGAAGGTCCGAGCCTTGCCCCCAGAACATCAGCCTCTGAGCAGTCACTTCAGCTTCTGCAAGGGGCCTGTCTCCCTCAGGGAAATAACGGAGTCACATGTTTTGGGTGGAATTTGGAGTTACAGGCAATCGTCGGCTCCCGGGGTTCTTTCCTCGGCCCTAACACTCACAGATGGAGATAATTTTTTAAGTGAGGTTAACACAACAGAGGTTCCCTTCTTTGGGGACGTCACCCCCCACTCCCTTCCTGGAAACGAGGATGCCTCCCGTCCAAAACGGTGTCCAGGAGTCTGGCTGTAAATGGGACTAACTTGCGGGGCAGGGTGGCCATGCCGGGAGAGGGGACGCCCTCAGAGGCGGTCAACGCGGAGGGTGAGGGCGGCACACACGGGGCTCACGCACGCGGGGCGGCCCAGGGACGGAGCACATGCGAGGCGAGCGGCGGATGGTTTTGTACGTGTGGATGTCGCCCAATCAGCTCTCAGAGGAGCGAGGTCGCCGGGGACCCCCGCATGCACGGGCGCCCTGCGGGGTTACTGCGGTTAGTTTCGCTTCCGTGATCAGTGCGGCCCGTGCGCGTCTCAGGCTGTGAAATAAGCAAAAATTTGCCAGCGAGGAGAGAACGGAACGCCTGTGACTCCCAGGGCAGGTTTGAACGGGTGTCTGATTTTACCGGGGAAAGCTGTGAGCAGAGGCTGCCTTGTCTCTTTACGTAAGTGAGAAATGTTTCCCCAAGGCTGTGACAGTCACAGTATTAACTAACTATTTTGTCACTCCTGTGTGCTTCATTAGGCTGTAATTTCATTTCCTTTGCCGCAAGGGTCAATCGTGTGCTTCTCGATCACGGGGAGATACCGGTCACGGTAACTGTCAAGTGAATTTTGCTTTGATCTTTCTTCCCTCCTGTCCAGGGGGGAGGCCCACTTGAAAGTGATGCCTCGGCCATCACGGCCATACTGGTCTCATTCCAAATTCTCAGATCTCTTATTTCAGAAAGTTCTCAATCTGCATGAATTTTATGAAACACTCTTGTTGGTTTCAAGCAACAGCCTTTGGTATCGACACGTTTCTCTTGGTGGTGTGTTCAAGGTTAGGTTTTCATGGAGCTGTGACATTTTAGAGCAACTGTGGTTTTTAGAACTCCTGGCCAAAGTTAAGCAACAGTCCTATAAAGCTCATTTGCAACATTGCTTTCTGGGCATCAATTCTGATGAACTATCTGGGAAAAATTCAAGTGTGCAAACTGCTGTAGCTAAAGTGATTTTACTGTGGATAGCAGTTTGTACGGCCAGATTTCGTGGAGCAAAATATTCAACTGAAGCCTGTCATGGTATCGGATTGTCATGTCAGGGCTGTGAAGGATGATGAATTCTGGATGTGCATTGAGAACAAGAGGAAATCTCTCAAATGGCTTCGCTTAGGAAATCCGAAACAGGAAGAAATGAGTGGGCCCTACGCACTAGGCTGTGGTCCCAGATTTATTTCACTAATCAGAACAAAGAGCTTTACCTTCTGTTCACCAGCGTGGACGACATCATCACCACCATGCAAGCCACATGACAAAGTCACATGATACGCACGCACATGATTGGTTGAAAGGAAAGTGGAGGAGATCACATGGAAAATACAAAAAAATTAAAAACTGATGTAAACAATGGGCAGGGAGAAAAAATCAACAACAAAATCACAGACTAAATAAAAGGAGAAATTAAATCAAATTAGCAGCATATATAGGAAACATTGGGAGGGCGGTCAAACTGCCCGGAAATAGACGAATTATAAATCATAAAGAGCATTTGGTTAACGACACCAAGTAAGCATTAGATACAGCAGCAACACTGCATATTAATACCACATCGAGGAGCATGTCAGCTTGTTTTGAAAATGGGGAGGTGTCTCTGTCAGGACCGAGGTGCCAAAGTCAATCCCGGGGGACTGCTGAAGGAGAAAAAAAGGCAGGTTATTTCTTCACAGATTCCAGAAACGTTCTCGGCATCCTTGGGAAGCAAGGGTAATGAAATGGAACCTGGTCAGGAAGGGCCAGTCCCATGACTTTTAAGGCGCAGACTGAGTGCCCTGTAAGAACAAAATATCACATGACGTTAGGAAAAGTCATTTCACGTTTCTTTTGGTGCAGCGAGGAGGGGGACATGGGCTGAGGGAGGTTAAGTGGATGCAGGCTAGAGAAGGCAGCCAGGGACTTCCTCTCAACTTCTCTGGTCATCCCCACCCACGTTATCCTAGGAGCCCCCATGAGACACCCCAACCAAGACGCAAAGAAGCCACGAGTTTCTTCTCTATGTCTGTGAGCTGGCTTCATTTGGTTATACTCCTTAGTTTGCTGTGTTTTTTAGATTCCACATGGAAGTGGTACCTACCATATCGGTCTTTCTCTGTCTGACTTATTTCACGTAGCATAACGGTTACTAGTGGGGAGAGGGATGGGGGAGGGCAATATAGGGGTAGGGGATTAACAGCTACAAACTATTAGGTACAAAATAAACTATAAGTAATATAGCCAATATTTTAAAATAAGTATAAAGGGAGTATAACCTTTCAAACTGTGATTCACTATATTGCACACCTGCAACTTCTACAATATTGTACAGCAACTATACTTCAATAAAAAATTTAAAAAGTAACCAGGAAGCAGTATAATAAATATTCTAATGAAATTTAATAAAAAGAGGCCAGTGCAGAAAGGGAATAGGTTTCCTCCTGATGGTTGAGACAATGGCTCTGTCAACACTGAGCACCAGAGACTGAGCCCCCGGCCCAGTGAACTAAGAGTGTGACATTAAACATGTGCTCGGGCATCTTTGGTTAAAGCTTAAAGTTGTCTCTTTAGACTTGTGGCTGAATGGATAAGACACACATTTGATTTTCACAACAAAAAACCAGTTTTCTTATTTGGATTCCCCTATATTCCTTTTTGTCCTATGTTATGTTTACATCTGATCTGTTAACTGAATGACTCTGCCTCGTCAATGGCATTTTGGGTTTCCCACCTAAACTGTCACAGGCCAAGGGGTGTTTTGGCTCTTACCAGTTGAAGCTAAGAGAAAAGTAGGGCAAAGAGCGCAGGTGAAGATACCTTTCTGCCCAAAGCGCATCACTGTTTACAAATAATTCGAGAGAAATGCTCCAGTCGAGGCACGTGGTCCCTTGCCGCTGTGAGCTGACTGAGCGTTCACTTCTTACTGTCTGACACCGCACAGGGCCTGGGACATTCCAGCCAAGGGTGCCCTGCAGGGATCTTGGACAACTGAGCAGATTCTCCTTTGATTTTACTTAGGATTCTCCACTCATGCATAATTACGAATGGCTCAAAACACACACACATTAGCCAAAACAGGAGACACTATTTCTATTCACCCTTATTGACTGATGATCGATGGATTTTTGGATGCTTTTGAGCTACTCCACTGTTAGTTCCGCTGCAATTCACATCTGCTACATTTTGCCTTACGGTTGAGAAATGTGTTCCTGCTAAATGCAGGCTGCTGCCCAATCATGACCATCTTTCCTTTATCCCAGTATCCACTGGGACCTACAGTTTGGGTCGGCAGTCAAAGGGTTGCAAATCAAAAAGACTCAAACTTTCTTCCCTTTGGATGTCGCCACTAAGCATTTTATCTGTGAGCAGAAATGTCTGATGTTTAAAAATTAAACATATGTCAGGGGAGAAACACCTCATTTCTCCTTAAGGAGAAATCTGGATCCAAGATTGTGTTTTACTTCCAGTGTAGACCGATCCAACAGCGAGACACCTTAAATATGACCCGAGTTGTGCAAACCGCATTGTGTAGTCTTTCCCTGCCACGCCCGGCACATGCTCTGCACCCGAGCTGCAAAGGACAGGAGCATCGCTGTTAGCAGAAGAAAGGGGGCTGTTAGTTTCACTCCTTTCCCAAATGCAAAGAAACCCATCACCTGAATTAAACCCACGGGAGCACAGTTCACTGTCGCCTGCTGTGCTCTGCTGACAGAATGAAACCTCAAAAGCATCAGCAATTAAAATTCACTGCAGCACACACACACAGAACACCAAGAAAGCAGACCCTTAGCTACATTCTGCAGGAGAAAAAAAGCCATTTCACGCAACACGAAGAAACTCTTCTCTTCTCCGTTCAATTATGCATCACAAACCTTGGCCCAGGGAGTGGAGCGGGAGCCACACTTCGCATTCCTGCTTTCTGCCTTCTGCTCTGACTGCTCTGAATGGGATGCACGTCATTTCTCCTGTGCTCTCAGAAATACGATAAAATCTAAATGCACACAGCTGTGGACACCCCATCCATCGACGCCCCGCTTGACACACAAGCTCACTTCATTAGTGAATTATAAAGACTAGCATGGAACCTGTTACAGGTTGTGATGACATGTAATGTCTTCCATGATGGAAAAGAGGGTACAGCCTGGCCCTGACCCATCAACGGATGAATTCCAGAACTTTCATCTGGACTCTCAGCACACACACTTGAGAGAGCCTTCCTATGCTTTTCCGAGCCATCATTTCTTCTAGAAGGAAGGAAGGAGGCGGCCTTCGAGGGGAGAAGCCTCGGGGCACACACTTCCTCGCTCTGGCTCTGGGGAAGACAAAGGAGGGCAGGTCCTCAGGGAGCAGTGACTCCCTCCTTCCTTCCTCTCTGTCTTTCCTAGGGGCAGCCAGCTCCTCCTATTCCTTCTCTTGTTCTCAGTCTTCAGCTGCTTCTATTTTAGCATGTGTATTTGTGTGTGTGTGTGTGTGTGTGTGTGTGTGTGTGTGTGCGCGCGTGCCTCTGTGTGTGTGTACTTCAGACAGGAGGGAAAACAAAAGCTGGGAAGAGATGCTCTTCTTTGGGCTTCTCAGCGTTCCTCTAATCCTTTTCTGTTTTTAACTTGTGGGTAAATTTGGAAAAGTCTCCTCAGGCAAAGAGTTTCCTTTAAATAATCGCCCCCAGGTCTTTTGCTCATGCTGGGTCTGCCCTCTTGGCTGGCAGAGAGCATGCTTAGGGAATCACGCCAGGCGGGGCGCCTTCGTGCAAGCACAACACTCGTGGGTGGGGAGCCAGGGGCAGCCCTGGGACCCAGGAGTCGGTCCTGCCACCTGCAGCCGTCTGCCCAGGGTGGCTGAGCTCTGTACTCACTGGATGGCTCTGTGGTGGTGAGAGCAGGAAGAGGCCAGGTTGCTATGGAAACATAAAGGATGGCAAGGGCACAGAAAGGTGAAAGAGAGAGATAAAAGATAAATTTATAAATAAATATATATACATACATGTCTATACATATATGTGTGTATGTATATTAAGACATCATTATAAAGAAAAGAAAGAGATGGAGGAAGAGGTACTTGCTCATTTCTATCTTTCCTTAACTTACCAGAATGAATGTAAATATTTTAAAGAGATTATCAGGGATTTTGCTAACAAATTACAGTCAGGCAGCAAGAAATGCCATAACTCTCATTTATTCTAAGTATGAATTCCAGTTACTACATGCTGGGCACTGTGTTTTGTGTTTTTCACACCTAATCTTTAATTTTCACAAATACCTACAAGGTAGGTAGACACTATCCTTTCTTTGAGAGATAAGCAATCTGAGGTTTGGGGCGGTGGGGTGACATTCAAGGTCATGGAGCTGTATTGTACATGGAAGCAGCAGAGCTGGGATTCGAACCTGGACCCAAGCCTGAGCTCCTGCTGGTCCAGGCCACTGCCTGGAAGGCACTGCATGGGGTGGTGGGTCTGTTTCCAAGTCATACTGATGCCACAAAGGGCTCTGAGCTTGGGGTTTGGGTGACCTTCCAGAAGCCCAAGATGCAGGGCTTCTGACGCACCAAGGGGACGTGGCCAGTGGGGCGGTCCCGCCTGCGGCACCGTCTGCTGCTCCGAGCACAGGCTGGCACGGAACGCTGGGTCCTGCTCAGCTGCTGTCTCGCTTTGCTCTTTCCCCCAAGAGAGCTGGGTTCGTAACTCCAAAGAGTAGGGAGCTTGGGGTTTCTCTACCCCCCAGGACTCAGGCAAACAAAAGGATGGGGCAGCCAGAGGAAACAAGATAAAGGAGGGAGGCTCAGGCAGGGTGACAGCCTGAGACTGGCCAGGCGACATCACTGCTAGGCTTAGGTACTGCTCCCCGGGGGACAAACAGCTCGATAACGCTAGGTTTCTTATTGTTTGGGGAGGAGGATGACCGCTTCTCCTGTTTTACAGAGAAGAAAAACCAGGCTCCCTCGCAAAGGGTTAAATAATTTGCCAAAGTGCCTACTGCCAGGCACATCGGCAAGCAGACGCTGTTTCTTTTCCCACAAATATTTACGAGAAACGTATGCATTTATGGAGAAAGCAAAAGCTCCAGGCCTCGCGATCTAATTTCAACGTCTGGATCCAACTGTGCCAATTAAAATGAAGGGTGAAAACACAGCGCCCCAACCATTTCTTATGACCCTGCAGCATAGACATTTTTCTTGGCAAATTCCTTTGGCTTCTCCGAATAATCAGCTCTGTAAGAATCCAGAGGGCAGGGCTGGGCCTGCGACAGCCTCGGAGAGCCTGCCGGTGGGGCTTTCTGTCCAGAGCAATGCCGTCCACGTGCCTCCTCCTGCGGGGACAGCTGCCTCCCGTGAATCTGAGTGGCCCTGTGCCTATTTCTCTTCTCATTTCTTCTCTAAAACCCTGCGCTGCTTTCCACCAGCAGAGGTGAATTATCACGGGGGGATAACGCGAGGCAGACCCACTGCGGCTGGTGGAAAAGCAACCTGCGGAGAGATGGATGAAGACAGTGATACTCACTATGTGGATGAGACAATGGAACAGGGGTGGAGGAGCTCGCAGGAGCCGCTGAGGAAAGAAAAATGAAGGTGAAAAAAAAAAAGGAGGGGGAAAAAGACCACTGAGGCACACAGATACTGAAAAAATTGGGAGAGGCAAGCCGGGGGAGTCAGCAGGAGAAGCTGAAGTGAGTTAAAGTGGGAGGGAGAACTCCGTGCATGAGAACAGGTGGCCAGCCAGCCGGCCGGCCTGGCAGAAAGCAGGGCTCTCTGACTTCAAACCCGGAGCTCGTGCACCTGCCAAGCCCTGTGGTTCAGGTGAGGGGCTGGGCCGGGAACAGCTGCAGAGGCCGCCAACCCTGCCTGAGAACAAGCAGCCAGCTGAGCAGCCCCAGCTGTCTCCATGGGAGCAGGTGTCAGGAGGGACAAGAACCTCGAACCCAGCTTGAAGTGAACGAGCAGAAGAGGAGAAAGTGAATTTGGCTTTGGCGTTGCACGTGTCTTCCTGTGCTTATATGTGTGCGTGTACCTACACTCGTGGCACGTATTTATAACAAAACCTGTGTCCCTCACTCTCTGACTTCAATGTCCCAGTGAAACAGAACAACCATCCTACTTAACATTCGGGACCGGGTGAGGTCAGGACTGCTTGGCATCTGGATGGCACTGGAGCCACGGCCGCCCTCCAAACCCTGTACAATGTGACTCCCTGGCTGCCGCTGTGTGTGCAGAGGGCAGAGCACAGGAATGTCGAGTCTCAGTCTTGCCCTCCGAGAGAAAGGGAACGTTGAAGAGATCAGGACCAAGCAAGTGATGCTGACTGACTTTCAGCACCGGGAATGATTAGAAACGGTGCGTCTGAGACATTTTGGACACTTGAGGGATCTTTAGTTTTTACTTGGTGAATATTGACGAGTTGTCCCATTAGCTATCACAAACACAGTTCCCTTTGAGAGCTAGATAAAAATGTGGAAAAACATCATTGTATCTCCAACATTGCCTTGACACTTACGGTTGGGGCTTACTTTTATCTTCCAGATGAGGGGACCTCATTACACCATGCGAGGACAGTGTCACTGGAATCAGACAGGCTACTGACTCATCATGACCTGATGGCCTAGTTAATTTGGGTAAGTGTTCTCTCTCTCTGTTTCCTTCTATTTTTTTTGGCTTGAATCATTTGCATTATTGTCCATATTATTCCGATAAAGGGATGGGGTTTTATGTGCTTTAACTATAATAGACGACAATGCCTTTAACTTACACTTGTGATGTGCCATCTAGGGGGCAAAACGGGAAAACAAAAATCTCAAGAATGCCTCTTTTTAAAGGTAGTGACTCACTCGTAATCTTTATGCCCTGAAAGAATTCGTCTATTTCGCTTCCTGGTACAGAAGCAAATGAAGAGGTAACATCCGGGCAATGAAATTCTGAAGGTGTGTGGTTCAGTCGTGGAGGAAAGAGTCATGATACATGGTCACATCATTCTTTAGAACTTCAAGCAGCCCCGATAGGGAAGCAGCCCCTTGCAAGGCAAAAAGAGGTCGTGAGATTTCTACCTAAGAGCTTCTTGACAGCATGCAGACACCTGGCCTAAAAGTACGTGAAACAGGGACATTTTCCCAGGTCGGATTTCTGGTCGTCCTTCTGGAGCCACAGCTTCCCTGGCCATCACAGAACAGAGGAATCTCCAAACAGGTAAGCCAGGCTTTCTCACTGGGCAGCTCTGAAGCCAGGTCCTTGAGTTATCTGTGGCATTGGCTAGTTTCATCTGCCCATCCCTGCTTTGACATATCCATGCCCCTGAGTGTGGAGGAGTCTATTAAGGAACCATGAAAGCAACCCCACTATTGACACACTTCAACGAACTTGAAGTGATGAGCTAATGGGAAGTGCACTGGCTCTCACCTACGCCTCCCAACCCAGGGAGCCAGCAGCATATACTCTCTGTCCAGGGTACCAGCTCCTGCTGGCCCTGTACTGCCTCCTCCCTGGAGCGGAGGGTGCACGCAGGGCCCACCTCCAGTGCCACAGGAGCAGGCCGTGCACCTGCACCCCAGCGTTTTGGGAGGGGAAGGCACTCTCCATGGGCGAGGTGAGGCAGTGCCCAAAACCAGCGCCCCTGGTCCTTGGGCTCAGTGTAAGCCTGCAGCCGAACTGATGGCTGGTTTTATTTAAGTTCAGGCAACCTTGGTGTCTTTCAAGGAATGGGAGTGAGAATTCAGCAGAGGTCCTTCCTAAAACTTGTCCTCGCTTCCTGGCAGCAGTGAGTGGGTTTGGTCCTGACAGTGGAAACGCTAGCATCTTCCTGCCAACTGTATCCTTTTTCAGGATGGTCTAGGCACAACAGGATAGCCCCTGGACTAGGCCCTCACTTCCGCAACTCTAGGAAGGCTGTGAGGGCGCAAGGACAGACCGTAAGAACCAACTTTAGTGAGAGTATAATGTTTCTGCGTGTTCCTACGGGTTACTGCTCACGTTCTAAAAAGGAACATTCAGCTCTAAGACATTCTCTTTATGTAAAAGAAGTTTTCCTTTTTAATTCTTTAAATCATAACTTTATGAGATGATTGAGAACGCGGACTTTCCATGCTGCTAGCAATGCCCGCTGCTCCATCATTCGTGGTCAGCTTGGAATGGAGAACCAATCCGACCATTCTCCAAAGGGCTCCCTGGGCTCTTGGTTAATTATCTGCTGTCATACCGGCAGATAACAAACAACAAAATCAAGAGGTCTCCTTTGTTAAAAAAAAAATTAAACATTAACTTTTAAAATATAGCATCTAGTGTAAAAATTCTCACCTTAAAGGCTGAGCTGGCAACAAAGGAAAACCACTTGTGATTTTTGAAGTCCGAGACCCAGTTCCCCCGATTGAGGACTCACACCCCTGGTACTGGTTAGACTCTCAGAAGGAGCCCTCACCCCAGCCTTCCTCTCTGTGATGTAACTAAGCGGGCCTCCCTCTGCTGAGAAAATCCAGACTGGGTTAAAGGTCCAGCAGGAAGATGCCCTCAGGCCCAGAGCAGACAGCTGTCCGTCCTACCTGACAGCTCCACCCCCCACCCCATTCTGACTCCTTCCAGAACCGGTTCATTCAGGAACCAGACAGGGGATAGAGGGCACTTGCTTTAACTCTCCCAACGCCTACACTGAACTACTTAGTTTCCGCCGCTGCTGAAATAGTTCTGAATAAGTTTGAAAAAGATAAGCCTCCCTGAGTGCTTTTCAGGAGCTTTTTATGAAAAGTGTGCAGCTTTCTGAATACCTTTTCTTCTGAGCCTCCCTGGGTGGGACTCCCCCCCAGGATGCTGAGCTCAGCAGACGTGAAGCTCAGGGCATGTCCGCAGGCCAGGATCCACCCCAGCCTGCTGCCTCGCATCCCTACTTGTGGACCGTTTCCACGATTAGGGTGTCCTTCCTCGGGAGAATCACCCCCGTCCCTGCGTTCTTGGCAGCAGAGTTACTAAACAGCCGGTTAGTTTTCCCCAGCGGGGAAATTCACGTTGCAAGGACCGTGAATAGTTACCAGCGCTGAAGCGGAGACGGACCAGGACTGGGGGGTTTACCGCCCCTGCAGGGTGTGCGCACGATTTGAACTCAAGTTCATGCTGCTCTTTACAACTGCCCTGGCTGCCCCTTCAGACGTGCTAGTGCCTCCTAGGTGCCACCGTGACAGACAGAAGAAGGGGCAAGGAGCGCGCTCTCGGTTCTTTCACCTCCTAAAAACAAATGTGAAAATCCTTCCGGGTGCCTGTGCCCATGAGGGGAGCCTGCATGCAGGCCGGCTGAGGCCGTGGCCACTCTCCGGGCACCCTGGCTAAAGGCGACGTCATGCTGCAGCCTGGTATTCAGACAAGCCTCTGCAGACTTGCACCGCACTTGGCTCAGCAAAGGTGGTCGCAGGGTGACTGTCACACACAGGAATTAATCAGTAAAGACAATTTCAAAAGACACAAAAACTGCATGCTCTAAAACAGGACGGATGTTAGCCTCTTGGAGTCACCTACGGACATTAATAAGAACAGAACTAGACTAAGGTCAGTGTGGTTAGGGCTCGGACAGCGTCATCTACTGCAGCCTCTAGGGGACGAAAGGGACCGGCACTAAATTAAAAACTAGAACTAGCAGAGGTTAACGCTCTAGGAACAGGTAATGAGGTATGAAGAGGCACTTACGTGGAAGAGGGCTATCTGCATATCCCATGGATGGAACACAGACGAAAAGAAAAGACAAGAGACAGACCCAAGAAAAAAAAAAGATGTAAAAGAAAGGAATAGGATCCACATAGCACACGGAGCTGGAAACGCAAATTATCAAATTACTTCAAATCCAGAAAGAAGCAATTCCTGTGGGAGGAAGATGAGACAGGCTTTCTAGTTCTGGGAAGAGATAAGGGGGTGGCTTTGCAGGCCCCTGGCTTCAGAGACAAGAAAGCAAAGGACTCCCCCGTGTGCTTTGTCACTGCAGGAGTCAGAGGGGGCCCAGGGAGCTCCGTGACCACCGCGGGAGCTTCTTCGGCTGGAGGCACTCCCCGCCCTCTCCGGGCAGTAACTGTGGAGGGACAGGACCAGAATGGAGCTCGCCCAGAGCCTGGATGTGCGTGGGAAGGGAGGGGAGATGGCAGACTGGCTGAAGGAAAGGGAGCGATGGAGGCAAACAGAGATGCAACCCTGGATGGGATCTGGAAGAGTCGACTCTCCTGAAAGAGGCCTTGACGGGGGAGACCCTGGCTGTGCTCCTGGTGTGGGGACGGAGGCGCAGCGGGGAGTCAGAGGCCTGGGCCATATTCCCCTTTTGCCTTGCTGGGGTTTTGCCCCTGCTCGTACATCCCACAGCATCTCCATTTTCCTCTAACTGCATATCTGCTGCATCAAAACCCCTCCCTACTAATTCCGCCAATGGTCACGGCTTTTACCCTCTTCTTTCAAGTCACTGGGTGCTTGGGGCCTTGGTGACAAAAAGCAAATCTCCCTAATCCCTCCCCACCACACTGCCACGATTCTCCCTAGTGTCTCTAATAACGTGTTGGTGGCTTTCCTCCCTGGCTGTTATTCTAACAAACTGGACCAGCTGTGATGACAGTGTCACCAAGCCCCTGGAGAAGGGGAGGACAGAGGGACTGGGCACCAGCCATCACCGAGGGCCAGAGAGCTAGGAGGTGGGGCCAGTGGGAGCAGAGGGATCTGGAAGACAAAAAGCTGTCACCTGAACACTGGCCAGCTCAGGGTCACCCCAGGGCCCCGAGGGGAAGAGGCCGGGCAGTGGCTCTACTTACGGACGGGCTGTGTCTTGAACTCGGAGGCGGTGCTGATCTCTCCCAGGCCCTTCCCGTTGAGCGCCGCCAGGCGGACCGCGTACGTCGTCTCGGGCTTTAGGCCCACGATGGTGACGATGCCCTCCATGCTGGCTGTCGTGAGAAGATGAAAAGGGTCACAAAGGCTGAAAGGGCTGTTGGTAAAGTGGTGGAGCTGCGGCGGAAAGACAATACGGCAGGTCCTCAAGGAATTAAGCATAGAATTATCATTTGATCCAGCAACTCCACTCCTGGAAATATGTACAAGAGAACTGGAACAGATATTTGTGCACTCATGTTCACAGCAGTGCTGTTCACAATAGCTGAAATACGGAAACAACCCAAGTGTCCGTTGACAGAGGAACGGATAAACAAAATGTGGTCTAGACATGCAATGGAATATTATTCAGCTATGAAAAGGAATGACATTCTGTCACATGCTACAACACGGATGGACCTTGAGGACATTATGCAAAGTGAACTATGCCAGGCATAAAAGGACAAATACTGTATTACTCCACCTACATGAAGCACCTAGAATAGTCAACAACATAGAGACTATTAATAGTCAACTACGTAAAAAGTAGAATGGTGGTTACCAGGGGCGGTAGGCACAGTGGGGAATGGGGAGTTATTGCTTAAGAGATACTGAGTTTAGGATAATGAAAAAGTTCTGGTGATGGACAGCAGTGATGGTTGTACAGTGATGTGAATGCACTTAGTGCTACTGAACTGTAGGCTTAAAAATGGTTAAAATAATTCATTTCACGTTATATGTATTTTACCACAATACAAAAGGTAACTAGAAAGAATAGCTGGCTGGGCACACTGTAATGTGGGATCCATCTGCCACAAAGTTGGTACGAGTTTCGGAGGGAAGTCAGGGAGGTGAAAGGATTATTTTCTTTTAGCTCCAACCCTGATTACCCAGGAAGTCCTGCCAGCCCTCGCCAAAGCTGCAGGAGTGATAGGAACTTCCTGGCAGAATGAATTCTCAGTAAAACTGGGTTGGAAGCTACCTCTGACGTGCTGTGATACTGTGTCCCCGCCCGTCCCCAACTCTGCCCTCATTTCCACATGCCAGGCAGGGATTAAACATTTCTGCAGAAACAAAACCTACATCTGAGTTATTCCCAGTAAACCCCAAAGGGAGAGTTAGACATCAATATATTCAACCTTCAGGAAAAGACTCTCCGGGTTCAGAAGCTTCAGATTGCAGTCATCGCAGGGTCATTTTTCAAATCTTTGGTCTGGAAATATATCATAGGACTGATTTAAGAGCAGACCTGTCCTGCAGGCTCTGCTTATTTGGTTATTATCATAATTACACGGCAGTCCCTGAATATACCCAAGCAGGACTGAACAGGTGACAACAGAGAACCCGTAGCCCATGGAACCCGAGTGTGCAGAGCAGGAGTGGACGGGGCTCACCTGCTTGTGCACCCAAGCAGGGCTTCTGCTTGGAAGGCGGCGGAGCTGGCCTCACCTGTCCCGACAGGGTCATGAGAACAAGATTCTGAAGTCCCAGGGGACAGAAGGTCAACAGTTCCACAGGAGGCATGACCGCACCCTATTTCTGGGGGAACTGCAAAGGTGCAGCAGCATGGGAGCATGGACAGAGTGGTGGGTGGTGGCACCTGGCATCCCCCAAGAGTGCGGAGTGGTTTGCACACCCAGATGGGCAGTCAGGATGCCAGGATCTGGCAAGTGCCAGGGGTGAGTGTGTGCCCAGCCCAGAGTCATCCTTCCAAAGGAAACCCCGACTCTTCCCAGCTTACCTTCTTTGGCATCATACCACTTGGAGTGCCACACCTCCTCGCCCAGTGCTCGCCACTCAGCCTTGTACTTGAGGATGGGCACCCCACCGGTGGCCTCGGGCTCATCAAACTGCACCTGTGCTGTGCTGGAGTACGGCTCCACCCCGTCGATGGAGGGTGAAGATGGGGTGTCTGCCGGGAGGAGACAGGTGGAGACCCAGGTGAGCCTGACCCGGCCTAGGATGTAACTCCCAATCATGAAGCGTGTCTCTCTCATTTCTTTTAACTCTTGGGAATTTGGTCATCTGTATCCTGTCCTCCTGGCCCATCTCCCCATATTCTCTTCCATCAGGCCCCATGTCCAGATCCTTAAGTCTCCATCAGCTCCCAGCCTCCTGACCCTCTTGGGGGTGACCCTCACCCTCTGGTCATCACAGAAAGTCAAGAAATGGGTGGGCCAGGCTGAGGGCGGTCCAGCCGTAAGGGGCGCTCACCTGCTTGGACAAGGATGAATTCCAGAGACTCCTGTCCGATGCGATTCACTGCGGTACAGTTGTAGTTTCCAAAATCATTTTCAGAGTCCGGGGTCACCTTTAGAAAGAAGGAGCTCTTGGGTTACACGGGGTGGCCGCAACCTCAGATCCTTATTTACTGAACTCAGTTCTCTAATTGGGAGCCCAGCCTTAACTCAGAGAGGAGAACAGGAAGGGGGCCAGGGGAGAGGCAGGCTGCCTCCCAGGCCCCGATCTAGCTCCAGGGAGAGAAAAGGGGCCGGGTGGAGGCTTCCTTTCCTCCCCGGCCAATGGCATCCCTGCTCAGGATGAGCCAGAGATGCCGGAGGGAAGACTTCAGCTGCGTCCACAGTCAAACTGCGCCCGCTCCACCCTGTCCCCGCCCCCCACGCCGTCTCACCTCCAGGTAGCTGGCGGAGGGGGTGTTGTAGATCTTGATGTTGCTGTAGTTGGAGCTGGGCAGCAGCTGACCATCTCGGAACCACGAGATCGTGGCACTGGGATAGGCGAACACCTCGCAGGTGATGTTCACCTGGTTCCCCTCCCAAGTGTACACAGCCACGGGGCCCTGCAGCTTGGGGGCATCTGCAATGAAGGACAAGGACCTTCAGGAATTTGGCCACTATCAGGGAGCCCCACACACCCGTCTCCTGGCCCTGGGGGGACAGGTGTGCCCCGAAGCGGAGCCGGTGCGGGGACACAGCAGAGGTCGGGCCGTTTCCCACAACCTGCCTGGTGCAGACTCATTAAGAAGCCTGGGAGGGTGTGAAGAGGTGGCTCGGGGACAGAGCTTTGCAAAGGCCTGGGGCCAACTGCCATGGGACAGGTCCTCACGACCCTGCCCGGCCCTCCCTGCCCCGCATCCTCCCACAGTTTTCCTCACATTGCACTTCGAGGTACATGGACTGGGAGTCCTGGCCGATGGTGTTGCTGGCAGTGCAGACGTACTCTCCCGCATCTGTGTACTGGATGCTCTTCAAGGTCAAGGATGACACGCGGGCGTGGCTACGCACTACCATGTGCCCGTCCAGAGTCTGCCAGGAGGGAACGGAGAGCGTCAGGGCCCGGGAGACCAGGCCGCCACTGGTGACCGGTCTCACGTCTCTCTCCTCTCTGTGCCCATGTCTAAGGCTCACGTTAGGTACCAACTAGTGGGGAGGCTCCGGAGAGCACCCTGGGAACTTGGGTGTCTCCCAAACAGACAGGGGGACTCAGTTTATGTCAAACAGCCTAGGCTCAGTGCCTAGATTGGTTTGGGAAGGACAACCAAGGTCCCCCAGATGCCTTTCTCTTGCGTATCTAAAGGGACGCCAAGACCCGGCCAGCGGGTTTTGCAGCCGCAACAGCCTTGCCTCATGAGACTCTGGGAAGCCTGCGCCCCCGGCCTTTCCTTGCAGCCCCTGCCCGTCTGCCCCTTCCTTGGTGCCTGCGCACGTAGTGGGGAATCTGAATGTGCCAGATGTAAGAAATTATACAAGAAATCCATATTTCTGAAGATGCCTCACTTTCCTGGATGCTTAAAAGTAAAGTGATGTCATTCCAGAAAGTCCAACAACTCAGAGCTCAGGAGCTGCTGGGCTAGAGGTGAGCGTAACTGGACGCCCTCTCCCGGGACGGTGGTGCAGGGAATCCCATGCAGTTCTGGGATCCTGGACACCGCAGCCACCATCTTTTTTAGCCCTTGATGCTAGAAGCGGTTCCTGCGTGTCTGGAATTACCATGATTGTTCAAGCAGGGAATCAGCATATGATCCCTGGGCAATGGGAACGAGCGTCTTTCCAAGGGGTTTCCTGCCTTGACACACTAAGTAAAATGGCTGCTGGCCTGGGAAGGGTCTGGGCACGTGGCCTGAGTTCAGATCCTCAGGGAAGTTGGTAATCTGAAGCAGGAGTCCAGCTCCTGGTAGGCTGGGTCACACTCTTGTGTCCAGCATATGACAGTCTACAGAGATGGATGGGGGACTGCCCTGCATATGGCATCCATTATCCCACGGGGTTGGGCTTTTAAAGAACGAAAGAACACCTGCCTTCACGTTCTTTTGAGAAGCCGCTTAGGAAGCCCAAAACCCCGCACTGACGTGTTATACAGAAGCCTGTCTGAGAAGCTCAAAAGCAAGACACCACTGTCCTTGTGAGCAGCCTCAGATCTACCCCAAGACGTCCCTTTCAGCTCATCTATTTCAGTCACTGAAGCCCCAGCACATTTCATGTGTGGAAGCCAGAACACAACGGCTGGCAAGGAGGCAGAAGAGCCAAGCCAAACCGTCACCACGTACTGCAGCGTGGGTACCAGGTGCCCATGGCTCTCGGCCCCCATTTGGCTGTAAGTCTGTGAGGCTGACTGGCTGAGAAGCTGCACCCCAGGGGATGTTACACCTTAATGGGAGATGACATAGCAGGTGTGGAGGACAGTTGTTGAAGACACTGGATCCTGGGACCTCTTTTCTTGTGGGTGGACAGGGTCATGCTGGTACATCCCAGTGGTGGTGGTCACGCATCAAACAAAATCTTAACCCATCACCTAAACTACTGGGATCAGGAGCGTAAAGTCATCCCTGCAAGTATCTCTGAGGGCTGACCTGACCACCTTGTCATTCCTGTCTTCCCGAAAGACAGAAGAATGAAGGCAGAGGGGATTCAAAGCCTCCCCCGACCTTTCCGGTTATCTCAGTGAGAACACAGCTTCAGCCGACGGTGACGTGAGCCAGTGACTGAACTAGAATTCCTTGTCACACAGCCAGGACTTATCCTGGGGCTGCCACCACCAACCTGAGAAACCGACCAGACTCTTTTGGAAATCAAGAGAGCATTTCCCTAAGGAAGCACTGCTTCAGCAAAAGGTGCAAAGAAAGTCATGTGTGTAAGAGCAAGACACTGACAAGTAACAACAAAGTGAGGCATGAGCAGTTTTTACTCAGAATAATCTAGAAAACGCTCAAAGAGAAGCTCAGAAAGCGGTTGCATTGACAGACATACTTTTTTTTTGGGTCTTATATCTGGTCTCTTTGTCTAAATTTCTCTATGTGGAATATTTTTCTCATTTAATGTCAACAGACCGATAGGCAGCCTTCCATAGAGAATCTGATTTTGCAGTGGCTCAGGACAGATTGATGATCGGATTATCTGCCAAATGCCCCGTTCTCCTTCCGAGGAGATGCAGTCAGACTCCTGTGTGATCGGACCATCTCCCTCTGGAATGCTTTACTCTGGTACCAGGACAAAGTCAGAGAGTGCCGCCTACAAGCCAGCCAGACCACAATTCATACTGACGGTCCAGACTCAGGAGGAAGCAGATAAACTCTGGGCACGAATGAAAAGATCATTATAGCAAGAAGACCCTGTTTTGCAAACAAAAATAGGGACGAAGGGCAATTATAATTGCTCTTCTCATCAAGACAATTTTGTCTCTCTTCTTGCAGGTAGAAGTCCTAAGGCTTTTCAGAGCTTACAGAATGAAATTGGCTGTAACCCAAGCCTTCTTTTGAGCTCATCTGGACTTAACCGTCTTCATCTCCAACTGAGACAAACAGGAGGGAACGGAACCCCTGAGCCCCAGGGCGGCCCTCACTTGAAAGTCAATTACGTCTAGAGCAAGATAACGTTAAGATAAGGACACTTCTGAGAAACAGAGAGAGGTGTCTGCTTTCCTGGGAGTAAACCAATTACTTCCACTAATAATAATAATTCTCTGAACATCTCCTTAATGCTCCCTGATAAATCTCAGCTCCTCCTCTTGCTGGGTCTTGATCAGAGTGACGGAGAAGATGCACAAGGCGAAGCAGTATGAGAGCTGTCGCTGCTCAGAGTGGCTGATAATTAACCCTTCTTCTCTCCCTTCCCCAGTCCCGGTGGGGCCGTGACAATGAAACACCGAGTCTGCGACGGCACTAAGCGATTCCTGGGTCACGGGGGGAAGTGTTTCAGCGAGGACGTGCACTCAACCACAGTCCCTACGCCGGGGAGGAGGGGATGGTACAAAGAAAGCTCATAACGGACTAGATTTGACGACAACAGGGCTTCCACGTGCAGAAACCACCATCAGTGCCCGGAGATGGGCAGTCAACTTTTAAATATTAAACAGCATTCAATAGTTATAGCCATGACCTGAACACATGAGTTATGTGTTCTGAATAATGATCATTTCTGAAGACTAGGAGGATAGGTTCACTTAATTAAAATACCATCTATAGAATTGTCATATTCTACATTTATAGTATTACGCAATACAGAGTTCCACCTGCAGAAGAGGTAAAGGCTATTTTGGGGGAGGCAGCTGGGAGGGTACTTATGTTTGTTTGTTTATTTATTTATGCATTTATTTTTAATGGAGGTACTGGGGATTGGACCCAGGATCTTTTGCATGGCATGCTAAGCATACACTCTACCACTAAGCTATACCCCACCCGCAAAGGCTACTTTTTAGAAAAGTATTTCTAGATTAGATTCTTGAATCTCATCTGAAGCACTATTGTTATTTCACTCTCTGTCATTTAATCACACAAATCTGTGAAAAATGATAGGCATGATCAGATGGTGGGTCCTGGTGGGGGAGGGTGTAGCAATTAAGATCTAAGGATTAATATCTAGCTTCAGTTTTCAAACTGAATCCCACATCCCCCAAACTGAAGCAAGTAGTCAGAAAAATTTCAAAGGCTAAATGCTACTGACTTAAAAAAAAAAAACCAAAAAACCCAGAACCATTTGTGACAAATCATTCTAATCTCATAAATTTAATGCTCTATAAAAGTAACAAATGACCTGAGAGATGTCATTTGCATTGCTTCCAGAGGAAATGTGATGTGGTAATTTACCAAGACCGATCATGATAAAATAAGCAAGCAACAAGATGAGTTGAGCTGGAAAGGTGAGGGCTGAGTGGATTTTTAGATCACTAACTCAGTGACTTTATGATCCAGAGCCACGTCAACCAGGTGAGAGTCAAAAATTTTCATCATTTCAAAAACGCCTGGCGTGGGAATTGGGGCCGTTTATTTCTCTAAGTATAATTGCCTGGATGTGATTTTACCAGCTCCAGCAAGAGAATAAGACCCAGTTTTAGGAAATCATAAGGGTTTGTTCATCCACTCCCAACACAGCTTGCTTGCTCATCCTAAAATGACACTATTACTAAGCGATGTCTACCACTATTGACCTATTTCTTTCGTCTAACTAAATTACGAATTAGTTTAGCATGTCTGGTTATTAAACCGGAACGGTGGGTTAAACTGCAACGCTTTCAAAACTAAAGTCTGGCTAGTGGTCAGGTAAGCTATACCTCTTGCTTCTCTGGTCGAGTCCACGAAGCCTGGAGAGAACAAGATATAAAACACAACAAGAAAGCAGTAAAATTTTACAACATGTTGCTTTAGAGAATCGACGTTATCCCACTGCATTCCGTGCACATGCAGTTTCTTTTTAACTCAGAACATTTTCCGAGGCCCTCTTTCAATGGTGTGTTTATTATTACCCCCTTTTGATTTAGGATATTTAGTTTACGTTCAGCACCCCCCCCCACCTCTTATGCACATTAAGATATATAATTCAAAGCCTTTCCTAATCTTTGGAAGACATACATGTGGATACCAGCAGACATATTAGACTGCTCCTGTTCCAAAACGTCTTGAAGACTCCTTGTGATATTACGTGACACTACTATTTCTAACCACGCCATCTAGAGATACTTAGAGAGTAGGTCTCCTCCCTTGGACTTTATTGGACAGCTTATCACAAATACACTAATGCCGTTTTGCGCTCATGCAGTTTATAGCTCTCTGCATGCATCCTATTAAAAATCAAATTTTTCGGTAAGAGAAAAAGGAACAAAGAAAGGAGTAGAGGGGTACATTAGGAGTGAGAAGTATGCCCTTAAGACTATGGGTCAGGAAGCTTTGGGGATCCTGGACTCTGAGTGCCCTAGTGGGTACCAGCCAGTTCTTAAAGGCAGAAGAACGTCTGGACGACACGGAGGCTCACATGTGCACCGTCTCCATCAAACATGACATTCACAAAGGAGCGAGCCAACTCAGGGACAGAGGGGGTTTGGGTATCTTCGTACCCACATCAAGCTTTTTAACTTATCCAGCACTAGGAAATCTACTCTGCTTATAGTTTTTTTTTTTTATGATTTTGTGCTGGGAGTCAAAAACATCATACCTGCAGCTATTCTGTATCAGATGGCATGACTGCCTGATTGTCCCTGATGTTCAGATGGACAAAGGATAGAAAAGAGGCCAGAGGACACAGCAGTGCAATCCCGGAGATGCACATGGGTTAGCACACATTTAGTAAGAGTCCACTAAATGCCAGGAGCTTTTGTGAGAAATGAGGATGGAAATGTTGGATTACGTCACAGGATGCTGGTGTGAAGAAGTGACAGAGGAACATGCAGAGAGCAAAGTCATGGTGGGCCACACGTCAAATGTGGTTGCTGATTCCACGTCACTCAGAAGCTTGTCTGTCACATGCCAGGGCTGCAGGGATCAATGCTCAGGGACTGTATCACAGGGAGCTCTCTGTTTTTCAGATTTGACTCTTCTTGTGTCTCTCCAAATCACCATGGTTTTGTGGCTTTTAGAATAAGTAGGTAACACAATATTTCTAGTAGGCTGACCTTCCACCTGGGTGCCTGGTGAGCTGATACAAGATGCCTTGACCCTGATAATTTGGTGAGGCATGTGGCTGACTTTAAGACCATCTGATACACAGATATATACACTTACACATTAGCATGTGGCTAGTAATGCTCCCAAAATTGTTACTTCCAGGTTTTTAAGAAAAATATTTGCATGTTTTATTATCTACACACAAATCTGTAGGAATATGTATATATAAACTACAGTGAAGTGGTAAACACTTATCCCAAGTATTTCCTGTTATACTTTGCTCACATCCTGGATAAACCAGACTCCAGTTGTTCAGTTCAGGTCCCTTTTCCAACGTTTAAGAGTGGGTAGCTCATTTGTATTGAATGAGGAATTCTTCCTGGTGAAGAGAAGCTCCAGTTTCCAATGAATCCAGAATTTCAAAAGGCTTCTCTCTTTTTTTTTTTTTTTTGTGGGAAACTCTGTTAACTCAGGATTTAAGGTTCATGAAATGCCTTTCACTTACTTAGATCTCTTCTGATCTCAACTCTTTGCTCCTCCCCTTCTCCTGAGACATTAAGGTTTCACATGTCTTTCTTTACCAGCCTCTTCAAAGGCAGAGAGATGTTCAAATGAGCATACAACAGAATTGGTCTGCCAGGGACAGAGTATGCAAATCACCACCCTGGGGTTTCACTTTTTATGTACATGGTGCCTGGAATTTAGCGCCATTCACTGTGGTTTTTTTAAATACCTGGCAATCTTTCAAGTGAGTCTGGATAGGATGAGTAATAAAATGATGTGATTGCTCGAACTTTCTTTGTATCTGTAGCATCACAATGACCTCCAAACACATCGATGAAACTGACCGGCTCTGATGTTCACATTTTTTGTCAACATATTAGCGATCACGAAGAAATGGATTAACTTTCAGACAGGTGATAAGCTGCTCTAGAGATCTTAACGATCCAAACTTAACCTAGCTATTATCAGCTGTTGAGTGAAACCAACCGAATGAACTGAAGCCTAACAGATTGGTTATAATCTCAAATGAGTGACTGGACTAAATCTAGAGACATTATCAAAGATAGGATGTGATTTTTGGGGCTCATTGTATTGGCTTTTACTTTTTTTCCTTTCTTTTTTTTTTTTTAATGGAGAACATCAGTGTTCCATTTGAAAGTCACTGCAGGTCTCTGGTTGAAAGCCTCTTCTCCCATCTTCTCTTAAAAAGGATTAATACCAGACGCAGCTAAGCAGGGAAGCAGAAGACCAAGCTGCTTTATTTAATTAGGTCCTACTGTCACCAACTTTATTAAAGGAAGCACCGAGCCTTCCATAAATGTCAACAGAATCACGAGAGACCACCATGGCATTGTGTGCTCTCCCTCAGGGAAGCCCAGGCAGCATTCTAAGGGTTCTGTACTTGACCTTGTCCCAGCCAACTTTTTTTTATCACGAACTTGGGTGAAGATATCTCAGATAAGCGTTCACACAAGGTTGGAAGCAACAGCTAATACAGATGCTAGATGGCAGCTGCATGGGGAACGGTGAATTGCTTGCCGTTGGGTCTTGTGCTTAGAGCTGAGGTCACCATTGACTGCTAGACCCCCCAACGCACATAAATACAACAGGGAGCCCACATTGGTTGAAATGCCTTGGACCCCCAGTCCTCAAAGGAGAGTTCCGATGAAAGCCAGTCCTGACTGGTCAGAAAGATGGACTGAAATGGTCGCTCTCCAGCCAGGGAGTGTTTCTGCATGGGACATTTTTGGTAATCACAATGATTAGAGATGGTTACTAACATTGAAAGGGAAGGGACTAGTGGTGCTGCGCAGGACAGTCCCAGTGAAGAAAAAGTCTTCCCCAACTGTCATGGTGACCCCACTGGGAAATGCTGGGTTGCTACAAGCACAACACAATGTTTAACAGAAATAAATATAAAATTCTACATTGTTGGCTAAGCAATCAATTGCACAAGAACAAGATAGGGGATATGTGGCTTAAATGCAGCTCATGCCAAAAAGACCTGGGCGTTTTAGTTGACCACAAGCTCAATAAGGAAAAAACTGAAGGAGGAAACTGCTCAAGGGCTAATGCAACATTGACTTCATTACTGTGTCCAGGTCAAGGGAGCAATAACCCTTGGACGACTGCATTAGCTATACTAGGCACCACAAACTTACAGGGGAAACCAGTGAACTGAAGCTTTCTAGTACAGGACAACTAGAAAGGTGAAGGGTGTGGAAACCGCGAGATGTAAGAAATAGTGAAAATAACTGTGTGTGTCAAAGGGAAGAAGAGAAGACCTACTAAAGGAAAATTGAAGAGCTGGTAATGGCTCTCACACAAGGCCCGAGTGGCAGAGGCTGGAAAGGCTGAGAAGGGGCAGGGCAAGAAAGCAGTGCCCCTGACCACTGGTGTTGGCCACCTGCCCTTAGAGGACTGAAGCTGCCACCCTTTGATCAGGGGCTAAGTGACTTTCTGGCAGGGAGACTAGATAACCTCCAAAGGAAGCTTCCTTCCAACCTTCTCTGATTCTGGCAAGTTATGAGAGCCTTCTTTCCCTTCCCAGTAGACACAATCCTCTATTTTTACTGATTAGCACATGAACTTAACTTTAAAAAGACTGTTTGCTTCCTCTCCTACAATCCCGTGACTCTAATAATCTTGATACCTCATTATATACAATGCAGCCTCAGACGGAGGAGAACCTGAGGACCAGTAGCTGAAATCAAAGTGAAACTTACTATCTGGAGTCCAACTGGCTCATGAACAGGTCATCTGTGTTTCCTTAATTTTTAGTCACCCACAGTGTAAGGTGGCTATCATGCCTCTTCGAAGTCAGTATATAATTCATAGAAATTGTAACTTTTCTACATAGGGTTTCATTTAGGCAAATAGGCTGATGTGGTGTCACATCCTTGGCCAATTTGGAGGACTCGTTCTAACACTGATTTACTCCTGTTTAAGTAATGTCACTTGAAGGCAGTCCATAGTAAGAAAGAAAGCACATTACAATTTATGTGCCTGGGCTTAAACAATTATCTCAGATTGAGGCCAATGATCTACACTGATAACTGAATCATACAAAGCCTACTTGGCTTGAGACAGTCTCTGCTGGATAACTTTGGTTTTAATATTTAGGAAGTATGAGTATGTATTAATGTCTGGTTTTTTTTTGTTCTCAGTCTATAAAAATGAATTCACAGCTACAGGCCAGAAGTGCCCACCTATTAAAGGATCTGAAGTAGGCACAAATCTTAATAACCCTTCTGGTCTAGCTTGGCAGTTGAGCTCTTCCTAGAAAAGATAGAGAATTTAAAACCATCATTCATCTAGGGTAGATGTTATGTCCGTCCTTCACTGTAGGTCAGAGATATACACTGGGTCATTCTGGACAAATCTACTCTCAAGCCTGATGTAGAAAAATCTACCAAGTGGCAGCCCTGTGGCTGAAGCCCTGAAATGTACATTCAATCCACGTAACACACACGATGGGAGCTGAAATCTGAGCTGAAGGTTTAATTCCAATGTTGATAAAGAAAGTATCCAAGTAAACACCACGTTACTTAATTCAGTTGGTTTTCACAATATCAAACAGCATATGCAAGTTTCAAAAATACTTAGCAGTTCCTCAGCTGAGTTTTCGTTCAGTTGAATTCAACTCTGGAGGTAAAACTTGCAAAAACATACTTTGTTTTTGTTTTTGTTTTTTGGAACAGCAACTTCTGTTCCTCTTGACTTAGTTTTGTGTTCTATTAGTGGGAAAGAAATCAGTTCCTCAAATGCAAATCCCATATTTGGCCCCGGTATTTCACACTATCCCTTTAATGGCTTTATTTGTGTCTAGTCTACCCTCTCTAGGGACTTCCTTCAGGCAGGCAGAAGAGTTGAAGATCTATCATTTTTGACATTCTGGTCAATCAGCAATCCACAATAAATGTTCTTGAGGGTGAAGGCCATCATTCCTGAATAGGCGACAAAGCTTTGGGCAACATTAAAATGAAGCCCATAACTACAGGATATATGAGATGAGATTGGAGAAATGCCACAAGAGGGTTTAAGCTGCTTCAAAACCAAGCTTCTTCCTCCTCCTGTCTTTTGGCCCACTCAGTAGCAAAGGGCTGCGTGATGTGGGGTCACCTCAATTTTTATATATTGTCACTAGTAAAGACAGCTTTCTGGTGGCCTAAAAATCCATGTGCTTTAAAGCGAAATCTTCCCAGTCATTTACATTTGCCAGGGAAGTTGCTATAATGTTCTTCAACGCTCAGTGAATATATTGCAGAACCTGGTGTAATTATCATCGTGTAGAAACTGCTAATTATTTTTGCCTTTAGAACAAAATGATACCCAAACGTGACCGAGGATACAGGCAGACACGAAGGCAACCACGGTTTTGTGCGTATAGTGCATGGATAGCATGAGCGTACAAACCACAAGGAGAAGAATTAATAGGCTCATTCTGATCCCTATTAGTTCCGGGAGACTCTTCCCTGGGTGCTCCTGAGATGAAGATAGTGTCACCCGGTGCACCAGGATCCTAGCTTTCCTAGTTGCTCACAGCTCCATAACCCTGGGCTTTGAGAATCACCATCCCCTTCCTCCCTGCAATGTCTGTCTTGACCTTACTCACTAACATCACACCCCTGCAAACCCATGCAAGGCACTGTGCCCCTTCCACTGCAAGGGGATGCTGAGCGAGCCACAGCCAGGGCAGGATGGAGGAGGGGGGCCATAGGACCTGACCATGGCCTCTGGTGACCACATGCCATCTTCCGGCTCCCCCAAAAGAACTGGGCATGGGGCAGGCTCAGTCCGCGGGGAGTCTGCGTTCCACGGCCCTGAAACTCCTGGGCGACATTGTACCTTTTCTTCGCTGCTGATATTTCGGGTGGAAGTTCTCCAGGTGATTGTGGGAATGGGGTCTCCCGAGGCTTCACAGGTAAGAGTGACCTGCTCCTCCAGTTCCATGGCGGTCTGGTTTTCTACGTAAGTGATTTTGGGTTTTGCTGAAAAGACAGAACATCTCATAAGTTGATTTGATTTTTTTTTTAACCTGCCAGGTTTAATTTATAACATCCACCCATTCAACAAAGGTTCTCAGCTTATCAAGGAGAAGGCCCTGTTCTAAGGTCCTAGGCGAGATAATGAGCTGAACTCCCCCGGGAGATTCCAATGGAGCAGGCATGTCACAACAGCACAGTGACAGTAATCAAAACAACATCCTGGAGGGTAAGAGTGCTGAGGGCAGCGGGTGTAGGAGGCAGGAGCGGAGGCAGAGCACCCCTCTGGCTGAGGCCCCACAAGGAGGCAGCTTTGGGGCTGGGTTGTAAGATTTTCAGTAGGCGGAACTTCAGGTGGACACAGAGTCATTCCAAGTGCAGAAAACTGCTTGAATAAAAGCAAAGAGTCAAGAGCACGTGAGGAGAGGATGGGAGAGAGAGCAGTGTGGCATGGGCCATGTGTCTGGGCCTCAAAGCAGTGGGAGACCATGCTGGACCCAGGCAGGGAGCATCCTGGTTCCCGGGTTAAACCTCTTGCTTGAATTTTATCCTGTGGCTCCGGGGCAGGGCTCACTGACAGTGTTTGGTCAGCTGAATGACATGATCATTTGTATTAAAGGCAGGGGAATTGAGGGAAAATCAAGACGGAGAAAACCTTAAGGTGGGAAAACCAATCCGGAAACCCTGGCAGCGCTCCAGATGTGACATAATACAATCCTGAACGTCGTCTCAGGGGACCAGAGAGGAAAGGGTGGCTTCAAGAGAGATGCTGAAGGAAGGTTTTACAGGAAGTGGCAAGTGAACAGAGGGCAAGTAGAGACGGGAAGAATCCCAAGGAGGAGTGAGGAGCCCAAATGACTCTCAGATTCTTAACGACTATGAGGCTGTGTTAGCATTAACTCAAGGACGGAAATGTGGCGAGTAACTCACTGGGGGCTGTGGAGTGGGGCTGGGGATCGGGAAGGACATGAGATGAGTTCATTTTCCAAATGTTTTGGGTAATGCAAGAAAACACGAGCATTCAAAAGCTGAGTTTAAATGTTAGAGCATTAGAGAAAATTGAATGTTCCCAATTTAAAACAATTATACTCTGAAATTGCTAAACCTCCCACAGAAGAGAAAAGATAACACTGCACAAATGTAACTTATTTTGCTAATAGAGAAAAAAGGCCAGGCTAGATAAACAAACGAACAATAAATAAATCAGAATTATGGATAATTTTTGAGAGAACTGCATTTCCTTTATATTTAAAATCATACAGTACCTCCAAGGAGGCTAATAAAACTACTGCCTATTATATATCCTCCAAGTTGAGGCCCTGATTCTGCTTTAATGAACAGAAAACAATGACTGAGCTACGCATTTTCTGTAGCAAATACTTCCTTCTGTATAAAATGACCTATACGGTTCAAATATTCTCCTACAGTTAATCTGTACTAACAGCTTGCTTATAGCAAATCCTTCCTGATGGCTAGCATCCAGGCACATCTCAATCCGATGTGGCCAAATGATCACAAATTTGAACTGATGGAGCCCGCATGAGTGAGGTTTTCCCACAGGAAGGCTTTGTGTCTGTCTTGATCAACAGAACTTTCAAGAAGGCTACGACTCATACTGGATGGAGTAACTTGTTAAGTGCTGTTGACAGAGGTTTTAGGGAGGGGAAAGAAAAGCTGAGTTTCTCTACTGTTAAAATCCCAGATTGAAAAGTTGGGAAAAAAAAAAACCCAAAACAGCCAAACAACTGAATTCACTGAACTGCCAGTTGTTCTGGGATCTGGAGGCAGCCACAGGAAGGCTGACTCTTTAGCCTCTTGGAACCTGCGTGGACACTGTGATGGAGACAGTGTTTGCTGACCCTCTCCGGCCCATAGCACTTTGCACTGGCACAAAAGGTTAACAGAAGACAGACAAGGGACAGCTAACGTCTGTTAATAATATTTGGTCTTGGTGACTCCTTTTCCCAGATGGTTATGGAGGCTGCTCTGTGCTAAGTCTTCAGAAAATGGCAAAATGTATTCTTGCTAAAAACATTATTAACAATGGCTAAGTTTGAATGGTCTACAGAGGCTGTGGGAAGGAAGGTAAGCTTCTCACCGGCGGCTTAATGCCTTCTGCACCCCAGAAGCAATGCTGCTGTCAGAACTAACGGAAGGCTTAGAACATTACCTTAGAAATAGGATCTCAATATAATTAGTTGTCCAAACTGGGGCACTCTTGAGAGTGAAAGGCATGCAGCGGGCATCACTGAGCAAACAGGGACAGAGGCAGGGTCGCTTTTACTATCTAAGCTACGGTTCCTCTCCTCTTCTGTCTCACTGCTGCGACTCTGCAGCCACTGGGGAACCAGCCCCTTGTCTCCCCTAGTGCTGGGCCCCGATGGCAAGCCAGGGGAAGGAGAGGGAGAAAGGGTGGAAGAAAGATGAAGTCCCAACTGGCTAGTCCTGCCCCACGGGGCTCCCAGGCCCTAGTCCCAGTCTCCTAAACCCACAGGGGAGGCCAGGAGGAGGAAGAGAGAAAGGGGGTCAGAATGTGAGATGGAGAGGGAAATGAGGGTGGACCCGGGGTACCAGGCTACTCCCAGGAGCCCATGTGGACTCTCCTCGGGATGTTACAGAGGAGGGTTCTCATTCTGGCTGGGCCTGGATTAGACGCAGTTCCTAGGAGTCTGTGACCCTCTCACCTGTCTCTGCAGGAGTCTGCCCACATCTCCCTGTTTGCTCTGCTGGGCTGCCTGACGTACATTCTCCCAGCTGCAGGCTTGGGAAAGAATGATGGTAGTGGAGTGAGTGAGAGAGAGAGAGTGTGTGTGTATGTGGCTGTGTGTGTGTGTGTGTGTGTGTGATGTAGCAGGGGATGTGTGACAAGGAAGGAAAGTGGAAAGACAAACCCTGCCTGGACACCCCCTTCCCTGGACCTTACCCACCTTCTTCACTCAAGCCTGCCCCGAACTCCTCCTTCCTGGGGCCGCCACCCCACCAGAGGGCCTGGACCAGAAGCGAGATCTGTTCCCGAGCAGCCAGGTGAGAACTGAGTGTACTTCCCCAGAGAATCGACATAATCCACGGAGGGAAAGGCAGAGGACGCTAATTACCAGTCATTCCACGTGTAATTCAGATACAACATGTGTTTCACTGGGTTTCACGGAGGAGGAGCTACCACGGTGAGACTAGGGAATGGGTGAGAAAGCCTGGGTTTGAACCCTGGCTCCTTGGGTGGGGCACCTCCTGTCTCCGTGCTCAGTTTCCTCATTTGTGAAATGGGGATAAAAATCCAGTCTGCCTCATAGGACTGTGATGAGGTAATAAGAGCTCATTTATGAATAGTAATTCATATAGTATGATATGGGCTTACTTGGTGTTGCGCATTATTATTATTATTTCAGGGGGCTGATATCTAAAAGAATTTCCTGAAGACAAGTGATGATTACACGTTTCGAGGTCCACCTCCCTGCCACCTACATTGTGCTTCATTCATACAAAACCAATGACCATCCCCTCCTTTATTCAAACACTGGTGCCTACTACATGCCAGGCAGCGCTGTTATAGCTGGGGGTACATCTGTCAGTAGAGCAGACGCAGGTCCCCGTCCACAAGGGGTTCACGTTCAGCACAGCACGTGTGCTCCCGGCCTGTGTGCCTGTGCTGGGTGGCCTGAAAGGCGCATCCACTTCTTCTGCATCTGGGAAACTCCAACGCGGGAAACAGCGTAACATTTGCAGAGACTTTTCTAGCAGGACCAGAGATCTTTCTTCCCCTACAGGACACCATGCACATTGCTGTGATGAAGTCACTGTAATGGGCTGTCATTAAAAATTTCAGCATGGATTATCTACATTAGCCTGTGAACGCACTGATGAGAACAGAGTGCTTTCCTCTTTGAAACCTTGGCAACGGCTGGGTCCACAGCAGGTGCTCAAATGTTGTTGATGGATACTATCTATTATAGTTTATATGCTTATGTGTTTATCTCCCTCTTTGTGCTTCTCAGGGTCAAAAGACATTAACTTAGACATTATACAGAGATCTCTGTAGTCCCTCTGTCCAGCAGCAATGATGCTCGATAAACATTTGTGAAATGAAGGAATACATTAACAAATGCAAGTGTCTCTCACATGGAAAAACTCAAAATCAGAGTGACTGGGGAAGACCAGTAGGAATCAGAGAAATGACTGTCAAGAATGTTTTCCAAGAAGTTTAGCTTCCCTTCTCAAGTACGTGCAGTTAATTTGGACCGCACTGATCATCTGTTCCTACGCCCAACTATCATGAGCAAAGAGGATTCATCTGGGATTAGCAGGTCCAACTGCACATAAATGCTTGATGTTCAAAGGTCTGTGTTTAGGAACAGCGGTGAGTTCTCCTGGGGAGGAAACAAGCAGGTCCTAGGCGGGCTCCCCAGGCACACGCTGGGACAACCGGGAGCTGGGCGCACTCTGGCAGCACCTTCTATGGGGGACCCGCTTCTCTGTGTTTTTTAAAAAGATGGGCAGACACAGTTGAGAACCACTAGGTCAAACATCACTCCACCACAAATTCATTTTTTCAAAGTCAGGTCAAAATGCATTTCAGTTCTAAACAGATGGAAGTTAACTGAGTTTATAGAGACAAAGTGAGTAGAGATGTGGAGGTTCTTTTCATGACTTTTGTGACAGTGCGCACACGGGCCAGGGACAGGCAGAGGCAGTCACTCGGTCACTAATATTGAGCAAGGGCCTCTTACGACTCTGGCGCTGTCTGGAGCACCAAAGATGAAGCGATGTATCAGGCAGCCAGCACTCCGCCATCTTGGAGATTACACTTAGTGGAGACAAGTGATCCCCAAAACCAATATGTAAATGAGAGCAGCTCAGGTCCTGAGAAGGGCACTGAAGGAGAGAGCAGTGGAGGTGAGTGGGGGTGGCAGCGGTGATGAGGGAGCTGCACTGGCCAGAGCAGTGAGGCAAAGAGTCACTGAGAAGGCAACTGAATGATGAGTTGACATGTGGATGATGGATGGGAGGAAGGCAGCTCGGAGGCGATCTGGGGGATGATATTCCAGGCAGAGGAAGCATCCAGTGCAATGTCCCTGAGACAGGGAACAAGCCTGGTGTGTCTGAGGGACCGGAAGAGGGCTTCCAGGGTGGGAGGGCTTTGTTGTGGAGCACAGCGAAGAAATGATGAGGCCGGAAAGGAAGTCGGGGGCTCGCCTGGGTTTGGTCTCCGGCCATGGATCTTATTCTAGTTGCTTTGGGAAGGCATTGGAGGATTTGAAACAGAAGAGCGGTGCTTAAGGTTATTCTGGCTACTGTGAGTGGGAGCTACTGAACGGGATGGATGAGAGGGACGGAGGCCAGCTAGGAGGCTGGCTCGATGACCAGGTGAGGACCAGGATGGCCTGGACTGGGGGCTTAGGTGGTGGAGCTGGCAAGAAGTGGGGTAGATCCCCTGGCAGAGTGGACAAGGCCCTGCTGACGGATGGTGGCGGGTTAGAGGAAAAGTGGCAGAGCCGTGACCTTGACCCCACGTCCTTACCGAAGACCTTGAGGTGGACAGAGGCATCCTGCTCGCCGGCCTTGTTCTCAGCGATGCAGACGTACTCGGCCTCGTCGTTCTTGTCCACCCTCCTGATGGTCAGCTCAGAGCTGTCGTCGCTGAAGAGGTACTTTTCGTCTTCCTCATTCTCTATCTGCTCCCCGTCCCTACAGGGTGCAGAAATGCAGAGTGCTGTGATTTTGACCACGGAGCTGAGAGGTGTATTTTTACTGTTTAATTTTTATTTTTTTAATGGAGATACTGGGGATTGAACCCAGGACCTGGTGCATGCTAAGCATGCGCTCTACCACTGAGCTATTTCCCACCTGCTACATTTATTTTGAATTAGTTTCCGCAAAAGGCAGACTAAGCTCATGGCAAAGACTGAATACTCACAGCTTCTGCCTACCTGTGATTCCTCAGCCCAGACCTTGGAGGCTGCCCGAGGGCTGCAAACTGCGCCCACGACAATTCCAAAGAGGGCTTTGGAGTTTTGTCCCCCAAACTGAAAATGAAGGAATTCAATGCACACACAAGGCAAGAGGACTTTACAGAACAGAGTCCATTCTGTACCAGCCGCCGACCCCTATTCACTAAAATGCCAACACAGAGCAGGCCCTGCGAGGTCTCCTTTTCCGCTAGTCTGTGTACGGGCTGGTTTCTTACTTTGTCCAGCTCATGGTGGGCTCTGGGAAGCCTTCAGCATCACACACCAGGGTGACGGACTGGCCGAGGTTGGCGGTGGCATTCACTATGCTCTGTCTGGCCTGGACGGTGGGTGGCACTGAAGAAGAGAAGAAATGTCAGGGGGTCAAGAGTCCCGGGCAGCTGGAAAGTTAGTGTAAGTGATCTAAAATCAGGTGTGCACTGAATAATTACTGTCACCATAATAAATACCAGAATAACTCACCTACCAACATGCAGTAGTGTTTTTCAACAATACGTAATATTGCTGTCTGTATGACAATATATAATAATACTGCTTCTCAATAATATAGATTTAGAAGCCATATGAATGTGCTTTGTTCATTTTTAACTGGCATTCAATTTATAGTAGCTATTTATATATTTTCTCAATCAATGCATACCAATCCACCAATGCAAACCACGACTGGTGGAACTTGACATTTCAGAGGGACTCTTGATACCAGAACAAGCTGAAAACTCCTGTTCCCAGTGGTTCAATGGTTAATCCCAATTTGAAATGCACCAGCTCATCAAAGAGTGACATTTCCTTCAGACTGTCATAAACAATCCTGTGCACAAACTGTTTTTACCAAAGGAATGAGAGGGGGAGAGTTTGGCAAAAGATACATTTCAATATCCAAAACAATTCAACCATGATTTACTTATTTTCTTAGAACTGACATTATAATTTCCTGTAAACATCTTGTAAATGTCAGATCGATTCCACGGGTGTGTTTATTTGACACTGCAAATTGAGATTAATAAGCCCGTGGACTCTGACTCTGACTATTCTGAGGCCTGAATTGATGATAATGTTTTCTTTGGACACTGAACCAGGGGACCAGCTTCATAATTATGGTAACATCAAGAAGGGTGCTGCGTGAATAAGAATTTATTAGTAAGCATGGGGAAAGTTTCTTGTGGGGCAACATAATGAAGGACATTCAAGCACTGCCCTGGAGTTCCTCATAGTTGAGGGGGACCTAAAAGACAAGAGTGTTTAAAAACAAACAAACGAAAAACAAGCCAGAGGTGGGGGGGAGGGGTGGGAGTCGGGGGAGGGGTGGGGGTGGGGGAAGGGGTGGACTCAGCGGACATGCATGAACCAAGGTTGTAGCCGTGGAGGGAGCAGGAGTAACAGATCTCCTCACCGTTCACAATGACCTGAATGTCCTTGAAGTTGATCTCCCCCCGGGCCAGGATCCTGCCCTCACAGCGGTAAGTACCCTCATCTGTTTTCTTGATGCCTCGGATTTGCAGGTAGTTGTTGGCCAGGACTATGAATCGGACTGGAAGAGACAAGAGGCAGGTTCATCCAGGGAGCAGTCAGAGGACTGGTATCTGCAGGCAGGTCACTGAGCCTCTCCTTTTTCCTACCTTCAGTCTCACAGGGGTTAGAGGAGGGCTGGGAACGGGGAGGGCTTTGAGCTGAAATAAGAAAATGTGTCCCTGGCAACAACCTAGAGCCACGAGCAAAAGTCTATCGGAAATGTGTCTCTTTCTTTGGCGAGAAAGTCAAGTGCCTGCATATACAAGCTATAGACATGCACCCGTTGACCTGGAAAGGGCATGTGGTTCTGGGACCCCAGAATTTAAGATTGGGTTGGAATGCCTCAGAAGCTGGCAGAGGTGGAAACTCTATGAAACTCAGTGGCACAGGGGAAAAGGCAGCTGGCAGGTCTCACCATCTTTTTTCAGGATGACATCTCGGCCTTTGTGTTTCCAGATGATGGTTGGAGGGAGGGAGCTGACCACATCACACACGATCACGGCATCCTCCCCCTCCCTGAACTCCTGTGGGGTTGGCGCATTCTTGAACATGAGCTTCTCTGGAAAATGAGCAAGGGGAGAGTGAGGGAAAACAGCTGGTTCTCTGACAAATATTCCTTTTCACTGGCGCCATACTGCTTGGATTCGAGTCTCTCTCTCTCTATATATATATACACACACACACACACACAGTGGTACAAAAGGGGGTCCCACCCATCACTTGGCCAAAGATGCAGGCAGAGCAGGTGACACAAGTAGGGGAATATGTCATCAGTGTTTGGCAATCAACGTCTATTCACTGAGTGTGAATTGATCACTTTGTGCAGAGAAGGGTCTACAAAGTGAAAGGGAGTGTCTTTCCCCAGGGTCCCCACCACATGGGATGGAGTTAATGAAACACTACGCACAGGTAGACTCAGCTGGCAGAACATCTATTCCACAGCGAGTCGTAGGAGCCATCAGTCCTTCCTCTGTCTCCCCTACTGTCTGCCACCCCTACCCCAACTTGTCTACAGCAGAGAGAATTTTGAAGAACAGGACAGAAGAAAGCAGGCCCATGGCAGTGGGTACCATGGCGATCAATACTGTTCCATCAGCTGTCACCCACCATCTCCCTGGCCAACAGGACAGATGCACGATAACAAGGTAATGAGATGCCACCTCCAGACTGGTTTCGGGGGCAATGAGAACTGCCCGCTCTGAGTGCCAGTGCTAAGATAATCACTGTGCAATGTCCCACCAAGCCTTTGCACTCCATTTCCAGCAGGGACGAGTGAAATAAGAGAGGAAAACCTGAGCTGTACAAGTCAGCCAAGACTTGGGGAAGGGAGAGGGGAACCCATACCAGCCCTCTAGGAATGTGTAATTTGAATTTAAAGAATGGAGGCCAGCAGGAGGTAGCTGTGACCAGCATGAATCCAGCTGTGAGTTCTGAGTTGGCCAAGGATCATTTAAGACTGTGTTGCAGTCTTGGCTCCATTCGGAAAAGACTCAGGGAGAGGAAGCGAGGAAAGGGGTCCCACCAAGCCCTTAGCCGTCGGTCCTCTACTCCATCCTCCATCCCACTCTGTCTGCTACCCACGTGTCTTCCTGGCCAAAGGAGAGGACAGGAAATAACAGAAGGAGAAGGAGGAGGGTCTTACGGAAGATCTTCACGTTGACCGTGGCCTCGGACTCACTGCCATCCTCTGCCGTGACCACGCACTTGTAAATGCCGGCATCGTCAATGTTGGCGTTGTAGATGGTGAGGGTGGAAGAGGAGTCATCGTTCCACACCACGGAGATCCGCTGCTGGTTCGGGGTGAGCTTTTCTCCATTGGGGGAGAACCAGGAGATGTCTTTATCTTTGGCATCTCCTGCCACTAAAGAGGAAGAGATTATTTGCAAACCACTGATGCTGAGAAGACAAAGACCCCTGCAGGGTGACAGTGGGTGCTCAGTAAAGAGTTACTGAAGGAGAGATCACTGGGCGTGACGGTTAGGGAGCGATGACCATTTACATCAGTGGCTTCAAAGTTTAATTGTTATGCATGTATCATGACTCACAGTGTTCAGAAAGAAATCAGCAAACACTTGGGCTGGTTTTTCTCACAGTGGGCCTATCCCTAGTGAAGGAAGAGAAATGTGTTGAGGACCTACTGTGTGTCAGGCGCTAAGCTAAGAGATTATAGCCTCAAAGAACGGGGGGCAAAGGGAGTTAGCACATCTAGGATCCGAGCTCAAGGACCAGCTGGTCTGAGCCAACTCATCAGCTTGTTTTCGAGGGCTTCGATTACCTTCTCCTAAGTGGAAGATGAGACACTGGCTAGTCTAGGAGTGTGGATTCCAACCGCTTTTATTCTAGTATCTGCCTGCACAAATTGGCATCACTGTCATTTCAGCACCCCTTGTCTCAGACAGACAAAGGCACTTCCTTAAACTGCTGCAAAGAAGGTAGCCGGCATCACTCAGGCATCTTTCCTCCAGGTACCCGGGAGGGGATGCTGCTGCAGAGCTGTGTACACACTGAGCTGGAGCAAGGGCTCTGGGATCCCCGATCCCCGGAAGTGGTTTCACTCTGCCTCTCTGCATGGCGCCCTTCCCTGGCCCACACCGCCCCCCCCACCCCCGCCCTGCACAGATGCTCAGTGTGGAAATGAAACAGTCTTCCTTTCAGGGCCCATCATGCTTTCAATAAATATCACTATTTGCAAGATGTGCTGTGGCATCCATGGCTGCATCTCCAGATCGTTTAAATTGCTATAATGAAGGCGAAGCTGGAGGGAACACATCCTGTGGCCACCAGCCCACCTCATCCAGCACAAATCGTGACAGCATTTAAAGGCCCCTCCCCGCCGAAAGCTGCTAGCTCAATGTCACAGTTTACACCTAGCTCCGCTCTTCCCTGGTTCCTTCATGTTCCAAATCCCAGGTATGCCACACACAGAAACTCCAAAGCCTCGTCTGAAGCCTTTTCTCCACAGGACATTTCCTGATAATTAGCCGGGCTGTAGAAATGGGGCATATTTTTTAAACAACAACAACAAAAAAGACACCAGGTCCGACAAAATCCGAACTCTGGTGGGGGCAACGGGACAGAATACTGACACCCATGGTAGGGCTGGAAAACCCAGGGCATGTGCCTGACAGCAAAGAAAGGTACCACTTCTCAATTTTTTTGCAGGCACTCCTTGAATTTTCCTGCTCTGGGGGATTCTAATGAATAAGTCTTCCACTGACCCGCTCAAGCATCCTTTCTGAACCAGTGCTGTTCTCCAGCATCATTTACAGAACTCTGGATTTATGCAGAGCTGGGGGTCTGGGAAGGGGGGGAGGACTCGCTATTCTGGGGGTTGTGCTGACTTTCCGGAGAGAATCTCTAGATCTCTTCACTGTCAAGCAGCAGTCCACAAGGCACATTTCTTTGTGCTGGCGCAGCCTTTGCAAGGGGAAGGGAGAGGGTCTGAGCACTTCCCTGGTTCTCAGTGGGGTCAGCCTGCCAACCCAGCTGCAAAGCCACGCCCAGAATCCCAGGCACCGCAGTGTGATCAGCCTGACACAAACAGCCCCTGGCTTCTGCCCTGCTGGGTGGCGTTCCGGCAATACAGTGGGACGTGGGCACTTGCCTTGGCATAAGAAGAATTTGGACTCTCCAACGCTGATTTCTCCTTGGCTGGGAACAATATCCACCTGCAGAGAAACTGAGAAAGAGAAAGGCCAGTTTAAACACATTTGAAATTTTGAGCGGGGAAATCAGAGTTTTCATTCAAAAACGGGGTCCCTACCTCTCGCTCACTTCAAGAAAGAGTGAAGAGAGGAGGTTGTTTGGGTTTTGAGAACTTGTCACCATCCCAGTTCCTCATGCCAGAGCCAGGAGTGGACAAGGTCCAGGCCCTTCCCTGGGGAACCGCTGTCCTCCATCAGGTAAGGTGAGGTCCCTGGGAGACCTAGAGTGACCTCTGCCCTAAATATTTCTGACCGCTTGAAAAGACTTATGGTTCTGCTCCAAACAGCAACACTTCTGGGATTCACAGAAATAGCAGCCCATCCCGTTCCATTCGGATGATCAACCTGAAGCGTGTTAACGGGGAGACCAGCAACTCCCCAACTCTGCACACGGTTTCCTGCCAACTCCCCGCACCGCTGAGCTGAATCACTCTGGGGAAGGCTTCATCGTTAAGATCCAAACTGAGTCCAAAGCAGGGGGTACCAAACAAATGCTCAAGTGACCTCCTGACTGTAGGACCAACGTAATTCTTTGCCCAAGAGGAGACTGCATCAAACACCAGCACTCCAAGGAGTCAGTCAGCTCTTCCGAGATGCCGGAGGCCATGCCTGGCGGGATCCCCGGCACCCCTTGGCTGCGGCACTGCATCTGTGTTTGCCTGTGCCTGTGTTCTGTCAATCCCCTCCACCGATAAGACAAAATACATCGCACCGGATTTCACAGATCCCTGTATTCACGGAGTTCCTCCTTTATCTGCTCAGAGCAGACAACCATTCCTCATAAAAATACAGCTTGAGCGTTAAGGAAAAATATGCTATTATTTATTTGGATTCAGCTTCCTTCTGCCTCTCCTCCTCTTAGGTAAAGGAAATCTGCCAGCTAAAGGCCAATGGACCTTTGGTTCAAGGCAGGTAGCTTCTCAAAGCCCATACGAAGGAGGGGCCTGGACAAAACAGGCCAGGTGATAGAGACTCAGCGAGCCCTCGCCCCTAACAGCCATTTTCTCTTCACAGTAGAACGGAGGGAACGCTCGTTGCCATGGCGACCGGCCTGCGGGCTGAGCTGCTGCGGGTCTCGTCCTGTGCTCCTTTGATGAAGCAACCAGGCTTGTGCTCAGCGGAGCAGAGGGATCAAAGGGCCTGCTTGGGGCGGGGGAAGAGGGTTGTGAGGGCAACTCAGTTATTGGGGGCCCAGCCTTCTGAATCATCCTACAGACAGAGCAGACCATGGAGAAACCCAGCGGAGGCTGCGGAGAAAGGGAAGGTGTGGAGGGGTAGGAAATGAACAGGTGAGGAGCGAGGGTAAGGGTGAGGAACCTGGAACCAGCCAGGAGAGGATGCTGAGTGCTCCATCGTGAGGAAAAGAAGTGGGAACCCAGGAATTTCCAAAGGCTGGTTTGGAAGAAATATTACATCACTGAGGGGCAGCCTCTCTCTCTCTCTCTCTCTCTAACTTTGCTGCTGATTACTCATTTCGGGCCCAGTACGCAATTCTTCCCGAGAGTAGTGAAAGATCTTCCCCTGCCTTCCCTGAACTCTGCCTGCAACTCACAGAGCTGCAATGGAACATAATGCTGGGGTCATGGCCCCGGCACTCCCGGGGCAGGTGTGCCCGGCCGTGGCGTGTTTCTCCCATCACTCCCCTCTGGATGGAGTCAGAGGTCACTCAGTTCTAAACTGACGGAGCAGAAGCGGGTCCCAATCATCACCATGTCCCGCCTCCTCATTTTCTGGATGAGAAAAGAGAGGTAAAGTCACTTGCCGTGAGGACCAGGGTGGCCCCAGAGCCCAGGCCACCTGACTCCCAGGTAAGTGTTCTCCCCATTATGGAATGCTGCCTCTGTGAGTAGAGGATAAAATGTTTCCAACTCAGTCTAGCTAACAACCCGGCCACCATGAGGGGCAGCCCTCAGATGCACAGCCCCGAACAGAACAGAGGAGCATTTGGGGGAGCATGGAGCCTTACAGAGAGGGGACAGGCCAGTGCCACCCATCTGAAGGCCAACTGGAACCTTTTCGATCCCTGTCTGTGTCTCCCGTTCCAAGGAACAGTGGGCCTGTGAAGCCCAGAAGCCGTGCCGATGCCACCCGTCACCTGAGTGATGGTCCTTTCTGGAGTTGACTGGGATGTTCTTTGGAGAAAGAGAAGCATATTTCTGCCTGGAAAGTTCACTGGCCATATGCTGTGTATTAGCAGCCAGCTTCAAACACATGGATCCTGTTACTCCCCTTACTGCTTAGAGAAGGATTTTCTTATCCCAAGTGAAAAAACAGCCTTCATTTTTTCCAGCTCTTTTCAAACAGAACATGACTCTCAAGGGGCAGGAGAACACGGCAAGGCTGAAGTGTTTTCATACACAGATGTGGCCAGTAGCCCAGTATCCTCCTCTGGGGGCCGTGGAGAGAAATGAGAATTACAAAGGAATTCCCAGCTTCCCCAGATTCCGTGCACACATTTTTCATCGCAGACGGTTTTTCAAGAAGAGATATCCATTTAGACGCCTGACCTTTTGCACACATGGAAAAGACAGTGATTTCGCCTTCAAGACACCAGTCAAAACAGGGCCAGAGGAACCCCAGACTCTCTGAAAAAGCAACGCTTGGATGTTTTCCACTGGAGCACAATGGCTGATTATTTTCCCCAAAGGCGAAACTGTGAATTATTAGGCTTAAAAATGGTACGTGGAAATCCTGCGCCTAACTCCAAACTCCTTCCCTCCGCTTCTTAGGGTCCCTTCCTCTCTTACTGTATTAGTCCTTCCACTGCCCCCAGTACAAACTCCTGCCTCAGCTTTCACCTTTCTCCGGGTGCAAGGGTAACTGAAATTTCCTAACCAGGCGTAACTCAGACTCTGAAAGCAACTGTGAATATCTTCCTCCCAGAAAAAGCACCCCATCTCTCCCTTTGCAGAAGCGCGCTCTGCATCAGCTCTGTGTGTTCATCTGCGTCATCTCAGATGCATCCAAAGACACACACTTATCAACATAGCAGTTTGGACCTGTTGGGGACGCAGGGGAAGGGCTTTCTGTGTCCTCCGACAACGGCTGATCCCCAAGGCCTCGGGCGGCCAGTTCACACTTTCTGGTTTAGAAAACACACTATGTTATTTCATCTGAGGCTCACGGCAGCTCTGAGATGTAAAAAGGCTGGTACTTTTGTCTCCATTCTACAGAGGAGGAAATTAAAGCTCAAGGAGAAGACATAACTTGACCAGGGTAACTTAGCTAATGAGTAGTGAAGTCTAGACTAAAAGCCATCTAATTTGAAGTCTCCATCCAGCTCTTCCCACTACACTCCACAACCACCCCACCTCTTCTGTTGACCTCCTAATAGACTCGTTATTTCCTGTGAGTTATCATTTGCTCTCTTTCCAAATTATGGACTAGAAAGAGCAAGAGTGTACAAGCATCTTACTATCAAGTTGCTGCCATCATTACTACTCTGGTTAACCATGACTGGCCTCTCTGTTCACAGATAATCAGAGCATTACAATTCCCATTTTACAGACAGGGAAGTGGAGGCTCAGAGCCACAAGCAATGGTAGTAACGGGGTCAAGATTCAGGCCCAGATCAAATGGCATCCAAAGCCCCAGCCATCTCTCTCCCACACTCTTCTCTCCCTTGTGAACAGACAGAAAAAGGTTCTTTTGAGAACGGAGTGAGTCCCCTCTCCTCATCTCATTTAAAAAGTAAAATAACCCTGTGGGAGATGGATATGTTTTTTTTTTTTACATTTTTTTATTGATTCATAATCATTTTACAGTGTTGTGTCAAATTCCAGTGTTCAGCATGTTCAGCACAATTTTTCAGTCATTCATGGACATATACACACTCATTGTCACATTTTTTTTTCTCTGTGATTTATCATAACATTTTTTGTATATTTCCCTGTGCTATACAGTGTAATCTTATTTATCTATTCTACAATTTCAAAATTGTAGATGGATATGTTTTAAAGTGTGTTTTCTGCTTAAATGTCTTCTTTTTTTTTTTTAATGGATGCCATGTGCTGAAAGACATGCCAACTTGTTTAGCAAATAGCTTCAGGTCGCGGTAGGAGTTTTGTAAACTCCCAAGTCCATGCTAGAAGCAAGCTATAAAGCCTTAGCTGCTAAAGAAAGGGGAATTAAAGCTTCAGTTCATAGGAGAGGCTAAGGCATCTATCAGAGATGTGGGAGTCTTACTAAGACAAAGCCACAGAGAAAAATTATCCTGATTTCAAACGGAGTTCACAGGTTTCACCTGAGCCAGCAATGTCTTGTAGCAATTTAATTTTACTGTTCTTTTCAGATTCTGCTGTGCTTGAGGAAGTAGGAGCTGAAAGCAGAACGTGAGTCCAGGTCTCTCCCACAGCTAACTGACAATACCTTCTTGTTAAATGGTTATAAAGACACCAGCTCCCAAGGAAGACAGACTATAGATGTGCTGTAGTCCCAGGGCCAAGGTAGGCACGCCCGAGGACCTTGCCCTGGTCACCAACTTAAAAAATGGGTGTTTGCAGACACTGACAGGCATATGCAGAATAGATAAACAAGATTATACTGTACAGCACAGGGAAATATATACAAGATCTTGTGGTGAATGCGACAATGAATATATGTATGTTCACGTATAACTGAAAAGTTGTGCTCTACACTGGAATTTGACATAACATTGTAAAATGATTATAACTCAATAATAAAAAAAGAGATGGGTGAACTACAGAGGATTAATCTGATCAGTGACTATGCATTAGATAAGGGGATTTCTAGAACCTATTTCATAAGGGCTAAGGATTTCTGAAAAAGGCATCAAATTCTAGTTCTACATTTATTTTGTCAGTTGTTCTAGAAATGAGCCTTCAGTATTACTATCCTTAACCACTTCAGTGGAGACTTGTCTTTTATTTTTCCAAGGATGCTGAAGTCTCCTTCATCTGATGTACCTGTGAGAAATTCAGATGTCGGAACCAGGGGCGTAATAACCAAGGCATCCCCTCCTGCCAGACATCCTGCTCTCATCATTAGCAAAGTAGTCGAGGGAAAATAAAGGGCAACTTCACTGATAAGCCGACCTAAACTGAATGCAAAACCAAGACCGACATGGCAGTCCTGTAGAGTGGTGAGGCCCGAGGACTCCAGGCCAGTCCTCAGTTGTACGACTTCCTAGCAGTGTAATTTTGGCCAAGTCATGTAACCTCTGGGTGCCTGTTTCCTCATCTGTAAAATGGGGTAAAACAGAATGCTTATCATTGGGCTGTTGGAAAGATTAAACGCATTCATACTTGTAAAGCACCTATAAGAGTCTCTGGCACATAATAATACACGTTATAATACACATTATTATTCTTAATAAACCACTGTCAACAACCCTTTCCAAAGAAGTTATTTCGGCTACTACGTTTGAGAGAAGCAGTATTTCCATTTATGGTTTAAAATGAAGTGACCTTCTTGAATGATTCATTTGGTGGCCAGGTGGCCTGATGCCACTTTCTACATTTTTTTAAAGATATTGAGCTTGCCCCACCAGATCTTTATTGGTATAAAAGATGACTGAGTTCAGTGAAAGCCAAAAAACAATCATGGAGGCAACTCTAGACGAGTCACTTCACCCAGGCCTCAGGTTTTCCACCTGTAAAATGGGGATGATAATAAAACTCAATTCGTGTGGTTGGACTGTCCTGAGAATTGCACAGTCAGGAGAGAGTCATGTTTAAGAAGGCAGACTCTGGAGGCAGAGAGGCCCGGGTTCAAAAACTCCAGCTTGGACACTTAGTAACTCTGAGATCTCAGGAGAATCTCAGAGCCTGTTCTCTGCGTTTCTAAAGGAACATAACAACCGGCTCAATCTCACAGGGCTGTTGAGATGACTTAGGAAAGCGATGTATGTAAAGTTCCAAACATAAGGTCAGGCTGTGTTGGTTGGTTTTTTAATGATAGTAACCTATGTGGTAGTACTTTGAACACACACACACACACACACACACACACACACACACACACACACTAAACAAACAAAATCCCCAATAATGCTGGCAATGAGAATGAGATAGAACATGGTCCACTAGGATGATGCCACTGTACAGAACAGAAGGCCAACATCTGTACAAATATGTATTTATAGTTCCTTTAAATTGACATCTAACTTTTGGGTTAATGTTCAGTCTACCTGGTTTTTCTTCTACCCAGCTGCTCTCCACAGTAGCTGAGGCCGGATGGTAAGACTCCCATGTCAAGAATGGGTGAGGCTCCTCTGTCATCCTTAATTGTTCATTCATTTTTCTCTCCCCAAATAAGATAAATTCACCTATGTCCAGCTGCTTCTTGCAACAACAGCCATCTGACAAGATGAATTATTCTATTCGTATGTACACACACGTTATCTGGGCTCTCAGTGGATATGGTCATACATACACTTAGATAAAAATATACACCCACGTATCCTTTAATAGATTTTGGAGAGGTTGAATCTAGACATTAGCATAACAGATTATCTGAGCCGCTGGGAATTGGGAAGAACTGGGTCCTGGCTCTGTTCCAGGGGGCTGGCTTCAAATCAGAACACAGAGCCAAGGTGTGTAATGGCTTCAGCTCTCTTGGCCTCCTGAGCTCCTTGGGTCAAATGAGCATTTCATTAGGTTTAACTAGATGAATTAGTTTTATAGGAAAAGTCAGTAGTTTCAAACCATGGTTGCAGTCCTCATGAGCCACCTAGAAGCTAGAAAACTTGACTAATGTCACATCACAGTGTCCTCATGCTTCTGATTGCAGGTGAGAAGATCTAGAAGAAGCTGGTTTAATCATCCGCTCAGAAGTGATAGATGCATGCTATTCCCCAGGCCCTCAGTCCTATCGCCAACTCCCACCCCCAGGAAAGTACACGCCTCCTCCTAGGAGCACTTTAGAGCATCTTGAGCAGGGAGTCAGAAGAAATGACTCAAAGGGATACGAGTCAGGAGCAGGACCCAAACAAATTGCACTCCACAGCCTGAGATCAGACGCAGGAGAGACGCCAGCCTAACTCTGACAAAAGGAGCTTGTGTGTTTGCTTGTTTTAATAGACGATCATACTGCAACGCTATGCGGTACTTCAGAAATTGACACACTGTAACTGACTATATTTTGGTTAAAAAAAATAGAAGATCATAAACGAAGGAGATGCATTGAAGAATTTAGTTTTGTTTTTTTTTTCCCCAAAGCAGTAAAATCCGAAGTAGCCTCACAGAGCCTCAGAAGGGCCAGATTCCAGGCCAGGAGTGAAATCCTTCAGGAGTGAGCATGAGGACAGTCTCTCACAGTCCACAGCCCCTCACCCTGGGGGGCAACCAGCTGAGAGCACGAGTGTGTGCCAAGAGGTGGCGAATGAGTTCGACGCATACCCTGACTTCTCAGTCTTCTACCACATCGGACTGACTCATCGCCAGGGTCACAGAGCCATTTAGTAACGAAGACGGTTAGAGCTGGGGAGACCTGACACCTTCACTTTACCGATGAGAAACACCAGGAGCAGAGAGGTCTAGGGTCCCTGCAGCAAAGTTCAGGAGCCATGGGACTGGTCCCACACGCTGACTCCTGACCTAAGTCCTCTTTGCGCTTCTGGGTCTTGTTTCCTTTGTGCATTCTCAGTAGCTGTTTCGCCAACTGTTTCCTCTCTCTCGGTTTGCCCTGGTCGCACATCCGTCCCCAAAGAACAGGAGTCATCCCTGGGAGAGACTTGGTCTATTAAGTGCAGCTAGGAAAGCTGAACACACAGCAGGTGCTCCACCCAACCTGTCTGAAGCCCGGGAAAATGTCTGGTCCCCCCAACACCAGCCCACTTTTTAACAGAAGCTCCAGCTCCCTGCTTCCTCTTCAGGCTGTCCTGCCTGCTTTCCCTTTGCCGGGCGGCACTCTGACAACCGGCCAGCACTTCGATGACTGGCCAGCGCTTTACCTGAAGTTGAATCATTGAAATGTACAGCAAGGACATGCATAGATGGCTGGAACTCAGCTAAGCTTCTCCAGAGAAACAACGTAAAATCTATCAACCCGCCCTGAGAACCCAGGCCTTCTTAGTAAACTGCGGTGCACGATTTGATGGCCTCCAGGATGCCCCTGAGGATCTTTCCTCTGAGTCTGCTCTCCTGAAATCTTGCCTTGGCAAAAGGACTCATCCAACTTCTCTTCTCCCGGCTATAAAAAGGTGCTAATGCAAGGCGGATGGTTCCTCTCCCGTCCAACAGCTTTTGCCAACATGGCAAGAAGCTGTAATTTTATCTTCCAATATTTGTCCAGCTGTTGTTGCAGATGTTGCATTCTCTACACCCAGAAAATAGAAATTTAGAGAATGCTGGCCTGTAACTTCATCTAGAGAATTTCGGATCCTGCTTGTATCTTTCCAGAATGTCCTTATGTGATCATAGCTCTAAGCACATCTGGGCTATTGAAGAGACAAAGGTTTATAATCTCCTTACAGAAGAAAACTAGTGCAAAGAATTGTCGAATTCAGTTTCTGTCAAGTGAAAAATGCACATTCTCGAACAAAGATATATTGTTTATATATATGGTGATTAATTCATGCCAGTCACTGTACTAAGCACTTCACTGAATTCATGAAATCTTCTTAACAATTCCACCAGATAGGCAGTTATTATCCTACTTGACAGATGAAGAAACTTAAGAACCAAAAGTTTAACTAAAAGCCCAAGGTTACAAAGCTAATAAGAGGTAAGGCCAAGATATGAATGCCAGGCAGATCTAGGTCCACAGCCCTTGATCTAAGTATGTATTGCTTAAAGTTGGCTTCAATTAAAGTCAACTTTTATGACAAAAGGGTTGATCCTGCGCTGGATGAACTGGGAGACAAGCACATAGAGAAAAACACTGCCTGCTTGGGGATATACTGAGTCAGACCTGGGGATGTGCTGATTCTGAACGGGGGCTGGAAACTGAGGTTCCCTGAATCCCGAGCCCACCCGGCCACGCTCCTCTCCCTGCTGTAGCCCCGCCTTCGTCCCTGAGCTGAACCCTCCTAGCGCCCTCCTCACCACCACTGGGCCCCGCCTTGATGTCTACCTGCAGCCCCCAAAGCTCAGCATCGGCGGTGGCCACCAAGAAGGACCAGGCTGTGAGCCGGACTTTCCCATCTGTGGGTCACTCTTGATCCCCCAATTCGGACTCTGGATAAGCTATATCATTCCTTATTAAAATGTGAGTATTAGAATTATTCTTCGCTAAAGCTAAAGTTGTGATCGGCTCTTTGCTCCTCTGCAGGAAGTGTATCCTTGCTAGATTATTCACGGAGCTACTCAACCAGTGATCTCTCAAAGCACTCAGTCTCTTTAAGAGCCATCTGTAGAGCATCATGGTAAAGAGATTTCAACAGAGGTCACACTCCCTTCTACAAGGTGCAGAGTTCATCCCCTACTCCCTCAGCCAGTGTCCCCCTACGTCAGACAGTGACTGACCTGTTGATGATACACAGGACCACATTATATAAAATTGTGAAGGGGACAGAACAGAAGAAACCTCAGTCACTTAAATACCGTACCCATTATCTGGGACATAACTGTATTGCTTTCTTGAATTAGCGAACAAACAAGAAGGCTGTAGCTGGTACCACTCATTAAGGTAGGAGCTGAAATGCCACATCTGTCACTATGGCTTATCAGAAACCTAGAACTGAGAGCAGTCCCAGCCCAGGTGGGGTGCTGGAGAGGGGAGGGGAGGAGGGGCAGTGGCAGACGGTGGCCGTGTGGTGGTCCCCGCACCCGTGAAGTACATCCTCATTCTGAGTCTGTGGCGCTGCCTCTGCCAACGTCATGATCCATCCATCTGTACGGTTACCCATGTCATCACTCTCTGATGCTCAGCTGAAGGTCCTTTAGCACCATTTGCGGGACCCCCTTCTGTCTTCACACAGAGCGATTTCAGGGACCCAGAAGAGCCCCCCTAGGCTGGTCATTGACATGCCAATTCTCATTCTTGGTGCTTCTACCTTACGACGTGTACGCCTAATAACAGCCAGTAGCTCTACATAAGTCTTTTCGACTTATAATGAGCCAAAGATGTGGGTAGAGCTTGCTGGGAGGGCTGGGGAAAAAGGTCCGCTGGGGAGGCGTAGGGAGGTTGGGAGAAAATAACCAAACGCACAATATTCTCACTCATCTTGGCGGCTGAGGTCTTCCACGTGTGCTGATTATGGTCCTTTCTTGCCCAGAATGATGCTACAACCCTGAAGAACTGCCAGTAAGTCACAAACATTAAATATGGCATCAGATGCTTATGATATCCCTCACGGTGTTTTGCTTGGGTTTTGTTTCTGTAGCAGCATTTTTATTTAAGCAACCATCACTTATCTCTTTCATTATTCCCTTAGATTCCTTCCCTCCACCAATCCAAACCCAACTGTCCTTGACAAACTCACTTTGCTTTATCCAACAGACAGGGGAGCCTTTGAATCCCAGTCTGAGAAATCAAAGACAAAGACATTAAAGAGAGTTCCCCCCACCGGCGCCACGGCGTAATGGGCTTTGATGTTCAAGGACTAGAATGAGTGGGATTCCAAGGAGACCCTTCAAAGGTCAGAGGCAGATACGAGGCTCACCCGTGAGAAACAAACACACACCCAACTCCGCTGGTGGTGGCGGAATCTTATTGGAAGGATGTCACAGAGGCAACGTTTAACTTCCCCTTCAAGGTGACAGACTAGTTCTATGAGCGACTTGAAAACCAAGTAGCTAAACCATTATTCCCGGAACCTTATCTCAATAGGAAGGAAATACCTGCCAAGAGACGAAGTCTCTGTAGGGAAATTTGAAACTTCCTGTCCGTTTCAGGAGACCAAACCTGGTCATGGGAGTTTAGTGTCCATGTGATTTTGCCTGGTGGTTCCAGCATCTAGTCTAACTAAGAGACTTGGGTGGGACACAGGGGAGAAAACACACACACACACACACACACACACACACACACACACACACACTTACACACTCACTCACGCTCTCCTTCCTCACCTGGTCTCCCCAGATAGGAAATTCTACTCTGGGAACTAACTTTGAAACTTTTAAGATGATGTCAAGTCACCGTGACCAGGCAGAACTGGATTCCTTAAAAAGAACTCCAGTCACTGGCCACCGATTTTTCCTTCTTCAAAAATAGAATCGGCCTCAACAGTGGCTAAACTTGGGAGCTGCAAGGCCTGGTTTCTATTCCAAACTGGACTGACAGCTACAAAACTGAGAAGCCCAAAGGCGAGCGGCGATCTGAACGTATTTAAATGAGGGGGGCTCATACGCGATGGAGGATGTTGTTCTGCGTTCACTGCGTGTAAGTTTCAATTTTCTTACACCTGCCCCCCCGCAACTGGAAACTCCCCAAACTCCAAGCCGCGGGGCCTTCATGATGCAGACGGCCAAGGCTGCCGCTGCGGCTGCCTGAGAAGCAGCAGACCCTCCATCCACTACCAGGATGATACGTCGTCCTGTCCTGGGGGTAACTCAGCAGGTCTCTTTGAAGCGCGGGTGGTGACAGAACGGGCCACTCAACTCACATGGGCTGGGATCTCCCCAGCAGGCCTGTCTTTTGTCTGATGGGGCCCCTGCCTTTGTTCCCCACCCCACCCCACCCCAGTTCTCAGGGTTGACCCTCTGAATATTTCCATCAGACAGACAAGCCCTACACTAATGCAACAACAGCAACAAATTTTGGCCCAAAAGACAAGGTAAATATACATATAATATACAGCCCCCATTCTAGCATTAAACCTCACTCTGTAACAAGGCCAGCTGCCTTTACTTCTGTAAACAGATCCCAGCTGTCAGCATCACTGTCTGGCCTTTAACGATGCCAGTATCTTATAGAAGGCTATTAAATAGTGACAACCCGACAACCAAGGCTCTTAAAGGGCCAGAATGGCCAGAATAAATAGCCAGAGAAAAAAGAGCCTGCAGTCCCAGCAGTGGTCCCTAAACTCCCTTGGGGGCAACGAATCCGTGTCCAGATTTCACCCTGCTCTCTGGAGGTCTAAGCGATGACTCTCTCTTCCTCTTTTTTTGCTATGAGGGCTACACATAAATTTACATGTCATGAAGCATCACTCACTGAATCTGTTCGGGGAAGATGGCACCTTTCGAATGGCATACAGGATATTCACACAAACAAACACAACAACACAAACACACAACAAGATCCCCAGCCTGCACGACGTCAGTCTCCAAAGCCTCCGATCCGCACATTATATGCTTCCCAGGAGGAGAGGTGATGGTAGCTTCTTGACTTTCCCCCCAAAACCTCTAAGTAGTTCCTAAAGCTGAAAACAAAAAAACAAAAATGAAAACAAAACCTCGCACATCAAGGACTTCTTGCCCTCTATCATGACCTTCTTCCCTGAACCCTTGGAGCAAAGCTATCACATGACCACAATGGGCTCAAATGTCCTGTTGGCCCTTGTCTCGGACCAAGACCCTTTTGTAACATCGTAAGAGAGAAGGACTCAAAGAGACCAAGGCCTGAAGTCAAGGGGACGGGGTCCAGTTTCTCCACACAAAGTCTGCTAGACTCAAAACAAAGTCTGACTCATCCCTGCTTCTGTTAGCAAAAGGCCTCGCTGTACATCTCAGACGGGGAATCCCACAGAGACCGGGGGCCGCAGGCAGAGCTACAGAGGTAAGAATGGGTCAGGGAAGAGAGCTGAGACCTGCAGTTGAGAAGGAAAGAGCCTTTAGGGTAGAGAAAAGAGGTGGAACTAGGGAGATGACAGGTCAGTGCAGTGGGACTGTCTCCAAAGAGCCCCAGGAAGAACCACCCCACATGCTGGTTCTGCTGCTCCCCACAGCCTTCCAGATACCACCAGCTGTGACACCAGCTTCACACCTATGGCTGAGTGAGCAGCTGCCCCCCCCCCGGCTGTGTGCTCAGGACTCACAGGCCACCACTGGGACCCTCCATGGGACCCTCCATGAGACCCGGCCTATCTGCATAGAGGGCTGGCACACACCAGACTGCACGGAATGCAGGGTATTCCCTTACAGTCTTCAAATGTGACACTTCTGGATTCTCTTTTTCCATGGGAAATCCAGCAGGACCAAGGGAGGACGGGATCCAGGGCTATCTCCTGCTCTTAACTGTCGACATCTGGCCCTGGGATCCTCTAAGGCCATGGAAGTCAAAACAGAACGGGATTTGGAGGTATGGAGGTATAAAGGTCAGGTCCTCCCCCTGTCTCCATAGCAACTAGCTTGTACCTCCATCACAGCACCACTCTGTTCCAATGTAATGAACACAGCAACATCTGTTTAAGTGACTGAACTCAGTAAGGACTCAAGGCTCAGCAGAGTGCTCAGCACACAGGACGCCCTAAAAGATGTGCTGAATTAACTGAAGGTCCTTTTTGATTATTCTTTCCTGAGGTTCACACAACTTTAATGGTTCACATGAGTCGAATGGTTCCAAAAATGCATGGGATACGGAGTTCAGGCCCCGAATAGTATCCAATTACCTGCTTACGAATCACCCAGACGGCTTGTGAAAAAGATTTCCTTGCCTCAACCCTGAAGCTACTGATTCGGTACCTCTGCAGCAGAGCCCTGGGATTCTAATTTTAAAATATTCCTCAGACGATTCTGATACGTATCCACGTGGGGGATCTCTGCTCTAGTTAACAATCCACCTGGGCGAACGGATGCATTGCAAACAATACCAGTCCCATCTAAACTCCAAGATCCGGCCTGAAGTTCCTGATTTTTACAAGCATTCTCGTGTCACCCTGCTGCTTGGCTGTTTATCACATAAAGCAATGTGACACAGCTCTGCAGAAACTCCTATTTCATGCATTTCTCTTCAAGTTTGTCACTTGAGCACTTGAGGAAGTATGACCCTACCCTGAAAATCCATATACAAGTAAACATCATGTTTTTCTACAAGCAGCTATGCCCTGCAATCAAAATGGATATAATGATAAAGGACAGGAAGTGACAACTGGCCACCACTGTCCGTAATGCCGAGTTTGACATCCTTGGTTCATTTGACCCAGGATGGCACCTCGATGTAACAGATGGAAGGTCTCGATCAGGGTCAGTTGATCGGTTCAGCAGTCTTGTTCTTGCTTTGCTAAGCACATCCGCCTGAATGTCCCCTGTCCAAGCCACAGCAGTAGCTCTGCTCACACAGGTGAATATGCTGCTCACCAAGTGGATGCGGCGTGAGAAATCTATTCTGGAAGTGCAGGGCAGATCCCGGTTAACCGTAAGAGAAAAGAAAGGTGGGGGGAGGCATGAGGCATCAGACGCTACCTTCCTGAAATGAGACTTCAGGGTCCTGGGGGGAGAAAAAAGCCTTTAGAAATTCTGAATTAGCTTTAAATCCTAAAACAAGATGAATTACTTCTCCAGTAGCTTCAGAATGGCAGTTAAAAAGGAAAACCAGCCCTGGACGGCAGTCTTTTAGCTCAGAAAGCTTTCTGGTCCGTGGTATAAGGAGCTACCTGCCTCTTACCTTTATTCTGTTATATTGATGAATTTCAAACCTCTACAGGAACATTTAGCAGGGCTCTCAGGCCCCCGCTGAACCTGATGAAAGAAAACTTTCCACTTGTTTCCAACAATTCCTGGGTGAATTCGTCTTCCTTTCAAAGCAGCAGAGTCCCAAGGACAAATGCTCCTCTTATATGTAAAAGATGGCGATTTATTCTTAATACCTCTGCACTTGCTCATTGATTTTTACCCCCTTCCTTACAACACAGGCTTCACTTTAAAAGAAAAAGGCACCTGGTGATTCAACAGCTCTTCCCTGAATGTGGGCATTCATAACCCCTGCACAAATGCAGATACCTTTTCCACTGAAGTTATAGATCCTTCTGACCCTTCAATGTGGGTCTTTATGGCTTATGCACTCCTTACAAATAGACTTCTACACGCAGGAAATATAGAAGAAAATGTAGAAATCCATTTTCCTATAAGCTCTTTTGTTTCCTCTGCTTTAAACTATCGAGAGAAATTCAAATCACCCACAAGGCTCTGTCACCACAGCTCACTCTCCTGAGGATGCTGAGGGACCCAAAGGGACACCTGGGGTACCACCTGGGGACCTCATTTGCTCTCCAGGTGGCCATGAGCACAGGAAAGCTGCCCCAACACTCAACTTCTGGCTGGTTAAATAATTAGTAGCTGTAAGTTTCTTGGTCTTAGAAATTGATAACAATATTTAAGCGATGACTCAAACTGGAGGACAAAGAAAAAGAAGAGAATCATACGGAACAGCTTGAGTCTAAGCTACCTAGAGCGAGGTCAGGTCTTCTCTGCAATTTCAAAGTGTCTCATACTTAGTTTTAGAACCAGCAGGTTCCAATAAATGCTTTCCACTGCCTGACAGCAACCCTCCTTTCATTTATCTTTTATCTCCCAAGGCAAATATTGTTTCTTAAACTATTTGGTTTGAAAAATGTATTTTTAAAATTTTTTCAATGGAAATACCTGGGTCAGTCCCTAGGAGGGAGGCCATGGGGTCCAGTGGAAAGGGGACCCTTGAGTCCAAGAGGCACGAGATGTGGATGATTTGGGTTCTAATCACCTCGTTTGTGCTGTGCCACTGGTGCCCCAGCTATAAAGTTAGGATAAAAGCAGAGGCAGAGGGTGGCAAAGTGGGGAAAGTAGATAAAAAGGAACCAGAAAACCAGGCATTTTTGTCTATCCTTGCCCCTAAAACACCTCCAGGATTTGCGGTAAGTCATTTTATCTGGCCAGGTCTCAGTTTATTCATTTGGAAAGGAAGGGGTTGGACTGGCTGATCTTTAAGGTCCATTCCACCCTACAGGCAGATGACCAGGGCCAAGCTGGCAAGTCATCAAGGGGCTTCCCCGTCTTCCTGCCAAGGTGGGCTGGTCCCAATCCCACCAGGTGGGGTGGGGAGCTCGAACCTGTAGGCGCAGGCCCTCCTGGCTCCTGAGCCAGTCCTCGCTGACGCTGGAGGCTTGTCAGATGCTCCACCCCTACTGGGGAGGCCAGTGCTGCCTCCTTGAGCCTGGGGACCTGGACTTCCGAGGAGGTGCTGCCCTCTCGCCAGCCCCCTCAGGGTGGCGCCCTGGACCCTGGCTAAAGTCCTGGTCCAAACCAATCAGGCCACTCAGAAGGCGATGCTGCCACCCACGGAGTGGGTTTGCCCTGACCCAGTCACTCCATCTTTCCTCTTAGGTGAAAGAGACATTCTATCTGCTCTGTGCAGTGATGGTGAAGACCAAGCAGAACGACCCGAGAAGCGCCTAGTACGCAGCAGGCAGTCTACAAACGGGAATCACCAATACTACTGCTAACGTGATACAAGGCAGAAAATGCAAGCGCCAGGGAGCTGTTAATTATGCCATGTGACAGCCCAGAAAAGCAGCCGCGGGGCAGCCGGATGGGTGAGCAGCCCTACATCCCACCCTCCTGTCGGACGACCGTCGCTGGGAGCTTTACGAGCCCAGCCTGGCGTTTCTCCAGTGCACTCCTCGTCATCCCTGGACACATCACCGTCTGATAGGAGCGTGAGCTGGAGAAACAGAGAGCAAGATAGACTATTCTTTTTATCAAGACTTTTACTTTCCTTGGGGTACAGTCAACAAGCCTGATATTTCTTTAAGCGTTAAGCCATCCCTACGGACTTAAGAAAAGAGTTATGAATAACTCTGAGGACAGTAAGCTGTGTTTTGCCAAATAACATCATTAAATAAGGGCTATAAGAAAATCAAGGAGCTAGAAAGAAATTGCTGTCTGCATTTGTCTTTTTTTCTTTTTCTTGGACTTAGGCAGTACTGAGCCACTTAGACATGAGCATGTGCCCCTGGGGCCTATTTCAAGGAATACTTTTTGAAACTAAAGTGGCTAAGTGGTTTCATTCAGAGAAGGTTTAAGCTCTGGAGGCTAGTATGTCAAGATGGAGCGGAGTCCCTTAGTCTACACCCAGGTGGCTTATCTGTCAGTGTAACAAAATCAGGGCACAATCGGAGAGGCTGGACCGACAAGTATCACCAGGGTTCTGGTTACTTCTGAGGTCCAGTCCTGTTTCTGGTGAGGAGAGGGAAGTCCTTCTGGACGAGAACCACATGGTAAGCAGGAAATCTGGCCATATCACTGTAGGCCTAGTAACACTCAAAGTGGGTACCAGGGCCTTAGAACCTGCACTTCGCACCGAACAGCTCAGGGCACCTCGCTGACTTGGGTAGCAGGCGAGTGGGTGCCTTGGAACCACGAGGCTGATGGTGCCTAAGAGGCAGCCCAGGGCTCTGCCCACAACACACATGCTCACACCAGCTCTCACAAATTCCTTTAAGCAGATTCTTCCGGCCCAGGCTGTGGGAATTCATCTTTACAGTATTAGCAAAACCGAGAAAACGACAAAGGATCAGCATTACTATTCCAGATCAGGGATCTCTTCATTCTTGTTTGAAACGACATCAGGTAGAAAAGAAGAAGTACCATAGAATGAGGCCCCGTCCTGGACCCAGCACTCACATTCGTAGCCACGTGGTTTGCTCTGGGCCAGATTCTTCACAAACGTCATCTCTGGGACCTGGCCCTGCCCTTGAACACTCAGGGGTTGAGCAGCTGAATCTCATAGCCACCTGCCCCCCTCCACGGAGGGCTCCTGGACGTGACCCATTTTACAGAGAAGACTGAAGCCTAGAGAGGTTAAGTGAATGGCCCAACATTACACAGCTAACAGATGGGGAGCCTGGATCCGAGAACTCAGGGCTGTTCTGCTACGAAGTCCATTTCCTTCCTCTTATACCATGATGCCTCCAACAGTGCAGCAGGGTTTCAAGTGGAAGACTGATTTCTTTTACTTTTTCTACTCTAAGTACAGATCCTTGCTGTTTAGTCTCAGGGACAGAAAGAAGAAGCTGTAATGGTACAGGGAGGTCTGTCCCTGCAGTGAGCATTCACACACCATGCCCACAAGTCCAAGGGCACCGTCTCCCTGTTCTCAGCATCCCCCTGGTGCTCAGCCGTACCTGTCCCAGCAGGTGTTCAACGCCACCCAGATGGAGTGAGATGCACGGATAATGTCTAGCACAGCCTCCGCCACAGTCGGCGTCCCACGGACGGTGGGAGGATGAGGAGGGGGGTGGCAGGTGCAGCTGTGGCTCCGTGCTGCCTGGGAATCCGGGGTCCCGTTCTGCGTGCTGATCTCAGGGAAGTCACAGACGCTGGCTCCCCAGTTTCTTCATTTATAAGCTCACAGAGATTGAATGCGGACATTCTTTGAATCTAGAATATTAATGAGTTAGATTCTCCTCTATCTACCTTGTCCTACGTCCCAAGATACCACTTAAAGACACACTGTCGGAACACCCACGTGTCTCCATATTTTAAGAGACACAATTTAAAAGCAAGGGAAATCTCGGCATTTCACGCTAAGGAGATTTCAGACATCCTCATATTTCTCGCTATTACCATGTGGTTTGTTGGAAGCTCTTTCTAAACCTGGTGATTGTCTACACTCTATCATCTGCCCCTGTGGGATGGGAGAGAAGAAATGACCCAAGTGTTGATAGAAAAGTCACACAAGGACCGTCTGGCAGTGTTCTTATTAAGCAAGGTAAGCAGAGCAAGAGATGGCTAAATCACAGACCTGCCTCTCCCTCGCCACTGCGCCACCGAGTCCCACACAATAGACCTTTGGAAGCAACCAGCTTGTCAGCATCACTCCGGGCACAGTGGGTGAGCTGAAGCAAAGGTAATTTTCCAGGCTGTTTGGCTATCAACAGACACCAAATTGCAGCAGAGTCGACGTGACTTCCTTCAACCAGTTGCAACATTCTTAAACAAACCTTGAAAATGGAAGTGTGTTCTCATTTGACTTCATGGCTAAAGGATGGTGAATGCTTTATTGGGAATCAAGTTGCAGGGCAGAGGGGGGGACCCACGTAAACATACACTCACAGAAAATGAGACTGGGCTCTAAAACCATTAAAAATGGGTAATGATCTATAAATTTAAAATACATGCTAGGTTTTCATCACACTTGCCTCCTGCCCACTGGCAGGACGGTAAATAGCAAATGGCTCTGGGGGTGGGGGGGGTGGGGTGAGTCCTAATTTGTAGCACTTGCTGATCGTCTGTGGTGTAAATACTCCCACCATGAAATTTCAAGCTACCAACACGATGTTTCTGAACGCGAGTTAGGAAGGAATACACACATGGGCTCTTGGAAGCTGGCTGAGCAGCCCCAGGATGCACCACTGTCCTGCCCGACATCCAGGCCCCAATCCTGGGCTCCGGGAGCGGGTCACTGAGAGCGGCGGCGGCAGCAGCAGGTGAGTCCGCTGATGCAAACTGGACGAATGCGCATCAGCTCTTCCCAGGTCAGCCTTCCCGGAACACTGAGACCCCACTGTAATCTTCCATGCTGTTATCACTCTCCGAACTCCACTCCCAAGCTCTTCACTCTTCAGGAAGCCAGCGAACATCTGTCCTGAGATCACCCAGAGGGCTCAGGGAGAAGTTAGCTTGCTTGCTTTTTCACTGAGCTCTCCCTCCTGATCCCAGCAGCCAGGCTTGCTTTGGTTATCCTGCCTCTGCCCAAACCCAGGCTGTCTGTCGGGAATTTGCAGAAAAGCAGTGTTAAGAAGTTGGCTAATTGGCCTCTGGGATGAAGAAGGCTTGTTAGAGCCCCGTGGAGACGAGGCAGGACCAGCCTGGATGTATTTACATTTCCAGGCAGTCAGCTTATCCCCTCAGATTTCATCACCCTGCTGATGAAATACACATTGGAACTCGAGATCGTTTCTCAGGACAAGAGGCTCGACCTGGTTTTGGGAGATGAGCCCTGTGGCCCTGCTGAAGTCAGCACACCGATTCGCTAGGTATGCCCTGTAACATGAGGGTCACCCGTCCTAAGGTATTCAACTCGTCTCCTATGCCTTTCTCTTCACTGGGCTCCTTTTTCTATCTCCCTGACTCTCCTCTGCTCTCTGGTTCTCATTCTGTCTCTTTCATGTTTCTCCTCTAAGATGGAGGCGCAGAGAGGATTGCGAGGAAGAAGAAAGAAGGAAATACGTCAGGCGAGCACGGTATTTGCATTCACTTCCTCTGCACGGTCGAGCTCATGCTTTTTCCTTGGACTTGAACTTCCACACAGTCTTTAAGGAACGGCTTTTTCGAGCTCAACGATCCATTTATAGTGTTACTCTTCTAAAATAGCATCCCTCCAGCCCCGCCTCGAGTGGATTTTTCTTTCACTTTGGCTGCAGGCATCCCTTTTGAGGGACTGAGGGAAGGATCCAAAGGAAGAAGAATATGAAGGCAGCGGAGCAGAGAGATGAGAGGAAAAAGAGAAAAAGCAGGAATGGAGAGATGGGCGTGGCAGCCCTACCTGGGCTTCCCCGAGGCGGGCTGGACTCCCTGTTGTTCTAAGCACCTCCACCCCAGGCTCACCGTCATCTACCCCTTCCCCACCCCCATCCTTTTATTCCCCACCACGAGGTCTGACCTACACTCCACCTGCTGCCTTCAGGGTTGTGTTCCGTTACCAAATCTAAGAAAAAAATGTGAGGTTCCTCCCAGATGACTGTAAACAGTGGCTTTTGGAGGGAAGTGTATGTACCCTGTCTTCCTTCCTGGTGGAATTTCAGACCCTGTGAGCTGATTCCGGGAAAGAGAGAGCCCTGAAGAGTTGATGCCCTTGAAGTCACCCCCACGTGGGCAGAAGCTCCCACCAGGCCTACTCAGCATGGGGATGTGATAAACCCCAGGGCTGCAAACATTCCAACCAGAGATATGTTGAAATATGCAATCTGTGAATCCAAGGCAGCCAGGAAAACACATCCTAGGATCTGCTTGAGATAACACATTTTGTGATCTCGCCAATGACCCCAACCACACTGTCAGACAAGAACGTCTACCCAGAAGTTTGGAGGAGATGCGGTAGGACTGTAAATTCCAACCTTCCAAAGCCAAGTTTATCATTCCTGGTGAACCCACACAGGAGATCACTGGCATGCCCTTCCACACGTTAATTTTTCATTGAGGAGGCAACTCTCATAAAAGCTTGATGGACAAACGTCCCTCAACAGTCTGGGAAATAAATGGTGTTTTTTTTTTTTTTAATGGTACAATGGAAACATTTGGAAAGCATTTGTTGTATCTGCCTTTAGGAATTTGTTGAGCTAAAGTTGGCGCCATCTCAGTGACCACAGAGAAAAAAACCACATAAATTAAACATACAAAAAACAAACAATGGGGCAATTTACAGATGTCTCCTATCTTAAGCTGTAGCTCGGAAAGAAAATTAATCTGTGCAGAACCCCGTAACACCTCCGTTGAAAATCATGGAGTGTTTTGTGTTTCTCCTTCCCAGACCAGTGGGTGTTCTCAGAGGTGGCGTTGGGATGTGACCTCAGAAAAGCAGATGGTTTTTCAAGATGTCAGAGAATTGGATGGTGGTCAAACAGGGCTTCACTTACTCTTTTGTAAAATGTAACAATTCAATCAATCGTGGTAGAAACAGCTTTGATGAGCTGTAGGACATCTAGCATCCTTTTCAACCTTGGGCTACTTCCTTGTACTAACTCTTCAGTGCAATCAAAGCAGAATCGAATGTTGGGTAACACATGGAACCTTCACCACACACCTTTGTTTCTAAAAGGCTGCCCAGCACCCTTCCTAAACCTTTATCCCTCTCAAGGGCCAGCCCTGTCTTTGATCTCTGCACCCCTGGGGACCAGCCCCATTCTTGGCACATAACTGGGCTACACACAGTTGATGAAAGGATCTGAATGGATCCACTGTGACCTCTGGATTCCCAGCTCTGCATTCTTGCCATTCGAGTCTGCTCATGAGATCCTGTTCTACGAAGACATGTTGTATTTTATCAAAAACACCAGTGTCTGGTGGTTGTTAACCAACACCTCCATCCTTATCATCTTTACTCACTCACTTCCTCTTCTACCTGCTTACCAGCTTCTCCATTGCCTCCAGGTTACCTAAACAGCATTCTCATTTTCATCACTCTGACTGCTTTCTTCCTCCCCCTCTCTTGTATTTTTATCTATTCATATTTACATATTTGCATATATGTGTCGGGTTTTAAATATAGGGACATAAATATGGGAACAGATAAGGAAGGAGTATGACCGGTGTTTTTTCACTATGCCAGATGATATGAAGAAACATACAAACAAGCCTATCCCATTATTTCTCCAAATGAAGGTAAAGAGAAAAGCTCACTGATTCATCCCTTTCAGTGTCCTAACTGCCTTACTACCCAGACTCTAGTCCCAGACCCGGGGCGTATATAGGCTGATTCTCTAGAAGCTTAGGCTTGGCCTAGGTCTAAAACCAAATCACACATGTGGTATATTGAAATATACCATCCCTCTTATTGAGAAATGGGGTCCGATGTGCAAAACTCCTAAATCAGAAGAGCGTTCTACACGGTGAATAAAATTGTGGGCAAGTCAATGACGTGCATGTGAGCAGCCGGGCAAAGTTTCCCAACCAGGGGTGATGTAGGCGATTCAAGTGTTTTCCAAATTGTTACAAAATGCACGACTCCCATTCCACTCCTTGCCACCTTCATTCAAACAGTACACACAGCTTCCATCTCTTGGGCCAAGGGTTATTGTGGGGCTGTCATTCACAAATCAACACAACTGGTAAACTCTATTAAGCTTCTATCAACTCCTCGTGTTGCATTAGAGACCTCAGTCAACCTTTTCACAACAACTGTAAAACGTCTCCAGATGGTTAACACAGCACATCAAAGTTAGTATTCAAAGGCTGCAGTTAGTCTAAGGAATACAGATCTCCCACAAGGGCATGACATCACCTAGCAACCTCAGTTGCCCAGGCACCTATGAAGACTTTTATTTTGTAGGGGCTGCAAGAAGGAAGCCTCTTTGGGGCCCCAACTGATGTGCTAACACTACACACACACACACACACACACACACACACACACGAAACCTTCTCCAGTAGATGCAAAGGCTCTGTTCCCTAAGGATGGAGCCGTAGTTGGTGGTGGGCCTGGAGTGAGAGCAAGTGTGAACATAACACTTGTACTCCCACCTGTGATGGACTCCACGCAGAGCAGGCTTTCTTGCTGGGATTCCTCGACCCTAATCTGCCTTCCATGTTGCATCTTTCTCTTCACCTCCATTTCCTTACCTTATTTCTGTTTCTTTGCCTTAGTGAAATTATGAATGAGACCGATATCTCTATAGCACATGCAAGTTAAAAAAAAAAAAAACCGAAAAAACTAAGCCAGATGTGAAAATTTTCACATTTCCAAATTTACAGTATCTTTAAAGTCTGTGCCAGCCAAGGCTGATTAGAAGAGCTGCGTGGGGACTGCTCCATGCCTCTGGGCTCAGGAGGACCAGACGGGCTGCAGCATGAGCCGGGAGGACCAGGGTACAGGATGACTAGCTCCGGTGCACCTGAGACCTCTCTTCCAGGAGTCACAGCCCTTCCTGTTGACTTCATTTGCCAGAACAAATCACTACCACAGGTGTTTTCCTCTTTCTTTCTTTTTTTTTTCTTTTTCTATTTTCACTAAACCCTCACAAATTTATTTTCAGATGCAAAGAACCTTTCTGTACAAGCTGTGCTCCTTTGCATAAACATTACTAAATGTAATTGAGGTTGCTTAGAGATATCTGGTGTTTGGTGGGGAAAAGGAGTCAGCTCTGGAAGAGAAATCTCAGTGAGATCTCACTAAGTGTGAAACGGATCAGTCAAGAGGAACTGAGGGGCCATGGGTCTGCAGGGCCACTGCAGGGAAACTCCTCCCTGACCCCCAGCTCCCCAGTAGGGCCTTCTCAGTTGCTCTGGCTCTGTTAAGAAGGATAGGGTTGCCAGAAAATCTTCTGAAGGAGATACATATACATATACATATATATATATATATATATACACATATATATATATGATTTTCAATTTGTAGTCTCCTAGATCAAAGCAGACCATAATAAGAACTGCATTGTCTAGTTAAAGGCATTATTTTGCTGCATGGGACACACAGCATTTTACACTAACACACTGACAAATGCAACATACCACCGATTTTTTTTTTTTTTTAACATTAAGTACATTCATTGAGGCTAAGGGATGATGTGGGGGAAGCGGCCTCTGGCATTCAGCTAGCCAGAAGCAACAATCCAAGTTCAGAGACTGACTTTCTGACTTCACCCCGTGCACCATCTCTAACCCACAGTAACCCATTGCCCCAGGCCAGTGCCATGGGGCTGACTCCCAGGGCTGGTGGGTTCCTTCCATGGGCCTTGTGCATTCTATTCTCTCCTATTCTAGAGATAAAAAACAAGTCAAGGCTCTGAAAGATAAATTCAAGAACATAACCCTTGAACCAGGGGAAAAAAAAATGAACCTAAATGGAGATTTTTGTTCCCCCTCCGCCATAGCCTTTCCAGCATATCACGCTGCCCCTAAAATGTGTATGTTTCAAGAAATGATAACTACTATATATAAAAATAGATTAAAAAACCAATTTCTTCTGTACAGCACAGGGAACTATACTCAGTATCTTGTAATAACCTTTAATTAAAAAGAATATGAAAATGAATATATGTATGTATCTGTATGACTGGAACATTTTGATATACACCAGAAGTTGACACACTGTAACTGACTATACTTCAATTAAAAACAAAAAAAAAGAAATGTGCTAATATCGGTTACGCATTTTCCACCCCATACATAACTAAGTGCTCCATGCCCATTCCAGCCCACCATGGGGGCGATTTGCACCATTCTTTTTATTGTACCACCAGGGCTGAGGTCCAGGGAAGCAATTCAAATTAGACCCCAGGTTTATGGAGATTCTTAACATAGTTATAAATATTCAAATCAGGGCTGGATCTTGGCAGAATTTTTCTAATTAAAATTTCATTCAAATTAAATCAGCCACATTTTGACAGACACAGGACACAAAAAGTGCTTTGTGGTTTCATGAGGGTTTTTTTTTCCTGCAACGAATCAAAAACATGGCTAATGTAATAAGAAAGGGGAAAGGACTTTATCCATGTGATGATGGTTACGTGTGAGCCGTGAAGGGACGGTGCAACCAGAAACCATTACCTTCCCAAACTCACATCACTTAAAAATGGCCTATTACTTAAAAAATCTGAAACTCGACAGACCCTCCGTGGAGGCAGGAGCCACCACAGAGTAAAACTTGACAACATCAGGGGAAAACTATTCAACATCATTTGCATCTCAGTTCGATCCCAGATCAAGGCTTCAAAACACAGCTGCCAGGTTCACATTTGCAAATACAGATACAAATTTCCTTTTTATAACAGTCAGACTTGTAAAAGGCAAACAAAATAGACAATGCAGCACTTAGAACACTTCCAGCTCAGAAGGAAAAAAAAAAAAACATTCCAAGATCCAAAGCAAAATACCTACTTCTCATGGTAAAACAGCTTCATTCATTTCCACTTCCTTCACCGAACACAATTTCAACTCCACATAATTTTTGCTATCAACCCCTCTCCCACAGACTGTAACAGCTAAAATGCCAGTCTGTCTCCAACATAATTAAACAAAATGTGCAATCTTCTCGAATCTGTGAATAAACAGTATAAGGCAAAATAAAAGACCCGGACAAAAGAACATAGCGAGATCAATCTTCAAGCTATAATATCCTGACATCCCGCCAAGGAGTTCTCACAGGATCCACTGCGGCGCGGAAAATAATAATCCCGAAGCACAATGAGGACAAGGTTGTTGGCGGCGAGGCTGCTGCAAGTACAGGTGAGGACACTTATTTGGAATGTGGAGGGGATAAGTGAGACAAGACAGCTTTGATGGCAGCTCCAAGAGTCAGCCGTGAGTCTGAAGACAGCCTGGGAGAAGTTCCAACAGCCCAGCCTGGACTGAAGGGGTTGATGATACTAAGGATCTAACGGAAGAGATGGGATGTATTCGTCTGCCAGCTCTTCCAAAACTAAGTACCGCAAATGGAGTGGCTTAAACAACAGAAATTCCGAAATGCCTTGTCTCACGGTCTGAAGGCCAGAAGTTCAAGATCAAGGTGTCAGCAGGGCTGTGAGCCCTTGGAAGGTGCTGGGGAAGGATCTGTTCTGGGCTCTTCTGCTTGTCTCTGGTAGTTGCTTGGTTTAAGGCAGCGTAACTCCAGTCTTTATCTGGCGTTCTCCCTGTGCACGTGTCTGAGCCCACCTTTCCCCTCGTTATAAGGACACTAGTCATACTGCTTTAGGGGTCCACCATATTCCAGTAGGATCTCATTTTAACTGAACTAATTACATCTATTTCCAAATAAAGTCAGAGGTACTGGGGGTTAGTATTCCGGCATACGAATTTTGGGGGGTAGAGTTCAACTCACAATGTGTACAAAGAAGATGGGTTGCCTAATCGGACAGTAAGTGATCATTAAATCCAATTCACTGTTAGCTGTGGGAGGGCAGTTAAGTTAGCCCTTACAACGATGCATCTCAAGCCACGTGCCTGCCCAAATTCCCCTTTGGGAACCAGTGTCGTCAGGATGGACTGAGCATGGTCTTTGCAGCTAGAGAGAACTGGATTCAAATTCTAGCCCTGCCACGTAAGAGCTGTGTGCTTCGGGACAAACTGTTTAACCACTCTGTTTCCTTCTCTGTAAAACAGAGATAAGAACTTCTATGTAACAGGTCTGTAGTAGGGATTACACAAGATAATATAAATAAAGCAAGCATCACATCTTGTAGCACAGGGGGGAACCCACAATTCCTTCATCCACCTTCCCCACCCCTGCCCTGCTTCTCTCTTGAACCCTGCAACTTTCTGTGGAAAGCAATGCATCGGAAAATCAAGTCACTGCGTTTTACTTTTAATTATATCACTGCAGATTTTCTCAACACAAACACAACACCAACATCAGTCAGATTACCTGGCTCTTATTTACAGCATAAATAATTATTTCAATGCAATTAGCTTTTAGCCATTTTGGAAGAGAAGCTGAATGACTTTTTTCCACCCTAGAGAGCTCTGATTCATGACTTCCAATGTCTATTCAATGTAGGACGAAATAAAAATGTCTTCTTTTCGCCCTTAGTGTTCTTGGTCGCTTTCTTTTATGAGCCAATAGGCCAGGGAGACGTGAAAATAAAACCCAAAGCAGCAGCTTAAAGACGAAAAGGTAAAAAATGAAACAAAACACAACAAAGCAAAACAAGTAACAGGAACAAAAATCACCCTGTTCTTCCCCCACTATCCTCCCTGCTGCCCCCCACCCTGGACTGATTCGTCAGAGTGACTCTTCACATCATTTTGATCCTTGGAGATTTTTTTTTTAAGAACATAAGTTTGCTTTTTAGACCCTCTTAACATCTGGTCAATGCATTTTTACATTTTAACCCTTTAAGGTTAAATAAGGATTAGACACTGAGCTTGACATCCCTTGCAAAATTATCTCTGTGAATGAACAAACACGCATTACAATTTGGGGCTGAGAAGTGTCCTAGATGTAAGGTACAAGGGATGTCATCTGTCCTCTCTCCCTTCCAATGTTCCTGTGTTTTGCTTACTCGTTGTCACACACCTACTGTGCACTCTGTCCAGAAAACCAGTGAGGATGGGTGTGGCGAAAGGACAGTAATCCTGGTTTAAAAGGGGAGAGAATTTTAATAGTGGGGAGAAACAGAGGTGAGAAAATGGAGACACATAAAAATGGAGACACCTGGATGTCAGAGAAAAGTTCTAGACATGTTATTTCTTTCCTCTTGGAAAGAACAACCAATCGAGGAAACAGACAAAGGAAACAGGTTGTGAAAAGTATTTCCCACCCTCCTCCTAAAGAAACACCAACGTGAAATGACTGAGACCAGTGACTTCGTGGAAACGGCAGTCACCTTACTTGCACCCAAGACTTAGGACGAGGGAAAATATGTCGTCTGTTCTCCTATGTGATGTGAAACTCAAAATGACACATTTGTGAGGAGCAGCCACAGGGACAGAAGGAGGCAAGTTCTGGGTTTTTCCAAGCAAACAACTCTTCTCTGCGTTACTAACATGGAGCCAATCTGCACTACTGGTTTCATACGGGGCGGAAGTTCAACACTCATCATCTGACCAACAGAGACAAGCGGAAGTGATCTGCTAGTGTTGAACCTGGGTAAACAAAGGTCTGTCTAGCTGCCTGTTAAACTGCATAAACAATTGTTTCCAGTTTCTGATTTTGATATATGGTTGGTATCAAATAGGTCAGTCTTGTCTTAGGTTTCCCAAGCTGGTTGTTATTTCTGTAAAGCAATCCAGCGAAGAGCAAAAGACCAAAAAAAAAAAAAAAAAAAAAAGAGAGAGTGGGAGAGAGAATCTTTGCTCTCCACTTTAATAGCACACAGGAACATTTATGTTCTGCCTCCAAGTTCATGCAGTAAGGGTCTCTTTAGTATCCCATAATAACTCCATTAAAAAGCTTAAGCTTAATCACACAGTCAACATTTTCCGGTGGAATTGGTTCCCCGGGTCCGCCCTCTGTCTCCCCACCCCAACCCCGCCTGCCTCTGGGTTCCCAACTCGGACCTCACACAAGTGACACATTTCCCATTGATTAAAAAACGCTGTTAGTGCAACTTTCCTACCATCCGTGGTTACACGGAATTAACTCAGCATTGCAACAAAAGGAACTGGATCAAACTGCTTTACAATGTTTGGTAAGAAACAGGATTTCTTCCCACTGTGTACAGACTAAACCAGGAGCAGCAGGACCGATCTGAGAAGTTAATAACACATCTCAAACAGAAGTGGGAGAAAGTACATTAATTACTAGGTAATGGATATCAGCACCGCAACTAACTACAATTACAAATGCTTAAGTGATGCAGGGTGTAAACTGATCTTGGAGAACACATGGTGTCCTTTCTTTTTTTTTTTCTCAGGCACGTTATGTGGGGATGCACCGAGCCCCAGAGATGAGCTAGTTCTGATGCCTTTAGCAGGGAGGCTGCCACGACTAGGGAGGAACCGTCCAGGTCTCTCTCTCCAAATACCAGATGTGAGCTGGAATTCCAAACCTGTATTTACAAAAGCAATAAAAGTGAACAAGAGACCAAATACAAACAGACCGCAAGACTTTGGCTCTCAAAATGCAGACTGATGCACTGTGTTGTACGCAGCGCCTCTGCACAAGGCAATGTTTTCCAAAGAAACTCCTTCAAATGATTTGAATTAACTTGATTATCCAGCCTAAACTGGAAGAAGCCTTACTTGTCCGATTCAATTTTAAACATGAGTCTGAATTCAATTCCATTTCCTTTTCCATCCGGAAAAATGTGTACTGTGAAATTCTGACTTCATAGGCCAGTCAGAAGATAAATTATCTGCACAGTTTCCAAAGAAGTTATCTAAGAGGTGCCTAAAGATCAAATCTGATTTTCAAAGGTGAAGAAAAACAGTTTGGTTTTTGGATAAAAACGACACACCCCGCCCCCACCCCGGCTCCCATGCTGTATTATGAAACCATAGCAAACTGGTCACATTTTATCAGTTCCAGAAAAGTCTGCTTATAAACCTTGACACAGTGCCAGGAATTAAGTCCCACCCACATTTTGGGTTTGAGTTGTGTGAACCCTGGGCAGAAGCCGCCCCCTAGGTGGTGAGGATGCAGGGACCGCCCCCTCCAGCCCAGACATGGACCCAGCGGCCCCCTCGCACCCTCCGGCCTCCTCTAGCTCCGCCCCCCCCCAGGGGCCTGGCTCCAGCTGCGAAGTTTGGAAATGAGGCTTTTGAGCAATCCCTTAATGTTGAGCAAGGGTTTGGTAAAAACTTTTCTTTTTAATTAAAAAACCATCTTGCTGCTCTGAAATACTGGACAGGAGTCACCATGTTAAGTGGCACTTGCCCTCGCAGGGAAGCCTTTGGGAAGTGACCAGGGCCACTGTGTGTGACCAAAGTCAACCTGTGTCAGGGGGTTTCGGGGAGCAGTCCTGGAAGGTATCCCCTCACAGCACCCGACTGTGGGGTGCTATGACGCTGCTTGTAAGCCATTCAGAAACATGGTATTTTTTCCAAGAATGACAGTAAGGAAGCTCAGAATATACACATACAAAGGACAAATCTGAGACCAGTGATTAACAGAAAAAGCCCTGGGTTCTGACTTCTTTATAGGGATGCATTCCTGACAGCTCCTCTGATGACGGAAGGCTCAAGACTGTGTACTTAGCTTGTCCTGTGTGCTGAACAAGAGTCATCAATACTGCAACCCTCTTTAAAAGCAAGTCAAAATCCACCACATCAAATTCCCAAGTGCCAGAAATAAAATATGTGCTGACTGAATGAAGGAATGAATGGGTAAATACAATAAAATCTGATCTAATCCACTTGAACTTGTGCATTACTAAAACGTACTTAAAATGATTATATTGATAGTTCCTTTTTTGTTGCTGGTTTTTGCCTGTGTGTGTGTGTGTATATACATATTGCAATATGTGTATATATATATCTATAACAAAACTCCTGTACAGTAAGTAGCACAGAATCTACATTTTTGGTCCGGCGATGACTGTGTTTGCTAGAGGCAGAACTCCAGATTTCCTTCTATGACAAGTTATGTGTCATGAATCTCAGGAAATGAAAGGCTCCCTCATTACCTCACAAGGTCATGATTTGTTTTCATCATTTAGCGAAGTACAGGCATCAGAACCCCCTGCGCCAGCGCTGCCTACTACTCCTTGTGCTCTGTCGTCACCTATCATACACCGCCGATCACGTCACCCTTCAAACAATCGGTGCTTCAGGCAAATGCATGTGCTTCATAGGTGAGAAAATGGAGACTGAGAAAGGCTAAGATGACCTGCCCTAGGTCACGCAGCCGGTCCACTGCATCTGTAATTGCGCAGCAGCGGGCTCACTGACGTGGAGATATGCTGTACCCACTGGTCGGCACTGTATTCGACGATGTGGTTTTGTGTGGCTTTTCAGGGTCCTTCTGCAAATCCTTTCCCCAGATCCTGCCCTTAGCAACCAAGCTGCAAGGCCTTGGGAGACCAGGACTGTGGCAGTTACCCAAGTCACCCCCTTCCTCCTGCCGCTGTCTTTTTGCTATTTTTTTTTCTGATCATTATCACCTCCCCCAGGGAGAAGGCAGAGGCTATGCAAAGGCATGGAGCTGAATCAGTCAGTTTCGCTACTTAGGAGCCACAAAAGCAGGGGAGCAGGAAGGAAGGCAGTGCAGCTAACGGTGGTCTTCTCTGTGCTGGCGCTGAGCTGCCAGGGAGAAATCCAGATGGCGGGGGCATCCCTCGAGCGGGAGGGGCCAGAAGCTGCCTTGTTCACTCCGTGGCGGATGACAGGCTCGCAAGGATGTGGGAGAGTATTCCACACAGACAACGGTCCAGTCGGCGGGTGGGAGTCGAAGGCTCCCCAGATCCCGGCTCCGACCAGATGTCTCCGAAATTTACACCTCATTCTCGGGAAAGTGGTTTTTAAAAATTAACTATGGGTCTGAAAAGTGGTGATTCTTAGTTATTTCCCAGGCTTTACTGCTTGCAGGACAGACTGAGGGCCTGTGGCACCATGAGCCTGGAGACCACATCTCAAGATTTTGGATCTTATAGCTCTAAAGGGGACCTTAGAAACCATCTTTCTGAACGAGTGTTTCTGGGAGCATGTGGCCTCACCCACATCCATCCAAGTGGGAAAGATGGTCTTGTTTAACTTTCCTCTTTTCTTTCTTTTTTTTTAAAAAACAAGGTAAAAGCATAAATGATTCTTAATCATTCTAATTTTAACATCTAATTCTGTTTATTTTCTTCAGACCATTGATTCAGACTTTCTTTCTTTTTCCTCTCTCCTTTTTTACCCACCACGATGGTAAAATGTAAAACTAGCTTTTCTGTTTATATTTAAAGGAAATACACAGTCAAGTTATGGGTAGTTATTTTGTTAAAAATCGAAGGTATCGACTTTAGGAACCATAAAAGCAGCAGCGAGGACAGTACTCCATATTCCCACTTACCTGCTGACCAAGGATAAATGACAAGATGCTGTCAGCTGTAAGGAGATGCTCGTCCTATGTCAGCCCTGATCATCTTAGTTGTGGACAATTTTAAAAGCTGCCCAGCTGGCCTCTCTGTTTCTGGTTTCTTACCCCTTCACTCAGTGCTATATACGCTATGTCTGTGGTGTGGATCTTTACGAGAAACCATCTTGGTCTTCTATCCAGCAAGTATCCGTTATCCTCCACGGCCATCAGAAAATAAGTCAATAAACAAACCACTAAACAGAAACAAAACAAGCCCTCTAAGTTCCCAGACCTTCTCCAAGCTGGCTGTATTTTATCTTTCAGACTTGATTTTCCTACATAAATTCTCCTTGTCAACTAGTTTGCCAAACTCACCGTCACCTCTAAATGTCTTCATGCTTCCCCACTCACGAGGTTTTGTTCATTCAGTTATTTCCATATACCTCTTGGTCAGCCTGCTCCTCTTATTTCTCAGTCACTCTGTCTTGTGGAAGGAAGGCCCCCGGCGGTGCTGGGGCGGGGGTGCTGACCCCAGTGGGGTTATTTCACAGCTGCCTTTCTCAAGCTTCTGTTGTCAGAGAAACTTCCACGAACACACTTCGCCCTTGTTGGCAGTGAGGAAGCAGTGGGTCCCCTTCTCCATCACTAATTCACAGCACAGGTGCTAAGCGCAGGCTGTAAATCTTACACACCAGAGGCATCTGGTCTAATGCAATGCATCTCCATGCGAGGAACTGGTGGCGCCGCATTCAGCCTGGGGAGACACCACACCACTCCACACTGAGGTCTACCGTGCCCAGTATCAGGTCCAGGATGACCTCGGGTGCAGTGAGGGGAGGTGCCCTATGACCTCATCCAGTGGCCATATGGACGGTCCTACAGATCTCTCCCCCCACCCCCGTAGTGCCCTGCAATTACCTTTGGAAACACCTCTCAAGCTTTTGCTAGCTTACTCTTTTTTCTCTGCCTAATCTTGTACTCTAGGATGCCAAGGTCAGTGAATTTTCCCACAGCTGTGTACACCCAGCCCTTGGCACAGTGCCTGGCATATTAATGGATCTTATGACTTTAGGGCAACTAAACCCTGTCATTTTCTCTCTAGATCTTAGCCTGAGCAAAACTTTTCCTTAACTCTATTCTAGATTTTCACTTCTGATCCAGCTTTTGGCCCATGACAAGAGGAATGCTCAAATTATGGCCTTCCCTCTGGGTAAGCAAGGGGCCCTGCCTACTGGCCTCTCTGGGTCTGGACACATCCTTTCTTTGCGAATACAGCCTCTCGTAGGAGAGATGCCTCGTCTCTGACAAGTTATTTTCCATGCAGCTCACAACAGCTTCCAAGAGCAAAGCCTCAGGCCCAACCCTGAGCTTGCTGGCTTTGAGGACCAGTTCAACAGAGACAACCACAGAGGTCAAAAGTGCGACATTCTATCCTCGTGGGGGAAGAAAAAGTTGTAGCAGAAACAAAAGCATTAAGTCCGCGTGACTGACCAGGATGCTGAGCCGACAATGATGCAAAATGGCAGCATGAGTTGGTTTTTTGTTTTCTTTTTTTCTCTCCACTCTTTCAGCATGTTTGCAGTGTTTATTTCACAGAAAGATAAAGATATGCCACAGGCAAAGACAATGGCATCCCTGGCTCCCATCCCCAAGGATCTCCTCTGCTTCCCTCCAGCAGGAGAAGGTGGACAGGGTGTGAGGTTACAGGATGAAGCTGCAAGCAAGTTCTCCCAAAGCAGTGGCTCTCACCCTGGCTGCGTGTCAGAACCACACGGGGTTTGGGAAACACTGATGCCTGGACCCGACCCCTGGCCAGCTGAATCTGAGCATTCAGGGAGAGGGGCAGCGTTTGTAACTGCTCACATTCCCCAGGTAACTCTTACATGCTACTCGGGTTAAGGGCATCTTTCCCAGAGAGCCAAGGCAATGATCCAAACGTCCGTCTCGAATCTACACGTGGCCACTAGGGTGGCGTGTTGAATCAGTAATGAGACCGTGTCTCCGTTGCCTCGGCCTCACGCACTGCCCGCCAGAGTCTATGTCCTCTGACTGTCACAACAAAGGAAGAACAAACAGGGCAGAATCCAATCACATTTCTGGTGGAGACAAACATTTGGACAGTCCCACGTTCATTCTTTCTTTCCCCATCACATTATGGCTATCTCTGCACAGCAATTCATCTTTATTTTGAAAAGCCATTAAAACATTTTTTTTTCCCCAGTGCTATTTGTTCATGGAGAGTGATGTCATGGGCTCTCTTTCTTTGTAATTTGGGAAAGAAAAATGGATTCTTCCACCTCCAGCCTCAGTAGCAGTTATTTGGCCAGGAGGGGCGCCGAGGAAGCAATCTTTGCAGATAACAGCAAACCTTGCTCTCTTTTCCTGCAGCCCAGAGAATAAGCCTGAGCTGGGGTTTTTGATTTTGTTTTTGTTTTGTTTTTTAACAAATACAGGACAAGATGAGGAAGAAGCTTCAAATGACGGGAAACCAAGCAGACAAAGGGTTTGCTACACTATCCTGTTTGATATTTTTAGTTTTGCTCACAAAGGCTAAATTACAGTAGGAATCTGGACCCGTTCCTTTGCAATTGCCTCGTAACACACCATAACCATCTCGGGCGGCTCCTCTTCCCCCCGAGGAACCACAAGTCGTAATTACAGATCACACCGAAATAAACCCCATAACTGCGTGTCTGTTTGTTTTACTTAAGTGATCCTGACTTCCTAGCATTAACACCCTTGGATTCTGAAAATATCTTGAGCAGCCGTTCACCTGGCACACGTGCAGATTACACATTGTTCGCAGGAAACAATCCAAGCCAAGGTTCCAGGGAAAAGAGCGGTGCAGGGGATGGACAAATTTGACCAGCTGCTCCCTGGCACAGAAGCCCGTGGAGCAGACCCGGCGTACTGCACAGAGTCCAGCCATGGCCCGGCATCTCCACTCTCTCCCTTGGTTCTGCCACCTTAAATCAAGGCTCTAGTCCCTGCCGAATGATGGGCAGAGGGGAAGGGGTACAGACAAATAAGAGGTTCTTTCACTGTATCCTCATGCTTAACAGGGAACGTGGTGACCTGCTCTAAGAGCTTAACATACTGACCACAGTCAACAGTCAGATGGATTCTGTGTATGTTCACCTATGACAAATGCACTAAGTCTTTTTTTTTTTAAAGAGCTTTACCCTGATTACAGGATTGATCAGTCTCAGGAATGAGCTGTCTGAGGAAAATAACAGAAGGATGATAAGGAAGCCTAAATATTTTTGATAGCTCGGCAAGCACACACTTGGCTGTAGGAACACCGTCCAGCAGCCTCTTGTGATACCTGGATCTCTTTCGCTGGCATAGGTTTCATGACAACAGCATGAAAAATGGGATTCTGACTCCAAGGCAGGAAGGATGTCCACCAACTTAAAAAGAAGGGCAAGGGGAAGGAAGGAATACTCTGAAGAAGAAATTAAACACTTTGAGTTAAGATTTTAAAAACTGATATAAAAAAAACCAAACCAACCCTGCACTGTATCATTTTCGTGTTATAAAATGAAAGTCATTGTCTCTTTGGAGGCTATGTTCATTCCCTGCCCTCTTTTCTCACGGGTAGTAATAGATTCTCCCTTTCTAACCCGGACTATCTGTGCTGACCAACATCAAGGGTACTTCAAAGTTCTTGTCCCTCAGTTCTCTTCTCCCTGATATGAAAGTGATGGCAGAACACGCCCGCCAGACGCCCAGCGGGCTCCAGCCACGGGGGGCCGACACAAACACATTCACAGGACACGGGAGTCGTGTATCTCAGTGGATAAGAACACAGAGTTTAATCCAAATTCTCCAAAAAGCCCTTTGGAGGACCTCTCAGGGAAGCAGACCAGGCCCAGACAGAACTGATGGTTGATTTAACCTTATAAAAATTCCCTGGGTCAGCAGAGTCCAGGGTGCTCCACTGTGCAATCTGCAGTGAATTCCTTCCAGAAACCGCACTATATAAGCAGAACCGCCACGACCCTCTTTGTTTGGAGCTGGGACAGCCATCTGCAACTGCAAAAGCAATCATTTTAAGTGCTCGTGATGGACACCTAGGGCAACCACGGGCACAATAACAGTTTTCAACAGAAAAAAAAAAAAGCCGAATGCCAAGTAGGGTTGGGGCTTTGCAACGGCTGCTGCTGGCAGAAAATAAAACCAGTTCAGAGGAAGAAATGCTCTGGAGTTTCTCTTCACTGAAGGTCTGTAACACTGGTTGTGCTGGATTCTTTCATAATTTCTGCAACACTCTACCGTTCCAAGCGAACCCCCCCAGTGCAATATCTGGGATGCTGCACTGGTGCCAGGAAAATTGGACAACATAAAAGGGGCCCTGGGACTTCATGTCTTGCAACTGGAGCGGTCCCAGGGAAACTGGGGCAGTTGGTAACCTGGAGTGAAGCAGAAGTAAAGAGGGGGGACAGTCGCCGTCTCTGAAACACCATTTAGCTCCATGACCACATTCATACCGTCAGCGCCAACGTGGTCAGAGACTGTCCAAGGCCAAGAGCCTGAGCTTGGTGTTCAAAGGCTGCCTGAGGGAACACAGCGGGGTCTGGCCCTCGTGTGTGACCCCAGGGGCTGATAGAAATCACATCAGCTGCAAACCAGAGCCTCTTGTTGGCCACAGACCCCTCTCTCAGTACGAGGTATTCCTGGTTCTAGCTACGTGGGATGAGCAGGTGCAGGGAGCATGTTTTAGACACAGTGGGAAGGAGGGAGATGCACGCAGTGGTAAGCATCAGGACTGATTACCGTTAGGGGACCTTTTAAGATATTTTAAAAATCAGATCACCAGTAGCTTCAACTGGATTTTCTCTTTTAAAATGCATTTAGTGGACATAATTCTCTGTTTATATATATAGAAGGGCAGTTAAATTCTTAGCTGTAAAGGCCACCGCAACACACTGCTCTATTTCCTTCAGAACATCTAGTACATTTCACCCAGGGGTTTGCTAGCTGCTCAGGGGAATGGTATGGGACAGGTGACTTGAAAACACGTTTAGTACTGTAAACATTTCTGCTATTTGGTATTTGCCAATTACCAAGTATTCCTCTGTTTCTAATTGATGCCTACACACAAAAGAAGTGCGCTAGTAAATTACACACACATTTAAGAAACATACCAAATTTAAATATACGAAACACAGATTTTAACTTCTAATGGTAAAATGCAAGATTCCTGACCATCAAATTTGAGAAAATACACTGTCAGTTTTTATAAGTTATCTTGTTATGGTTTACAAATAAGCAGCCTCCAGCCATTCATAATATTAGAGCCTTAATCTCATGATGCTCCCACAGGCCTCTATATATAATTGACAAAGATTAAATAAATCACTCTGTTCAATAAAGGCTCAGGCTCTAACTCAAAAATCCCATCTCACAAAAGGAATTTCGAGGTTCAGTTTTTCAATTGGTGGCATTAATCTCGAGATATTAACTGTTGTTAGAAATCTCACATCGTGATTTATTACTGAAAATTAAAACACACTCCAAATACAAACTTGCTGTTTCAGGTAAATAAAGGCACTGAGCTGTTTACTGTTTTGGGTGATTTTGCTTGCCTTAATCCAACTTGGCAAAAATATGTCCTAAATGGCCTTCATTAACCTAATGAATAGGAGAGGCTTTAATCAATCTCACTCACGCAGGGTTCACCGAACATCTATGTGTTGCCTACTTACTCCGCCTCCAGGCACCACGCCCTGAGCCCTGAGATGGCGTAAGAAGCCTGGCACGTGGCCCTGGGGGGACCCCGTAATTTGGCTGGTGAAACTGTAACTTTTAGAGACTGTTCTAAAATGCAACCAAGACAATGAAGCGTGCATACAGACTGCGTTACTATCACAGGGATAAAGAGCGGGACAAGGGAGAGTAGGATGGGGAGGCGTGCACATTTCCTGAACATTCTGTGCCACAGGAGGGGAAGAGTGTATAAAGCTGCTCTCCTGTGCACAGAAGGATGGCGGCTGCTTGGGGGAGAACACTAGTGCAGCTCAGTTGTGAGCTCAGCTGGCCCCGTTGCTCATGGATCACCATTTTCACTCGACATACCTACTAACAGGCAAACTCAGGTTATTCCGACCTGGGATGTTTGAAGATGTTTTCTTCAAAATGAATGAAGTGAGCCTGTCATTGGAAGGAAAATACTTGGCGGTATCTGGGTCCAATGGTAAAACTCAAGCTTTCAAGAGAAAATCAGCATTTTTGGAAAACCTACACTCATCAACATGAGCGTTAACAGCCTTCCAACAGTTAAAAACTCTTCAGATGAAATCCTGGTGACATCTACGCAAACAATTATTAAACGTTATATAATAAAATGTGTCAATATTTGGAAGGTCTGCATGACTCAGTGAACCCATCTTTTCTAAATGACCAAGAGATGTAAAAAATCACGCATGAGTAAACGATTCAAAGTGCAAGACAAACCAAAGAATTTTAATGTAACTGAGCACAGAAAGCTGACCGATACGATTTCAGAATCTACATTTGCAAGTAACTTTAAGAAGCTGCTGCTTGTCAAGTCCCGGTGTAGTGTTAAAGGGTAGCCACAGTGGTCTTTACAGCCTACTAAAATACTGCTCCCTACACCTCTGTGTGAGGCTGGCTTTTCTTTACTCCGACAAGAACAGTATATTACAACAGATTGAATGCAGAAGCAGATATGAGAATCCAGCTGTCTTTTATTAAGGCAGATATTAAAGAGATTTGCAAAAGTGTGAAACAATGTTGCTCCTCTCAATTCAGAAAAATTTTTATTACCATCAGTATGGATTCCTGGAGCCAATATAAGTAAAAGAGCTTCGGGGAATGAACGATTTTTAGGAGTGTAAAGGAGCCTGGAACCAAAAAGATTAAGAGCTGATGATCTGGAAGCAGATTTCCAAACAACAAAAAGCACCACAAAGTGTCTGACTAGTAAGAGTATAATGCACCGAGGATACAAGAGAAAAGAGGATGGAAGAATGCATGGCAACGTCTCCAAATACAACCAATAGGAAGACGAAATTGTCACTTACTTGGTTCGTTTGATGCAAAACTAAAGCTTGGAAGATTTTCAATTTGCGTGTAGGCATCTGCTCAGCAATCGAGTTTGAATGAACTAAATTTCAAATGCTCCAGGTGCTGTTAGCCCTTGGAGCCCAGCACTGCTCTGCAGGACCCAACGGCGCAAATCAAAGTGCTCCCTGCTTCCGGTTTTTAAGCAGAATAGGCAAGTGGGTCTTATTTTGCTTGTTTTCCTGTTTGCCTTCATTGCTTCTCTCTAGGGTCACCTTGCAATATGTCTTCCGTGCCGATTAAAAGTGAAAAGGCTCAAACAACAGGCACAAATCATGAGTGTCCTGGACACACAAGGACACGTGGTCATCTTACTTCCTCCCAGGCCACGACCTTCCAGTCTGCCTGAGGCTCTTCCCTGCTCCCTGTGGCATCGACCCCCCAGCCTTCCACCAGCTCTCTCTCAAGACGATTGTGTCTCCCTTACCAAGAGTGCGGAAGACCACCAAACTGTCATGTTTCTCCACCTCAACGTTCCCTTTTTTGCCCACGCCTCCCTCTTTCTCTTCCAACTTCTCTTGTTCTCAGAGGAACACGGATGCGAGGCTCTACTCTTCTGTGATCTCTGCTTAATCCAGCCAGTTCTCTGTTGGCACTCTCTCTTTTTCTCTTCCATATTTTCTCCTTCCAATGAGCCAGAAACACTGGCATCTTGCCATTCTAAAAAGACTTCAAGATTCTGCTTTCTCTTTTCCTTCCTCTGTCTTCACTTCTCCTGCCCACTTCCTGGTGGATCTCTATTTCAGGGGCCTTTTCCTCCTAACCTGTCAACACAGGTGCCCCCAAGATTCTCAACTCAGCCCTCTGCTCTTCCTACCTGCTCATCTGCTCATCTTCCTTTCCTCCAGAGTGTCATCCACACAATTAACTGTTATTAACTTTCAAATAGATATTCCCAGCACTTGTCTCTTTCTTTAAAGCACTCCCTTTCTTTTCCAATTTCCATCCATGTTTTGTACATCACACCTTCAGTGGGCAGCTGGTACCCTAAACTCAAATATGGAACACATCATCTCTCTCCCCCTCACCCCAAGTCCCCACTTTCTGTTAATATCACCCTCTCAGTCAGCCTCCACACTTCCATCATCTTTCATCCTTCTGTTTCCATCTCCTTCACATACATGTTCCTCGCAGTTGTCCTGCTGACTTCTGTGATGAACTCTGAAATGCCTTCCACATCCACCTCTTCTCTCTCTTCCCACCGCCACTTCCCTATTTGGGACCCATGTGTCACTTGCTCCAACTACAGACCCAGTTTTGTAACCCATCTTCTTGCCCCTTCTCTTCCCCTCCACTGGTCTTCAGAGACACCTTGGCCAGGGAGGCACTTTGATGATGAACGTGGGGACAGCTCAGAGGAGTCTTAAGAGGGTCTCCACCAGCAAGCTGAGAGCAGGAGCTGGAGAGGAGCGTGAAGTGGGGAAGGGCCAGAAGAGTTACACCCACTGGATGTCCAACGAGGAGAGAGTTGGAGGAAGGAGGTGGCCAACAGTAAAGAATGCGACAAGAAGTCATGGACTTGAAATGGAGGAAGGGGCATTTAATTCAGCAGCTGAAGATCACGGTGTCCTTGCAGAAAGAATTTTTGGTTCCTTAGTGTGGGTGGAGGACCAGCCTCTAGGTTTTCGACTTCCTATGGCCACCACTTCCAGTCTCCTTCAGCAACTCCTTCTCTAGGTCACATTCTAAGATCTCTTCTTTGATAACCGAAATTCTAACACACAACTCTCTACTGACCACTTCCTAGCCTTTCATTTCCTCCACACTCTCAGTACCCCCCATACTCAATCTTTGATCTACATGAACCACCTTATGTCACCTACTCTGGGTTCCGCTTGGCTCCACTTTTTTTTCCAGTTCAGTCAGTTCCTGTAGTCCAACACCTCACCACCCTTCCAGCATCCTTCACCCTCTCATCCATATTGTGTGACACCACAGTGCAGAGAAACCCCAGGGTTGAAATGAGGCAGTACTGAGGTCCACAGGGCTTGTGGATGGAAACTTCCCAGCCCTGATTGTCCCTAAGATATGAGCACCCATCCTCAGTGGCCCCTCAGCCTCATTCAGCAATCCTTCCCCAGGTCAATTTTCTTCTTTCTTTCATCCCTTGTAGTAGACACTTTAAACCATCATGTTTGTCCTCATGACGGACAGTTCTGCCCCATCTCTCAGGAGATGCCTTACCTTCTTGTCCACAAAGAAAGGGAAGCCACCAGGTGTGAACTTGAACTTTCCTCCTTTAATCCCCACAATTAGAACATTTAACTCTGTATGTGGGTAGATACACACGTATGTGTACAAGCAGATGTGTGGGTGGATGTACAGTGTATGTGTAAACATAAGTGTGTGTCCACAGGCTCACAGCCATAATCTACACAATTCTTCAAGTACCCACTCACTGTGCCCAGAATTTTGTAATCCAGTCTCTCATTTAATCTTCTCGCCCTGCTTCTCTTGCTCCCTCAGAGAAGATGCATTTCTTTGCATCTGCTTATCTCTGAGAGACCTTGGCCCCTCTTTCCTAGAACTTCATCCTCTTTACCAGCTCGTTCCCCTCAGCAGGTCAACACGCTCAAGTCTTCCATCTGGAAAACCCCAAACCTCTTCCTCAATCACCGCTTCTCTAGAGAGCCCTCTTAGCAGCCAAACTTTTGAAATAATCTTTGTTCGTCATAGCCAATTTCTCACATCTCATCTGTTACTCAACCCACTGGAAACGAGAGTCTATTCACATCACTCGGTGACTCCATGAAAAGTGTAACAAGGCTTACGATTCCAGTGGTTGCTGTCTGAGGACCCTCTCGGTGTCACGCCATTGTGTCAGGTGTCATAAACTTATTTTCTTGTGCAACTCTTCTCAGCATTGACCCTGACAGTAATTGTTCGGACAATTAATGTGTTTAATGTCTGTCCTCCGACAAAAGAAAGACTGAAAGTTAACTTGGAGCATGAACGTGACTGTTTCTTCCCATTTGTGTCCCAAGTCAAAGAACATAGTGGGAACTCAATAAATATTTGCTGACTTAATGACTGAATAAATAACCAAATAATGCCTGAAGGTAGCTCCTCCTGTCTCCATTTAATATGAGAAAAGTAGAGCTCAATGTGGTTAAACAACTTTCCCAATGTCACATAGCTAGCACAGTGTAAGAGCCAGGACTCAGACCCAGATCTGATGGAAGCCTGTGCTGGTCCTCCCTCCCCCGTGACCTTCCCCTTCCATTACCCTCACTGCTACCTGTACACGAGACACACTCCCAAACTTACACATCTTAGCGTCAGATTCATACATACAACTGTCTACCTTAAATTTCCACCCCAAAGTCCACCTCTAACAAAACTCAACCCATTACCTTTCCCAACACTGCTCTTTAACTCATACTCTTAATACTGTCATCATCTACCCAATGACCAAGCCAGAATCCTGGGAAATATCCTCTCCATCACACTTGCTACACACACACACACCCACACACACTCCCACTCCCACTAACTACTTCTGTCACTTCTCCCTAAACACCTCTTCCATCCATCCTTTCCTTTAAGTCACTACACTGTTGTAGTTTAGCCACTTACAAAATTCACCTGGGCTACCAGCAATCTAATCCATCTGGTTTCCTTGCTTCTGGCTTGACCCTCTACAATTCATTCTTCTCTTCGATCAGCGTCATCTTTATAAAGCACACGTATGATGACGTCACTTCCTTTGCCAACACTCTGCAATGGTGGGCCATCCCAGCTAATGAGATAATCAACCAAAAGCTCCAGAAATGGGATATGAAGACCCTGATGGGTTCATTCTGCCTGTGTCCCCAGTCACTCCTCCCACAGGCTCCCTGCCCCAGGCTTGCTGAGATCTTCCCTCCACCATGCTGCTTCACTCACTGCTGCCTCTGCACATGCTCCCTCTCCGCGAAGGAACACTTCTTCATTACTGTCTTCCTCTTAAACTTCTACACATACTGCAAAATCCATGTTCTTCAACAGTCTTCCCAGATCCTTAAAACCCTTTTCTAAGCTTCTACTGAACACCATGGTTTCTACACAGGATTGATCACATTATGCATTAATTATTTGTTAACTTGCCTGCTTCCTTGCTATGCTGTAAGTTCTTTGAGGGGGGCACCAAAGTCTTTTCATTTTGTTACGCTCAGTATCTAGTATAGTAATGGGTGTCCAATAGAATTCTGCCGGCTGGATGAATAGATAGCTTACAAATGCCCTGTGTTCCTACAGCTGAGACCCAGCCTCACAGAGAACGGAGCAAAAGCACAATCAACTTGGTTATGAGAGGCCTGATCCACAAGGAGCAGAAACACGTAAAAAGTTATGTTTGCCTGCCACGGCCCCGTGCTTTGAAGGAGAACACGTTGGAAATACGCATTTTTGAGCATCACACGCTTATTTTTAGAACATATTACACTGACTGGTTTCGCATGTTGGTTTGGAGAAGGGAAGACGTCAAAGCGATGTGTGGTAGTTGTAAGAGTAGTTCGCATTTGTTAAAAAAGAGAAACGTAAATCTTAACACCGGAAGCCGAAACTCACAAACGCAGCATGGCGGAAACGCGGCCAGGTCACACGGAGATCCCTGCAGGCTCTACTTGGATTTTGTCTGCAAAGGCAGGGCCTGACTGGCACCCCAAGCATGGGCTATGTCAAGGAGCGAGGCCTAAGCTCTGACCCCGCAGCTCAGAGAGCAGTTAGGCCGTCTCCCGACACGAGTGTGGGATGTCTTCCCACAGCTCATTAAAAAGATGCTTTTGGCTGCTTCCAATCATTTCTTATCTTTCTCTTGAACGCACTTCAAATCCACACTCAGATGATCTGGTTCTCATGTGTACCCTCTACTGGAATGGGAGGCAGCCAGCACGTTGCAGGGATGTTTTGCCCAGAGTTAGAGGTGATCAAATATCCGGGGTGTCTCCTCCATCTCCCCCACCTCCCACTCCCTGAGCCCACAGCCCTGCTAAGGATGCTTTTGCTCTCTGGTGGCCTCTCAACACCCGTTTTCCATCCTTCCCAAGTCAGCCGCCAAGCCTGGTGTGGCTCTGGGCAGATGGGCTCATGGGATCCAGCTGTGCTCTCACTGCACCCTGGGGGACAGGACCAGATCACAGTGACTAGTAAGAGTGACTAAGCTGAGGAAGGAGAGCTGCTGGGGTGGCCTGGGTCTTCCAGCAGAATCCTGACCCTGCATGAAGAGCCTCCCGTGAAAGCTGATGACAGAGTGGAGGGCAAGGATGAAAGGGACAGATACAGATTCCCTTTTCCCATCATTTCAACTGTATTCAACAGTGGGCTGAGTGTGGGGGTCTCAGAAAATGTGCACCAGTCAGGTAATGGTGTGGCTTTTTCTGCCCAATGCCAAGCTGACTTAAAAGAGAAAAACTCACAGAACTTGTCAAGCAGTGGAATGTCTTCCGACCACATCCAATGGCCTCGTCACTTTCAGCCTCCCCAGCACGGAGGACCTCTTCACTCACGAGCAGTGATTTCGGGATCAAGAAGATGGTCAATTTGATTTGGCTGTAATGTCTCTCTCTTGAGCTCCCACGAGTACTGCCTGACTGGCCCGCGGCTTTTGCACACTGACAAGGGGCCCTCAGCTTCAGTCTCCCTTTTGCGAGAGTTTTTCTATCTGGGCCCTTTATTTTTCTTATTATTCTCAAGCTTGTCATCTCAGAGCAGCGATGTGGCTCACGACGTCTTGGGAAGGAGGACCAACACCCTATTTGGCTTTGTTCCTACTTCTCAAATTTTGTGCTCAGTAGCACATTGTCTTGTTGGTCATATCCTGCTTGTGTTATTACTGGATCAAGACCAGATCCCTTAACCAGGCATTCAAGACCTTCACAACCTTCTCCCACCTCAACTAGCTGGGCTCCTTCCCTGTAATGCCTGCTGGGACACCTCAGCTGCTGGCCTCATTCAACCTCAGATCTGAGTGTTCCATCATCCTTTCCTCCCCACACAGAACGTCTTTTCCTAGATTTCTAGCCTGATGACACCCTTATCCTGAATCCATTCAAACGCACCCCAAATCCTTCCTCCACAAAGTCTCCCTAGACTGCTTCAGTTCACAGAGGTCTCTCTCTTTCTTGATTCCCTACAGTAAAAACTGCCTGACAATTTGGGAACAGAACATATTCCATCTTTTATGCTCTCTGATCGTCTTTTGCGTGTTCGTTGTGCCTCTCTAAATGAATGACAAATTCCTTAATGCCAGGGAAAGAGTCACATGACCCTTACCAGCTCCCAGTGCCTAGATCAGTGCTGCTGCTGTATGAAAGATGCTTAAGAAAGATCTCAGTTGAATCCAGTATAGCAACTTGGATCATTAATGATCTTCTCAACAGGAAAGATCAAGTAAGCAGCCTTATGTAAGCTCACGACCTCCCAAGTGACTCATCCAGCTTCCGTACAGACAGGACCATACATATAACCACTCATTTGCTGCAGCCAAATGGATTGACTTTAAATCAATTTATACTATTACATGCAACTCAAGCCATTTTTTTTCAAAAAGTGCATTTACATTGCTTGATTTCTTAATTCATATCTTCACAACTCCAGATATATTCATTTAAATTGGTCCTTCTTAAAATTTCAATTTACTTTCATATTTTTTAAATTATTTATTCAGGCTTTACATTTTTTATTTTAAATAAAGCAGACCTTGAATTGTTTTTCCTTTCAGTACTAAAAAGGTTGAACCAATGGTGCGCACTATGCCTCAGTATTTCCCCCGCCCACTTTCAATCATTCCCAACCTTTCAAATTCTGACTTTCATGCAAATGCTCCAAATATATGCTTCTCAACTTCATCTTTCTTCTGAGAGTCAATTCCACATTGACGACCAGAATGTCACTTTTTCAAATAAAACACAGTAAGTCAGCAACTCTGTTTGTATCCCCAAATTCTATTTCCAAGGCTATTTGAAATGTATAATTCACTTTCCATAGAAACTGAACTATAAATAGTAATTCAGTTAGTTCTCTGGCTGGGGAACAAAGCTTAGCTAATCCATCTGCAAGGAAAAGTAGCCGAAAGCAATATGGTAACAATATGAGTAATTAAACGAAGCATTAAGAAGTGAAGGTAAAAAGAAAGTTTACCTTGGTGGTTAATATTTAAAGAAAGCACTTTTACCTAGAGGACAGAGAGACAGAGATGGTGGAGGTCGAGAGGACTTCTTTTGGGTACAGTCACCCAGTGCTAAAACCTGCCAGGTTTTTAGACCTACCTCCTCAGTCCAGTTACCAGTCCTCCTGATTCCTCCTTCAGCTCCCCTCTTCTATGTCTCCATTCCCTTCCATCCTCTCTGCCCCTGTCCTCACTCAGACAGTCTCCTCCCTGATCTGGATTATTGCAATGGTTTCCTAGTTGATTTCTCTGAGTCCAGTCTCCTCTTTGACATCCATTCTGCATGTGGCATTCAGATTAATCCTTTTTGAACTCTTTCCTGTGTCATTGTTCTGCTCAACATCTACCCCCATCGAGTCAGAAGAGCATAGGCCTGGCCAAACTTTCTGGGGTGATGCGTACCCTGGTCTTGGAGGAGACTCCCCCAAAATGGCAGGGTCCACGCAGGGTCCAGTGGAGGAACCGCTCCCATCCAGAGAAGTCCAGGCATCCAAATGACCTCTGGGATTCTCGGTAACGAGAGAGCACTGGCACCTTTCCTTTAGAAGGGCCTGAACAGTCGATCTGCTCTTGAAGGACAGAAAGTGATGTCCCAGTTTGGTTCCGACATTATTCTCTTAGAGGAGCCAGAATGCTGAAGCTCTCAGCCGAAAGTGGGAGGATGGGGAGGTGAGACGGTCACCCCTTGGCTTCTGTCTGGTCTTGGTTACCTCTGATCACTCTGATCAGACCCATTAGTACCACCGACAGAGACGTATCACAGTAAGAAAGAGCGTTTCTGAGACTCTTCTGTCTTCATTTGCACAAAGGAGGCAGTGATGCCCTCCACCCCCCCAGCTGCGGTAAGGACTGAGGGAGGTGCTTGAAAGGACCTAAAACACCGTCTGACAGACGCACGCATACATATGGGTGTGCATTAATTAAATCCGAGATCGGGAGACGCATACGAGCTTTTGGTCAGAGCCTCCAGCTCTCCACCAACCTCCGGCAAATGTTTTCACTTGGATGAACGCCCACCTCATTGACTTTGGGCTGGAATTCAAGCCGAATCTTGCTGGCTGTCCTACACTCCATCCTGACTCACTAAAAAGAAATAAGTGGGGAAAGGAGCATTACTGGTTTACGATTCAGACCCCAGAAACACTAAGGAATTAAGACGCTAGCAAGTCCAAATGAGACAGGAAGTCTGCTCTGGTTATTTAAAACAAAACAAAACAAAACAAAACACCCCAAAACAAAAGCCAAACAAACCAACAAAAAATAACCAGGCCACCAGGCTCTGGATCTGGCCGGCCAGGAGCTGAGCAGCTGCCTGTTGTCATGGCAACGCAGGCATCGTAATCCACGGCCTCTGAGAGCAAAGACTGGCTGCAGAGAGCCACGCCCAGGGCTTCGTGGTCCTTAACTCGGGCTTTCTCTCTCATTCGGGCAAGAAAAGTGAGGATTGGAAAGATGTTTATTTGCTTCCATTCTCTGTGTGGTACTCACAGAAATACGTATTTTGGGACTAATCCTTATGAGGCATTATATTTGAAGGAGATTTATTCATTTTCAAAGCATTTTCGCCCACTAAATTCTAACAGCAGCACAGTTACGATAGGATTATTCCCATTTTGTAGAGCGGTGGTCATGGGCCAGGTCACTGAAACCCTCTGAGCCATGGGTTTTCCGCTGGCGTAATGTGGAGGATGTGACTTACCCTGACTACCTGGACTTGAAAACGCCAGAGCTCGAAATGTTACAGAAATGTTACTACTGACCAGTGTCATTCCCATACCCGATCATCTGCTCCTAAGAAAAGACAGCTCCAAATGGCATTAGGCATTACCCACTAGGTGTTGTTACTTATAAAGAACTCATCCTATCTCTGTTACCTATTTGTAGAGGAGCTGTTCTGTTTACAGCTCTTTGCGCTGTTTGGAAATGATGGGAGGTATCCGGGAAAAAAGACCATAATGGCAGCCTGCATTTCTGAATCTCCCACCGACTGTGCTGAGAGGTGACCTCATTAGGGGAGGAAAGCCATCAGTGCAAACTCAAAGCCTCCTGAACCCTCTGGCGGTTGGGCCAGTGCTTGGGGACAGCGTCCAGCAGCTGCCACTGACAATGGGCTTCTGTACCTCACTTTCACAAAAGCTTTTCTGCAGGCCTTTGCTCCTCCCATGAGCTTTTATCCTCAAGCAAGATGGCTGCTGATTGCAAGGAGTTCGGAATAGCAGAAAGTAATTAAAAATTCATTCTAAAATCTATCGCACGGTGTCACGTCTCCGTGAAGAACACCGCTGGGGTAAACAAGCCGGCATCCTCTTCAGTAAGGCAGGACAAAAGAAGAACTCAGGCAGTCTGCTGTACATGGTCTAGGAACAGTAGAGAAAATAAACTGTATTTCAGCTAGCTTTTGTACAAATTTTGCAGGTCTTTTCCTGACAACGCAAGCGGTCACGACAGACACCAGCATTTTTCAAGGGAAGCTGGCAGCAATCTGATGGCCCAACCAGGGAGCTTGCTGATTGAGATAATTCTGCAGGAAAACGGATCTCATGTTCTCAAAGAGCACTTCTCTTTAGAGGCCAGTGACAAATGGTGTTGGGGAGCTGACATTTTAATAAGAACTTTTTTTCTTAATAGTACAGACTCATTGTCTATCACACTGTATTAGGCAGCTTCCTGCATTGATTATCTAGGTTAAACCAGTCCTTCATGTGCAGACTGAGCTGCGCAGGTAGGAACAGGTGTGCATGTGGACCCCAGGCTCTCCTCCACCCCACCAAGCCCTCACTGCGCCTGGTCCAGCAAACACTGCTGTCAGCTCCACCACTGCCCCGACCCAAATCTCAGCACCATTAACAACCAAATCCACTGGAAAATGGACGAGTATCTTCTGCAAAACAGTTCACATTCAAGGACATTTTACTGAGAGTTGTTTGTTTGTTTGTTTTTTCCTTTAAACTCCAGCAGGGAAGGTGCTCCTGAGAGCACATCATTGAAAAGAAGTTAACTTTCATTAAGTGATCTGTATTTTCACCCATGAGCTACGGTTCCTGGGTCCAAACATCACTTCATCTCAATTTTGAAGGGTGGCAAGAGGAATCTGATGATGAATATAATAAAACAGGTTCGTTTAACAATCGAATTGGATTATTAACATTGCCACATTACCCACTTTATTCTAAAATTTATTTTCATTTTCAGAACTAACAACCCCTTCTGCTCATTGCATTCAAAGCCAGTGCGCATAATTTCTGTTTAAAGTAACTTGTCGTACTCCAAACTAGGAAATAAATACCCGATCAATTTACTTTCCCCCTCTTCCTCCAACACTGAAAGCAAATGTCAAGTGTTGTAAAGTTCCCCAATGATGTCAATAATTTTATTAAAACTTGAGATTTAACATCTCTTCTCATATTCTTGATAGAGCATTGAAGTCGGCAGGGCTATAAAGCTAATAATCTATTTTTCACTGCAAATATTTTCATTCACCTGGGGCAGAGTAAACCCAGGCCTTTATGGCATCATTAAGCCAGATTACGAGCAATTTTGATGAAAACTAAAGACACTGACATTTTCCAAACAGAAAAGGGGTGTCACTAGAATCAATGTCTTGGCCACTGCTTGTGCCCAGACAAATCCTGAAGCTGGGGTGGGAGAAACTGCCTCTGGAGGGATCACAGATGCTTACCACTTCCCACCTGATTCCAAGGGGGCTGGGGGGGAGGGAGGGAGGGGCCTGCAAGGAAATCTGTGCTCCTAGTCACACAAGGACGATGCCATTCTGACCTCAATTAACTTATATATGAAGCAAAAACAGAGGCGTATCTTTACATAGATGTGGACAATATTAAAAGCTAACCTTTTCCCAACTGTAAACAACAGAGAAGCCCATGGATAGACCGGTCTTTAAAAAGAAGGGGAGGGAACCAACAGGATAGAGTCATGATGTGTTGAAGCTGTCTTTATTAAGACAGTTAAGGAAAAAAGGAGACAAAAAAAATAGTTAAGGATATTTTCAAGTTTCTAAGACAAAAAGTTGAGCTGAAGATTCTGATAGTTTTCCTCGTAACTATTTCAGAAACAGACACTAAATCCTTTGTAAAATGACAAGAATTCTACGTGATGTATTGCAGTGCTAGCACTGGGCGTGATCCCTGAATGTTACCAGGTTTTGGCCCTTTGTAGTTTTTATATTAAGGAAAATACGCCTTGATCCAGCCCTGGTCCAACTATAAAGAGCAATCATTACGTTTTATAACAAAGGCCTGTTTTCTGGATTCTTTGTTCATGTTGCTGTATGTTTACATTTGAAGATAAGGCAGCTGCCATTGGTATTCCTGAGGCCAGTAAAAATGAAACAGTTAACGAAAGGGTGTCAACCTTTTCTAGATAGAATGTTCATGAGCTTGAATTAGAGTATTCATATTTTTGATAATAAACTAAGAGAAGGTACCCACCTTTCTTAGATTATGAGTTAGACAAGGAAGTACTATGATACATTTAAGATGACGGACATCGTGTAACATGCTTTTTGTTTCTTAATCATGTACATTGGTTGGAGAACCTTCTACTGAGAAGGAAATTGCCAAGGAGTCAGTGACACTACAATGTCTACGATCATTAACGTTTGTCAACACCGTTACGTGGTAGACACTTTACATACGTGATTCATTTTCAGCCTCACTACTCTTTGACAGAGGAAACGTTCCTATTTTATGGAAGAGAAAACATAGCTTAAAAATTCTAAGAAACGTGTTAAAAATATCGGACATAGTGTGCCAACCTGGAAAATAGAAATGCTGAACCGATCTTTATAATTAAAATTCCACACAACATTGCCTTGGGGGAATGAATGAGTGAAGTCAGCTTTTTTTTTCCTCTTAAGTTGCTGAACTACTGTGAATTAAAGGCTTTTAAGGAATAAACTGTAACGTACTAGTAGTTTTACCATTTTGGGGGAAGCAGGGCAGCGCAACTTAATAGAGATTTCTAGTTGTTAGAACCTTAGATTGGAAGAGCTGGAAGGCACCTCAGAGACCCTCCACCAAGCCTTTTATTTACAGATGCAGACATGCAGACAACTGGCAGCCTCAGTGACTGACCCGAGGTCATCCAGGAGTCCCGCGGCAGCCACACAGGGACCAGAACACATGGTGACCAGTTTTGCCTTGCTAAGCTGATTCGTCAAAGTCATAGTGACCCTACTTACCTCATCATAATTTAGAAAACAGAAAAGGCAAGACATGCTGTCGGTTGCCTTCTAAATTTGTTGATTTCCAAGCAACCACAGATCTATTTTTTTTTTAATGTTTTCTGTGACAGTTATTTCCTGGGTCGTCATTTTCTTACCGTAACTTTCAGAGCACGATTAACACACCTGATGCCACGCTGTAAAAATGACACAGCCAAAAAAGAAAAAGGTACAGCAAGGGACATGCACTTTCTCTGAACGGTTTCTGATTTTTCTCTCTTCTTTAATACAATTTTTATTAGGATTGAAATGTGGAGAGGAGCCTCTACCAAGCATTCAATTCCAGCCATGCAAGTTAACTTGCCAGGTTTAACTGAGGGATGATTAATCAATTATTTACTTAGCTGGCACCATTTTCCTGTCACTTAAATCATATTTAATTTCAGTCTATTAGAATCCATTCTCAGTGCTGAACCAAAACCCTTGATGCACTATTTGCTTATGAGATGGTTTCACACATATAGCATCAAAGTGCTGAGCATGCCACGTGTATTTACAGATGACGGACTGCCTCTGTTAAGATGCGGTTCATGTGCACACTTTACAGAGATTTCTATATTTCACCACTTTAACATATCCGGCGCCATTTACTACCAAGTGAAAAACCACCGGAACAATCTAGATCAATAGTCTATTTAATCTGAAAAGTCATCATTCATGTAAAATGGGACTTAACTATTTATTTTTTTTTGAAAATCATCCAGATCTTTTATTCCTGCCTCCTTCAAAACAAAAAAGTCAGAACTCTAAAACTATTTGAGATATACAAGCCAAATGCAATGTATGCAACTTAATTAAATCCTATTTGGGGAAAAATATATATAGTACATGTTGGAAGGATCATTGCACTGGGTGTTATGTGATACTAGAGAATTAGTGTTCATTTCCTTATGTATGAAAATGGCACAGCAGTTATGTCGGAGAATCACCTTACTTTAGGGATAACACCCTTATTTTTAAAAGATGCAGTAATGAAGTACTTGGGGGTTAAGTGTCATGATGTCTGCAACTCTTTACATATTTCATAAAAATATATATCAATGAAGCAAATATGGCAAAATATTAATCTGAATTTAAGTGGTTGGTATATAGGCATCCATTGTACTATTTCTTCTATTTTTTTGATTTGTTTGAAATTTTACAAGAAAAATGGGACATCATTAAAATATCACTTCAGAGAAATAATTCAGAATTGCTTAGTTTTATACATCCTATGTGCTCCCCCTCCAGGTGCCCTCCTGGAGAACAGACAACCACTATTTGGGGCAGGTGATGGCATAATAACAGATGACAGAGAAAACAGTGATTTCCTAGAATGAGACTCCACCCAGCAACGATAAACGTAGTGAAAAGAAGAGGAGGCCAAAGGTGGGTGAGGATAAAACAAGAGGGCACCCACCCACTTTGCATGAGCTCCTTTCCAGCCCTGGCAACCTCCACCTTCGCTGCTCGAGGACGATGCGTGTTCAGCCACGGACACACTGGTATCCAGCTGTTAGGCTTTGGGACAGAGGGAGGAGGAAGGGGCTAGGATGCTGCAGACGTGCAAACGTCCCAAGTTTTAAAGGGAGGAAAGTGTTCCATACTTAGAGAAGACAGTGGTTGAAGACCATGCTTCATATATATGTATGTTGAATCATTCTGTTGTATACCTGAAACTAACATGGTATATGTCAACTACATATCAATTATAAACAAACAAGCAAAATAGTCCATGCTTCTGCACCCTTTGAAGCCATCTCCTGGGCTGCTCTACAGCCTTATGAGGGGGACACACCCACTTGTGTTTTCCTTATGACATATGCTAATGTGGAAAAGCCTGCTCTCGCCTGCTTAGGGCTGCCCCCCCCCCGACTTTATCCTTCTCTCCCTCACTTTCCTAATTTGTGAGATAAGAACAATGTGCCCATCTCAGTGATTTCCCATGAGAATCAAATGAAACAGCATTCGTAAAGAGTCTAGTACTGAGCCTGTCACCTGTCACTGTGTGGGGACCAGGAAGTGGTAGTCATTATTACTACGTGAGTTTCTAGCATCAAAGCACTCGACCACATGTCTTATGATAACCTTCTATCTGACATGGAAAACTAGGGCTGGGTTGTCAATTTCATATCTAGTTAAAAAACTACCTTACGGGGGTTGATCAATGTCAACCTACAGAGAGGTTTTACGTGTTCCAAGAATTCATCTTTATCTTTTTTTCCTCCCATTTGTATATAAGACTGGAATGAATACTGACAGGTGAGCTACAAAAAATACGGATGACAAAAATATTAGCAACAACAGATATACCAGCGAGAGGAGCACCGAAGTAGAGCGAGGACACTCCCAGAGGTGTGTGAGATGGTTTATTAGGGCACGAGAAGGACTTTTTAGAGCTATTTCTGTCTAGTCAAACTTGAAAAAAAAAAGTTAAGCTTTGCTGGTATTCTAAATGTACTGAGTGACAGTGACGTTGTCACCTGGTCTATAACGGAGAGGATGTCTTGTCAGGACAGGTATACAAGGAGCCTGAGGGCCTCTGTAACAACAGACAATTGAAGATGGACTCCTACTTGTTTGCTCTTTCATTGCATCACCATATACAGCTATTTAGTTGAGCTCTGTTAAATGGATTTATGGATTACATTAGCTATTTTTAATGAAACCAATCTTCCCAAAATAGACAGCTGGCATAAAAAGAAATTTATTACCTGGAATGAAGATAATATTAACAAAGAAAGCACAAGTGAACAACAAGCAAATGGCAGAGCGGACAGTTCTGCTCCTCCTGGATCTGCAACTATGCCGGCCACGTGAGACAAAATAATAATGATCTAATGAGAGCTGATCAGAAACCAATAAAAATTTTTAAAATCATCAAGATGATCAGAGGTAGGGATTTGATTCACTATTTGAACCTTGCGTTAAGGGTATATTTTGGCTTGTGATATTAGCGAATGCCATATATACATTATAAAATAAAAGATACACACATATCAGGAGTGAACACTCAAAAACTGTTTATTGGCTAAGTAGTCAATAAAAAAGGCTTAGAGAAAATAATACAGACTCAAATTTCAAAATACGCTGGAATGGGGGCCAATTCTAACCATACTGAAATATAAATGAGATGAACGCCAAAGAAAGTCCTACATTTTGGGTCAAAACCAATATACAAGGATGTAGGAGCCTTGGCTACATGTTAAACAGGACTAAGGCTTGCCGCTGACCATCTCTGCCAGGTAACAGTGGGCTGTGGTTGGGAAGGAGACTGAACCCCGTCTCAGGCTGCCTCCCTCAGGGAAACTCTTAGGCTCTAGAAACAGGGAGACAGTAGCATCACTGGATTCTGCTGGCCCACAGGTGGAAGACCACTCAGGTTTACCAGAAACACACAGGCTTCCGTAAAGAGGCTGCAGGCGCTGCGAGGAGGCTGGACTAACACCCTCTAAGGGAATTCTAACTTGAATTTCTGAGTCTGCGAGGATGTAGGGCAGGATCTGGATAATAAGTAGAACAGAATTTAAACTGTTTGGCTTATTTAATCTAACCACCGATGTTCGATGTTTGCGATGGGCAGCCCACTCAAATGTAACTCCATGACAGTAGGAACTGTTTCCTTGTCTTTGTCCTGTTCACTATTTGCATCCCAACACCCAATGTAATGCCTGGCATCTAATTTGTAGGGAATGTCTCACCACCTGAAGTATTCACAGACAGGCTGCAGGGATCTTTATCCCTAGGGAATTTCCAGCCCTAAAATGCTACCCTTTCATATTTACATACAACACTTCCCTCGGCAAATTAAAATATCATTAGCACAGATTTCTTTACCAATTTTTAATTGAACACTCCACATTTCTATGGGTGAGAGTCTCTATTAGATGAACTTTTGATTTTTTTCCAAATAATTTGGGATATTCTTTTTTTTTAAATTTCAGACAACCTCTTTCTTTTTTCCTTTACTAAAAATGTATGAGAGATTATTGAAGTCAATTCTGTTAGGAATTTGTAAATAATACTTCGTCTTATTTCTCTCTACCTGAATAAATAAATTTTTAAAAAATGAATGTGATATAAGAAGCCTCAAAGTATTTTAGCTACGGTTTAAGAAAGAAAAAATAATTAAAGGCCATGAAAATATATATACATGAAGAAAAGGAAGATCTGGCCATATATCAAACTGATGACATCATGGGGTCACTATTTGTTATTTCCTGCAGATTGACAGGAAAACAGAGAATATGTCTTTAAATAAACCATTTGAGCTTAACAGAAATTAGATTCTTAAAAAAAAAAAAAAACTTCAAGTGAAAACAAATGGTGGAGGAAATCACAGCCCAAATTATGACTATTAAAATATCCATGAATAGTAATACCCTGAAATGGCACTGCCCATAATCCCCTATGCTGTAGCTAAACTTGAAATGATTTTGCTCTTTTTAAAAATAAATATCAACGATGTGGTTTCCTGTCTGCAGCAATAATTGGTTGGTATTTTCTGTAGCACATTTTTGAAAGACCCTTAGTAATTGTGATTTTATTCTGAAGGTTAAGATCTGTCCCAGCAAGTCCCTAAGGTAGGTAGCAGTCTGGCTGGTCTTTCTAGAAAGCCTTGGAGAAACGTTAACCCTTACTACTATCCAAGAAAGACAGGCTTAGCAATACTGGGACAGTGCCCCGAGTGTGGAAGTGCTGTCAGAGTGAGGCATCAGCCCCATGCCTGGATATCACAGCACATCTCGTCAACCCCACGCCCGAGGCTGGGCGGCCGTCTGTGAAGGGTGGGGCAGAGGAAGGATTCCTACATTGGAAGAGTCGAGATGGCCTCTTAAGGTTATCACCAACTTTAAAACTCTGGTGTGTAACTGACTGTACTTCAATAAAATATATATATATAATAATATATTATATATATATATAATAAAAAAATACGAAAAGGAATATACAGATATATATACAACTGAATCACTATGCTGCACACCAGAAATTAACATAACATTGTAAATTGACTATAATTTTTTTAAAAAGACATTAAAAAAAAACTATGTTGTAGGAGGGAAGAGGGTATAGCTCAGTGGTAGAGCACCATGCTTAGCATGCACAAAGTCATGGGTTCGATCCCCAGTACCTCCATTAAATTAGTAGTAAGTAAATAAATAAACCTAATTACCTCTCTGCCAAAAACAAAAACAAAATAAAAACTCTATGGTGTTAGGAAATGCTGAAAATGTGGGTCTGCCGGATGATTCAATTCTATGGAAATTTCCAGAGTGTGTGGAAAATACATTGCTCCTTCAAGACATAATCTAAAGGGCAAAAAGTAGGTCGTTTTTAAATCACTGTGTCCCATCACCAAGATTAAAATACAAAGAAAAGCATATTCAAACATGAGAGTTTTATTCATGCAGTAAAATCAAGGAAGGAGGAGCCCTAAGAGAGCCCAGGTGATGCAGGATCCAAATTCAAGGTGGAGTGGTAGGCGGTGTCTCTACCAAGAGAAGTATCAAAATGCAATACAAAACACTCCCAGCTCAGGTCGCTCTCAATTCCTGCTAGTAATGAGGGGGCTGTCATTCTTGCTGTTTGCAATTCCAGGGTAGGGAGCTGTCAGGAGACACAGGCAACGCCGTGGCTCCCCAGGCCTGGGATGCCAGAAGCCCACGAGCCCTGCGCAGTGACAGATGCTGGACTGAGATAACCGAAAAGAATAGGCAACGCGTGGAGCGGCAGCTGGGCCAGACAAATCCAACTTCCCACCTGCTGTTGGTTTACACATTCATCTCTCACACTCGATCCCAGTCCGTGTAGAACCCTGCCAGCCCGTCGAGAAATTAATCAGTTTGGGGAAGGGGAGGGAGGCATCCAAGGTCGATTTTATATTCTTTCTGTAAACACATTTGTGTGGCACAGAGGCGGCGGAGCCGAACAGCAGTGGCTTTTCTGCTCTCTGCTGTAATCACCCATACACCTGGGACTCACTGCTGTTTTCTTAGATGAGAATTTTTTTTTTTTAACCTAGGGTAAAGCCGGCTTTGGAAACTAATTAGATATGTCTGTGTTTTTTAGTTTGGCTTCTGAGGACACTATGGCCATCTAATTTGCATTTCTGTCTTGTCCGTTCCTTGTTGTCTTTGTTGTTTTTCCTTTTGTCTGCGCAGAGAACAAGAATGATTTCCAAGCACGGCTGGTCAAACACGCTCCTCTTTCGAGTGTGTGTCTATCTGTGTATGTAGAATTCAAGTGCCTTGTTTGCTGCAAAACAACCTTTATTCCGAAGAACATTTCAGCTCAAGGAAATACTCTTTAAAACGTCTAATTCCCTACTGTGATTTCCTTTAAAGTTCTAATTAGTTGTGCACAGTAATGAATTCTGTAAATTGCAGTGTTTCATTTAAAGCTTTTAAGGTACCGAAGGCTCTAATAATGAGTTTTGCCACCATTGGTCTTTGAAGAAAGTAATTTTGAAATGTAGGTTTCATATTTTTGGAGCTGTCATACATCTTAGAAACAATCACAGTGTTGAGTCTCAGATTAATATTTGTTGCTCAATGCCATCAAAATGTCAGGTTAATGAGTAATTAACAACGTTTGTACATAATGTTATTTCCTTCTTTCTGCAAAGGCCAAAAGCGTAATGGAGAATTCAAGCCATGAAACATCTTTCAACAAATACATTTTCAGACCTTCCATTTTAAGTAACTTACTACCAGGTCTATAACTGTCTTCTTTAATGGTCAGCAAACAGCTGGGTTTCGAGATAACACAGTGAACATAAAATATTCATGTTATTTAAGCTATTTCTACATTTTACTAATATTCTTTGATTTGCTGGTCTTCAAGGGGAACGAAACCATCACCAATGCTCTGCCGTCCCCCACAACACACACTCCCTTAAAAAAAATGGTTTATCTTCGCTGACAACTGTCACGTTCTTTCTGTTATGTTCTGCTTTAGGACACCTAAGGTCCTTTTTATTCCATATCTGGTTTTCAATCTTTCCTTCATGTTTCCAACTTAACTGAAACTTGACCTTCCTGGAGTACACCACCCACTTTCTCACCCTCCCCAGGACAGGCAGGGAGCTGTCTTCTGCCTGGTTGGCATTAGCCCAGCACCACCCACCCCCGCAACAACATCCTTTCTCCATGTCCCTCCACGTTGGAGCCAATGTCCCACAGAGCCCTCTGGCCATTCAGCTCCCCAGGGTTTGTGAACCACCCTTTTTCTACACTGGCCTCCCTGGGATGCATCGCTTAGAAACCATTCTCCCCGGCAGCCTAGCCTCCTGCACTGCCCTGCGGTTTTCCTTAATCTCCCAAGTCAATTCCCAGCCCCGGCTCATCCCTACCATTCATTCTGCCCATCCCTGCACCTGGGTCACAGGTGACTGAGGCAGAAGACACATGCCTGCAAGCCTGGTCTGTGACAGATTCAAACACGGCCAACTTGAGGAGCACAGAGGCTGCGCACCAAACCTGTCACGTACGTCTCGGGGTCTTCCTAACGCAGAGCCCACGGGAAATATGCCAGCCTGTTTCCCATTGGCTGATCCTCCCAGCTCCTCCTCAATCCCAGCAGGGGTCTCGGGGAGAGCCTGGTCTCGGGTACCACAGAGAAGGCCCCTCGCCCATCGCACCCCTCGCCTGCCGCGTATCCCCCTCCATCCTTCACGGAGGAAGGAAGAGTCTCTCCAGCCTGCCTTACGGTCAAGTCTAGGGCATACCCAGCCTTCTCCCATTGTTCTCCCTCTCGATACTTGTCCTCTCTCTGCTGAGCAGCTTTTCTGACACCTTGTTATCTTTTCAAACAAAAACAAGAGCAAACCCTTTATTTGACCAGCTATTAGTCCTCTCACTCATCAATCTCTCACCTTCCATCTCCTGCCAGATTCCGTGACTATGCGCTCCCCACTCCTGGACACTGCCAGTTTTTATTCTTTCCTCTCTTAACCTTCCACTGGATGACCTCCTTCGAGCGTCACAGTCCTACCGAAAACCTCCCTCCAAGTCCACTGTGCACCTGCTTCTTGACAAATTCACTAGCACTGCCCTTTCCTTCCGTCTTGGTCAGCGGCTCCCAACTCTGCCTGGACAGAAGAATCACTTATGGAGGTTTTAACAAATACAGTGTCTGGACTAGGTCCCACCTGCAGACCTTCAGATTTAACTGCTGTGGGTGGGGATCCGTCACTGGTACAGTTTTTTTTAAAGCTTCCCAGGCTGAGCCTTGTTCCTGAGATGATGACAACCTGCATCTGGAAAGCGCGCCATCTGCGTTCCAGGTGTGATGCCCCTTCTCTGCTCGTCCTGACTCCTCCTTCCTGTCCTCGCTTCTGATTCCTATGATTTAGCTATGCCCCGGGCATCTTATCCAAGGGATGGTCGCTCCCCCATCCGACACACATGTTCCCATTTCCCCTCTCAAAGGGCACTTATAATTCCTAATATGAATTATGTCCAGATCTTGTCTCTAGCTGAAACCTAAAACCCAGGTCCCCAGTATGACAGTTGTGTATTTATTTCTACCTGCATGTTTTGCAGTGACTTGAGGACCAAAATGACCTGAGGTCTAAAAATCATCTCTGTCTTATCCGTCCCACTCCTGTCATTAGTGCTACTATGCATTACTTTTAATTTCAATCTACACTGCACTAAAATCAAAATCCTGAATCAGTTGTGTCCATGTAGAACCTTGCTTACCTCTAAATTAATGTATAAGCAAATGACACCACAAGGGAGAGTCACTGTATTCTATCAACTATATTAATTTTTGGACCAAAAAAAAGTTCTCCCCAGAACTGTACGCTATGCAAGTGAACCTGCTTTCAAATCTCCTCATTACTGATGGTCAAGAAATAGTTACCCTGGGATTCCGGCCAACATGCTGATGATGAAGCTGACCCGTGAGTCTTACGGGGGTCTGGCTCCATGAGGCAGCAGCCGGACCTGGTACTCTGCATAGTGCAATGCAGCCCTGCTGTCCCACAAAGAGCTCAGAGGAAAATCCACAAAATAACTTGGTAAGAAAAATAGTTCCCACGCTGCTCGCAAAAGCTCCAAGTGCCAATGACAGAAAATATCCCAGGGAGGAGGACTGGGGGCAGGATCTCTGCCTGCCACGCGGCTCTCGGGGCACCCAGCGGTTTGTGCATCCTGCTCTGGAGCCTCCCGTGGGTCCAACACTCTGCTTCTCACACCCACTCTCGGCAGACCCCGTCGCCCGGGCTCGTTTTCTGTCTCAAGAACTGAGTCTGGTATGCATCCTGGCAACGGCTGATCACGCCGCTTAATTCTGCCCATTCACTTATCTTCTCAAGTAATGAAATGGCCACTGCCAGTCAGGGAAGTCACATTAAAAATATCACTTGAAGCATGTTCTTGATGTTTTCTTACAGATATATCTGTTTGTTTTTTTTTTAAATTAGAAAATGGTTCTTTTCTCCTCAACTTGCCCATCCAAAGGTGAGTCCCACCTTGGCCCGGAGAGGCTGTTCTGGCAGAACTTCTGGGACCATGGTTAAGCCACACTGGGTGACAATATCATAGAAATTGCCCCACCAACTCACCTCTGGAAATCCCACCTTTTCCACTACTGTCACACACTTAAGAGCACTGAGAAAACTTGGAAAACAGTCCTTTTTTTGCTATCAGAGATTCAGGCCCATGATGGGCAAGGTCTCATGCCCACAGCCCTGCAGACACCATGCTCAGGTCACATTCATAGCCTGATCCAATGCGCCCCAGGAGGGGGCTGGCAGGAAAAGACAGAAACCACCTGCCTCTTAAGACCACACAGCGCTCTCCTCCCTTCACGTGGATTACTGCAGCGGAAAAAGCTTCCTGTCATCCCAGCGAGACTGGACTTGATAATGAATCCTCAGCTCACGTCATTTACATGAGATGACACTTATTACCCGGAAAAGACTTTCAACTGTATGTTATGTTACAAAGGGACAAAATATCCCAGGGTGATGGTAATGGGAATGTGGGAGACCATGTGATTCCACAGCCTTCTGCCCAAAATGCATAGGAAAGGGAAGCAGGGGAGAAAAGGTTGTGCCAGGTAAGTATCTGCCAGTCACTAAGACACAATGAACGTTCAGGTAGAGCAGATACTATGCTGGAGGGTTCGCTGTGTTGAAGATTTAGTAACACAGGAGACGGTGATAATTCACTTTGGGAAGGAACATGGCTGGATACTGGTTGGATCTTGCTTCAGGATTCATCCAATTTAAACTATTATACCAGAAATTAGCACAATACTGTAAACTGACTATACATCAATAAAAAAAAAATAAAGCTATGGTGGGATATGTGCTCACCCAGGTTCACAGCAACTCTGTTCACAAGAGCAAAGAGTGAAAAAAAATCCAAATGTCCACCGACAGATGAATATGGAGAATACGCACTTACAATGGAATATTACTCAGCCTTAAAAAAGGAAGGACATCCTGTTGCCTGTTGCAACATGGATGAACCCTGAGGACATTATGTTAAGTGAAATAAGCCAGTCGCAGATGGACAGATACTGTATGATTCCACTTCTATGAGGTATCTCTAAAGCAGTCAGATTCATAGAAACGGAAAGTAGAATGGTGGTTACCAGGGGCTGGGGTGAGGGAGAAAAGGGGAGTGGTTGTTTAATGGGTAAAGAGTTTCTGTTTTGCAAGACGAGAAATTTCTGGAGATCTTTTACACAACAGTGTGAAGGTACCTAAAAACTACTGAACTGTACACTTACAGATAATTAAGCTGGCAACTGTTATGAGTTTTTTTACAATGCAAAAAAAATAAAAAGGCAAGTATGTGTGTTTAGCAGCGATAAAACTCTTTTTCCCATTTGGCAAAGAATCCAAATGGTCTCTCCTCTATCATGCCTCAGGATTATTAATAAAACCCCAAACCGGACCCATTGCTGACTGTATTAATCTTGCCTCTGAGTGTAAAGATAGAGTAATATTAAGGCGCTGCTCACCTCCTTTCACTTAATATTTCAGTCTTTATAAAGCTGAGCTGTGAGACATCTATGAACAGCTCTCCACGCTTGTGAGCCAGTGACAAAAGCTCCTAAAGACCCAGACCCCCCCACACCTGTGCCTCGTTTCACACCAGCCCCAGGAGCGAGAAATCCATCAGCCAGACATTGACATGAGAAGTGAGGGCCTCACAATCAATCACTTTTTCTTTGCAAGTTAAAAAAAAAAAATCTCAGTGATCAAAACGGAACTCTTCTTGCTGGTTGTACGAGCTGGTGCTACTGAAGTAGCAAACGAATACCGTGGGCAGTCCCTTACCTTTTGGTTTTGACAGGGAAGAGGTGAAGGAATTGCATTGTGACGGGCGGGACACAGCAGCCGATCACCAGGGTGGAAGGCAGAGCAATAAAGAAAGGGAAGGAGAAAACTGTTAGTTTATGTCCTTGGAGGGAAGGACAAAGGAGGCTCCTGAGGAACATCTATCGTGCAAAGAACACAGCGGCAGCACAACACAGAGATGTTTCGAAACACGGTGACAGGCTCCATCTAACAGCCGCCTCTCCTTCCACCGCAGTTAGAAACCTATCGCGCTTCTGGCGCCAAGAACAAAGACGCGGCTCTTTGACATCTCGCGGGGACTTCCTCCCCGGCGGGCCTTTTCCTTAGCTGTTGATTCCATTATTGAAAACACACGGGACATAATTCCTCCTTCAACAGGGCAGATCAGGTTCTCCGGGCACAGATTTCTTTCCCTGCAACACTTTCTCCTGAACCCAGGGAAAGAATTCTGCTCCCGACACCAACATCCATCCGACACAGCGGCACCCGCACTTCCACGTGGCCCAGCATTTACGAGAAATGTCTTGTGAAACCATCAGGACCCATGGCCTCTCCCGTCTTTCTAAGCTGTGCTGTTGCAGACACTGAACAGGGAAAGAGGACAGTGGCAGTGACGCCTGAGAAGTTCCTAAAGACACACACACACACATCTTAATCCGCCTGATCCCAAACTCAGCTGCACCCTCATTAAAGCTGTGTGGCCAGGCTTAGGAGAAGGAGGCTGTGTTGGCTGTGACATCAGGAAGAAACCACCCTGCAGAAACCACGGGAGAAGGGAAAGGCCCCTCCTCCGCCATTGAGAAACACGCACCGCCTCGTGCCGAGACAGACTCCGTGGCTGCGATTCGGGGGAACCTGCCTTTTCTTCACCTTTTCACTTGTGATAAAAGGCACATTCTCACAGCCTGGCTCGAAAGTTATTTAGGTCAGAGTCTCCTGGGAAAACCGTCTTTCCTTACACATCGTACAGGCATGATTTCAATGCCTGTTGTTCGCTGTGTGAGGTGAGCCCTGCACAGGACACGCTTACAGCTCGGCTGACCTCGTACCCCCTGCAAGGGGCAAGGGGGCAGTGCCGGGCCTCGCTGAGGACCCGCCCGATGGAGGGGCCAGCAAGCTGAAACAAGTCCACACGGCAGGGCGGCGGGGCTCTGGGGAGGATGGAGGGGAAGTGTGTTTCCTCCCTCACAAAAAGCATCCTTCCTCTTAATGGTGTCTGGCACAGAAGGACACACAGCTCTCAGGGCAAAGGACATAGTGAACCTGGTTGCAGACAGGTCTGGATCTCCTGGCTGTGGCAGAGATTACTAACTGTCCTCCAAACCCACTTCCCTTTCCTCCTGGGCACACAGTGGGACTGCATCCCCAGTCTCCCTCAAAGAAAGCTGCAGCTGTGTTGCAGGGGCTGGCCAATGGAGCTGTGGGTGGCAGTGCTATGCACCCCTCCAAGACTGGCCCACAGAACCGCCAGCTCAATCCTGCACTCTCCCTGCCCCGGTCCGCAGGCCGGATGGTGATGTCCACGGTGAAGATGGCAGCGCTCCGTCACCCTGGGGCCCTGCACAACTGCGTGGAGCACAGCCACCCTGTCCAGCTGTTTGATGTTTACAAGCATGAGAAACAGACTTTCTACTGTGATGAGCCACTGAGGTCTGGAGGTTTGCCTGTCACAGCAGTCCACGTTCCCCTTAACTAATTCACCCTTTCTAGTCCCTTGTGAGGGACCAGACGCCAGATCTTAGCTTCTGTTAGATGCCTCTGCCCACTTCTAGCAAATCCCTCCCTTTCCCCTTGAGCTGTTCTGATCACATCTTCTTCTTCACAATCAATAAATCTCTGAGTAAAAGATGGGCTTAAAGAAAATGCTCTAGAAGCCCAGCGAGGGGCGCAGCTGACCTGCTCTGGGGGGAGGGGGCAGGCGGCTTCGCATCCCCCCTCGTGCAGCTCAGAGGGCTGAATTCATCAAGAGGAGGGCGGCGGACAGGCGCCGGCAGGGCTCCCTACCAATGGCATAAGTGAGGCTTGTCGGTCTTACACAGTCTACCTACCTCGGAAAAGACAAACAGGCTTATATTAAATAAGGCTCGTAAAAAGAATTTCCTGCCTGCAACTGGAGTATCTTGGATCAAATCACAAGGTCTGATGTCTTCAGAGATAAATCTGGACAGAGAGGCAACGGCTCCCAGTCGCTTTGGGTCAAGCCTTTACTGACCATCCACTTCCTTTATAACAAACCTTCCGAAGGAGAAAATAAAGAAAAGCTCTTTAGTCGTCTCCTCCTGGCCCATGCTATGCTGCGCAGAGACGACGCCTAGGAACTGTTCAGCAACGGGGTACAGCAATACCCCCACCCACCTTAGGAAAAACAGGAGCACAGCCCTTCCCCCAAGGCCCTGGATGTAGCCTGAAGCAACCACTGCCACGGCCACACTTCCTCTCGCTGCTGGAGATACACGCATTCACTTAATACACATGTAGGGAGCATCATAATGTGTAGGACATGGAATCAGGGCTGACGGCGAAGCCAGGACTTACAATTTATAGTTCCAGCCTTCAGGTTACTTACAAACTACTGACAGAAGCAGGGCATTGAGCACGGGAGGTTAAATAACACAAAGGCAAGAGTATAAACGATGTGCAAAGATGTACGCAGCCAGATCACTGGGCAGAGCTCAGCCTATTATTTGCATCCAACTGGTTTCTCAAACATACTAATTTGCCAACACCACTGCTCCTTGAAGCTCCCAATTCCAGTTGGCTGTGTGATTTATTTCCCTGTGACATATATCACTTTGTAAATGACTGCGTAACTGGCTCCAGTGTATTCACCAAGCTTCATGAAGGTACGGATTGTCTCTGTTCTGTTCACTGCCGCACCCCAGTGCCCCATGCACTGCATAGTGGATGCATAATATTTTCCCAGTGAATGAGAACTACTCCGAGTTTCTAAGTGCAGAAATTAATAACAAACAATCATCTTGTTCTTAAAAATATTCCTTAGCGCCCCTCCCCCCCGAAATAGCCCAGTTTCGTTTCTTCCGACTCTCTGAGGGCAATAACCAGGGTCCCCCCAGCCTGCTCACCAATGAAACGCAGAGCATGGCTACGAACTGACAGGGATCTCAGTGTCAAACACCAGAGGCTGATATTTAGAAGATGGAGGGGGCAAAGCTTGTGTTTCACATGGCTATCTGATTATTTAAATTAATAATGGCATAAGCAGGAAGGTGGCCCTCAGTCACCTGTGTGTCCAGAGGGCTATTAGAGCTATCAGTTAAAAAACATGGCAGTAACATAAAAAACAGATACAGATACTGACTGGTATATGTAAAATAGATAAATAAGTTTATACTGCAGAGCACAGGGAACTATATTCAATATCTTGTAAGTAGCTCATGCTGAAAAAGAATATGAAAATGAATATATGTATATTCATGCATGACTGAAGCACTGTGCTGTACACCAGAAACTGACACAGCGTTGTAAACTGAGTATAACTCATTAAAAAAAAACGGATATCCTGCATTGAAGGCAGGGACTAAGACAATAAAACCTGAAGCTGCAAAGGCAATATGCGAAATCACTGGCCTGTTTACTTAGCTGGCAGGCGGCTGAAAAGAACCTCAGGGCAGTGCGACGGCTCTGCTCAACCCTGCCACTTACCACATCCTCTTTATTCAGGACGCCCACCATATTGTCCAGGCTCACAAAGAAGCTTGAAGCCCGAATTCCTGCTCCTCTCCTAGCAATCTCTGCGCCAGGTATTTATCTTACATTCTGTGCTCCTGTGGCCTGGACGGGGACCCACGGGCTTTAAGGGGACCCACGCTGTACTTAATCACTAGGTGAAATGAACAGGACTTGGCCTTGTTCGTCTGCGTCCGTCTCCCAGCTGTGACCGAGTGGGCATTTCAGAGAGTAAATGATCGATGCTCATCCGTCTTGGTCACCGTGGCTGGTATAAAAAAATTCAGCTTCTTGTCTGAAGAGCACCCAGGAAACACACCAAAAAAGAATCCCATTATAGCAAAGACCAGGCCAGTAGATATGGATGGAGCCATTTCGCGCGCACAGAAAATTACGCAGAAACCAAGCTGCCAGGACAACAGTTTAATTTTCAAAAGCAAAACTTGGCCCTGAGTGGCCAAGCTAAGAATAGATTTTTTATTGGAAGTCTCTTCACTTGTCAGACACAAAGGGTCCTCTTCGGGAAACGAGAGGGCCTACCTCTTCCTGCAGAACTGAAAGGGGAAAGTTGTCACCGGGTGGCGGGGGTCCCCCTGGGAGATTCAGTCTAATGAAAAGACAAAAGGCTTCAACCGCGTGGCTCCAGACAGAGGACTGGTTCCATCGTGCTGCCCTCCTTTTTGCTGTCCAAAGTCTTCCCCAGGGTTTAATTTTTAATAAATCGGGTGCGTGGGAGTGTGGGGAGAGCACGTGTGAGCAAGCACATGCACGCATATGCACACGTGCACTTAGAGACAGTGTGACTGTCAACTCTCCACTTGCTGATCGCGCGATGTCAACGACACAGACTACGCCCAGTTACAAACGCGACGCTTCTAAACCACAGATACACAAATGTGGCAGCTGCTCCTGTCTTTCCACTCACCCTTCTTCTTTGGAGACGGTGCCGGCCCTGCGACAGAGAGGCTCCAATCAAACGTGGCCTACAAACCCAGTCTTCCAGCTAGTAAGGCCTGGCAGTAGAGACATGAGCAAATCATGTCCAAGGCCACAGAAGTCCAAAGGCGGGGGAGCAGGCCCTCTGCCGAGGGTGAAGGCTGAAGGGCACTGCCGTGGATGTGGCATAAGCAGAGGTCTTGGTCACTCTTTCCATCCTGGGGTCTATCACCTGGCATTGTGACTCCTCTTTTTACACAAGATCTCTCTAACTAGACTGTGAACACCAGTGGGAAGGAACTGTTGACTACTGAGCCTTGTAGCCAAAGCTCCTGGAGGAGAATCTACATGCAGCAGACTTCCAGACATCTAATCTCACTGGCTGATAACTCATGGGGGTGCCTTCACCCCCATTTCACAGAAGAACAAATCGAGGCGTGGAGATCTGAGCTGCTTGCCCCAGCTCACAGAGCTAGTAAGTGACAGACCACAGACACAAAGGTCAGTCAGTTGAGTCCCCAACTTGTTATGCACGCTCTGTCCCTGCACGCAGAGTCTGGGCAATGAATAGTTACCGAATAAATGGACAATGTGAATCTTAGATGCTACCAGGAGGGAAGTGTGGTTGCCAAAAGCCAGGGATGAGCAGTGTGTGAATTAAATAACGGAGGAGACACCAGAGGAGGAAGCACACGGGACAGGGACAGAGGACACACACTTCAGTGCCAGGCAGTGGGTGGACATGCCCCAGGGAGCACCTGGGAGAGCCTCACCCAGTGCGCTAAGCACCCCACCCCACCACACCGGATCACCTCTGCCCAGCCCTCTGTGTACAGGTACCCCCTGCAAGGGTGAAATGAGGGTCAAGGTAACCTGAAGGTCAAAGATGGAAGTTCTGAAGAATCAACAAGCAACTGACTTGTTGAAGTGTAACCCACCTTTAAATTAGGAACTTTCCGTATGTTTCTCTTACAATATGAAAGGAAGCTCCTGATCACTGGGCACCGACCACATACCCTTTGAGATTATAATTACTTTTCCTTTGGGTGGAGATGGAATTTGAATATTTCAATGCCTTTCAACTCTTCAAATCGCTATTTTTTTTTAATTTCCATCCTCCCATCACTACCTAAGCATGACCCATTTTGCTAAAAGCAATGGAAATTTTAAACATTATCCCTAAAAGATAATTCCTGACTAAAAAGACGCTGCATTCATACTTCCATTCTAATCTTCAGCCCCTTCTTTTCACAACAGCAGTTTGACCCGTAGCTCTCCGGCTTCATTATAAACGGCTCCCAGGGGGACGCTTCTCCACGCACATACCTCGCAGCAACCCACTGGCAAACACAGGTGGACACTGGTGTTGCTACAGCCCTGGTACGTCCTTGTTTACTGCAAATTCCATTTAGCATTCTGAGGCAGCAGAACTGTACTTATGTAGTAACAGAATTACCTGAAGAGCTTTTGTGAAAATGATTCCTTAACCCCACCCCTGGCGATTCCAGGGTGGAGCCTTGGAATGTGGATTTAACAAGCACTCAGGTGAGTCCGTGAGGGGTTCAGGTTTGGGAATCACCGTTCTACCTTACATGCCAGAGGTAACAGAATAGAGACAATGGGTAGTTCACACAGCCTGCAATTTGAGTTTAATAAAAATGTCTTGTGCAGGCATCTGGGATGCGCTGGGTCTCACGGTGGGAGTCAGAAGGGAGGGACCGACAGCACAGAAGAGGAAGGCTTTCTCCTCTAGAGAAGGTTTAAGCCTGGCTGTGGGTCCCTTGTGCTGAGATCTGTCTGGCTGGTCTGGACTAAGCCGTACCTGCGAGGAAATGGGACGGGTGTCCTGAGATACGCGCGACGGGGGCAGGTCTGCCCGAGTGCGCCCTGTAAGGTGGAGGGGGTTTCGCACTGTGACTGTTTATGCTCTCTCCGGGTTGTGAGCGACTCTGCATTGTGTTTGCAGTGGGGGCTGGGAGTTGAGCAGATTCTTAGTGAAAAGTAGCAACGCTGCCTTTTATGAGCGAAATTTTAATCTAAAATGCATTTCAAAACTACATAAGAATGTCAGGGAGACGAGAGAAGCTTGATAATTTGTCAATCGCATCCGCCGAGAATACAATTATGAGAAAAATGAACTGTAATGATATAATAGATCTTCTTCTGTTACTTAAAGACTAAGCAATAAAAGAGGAGGGTGATAAACATAAGGGGAATGTGGCTATAAACACATCTGAATTAATCTCATGACCATGTGAGGCGACGCTCACCCCACCTTCAGCTCCACCCTGGGATGGAGGCAGCAGAGAGAACTCCATGGTTTGCAGTCATGACATATCTGGGTTCAAATCCCGGCTTCACCACTTAGGCTTAGATGAGCTCTCTGACCTTCAGCCGACGGTGCATACGCTCACCGAGCCTTCTCTCGTAAGGGTGGCGTCAAGATTAGAGCTAATGTTGTAAAGCACACAGCACAGGGCGTGCCACACAGCAGGCGCACTGGGTAAATGGAAGCTAAATGGGAGGGAGCGATTCTGAAAAATCTAGGATCAGACTGTAATGGAGGACAAGAAACTGGCTTCACAGATTTCACAGATTTCAATGTATATATTTCAATTCTGAAGGACGGATTGGACCATCTGAAGCTCTGTCCCCACGTCCAGCCTCGTGACCCAGTGAACTTCAGTTTGCCCAGCTGGTTCCCAGGAGGCCGTCCACCTCTGCTGGACTAAACAGCAGTTTTCAGACCAATGTGGTGCAAACTGCGACTCCAGGGAGACCCCCCCCCCACAATTCTTCCTGCCCAAACCCAACAGGGAGCAGAGGGCCCCTGTCACCACCCCCAGAGCAGCTGTGCTGCAGTTTTGATGTAATTAAGAAGCAAGGAAAAAGAAAAATTAATTCCATCGGATCCCTCTCATTAATAAACATCACTGAGATTTCTCCTGATTCGTTTTCCATAATTTTCCACTTTTTCATGAGTGGAACATGTTGCCGTTTTTCAGCAGGAAATGGTGAGAGCGATTACGGTTTCTAAGATGCTGCTACAATAATCATCATGGATGCAACGTGGTCTGTTCGTTAACAGGTACGACAGTGAACACCAACCCTGCCTGGACTCTTTAGAGGACTTACAGGACTTGGAGAGAACCTGCCTCACCGGACTCCTCATTCTAACCCTGAACTACACGCTTACGGAGCAGTCACCCACTCGGCAAAGCGTTCCCACAAGTTACTTCCCAAACTAAGTGCCTCCGACGTCTGAGGGCTGCATTCTATTTCGCTCTAATTACATTACTTCAGATTTTATAAGTTGTCTGATTAGAAGGCTGATTTAATTAGAGCGCTAACAGAAATGACAAACATCACACGTGCTCATCTAAAACCCTTCTCAATTATTTTTGAGGTACCACGAGTGTGATGACTAACTAGACATCTAGGTCTTTAATGCCCAAAGTCAGGTAATCCGCACACACTTCCACGACACACATTAAAAATACATTCAAAGCACTGCTGAGGAGTTTAACAGAAGTGTCATTTCACGCTCTTTCCCCAGACCCCAGGTAATCCAGCTGTCAGCAAACGGGTTTTATACCAGCCTTAATGCTGGAGTGGAAGCCAGATGAACACATGCAGGAATAATAAGGATTAAAAAATATTTCCAAGCATTAGATATGTCTTCAGGTAAGTTACTATCCAAGAAAAGTTCTTCAAAAATAAATCATCATCAGAAGCCACAGTGACAAATGAAATAAACCGCTGTTTCTCATATGTAATGAGCTCTAAGAGAACAATAAGATGAAAGATAAATAAAGAATTTTTGAAGTATCTTGTGACAATCGTTTACCATCTGAAGAGCACACAACAGCTGCTATACAGCACAGAGGCTTCACCCCAGCTTGGGAGAGGGCTGCAGACGAGAGGTGGAGGGTTGTATATACATCACCGGGCGGCAGTGCTGGTGCCACTGCTCCGTGCTGGTGACCAAGGAAGCAAAACCAGCGTCAGAGGTGGTCCAGGATGCTTCATTCTGAAAAGCACACATGGCTGGGAAGAGATCCCTCCCTCCGCAGATTAGGGAGAGGCTGACTCGCACCGCTGTCCTCACTCGCCACTTGCCCTGCCCCTCCCCCTCCCCAGAGAAGACACGGGAAAGAGAGCAGGGGGATCATTAGTCCTGGGTCTTCTGCCTGCCTGGTGAGAGATGCTGTGGCTTTTCCCTGCCTCCCCTTGGAATCATTATCCTCTCTTGCTCTGTCTTTCAAAGACGAGAGAGATTAGCCAGGAGAATCATGTTGGAGGGGCCTGTGCGAAGGGACATCTGGCATCTTGGGCCCCAGCTGGATGACTGCTGGGTCGGCAGACCTGCTGACATGCCCTGAGCCTACCTGAGCAGGAGAGAAATGGCAGGGCAAACGGGGGTAGCGGCCACCGAGAGGAGACAAGGATGTGCGAGCCTCCCGTGGGTCAGGTGGACCCAAGCCCCCTTGCCAGGACCCTGTCCACGAGGGCAGCCTGCAAATAAAGGGATCTCAAGAAGAAAAGGCTGTGGGTTATATCATTAGGTGACCAGATGGAGTAGAACTGACATTGACTGTCCCACACCTGGGAATCCTGCCAGGAGGAGTACCCGAAAGGGGCTCTAAAGAACGCTCCCTCGGGTACCACGAGAAGGCCCCTATTTGGATGTCTGCTACCTGGCAGGCACCCACCATCAGCCAGGGTACCAGAGTCACACCTACAGAGAGAGGACTGAAGCCACGACCAGGGATGTGAGGGACACCTGTCTCACCTTCCCACCGTAAGATAAGGGGAGAGATGGAGAATGAGACAAGGGGAGGGGTTAAGAGTGTCCCAGAGCTATGGCACTTTCCTCCCACCTTCTCCAGTGTGGGGGGGGGGGTAGAAGATGGAGAAAGAAGCCCAGCCCCTCCCCCACTCCCAGTCCTTTAAGCCCAAAGAGGACAAGTGCTGGAAGGAAGCGGAAAAGATGAGGTTCCCAACAGCTGCAGAGCTGGTGCTTCAAAGTAGATGATTCTGAATTTACTTTTAATTAATGAAAATGCCGGGGGTTCCACCAAAGACGTTCAATTTAATGCATCTTTTCTGAGGTTCTAGTATGTGCCAGGCACTATTTTAGGCATTTGAGTGACAATGACACCAATGAACCAAACAGACAAGATCCCCTCCCTTCTTGCTCCTCATGGGGAAAGGAGATTTAACACAGCACAGTTAACAGCAGTGAGCAGAGAAAAATAAAACCACTGAACCGCTCCTGAGTCCAAGCCAGCCAATAAACCAGTTTCAGTAGCTTTCAAAGATTTAGCAATTTCTTTCTGAAAGTTTTGCTTTCAAGAAAAACACTGCCTTTTGCTAAAGTGCCCAGAGATTGAGGAGTTACTAAGAGGAGGAAAGGAGGGCTGATGGGAGAAGTCACTAATAAAACAAGGTGTGTGTGTACAGAAATTAAATGGCTTAAGCGTTCCCGGGGAAGACCATGGTGAGATTTCACAAGGTGAGCTGGTGGCTGTAACGCTGATGGATATTTGATCTCATTTGTTTTGTGAAGACTCTCCTGGGAGATGGGACTGGAAGGCAAGCTGATGACCCCCAAGAAACCATAGGTTTAGAGAAATGCTTAAGGGTATTTGGGGGCAGCTGAAATAGACTAGAATGACCAGATAAGAATTTAAGATCTGCTTAAAGGTCTTAAATTCAATAGTACCAAGGCAAGCATGGCTGTGTTCTCTAAATATTTTCTATTAGAAAGTCATTATTTATGCAGTAAACTGCTCTACAAATGGATAACTCAAAAATCTTTGAAAAGGCACCCAAAGCTTCCTCTTTCTCTTCCTTTCATTTCTCTCCCATCCTAGTTGCCGATTTGATCCCACCTTCCCCAGGAAGGATTCTGAGGGTCTCATCCGGATGGTCTGGCGGACGTGAGACTCACAAAGCCTGAAGGAGACAAGGAACTCCTGATGTCTTCAGGATGCTGGCTCTGAATCCCACAGGGAATTCCACTCCCCATCCTCCTTCATGAAAAGGACCACTGCTTCCTTCTCAAAAGCCCCTTTCTGGGCTGGAGTGTCTCTTTTTCTTGTAAGATTGGTGTTTACTTCCTTCGAGGATTCCATCCAAGGAGCAGTTGTGTCTGGGCCAAGCTTTATCTCCTCAGGATAATAAAATCGACTGGAAGTGAGTGGCTACGAAGCGTGACTGCGGTGATGGCACAGGAGGTCCGTGGTGTCTTAATGAGCCTGGGTTATAGCTTTATTTATTGGCAGATTAGTATCCTGAATAACGTTGTCCACTGAGGTCACAATTCCTGGCTGCTTACAAGGTAGAGTGGTAGAGATGGTGGTAGTTACTCCTGAATGTTTGGGTACTAAAAATGATAAGGAGACTTGTACCCTGAAATTTTCCAAAATGAATTCACTTCTGACACTGCCCATGGATACTGTCAGCCCATGGAACCCGGTGATGCTCTTCAGAGCAGACACGAGATTAACACCACGAATTCTTCATCTGGGAAACCAAAGTGCCAGAGGAGCTCAAAGTCCTTTAGTGTGGTTTCTGCAAAATGCCCTCTCTTAGTAAGCCTGTAAATTTTCCAACCTGGCACAGCCAAGGCTGGCTAATTCTTTTTAGGCACTCTAGGTTGAATTCTTTTAGGAAACCGTCTGCCTAATTAAGCCCCAGAGCCAGGGTGCTAAATGCAAATCTTGATCTTCTGGTAATTTAGTTTCCTTTTTTTTTTGTTCCTACTAAGTATTTTGTCATCAGGAATGGAGAAATAATAATAATAAACTGACTCAGTGAATGTAACTCCAGACAGGGGAGCGGATGGTATGGAGATCTATGGGGCTGACATTAATAAAATTCTGTTTATCTCTAATACATTAAAATAGTATTTTATAGGAAAATTTCAATGTGTGGCACAGACAAGGAGACATGCTGAACCCATTGACATTTAGCTAACAGAATTTTTAATAGAATTGAGCTGGCCTAGGAAGGAAGAAAAATAGGAAAAGAAATGCCAGCCAGATGACTCCCTAGAGAATAATTCATTTTGGTTTTATGTGACATTAAATATCACTTCCTCCACCAAGGTCAGACCCCGTATCAGGCTTAACAAAGCACGTTTCGCCCACCCCCAGACTCCGTCATCGAGGCCCCCAGATCAATCCCAGGGTCTGGGGCACCGCTAACATCCATTTGAACAAAAAAAAAACAAGACCATCCTCTGTAAGCGGTGCTGTTTTCCATCTCCCTGTGCACAGGATGAGAGGGCCTTGGGCTCACAGGGACCGTGGCTTAGCAAACACAGCTGGAACGTCTGTCCTCTTGGCCGAGTCCACTGCTGGCTTGATTTCACCTGGTCCACAGCTCCCACTGGCTCTTTCTCTGGACAGGAGCTCTGCGGGGAGGTCCCGAGCCCTGCATCCTGGCTACGCAACTGGTGAGTATTTCACTCAGTAGGGAGAGCGCTCTCCAGCCCCCACGTGAGCAGAGTCTTCAGAGTATTTCTCTCTGCCCTTGCTTTTTGTTTTTCTTCCTCCCCATCCCTCTTTTCCTCTTTACCTTCCAACCCTTCTTCCCATTTTCCTTCTCTTGAAACTGGCCAAAAAGTGATGTCTCAGCCTTTGCCTGATGTTTTAACATTCTTCTCTCAACTTTAAGATGATGCGAACATTTTACATGTCTAAATATGCTTATTTTTAAAGGATCTAAAATCCATTGATTTTTCTTTGTGCTCTGTCATCATGAGATTTGGCTAGTTTAAACTTCTGCTAGTCTTGACTTCCTTTGAATACAAAAGTCGTTTGTTCTTTTTTTTTCTCTCTCTCTCTCTCTCTTTTCTCCTTTCTGTGTTTCAGGGGCTCCTCTTCGTTCTATCTGCTTCAAATGAGCACTAAAGTACAGTCATCAAGTCTCTGGGTTTTGTTCTTTGCAGATTCCTTTCCCTCTGACAGATTCACAAATTCAGGGCTTCAGTTCTGACCTCAAGCTCCCCTTCACCAAAACCTTTTTCACTGAGCAATTATAGAAGAAGCCAGGAATAGGGCCAGGCACTTGAGATTCATCATTGAACGAGGCAACTGGTTTATAGTCCAGAAGGGGAGACAGAGAGTAAAGACAAGACTAAATGTATAAAGTATTAGAGATGTTGACATGTGTTACAAAGAAAATCACTCCACGCTGTAGAAGAACGGCAGGAGGCTCCCTTGAGATGGGCGGTCAGAGAAGACATCTCCAAGGAGCTGGTTTGAAGGGAGCCAGCCGTGCAAAGAGACGGGAAAGAGAATTTCAGGGGAGGGACCATCAGGCACAGAAGCCCTGAAGCAGGAAGGAGCTCGGGTTTTCTAGGAACTTGGAAAGAATTTGGGAGTGACTGAAGCCCAGCCAACGGGAGAGAGGGGCATAGGACACACTGCAGAGAGAGGGACAAGAGCTCGCACGAGGCTTCTGAAGAGGCTGGACTTCATTCTTAAGGGTACTAGGAAGTCAAAGGTTTTCAACGGGGGAGATGGCATGATCTCATTTTTATGGGATTTCTCCTTACACATGACTCTAGGAGAATCTGAATCCTGACTCCAACTCCAGATCCAGAGCACTTTCCAGCACATTTTCAAGACCAAATTACTCATCACATCCATAAAACACACCAACATGCTGAATCTAGCCTGAAGTGAGCACAACTTAAAAGGAAACAAGACAACAGTACCTTTATGACCTCAAATACTTTTGCAGCCATATAATCAACTCAACTGTAAAATGACAGATCATCTAGTTTCTAAAAATGAGGGTCCACAATTCCTGCCTGTACATGTTTGTTTTTGTTTTATTTCTTCTACATCGCCCCTTTAGAAATCACTAATGAGTGTTTAAAATAATGAAATGTGTGTAACAGTTACGCCAAACATTTCACTGAAATGATAAAGCAGTTACTTGAAAAAAACGTATCAAGGAACACATTATAAAGAGAATGAGAAGAACACATGATGTACATAAGGACCAACAGCTACATATCTAAGTAAATGTATCTGTTGAATTCTAGGTGGGAAGTACAGAGGAAATGAAATGGAAAAAAAAAAAAGTTCATCTTCCCTGGAAACAATCAGTAACACAAAACCCCCTTCCCTGCCTCTTACCTGATCCAACCAATCACACATTTATTGAGAACTGACTATTTTTATGTGCTGTGATTCACCCCACCCACCCCTGACACAGATGTCTTCAACCCCTTTTCCTGCCACTTTCTTTATAGCATTGCTCCACGTCTGCCTGTCTACCTGTCTGTCTCCTGTTCCAAGCTCAGCCCTCATCACAGCCTTTGACTCAGAGCCCGGCTGCCCCCATGAAGGCTCTGGACCAACGGAGCAGACCTAGTCCTCACTCTGGAGGCCTTGAGACCTGTCAACGAGGCGCCATCAAGACACAGAATGGATCTGGCCCAGCGAAAACGTCTCCCTGTGGCCACGAAACCCTGCCCCCCAGCAAAGGCAGTGGCCTTTCCTGAAACGTTGAATAGGTATAATGGTTAATTACACGAGCATCCTCTGGGCTCATTTGGGTTTTTCATCTGCCCATCAAGGCTAACATAACGGCTGAACAAAAGCAGGACTCCTCTCCAACACAGACACAGCTGAAGAACAAACGCTTAAGAAATAAGATGAATGTCCTCTGAGAGTACAAAGATTTAACAAGTTATTTTTAGTTTCTAAGTACCTAGACACTAGGATGAAAAGAAACCTCAGAGAAAGAAAGACTCAATTGGAAAAATATGACAAAGTCGTGTATTGACAGTGAGCTATTTAAAGAATAACGTTAAGAATCACTGTCACCTCATGAAACCAAAATTGAAAATAACAGATGATAATGCACTTAAAAAATAACTTCTTATAATTGTTGCTATTAATCATTCTTAACCTAAGTAGTCTAGGGTGAACTTGCAAATGTGGAGCAAAGGACTGCCTGAGATGCCTGCTTATAATATTTTGTGCATTTAAAAAAACCCTGTCATCCTACCTCCTCCCTGCTCTCCAAATTTTAGACAATGTTAAGTAGTTTTCACTATGATGATAATAAAAATGCACAACTACTTGACTTTTTATAGGTCAGGGTATTCAAATTCTGTTCTGACTGTAACCTAAAAAGCTAAGAAGTCTTACCCACTCATAACTGGCATGAAATTTAGCAGGATTGAGGTTGTTGTTGCCAATTTGCCTTCTTGCACACCATTTGGTTTTCCCTCAATACAGCTGGACAAAGTTTCTGGGGAAATCAATACTTTTCATTATCCCTGAAGTCTATAATCCACACAGAGCAACTTCTGGATGATCACCAGAATGTCTGCAGTCCTTGGGGTTGGTTTCAAAGCAAACTGGACAGTTAAGACCTTTGTCGTGACAAGTAGACAGTCTGGGTTGGGGTCTGAGGGAGAAGGATGGGGGGAGGTTGGTATGGGTGCTGTGGGTCCGTCGAGCAGAATCCTGGGAGCAGAGGAGGGCTCTGTTTATTAATAACAGTGTAACTGACCTGAAGGCAGGACATCACGTTTGTGACTCAGGTTTCCTCAATCACGGTGTGAAGAACCCCTGTGGTGGAAAGGATGCTAACGTGGGAGTAACTTACATCTGAGCACTCACTGCATCTCGGGTTTTGTCTCAGCATCTTAGGCTACTCCCTCAGTTTCATGAGCCACGAAACGGCTTATGCAGATGAAGTGAAATACACAAAACTGTGTTTCGAGAGCGTTAGGAAAAAAAGATATTAATGCTGCCCTAATTTTGTAACATTTTCTTGGCACACAAAATATCGAAGGCCAATTTGCAAAGAGAAACATGTAATTTATGTATTCTCTACTCATTCGCAAAAGGATTTGCGGCAGAAAATAGAGAATTCCTTTTACAGGGAGTGCCCACTTGAACTCACCAAACACAGAAAATGTGATCTCCTATATTCATAAGGAGGCATATTTTTATAAACATTTTCCTATGAAATCTCTCATTGTTAAAAAGGTTCCAGTCATAATACTACATTTTAATCTGCTTTTTGGCCCCTTTCCCAAAACACAGTGGTACCTCTCCCAAAAAGGCTGGGAAACACTAACAAGACCCCGAATGAAGAATTTCACTGCCTGTTGCCAAACGTATTGAGAGTAGAAGTGATGAAAAAATGCCACCCTCTTTGCCAGCCTTGTCTGGGGTCAGCTTCTTCCCCGCACCTTCTAGAAAAATGTCTTTATCGACTGGTCTTGCTTGCTCTTTGCGATAAGCAGACTAACGTCTGACAGTCTGAACCCAAAGGGAAAGCCAGAAGCTTTTCTCTCCCTGAGTTGTTAAGTTTTAATAACTTGAAGTTAAAATGATTCTAACTGCTTGTTGCAGATGGAAGCTTTGTTTTGGAAGCACTTGAAAATACGTGCCAGCTGACCTGGCCCTGCTCTGGTTTCAGGTCCCCTCATCTGATGTCCTGTCATTTCTGCTGCCAGTCGGTGGCTTTGCAGAGCTGTGGGAAGTGTCTTGGAGAAGGGGCTGCAGCCCTGGGGCCCTGGGGCTGTCAGTCTATGATCTTTCTTTCCCTCTTCGATAACAAAGGCGCAAAGCAATAAAATTCCAGAGCAGTGGCACTGAAAGGACAAAAGATTATTTACCAAAAGGACGTAATACTCAAGCAGCAGGTGATTTTTAAGCCCCTTCGAGTAAGGCGCTGTAGTAAGCCCTGCAGAGGATGTCAGTTACTGTCAACAACCTCGCCGCCGAGAAGGGGGAGGGGATGATCAGACGTCAGCTGTGTATCCAAGCTATTTATCATGCCTGTGAACTTTTACAGAAGCCATCTATTTCCAGTTTGTCACTGGTATTTGCTCCAGAGCCATGGCTAGCTGGGATTAGAGAAGTCAGTTTAAATTTACGAGGGGGAAGAAGATATTTTTTATTCTCTTAGCAGCATAATTCCCTCTTTAAAAGAGATTCATCTACTAAACTGTCCACCTAAAATTGGTTAGGATGGTAGATTTTATATTATGTGTATTTTTACACAATTTAAAAGAGAGGGAGAGAGAGAAACATCACAGTGGTTCCTCTCCTATTGGGTAACTGTTTCCTCACTTCTTGGTTTCCTCCACCCTTGCTCTTCATCCACTATTTAACTGGGCACAATCTGAGTCTAAGCTTGGCCAGGTTTCTGCTACTGTTATTTGTTTTTGTTATTATTGTTATTTATTTCCCCCTCAGCTTTACTGAGATGTGATTGACAAATTAAAACTCTATCTATTTAAATTGGCAACATGATTTTTAAAAGATGTACAATGTGATGATTTAATATATACACATACATTGTGAAAGGATTACCACAATCCAGTTAATTAACACATCCATCCCCTCACATAGTTACCAAACAAACTAAAATTTGTAAGTTAAAGTCAGCTTACAAATGACAAAGCTTCTCTACAGCAAAGAAAAACTATCAACAAAATGAAAAGGCAACCTATGGAATGAGAGAAAATATTTATAAACCACATATCTGGTAATGGGTTAATATCCAAAATATATAAGGAACTCATACATCAATAGCAAAAAAAAAAGCAAATAATCTGATTAGAAAATGGACAAGGGGCCTGAATAGACATTTTCCCAAAGAAGACATGAATAGCCAACAGGTACATGAAAAAGTGCTCAACATCACCAATGACAGGGAAACACAAATCCAGACCACAATGAGGTGTCACCACATGTTATCGGGTTGGCTCTCATCAGAAAGGGTTGGTGAGGGTGCGGAGAAAAGGGAATCCCTGTACACTAGTGGTGGGAATGTAAACTGGTGCCACCACCATGGAAAACAGTGTGGCGGTTTGTCAAAAAACTAAACATCGATCTACCACGTTGTTATGTATTCTAAGCAAAATAAAGGCTTCTTCTGAGCATCCACAACATGGAAGAAGATCCCCAAGAGTGTGTAGCAGGGATCTCATGGCAGTTTCTCTGTTCTTCTGCTCTTGTTCTAGAACAATTTGGACCTTCACTTTGCCAGCTGGCTGGCTAATGGTAGAATATGTTAGTCCTGACTTTCTGGTCACCCTGTCCCTTACAGAATCTAAGACATTGCTGGCATCTTGGCAGTGGGGTGAGGGGGTGATTTTTTTTTTTTGATTCTTTGCATGGACGCTCAGAAATCATAAAAATTAAAACCAATGTCCTTTTGTTAACATAGAACTGGCAACAAGACAGCTCACACCTGCTATCAACTCTTTGCTTGCACATTTTGAACTTTTACCAGGAAAGTGAGGACCAAATACGTTGGTCCAAGCTGGACCACTGGCTAACGTTATAATAGTAAGCAAGCTTTAATTTCTGTGTTTATTTCCAAGCTGTTTTGTGTGTTTCATGATGGGTATCTGGATTAAAGTAACTTCTTTGGCTCACTCCCCCTGAACTTCAGTTGGGTGATGGGATCAGTGAACACAATGCAGAGACAGTGGCAGCTCAGAAACTCACAAGGCACACAAGGGGGCCCTCTGGCAGCCCCCCGCCCCAACTACTTCTCTTCCAGGACGACACTGGCTGTGGGTGCTAACTGCACGGGGGCCTCCTGTTAAGGTATCCATTTATTTGTTACGCCTCTTGAAAAATAACCTAAGTTGACAACTATTTGTTACATTCTGAATGTTTGCATCCCCTCAAAATTCATATATGTTGATATCCTAACCCCCTAAAGTGATGACATTAGGAGGCGGGGGCCTCTGGGAGGTGATTAGGTTGTAAGTGTGGAGCCCTCGTGATTAAGATCAGTGTTCTGGGAGAGAGTCCCCAGAGCGCTCCCTCACCCCTTCCAGCATGTAAGGTAACAGTAAGAACCCGGCCCTCAAGGAGGAGCAAGCCCTCGCTGGACATGCACCGTGATCTTGGACCTCCTGCCTTCAGAGCTGCAAGACACAAATGTTTGTTGTTTACACACCGCCCCCTCGCCCCCGCCCCAGTTTACGGTATTTTGTTATAACAGCCTGATCAGACTAAGACACTATCTTTTCCAAATTCCTTAATACAAAAAGGAGACTTTGGTGTCAAGTCGGGTACAATTCCCTTCCAAACTAGCTAAGACTTTCTCATTTTCTTCCCCCTCCTTTTTTTATTTTTTTAGTGAGACTGGAATTCGTCTTCCTATATGTTTCCTGATACTTGCACTACAGATACAAAATTTTAATGCACCAATAAATCCAAGTCCCATGAGGCAGAGACGGGGCTTAGTCCCCCACTGATGCTCCAGCCTTGATCAGTCAGGAAATACCAGTTGCTGAAACCTGAGTGCACGTCCGCACCAAGATCTCCGGGGTCACTGAAGTGAGATGCTCTCCGAGCCCAGCGGACCACGTCTTCCACCAGGGGGAGCAGGGATGCCACCACAGAGCCCGGGACACTTGGTGCAAAGCCATGGGAGGTGCCTGAAGAGGAAACTCAGAAAGTCCCCAGGCACAGCAAGGAAGAATTTAAACCAAAGCACAAGTGAAGAAGAACACATCTTGAGGTCCATGTACATAAATGCAATGACTAGACAAAGCCAAAATAGACCTTCTTTTTCCTGCTACTTTCATGTCGGGGGCATGTTACCTAGAGGGGTCTCCTCTGCTCCCCCCCAGCTACATCTCGCACGGGTGCCCGTCTCCAGGTTACTAACGTGGAGTTGGCCTGGCCACAATGCACCTCATCTTAGAAGCAGAAGGGCGAACGAGCCCAGCCAAACCCCTCTGCAATCCACCGCGGCAACGCTCTGAAACACGTCTATTTGCGCCTCTAACTCCAGGGAAAGGATCAGGGATGTGGGTTGTTTTGGATCTGGCACAAGTGCCACGATGACTTCACTCCAAAGTCTGGGCTGTGAGTCCACCTAAGAATGAAATAATTCTTCACAAACCACCATCAAATCACATAAATGGCAACAGAAGTGGAATATTCAAGGTCTCCACTTACTTCTCCAGACCAACTTGAACCTAAAAAGGGCAACAGTTTGAAACACTGGGCATCAAAACACACAGCTGATTTAAATGCAGACATTTGGCCCTTTCTGAGGCTCTCTGCGTGGACGAGAAGGCTGTGAGGTGGGGCAGCGGTGTGCAGGGGGATTCAAAAGGGCAGACGTGGACGACCAGTTTATCTCCATAGATCACGGAGATCACAGGGGCGATTTCAAAGCCCACTATCATCCAAAAGGAAAGATAATTCAAGAGGAGATCCAAGCCGCACAAGATTAAAAAAAAAAAAAAAACAAAAACACTCCCACATCAAACTAAAGCAGCCAGCCTTGAGTTGATTGAGCGAATGAAGCTTTGGAGAATAAATTATTCTTCCAGGGCTGCTGAAACAAGCACCAAGAAAAGACACTATTTCCTAGGTGGTTCCACCCTATCAAACTCCGGGCGCAACCTGCCAGTGTGTGCACGTCCGATTTAGGCGGTTCCTGGGAGCCTGCTGTTGGGCTAGGACTCCTGAGCAATCGCAACACGGAGATCCCCGAGAAGTGAACATGGCCCTGTTTTAGGTTTGCTCTACAGTGATCATCAGAGCAAATGGAAAGTTACATATAATTCGAGGGAGAAACAAAAGCGACAGATTTAAAGGCACAATGACAAGCTTCTACAAGGCAAGATGCTGATACATTTCCTTACCCGGCCCCGTGCACCCCCACCCCAGTCTACAGCGAAGGGTCAACAAGGATTCACCGAGCATCTAATTAAAAGAAAATCTATGGGTTTATCTAAAAAGAAACCAGACCCTTTCTACAAAGCTACCACTAGATCAGGAGATAGCAGTTTTAGATACAGAAAGATAAAAACCACAGTCGCTAACTAAGCAAACCCACTGAGTCTAAAATGCTTTCCGAAAGCTGGAGAATCCTGCGTATGAAGAAGGCGGGTGGCTCCATGCCCTAATCCTACTCTTCTAGGCAGAAAAGCTTTCAAGAAACTAACAAGTACTTTTTAAAAATTCCTCGACAGAGAGGCGAAGAGCATGTTAACTTTTGGGAGGAACAGAGATGGCTGGCCGCACTCAGCAAGACCCACGAGGAAGCTCTCATCATGTCTGTGGAGAGAGATCTTTCTCTCCATAATGGTAAACAATGAGCCTTGTCAGATTTTTCTTATTTTTCATTATGGAAACTGTTAAGTGCCACAGTACTTCAAGCACGCCGTGTGAATGGAAAACAAGATGGCACTCTGACTTCACGACAATGGTGAATCAAGTGTTCTGTCTGGCAGGAGAAATGTCATTAGCTCGCGAAGTGATCTAGCTGGTGTCATTTTTGAAACAGAGGTAATATGTCTATTTGAACTTACGAGAAAAACAATTGACTTTCTTTTCCGCCATCTACTTTCCGAGGTCAGAAGGAAAATATTTATGGTACCTTTTAAAAGCAATAACTTTCATACTCTGCCGCCACCCCCCTCAAGTAAACGTCACACAGAGTAAATCTTCCCACTGGCCAAACATGGAAAAAAGAAGTTCTTTCTTAAAAAGTCAGGGTAGGTAGGACTAACACCAGCCCCACACACAAATGGACCGTTAAGATAAAAATAGTTTATCGTTTCATTTACTCTCACAGGTTGGTCCTGCTTCAGCTGTGCCTCCAATTCAAGGTCATGGAAAATGTCCTGAAAGTAGAGTCTTCAGCTACCTAACAACAGACAGAATGTCCCCCAAGAGGTTATCTAGGCAATTTGCCAGTTTTGTGATTTTTTTCAGTCAAAGCCACTGTGTTGAGAGAGAAAGATTTTGTGTGTGTGTGTGCAGTACACACGAACTGTAGAGCTTAAAAACAAGATCTGCTATGAGAAAATTCAGACAAAAGCTAACTGAAATAGTAAGTGTATTCAAATCATCCTGCTCACTGTTCATGACGGAGATGAACTGTTTTTGATTATAAAGGATGCTTTTGAAATACTTTAGAGTGAAGAAATAGGTTGCAAGACATATAGAGTATTAGCTATTTTTAAAACTGTGTTTTTGAAATGAGTATGCACAGGAAAATGTGTGGAAGGGTAGACAGCATGGTTTCAATATTGGCTTCTATTTTCAGTCATATTTCCTGAAGAATAATTTATGTACAGTAAAATTCACTATTTTTCTATACAGCCCTATGGATTTTGACAAATGCATACAGTCATATGGCCACCCCACCCCCCCCAATCAAGATGTAGAGCACTTCCATCACTCCAGAAAGTTCCTTTGTGTCCGTCTGTGGTCCACCCCTCCCCCTCCCCCAGCCCCTGGCCATCCATGGTCGCTTTTCCTTCCTTTATCATTATTGCTCTATATCATTGCTTTATTCCCGAGCATCACACAAATGGAATCATACAGTAAGCTGTCTTTTGATTAACATTGGCTTTTCCTTCCTGGAATCTGGGATCACAGGTGATGATTTATTGATTCTTGTTACCTTCCTTTCCTATATTTCTAATTTCTCATTGCAACTACTTTCACCATTTAGAAAAGACACAGTAAAAACTAATTAATTGTGACAGGCCTGTGGTTAAACACACAAAGCCATAGACCACATGTGAGAACAAATGGCGTATAAGATATTAAGACTGGAATTAACTTCACCAGTGTTAACTTCGAGAGGCAATAGAGAATCAGCCAGGGCTTGGCAAAAATCCTAGCTGTGCAACGTACCAGTGGTGTGGCTTTGGGCAGATTATTTAGCATATTTCAGCTCTGATGTCCTCATATTTAAAAGAGGGACTCAAACAATGTCTCATGAAGTTACTGTAAGGATTAGATGAGACTATGATGTAGGCCACTGGCACTTGGTAAACTTTAGCACTAAAATTATGTTTATTATTTATATGGCTGTTCTTATCAGTATTAATATCATTAAGTAGACTGTGGGAGGTTTTGGTGTACAAAAGAGCATTCTAGGCCCAGGAGAAGAGCCACAAGGAGAGAGGAGGGCAAGTAGGGGCAGAAGGAAGGGGCTGGGTCACAGATTCATGCTTTGAGTCTCAAAACTAAACTGTAGACGTTTTGGTACAGAAAATGTAAAGCTTCTGGCTCTTCTAAACTAAGTTCCCATCTTTTTGTGATGATTTCTCAGTGAATTCAAACACCTGTGGTTTTATACTCTTGGAATTTTAAAAGTGACAGTTCATTATTCAAGGCTCCTTGGAAAACAGAATGTTAATAGTAAAGACCAGCCACCCTTACAATGTCAATCCATATTTTCTTAACTATTTAGAACCCAGAAATCCTTCAGTGAAAATATACATTTGAATTTATCTGATTCTCTCCCCATCACCCGCCATGAACTGCCCACTATGTGACGTGAATTAAGGGGGTTGAGGGTAGCCGATTACACAGGCAGCAGTGTAAACAAGAACATGACACTTAAGATCCAGGCACAACAAGACCGAGAAATCACAGGTGTTCATCCCTGCAAGGTTTTTGGTTGTCGGAGGCTCTTCGGGCAAGAACCAGCTCATAAAAAGCAAATAGGATCCACCTTTCTCCTCCCAAGACTGTGATACATGCCAGGAAGTGAGTAAGTCTGTCTCTCTTGGGACGTTCCCAAATGTTTTGATTGAAATAGAACATCTCATTTAATTTTCATCCTCAGGATGGATTCATAATTCATGAACCAGGCTTTTCATAATAAATGGCAACTGAATTAAAAACACATCTGCTGTCTTGGGCCAAATATATACATATATTAAAAGCAGGGCTACTGGCTTCATGCATTTTGGCCAAAAAAATCATTACAGCCACAGCTAGTTCATATCCATACATTCATATGTGTACATCTCTCTGTGTATGCATGTGCGTGTGTAAATGTTCACGCAGCATACGTTACTGAGAAATCTCACAGGCCAAGGAATGATCTCCCAAGCTTCAGGCCTCTCTCTCAGATGCTTGCTCAACTACAGGAGATGGTTGCTTTGACTGGAAAGATCTTAGCATCTCCACATCCTACCTGTCATTCAAGATTCAGCTCACGTGCCACTTCTCCATCAAGCCCCCAGCAATTTCCTTGCACTGGAAATGACCTTCTCCTTTCTACCTGGGATTCATTATTTATATACCTGTCTTCTCCCCATGATGGAACAAAAGGTTCCCTGAGAGCAGAGCCCGTGGAAAGCTATCATTTGTATCTCTCTCCCCACTCCAGTGCCTAGCACAGTACTTGGTACCAATGAGGGGCTCAATATAAATTTTCAGGATGAAATGAATAAATGATACTTTATTCCATCTCAATCATCAATTTTTGTTCTCATAAGATAGCAATGGCTGAACAATCCAGAAAATGGGACTGGAAAATACAACTTCGGTAACATTCTAATTTCCAGTTCCTGGCTCCTCCTGAAATCTTGTTAATTTTTCAACATTCACATCAAATAGTCCATGGATCTCCAGGCCCAACTCCAGTAAAACAAAAAGAATCTGAGCGTTGAGGGTTTAAAAAGAAACTTGTTTTGGATAGTACAGAGTGCTTGGATTGAGATTTATGAGAGTGTTAAGAAATGATTTGTCTTCCATATGATTTCAGGTTAACAAAGAACTTTCTGTCCAGATGTGAATTTACTAATCACAAGGAGCTTCTGCTTTTTAAGGCATTTCCACACTGTTTTCCATGATGCCTGCACCAAACTGCATTCCCACCAGCAGTGGAGGAGGGCTCCCTTTTCTCCACAGCCTCTCCAGCATTTGCCATGTGTGGACTTTTGAATGATGGCCATTCTGACTGGGGTGAGGTGATACCTCATTGTAGTTTTGATTTGCATTTCTCTGATAATGAGAGCTATCAAGCATTTTTTCATGTGTCTCTTGGCTATCTGTATGTCTTCATTAAAGAATTGTTTATTTAAGTCTTTTGACCATTTTTTGACAAGGTTATTTGTTTGTTTGTTATTTGAGTTGTATAAGGTGTTTGTTTATTCTGGAAATTAAGCCTCTGTCAGTCACATTGTTTGCAAATACTTTTTTTTCAGTTCCGTAGGTTGTCTTTTCATTTTGTTTATAGTTTCCTTTGCTGTGCAAAAGCTTCTAAGTTTAATTAGGTCCCATTTGTTTATTTTTGCTTTTATTTCTATAGCCTGGGTAGACTGCCCTAGGAGAACATGGCTGAGATTTATGTCAGAAAATGTTTTGCCTATGTTGTCTTCTAGGAGGTTTATAGTATCTTGTCTTATGTTTAAGTCTTTAAGCCGTTTTGAGTTTATTTTTGTGTATGGTGTGAGGGAGGGTCCTAACTTCACTGATTTACATGTCGCTCTCCAACCTCCCCAACAGCATTTGCTGAACAGGCTGCCTTTTTTCCATCGTATATTCTTGCATCCTTTGTCGAAGATTAATTGACCAAAGCATGTTGAGTTTATTTTTGGGCTCTCTATTGATCCATATGTCTGCTTTTGCACCAACACTACACTGTTTTGATTACTGCAGCTCTGTAGTATTGTCTGAAGTCTGGGAGGGTTATTCCTCCAGCGCCATTCTTTTTCTTCAGTTTTGCTTTGGCAGTTCTGGGTCCTTTGTGATTCCATATAAATTTTAGGATTATTTGTTCTAGTTCTGTGAAAAAATGTCCTGCCTGGGTAATTTGATGGGGATTTCATTAAATCTGTAAATTGCTTTGGGTAGTATGGCCATTTTAACAAAATTAATTCTTCCAGTCCGAGAGCATGTGATATCTTTCCATTTCTTTAAATCATTTTTCATTTCCTTAACCAATGCTTTTTAGTTCTCTGCATAAAAGTCTTTCACCAACTTGGTCAGGTTTATTCCTAAGTATTTTTTTTGGATGTAATTTTAAAAGGGATTTTTTTTTAACTTTCCTTTTCTGGTATTTCATTGTTAGTGTAAAAAAATGCAACAGGTTTCTGTATGTTAATCTCGTATCCTGCTACCTTGCTGAATTTGTTCATCAGTTCTAGTAGCTTTTGTGTGGAGCCTTTAGGGTTTCCTATATGTAGCATCATGCCATCTGCATATAGTGACAATTTTGGGAGTCTGGGATTTGTAGACACTAACTACTATATATAAAACAAATAAACAGCAAGGTCCTAGTGTACAGCATAGGGAACTATATTCAATATCTTGTAATAACCTATAATGAAAAAGAATATAAAAAAGAATATATACATGTGTGTATGTATAACTGGACCACTATGCTGCACACCAGAAATTAAGAACATTGTAAGCCTACTATATGCAATTAAAAAAGTAGCAGCTTCTGAGTTATAATCAATTAAATGACCTGCATGAGAGATGAGCCAAGAAAGAGAATACATGTCTCTTCCCTTTTCCCAAACTAAGTACTATGTGGGAGGATAACTTCCTCCCAACTTCTGATAAAGCAATTACCCAGAAAGACAGAGAGTGCTGAACAATACTTATCCCAATTTGGCATTTCTCTTCTTTCTTGAAGCGTCGAACACTTAAAAGTTAGGGAAACAAACGTGGCATCCTTCAGTGCTCTACTCCAAGACAACTAGCATTCAGTGACTACACGATGTGTGGCTTTGCCTGCCTTTGCTCAACCAGTCCTCATAACAAGGTGGATTCCCACTTAACCCATTTTACAGATGATAATACTGAGGCTTACATTATTCAAAATTATGCATACACTACAGTCCACAAAGCAGAAAACATTCCTTAAGTCAGAGCTTACTTCCTACAAGTTAATATTTAAAATACAATATTAAAGTTTGGGGACAATATTGACATCACGGACAATGTTGGTCAATTCATTTTCAGTGGACTCAAATGAAGGCAACCTATCTTCTAACTGCTAAAGAGTTTGGGGGAATTTATCTTCAAATGATCATAGAAGTTACAGAACATTCTGAATTTCACCCAGGAGTTAATCATCTCTGAGAAAAGGGTAACGCAAGTTTAATAACACGAAAGTCACAGCTGACTTGGGGACTTCTACTGAATTCTCTTCCTAGGATTGCTCCGGAGGACTCTAGCACCTGAGTTTACACCATCTGGTCAACCTAGAACATCTCCAGTTGTTGTCTTTTCTTTCTTAAAACTAAACCTCAGAGGCATTTACTGAGCGCTTACTCAAAAAGTGTGGAGCATTGCACGTATTATTCTACTGTATTCTCACCATTTGATCAAATTAGTATCTTAAACCTCTTGAGGGCCCTCGATGTCCATCCAGAGAGATTAACCTTCTTGGCTTTGAACCACACAGCTAGTAAGTAAGAAGTGGAAAGGCAATAAGAACCCAGGGGTTCCTAACTTTAAAACTGAGGCTTTTTCAACTACACCCATCTTCCCAAGTATTTTTGCCTTCTAGACATCCAAGCGCAAAAGGTCAAGTCCATCTAGTTTCTTTTCAGGATACAACTGTTATCTTAATGTTCATCTTCATCATTAATTCACCAAACTGAACTGAATGCTGCAAATATCTTTTTTTTACCTAAGAAATCATGGTGTCAAACAAACGGATGGAGTTCTGATTCCAATGCCATTACTCCGAGAATGAGGAGGAGAAACCACAAGCAACTGTTGATCGCGTATCTCAGTCCACACCACACAACTGCCGCTTCGCTGCCTGCCGTTTTTACATTCTCTTTGGACTTTTTTAGAAACAGATGGGCTAGTGACTGGTCTATTACCAGTTCCAACGTGTGCAGCTGGAGTGTCCCACAATTGCAGACACAGCCATCTTCTGAATAATTTCTCCTGCCACAAACTGCTGCTTCTGCTGTAATAATCCCCTTAGTGGACCTAGAGAGCATTCTTTCCATTCCAAGAGCCATGGGTCTGTTTATTTTAAGCCACAATGTCCTTTTGTATTTCAGCTAAAAAAGTACTTCAGACATGCGGACCACCTGATCTTTGTTTTGTCTCTCCCAAGGCAGATATACCAGATGATAATATTTGGGTTAAAGGACATTTTATCTTCAGCTGTCATGAAAAAAAGAAAACCAGGATAGGAGACATCTGAACTTTTTTTTTTCCCACTTATTAAGTCTGGGAGCCTTCATGGGTAGGGTATCCCACTGAGCTGCCCATTTTATTATATCAACTTTTAGACTCCCCAGAGGCCAAATTTGTACCAACCACCAACTTTGACCAACCACATTTTGACCATGAAGCCATGCATGCAGAAGTTTTCAGAGTTAAGATGTTTGTTGTTATGGGGGAAAAAATCTAGATCTCTGTCCAAATACTTTTTTTTTTTGTTTGAGTGCTTTACAACCATAAAGTCCTCATCTGATAAAATGGTACCTGTGAATATTTAGAAATAACTGAAATCACAATATACAGAAGAAAAAACTCAATTTGTCATCGATGGGAGGGGATTTAGTTTTTTTTCAGATAATCTTTTTCTCTCTGTGGGAAAGACTGCACCAATCAGCCAAATAAGTAAATAAATACCTTACAACCTATTAAAATTATTAGATTTTTATTATAGTTATGCAAGCTGTGTAACTCTGAAGAAACTAGGTAGTTTTCAGGGATGACGAAGTTATGTTAACACATACTTTTCTTATTTTTCAAATGCATCATTATTATAACAGCTTTACTGAGTTATAATTCAGATACCAAATAATTCAGCCTTCTAAAGTTCAGTGGTTTTTAGTATATTCATAGAGGAATTGTGCAACCATTACCACTGTCTAATTTTAGAACATTTTTATCATCCCTAAAATGTACCCAGTGGCTGTCACTCCCTCTTCTGTCTCCCTAGACCCTAACAACCGCTAATCAATTTTCTACCTGTATCGATTTGCCTATTATGGACATTTCATACCAATGAAATCGATAATATGCAGTCTTTGTAACTGGCTTCTTTCACTTAGCATAATGTTTTCAAGGGTCATCTGTGAGGCAGCAGTACATCAGTACTTTGTTTCTTTTTATGGACAAATAATCTTCCACTGTATGAATGTTCACCTTTGTATTAGTTGATGGAAGGTACACCTTTTTATTTATACATTCATCAGTTGGAAGTTTGGTTCATTTCCACCTTTTGACTATCGTGAGTTATGCGGCTATGGACATTGTGCACAAGTTTGTGCACGGTTACACGTCAAGCATCTCGTTTTTAATGAAAATCACAATCTTTGGGGAAGGAAGAAATGTCACAGTGTGACTGAGATCACATGTCCTGCAAGCTCATGGCACATCCCAAGTGTGAGCAAAATGTGCCCACTGGACCCACAGTCCTCAAACCTCATCATTTCCTGCATTGTGAAGTGGAGAGATGTTTGAGCCAGACCCTAATGACCTTCTTTTACAGAAAATGCTGTTGGGGATGAAAATGACCTCCAACTGTAATTCTCACTAATGACCGAATCCGGTCAATATGCAAATCAGATTTTTATGAACGGTTTCCTCCCACTGTGACACGTCATCTCATCCAAATGGAAAGAACTCATTCAAGTAAACACATAAGTTAATAAAACTGTAACTCAATCTATTTTACTAAAATAGTCCTAGGAAAGAACCTACACAGTTAAAGTGCACTTGATTTCTATGTCGATTAAATATCAAAGGCAGGTTTTCCCAGTGTCTGAAGGGCCAGTCAGAGATTAGACATTAACTTCTTCACCCTCAAGTAAAATAATATTAGAGAATTCAAGTGCGTGAGACTCAATTTAGTCCAAAACTGGAGGTTCAAAAGATCAGTAATTATGAGGCTACAGAGGACAAAGGAATGTTTGCATCCTCCGAATTAGCAGAGGTGGTTTGCTAACTAGCGCCTGCAGACAATGAGCAATTACCCCCGTCCAGCTTTGTTCTCATTCGAAAGGGACTTCGACCAAGCTGAAAGGCGGCCAGGAGCCAAGAATCCTGCAGCCAACCCCTGTTGTCATTTCTACAACTGGATCTGCATTTTTCCTAAAGGAATTCAAAAGTCACAAATCGAAGATGCTGTTCCACACGTGTGTCATCGTGGTTGTTTCCATTAGTGAAATCAGAGCATCTGAATTTCTTGTAATTAAAAAAAAAAAGGAAACCACAGAAGCAGCATCAGAGTCTGTGTGACTAGACAGGCCTTTTAGTGGCGCAGCATAAATCACTGTTGCTGTTCTCGCTCCTACAAACAAAAGAAGATTGCCCGTCCCTCCTCCCATCCCCACAGGAAACAAAATCAAGTCAAACCAAACCCTGGTTGAGGCCCCCACTGCGGTCTCAGAACCCACCACCAGAAGATACTGGGGACTGTACTGGGTTTGTGTTCAGAGAGCTGAAAAGAAAAGAGATCAGAAGAGGAAACGGCCACACACAGGACAAAAGAAGAGCCTGCCCCAGCGGTAGCCAGATCTGCTAGCTGCCTTTTTTTCTGTAAGGCCCTCGAGCTACCAAAGAAAATTCAATTATTGGAAAAATATATTTGAATGATTAGAAGAGAGTCAAAAGAAGAATATTCTATGACATATGAAACTGACAGGAAAATCCAATTTCAGTGTGGCTATAAATAAAGTTTTATTGAAACACACCCCTGCATTTACGTGTTGTATCAGGTCATCTTCGAGCTACAAAGGCGGGGTTGAGTAGTTGTGGCTGAGACGAGACGTCCTGCAAAGGCAAAATGAATGATTATCATGCCTTTTTTAAAGACAGAGTTTGCAGACCCTTTGTCTAACCCAGCCAAAGAGTACATTTCACTGCAAATCTCTCAAATGGATCTCAAGAAAGAGTAGGTTCTGAACCACCCGTTGTCCCTGGGTGGGTGGGTCGGGAGGGGGTGCATTTGTGGAGGGAGGTAACTTAGATGGGATCCCTGCTCCAAGAAACACAAAGTAAGTCAGATACACCAAGTTTACCGGGTGGAGCATTTCTGCCGACAAAGGACTTGTCTCCTTTTATAAATTTGTTTCAAGCAACACAGCTTATCAGTGAACACAAGAACACATTAGCTGCCCACAAATTAGCATTTAGTACAATTATCTACAAAAGGGACAAGGAATCCATTTACATTTCAAATCTTCTTCACTCCATTTAGCCTGAAACTTTTTCCAAGTAACAAACACATCCAGGAACACTAGATAACTATTTCTTATCAGTTTAGACGCCATTTTAATCCACCCTTTACTAATGTCACCCTTGTGTGAAGGCGGAGGAGGGAAGCAACCAGGGAAACGGAATAACTAATGAATAGAAATTGGAACCTGGCAAGCTCGCTGACAATAGCCCAAAGTGTTATGATGTCAAAGTTCCATTAACTGGATGTGTTAATCAACCACTCCCTGCGTCCTCCGGTTTCCTTAACCCTCTCTTGTGCTGATCAAAGAATGAGATGCACTGGGTCTTTCTGCCTAATTCAAAAATAACATGCAGAAAAATGTCCGTAACCAAATTCCATCATCTAAAAATCACCCAGTTTATTCTGTGTCTAATAATCATGGAGACATATGTCTGTGTTTAAGAAGGAATCAAGAAAATAGCCAAAATACAAGATTATAAATGCTTTCAAATTCTGGAATAGGACTTAAAAGACTTTTAATAGCTGAACTTGTCTTAAAGATTTTGCTCCAGAAAGCTTAGCTGCACTTTTCACCTTCCTCATGAAACTGCTAATATGTGGTTTGCTTTTAGTGGCTTACTTACGTCCAACAAAAGAATGATGGTCTAATTTTTAATCAAAATTTGCTTGTGTTTAAACTCTTCAGTTCTTTTTTTTAAATTTTTTTAATCATTCAAAGTAAATAAGTAAATACCACGTTGCAGAGAGGCACAGATGGCTGGGGAATCTACGGGAAGCCCAGATGGTGTAGCAACATGCCCACAGACCAGTCATCCCATCGGCAGTTTCCAATCTGACTGTGGCTTGGATTAATATAACCTCTAGTCTCCCCACCAGCTGAGGGGCTCACAAGACTAGTATTTGGGCCAGAAATGATGCTGACTGAAGACATCCAGGCCTCATCTCACTGCCTGCAGCAAATTTGATTTCCGGTTTCATATGGACTGAAATGGTCCAACTTCCTTTGGCCCTGTCACAGGTCACCCATGCTTCTAAGAGCACACAGTGTGGTGTGGGAACCCGTGCGCCTAGGTGTGCCCTCATGTGGATTACAATCTCCTATTTTTCTTTAAGACAATCCCTTTACATTTACAATGAATAGTTCATGGGAAAAAAACCTAAAAATTAATACAGAGGGAATAATATTAATAAGGGACTTTTTCACAGGACTAAAAAAAGAAATGCAATTACTATTTCCAACATTATACAAGGGTAGTTTATCTGAACAATGAATTCGAAGAATTAGGAAATAACCACATTTCCTTTCATTTTTTTTATCAGGTCTTAATCTATACTTAGAGGAAAATGAAAGCAAATATACCAGTGTTCTTAATCAATTTGTAGACAAGACTAACAGAACACCATGTGAACAGGCTAATATGGGCAAACAAAGGAGAGATGTCCCGTGTTTGAAAATCAGCTTATTCATGTTATAAAATAATACATACAAATTATTTAAGAAGTATGTCCCAAGAAAACAGCAAATCCAAATTTATTAGGTTACAGAACCCTCTGTGCCTCAGTTTCTCAATGTGGAAAATGATCTCAAAGAGTAGACTGTGGGAAACTAAATGAATTAATACACTAATGGGCTGGCAGGTTATAAGCACCCAAAGGTATTAACTATGATTACTTCATTATTAAATGCGTTCCTAAAGTTTCAATCACATTCTTTTTCCCAAAAGAATTTTACTTTTTCTGATACATAGGAAACAGGAGATGTGTAACGCTAGGATTCATAATTAAGGAGCAATACACAATGCAACCGTAATTTAGAACGGATCATAGGGAAGCGAAATTAAATGTGGAAGGTGGAGTATTAAAGTAACGAAGGAAAATAACAATGCCGTTAAAATCAAGGTCACAACTAACATGAGGATTCAAGCCATTATGAAAGAATCTGCTGGCTGTTTCATAATTCACTTTAAAGCTCTTAATAATTATTCAAATATTCTGTCATTGCTATGAGAGCAGAGACCATAGGAACTCTGGGATGGTCACCGAAGAATACTCTAGAAGTAGGTAAGTCCACCAGGGTGCAATGATGGCACTAGGTACTGAGCAATTTCCAAGTCAAAGGCAAACCTGGTAAGTCTTTCCTTAAATCTCCCAAGAAAGAGCAGGCTCACTCCTCCAGGCACAACCTAAGCTGGATCTTACTAATTTGAATACAATCAGATTTACTTCTTAGGACACAAGAGACAGAAAAGGAGGAAGTGATCTCTTTTAACACATCCCTTTTAACACCTGGAAGCAGTGTAAAGGACCAGAAGGCATAGGGAAGCCATGTTAGAGTTGCCATGGCAACACCCCAGGATGCGCTTAGAGACTGAAATGACAGAAAAGGGCACGGCTGGGTGATGGCTTCTACCAGGCACCAGAGGCATATTGAGGTGGGGATGGTGTTCTGGTTGATGAGTCGGTGGGATTTCTGCATGGACAGGACTTCAGATGACCCCTCTGTTCTCTAAAAATAAAAATCACCTGAAGCAATTGTCCTGTAAGCAGCCAGGGAGCCTAGTCCTTTCACTCTGTTGATCTGGGTTTGGGTGGCCATTTGCTTCTTCTGCAGCTCATCTTTTTCAATTCCTTTCTGCTTTTCTGGTTTGTTTATTTGTTTGTTCATTCACACTCTCTGTTAATCAGCTGAAGAGGTTATTATAAACAGAATTAATTTATTCTAGCTACTGGTCCAGGAAAGCATATGGTGAATGTGACAGAACAATAGTTATCTGCAACCACACAGTAATAAACTCAAGAGAAACAAATCAAACGGGGGCGCCCCACCCACTTCACAGCAGACAATGAATTTATTGCTTAACACCCTTCCAAGTCTCATTATGCTTTCTAATACTCTCTTCCACATTTCCCCAAGGTCTTATTTATCCTCTCTTGATGGACAGTCCATGAGGCAGCATAATATAGTAGTTAAAATCATGGATTCCACAACCAAGCTACTTAGGTTTGCTTCTGAGTGCCACTAAATAAATTTATTTTGGGAAAATTCATGTCAACCTATCACAATATTCTTTCTTCTTTTTTTAAATTGAGGTATAATTGACACATAACATTTTATCAGTTTCAAGTGTACAATGTAACGATCTGATATCTGTATACACTATGAAATGATCACCACAGTAAGTCTAGTCACCCACCACCCATCACCATATGAAATTAGAAAATTTTTTTTCCTTATGATGAGAACTTTTAAGATGTACTCTCTTGGCAACTTTCAAATATGCACTGCGACAGTATTGACAGTAGTCACCATGCTGTACATCACATCTCTGTGACTTATTTATTTTATAACTGGAACTTGGTACCTCTTGACCCACTTCATCCATCTCTCCCACCCCCAACCACCCTCCCCCCTTGGCAACCACCATTCTGTTCTCTGTATTTATGAGTTTTGTCTTGTTTATTCTTTTGCTTTGTTTTTTAGATTCCACATGTAAGTAAGATCATACGGTGTTTGTCTTTCTCTGTCTGACTTATTCCACTTGGCATAATACCCTCAAGGTCTACCCATGTTGTTGGAAATGGCAACATTTCATTCTTTTTATGGCTGAGGGTATTGCATTGTATATTATATACACCACATCTTCTTTATCCATTCATCCATCGATGGACACGTAAGTTGCTTCTACATCTTAGTGATTAGAAACAATACAGCAATGAACATAGGGGTGAATATATCTTTTCAAAGCAGTGTTTTCATTTTCTTCAGATAAATACCCAGGAGTGGAACTGCTGGATCAAACGGTGGCTCTATTTTTTAATTTTCTGAGGAATCTCCATACTGTTTTTCATAGTGGCTGCACCAATTTACACGCCCCCAACAGTTCCCTTTTCTTCACATCCTCACTAACACTTGTTATTTGTCTTTTTGATAAGCTGTTCTGACAGATGTGATGTGATAGCTCACTGTGGTTTTGACTTGCATTTCCCTGTTTAGTGATATTGAGCATCTTCTTATGTGCCTGTCGGCCATCTGTATGTCTTCTTTGGAAAAAAGATCTATTCAGATCTTCTGCCCTTTCTAAAATTGGGTTGTTCGTTTTTCTGTTGTTAAGTTGTATGAATTATTTATATATTTTGGATATTAACCCCTTATTAGATATATAACCTGCAAGCATTGTCTCCCATTCAGGAGGTTGCTCTTTCATTTTGCTGATGGTCTCCTTTGTTGGGCAGAAGGTTTTTACTCTGAGGTAGCCCCACTTGTTTATTTTTCCTTTTGGAGTCAGATCCAAAAATCTGTGCCAAGACCAATGCCAAGAAGCTTACTCCCTATGTTTTCTTCTGGAAGTTTTATGGTTTCAGGTCTTACATTCAAGTCTCTAATCTATTTTGAATTAATTTTTTGTGTATGGAGTAAGATAGTAATCTAGTTTCATTCTTTTGCATGTAGCTGTCCAGTTTTACCAACACACCATTTATTAAAGAAACTTCCTTTCCCCATCGTATATGTTTGCCTCCCTTGTTGAAGATTAGTTGACTGTAAAATTGGGTTTATTTCTCCATTCTGTTTCACTGATCTATGTGTTTTTATGCCAATACCATGTTGTTTCAATTACTATAGTTTTGTAATATAGTTTGAAATCAGGAACAGTGATGCCACCAGCTTTGTTATTTTTTCTCAAAATTGCTTTGGCTGTTCAGGGTCTTTTGATAGGGAGTGCACTGAATCCGTAGATTGCTTTGGGTAATATGGACATTTAAAAAATATTAGTTCTTCCAATCTATGAGCACAGGATATTTTTCCATTTATTCCTGTCTTCTTCAATTTCTTTCATCAATGTCTTATAGTCTTCAGTGCACAGTTCTTTTACCTCTGGTTAAATTTTATTCTTTTGATTCAACTGTAAATGGAATTGTTTTCTTAATTTCTCTTTCTGAAAGTTCATTATTAGTGTTTAGAAACACAACTGATTTTTGTATGTTGACTTTGTGCCCTGCAACCTTACTGAATTCATTTATTAGTTTTAACTTTTTTGGAGTCTTTAGGGTTTTCTACATATAAAATCATGTCATCCACAAATAGAGACAGGTTTACTTCTTCCTTTCCAGTTTGAATGCCTTTTCTTTCTTTTCCTTGCCTAAGTGCTTTGGCTAGGACTCCCAATACTATGCTGAATAAAACTGGGCATCCTTGCCTTGTTCTTGACCTTAGAGGAAAACCTTCTGTTTTTCACCACCGAGTACGATGTTGGCGGTGGGCTTGTCATATATGGCCTTTATGATGTTGAGGTATGTTCCCTCTTTGCTCACTTTGTTGAGAGTTTTTTTTTTAATCATAAATGGATGTTGAATTTTGTAAAATGCTTTTTCTGCATCTATTGAGATAATCAAGATTTTTGTCCTTCATTTTGTTAATGTGTTGCATAACACTGATTGATCTGAAGATGTCGAATGATCCTTGCATTCTGGAGTAAATTCCACCTGATCATTGTGTATAATCCTTTTAATGTGTTATTGAATTCAGTTTAAAGTTTTCTGTTCAGGATTTTTGCATCTATGTTTATCAGGACTTTGGGCCTATAATTTTCTTTGCTTGTAGTGTCCCTGTCTGGTTTTGGTATCAGGATATTGCCGGCCTCATAAAATGAGTTTGGAATCATTCTCTCCTCTTCAATTTTTGGGAAAAGTCTGAGAAGTCAAATCTTCTTTAAATGCTTAGTAGAATCTGGTCTTGGATCTTCGTTTTCTGAGAAGTTTTTGATGAATGATTTCATCTCCTTGCTAGTAATCTGTCTATTCAGATCTACTAATTCTTCAAGAGTCTATCGTGAAAGATTGTATGTTTCTACAAATTTATCCATTCCTTCAGGGTTGTCCAATCTGTTGGTGCATAACTGCTCCTAGTGGTCTCACGGTCCTTTGAGTTTCCATGGTAACGCTGTAATTTCTCTTCCAGTTCTGGTTTTATTTATTTGCGCACTCTCTCCTTTTACCTGGTGAGCTAAAAGTCTGTCAAATCACCAGTTTAGGTTCACTGGTCTTTTCTATTGTCTTTTTAGTCTCCACTTATTTCTACTCTGATCTTTGTTATTTCTTTCCTTCCGCTAATTTTGTGTTTCATCAGCTCTTCTTTTTAGGTGTAAGATTACTATGTTTATTTGAGATTCTTCTTGTTTTCTGAGGTATGCTTGTATCACTATAAACTTCTCTCTAGAATTGCTTTTGCTGCATCTCATAGATTTTGTTAGGTTGTAGTTTCATTTTCAACATATTTTTTGACTTCTTCCTTGACTTAAACATCGACTCATTTCTTGGTCAGTTTTAATTTGCACATATTTGTGATTTGTCCAGTTTTCTTCTTTTAACTGATTTCTAGTGTTATATCATGTGGTCGAAAAGGATGCTTGATAAGATTTCAGTCTTCTTAAATTACGGAGTTTTGTGGCCTGACATATGATCTTCTATGGAGAATGTTCCAACTGTACTTGAGAAGAATGTGTATTCTGCTGCTTTGGGATAGAAGCAGATACAGATATACATGTTTGGATATATATGTGTGTGTGTATGTACGTATAAGGTCTGTTTGGTCTAATGTGTCTTTCAAGGCTGATGTTTCCTTATTGATTTTCTGTCTAAATGATCTATTCATTGATGTAAGTGGGCTCATAAATTCCCCTACTATTATTGTATTATTGTCAATTTCTCCCTTTCTGTCTTCAAATATTTGTTTTATACTCTTTAGGTGCTCAGTTTTCTCATCGCAAAATGGGAGGAAGATAATAGCGCCTACCTTCTCGTGTTGTTTTGAGGATTACATGAGTTCATATCTGTAATGGGCACAGAAACATGCCCTGTAGGCATTTATCACTGTCACAGGGCATGTTTTCCACAATGGTTCTTCTAAATAATGGTCCTGTTTAATTGCTTTAATTATCTCCAGGGAGCTGATGACTGTCCAGTCCTTATCTCCTTTGTCATCATTTTCCCATGCTCCTGACTTCCATGCCCAACTGCCTGCCGGTGTATATTCTTGAAAGTCCCGTGAGCCTTCCAAACTCAACAAACTCACTCACACTGGACACATTACATCCCCTTTCACCTCAGGCCCTTCTCTCTACTCCAGTTCTTCAAATGACTGTCGTTAGCCTGGTCTCAGATCCAACGTCACCTCCTCAGGGAAGCCCTACCTGACCAGCCTATTCATAGGGGCCTCCCTACCCCTCTCCTCATCCCTGAAGACTGTCCCTATCTTAGCATCCTGTTGTGGTTCCTTCATAGCCCTGATCACTGTATCTGATATAATTTTCCTCATTTATTTGCTTACTTGCTGAATGCATGTCCCGTCCACTAGAACAAAGCTCCATGAGACCAGCACCTTATTTTGTTCACGGCTACATCCTTGGAACCTAGAGCAATATTTGGCACTTAGTACACACCTAGTGTCTACTACATGAATTTGCTGAGTAAATTCCATGGCATAAATTTCGGAAGATTTTGCTCTCGTATATTTGTTTAAGAAATGTTTTCAGGCAGAACATTCTTTGACATAAATTGTAGCAATATTTTTTTTTTTGGATCTGTCTCCTAAAGTAAAGGAAACAAAAGCAAAAATAAACAAATGGCACCTAATTAAATTTAGAAGCTTTCGCAAAGCGAAGGAAACCATCAACAAAAGGAAAAGACAACCTTCTAAATGGGAGAAAATATTTGCAAGTGATAGGACTGATAAGGGGTTAATAACCAATATATATAAACAGCTCATACACTTCAATATCAAAAAAAAATCAGAAACAAACAACCTGATTAAAAAAACACACATTTTCCCAAAGATAAAATGATGCAGATGGCCAATAAGCACATGAAAAGATTCTCAACATCCCTAATCATCAGGAGAATGCAAAGCAAAACCACGATGAGATATCATCTCGCACCTATCAGAGTGGCTGTCATCAAAAAGAACACAAATAACAAATGTTGGCGAGGATATGGAGATAAGGGAACCCTAGTACACTGGTGTGCTGTTGGTGGGAATGTAAACTAGTGCAGCCGCTGGGGAAAACAGTATGGAGGTTCCTCAACAAACTAAAAACAGAACTCCCATATGACCCATCAATTCCACTCCTGGGTATGTATCCAAAAAAACCAAAAGCACTTAATTTGAAAAGATAACATGCACCCCAATGTTCATAGCAGCATTATTTGCAGTAGCCAAGATATGGAAGCCACCTAAGTGTCCATCAACAGAGGACTGGATAAAGAAGTTGTGAGATATGTATATACAATGGAATACTATTCAACCGTAAAAAAGAATGAAATTTTGCCATTTGCAACAGCATGGACGGACTTTGAAGGTATTATGCTGAGTGAAGGAAGTCAGACAGAGCAAGGCAAATACTGTATACCATCACTTCTATGTGGAACCTAAAAAATACAGCAAAGTAATGACTAAAACAAAAACTAAGCAGACTCATACACAGGGCAAACTAGTGGTTACAAGTAGGGAGAGGAAAGAGGGAGGGGTGATACAGAAGATTATGAGGTACAAACTATAATGTATAAAATAAGCTACAAAGATGTATTTACTGTACAAGGGCTATAGCCAACATTTTATAATAACTATAAATAGAGTAGAACCCTTAACATTGTGAATCACTGTATTGTACATCTGTAGCTTATGTAATATTGTAGATGAACTATATTTCAATAAAAAAAGAAATGTTTTCACCAATGATGCTAAAAATAGAAAGGCTTTGGCCCTTGGTACAGTAAGTTTCAGCTATCTGAAATATTCAATATGTGGAAAGTCTCATTGTCCCCGAAACAGGAGCTAAATAAATTCTCTATAGTTTTTTTTTCTTGCCCACGTAACTTTTGTACATTTATTAGAAGTTTAAACAAGTTCAGCTTAAATGCATCTTGATGATGACAGTGATCCCACTGTGATTTTAGGTCTTTATTTCAAAATAAATGTCCATGAATGACAAGTACATTTATTTTGACATACGTGCCTCCTGTCCTTTAAAGAACCACTTGACTGTTTTCACTAACAACTATCTAAAATGTATTCTTGAAAATACAGCTACTAGACTTAGGGACAAAGAGTGAAATCAAGTCCAGTGCATTCCTTAGTCAGTTTCAACAAAGGACAAGTAGAGATTCTAACAGCTCCCAGGGAGACTGGCAGTCGTGGGACCTGGAACCAGATAATTCCGCTAACGGGAGGATATGTTTGTTGATCCTAATTTGATGATCGCTTTTTATACTAGCTAGGTCAGCTGAACTCAACATTTACTGAATTTACACTTTGGGCTCCATCTCTCAATTAAGTTCTGGACAGAATACAGTAAGTAAGACACAGAACCCATCCTCAGATGAGTTAGTACCTGTGCACCTGCCTGGCACACAGCAGATACTCAATAAAAGTACGCCGACTCCACTAAAGCAGAAAACAACATTAGATGAGAGCATTAGAAAGATTTACAACATGCCCTGGGGCTTGCAGCTTGGACGGGCAGAAAGAAGCTGGGATTTGGACATGTGTACCATGCTGAAATCCCAGCTCTGAGGCTTCCTGGCTGTGGGATCCTCAGCAAACTTCTTAACCTTGGCAGACTCAATTTGATCCCTTGTAAACGGGGATAAGAAGTCCTACACCTTGTGGGACTTGCCACTGGAGCATTAGATACGATATTTGTAAAGCGCTGGGGTTGGCACAGGGCAGGGGCTCAACACCTGGCAAGCAAGATGCGGCATGGAAGGGAGATTGCCAAAAGCAGGGCATGCTTTGAAACGAACTTGTGATAGGAAAGCCAGATGAAGGTGTTCCAGGCAGAGGGAGTGCTGTGAGCAGAGCCGGGAGGAGAACTGCGCAGGCTGCGTGCATCCCTCTGGGGGACAGGGCATCATTCTGGCGGCCGGGTTAGAATGGCCGAAGACACGAAGCAGCGGAACGGTAAATCACATGTCGGCTGAGGGCTTTGAATCCCAGACCCAGGAGTTCCTAATCTGTGAGGTCAGTTAAACAGGGATCTACTGAGAGTCTGGGGCAGGGAGGAACAGGTAGAAAATCAAACAAAATATTTAGAAATTCAGAAATAGCATCGAGCTGGAAGGGACGTGGGAATTGATCTAATCCAATGGACACATTTTCACAGATAAGGAAACTTGAGAGTCAAAGTGCATAAGAAACATGCTCAGAGTCCCAGGCGAATTGGCACCAATGCAGTGTCCCGACTGGAATCCAAGTCTCCTGACTTAACCAACACTTTTCCCCTAGTGCCTCCAAAATATGGCATATGTACATATATGCATGTATGTACACACACACACACATACATACATACACACATACATTTACACACACACTAAAACACATGATGCTTGAGAAAAAATATCCAGCAGTATATTTTCTGTGGGGACAGAGAATGATTTTCTCTGGGACAGAGAAGTGGAAGGGCATTGATAGCTTTCGCCAGCCATTCCGTCTCTCTCCAGAACAGGCACCATCTCTCCTGCTACCCTGCTTCCTTCCTCAGACTCCAACCTGCTCAACCCTCACCTCCCACTCCCACTTCCCTGCTAATTCTGTATCTTTTCAACATTCGTCAGTGTTAAATAACACTAGAGGGAAGCAAAGCGCCCAATCCAGAAAGTGGGACTTTCCACAGGACAGTTGTAACAAGCTCAACACATCGATGGTTGAGTAAAAACCATCAAAAAGTAAGCAAGGGTCTGCTCTGATGTGGAAGGGCCCTAGGAGACAGAGCCTGAGCTCGTGTTTACATCTGAGCTCCACCTGGATCCTCACTTGGAAAAACAAAAAGCACCCGTGAAAAGACAGTTCTGAGGCAGAGATACAAACGAGGACCAGATATTAGGAGAGACCGTTAATTTTGGACATGACGATGACTCTGCAGCTGACGGGGAAATGTCGGTCTTCACAGCGGTACCTACTAAATTAAAGGATGGGGTGGAACTACGAGATGCTGAGATTCGCTTTAAAGTAATTCAGGCAAATAACAGGGGGCAGATGAAACAAGTGAGTTACATTTTGGAGAGGCAGGTAATTAGGTTTATTTATTTATTTGCTAATGGAGGTGCAGGGGATTGAACCCGGGGCCTGGTGCATGCTGAGCATGCGCTTTACCACTGAGCTACACCCTCCCCCTCCAACAGATTTATTTTCAAACAGATATTATTAGCCATTCTACAGATAAGGAAACTGAGGCAGAGATTACAGTAATTTGCTTAGGGTCACGCAGTCAGTAGATGGCAAGGCACAGATGTGAACCAAGACAGTCTAGTTCTAGAGCGCAGGCACCCGCCCACAAGGCCAACCAAACGGATTCCCCACTTCATGTTAACATCTCTAAGACTCAGTTTCTTTATCTGCCAAATGAGATTAACAAAGCCTGCCTCAAAAGATTGTTGTAAGGATTCAATGAAAAAATAACTCGAAAAACATTTGCTATCGCTAGTAATTGGATCTTTTCCAGACTGTGGGAAGGGATTTTGAGATGCTCAGCTCAGTGTGGTCCCCGCCTCTCCTGCCCCAGGCTCCCGAGTATGTTTCAGGACTCCTGGGAAGGAGCCCACGTCCTTTGACTGAGTTGGCCCGGGAGCGGGAGGCTCCCCGTGTTAATGGCCCCATGTCCAGGCAATCGCTGGACTGTGCAGTTGTTTATCTGCTCAGCACCAACTGAGTGCCCTTCATTGTGCTGGGAACTGGGTGAACTGGATAAGAACCCTGAACTTGGATGCTCTGTCTGTGGGCAAGATAAGCACAGAAACAAAAAATTATATTATAGCAGAGTGAGTGCTATATCAGAGGACGGTACGAAGGGAAAAAGAAATGCTGAGAATATGGTGATTAACTTTCCTGGAAGAGGAGGGGAAATCAATCAATGACACGGCACAAATCTATCGTGAACACTTGACAAATACTAATTTATGAAGGGACAGTTCTGCTGTTCTTGTCCAATCACACTCCTTTTACAAAATTATTGGGTTTGGAGAAGACCCCAGCTGAGTACGAAAGTTTAGTCCCTTTCTGTGCTCAGGGTTGTCAGGAAATCTTACCTGCAAAACTTCAAAGGTCCCATTTACTGTAAGCAACCTAGCAGCTCGAAGACGCGGAGAAATAGAAAATGTATTTTTTTTAATTCTTAGATTTAATCATTCAAAACCAGACACTATTTTCCTTTTATATAAAAGCACTCATACAAAAACACACCTATGGCTTTCTGCATGTGAAACTGAGGTAATGTAATATTAAAGATTTCCCTCCACGTTTCTCTTTATCTAGGAAGCGTGCCAGGGATGTTCTTGTCAACGTGACTTAAAAAAGACTAGGCCAAAGCTGACAGAGCTGTGTGAGAGCTAACAACGAAAAAATTTCCCTGCCCTTCATTCCTGCTCCAATGGCCCAGATCTGCCTGCTACCAGCCTATCGGCCACGGGCGAGGTGGAGTGAGCTGGACAGGGGCCTGTGGGGCCCAGACAGGGGGAGCAAACACGAGTGTGGGCCACCGCAGGCAGCGCCAGGCCCTCAGTGCTTGGGAAGCACAAACCTGTCACCCAAACGTGGGCCTCAAAGAACCTGTCTCCGGAGGAGGGGTGGGATGGGCAGCAGTGGCGGCGAAACGGCACAAAAGCCCTGGTCTCCCGCCTGTGCATTAAGATTCCAAAAGCACCGCGAGTGGAAAAGCTCTCCATTTGATCTACGAGACAGCAAGAGAGACAGAGGGAACGATGCAGATCAAGCTCTGAGGACAAGATGGGCCGGGTGTGGAGGTTTACACAGCACCCAAAAGCTGCAGATACCGACAAAGCAAGCCATCATCTCTGTGACGGTTTCTATCCGTCTGATTTCTCTCTCTGATCACAGTGGTGCCAAATGATAGAGCCTGTCCCCCACGCTAACATCCAAATCCACTTAACCTTTCTCCCCTTGCCGCTGTCCTTGTTCGAGTTCCCTGGTTGGTCCAGGCTGGGCTACAGGCCAGAGTCAACCGCTGTGGGAATGGTCGCGCCCTCAAGCCCCCTCCCCCAGTCATCCTTTGTTTTCCTAGCTGTTGTTTTTAGTGCCTAAGGGAACTCTGTTTTTCCCTGTGTTTTAAAGCAGCATGACAGCACTTATCTATTCTCAATCGCCCCCCCAGAGGCAGTGGCAACTACAGCAGTTTGCAGGTGTTTTGTGCATAGGGTGGCGTGGGGAGGGGCTCCTGCAGAGAAGCACTGCGCTCAGCAGCCTCCCGCTGGGCTGAAAGGCTGCAGAGGGAAGGAGGCCCATGGACGGTGTAATGACTTCACAGCCCATCTGGGCGGGAGGCCATCCCGGGCGTCCCACCGGTCTGCAAAGGACCCTTTACAATTGTCTCTTGGCTCCAATTCATCTGCTTATTTGCTTTTAACTAAAAGGATGTGAAACAATCCCTCCAGTCAGAAACGGAATGACTTCCGTGTACCTGACTGTGTCGGATGGTTACAGAATGCGAGTGCCTCACGTCCATAAAAGTCTGCTCCGAATGCTCCTACCCAGAGGAAAAAGACTGGGTGTCTTTAAACGTTCAAAGAGACGGGGAAGAATAAGGACTCTCCATCCAGCTGTGCCGAGGCAGACCATCCATCTCAGGGGGCAGGACCTTCGGGACGGAGCTGCATCAGGGTTATGGGGCTGGGGGAGGGCGGAGGACCAGCACGGAAACTAAGTTTGAGGATAAACCAAGAGAGATGGTCGGCCCTCTTATCTGCTGCAGTGAAACAGCTAAGATTCTTCGACGCCTGCTTGATGGTTTTTCTGTATTTCTCTGAAACCAGCTTTCCCTAAGGGGGCCTTCTCTGTGCTAAACTCAATGCCAGGGAGAAGCGATGTTGGAGCAGTGGGTGACCTGTTTTCCATCAAATGTCCTGCTCCCTGCTGGTGGCGAGAACTAAGGGGCCTCCATGTGGGAGTCAGGGCGCTCCTTGAAGAACCAACTATTAACGATCTACGTTAGGGCTGCCACAGAAACTGTCTACAGAAAGGTATCTGGGTGGACCAGGTATTCTCTAAGTATTTTGCATCTGCTACCGATTTATTTTGTCATTCAACTAACAAGCTAAAGCCAGCTCCAAAAACTGGGGAAGTATTTATAAAGAGGAAATTTTAATCGAGAAAATGCTCTCCATACAGTCATTTTCTGCAAACTAAGACTGCTGTTACTCTTTCAACGTTGAGTGTTTCAGGACTGAACTTTTCCGTACTTCAGCAGTTAGCAGTTTTGTACTAGGACTTTCCAGGAGCTGGCCATCGTGGGCCGGGGCCAGTTCCCGCCGAGAAACAAAGAGGGGATTCTTTACTGACAGTTACAAGAGATGTTATATAATCTCACTCTTTTCTTCCAGTAGCGAGTGTAATTACTTACTTGTCTAAGACGAAAAGCATTTTCCACCTAGGCTCTACCGTTCTGAATTTTTACTCCTCCACGAACGATCAGGCGGGGTCGAGGGGAGACAGTCAGGCTTTCCTGACCCTCCAAGCTCTCCAACCGGTAATTATCTTCAGAATTTAAAGACCATAAACAGACTTCTCTATGACTGCAATTTTATTTGCGAACTGACTGAGATCTGCCTAGATTTGAATCCTGACTCCACTTCTTGGTAGGCGGGTAGCTTTAGGTAGCGCAGTTTAGCTGCCCATCCCTTAGATTCCCCTCCTGTGAAGTGAAATCCTTATAAAGAAAAGTAGCAGCCTCACAGTATTGCTTCAGTTTCTTTCCCTTTTAATCTTCCCACTCCCTGGTGTGCTGGAAAGGAGGAGGCTGTACAGCCAGAAAATCTAAGTCTGAATTTTCATCCCAATAAATAAATAAAATGTATTAAATCATCCCACCTTTGTAATTTTAGCCAGGCAAGCCATCTAACCTTTTAAAATCTTAGTTTACTTACCTGCAAAATGGGGAGGAAAAAAACCACCGCTTTATAGGATTCAGGGCTTGAATGAGACACCTCACCTGAGTCCTGAACGATCTACTATTCATGTTACTTGACTTCCTTTATGATTCATGACTTATGTACTGTCCTCAGTACCAACCCTGGACACAGTTTTCTTGTTAAGTAATTATCTCCCCTACCCTCTGACGCAGCTCTGCCCTCCAACCTACTTTGCTCATCTTAACATTTCCATCCTAGCCTTCTTACCCTCTCATGCATGTCTAATTTCCAGCTATTATAAGCTGCAATTCCCAAGGATGTAACTGCAGTGACGAACTATGGTCTGGTACTGGAGCCTTGAGTAGCCTAGAAAAAGCCTGAGTCCAATAAAACATCTGTAGTCCGCCATCCTGCCATCAACCATTTGGGTCAAGATACGCCGGGCAGAAAGCTACCGAAATGGGCCTCCTGAGCTGAGAGGCAGTGGGGTCTGATGAAATCTTTGAGAGTAAATAGATTTCTCTCTTACCAACTGTTTGATCAGGGGCAGTTACTCAACCTTTTTGAGAAGCAGTTAGCTTTTACCTTACAACAGACTTCTGCTGCATTGTGTATGCGTGTGTTTGGTGGTGGGTGTGGACTGAGGGGAGTGCATCATTATAGACCATCTTCCAGGGAATCGAACTTGTGGCAACTACCCCACACTGTCCACCCCCACGCACATTGCTCTTATTCTGTTCTGTGCTTTCTTTTCCCACAGCTGTGATCGATTTCTGAAGTATTATATAATTTATTTGTTTATTATGTTTACTGTCTGTACTGTCCATTTTAATATCCACTAGAATGTGAGTCTGAGGGAAGGAATCTTTGCTGTTCCTTTTGCGGATTATTTCAAGTGCCTAAAGCAATACCTGATTCACATTAGGTGCTTAGTGAGTGTCTGTTGAATGAATGAACAAACGAATGAATCATAGTCAAAATGGAACATAAGCCAAAATATGTCTCGAAGTGATAACTTTTGGGGAGTCAGGTACTGAGTATAATTTAAATTTCTATGGAAGTTCTCATTATTGCTTCCAATTTTAATTCCAAACTCCCTTTTCTCCTTTCCTGCTAGTGTCCTGGAGCTGTATACAGAGTTTAGGATTTATGGATGCAATTCACAAGACATGTAACTAGCAGACTGGACTTTTCCCCAGTACACTCCCAGCTGGGTGACGACATCGTGGCCACTGAGCACTGCATCTGTGTCGGGAAGAAGAGGAGGAAAAGGGCTCAGCAATCATCCCCCATCATTACTTCCTTAGCCTGTGTGTCACACATTCCCTACAAGTTCAAGAGTTCATGCACTGCATTACACTACAAATTACGTTGCAGAAAGTGAAATAATGTGCTATGTAGTTCTAAATCTCCTTTTCCATAAACTATGCTGTCTTGCTTTATTGTTCAGTGATGCAAAACTTCTCCTTTACCGAAGATGTATTGGTCTTGATCCCATTAACGTGGGTCAGTAATACTGTAAGTAATAATCCATGCAAGGCAAAGTCCTCATGAACGTTAACGAAAACACACAACCAGTAGTGGGGTTTTTTTTTTCCATCAGAGCCTTTGAATTTATCAACTCAGTGTACAGAGCATAACGTAAGAGTCTTTGAATTTATCAACTCAGTGTACAGAGCATAACGTAATGAGGTCAGAACGAACAGTTAAAAATCATCATCTCATAGCCACTTGTTGAGATTATGAAACAAAAACAATTGGAAAATCACAATTTACAGACAGTTAGAAAACCTCCAACATTCAGCGCACTCAAGCCCCATAAATTTTGGAAACATGCTTTTCATCAATCTAATATCTACATTTCACTCTGCATAATATTAAGTTGGCTGTACTGAAAAATCTATTTCTTTTCCTGTCTATAATTAAGCCTTACAGCGACAGACAATGAACTCTGCATGTTATTTTTGGGAGGAAAAATGCACCCAAATCCTTGGCTATGTTTTTTTGGTTCAGTTAATCAGATCAGCAAGTACCGCAATCTTCCTTTGGGAAAACTGTACTTTCTTCATTTTATGATGATCATTATCAGGGTCTTCATCTCCCCCTTCTGAAATGCTTCGCCATTGCTTTTTTGTGAAACATTCTGCTTTCTCTCCCCAACACACAGTTACTCTCACTTTTCCAAACTCTTCCAGCAGGCTGGTTCTGCAGACGCTGCACGGCGTGGCTCTCCAAAATCAGGAGAGCGAGGAACGAGGCTCAGTATTTCCAAGCTTCACTCTCCTGAACCATGACTGCTCATTTAGTAACTCAGACCTAATTAATAGCTTTTATGCACTGATTTTTTTTTAAAAACCCTAAATCAACTCCATCTTTTAAACTTTCAAAGGAAGAACCCAAAGCCTTAAGAATGTTTAAGCCAAATGTGGGGTTTAATAAAATGCGTAGATAGAACACATTCTGATTTCTCAACCGCTTTTCTAACTTTACGTTTTAATACACACCGGTCCCAATTACAGTTTTCTTAGCCTAAAGCAAAAAATAATTAACAGTATCCTCCAACTCCTCCAAAGATAATAAAATTCCATTGATTAGCTCCCATTCTCCCTCAATTCCTATCTTCTAATCTGCCTACCACTGACTGAGGAGTAAATACCATTCCCTTGAGACTTACTCGTTTTACTCTGATTTGGAGTTAAGGGCAGGGTTTCAGTCTACTTAGTGTCAGTGTTTAAAGCTTATGGTGCGTCTCTCCTCAAGCCTACTTGCTCATTTCTGATGAAGCAATTTCAAAAAAACCAAACAAACACAAGACTAACACACAAGTCTGATTCTTCAATGTATCGTGCCCTTCCGGAACCATTTATTTTGTGAAAATAATTGGTCACAATATGGGGAACAAAGGCATCACTTTTTCAGGCAGTTAGGGTTCAGTTTTCTTTTCCAATGCTGTGGAAGGCAATTGCTATGACACCCGAAAAGCAGACGGGATGGAAGGACGACCTGGCTGGCTGTTGTCATGCTGAGGACACACTGTGATGTCAGAAGCTAAGAGGCCATGTCCTTTGACCTCCATCATTCCACAGGTCAATGGCAGGTGTAGAGATTGAGCTCCTTCAATTAACCTGCCTTCTGTCAAAAGGCCAAAAGAGCAATACACAGAGGTTTTTACACAAACCCATTTATAATGATAATAAAGTGAACTGTAAGCCCTGTAAGTGATCAAGAAGAATAAATTGAGAGCTATTCATGCCTCATACTCATCCTATCGGGGGTGTCCAGTTCAGCAGTTCCTATGAAATGGGGGGTTTTGCACCCTTGAGTTAGCAACACATCAGGCAGAACATTGATGGATTTGCTAATATGTGGATAACTACAGAAAGGGATGGACAAATGGGACTGAGTAACACACTGCTAAGATCTGCAACTATTATCATAGGGAAGAACAAATCTGACTCCATATTAGATCTGTTTCTCTTACTTTAACCTTTGTATTCTATTGATTTTTCTAGAAGTTAAGAATGTTGCCTAGCCTGAAATATACAGGATAGCCCATTCTCAAGGCTCTGACTTTTAAAGGTGTAGCACTTTTCCATTCATGCAGAGATAAAAAGTTGCAGAACAGAGAATAACATTTGTCTCATTGGAGGTTTATGAGAACATCGTGACCTGACCATCTCGACAGGTGCGAGGATAAAAGATTCCAACACCAAGAAGTTTCCAACGACCAACGACACCCTCTCATCTTTTAGTGTAAAAGAAGTCTGAATTCTAACTTGGGTAAGATGGTTCTCTGGGACACTAGTCCACCATCTTCTTGGTCTGCTGTCTCTCCAAAAAAAGTCACTATTCCTTGACCCAACAACTGGTCTTTTGATCTATTGGCCTGTTATGCAGTGAGTAGTACGGACTTGGACTTGGTAACACTGTGAATCAGGGGAGACAGAGAATTATGGATGCAAAAGTCCACCTTAAACCAAAAAAGGAAAAAAAAAAAAACAAAATAAAAGTCAGCCTAGGTCATCTGTGGAGTGTTCTTTAGGGTTTTCTGCCTTTCAGTCTTTTCATTGTTAGCTCAAAACACAAATGCTATGAACATAGTGACATAAAGAGAAAGACCAGGACACAGGAGTTAACAACCATAACCTGCCAGCTCTGGCTACAAAGGACTGCACAGAAGTCCTCCAGCATCTGAAAAATGATTCTTTCTGCCTCTAGGCACCACCAGGGATGTACTTAGTTGATCTGTTTCAGAAATACAAACATCTCCAGGAGAGAAAGGCTGAAATAAAATTATGTGCTTTCTCTCTGGTTAAAATTTGTATTTGTCTAATAAGTCTTAGAAAAATAGATTCTGTGGTCTCAGGCAAAAAAAAATGGTCTTTGGGCTTGGGCTAATCTGGAAGGTTGCTATGTTTTAATTATTTATATACCCTGTATTGCTATAAAGTGGACTAAAATACAGTCAATTTATAATTACCTGTGCAAATTGAAGAGAAACTATTCAGACAGTCTAACATAAAACCTTACTGTTATTGTCCTTACACTGTATTGGGATTATGATTTATCTTCTGAGAACTTAACATTTCAAATTTTATTGTTTTAATCTACCTAACAAAGGCTCTTCCAGAAGCTGGAAATCGGCAAGCTTTCCCAATCTACTACTCTGTTCACACCTCTTTCAACTTTCCAAGTTGGAAATAGCCAGAATCCATACGTGTAGCTTACACTTTCCCTTGGGAAAGAGATAAGAAAGAAACAGGGATGCGTCTCAGTGACGGATGGACTGTTAACACCATCTTCCCTAATGATGTTAGTAAGAACTGAGAAGCAAGAGACATTCCTGAGAATCTGAACAATGATTTCCGATTTCCATTCCATAAGAAAGAACTGTTCAGTCTTCAATACCAGATTGCTCCGCCCTTCCTGACTTAGGTCAACTGGTCCATGAAACATGTACTGAAGAAGAAACTGATCAGTCACAAACTTAGTAAATGTCACCTGGAGATTGGCAAGAAGTCAGAGGTGCCTTTTAGAGCATTCATCACCAAATGTTCACCAAAAGTGTCCCTACATTCCCAGTTCTGGAAAACCAGCATTCAGTTCATGGGATCTGTTAGGTTGCCAGTGGCAAGAGCCCTGCACTGCCTGCTCCTTCTGGTTTTACAGCTACAGCTGTGAAAATCTTCCCTCAACTCCTCTCCCAGGGTGCTGTAACCCCACTACTGACAGCAGATTTTCTCCCTGATAATGAGTGTCAGTGCAATACGAGGGTTGTTACGTGGAATCTGGTGCTAGAAACGAATCTGTCTGCACTCAGCGATCACCACTGATCAAGGTGTTCCATCATCCCCGTTACTGGTATTAACGTGGCTTACAGAAGTTAGGTATAATTTGCTAAGTTGCAGGAGAACTGCTTCCCCAGCTCTCAGAAGGAAGATAACCGGGGAGACTGGCATAACGTCTGTGAGCTATTATCTGTCTGTATGGTATATGGGAGCTGAGTGAAATAAATCTATGCCTGAATAAATCTAGTCAGAAACCCAAAAGGTATCCACTCAATATATTTCCTAAGAACCTTACAGCATCGTGCCGGGCACCGCAGGATGACTGAAAGAGAGACTTTCCCTAATGGTCCTCATAACCAAACGGGAGACAAAGCAAGTAAACACATAAACTCAGGAAATGCATCTTGTAATAAACGTGGTAAGGCAGCTACGAAGCACCCTGGGAGTTCACCAGGACAGACTGTTTCCTGCTGGGTGAAGAGAGGTTTGTGAAAACCTTAACCCAGATTCCCAATTCATCGAGTTAAACACAAAGATCATAAGAGGAGAAAGGAAAACTGGGTGGGAAATCTCTGGAATAAGTGTGAAGAACAATGATGCTGTCCACGTCTTTTACATTCAGTACGACTGTGTTATTAGGCAACCACTCGACGGAACAAATATGAATGATAACTGCAGAGCTGGAAGCAAAGAAAAGGAAGGCACGGTGGCCACGGCGCCTCACCTGAGCAAGTCTCATAAAAACGCAGTCTAGTCCCAGGCGTTGTGGGGTTAGGGCTAACAGAATGGTGGTCTCACCCAACAGGAAATCACAGAACTGTCCCAGATTTCTCCTGGTACAGCTGTGTTTGCAGGCAGGCCAACATCTGTATCAGTCAAGACAAACCTTTGTCAATTGACACATTTAATAACCTTTATGGATGGAACTTCTATAGCTTCCCTTGGTAGTCAGCCTAAGAATTTAATCATGCTGATACCCAGGATCTTGTCCGGGGTTTAGTAAACCTCTCAGCACAGTCACACGTGCATAGCTGTGCAGACACCATCAGGGCTCCAGGATGACTCGGCTAGCCAGACTGCCGTCCATAATAACAGCATATTTATTGAGGGCTCACTGTGTGCCACAACTGCTCCAACTGGTTGGCATGGATTGATTTACTTCTCTCTCACAAGGACACTACCAAATGACTTTTGTCATCCTCACACTACAGAGCAGTAAGCTTGAGGGACCAGTAATACAGTGAAGTCACCAATAATATACAGCTGGTACTTGGCGGAGCGGCCTGGTTCTTGAGTCAGTGCCCTTAACCACTTCTCTAAGAGCATCAGGATAGCCGTGCAGACATCAGGATAACTACATCATAAGGTACACAGCAGAGGAGCAATAAATACTGAGGAAGGAGACCTGCGTTCCATGGTACGTAAGAACCCATCAATTGTAAGATGCACCATTATTATTTCTCATACCACTACGAAAGAAAAAACCTTGTCAATCAAATTATGACACAGCGGTCAAAAGCCACCAATTATAAGACAGTCCTGATTTCAGAGATGTTAAAATGAGGGTGAAAATGTGCATTTTGGAATCTACAAAGTACTGTTACACTCTGAATTACAGTGAACAAATCATTTACCCAGAGGCTCAGTGTCTACATTTGTAATAGGAGGCTGATGAGTATTAAGGTCCCTTCTGACAACCTGACAAGTCTAGATACCACCTGTATAAAGAACAGGGTGAGCATCAGGGTGAAGAGAGTGAGGCGTCCAGGGCGCAAAATTTAAGGAGGCACTACTCTCAGGTTAGTGCAAGTCCAGTGTGGGTACCAGAAAGTGAGCGCCTCCTTAACTCATGCACCCTGGCTCCTGGCTTCCCTCATCTGAGTGGGGCTCTGATGAGGAAAGCCATGAGGGATGCAGACAATCTATCTTCTGGGTTTTTCATTAAGATCTTTTAAAATGACCTGTTCACACTTAAGAGCAACTTTTCCCAATTACTTTCGTCTCTCCTATAGCGACATTTTCCTTGCCATGGAGTATTTATATTTCTACTCCCTTTTCAGCTTCCCCCCATTTCTATGAAAATCCCTGATTCCAAATTCATTCTGCTGGCTCTGCACTGTTTTACTGAGGTCAAGGACAGATGTGTGAGCTCCCTTGGGCTGGTGGCTTCCCTGTATCCCTAAGTTGTAAACTGCATCCCATCTCATGGGAAACCCAATGCTGATCTCAAGGGATGGATATAGAGGAGGCCCCTGCTACTTGGACCACCAGGATCACATTGCCTGGGAGCATCTTAGAAATGCAGAATCTCAACCCCACTTCTGGACTTGCAGAATCTGCATTTTAACAAGATCCCTGGGGTCCTTATAAACGGCAAATTTGAGAAGCACAGGACACGGCAAAATCATGCCAAAGACACAGGAAAACTCCAGTGATAATAACTACTCCTTATTAAGCACCTAACAGGCGGCAGATGCTTTCCGCACAGCATCTCCGTTCCATTCAACAATACAGACAAGTAAATGACGATTCTTTTAAATCCAGTGACCCAAGTGGAAGTTCTTCTCGAAGTATGGTGTACCTATCACTTCAGGCCAACAAGGCAACGTTTTGTAAACTTTTTTTTCCTGCAAATAGCAGCATATGCTTTCCCTGCAACTATAAACACTAGCGATCAGGACTTTCAGTCTGCACAGGCTGACGTCAACTGCGTACACTTAATCTAATTATTAAACTTTCTGAAATTCAGTCACCTGCGATGTAAAGTGCTTAGCCGTGCATGGCAAGCAGGGAGAACTCCACAAATAAAACATACTGTGCCACTCGGCCAGTAGCAAAGGCTAGTTAAACTCAACGAGCCCAAATCATTGGCCTCAATTTGCCCTGTCCTTCAATTTCCTCGAGAGAAAAATACGGCATCTATCTACACAGCTCTTAAGTGATAACAGGCAAAGATATCATTGTCTCTTCAAAACAACCCCTCTTCTGAGTAAAGATACCTGGATGTAACTTTAATTGCGACAGAAAAATTGAGCAGGCAAAAACAAAACAAAAACCAAAAAACCCAAAAAACCCCGCCCTCCTCCTACGACTGTGGATGTTCATTCTGATAGCACAGAGGCACCTTGCTCATTTACTGAACTCCAGGGAGGTAGAGGGTTGCTTCTGATGGAGCTGTTAAGCAAATAAGGATCTTCACTGCTGCTGAATAAATTAAGCTATTCTTATTTGACCTTGCCAGACTCAGTTTGAGTGACCGACATGATCCCTCATTGTCTCGCGTTCATCTGTATGATGTGACAGGCATGCTCACCATGTCCAGACCCTTCTTGCCTTTGTCGCTTTTATAAAAGGTTTCATTGAATGGCTTATTAAAACTGCTGTATATAAAACTACTCCTTTGAAAGATTTCTCTGGCTTGGCTCCAGCTCAATTAGCAGGCTACTTCCAGCTGATGAAAAGTAACAGTCAATATCAGATTATAGTTAGCAACTATTCAACAGAGTAATCAAATTAGATGTTGGTATCTATGGAGACATACCAAAAATTTCCACTAAGCCCTGTGGTTTTACAATGAGACGACCACGGCTTTATATTAAATTATTGTTCAAAATGTTTTCTCAAAATCTAATCTGCATCTCAGGGGATACAGAGTCAAAGTCTATGGGCATATCAAAAAATGTATAAGCAGGGCTTTTCCTATTTAAATATTAAGTAGCCTTGAGGGTCTATGAGAATAATCTGCATGGATCTTGGTCTGCCTTCCCCAATTCCTTCCCAACGATCAATTACAGCTGGCCACGGTCAAGACGAAGTGACACCTGCTCTTGCACTAAAATTGACCCAGTGTGTAGTCCAAGACTGGGAGGATCAGAGAAAAAAAGGAAAGACAATCACAGCTTTTGATATGCTTACGATCTAAATAGGATTATTAAACATGCAAGTTAAAAGACAGTATTAATACAGCAGATTTCAATTTATGTGCATTTGGAGCAAAAATGTACACAGATGTGTAAACATTATGTGCAAATTGAGTGTAGCTGCAAGAAGGCAGAGTAAATTTAGCCTCTACTGGACTTTGTTGCATTTAGTTCATTTAAAACAAAACAACAAAAAATCCTTAGATGAGATTTTCTTTTATAAAAAAAAAGTCTGATGCCCTGTTAGATGGGGTCATCTGGCAGACTCCTAGCTAAGAGGTATCATGCACATAGTCCTAGGAAGCAGGCGCCTCTTTGTCCACCATGCGGCAGGGGTCCCAGCAAGACCGCCCTGCCCATCATCTATGGTCCACGTCCAACTCTGGGCCCTGCGAGCACAGGTGGGATCCATCCTCTGTACTTCCTGGCAACAAAGACCTGATTGGTGGGAGCTGGGCAGCTGTCTTAGACCTCTTTTCCTCACAGATTCTGCCTCCCACCCCCATCCTTCTGTCTCTCCACAGATCTCTTTCCTTCTGCTCTGGTGACACAAAAGGCAGGATGGTAAACACTCTGGCTAAGCAGTCATCCAACTGGGGAACAAAGTGACAGTCTCTCCTCTTACAGGCCTCCCCCATCTTGACCAGGCCTATCTTCCAACTTCTGATCGACTTCTGGAAGAGCAATCACTACCTTCTAGTGTCGTTGGGAGAATTAAATGAAATAGCAGATGTGAAAGTAATTTATAAAATGTAAAGGCTAAATAAATGTAAGAAATGATTATTTCTAGACAGTAACTGATTTTAAAAATAAACACATGTACAACAGGGCTTATCTTCACTCAAATGCCAATCATGTGGTTCTGGATCCAAGCAATGTGCAACACAAAGTGAAAAACAGGACAGCAGAAGCCACTCCACTCCATTTCCTTAATGACTTACATTTACTTTGGCAACTAAATACACGATGACTTGGCAGTTAGGGCCGCTGCAAGCACCAGGAAAACAAAGCCAGCACTAACTAACACGACTCTACTTATGACTCTGCACGATCATATGATTTAATGTTTTGGCAACTGACAACCACAGCCATGTCTCTTTCCCTCTTGTCACTATAAAAATACTGTTATGTGATCTAGAGCTTTCGAAATTATATCAGTTATAGCCTCCATTCAAACAATTAACTTAATAATCCATGATTACCAATTAGATGCTCAATCGGACAGATGCTCTTAACGTACAAAAGCTGTATTGCATGTGAATACCACCCGCATCAAACTGGATTGACAGGTCTTTTTTTCTAAGCTAAAAAAAAAAAAAGTCTTCGCAGAGCATTTAATTTTCAGGGTCTTCTGATTTGACAACCTGTATGTGATTTAGATGGAATACTTTGTATTTTTACCTTGCAAACCTAAATTTTCATCAGGACACCGTGTTCTTTAAGGACATTTCAGACTTTAAGGAAATACATATACTTACCTGGGAGACCTGATTCATATGATCAGGTAAAGCACATTCCTGGAGTGCGCACTTGAAAATCACACCATATATTACTAACTCAATACAGCGTATCATCTTCTGCCAGCCTCCTTTTCCATTATTACATAAATGGATGGTGGAAAAAAAATAACTATAATTCCACACGCCTTATTCAACCCCAAATCTGTTCTCCTTTCCAGAAACACAATCAGTTATCTAAGCCTATTCTCTGTAGAATTTCAGAATCTGAATCTCTGTTATTACCTAGATTATAATATACTGCAAGAGTATTAGGATGTTTAAGCCTTTGAAGATACCTTTGTGAACAAAGTCTCCCAAAGATTGAAGACCATTCCTTTAGAAGAAAGAGTAAGCTGGAGCAAGAGCTCATTTCTCTAATATGTCAACCTTGAATTCTTTTTTTTTTTTTTTAAATATAGTGACCAGGTCTTGGCCATAAAGGCAAATGAGTGGAAAAGTATCAAGCCAGTATTTTTAGCCACTGTGAAGCAGACTTGATGGACTGGTTGATTTAGTTGAAGGTGCTAGAATATCATGGTCTGTGTCATGTTCATCAAACGGAAGTTTGTCTAATTTTTTCTAAAAAAATAACTGATTTTCTTATGAAACATTTAAATGCATTAAAAAAAAATGTGTATCCAAGAACTACACAGCCCTGTGGTTGATCACAGATAACCTCAATTTTCACATTAATCAGATCAAAAGTAAATCATAATATTTGGTGCAAAGTCTTGACAATTTATTGTTCATTTGGCTAACCGAGTCAACATCTGTCTCTGGGACACAAGAAACACACACAGTACTCGGCCCCCTTGGGAGGGAAGAGGAGGCTCGTGAATGCGAGGATTGAAGGCCCCAAAGGAGACGGCGGGGCAGGGGGGAGCATGGGCTCCGGGGTTGGTCTCTGGGATTTGATGCCTTTTTCTCTACCACCTGCCAGTTGACTGAGTTTAGCCAAGTCACTTAACCTCTGGTACCTCAGTCTCTGAAGCTTTTAAATGAGGAGTGAATCAGATAATACATGTAAAATGCTTAAAACACATATGCGCTTCATAGAACTGTTCCACAGGCTTACCTTTTAGGAAGTTCAAGGATAAGAAACACAAATTACAGCCTCATGCAAACGGGAAGGTGGCTGCGACCAGAGGCTGGTCTTTCTCAAAGGCCACGGGCCCCCCCGCCTCTCTGGCGGTGTCCCTGCTCCTCCCTCCACCATGCTGGGTCAGCTCTCCCTACCGACTGGTTTCCTTTCTACCCCGGCTGGCACGCAGCCCAGGGGCCAGCCTAGTTGGGCAGAACTGGCCAGGACTTTTCAGTTGCTCACCAACCCAGTCTCCTGAGTTTCAACACTCAGATCACTACAAGAGAAACACAAGTGGACCACATCCGCCTGCCGATGCTCGACAGCCTCGGAGCTGGCTGCCCCTGGGACAGGTCTCCTGCCCATTCAAGCAGGCCATGGTCAGGAGGGAGCATTTGTGGTCCAGGGCACGCGGTTCGGGTCAGAGGAGCTGTAGGAAGACCACATCCTGTGGTCTAGATCACTGTCCCAAATGCTCTTCCAGAAGACCCTTCCTCAGAATGTGGTGGATAAAATACAGTAAGACATCTTTGAAAATCTTCTCTCATCACTACCCCCTACCTCCATCCCAATGGTGCAATGAAAATGGTTCTGAGCAAGACTTTCCATAACTGTGGTGCCCTCCTCAGTCTCAGGCCCTGGAAAGGACCCGGGAGTGGGTGGAGTCATGACTCTTCAAAAGACGAGGCATATTCCAACCCCTAGAATCTGTGAATAAGACTGTATTTTGAAAAAGAGTCTTGGCAGATTAACTCAAGGATTTTGAGATGAGATCATCCTGAATTTAGGATGGGCCCTAAATCTACCGACCAGTGTCCTTTTAAGAAGAGCAGAGGGAGACCTGAGACACTAAGGCCACACAGAGGCCATGTGAAGACAGACGCAAAGACTGGACTTCCGCAGCCCCAAGCCAAAGAACTACTGGAACCATTAGAATAAGCTGGAAGAGGCAAGGAAGGAGTCTCCCCGAGAGCCTTCAGAGGCATCAAAGCCCTGCCCACACCTTGGTTTCAGACTTCTGGCCTCCAGAATTGGGAGAGAATACATTTCTGTTGTTTTAAGCCACTGAGATTGTGGTAATTGTTTTGACGGCTCTAAGAAACCACTGCAGACTCTAAAAGAAACCCATTCAGGAAATGCTCCCTGAGCACCTACGACGTGCAGAGCCCTGAGCCAGGCAGGGCACTACGAGCTGGTCGGATGAGATGAAGGAAAATGGATCCAACGCACAGATTTGGCACGTGGGCTGCATGGGGTCCAACTTCACGTCAGTGTGTGGTCAGAACACAAGAAAAAACTGGCTCAAGACCAGATGTACATAATACAGCAGGCTGAGACCATGGCTAGATCCCGGGGGGCAGGTATATATCACACTCGGAGAACAAGTGCCCCACCTAAGTTAAATACTTCCCGTGTGCCTAGGAGAAGCAAAGCGCTCGGCTAAGCCCTACACAGAGAAGAACCTCTTGGGTTGATTGTTCTTCCTCCCTTCTCTGCCCAGCAGATGTCTCTCCATCAGGATCAGACACCGTCTCCCTGATGAAACCTTTGCTGGCTGACTCCCTAGGAAAACAAGCAATTTCGTCCTCTGTACATCACATCCGTCTCTTCATCCCTTTGCTGCAGCACCAATTATGGTGCATTTGCCATCATTTGCTTACAAAGCTGCCTCCTCCACCAAACTACAGGCTCCTAGAAAGAAGGGCCTGTGTCGAGATGCTTAGTATATTTTTTGAATGGATGAGTCAGTTATTTATTCATGATTCAGGGTCATGTGCTGAAATATGCAAAATAATTACATGTTAAAATATTTTCAGGTCAGATACTTAAGAGTTGTCATAGTCACGGTCAGAATGAATCACTTTTTTTTTTAAATAAAAGTAGCTTTATTCAGAGAGATACAAATTCCGTAGACAGAGTGCAAGCTGTCTCAGAAGGTAAGGGAGCAAGAGAGGCCAGAATGAATCATATTTTTGTATCAAAATAGAAACCTTCTCTATTCTTTTCTGCTCATGGAAGTTCAGTGCCAACACTTTGGTATAAGTCAAGAGTATAAATACAGATCTATAAATAGAGAAGCCTGGACATGATGTAGCAGAAGGCAATAAAATAATTTATCAGTTTCAGCACAAGTGAATAGAATTCTTTGAAATGCTAGAAACAAAGTTGCTATCCTTTTTCTATGGAAAGAAAAATGCACATATAAATGTTTCACTTTACTTTGTATTCACATGGAGGGACTATTTTAGATCAGACAGCAGTCTAAGCGGTCTGGTATTAGGAGAAATGGTTTGGAATTGAGAATTTAACCAGAAGGAAAAAAAAAATCACTTAACTATTTGCTTTTTAATGTCTACTTCAAGGAAACACCCATTTACCTGTACAGAAATGGAGAACCCATTCCTTGTGCTCCTTCACATATTATTTTTCCTCTAAGGGCAACTAAGTGGTATGTTGCTACAGGCCTGTTTCTAAGGAAACAGGTGGGAGAGTGAACCGGCAATTGTCACAACTTACAGAACCAAAACTGGAGCCCGGTGGAGGATGGGCCAACGTGTTGTTCCAAGGAAGGGAGCCAAATCTGTAAATTGCTTACTGCAAATGGTCCCTCCTTCTCCCCTCGGGGCCAGGAGTCCCTCTGCAGTGGCATCTGACACAGGACCCTGAGTTTGATGCTGCCCTACTCCCATCCATGCCAGAGCCCCAGCCTCACCAGACACGTCAGCTCCAAAGAGGACTACGAACCTTTGCCCTTTGAACATCAGACCTTTTCCTTTGAGTCAACAATAACATTTTGATTGTTTTAGGTATTTCTTTTAGCATATTGAATCCCTTTTTTTTTCTCATTTTAGCTTCTTTTTTCCTTAATGAAGAGTCAGAGAGGATGGATGCAAGGAAAACAGTTACGAATACAGACCCCAGTCCAACAATGATGATAAGAATTTAAACAGCATTTTGAAATTTACATTTGCTATTCCTGACAATCTCACAAGCAAGCAAAACAGTGATTACCCCTCCCTTTTATGTAGGAGAAACTAAGTTTCTAAGAGATCGAATGGCTTAGTCAAGTAGTCACCTGGCTGCTGCGTAGGCTTGATGCCAGATAAAGGTGTTCTTATCGGTTCCCCATGATGTTTCCTTTAGTCCAAGTTGATTTGACAAAGACCCGCCAGGACCTTACAAAGTTATCCCCATTGAGCCCTATTCACTCTCATTTGTAGAGGTAGCCAGGGGAAGTCGAGAGCCATACTGTGAGGAGTCCTCCCTAGGGACTCCAGAACAACTCATCTCGACTCCGCCTTCGCCCCTCGACCACAGAAATCCACAGCTAAGTTCCAAAGACGGCTGATGAATTCGACTGAGTGGGACGGTGGCCAGTGACTGAGTCAGCGTTCAGATCCACGCGCTCTGGCAAGTGAACAAGTGAGTTTGCTCCTGTCCAATGTCATCACCTCTAGCAAAGCGTGAGGGGATGCTCTGCGCAGGAAGGGTTTACAGGTGCAAACAGAGAGGGAGCCAGAGTACAGAGGGGGTGAGAAATTCAGCAAGCTGCTTTCTTCTTAGACATGCATTATCCTGCACAGTAGCCATTAGGCACAGGTGGCTCCTTGATTTCCATCTGAATTCATTAAAAATAAACACTCAGCTCCTCAGCCACACTACCCATACTTCAAGTGCTCAACAGCCACCTGGGACAAGTCGCTACCATACTGGGCAGCACAGATAAAGAAAACCTCCCTCCCTGCAGGAAGTTCCCCGTTGCACAGGGCTGTCCTAGGCTGTTTTCCTTTCCATAGTGGGACCCGAGATTTTTACTTCAGGCGTAACTCAGAAAGAACTCGGGTTACCTTAGCTAGATGCCACGGAGAAGGGCAACCTGAAGAAATGATTGTTTCCCCGGCTGCACAGCTACACCACAGCCAGCGTCCCACGTTATACAAATCCAGGGTACCACTCACATCACAATGTTCGTGAGTCACGTCCCGGAGCATCGTTGAGGGTTTGTCCTGCGTCACCGCTGCCTATGGCAACCCTGATCCCCCCCAAATTTATGATTTCTTCTTCAAGTGTTTTATGTCATGCCCTCAGCACTCAGGAAAAACAAGGACCTTATACACAAGCACAAAAGAAACCTGGAGGAAAGGACAGAGCAGCAGCATCAACAAACGTTTTTAAGATAATGTATCTGCGTGAAGGTGCTCTCCTGTAAAATGCTATTATTACTTCTGCACTGGCATGTTTTTCCTTCCAAATCTCATTACAAGTGCTTCTCTAACACTCACTATTTACTCAACAGCAGAAATCAACTCCCACTCAGAAAACAGCTAGGCATCGCCACTTCAAAACCCATAAATATCAGATGTAGGTATTTTATAGGAATATTTTCAAAATTCAAATTACAGGTGAATGTTTCTGGTTTCTGTAACTTTCTTCCCTCTGGTGTTGCAAATTGATCAGAAGAAAAAAAAGAATGACAAGTATGGTCTCCACTTCCAAACCTCCCCACAAACACCGCCCCAACACTACCATCCACCTTGGGTGTTCTGGACTGTGCTATGTATATTTAAATGTTTTGTAAAAGACTCTCTTCTCATTAGCTTAAATTGGAATAAAATGCTTCCATATGGCTCCAGGGCATTTAAAAAGCCAGCAAAACTTTTAAAATAACAAAATTAACATAAAATAACCTTATAATTAAAAAATTGAGGAACACCATCCAATAAAGTCTAATGCCATGCTAAAAATACTCCTAGAGTGCCAGAAGGTGGGGTGACAGCTAGAAAGGTGTAAAGAAAGACACATCTCGATAGAGGCATTCCTGTGATTTGTGAGAAATGATAATGTTTTTTAAGGTAAATTTTCAAAGATAACTTCTTGACACACAGCTCCCTCTTTTTCACCTTCTTTATTTTGGTGAATACATCTTTCCACTTGGACTTGGCGTAAGGGAGCTGCGTTTTTGTTTTTTTTTTTAAAGGGTCTTTTTTCCTTCTATAGAGATGTATTTATATTCAGCTGGAGAAAAAAAAATAATAAAAAAACAAGGCAAGAAACACTGGAAAGCACTTAGAAACCGTGACTATTGGTCTAAAACCTACAGAAGAAATTTTCTTTTAGTAAGACAAGAAAGAAAGATGACTCCAGTGACATAGCAACCAATTTGGGAGGTGTCTGAAGTGAAGCATGCATACTGAGCCAGAAAACATGTAAATCAAGACACAAATTATTACAATAAATGTGCATTAAGTGAGGGTGGTCCTCAACTGTTCTCCCTCCATGGTTAGATGATGTATGTGAAATCTACGTGATTACCAAACATGATAGATAATTCAACAACACAGATCCCGATTAGGCTTTTTTGAGCATCATTTACCCCGATCCCCACTACGAAGTCTCCATGAGATGCTTCGCTTTCCCTGTTCAGGATGCTGACATTGCCACATGGATAGGTCAGCAATGAAAAGTAAACATTGATTGAATTCACCTATAATATGCTTACCTGAGGCTAATATTTCATTGATTAATTTTTAAGTTTAAATATGGCAATGCCCTTTGCCTTCCCCAAAATGAATACCCCTAATTCACTCTCCAGTTTTCGTCTTTATCAATAAGCCTGATCAAAAGCCATTGGTCCAAACAAAATTAATGCAACCATTGGTCCAAATAACAAAACCCAATAAAACTACTAGTGGTAATAATTTCTGAAAAAAGGTTTCTTTTTAAATTGAGTTATAGTCAGTTTACAACGTTGTGTCAATTTCCAGTGTAGAGCACAATTTTTCAGTTATACATGAACATATATTCAATGCACCATTTTTTTTCGCTGTGAGCTACCACAAGATCTTGTACAGATTTCCCTGTGCTATACAGTATAATCTTGTTTATCTATTCTACATATGCCTGTCAGTATCTACAAATTTCAAACTCCCAGTCTGTCCCTTCCCACCCCTCACCCCCCTGAAAAAAGTTAGTAATTCTCAATTATCAGTGATGATTTTTAATGACAATTAACCAATTACTGATAAACAGCTGCCAAAAAACTGGAAGTCTCCAAAGACTTTTTTAATTTGGTAAGAGTTACAAATGAAAACTGTCCTGCAGTTTGCTCACTGCTAGCGAAGTATTCCATCCAGGCCAGCCAGAAAAAGATCCAGCTTCTCACTAAGATTCCTATCAGCAGTAACAAATCCCAAAGCAATACTTGGAAAAGTTGCTCAAATGAAAAGCCCCAGGGAATGTCGTGTTATTCATTCAGCAAACATTTACAGCAAATTCCGATGGCTACATCCTGAGTTTTGGTTCCCCTGGGAGCCTTTTCACCTCTGTAATCCTAAATTGGTCTACTGCGATATCTAACTGTGGTCCATTATCAGCCCTCCTCTCTTCCAGTCGCCTGTTCCAGCCATACCAACTCTTGCCATCTGTCAGGACTATACTTCTCTTCCTGTCCCTTTTCTCCCAATCAATCATCCTCCTAGACTTCAGTATCCCCCCATTTAGGGCTCACTCCCCCTCCAACCTAATTCCTCACCCCCCATCCTCACACTTCACACACACTCCCACAGTAGGTCCAATCCAACCATTCATGGATGCCCCTCCAGCTGAGGGCTTGTCAAGTGCTGCAGGAGAAGATGAAACTATGCAGGTTGAACCAATGACAAATCTGTGAATTCCAATTTCAGCAAACTCCCCAAAACATTTTTTTGTGAGGGAGGCATCCAGGCAGCTCCCTTTCCCATTTGCCCACATTTTTACCACCTGCTCAAGCACCCAGATCCTCCCTTTGCTCCCCTGCCCATCAGCAAATGACCTCTTCTCTTCCATTACGGTCCAAATAGAAGCCACTGAGGAATAGATTTTATCAGTTCTCAGGCTCTCCTCCTACCTACCTCCAAATTTATTTGTATTCCTATCAATCCTTCTTACAGTTCCTCCAATTACAAAGAAACAGCCATACCTTTTATTTGAGGCTTCCTTCTCTTGCTGTGCCCTCGATCTCCTTCTGCCTCCCTCTGGGATCCTGCCCATCAGCCACTCTTCTCTCCTCTACCTCTAACCCTTCCCTGCCCGGTTCCCTCAGGTCCACTAACACGTTCAAGTTCCCTCTAAAAGAAGTAACAGCTCTCCCTCAACCCATGCCCTTCTCTGGCTCCCTGCTTCTTCTCCTTCTCGGCAAACTTCCTGAAGGAATGACATTTCTCCATCCTTCGTTTAGTAACAAATGTTCAGCAATCTGGCTTTTTCCTCCACCACTTCACTTGGTAGGACATCACTTTTTTTTCTATTCGCCTTAACCTCTGTCTAGTTATTCTCAGCATTCATTCCTTCTGGTGTAACACTGACGTTCCCTAGGGTTCCACCAAGCATAACCACACCATTTATCATCCAAACCAGGACAGTACAGCGTGAAAGGCAGCACGCTGGCCCTTTGCTCACCCAGGCTCCAACCTTCTCATTGTCTCACTCATATCCAGCCTGGACCACCTTCCCTCCCCCCATGACTCCCCTTTTCCTCAAGAGGATGATAAGCCCTGTATCCACATATCCAAGCCTGAGCCTTTGGGAGAGCCAGAACCATATTTGCATTTTTTAAACTGGAGACACCCTCCTGAATCCCCACAGACACTTCAGACACAACAGACCCTCACAGAACACACTGCTCTCCTCTCCGGCCACTGCATGTTCTGTCTCAGTCAGCGGCATTACTGTTCCTCCCATCATCACAGCCAGATGCCTCAGAGTCATCTCTGATGTCCCTTCTCCATCCTTATGACCAAAATGGTTCAACAGTGAACCATTACCACATTCTGTCAATTCTTGTCTTGATCATCTCTTAAACTTCTTCTCATCTCTCATCTCCAAGGCCACTGCCTTGTAAATCCCTCTTCATCTGCTTAGAACAATGTTCCTTGACTTTTTAAAAACCCACATATACCCCTTCTTCTGAAACAGAAATGCACCTCATCCTGCACCCCACCCAGTCCTCCTGACTCATCTCCTCTGTCTGATCTCCTTGGATCGACTTTGGTTCCTTCTGGGTCCTTCTCCATTCTGCTTCCAGTTATCTGCCTTAAGAGATCTAACCATCATGTCATAAATTCCTAAAACTTCTAAAATCTTGAAAAACTCCTTGTCCCATCAGAGGCTTTATCATGATCTGCTCTTGTCTACACATTCTGCCACTCCTGACTCACCATTCCCCACAGCCCACCACCACTCACACTAGACCAAACCACTCTAAGGTCCTAAAGCTCTTTTCTCTTGTCAGCTACATGGAGAATCTCCATCCTACCTTGAAGATTTTTCTGCTTGGGTCCGAATGCCACCCTCTCCCTAAAGACCTCTCTGTCCTTCCTCGGGACACCTGCTTCCACTGTTCTCTGATTATTCACACTCAGGGTTGCTTTCACAAGGAGACTCCACAGCTCTGGAGACAAGGGTCACTTCTCATTCATCTCTGTCTTCCTCATGCCCAGAACATAGGAAGCACTTGCCTACTTGAGAATCAACAAATGAATGAATTAATGAATACGAATGAAGTGTCGTGTGCCAAGACATCTGCTAATACAGTACAAATATTAATCACATAAAAATTAAGCACAATCATCATGTGAAGCTGAAACCCCCTTCTCTCCAGAAGCGAGCCATACAGAAAGCCTTCTTGACTTATTTTGCAGAATAAGACTGCATAATATTATGTGAAGTGAAGGAGCCATAACAATTCAACTGAATAGACAAACTCTGACTTCTAGGTCCAAATCATCAAAATCCCACATCTGCCAGGGGTAAGGTTCCTAAAACAGTGACTAGATCCAGGTATAGAAATGAGACCCTTTTGGCAGAATGTCTAAATCACTCATAATATTTTCTGTAAGACTGAAGCACTGGCGTTTATACTAGAGATAGAAGATTAAGGTATGGGGGGGACAGTACAGCTCAGGGGTAAAGCGCATGCTTAGCATGCACAAAGTCCGGGGTTCAATCCCCAGTATCTCCGTTAAAAAATCAATCAATAAACCTAATTACCCACCCACCCCCAAAAAAAAACAAGCAAAAAGATTATGGTACATTAGATGTATCAGACTATGGAGTCAATCATAGGAATGTATTCTTGGCCTCATGTGTAAAACTGGATGAAAGGAATGACCAATATGATTGTAGATCAGCATTTCTAAAACTGTCCTGCAGAAGTCTAGATTCTTCAAAATGTTAATAACGTGACCATCAGCTACTATTTTCTAAGGACACCCCAAGGGCCAGGCACAGTGCCAAACATTTTATACACAAAATCATTTCACTTAATTTTCATAATAATTCTATGGACATCTATTATCAGTACGTCTGCCTTCAAGATGAGGAAACTACAGCTTAGTTATAGAACTTTCCCACAGTTTCACAATCCAGATGAATATGACTTTAAAGGTAGAGTTGTTAACCACTGCTGCCCACGTTCAAGTGGGTTTTGGAAACCTGGTATCCTCATGCCCTCCTTGGAGGTTACAGTCTGCATGACCATTATAAGGACTCTCGCAAGTTTCCCAGCAGAGAAAAATCTTTTGACTTTAACACGACACTCCTCAAGCTTTTTTGACTCCAGGAGCCTTTTTTAATGGAGCCATTTGCAACATATCAGGGAGCACAGGTCTTGCAGAATACCACATGGCTTCAGATGGTCACCAAAGGGACTATGAACTCACCGAGGCCAGAAAGGAGAAGGGCGCTAATTGCAGCATTCGACATGGGTGACAGAGCTAGTGAGGCATTTGTGTCACAATCTCAAACGCCAGGTGACATAATGATAGTGACAATACTCATGAGTTGAATGAAAAGTATTTCCTATTCATGCAATGAGACGCTTCGATTTGATCCATGAATCACACAGCCAATTCAAGCAGCCAATTTGCCAAAGGGACAGTGGCAGTAAAGGCTTCCCGACTGGTGCCACAACACAAAGCCTGTGCTATTTTCCAGTCCTTCCACACATCCCTCCTGTCTAGGACCCTCACATTCTTAAAAGAAACCCTGAGCTTCCAACAAAGTAGAGTAGTCTGGGAGATGTAACAGTAAGAGGGCTGGGGACAAGTGGCTTTGTTACAAACAACCCACTTTCAGTTCCACTATATTGCTCTCTTATTTATTCAAATTCCATTTACTGACCACCTACTATGCGTCAAACTCTACCTGAAGACGGAAGACAGCCTTCCCCTCAAGGAGCTCATAGCCTCCTGGGAGGAGAGCAGGATACAGAGATAAAGCGACAGACGTCATGAAGTCCTGTGCAGAAAACGTGCACCCTGCTACATGCTCTCTCGCAGCCCAGTTCTTTCTAGAAGGAAGGTGGATCCAAAAAGGCTTCACATCCTTCATCCTAAAATGAGTACATTTATAATAAAGCCTGCCTTCCAAAATCCTAAGGGAAAATGGAGGTTACAGCCATAAGAGGAAAGCTGATTAAAGGAGTATGTAATTTGAAAGTCAGCCAAGAGGTTCATGGTGGGCAAAGCACAGAAAGCAGGAATGGAGATGCTGACAGTCTGGTTTTGATCCTGAGAGACCTTAGCAAAACCCCTGGCCTTCCCTCATCCTCCTCTGTCGTATATGGATGCAACAGAGATAAATTAATATAATGTGACAGGCAAAGACTTAGGCAGTTAGTGAAGCAAAATAGAAAAGACAAAAAGCTGATTTAAGATGCATTATAACAACTATAACAGAAAACAAATTTATTTCTGTATATAAATAACCTTAATAACTTAACGTGGACTTTTACAAGACTAAAATTAAATAACAGAATTACTTCTTGCCTACAGCCTTTTTTTTCCCCCACTGAACTGTTCCAAGGTATCTTTACGTGACTTTCTTTTACCAGCATTACTTATCTGACAATCCTCAGTCGAATGAATCCACGTCTACATTCTGTACTTACAGGATAAATGAGACAGACGCAGTAGGAAAATGAAGGGCCAAGAACCGACCAAATGACCTTTTCTCATGAATCACCCTAAAATACCTGCATGTTCCTTTTAAAATTATTATCAGTAGACTTTTGAAAACAGCTTCTGATTGGGAAGACAGCAGAGTTCCCACACACCCCATCAACCTGTGCGAAGCTTCCTTATTACTGACGTCCTACACGAGTATGGTACACTTGCTACAATGAATGAACCAGTACTAACACATTATCATGAACGCCAAGTCCATCATTTATTCAGACTTTCTAAGTGTTTTCCTAATGTCCTTTTTATGTTCCAGAATCCCATCCATACACCTAGTTGTCAGGGCTTCTCATAGCTGCCTTAGTGTCTCAGACTCGCCCTGTATTTGATGACCTTGACGGCTGTTCTGTAGGAAGCCCCCTCTACTGGAATTTTTCTGATACTTTCTTCCTGATTAGATGGGGGTTATGGGTTTGGGCGGGAAGACCACAAGGTCAAGTGCCATTTTCATCAGTCATTTCAAGGCTACCTACTATCAAAACGATTTAGGACTGTCAACGTTGTCCTCGATCACCTGGTTAAGGCTGTATTTATCAGGTTTCTCCATTGTCAAGTTAGCCCTCTTGCCCCGTTTCCAAACTGCAGGAAAGAGGTCACCATGTGCATCCCACCTTAGGAGAGGGAACGCATGCCCTCCATCCTTTAGGGGGGGATTGTCTCCATGATTTATTCTGAATTCTTCTGCACGTGAAATTTCTCTCTTCTCCCCCATATATTAATTTATTCAATCATTTACTTGCATAGTGTGAACTCATGGGTATTCATTTCATACTTTGGGTTATAATCCGACCACTTTGTATCTTTTGTTGCACACATTTGTTGCCCAGCTTTGGCCACTGGGAGCTCTTTCAGTTGGCTCCTGTGTTCTGTTGACATACCCCCATCAACGTGGTTTTCTTTTCTTTCCTTCCTTCCTTCCTTCCTTCCCTCCCTCCCTCCCTCCCTTCCTTCCTTCCTTCCTTTCTTCCTTCCTTCCTTCCTTCCTTCCTTCCTTCCTTCCTTTCTTCCTTCCTTCCTTTCTTCCTTCCTCCCTCTCTCCCTTCTTTCACCTTCCTTCCTTTCTGGTACTGTGAGATGCTCCAGGCTCATGCTGTGTATTTTCTGCCCCCGTCCTAGCATCAGCCATTTCTCCAAGGACCTGGGCACTAAGATGCTCGTGGCTACTGAGGTATCATTTCTTTTAAGCCCTTTCAGGTGACAGAGCAAAGAAATACACGTGTGTTTACGAACCCATGTACATATACTTCTCTATAAATATTTCTATATGCAACTGCCTTTATATATATTAAGTAAAACATTATGTATCTTTTTTAATTCTCCAGAAAATTTCAATACTTAGAAGTTTTCTATTTAAAGTGTTTCAGAAGAAAATTCTGTCACTTATAGTTAAAATTTCCCATGGCATCCATCACTGAATGATCAGTGAGAGTTTGCTGATATGAAATACAGAGCTTGAGATCCATCGGATAGCAGTAAGCCCCCATCTCCCCTCCTATAAAGTGGGGACAGCAATGACGTCAACTGAAAACAGGATCACTGCGGAATTAACCAAGATAATCTATGTAAATATTCCAAACAGACTCCAACCCACTATAAGCATTTAATAAATGAGAACTAAAATAAAGTTCTAGTTTATGGGAAAAAAAATTTTCAAGAGCCAAAGATGTAACGGTATAATTTTTAAGTTTAGACTTCTTTATGTGTGGTTGTCTTATTCATGTTTACCATCTGACTTACAAGGAAGCATCGATTCCAATGTATTATTTTACTCCAAATATACTCTTTGGAAAGATTAAGCCAGCAATAATGTTACTAGTCATGTTGCTCCTGCCGGAAGGCACAAAGCAATTGATTTCCTAATGGACACCAGCACAATCCATCTCACGGAGTGCTAATGGGTTAAAACCAGGTGTCACAGTGAGGAAGAGAGAGCAATGAGACACAGGATTAAATTTCCCCATCTCCCCTCTCCATCAGAATGTCAATCAGCCCACTCAAGACGTGCCATTTAATAGAAAGTAGTCAGAGTTCCCAGAGAAAATCATCTCAGTTCCTAAAGCTAAATTAGAACTGTCTCAATAGTTGGAAGACCTGTCCATATAAATCTGTAATAACACGGCGAGTAACATCTTCCATCTTTTACGAGAAGATACATGACTATCACATGGCAAAGAAACTGCATTACGAAGGGCCAGGAGGCACCCGTCACACATGGTTGGGTATGTTTCCTAAGGACTGATTTTAAACTAATGCTGATGAGCCCTTAATGCACATTCTGGTGTTCTAAACGATCACTTAGGTATTCACTTAAACTCAATCTGATTTTGTATTTCTTCTACAAGACTATTATTCTAACAGGGTCAGAATGGACTAAAGGATCATGTTTGTGGAGCACTGATCATTTGAGTTTGCATTTCAGCAAAGCAGGCTTGTGGTGTCTAAGATGTGTGTGGCTCCTGAGAACTGAGCAGAGGGTGTGAACCCTCCATCTAGGTCATGTCAACCATGCAGGCCCGCTGGGTGCCTACTCGGCCCCACGTGAACTGGGCATCTTGCAGTGATGCAGCTCTTCTGAGGAGCTCAGCATAACCAGTCTATCAGGAACGCTGAGCGGTCTCCAGAGCAGGCAGAGCAAGGACTGGGGACAACCTGTGCTGGAGGTACAATGTCAAGTTGAGACCACATGCTGATGATGGAGGCTTCTGAGCACAATGCTTGTCCAGAACGGCAGGGCCAGCCTAGTCGCAGACAGAGGACAGAGTCTACATCAGAGAATGAGGAAAGCCATCCCAGAATTAACAACAGGCCACACACAGCGGTGTACTAGGATACGGTACGAAGCTCTGCCCTCTGCAAACCCCTGGGAGAGCCCCTGACTGGACCATCCTGCCCTCGTGCTTCACATGGTACCCGGTAAGTTAGCTTGTGTTCCTTCTCTGCTTAAAATGCTACATTGGCATCCTATCCTTCAGAGTGAAATCCAACGCCCTAGTGGCCTCTCTAGTCCCTCAGGCTGCTTCAGCTACATTTGCCTTCTCTGAGAGGCTGCGAGACTCTTCCCTACCTCTGGACCTTTGCACATGCTATTCCTGCTCTCTGAAATTTGCTTCCTCCCATTTTTTACAGGCCTGGCTCCTACTAAACTTTCCATTTTTTACTGTCACCTTGGACAAGTCTTCCCTGATCTTTTTGTTAAGTATCAACACTCCTCCCCCTTCATTAGTCTCCAGCCCAAAACACAATTTTGTCTTTTCATGGCACTTAGCATGGTTCAAGGCCATTTGTTGACTTATTTACTTGGTTTTTGGTCTGATGCTGCCACTGTGGCATGAGATTCACAAAGAAAGGAAACCTGTTGGCTTGGTCTTTTCACTGCATATCCAGTACCTGGCACATCACAGGCATTCAGGGAAGAGCACCGGTGTTGAAAGCACTATGCTCAGTGAAAGAAGCCAGACACAAAGGCCACACATTTGGTATGATTCCAGAAATGTCCAGAAAAGGCAAACTGCAGAGAGACAGAGCATGGATGAGTGGTTGCCAGGGGCTGGGGGAGGCCATTTCACCACCAATTTTTTGTCTTCCTTCATCTACTTGTGACACTTTTGATCAACACCTTGTGAACTCTTCCTTGGTCCTGGAAAAAAAAGTCAGAGTGACTAGTAACCACAACTAAAACTGTGTCCAAGGGAAACATTGGGGAACACTGAGGAAATGAAATGCAAAAGATATAGAAGCGTCATCTTTCCAAATATTGAAATTTAAACGCAGGAATTTATAAAATAAAATTTGCAGCCCCAAACATGAGATTGACTTTTCGGACAGGCAAGAATGGGAGGCCTTCTGACTCTCCCATAGTTTGGATCCCATACACAACAACATAGCCTTTATCAAACTATGAATAATTTAAACCATGCTTATGAGCTCATAGAGGGAAGACTCTTTCTAAACCAGCTGCCAAAACTGGAATTCTTGATAAGCTGAGCCTTAAAAAGACATAGAAGATTTAAAAGAAATGTACATGCACTTTCTTAAGGACCTGGATTAGGTCTTTAAAGTGAAGACAGCTACATTATACACAAATGAATATAAATATCCAAGTTTAGTTCATAATGCCAAAAAACAGACACCGATTCTCAATTATCCCCTGGAATCAGCCACTATGGTATCATAAAACATGATGGATCAACCAGCAAGGGTACATACACATCACAGTCTTGTTAAATATCTTGTCTGAAATGCTTCTGAATTATCTTCTTAAGTGAAGCCACCAAGATCTACAGAACCTAGAGACAAGTGCTTTAAAGTCACGAAAAATTTCATCTTAAAAACAATCTTTAAAAAATCTTGAAGTAAAATATTGTAAAAAAAAAGATAGAAAAATATTTACATTTTCAACTTCAGCCAGACTGTTGTAAGAATCTCATGTTCAGTATTCAGTCTTCTCTAATATGTTCTTACTCATCTGTTCTGTCTCCTAAGTAAACGCCCCCACTCCCTATAGAGCCCTGGTGAGGAAAGAGGTTCTGGCTAATCATTTCTGTCCGCCCTTTGTTTCCACTGGATTAGAAATAATGTACCATTCATTAAGTACTTGCTCTTGTGCCAAGTGCTTTACATGCATTAGCCCTAAAACCAAGCTTTTTCTCTATTTAATGGGAAGGAACCACCGGCTGTGGCGGAGCACACTTTACAAAGACGGCAGCAACAATACGATCTACCCCCTTGCCCTTGTGTAGTGTAGCCCTACCATCCAGAGATGCCTTGACCAACAGAATATGGCAGAAGTGACTCTGTGCCAGTTAGAGGCGAGGCCCCTAACTGATCTGGCAGCTTCTACTTTCTGCCTCTTCTGCCTCTTGGAAACTACCTGTCACATTAGAAGTCACCATCTTGACACTGCCATGCTGTGACAGGCTCAAGCCACCAGGAAGGGCCCTGAGGGATGACCAGCATGCGGAGAGGCATGCCAACAAGCATGGAGGCATCAGAGATGGAAGTGAAGGAGCCATCTCGGAAGTCAATCCTCCAAGCCCTGCCTCCAAAGATGATGCCATGAGGATCAAGCACAAACTACCCAGCCAAATCCTCCCTGAAGTCCCAACTTGCAAAAACATAAGCCAAATAAAATGGCTGTTTTAAGCCACTAAACTTTGGGCTTGTTTGTTACACAGCAGCGGATAACTGTAACACTCTCCCTTGGAACCCTTAACTCTGGAAGGGCCTAGGATCTAAAAAAAGACTTAAAGAGATTCCAGTTGAGCTCTCTATGTTATGATTGGCAAAGTATAACTTAGGCCCTTTTACTAAGAGAGCAACTGAGGCCCAGAAAGATTAAGTGGCTTGATCCCAAGAGAGCAGATAACCCACATGGTACTCATCATGTACTCATGGTACTCATATATCACACTCAGGCAAGTAGGGGAAGAAGCCTAGAACTCGGTTCTCTGGCTGTTTTCTGTTTTCTGTTTTCTTGCTGTGCAGACATTCTCCTACTTACTTTTCCAAGCTGTTTGACCAGAGCATGAAATAACATTAAAGGAAATGGAGAACCAAGACTTCAAGTTTAGAAGGGGGAAAAATGGCCAATAACAGAGACAGCAGAAGACAGTTCACCAAAGCCATATTTCTAATGTATCTGAACCTCTAAGTGTGAATAATGACTCTCCCCAAATTAGAGTGTCTTTCTTTGTTGGAGGAGCCCACTTTGCTCTCAGTAGCATCAGGCCAACGGCTGGGGAGCATCCCCACTGGGCTGGCTGCAAAAGCAGCTGTGGTGAAGCTGAGGGAGTCCGGGTGAGAGGCGAGAAGCAGCAGAAACAGGTTGGTGACTGGACTGGACTCCTCGGAGCTCCCTTCAAGGTCAAGAAGCCACAGTTCTAGATGTTATGGCTGAATCACTCTGCTCCACACCAGAAACTAACACACCACCGTAAATCAGCGACACTTCAACAAAAAATAAATAGAAAAAAAGAAACAGTTCTGCCCCTTCTGTACCAAACAACTACAGACGAAAGCCAACTCCAAATCTGAATTTAAAAGCATTCAATTTCAAAGGGTTTCATCCAATAAGCCAAACAAACTCCTCAACATAAGATTCTATACACTTAGGAACCCAGGAGGAGGCCAGGGCTTCATGGTGTGGCTTCTACACAAAGGAGGGACACATTCTACCTCAGTCAAAACTCCCTCACTCCTTTTGCTCTCAGTGTCCCTCCTAGTGTCCATCCCCTCTCATGACCCTTCCCACCAGCTCCCTGGAAACCTTTCTCATTGAAAACACACCCCTACCCACTGTACTTTACAGAACACTCTCCACATCCAGCTTTTAAAGGCAACCACGATCTTCTCTGAGAACAACACTCCTCTAGAGCCCCTCCCAAGGAAATCCACATGTTCTCCCACATCATCTGCACTACAGAACCAGAAACTGGGGCAAAGGACAGCCAGTCTTACAATGCAGTGAATGATGCAATCAACCGCCTATTGAATATCTTCACCCTGGGGACTCCAGAGGGGCTCTCAAACTCAACATGTCCATAATTGGACTGATTCATCTTCTTCCATGACAAACCTGTTGTTTTGGGGGTTTTGTTTGGTTTTTTTTTTCCTTAATTTTTCTAGCTTTATTGAGATATAATTAACATATAATGCTGTATATTGCACACAAAATGTCCAACATGTTGATTTGATATATGTGTATATTGCAAAATGGTTACCACAATAAGCTTACTTAACACATCCATCACGTCACATAGGGACCTTTTTTGGTGTGTATGCAAACCTGTTATTTTGTATTCTCTATTTCAGTTGATAAGAGTCTGCCCACTCATGCTACAAATGTGGGAGTGGTCTTTGACTTCTGTCTGCTCCTCACCTCCAACCCACAATCAGTGACAAATTACAAGAGCTCCCCTCATATATATTTTTAAAACTTATCCTTCTTCTCCATCCTAACACACCCCTGGTTTAGATACTCACAGCAGCCTAACTGGCTTGATTGCATCCTAGTCCATTCAAATTGAGACTTCCGAGTAGCCAGAGTTCTCCCTCTAAAATATGGCTGTGTCCTCATCCTTCTGTTTACATTCTCCAGTGGTCCACTCTGCCTGGAGGATAAAGCCTGTTTCTTAACACTGTATCCTGGACCCTCTTATCCCATCCCTACCCATTTCTGCAGTACAACATGTCACCTCTTCCTTCCTCACTCTATTGCCTGTAGCGTTGAGCACACTTCATGCTGTTTCTCACCTCCCCACCTTTGCTAATCTCTCCCCCCCACCATATGGGTGCTCACCACCTCCCTCTCCTCTCTGGCACTTCACCTGGTTATCTCTCAGTCACTATTACTTATAATTCAGGTGTCCCTGCTGCTGGGAAGCCATTCCTGACATCTTCCTTCATCTTTCACCACCCGTAAGTTAGGTTTCTTGCCTCCGTGTACCTGTAAGAGACTTGGACTTCTATCACTGCATCTCTAGCACCGCCCACAGTACTCACTACCAAGGTAATTTAAAGAGATCATGATTTACTCTTTCTTTGTTTCTCTGGCGCCTAACACCAAGCCTAGCAATGTAGCAGATGCTCAAAAAACTTTTAATGAATGGATGATTAAATCATTACACGACTGTCTGACTAAAAGGATAGGTCTATATCCAAATGTATCAGTTATCTATGGCTGTGTAACCATATTACACCAATTCAGTGGCTTTAAAAAATACACATTTATCATCTAAAGAGTTTCTCTAGGCCAGGGTTCCAAGCACAGCCTGGCTGGGTCTTCTACCCCAGGGTCTCAATTACGATGTTGGCCAGGGCCGTGGTGTCATCTGAGGCTTGACTGGGGAAGGATCTGCCATCAAGCTCACGTAGTTATTGGCAGTATCCATTTCCTTGCAGACTGCTGGCATGAGGGCCTCACTGGCACTAGAGGTCACCCTCAGTTCCTTGCCACACGAGACTTTCCAGCATGGCCAGAAAAGACAGACATTACAGTCTTATGTAATGTAATCACAGAAGTGTTATCCCATCACCCCTCCTGTATCATATTTATTAGAGACAAGCCACAGGTTCCTTCCACACTCAAGGGGAGGGGATTACACAAGGGCATGAAAGCCGGGGTGGGGGAATTACAGGCAATCTTAGAGTCCGTCTGCCACACAAAGATACAGTTTTGAGGGAACTCACCAGAAAGGCCATGTACCTAAAACAGCAAGGAGAGGACTGAGAACAGTGAGAGCATGTTCATTACATGAAAAGGAGTACATTAACGTGTGAAACTTACTGCATAATCCTAACTAATTTTTTTCTCTTTATGGAAATGACTTTTAGGTTACTAGAGAATTCCACAATTAATTTTTTAAAAAATTCCTGTAAAGCACAGCTCTGGGTTTGGGGGCAAATACTAAATTTAAAACATGGACAATTTTCTGCTCCTATATTCCTTTCGGCATCATTATTTTTGTAACTGGCTCTTTAGATCAGCTAGAGTCTTCTTAAATCATTTATTTTTCATCCATTTTACAGGGTGTTTGGGGCCCAGGAGGCAGAGCTTTACTTAATACATCTCAATAATTTATAGCCAACAATACACTGAGGGAAATGTCAACCTCATAAAAACTGAAATTTGGAAAGTGAAAAATGCTCAAATTTTCCTCAGAGAAAGAGAAATTTATGAAAATCAGGCAGCTCAAGGAAGTATATTAAAACATTTCAAAATATAAAGAATGTGTTTAATGCATCAGCACTTTTTAGACGTGTCCCTACAGCCTGCACCCCATTTGTAACAAAAACAGCAGCCTCTGACTATGTCATGACTGGCCTGTCACTCCTCAGGCAAATCAGCACCAAACGTGGCCAGTGACACAGCAGTCACCTCAAGGTGGAACACTGTCTCTAGGCCTTCCTACATCCTCCCTTAAAAGGGTCCTGATCTTTTTCATAAGTGTTTTGTTTCCCCGGTGAGTGTCTCTCTGCTCCCTCTGACCCGGGGTTAATCACAACAGTTATGGAGAAGGTCCCCAATGCCGCTCAAGAGACTTTATGGATGAGGGAGAAAGAAAAACAATAAAACGAACAACTTCTGACTTTCTACCAAAACATAAAGCCATCAGCAGTCATCAGCAAAGACCTGGGGACCAGGCTAACCTGGCCTCCAAAAAGCCAAAGAGGTCCACTTCTCTGCAGTGAAAACAGCCTCTCAGGCCTCTCTTTAGTTCTGTGATCAGGGAATAAGGAGAGAAATTTCCAGCAAACTCTGAAGCCTCTGGGTAATTTCTGAGGTGTAGTCATGATCTCCAATTAGATTCTTAGGGTTTACCCAATCAAATACAATAGCACCCTGAGGATGCAACTGGAAAAGTAGCTTTCTTCAAGTGCAACCAGGTTGTAAACGATATGGTGAAGGTCTCAGGTAAAGGTTTTTAAATGCTGAGGCTGGGATTTGAATATTACACCCATGAACCTACCAGCCCTGGCACTCAACTGGCTGACCCTGGACTCCAGCTAAGTAACAGAAGCTTATGAAAGAGCCAAGGAACAAAAGTTATAGAATCAGAACACTCCTCATTCAATAGCTGGGTGAGTTGTTTCACGTCTCTGAGCCTCAGTTTTCTCCCCTACGAACTGCCTATTTCACAGACTTGAGTTCATCTTGGAACATCTTTGGTGAGCTCAGGGGAGGAGGAACCCGTCAGGAACTGAAGTTATCTAAAGGCAGGAGAAAGCCAGGCTCACCAACTTGACTCAGGTCGGAGGGAAGATGCGATCCTGGATACAGCAGGGCTGCACAGATCCACCTCCAGCCTAGACCTATGGCCTTGGGCTGGCCCAGAAAGAGAAGGCCAGTGTGGAGAAACCAGAGCAGCCTTTCCCGGAGCATAAGAAAGCTGGTCTGGTGTACTCGAGGTAAAAGCATGAAGGCCTGAGAAAGCAACAAATTCCTTTTCACAGATAACAACGTGGCCTTACTGTAACATCGGCTCCAAGCAACACAGAGTATCTAGCACGCTGGGGATGCACCCAGCGAGACTCAGCAGATACTAGCTGAGCACTTACACTGTGGTTGGAAGTACAGAGACAGGCCCCGGCGGAGAAGGCACCAGAAGCGAAGGCATAGGTGAAGAGTGCAGAGGGGGGCTCAGAGGGAAAGACAGGAAAGGAGACATTCCCCAAGGACCCCTGACCAGGTACTTGAGGGGAGTTTTGCCAGGAATGAGATGCTATGGATACAGATCGGGACAAGAGTGTCTAGTATCTTTACTATCATTTTGACCCTCACTGGCATTTTTTTTTTGTTGGGAGGGGGGAAGTAATTAGGTTTTTATTTGTTTATTTTTTAAATGGAGGGACTAGGGATTAAACCCAAGACCCCATGCATGTTAAACACACACTCTGCCACTGAGCTATACCCTCCCCCTGACCCTCACTGTCACTATATAAAAAGGACAGGCTGGGAAGTTCGAGCCCTTTACCATTATTATCTATAGGGGGAAACCAAAAATGTTGGACTTTTTTTTAAATAAACCCAGATTTCACAAAATTTTCTTCAAAGCAAAGCTGGAGAAAGGGAAAATATTCCTCTGGTTATTGTGAGGCAAGAAACTGCTTCCATCATCAGACCAAGTTAAACCATGCTAACTCAATTTCCTTTTAGTGACAAGTTATGGTTTTTCCCAGCCTGCCTTCCTCATTTGCCAGGGACCCCATGTGAACCCACATCTGTGGGGGAGGGAGGAGGCTGCCATAAGGCTGCTGCTCAGATTAGGCACGAGATGGAAATTCCAGTCACATTTCATAAAAGATGACTTCTGAGAAATTATTTCTGAGATATACCAAATCTGCTTCCCCCAGCTCAAGAATCCTTCAAAGTCCACTTTAATGAACAGTGTTTTCAAGGAGAAGTCCTTTGTCTATTTGTTCTTTAAACAGGGAGCTCGGGTTTTCTTCCATTTGAAATTGCTTTATTGACTCGACTTGTAGCAATTCCCTTTAGTACGTATCACCAGCAGGTCCAATGCAGCTACGGACTGGAATTCAATTACTGTCAAGTAAACAGCTTGCCACCCACACAGATGCCATCCCCAATGAAGTTCCCCTGTTACTGAACTGAACACTTCTCTGCAAAAGGGAACAGAAAAGACTCTCTTATCAAAAGATGCACCTTGATGCTATATCGTACGTAGCATGGTTCCCTAAGCCATACAGACATCACACCGCTAAGGCAGGGAGGGCGTAAGGCAGCAGGCAAACTCAGAACCGTCTCTCGGGAGGGCAGTTTGTAATCTGTATCACTATGTAACACATCATGTAATCTGTATCACTGTGTACCGCATCATGTAATCTGTATCGCCGTGTACCGCATCATGTAATCTGTGTCTCTGTGTACCACATCATGTAATCTGTATCTCTATGTAATACATAATGTAATATGTGTTAGTATGCCTTAAAAATATTTGTACCTTGACCCAGCTTTTCCGTTTGTAGGAATATGTACTGAGAATATAAGTGAGTGTAGAAATCTTCAAGGATGCTCATTGCAATGCTGTTGATGGGTGAAAAAAAAAAGAAAGAAAGAAACTAACCCTCAGTGATAGGAATTGGTTAAATAAATTAGTCAATTAAATATTCTGCAGGCATCTTCCAACATTAAAAAATACATTAGAAAATATACATGTAGAAATGATGCTACAGTGAGCAAACAAGCTTGCACTGCAATACAAAAAACTGTAGTTTATAAAATATATGCATCTGCACAAAAAAAAAAAACCCTGAGGAAGAGACACCAAAATGTTAATATTACTTATTTTTAGGTGGTAGTTCAATGGGTAATTTTAATTTTCCTCTTTTGTCTGAATTTATAAATTTTCGATAATAACCATGTATTTTTTTTAATAATAAAAAATGAAGTATTTGGGTAAAGTTAGAATTAAAAGAGAACTGAAAATAATCAAGCCTAAGCTTTCATTTTACATTTAGTGACGCTCTAGGTTAGGAGGATGGATCAGGCAAAAAGAAACTCTACCACCAATAAGGGAAGATAACTTCTTAAATCCCTATTCACATTAATGTTACCTCTAAATTAAATGTGAAATTAAATGAATTACAGACTTCTCAAAATATCTCTAACTTAACATGGAACTCCCTCTAGAGGAGTTCTTCAGCTTTCCTGGGTCACTGAGACCACTTGAGATATCTGATTAATGCCATCATGGCAACTCCCAGAAAATGCACGTGGAGCTCTAATAAACAGAAATTTTGCATGTTGGTTCAGGGACTCACAGAGACCCAAAAGCCAGTCCATGAATTCCATTCAGCAGCGTTCTACACTGTGACGTGAAACCACACGACACGGAATAGAAAACGACAGAATAAAGAAGAAAAGGAATAACATCAAATATATCCTGCATCTATAAAGAGTCAGTAACATTTTGTGAGATTTTTGGCTCACCAAATTATTTTAAACACGTGGATAAATCTAAAGCATATTCAATGATATAATTTATTCTTGTGTGTGTGTTGGTGTATTCCGGACTGCGATATAAGACTTACCATCGCAGGGTAGAGTTCAACAGTAGGAAAGTGACCATCCTAGAAGCCCATTACTCCAGGTTAAAACAAGAAAAAAAAATCTTGCACTATAAGGGAAAACAGCATGAGGGTGATTGAACTAAGAACCTAACTACACCCTTTGGAGGAAATCAGAGGAAAGAGTGGAGTTTCTTAAACCTCCTATAAAAAATTATATATTGCTGTTTGGAAAAAAACAGGAGTTAAAATTTTGGGTCAGGGCCTGAGCAAGCAACAGCTTTGGATTCTTTCTGATCTATGTTCCATAAGCATTTAAATGGTTTATTTTAAATTATGATTTATTTACTGCCATTAAACATGGACATTCATTCATGTGCTACTTTGATTTCTGTGAAGGTAAATCATATCCAGCCACAGGGAAACTCATTTTCTCTCTCTCTCATTCATTCTGTCTCTCTCTCTCTCTCATTCATTCTCTGTCTCATTCATTCTCTGTCTCCCTCATCCCCTCTTTTCTTTTTCCCAGAACAGAGCAGCGGCTAGAAGTGGAAAATTTCCACCGAACTGATTGACTCTGAGACGTCCAGACCAGCCACAAGGAGACAAATGTCTATTTCAGATTGTCTCCAGTTCATGCCAAATGCCTGAACCCAATGGATCTTCCATCAGAAGGGTGGGTTCATGTTCCATTAAGACAACTGATTCAGTCAAGTTTTCTCTCACATCTGTTTCAGCACAAGCCACTGAATAGCCCTCAGACACTCCTTGTCACCAGGACAGGCACATAGCTCTTTAGTTTTATGGGAAGCACTCCTAATGGTTTGGGTTCACGCTCAGGGGAGTGTGGAAGAGGAGGAAACTGGTTCCAGGTCGGGGGCCCTCCAGGAGAACCCCTGCTATTTTTCTACACTCTTTCCAAGCTTTAACGCCCAGGCCTACACCATCTGTGGCGGGAAGGTCCCAGGGAATCAAAGCCGAGGCCAAGGTCACCTTCAGCACTTTCAGTGCTTCTCTTCCCTTCCCCGGGTGCTCTCCAAAGAGTATTTGCAGCAGGGGTCATCGCCCTACATGAACACATGGAAGTAGAAGTAGAATTTTAGGCATTAAATTATTGGAGTGGAGATGTAATTACTATTAATGCATTACAGGTGGAATGCGCTCTCTTCAGTATTTGAAGTCATGTTACATTGGCTACTATCTGGCTCTGACCCATGAATTTCAAAGGCATTTCCAAATAAAGGAAAAGAATTTTCAGGGAAGAAATTATCTAAGGTCAGTAAGAATCAGGCCAGAGATGAATCACAAATTAGGGTGAAGGCCAGGGAGCTAGTCATAAGATCCTTTTTTTTTTAATTGAGGCAAAACTCATATTAACACAAAATTACCCATTTTAAAGTGTACAGTTCAGTGGCATCTAACACAATACTCTGCCATCACCGCCTACATCAAGTTCCAAAACGTTAGCATCAGCCCCCAAAGAAAACCCTGCACCCATTTAGCAGTCACTCCCTGACCCCAGGATCTTGAACTCAAAAGCAGATTTGACACTGAGAGGTCTGTTCACAAAAGGTCTAAGCTGAGCATAAATGTCAGGGCAGGAACTTTTCACACCTCCGCCATCACTATCCTCAGCTCACAGGGGAGGGTCCATAAACATTGCTGAAGGAATGCTGAATGACTGGGAACCAAGCTGAGCAGCAAACGACTTGACTTGCTACCAAGTCAATGAACTATTAACCTCTCTCTGCCCACCCCCCAGACACTGAGCTAAGCCAGGCAATCGGTTCTAGAATCTAGAGATCTGGAGGGGGCTTAACTCTTACCTGCATAGGTAAAGAGTAAAGAAGGGTCAGATTTGAAGATAAGAGGCTTAGCGAGCACTTCCTAAGTGACGGAAGTTTTATTCTATCCCATTTAATCTCCCACCGGGACACCTGAAGCTTAGAGGAACAATCTGTGTGAGGTCACTGGGCTAGAGAGAAGCAGAGCTGGAGCTGGGGCCTGAGCAGTACAGCACAAAGCACTTGCCTTCTAACATTAGACTGTGGCCATTTTACAGATGAGAAAACTAAGGCTCGGAGCAAAAGCAGCAGGAACCCAGGGAATCAGAGATACTATAGGCTTCAGGATACTTCAACATCAGGATGGGTGAGAAAGCTGCAACCAGATGGGTGAGTTTACATTCAAGTCCAAAAGGGAGGGTCCCCACTCTTCAGCAACGCAAACAGAGGCAAGGTTCCATTTCTGGGGATACTGCCAAGTTTGTACAGATCGTATGGTGCACCCAAAGGTATTAGCAGAAGGCAAACCTAATCTATGAAATGTGCACAAAACCCACTTACATAGTAAGTAAAGTAAAAGTTTAAGGTCACTGTCTAACCATCTACATATCAACTGTCTTAAAAGCTTTCCATGTTTCTGTTAAAAAGAATATTCTGAGAGCAGATGTCAATCATAGCATATGGTCTTTTTTCCCTCCTCAACTTTTTAGAGCTGTCGGGCCTGTCTCAGGGAAAGTAGAGGACAGAGTGGTCAGAGTGCCTGGTGGCTGAAGTCCCAGTGATAATCCTCTGAAGGAGACACTGCTCTTTGCCCACTTTCAGACATGGAACCCGAGGCCCAGAGAGGTGTCCCGCAGCCAGCTGGCACCTTCGGGGACAGCAGCCGTGGGGACTGGTATGTATGAGAATTAGTGTAACCTCGCAGGACCCCGTGGGGCCTTCCCGGGACAGACCCCTCCCCCATGCCCTCCGCTGTGGCTCCTCTCTGAAGTTACCCAGATAGTATCTTGTGCATATTTCCTGAATTTTTCCATGCTAAAACCCACCACCAAATGGAAGAAATTAACTACGTGATGATCGTGAGCACATGGCCCCCAGACCTCTGGGTGTCTAAGGACTGACCACCATCAGCCAATTAGAGAACTGTGCACAAGCTGATCACACATCCTGGGGCACCCCTCCTCACCTGGACTCTAAAAATGCTTTGCTGAAACCCTCTGGGAAGTTTGGGGTCTTTGGGGGCACGAGCCACCCCGACCTCCTTGCTCGGCCCTGCAGTAAACCTTCCTCTGCTCCAAACTCTGATGTTTCAGTTTCTTTGGCCTTGTGGTGTGTCGGGCACACAAACTTGTGTTTGGTAACATTACAAGAAAGTGAATGTGGAGGTGACTTCCGGGATGCCAGGAACACTCTCCCCCATCACAGAGCCAGTGCAACAGAGAAACAGTCCCGTGACCACACTTCCGCTGGAAATTTCACCCCCACATGGTGTGGCCTGGGACACGGAGGTTCTATTATGCTGCAATTCGCCCAGTAAGGCCTTACACATTATTCCTATTTGACATTTGCCTTTCTGTATCGCTTTATCTGGGGTTATAATCTTCAGCTCTTTGAAAAGATTTTTAAGTGTGACTTGACTTTATTTCATTCTTGTTTTAAGTGTGAATTGACTCTTCAGAGTGATTTTATTACACATAGGATCAGACTGTCCTGAAGTAAATAAACACTCAATAAATAAATAAGTAGACTCTCACAGGAAAATAGGCTTCACTTTGTTCATCTATTGTAATTCAGGAAAACCATGGCACAGTACAACTGTGAGCTCCCGTACCACGAGCCGGGCAGGGACCATGCGTTCCTATAAAAGCACCAGGAGCATAAAGTCACAAATCTCAGGTGCTCGGGGCCGCCGTCTACATGGATCGCATGAAAGTCTAATAGATACAAAGCTTAAAAGATGAACAGCCAGTAACTTTCCACGTCTGTGAACTGCTCTCTATCTGTCCATCTGTCTGTCTATCTACTATCTAACCATCCATCTATCCATCTGTCTATCTATCCATTCATCTATCTTTCCATCTATCTATTCATCTGCCTATCTGTCTATCAATTTATCTGTCTATCTATCCATCTGTCTGTCTGCCTATCTATCTACCTACCTATCTATCTACCTATCTATCCATTCATCTGTCCATCTATCTATCTAATCTATCTATCTATCTATCTATCTATCCATCTATCTATCTATCTATCTATCTATCTATCTATCTATCTATCCATTCATCTGTCTATCTATCCATCCACCTATCTATTCATCTATCTATCCATCTATCTATTCATCAGCCTGTCTATCTGTCTATCAGTTTATCTGTCTGTCTATCTATCCATCTGTCTGTCTGTCTGTCTGTCATCTGCTCTGTTGCCAACATAAAACATTTAAGACTGTGAACGGAGAACTTCCCAGCCAGGGAGGTATCTTTGGCCCTCTTATGGAAAAGCGTCAACTCCTGTTAACTGATAGCTGTCAAAGCAAAGTTCCAACTGAAGGTGACTGAGAATTGTGTGTAAACATTAAGCAGAAATGAGAGGTTCTGTGTGCCTTGGACCAACGGGGCTGTGGTCACGCCAGCGTGGGCCAGGGAGGCAGCGCAGGATAATGGTTTGGAGTGTGGGCTCCAGCATCTGGCTGCCTGTGTTCAAAGCCCCGCGTCTTCTCTTCCCAGCTCTGGGCTCTAAGCAAGGTACTTAACTTCCCTGTTCTTCTCTTTATTCTGCTGTGAAACAAGGTGATTTTAATATCAACCCCCTGGACTGGATTAGGTGAGTCACCCAGCACCTGGCATTCAGTAATGTGATTATTCTGTCTGCAGATCATTTTATATCTGGTTCTTCAGTAGCACTCAAATCAGTACAGGCTAATGAGCGCTCTCCTGATAAATAACCCAACTGCGCTGTCTTTTCCATGTTACTTTCCCCAAGCGCCATCAGAAGCGATGGGGTAGGTCTTTAGAAACAAACCACGATTCATCTTTTTTTCATAACTCACCTACAGCTTTGAAGCTCTCCCCTTCTCAGCGCAGAGCTTCAGATGACAGAGCTTCTAACACTCCCAAAGCCGATCAGCAGATAGCATAACACAGTTAAAAAGCCAGTGTGAAAAAAATAATAAAACTCTTTTATTCAAAGAAAAATTTCCTTGAGGTGAGCGCCTTCACTCACGGCGAAGAGAGAAGCATATTTTTATAACACGCTGGGCCTATTTTAGCAGACAGGATGAAATAAAATAAAAGAATTTATCCAGCCTGCATGTATCATCAGGGGAGAAGAAGAAATATTATCGCTCTCATTTAAATTCATTTGCAATATATTTTTGTATCAAGAGGTATAAATAATGCATGATGGCATTTCAGAGCCTCAGATTCATGCTCCAGTGTGTTCTATTACCTTACATTCTCTAGTCGCAATGTGCAGGGCTGCTTCAGAGGGAAGGATGGGGAGGGAACTGCCTCTCCCAGGGCTCCTCTATGTGTCTGAGTGCACATCCTTCCTCCCACCAGGATCACCTTCCCAGCAAGTGCACTGCGATGTCCTTGGGAAAGGGTCTCATGGCCACGCGATGATTCCAGTCACTGCCATTCCCCGAAATGGCCATCTTCTCTCTGCCCAGGGGAGCCAGTACCGCAGAGGAAGTCTCCCAGGGCTGCTGTGCCTACTGGGAGAGGAAACAGACTTCCTTGCCAGCTACCGTTTCCTAAGAAAATACTTATACAATAAGCAAACTGTGATCTTCCTCTCGTGGAAACACGTATGCCTTTATTTCATACCTATTTTAAGAATACGCTGACACCAGAAACGTTTTAGCTCAAAAATTTACCACCCTGCTTGTCCCTTGTAATAACAATGGGGAAAAGCTCACAAACACATTTTGTGGCTAAGTTCTACAAATCACATTTGACAGCCTGTGTTTGTGCGCACGCATGCGCGCGTGTGCGTGTGTGGAGGAAGAATCAGCAAAGGAAAACACAGCACAGTGAAACAGCTAAACACAGATTGCTCTCTCGTCTTCCCCTAAAAGTGAAGGAAAGGTTGGTGGGTCCATCTTGGTGTGTGACCATGTCCTTAAGAAGTTATTGATCCAAAGATGTTCAGACAATAGTCTCTTACAGAAGAACGTGAGAAAGAGCAGGCAGAAAAGAAGGAACCAGAGAACATATTCAATCCTTGCCTGAGATTCTGGTTTGGGGGAGAAAACTGATCAGACTCGGCCGATTACTAGGGGACCCAGCAAAGCCTTGTTTCATTTAAACAGACTTTATTGACCTTGGCTGAATACTGCCAAAGCTAAATAGCATGATGACACTATCGTCATATATCGTGAAAGGTATCATCATAGCACAAAATAGTGATGCTCAATAAACCTGAAGTGAACTCTTAAAACAGGACAAATACTCGAAATCGTCTAGATCACATTCAACTCATACAACCATCTGCAGAGCACCTGCTGGGCGTGGGCATGATGCCAGGCACTGTGCGGGTCTGGAAGCTGTGTTCAAGGTGGACCCTGCAGGGAGGAGAGGGAGAGGGGTCCTGAACACAAGGCAGAGAGCTGAAGGGCTCACAGTGACGTGCAGACTCTGCATGTTTGCCACCAGCTGGAGAGATCACAGAGGCATCTTTAAAAAGATGGTATTCCAAATCCACCTTCAATTAAAAGTAAGATTTCAAGAGGCACGGATAGGGGAGGGGAGAGCAGGAGTTGAAGGAGAAAGTGTTCTCCACTGGCTGTGCACAAGCACATCGTGCCTCTGTTTAAAACCCTGTCACCCATGGGGTAGAGTAAAGCCGCCCGTTGATCTCTCCCCTCTCCCTTCTCCGGCCTCCTCCCTACTGTACCACATTTATCATCCCAGGAAGGAACGGTCTGCAACTCCCTGGGGTTTCTGTTCTGCCTCTCGCCCTCATGCTTTTGCACACATCGGTTCCTCTCCCCAGAACGCCTGTCTTCCCTCTCCTCCCCTCCCAGCTCCCCACAAGCCCTGGTCTGCTCCAGAGTCCTCCTGACCCTACAGCACTGAATTCACGCTCGGGTCCCTGGGCACAAGCATCCCCATCATCTGGGTAGAGTTAGCTCTGACCTCCTGATGCCCGCTGCACCTTGACTGTACTTTCTGGTTGACTGTACACCTTGACTATATCAAGAAGCCCTGGCTGGGGGCACAGCGGGTGGGTATAGCTCAGTAGCAGAGTGCACGCTTAGCATGCACGAGGTCCTGGGTTCAATCCCCAGTACTTACATTAAAAAAAAAAAAAAGCAGCCCTGGCTTCTGCGGGGTATAAAAAAAAATGAATTTCTATTTTCCCATCATTACCTTCAGCTCCGCTCTGTGAAATCCCCCTTTCCCATTGCTTAGCTACATCTGCCACAAGCTCCAGAACTTTCCTGGCAGCCCAGAGATTAAAGTCAGTCCACTCCCATCTAAAAGGCCACTTTAAAGCTCCTCCTCTTCCCTCTTTCAGTGCATGACGGGATGAGGACGCTCTCCTAGACCAGCTCCTGGGTCGGGTGTTGGCAGAGGACAGGGAGGGAAGGTTTGCACTCTTCCTCCCTTTCTGTCTGAACCCTTCTGATGTTTGGGTGAGGGAAGGGGAGACCAAGACACACAAGAGTCTGGGAAGGTGGGAACCGGGCATCACCAAGGGAACAGATCGGACAGCCATCGCTCACCAGGTCACGTGACCACAGGCGGAGATGCACCAGGTTGACCCACCTCCTGAAGGGTTCAGAGTGATATTATTACTGTTGTTTTAAACGGGGGGGCGGGGGGGGGAACAAATCATAAAAAAAATTTTTCAAGGACACAATAAAAGGGCTTAATAAGAGGAGACTTAAAGATGTTTATACCTTCTCTTTACATTTCCCTGTTACACTCTAATGAAGCGGTTCACAACTGGTTTGTATAAAGTAGTCAGAACAAGTCTGAAGACAGCTTTCTCCATCACGTAACCAAATGGTCAATCTGTTGTACAGTAAGTCACTCTCCCAGCTTCACGGTATACAACAGCACACGCCCCCAACGTCACAACACAAAGAAACATCTCCCTCCAGCATTCTTGATGTAAGAAGAGTTTTTAAAAAATGCTTTAACACAACCACGATAGCACACGTAAAGGTATGTAGGGGGTTATGATGATCATATCCAGTTCGGGAATGAAAGAGTAAGACAGCGCTGGAATCCTGCACCTAGGTTTGTTTTTCAATTGTATATAAAATGTAAAACATGTTTTATAAAATTTTTTCAGGGATTAGTCCATAGCTGACTGAAGCCTATCTTGCCATATGTTCTGCACCAATGACTACTGTCCTTATGGCTGCGAATAGTTTAAGACAAATTTATGGAAACCATGTCATGCTATTTCCTTGAACATTTAAATTAAAAACAAAAGCTTATATATTAATTTGTGTAATATTAGGAGAATCATAGTTCAAAAAGAAAGAAAATGTCTTACCTGTTGTAAAATAATAATAATACAAGTAGAAATGCAACAGCCAAACCATCCAGAAATGTTATTCCAGCCAGATGATGGGGGGTGAGGAGGGAGAGGAAGAGAGAGAAAAAAAAAAGTTGTGATCAGTAAGAATATAAAATATTTCATTTTCTAAACAAACAAAAATTCATAATAAAATGAGCATCAACAATCATTCTATAAAAGATGAAATAAACTCTAGGACCACCATTTTGCTGTATTTGTTAGTTTCTCAATACAAATAGAATTATCCAATATAGAAACAAAAATTCCAAACAGAAATTAGTTTTATTTATATGACAGAGCAATTTGTTTTGAACTACAGGCCACAAGCCTAACCCTGCCCACCACTTGTTTTTATAAATAAAGTTTTATTGGAACACAGCCACTCCCACTTGTTTATGTATTGTCTGTGGCTACGTCTGCGATACAACGGCAGAACTGAGTAGTTGCTACAGAGTGCATAGGACCCTAAAACCGTAAATATTTACAATCTGACCCACTACAGAGCACGTTTGCCGACTCCTGTTTAATAAGAGTAATGATAAAACTATTCCTCTACTTTTTCCTTCTCAGACAGTTATATCCCAATCAGCCCTGACATGTGCTGTCCAACATGGTAGCCACTAGCCATGTGTGACTATCACACCCTTGAAATACGGCCAATCAAAACTGAGATGTGTAAAATACACACCAGAGCTCAAAGACTTAGTAACAGCAACAACTGAAAGTTAAAATACTATTAATAATTTTTAAAATACTGATTACATGTTGAAATGATAATACTTTTGGTATACTGAATTAAATAAAATGTTATTAAAATTACATTAAAATCTCAGGCATTTCGCTTTTTTTTAATGTGGCTACTAGAAACATTTTAAATACATATGAAGCTCACATTTTATTCCTATTGACAGCAGTGGCCTAGAGTCGAGGACAAATACAAATAATGTAAAACAAACAATGTTCTGAGAACTAGGTCTTTCCAGGATCTGATCCTAAAATATCACAATTCAACTGACAATGGTGTGTAGGCTATACTCCTAGGACCGAGAAGCAATTGGTCTGCTTTTTGGTTTGCTTAGTAACTGAATTGCACAACTTGTCTGAAGAATCTGGTTCTTGAGATGGCTTAAGAAATGAGAGGTAATGTTCAGCCACTGGCTCCATACAGACCCAGCATAAGTTGTTGGGATCAAAGTGTCTGGAAGTAAAAACTTTCAGTAAAGGTCAGTTACATCCTTCAACTTCCCCTCTTAGGTAGATAAGAACAATGCAAGCTCTCACCTCCCCCAAGTTCGCTGCAGCACATAAGTAAGTAAGGGGAGGTCAGAGGGAAGAGTAGAAAAAAAATCAAGTTCATCTTAACGCATATGTGCCAAATACAAAAAAACAAATTTGAACAATACAACCTGTCTTACATAATTCATTGTTATTGCAACTCCACACGTATCCTGCTCAACATTTACCTCACTTAATATCCAAAGGTCATTAGATACAAATTTGTTTTTTCATCAGTGAGTTTTCCCTTTGGTCAGGCATATTATTTCCATGTTAGTCTACGTAATACAATTAGACAAACTGATGAACATTTACACGGATGATGACTAGACATCCATCACATCCACAGTATTTGTGAAATATAACCACTTCCCAGAAGGTAAACATCCATTCCTCCCAAGGCCACACACAGCCCATCACATGAGGCGTGGCTGTGATGGAAACAGGCTGATTTTCATCACTCGTGAAAGCAGTCTCATGACTCAAGCACCGAGTAACCGCCACGGGGCAGGCATGGCAAGAAAAGGCGGGAAGCAAACATTTACCCCCCTCAGTATCTCCATGAGGTTTTATAAATTAAGCTATTCCCAATGCAATGGAGCAATGGAGGCCAAACCCCAAAGTTCTTCAGGGAATGAACTGAAGTCCAAGGTTCCCTGTGCGCTGGTTAGAGCTCCCCCAGGGCTTTCTGTTACGTTTCAACTCTCCAGTCACCAAACTGCTACAGACCCCAAGCCAGGTCGGTCCACTCTGCTGGATGGTGAGGGATACAGGGGTGGACATAAGCCAGTTCTTCTTTGCTCTAAAGATGCTTAGAATCAAAAGGAAAATCAGATGAGCACAGAAAGGAACAGGATGCAAGGCGGAGCAAGGTAGATCGGGATAAGAGAAGCAACGCGCTAGGGGCCTTCACAGACACGACCCTCCCTTCCTTTTCAGCCAGAAGAAATTCAGCGAATTCCGTGGAAAGGCTGACTCGAGATGAAGACTGATGAAAAGGTTCTGCGGAGAGAGAAATTACCTAAAAAAGGCAAGGAGGCAGAAACACAGTGGGCACATTGGAAGAATGGTAAGGAGCACACCATGGCTGGAACATGGATTTCGGGATCAGTGACAGAGAATTCGAGCAGCATGTTGGAACTGGGTCATGGAGAGCGTGTCCATGCTGGGCAAAGAGACCGGACTTCATCTGGCAGGACGGGGAGAATCACGCGAGACTCGGAATCGGGAGAAAGATGAGATGGTGAAAGACAGGAGGACACGGAGCCCTGGGCTGGGCACCCCGAGGCCCCCCATCGCGGGGGAGCACTCCCACCGCAGGGGTGACGCTGGCTCTCTGGGACCAGGTTTTGTTATTTTCTCTTTCTCGAAGGTGGGCTGGAGCAGACGATCTCTAGATCCCCACCTGCCCCAGGAATAAGTCTGCGTACAGGAAGAGAGCTGTGTGTTGGGGAAAGACAGATACGGCATCAGTGCAGCCCCTAGGGGAGCCGAGGATCAGGAAGGAGGTGACAGGGACACACGGACATGACAGCCCCCTTCCTCGTGTGTGTCTGAAACAGAACGAGAAGGCAGCATAGAAATACTTGAAGCACTGAGAAAAGAAAATTCTATTGGGCTTATTTACTTAATATATTGGCAAAACAGAAAGGAAGGGGTCACAGAAGATTGCAAGGGTTGGAGTCTGGGTCTCACAAGACCTGCACCCTCAGCGATTCGACTGACACCAGCTGACACTTATTAATAAACTGTCGATGGGCAGACACTGTGCAGGGCAAGGGTCTCGTTGATGAGTAAGACAGGGTCCCTGTGCCGAGGCGTTTCATTCCGGCACAGGTGTGAGGCCGCTGCTGGTTTGCATTTCTGTTTCTGCTCTGGTATGACTGTTAGAGGGGAGAACAGAGGGGGGCGACGGCCATCTCAGCCTTGGACTAGACCCCTGACAGCCGAGGGCAGAGGGCAAAGCACTCTGAATTCACAAACCCAGCTCTCTTGCCTTGTTCCCTGCATCACTTTGAGCAACTCCTGGAACCTTTCTGAGCTTCAATTGCTTCATCTGTCAAAGGCGGTTGATAACACTGTCCTTCGTGAATTATGAAGAGGATTAGATAAGCTTACATAGGTGGGAGCACTTTGTGAATCTCAAAATGCTTTACGATTGTTACCTGATGTGGTGGTTCATTCTCAGGTGCTGGTGTGACATCCAGGTAGCCAATAAAAATACAGATATATAGATGGGGAGAGGGGTCTAGCTAAAGATAAGTCTGTATTAAGACGGTGGTTACATTACTAACTAAAGATAAGTTTGGGTTAAGATTGCAGTTAATTAAGATTGTAGTTAAAGTCACTAGGACAGATGGAAAGGCTAAGAGAAGAAGTACAGTGAAAAAAGCTGAGAGATAAACTTCAAGGGTCACCTGCCTTGATGGACTGGAGGAAGAAAAGAGTCAAGGGAAAACAGGAAAGTGTCCTAAATGGGAGCATCAGAAAAAACACTGGGCTGGGAAACCCAGGCTCTCCCACCTATTGATTATTTGGCTTTGGGCAAATTATCTAAGCCGATCGTCTTCAGAAGTACCACTGGGGCATCAGAGATGAAGAGAAAAACACCAGAATCTTAGCCTATCTCTCTAGTGTCAATTTCCTCCAAAGATGTGAGGCTGGGAGAAGCGAGGGGGCATTCAGCAAGGTAGGATGAGAACAAGAAAAGTGAGGACTGTGCCGAAATGCAGAGAGCCCTAGGGAAAGAGAGGCTTTCAGAAGGAAAAGGTGGTCAGAAGTATCAAAGAACGTGGCAGTCAAGGAGGACCAACCCTGAAACAGCTGCAGGACTGAGGGATGGAGGAGTCATCCGTGGCTTTGAAGAGAGATGTCTTCAATGTAGAGGGGACAGAGGTGGATGGCAAAGGATGAACGGAGGATGGGAGGTGAGAGCCGAGGGAACATGGGAAGGAGGAGAAGATGCAGAAGGGGACAACTGGTTCGGACTATGGCATGGGGGAGATGCAGCGTTTTCAGGGAGCAGAGGGATAGAGCCAGAAAAGCCGGAGAGAAAGGAAAGCTGATGGGTCAGTTACTGAGGAGTGGGGCGGAGGGCCCGTGTGCAGAGTTTATCCTTATAAAGGAGAAGGGGCAGCTCTTCGGCTGAGGCTGTCAGGAGCAGAAGGGTTAAGAAAAGAGAAATTGGAAGCAGAAAAATAAAAATCAGGAAACCGTTCGTATCAGACAGATTAAAACTTCCAAACTGGAGGTGAGGTCATTTGCTGAGAGTCCAGGGCTGGAGCTCAGGGATTTGGAACGGTCTGGAAGAGCCCCGTGGGGACTCAGCTAGGGTGTCCAAGAGACAGGACCGCAAGCACTCCCTGAGAGCTGGCTTCAAACCAGAGACCTGGCCCTGGGTCGCCCTGAGGACGGGCTGACAAGGGAGGCTCTCAGAGAGACCCGGATGTTTCAGGCAATGCAGTCACTTTCTTTAGGCTGGTTGGTCCCTGCTCAGTGCTGCATTTGGGCCCCGCTAGGTAAGAGCTTAGTCCAGGGAGAGAGGGAGGTGGGCTTCATTATTTTTCCCCTTGTAAAGCGGGAAAATAAAACTAAACAGATGATGCTGATCATAAAGTAACAGTAGGGAACTACCTATTTAGATCCAACATACTTAATAAATGCAAATACAGGGGACAAAAGCAATGTTAAATTTAGTCTAAATAATACACCAGCATGCCTCACACCCAGCCCTGCTGGTGATGCGGGTACACATACATGAATTTACCAAATAATTGTACTTTCTTCCTAGAACACCAAGACCTTTCAAAAACGATTTTAACAGCATGTTCTTAAAAGAGAACAATGCATTTCCCTACTAGGTTGAACATAATTTAGTATCTTCTTGGTGTCTCGGGGTCATCATTGTAAAATCTGTCACTAGGCTGCACTATACAACACGACAGTGCCCCCAGGAGTGCTGAGGTGTGCAGAGCCACTTGTCCACTAATAAAGATCCTGGCCCTCGATGTCATTATAGTTCGTGACTCTACTGTTTCTTTCTCAATTGTCACGTCCCAGGGTGAGATCTGCCTCATGATGTGTTGTCCGCATAAACTTGAAAGAACTCAAGGTTCTGGAGAAAAAATATATAATCAAATTTATTAAACCAGGAACTGCTGTTTTCATTGAATTATCATGAAATGGGCTCTAGCTGAAAGGTCCAGGGTGTCTCCGTATGTTTCCTGCAAATCGAGGCAGTGGGTTTTGTGACAACTGTTTTCTTCAGTGCTTCGATATTTCACTGTGTCTCATTTTTCGTCCCTACAAATTCAAAGAATGAAGTGTCAGAAGTCTGACCCCCAGGTAACTGTAGTATTATTATACTGCCTTCTCCACTAGAAAATGCTGAAGCGTCTTGATTCCAGGTTATTAACACAGTCTTCTTAACATAGACCTGAGAGTATTTTATTATAATAACCGAATATCTCCCTTGTGTTCTTAGATGTCTAAAGAGAATAGAAACTATTTTTCAGCCCTAAATTTCTCATCATAAATGGTACCACGATAGTCTAAATCAGTGGGGTTCTGGGTTTGGCTAGTCACGCTGACGCTGTCCGATAATGAATCCCTTATTTAATATTTATAAACCACAAGCTATTTGTGACTCCCTAAAGCTGCTGACAACTAAGGAAAGGGAATATTAAAACAGTATTTCATCTTCATCTTCTGTCGCATCCTACACCATGACATGTAATAGATTGGAACTGTCACCCAGTCAAACCTCTTCCAGGTCTACAGAAACCAGGACCATTAAAAAAAAAAAAAACAAGAAGAAGAGCAAGAAGAAGAAGAAAAGATAAAACCACAAACCTCGTAAGTACCTCCTCTGCACAAATAAATAATATTATTCTGGGAATGTGGCTTGTTATTTACACAATGATATAAATTTTAAAAAAATAGCTTCCTTTCTTAATAAAGAGTCCTGGTAAGAACCAAGACTCCCCTCAACTCATCCATTAATGTTTCTTTATCTTCAACACTCTAGGCTGCAACAAGGCCTTTGGGGTTTTCTGTTAAATCTAGGTCCCAAATTCACAGCCCCTCAAGAGTGAGTGAAAGTGAAAGAAAAGTCTACTCGGTCTGTAGGACAAACCACTGCCAGACAGGGGTTCTCTGCCCAAATGCCAACGTGCCGCCCACCTGCGGATAACGGGACAGACAGGCAGCAAAAGAAGCCGACCCGAGGACACGCGGGTGAGTTCAGCAGCAGCCTGAGTACCACGACTGGATTTGAGGTTAATTTTCCTTTTCTGTCAATAGCACAGAATACAAGACAGCTCATCAATCATATAAATTAGCGTAGCCCTCAGGCCCAAGCCTCAAAGAAAGTAGGGCAAATCTAAAAGGAATCAGGATAAACTGCAAGTCAGAGCTTGAACAAAAGCAGATTATAACTCTCAGCAAGTTTTTCGCTCGTACGGCTCTTCGGTGACATCAAACAGAACATGTCCAAAACAACAGCAACCCAGGGCCAACACACGGGGACACCGCTGGTCACGAGACTGCAACTATCCCTGCAACAGGATCCTTGCAACAGAATTAACCTCAATTTCTTGGAGTCATTTCTTCAGTAACAACCAGGAGTGCTTGTTGCAATGCTGTGAACAGAGGTTATTCCACAAATGCTTATTGACTCAGGATAAGTGGGAGAACGAAAGTCCTTTTTACAATGGTGAAGCCCAACATGGATAAAGAAAGAATCCACGGCGTGTTTACTAACTACATTTTAGGGACAAGTTGAACGTAAGCCCATTTCTCCATCTCCACCAATCAGACTGGAGAATTATGACGTGAGATGGGGAGAAGTTAAAAAATGTATGTGTATAAATATAACATATATATAAAATATATACACACATAATGGAGAGCATACATAATATAACCATTACAACACAGTATGTGTAATAATAGATCATATATATACTCTCCATTATATGTATATATATTATCATTATGTATTATATATGCATTCCATTACCTGTGTATATATTACAATTGTATTATATATTATATATGCCCTCTATTACATGTGTGTATATACACATATATAATGGAGAGCAGAGAACTGCAAATATCACATGTACAGCATTACTTTAACATCCTGACGTCTGCATCTGGGTTAAGTGTGTGTGGCATCTTACAGAGTTAACGTTTTATGAATTAAAAAAGAATTTTAATGGGTCAGTGTACACACACCACGGGCAGCCTCTCAGAGCGCACCCTTCACCACGATGTGTAAGGGAGCTGGGAAAACATAGCCCTCTATAAAGACAGCCCCTGGAGGAGAAGGGACCCGCGGGGGTACAGCTGCTTGTCTTTAGCTCACATGAGCCCCTTCGTCCTCCTGAGAATAACCACCATGTTTTTTGCAAATACAAGATAATATGCTTCCCCTTCTTCTAAGGAGAAAGTTAAACTAAGCTGGTTTCAAATGTAGGACTGAGAGCAAAAGGAAGAAACCTCTGTATCTTCAACCCAATTCTTCAGAACCTCTTCGTCCTGTCTCCACACTTGTACATCCTGAAGCCGGCAGCATCCCAATGCCACCCTCAGGTGTTACCTTTTCTGCTGTATTTTCAAAACAACTACTATTTCTACTCCTACCATTTCAGGGTATAGAGGAGGGTAGGAATCTGCTCACCTCTGCCTCCCAAAGCAAGCCTGATAATATGACCGATCACACACCAAACAGCCTGTTTCCAATGCACAGTTCATCTCGGAGCTGCAATTACCGGTCCTAATTCTGAAGCCAGAAGCAGTGATGTGTCTGAATTCCAGGGAGATGATTGAATGGAAATCTTCACATCTGATCACCTCTCACATACAAATTACCGTGTGTGCCAATCTGGCAATTACCTCAGAAGTAATAGTAAAAGCCATGCAATCAAATTCGTTATTATGGTTGCCTTCAATTATGGCAGGCAGGAACCTATGTGCAGAAAATTTACTGAGGGGGGGAAAATGAGCCTCTGTATCTATTTTAATTTTAAATCAAGTCATTTCATTTGGAAAACTCTTTTAATTTTGGAAAAGACTCTGTTGAAATACCCAACTAAGTAAAAGAAAATAATCAGCTAATTCTCCTTGGCACACCAGGCAACTCTCACTGCACAGAAGAAAAAGCCTCAACCCCCCCTCTTTTCTTCCACGATTTTCTTCCAATACAGACAGGGCTGTAAGTCCATAAGCCTTCTTCAAGGGACAAAAAGAAAGATGGCATAAAGAATATAAGAATGGCACAGAAATATGACCATGCCCTCCTGGATGGCGTATGACAGAGAAAATGCCACATGTTCACCAACCTCTACTCCTTCTCTGCCTGGGCACCAAAGAAATCCATTATTTCCCAGCCTCCCCTGCAGCTAGGTGGGGCCACTGGAATGTGGATGAAAATGAGGCAGACCACATCTAGGACCTCCTTGTCCCTAAAACCTCCCTCCTGGTCCTCTACACCCTCCCTCTGTCCTGTAGGTCAGCCGACAGGATGCAGCGGATTCTGGGAAGGACTAGAGGACAGAGGACCCTGAATCCCTGGATGACTGCAGCGAGCAGAGCCTGCCCACCCCCACATCCTGTTGAGCTGCCTAAGTCCCTGTACTCTCCCTGTGTGTATTGGGGGGAGGGGCGGGGGGGGCGTTATTTCGGCAGTGGGTTCAGCCCAAGTAAGCAAGTGCAAAACCACAGAATCAGTTCTACCATGGATTTCTTGCATGCAGTCAGGCAATTCGCTCAGTTTAAGCTTCAATGTTTAATTTATTTAAAAAAAGGATAACAGAGTGGATTCTTACTATTCGTGGAGCACAAATTCACCAATTCGCTTCCCGGATAGGCTTTACCTACAGATGTACCCCCAAAATCCATGCTGGCGGCCCGCCCCGCGGTCAGGCCAGGACATGCGCAGAGCGTCCTGGGAAACAGGCTCCCAGCAGCGGGGGAACAAGACCGCGCCCGCCTTCCCGTTTCTGCTCCCCTCCTGTAAACAAGGGTCCTTTTCACGGTCTATTTAGTGCTACATTTTTCTTCGAATTTTTATTCTTTTTGTTGGTGATGTTGCTGTTGAAAGCAGCCCCCAAGGTACCGCTGAGTGCTGTCTGGTGTTCCTAAGCATCCGAAGGCCCTCATGGGCTTGACAGAGAAAATCCGTGTTACATAAGCTTCGTGCAGCCATGAGTTACTCACGCTGTTGGCTGTGACTTCAGTGGTAATGAAGCAACAGTGTATATTAAATAACGCGCCTTTAAACAGAAACACACAAGATAAGGTTATGTACTGATCAGCAGGCAAAAGCCTTGTGACCAGAAGCTGGAAGGAACCTAACCCTGTGTTTCCTCTTAGAAGCCAGAGTCAGGGTTTGCAAATTCAGTGCTCCTGGGGACTTTACAGAACCCGACCATCGCACATAAGGAGAACTGTGAGGATTATACAAGATAATGTATGCTAAGGTGTTTCATACCTTAAAGGGGTATAAAAACGTTGGCTGGTACTTCTTTTAAAATTGCAGCTGTACATCGGGCCAGTGAGATGACTTCTCTTACCCCCCATCCTTCCTCAAATCCCTAATGGGGCAAGGATTAGCTCTCCTTGCTTGGTAACTGTACTGTTCATAATAAAGCAAAGTACTACATTCAAATTAGCTTCTTTTAATATGTGGTTTTTTACATTGCTTCCAGAAATCTCTAATTGCATTTTTTTCATTTGTCTTGCTTTATTTACCATTATTATGGTTGACTTTTTTCAAGCTCTTTAAATCACATCTGGTACGCTAGAGACCCCTTTTTCCCAGTTCACCTCTCAGGAGCCCTGCACCCTCTTGTTCTGATCTCACTTGGCTTCTCTGCAACTCTGCTGTTATCTTGAGACTTCCCCTCACTGCTCTTCGGAGATAGATAGCTTTTTTTTGTGAATTCCTCATCTTTTCTTCTTGGTTTTCTCCCTTATTTTGCAGAAGAGCATCCCCCTACATAACTTCCAAACAACACCTGAGGTTATTACTTCTCAACCAGTCTTGGGATTATGGTCGCCTCCAATGTTGCCACCCCAACTATATCATCACCTCAATTATTACTGCACAGATTTGATTCTATGTGCCCGAAAAACCCTGGCTTTTGTGATTTACATTAGTCACAGAAAAGATTATGTTCACAGTTTCTATGTAAAAAGGGCAGTGTTAGCTGGGTCAATTTTCAGCTCTGCTCAGGATACAGACTACAAGGATTAACAGATCACCTCCTAACATTGAAGAAGTAAATGCATTTGCAGGTTGAATCTAAGATGTACCACTTCCTGAACTCCAGTGATATTTTTAGATCGTTTAACTAAAAGAACAGGTATCACATGTGGCTGAGAACAAAAGGAAAAATAAAAGTGGATGTACAGTAAATAATCTGAGCAGTTGTGATGCTATTTTGTTTTATTTTATACTGAGATTTATACAGAAAAATCAAAATGGCCAGTTGATACGATTGCCCAAATAACTCAGAAAGGAAAAAGTACCCTTATACTGCATAAAGGTTTTGATACTCAGCTGCTTAAAATGTGCATATACACTAGTTTGATTTATTAGATAAACTTATAACACTATCGTGCCAAGCAACCGAGAAATGTAAACATGATTTGACAAAGAAATTCAAATTATATAGATACGTTTTCCCTCCAGAGATCACTTTCCAGGAATCACTTTAAGGATCTGGCTTGGTAAGAATCGAATCTACATCTCCAGGTAACTTAGAAATAAACAGTGCATCCTTCCACCACAAGAGAACGCTTTTTACAAAATTGTGATTCTAGTCCTCTGATTCAGTACTGCAAGCGGTTTCCCATTCTATTCAATATGAACCTAAAAACCCAGGTAGTCAGTTTCTATTAAGTTACATTAGCAGCACCAAGACCAGGAATGTAGAAATTCTGATTTAATTTACTTTAAGTTGAAATAAAATCTTATTAAAGAAACTCAAGTCATTCATCAAAAAGTTAGCTCATATGATTCAGGTCTTCAGTTATTTGGAGGCATCTGGTGTAATGACTTCCTAGATTAGACAGTTCGGGATAAGACAGTTCTTACACATTCAGGTGAAAATTTACCACAGTCATTATTAAATGCTAAAAGAAGTTGTTTGAGATCAACTTTCATGTCAATGACTTATCTACACCAACTATTTACATGCAGCAGGAAGATCATGAGAACTAAAATCCAGATTGTCTTTAAAAGGTCGAGATGAAGTAAAAAATTAACTGAACATAGAGCAGCAGCTTTCAGACCCATGATGGAACCAACTCACTACACGAGAACAAACCTTCACTTGCAGGGCACCACTGTTGTGTGATACTGACATCCACAGGCCAGGTACCACCATTTAAAATTCCTACCACACCGCCTCTGTTCAGTTACTTTCAGTCATTTCCACCTACATGTTGCCTCAACATGTTTTAGGTACTTTTAACACCTCGAATTTCTTTTCTTCACTCGGAAAAATAGACACACATTTTGAATATTTTTTTTTTGAAGTAACAGTGGAAGAGGTTGTCAAATCTCAAAATTTATTTGTCCAGGAAATTAAATTTTGTTCTATTGAATTGTTCCTCTGTTCACACAGATCTCAAGAAGACCCCAGGTCCTCGGATGTAGGAGAAGGCAGTCACAGAATATCCTTCATCTTTGTGCTCCCCCGTCCACACACGGAATCATCCTTCCCCCATGGGTACTAACTACACGTGCCTAACTGAATTAAAGCAAGCTCAGGAAGTCCTTCCTATTAGAACAAAACTAGGCAGGAGGGAGCCAGTGCATCAGAACCATCATGCAGATGAAAAATGGCAGAACAATGCAGTCCAAAATATAAATGAACAAAAATAAGTCTTCTGCTACAAATGTCAGACGACACATAGCTTCTTGCTCCTGAATCGCTGACAATCTAATCAAAGTATATTCTTTTGATATCTTCAGTGATAGCTTGGATTAATAGCTCAGAGGGGAGTTTAATGTCTGAAAATAGTCAAAGGCATTCAGAGCTAAGTCCTGTGAATGGGTGTCCTCAGGGGTGCTGTCAGTGACCCCTGAAGACTGGAGGAGGGTCCCTCCTGCAACTGACCCCTTCAGGCTTCCGACTCTGGGACCCACCCCACCTCAACTGAAAGTGCAGGTGTGATCCGAGACCAGACGTTATCCTGTGTGCCTGCCGCTAGTCACATGGCTTGGTGCGTGCTGACACAAGAAATTCTAGTCAACAAGGATCTGCTCAAGCACTGTCCCGGCAGAAAAACAGAGAATGGACCAAATCCCTCTCCTCCGGCATCTCACATAACCTCTCCAGAACAGCGCAGTTTCTACACGGTAAATCAAGCCATGTTCACAGTTTGTCTGCACGCACTGAATCTCTGCCTTTTGCAACAGTTTTGTTGGTATTTTATGGGGACCTATTAAAACTCTCGCTCTTGACCACTCTCCCGGCTACATCACTATCAGTATCACTAGGAATTCTCAGCAGCCCGCTCAGCCGCATTCTGCATTCCCTGTTAATAATCTTCATAACGAGCCTGCAGGGTAAACGGTGCTGAGGGCGGGAGACCTTGGGGGCCCAGGGAACTGGGTGAGAGCTCAGCTCTGCCATGTACTGAATACGTGACATGGGCTAAGCTTCCTGCTCACCCCGAGCCTGCTTTTCCAACAATCAAATAGAGATTAAAAGCGTCCAGCTTAGCATGGCTGTAATATACGTTAAGTGCCATGACTAACGAGTTTTCAATACATGATACCTATTATCATTGTTACTAAGATCTTAAAGATGAGCAAACTCGGGCTTCAAGACGCCAAGTCACTGATGTGACCATCTGCATGGCTAGTTCCAGAGCCCGCAGGCAAATTATCTGACCACGTAAGGACATTTCACAGTGTCCAGCATCTGTTGTTGCCACTGTTAAAGCTTCACACAATATTTGTATCTACTTCTTTCAAAACAGTATACGGATTATTCCCCGCCTGCTTCCTCGAGGGTACCACTGCTGTAAGAGGATGTCTGTTGTAATGTGTCCTTTTCTATGAAGGCTCCTCCTATGTTGCCACGAGGCGCTGAAGGAAACAGGCACCTCGCCACATATAATAGACACATTCAGTTTCCTCAAAAAGCACAAGATCCTGGGGAAGTAAATTAGCCACTGGAAATCTTCACTACTGAGTTACTTCCTTGAGGTCTACTATGATTTCACGTTTAAGTCCCAGACATGAGTTCCTGCCCATCTCTCCAGTTCTTATTGGTTGGGTAATGAGAAAGAACATGATTGCCCATCTGGTCTGATCTTTCGGCTTCATGTGCTGTATCTGGGATGTGCAGTGCTTCTCCCAGAAGGTCCTGGAGTTTTTCAAATGAATTTGCGACTCCTTTGAAATATTTCCTGTAAGTCTTAGCATCCTATGTTTTAAAAATCCTCGTAACTCATAATTCAGTGCTCTGCACTTAATAAGTGTTCTCCAGCACAGCAGGCTCTCCATAAATATTTGCTGACAGTTCAATAAGCATTAGCTGATGATGGTAACTCATTTAAAAATATATGCAAACTATGTTGAGATGCATAGCATGGGAACAGCCACATAATAACTCAAAAATGTTTCCCTAAAGCAGCCGAAACATGTTGATGGTTCTCTTACTCTATGCTTATGTCTCTCTGTGTGTGTGTCTGTGCGTGTGTGTGTCTGTGTGTGTGTCTCATTGCTGGCTCCTTTATACCATTCAAGTCTCATCTCCAATGTCAGCGGGAGCTTTCATTGACTATCCGCTCTCTGCCCACTTACTCTCTTCGCTACTGTTCCATTTTATTACGTTCATAAGACTGACTATCTGAAACCTCTCACTCATTCATTCATTGATTTATTTACCCTTTCACTCTCTGTTTCCTCCAATCAGAGTGACAGGTCTCTGAGAGTAAGGTCCTAATTTACAAGTCACCACTGAACCCCAGCACCTGCAAGGGTGCATGGCACATGAGAAGCTGCTAAAAAAGTAATATGTGAATGTAAGTAGAAAAGAATGAACAAATACAGCTGTTTTTATAGTTCTCATAACCAGCTATGTCTCATAACTTAATCAAATTATAATCCCACGTGTGAATAAAAGTTGTTTCCATTTATATCTCTTATAGTCTTTACAATAATTCTATATAAACTTAGGTACTTAAACATCTCTGATGAAAAATGATTTGGGAAATACATAAATGACTCCGTTAGTTAAGCAAATTATTTAATTCCCATGGCTCGCAGACTGAGTGGTTGACTGTTTTCACGACAAAATCATTATTAACTGACTACAGCATTTTCTGGAACCACTGATGAGACAAGTTGGAATATGTTGGTAATTTACTTCCAGTGTGATTCTAAATTATTTCAACACTGATTCAAACAGCTCTCCCTAATTGTCCATATCTGGCAACGGACAGATGGTCCAGGAGAGCACAGGATTCGAAGTGATTACTTAAGGTTTCTGAAAGTACCCACCAATTACAGCGTTTTTTGTTGTTGTTTTGTTTTTTACCATTTTTAAAGCAGCTAGTGAAGATACCCAAGACAACCATCATAACACGATGTATTTTTAAGTGAAAAATGGCAGCGGGGGGGTAATTGTTAAGTTCTCTCCAGTAGGCATGAAGCACAGCACAAAAAGGAAATCACCCCTGGCTTCAACTGGTTAGTTTTTTTCACCATATCATAAGCCTGAAGTTTCCCAATCCCCATTTCACTGCTGCAAATGTAAAATTCATAACGAGGTTAAAAAATATATTGTTACGTTATTTTTGCAGGCCATTTGTTAGCACATGCTGGGGTCTGGAAAAGCATCTCCTAGATACTTGTAATTATATAAAGCTTTCAACACATTTGCTGATATTAACTCTTCTAAATTCTACTAAACTTCTAGAACAGTAGAGATAAACAAACCACTCCAAGAGTCACAGAATGAAACAAACAGCTAAGAAGAGGTAAAATAGGTAAAATAGCAAACTAGAGTGAAAAATATCCAAGGTATATGCCTGATGGCTCCAAATTTCAGCAAGAGCCAGAAGCTGAAGACAGTGGGTGAGAAGGTATTCTGGCCTTAAAGACACATCACCCTATTAAGAAGTACCTGAACTGGTCCTTGGAAGAGCCACATCCATCACCTCCCTCCCACCTCTTTAAGGGACTAAAAGATACATCACCTTAAGCCCTATTAAGAAGTACTTGAACTGGTCTTTGGACCATCCACATCCATCACCTCCCTCTCACCTCTATAAGAGACTACAGGTTGTTGGGGAGATTCTCCAACTTTCAGCAATTCACAGGCTTTGGGGGTGCTCTGACCATCCCCACCCACCAATCTAAAGCTGAGTAATGGATGCCCCAGGGCAACTCCTGGAGGTGAGAAAGGGGACTTTCAGGAGGAAAAACTAGACTGGTCATTTTAAATACCTGAAAGTTACTAGAGAACTAGACAATCTACTTAAGAAGTTGCTAAAAACCTGTTTGAGGTTTACAAAATGCTTTTTTTGCAGAAGATCAGACCAAGATTTTGCCCCATGCATTAAACTGAGTGTACTGACCCCCAATTAGGGGAAAATACACAGTTTACTGAATGCTAAAAGCCTTTCCTGTTTTTGGTGAGACTATTTTAAAAGAATTTCCTATTTTGTTTTCATTTAGCATCATTAAAACAAGAACAGAGATGAAGTCCCTAATTCTGTAAAATTATTAACTTGACCTTGAATATGTGTGTATGTATTTGTATTGATTTTGATGCACAAACACACAGAGAAAACAGAGCTCTAAAACTGTTAAACATAGGTGGTTTTAAGCTATTTCTTTTTTCTTTTCTTCTAAAGGAAAACTCCTCTGTTCATACTCCCCAAGTCCTTCAATGGGTTTTCTTCTTTCAGAATGTTTTTTTCCTGGAGATGGTCATTGAAATAAATGAAAAATGGCCAAGCCCAGCCAAGTGAATTCTTGGCTGTAACTTCCTCAAGAAGTGCTTTGTGGGTAGGCAGCTGAATGAACTGCTACGAAAGTCATGGAGTTGGCATTTAATCATTTCCGCCTCTCTGTTCCCCAAGCCACATCTCTCCTCTTTCCTTGCATAAGAAATGTAAGTCAGCTAAGAAGGAATCAATGTTTTCATGTCCGATTTCAATCAACTACAGAATATTTGTTTCCAACAAGAGTTTCTTCAACAAATTTTCTGGTTTTCTTCATGGAGAGAAAGCCAACCCACACCTATGGTGCCACCTTTGATTAAAGTTCTGACAATTCTGACTTTGTATAAATAGTGGAGTTTCCAGCAGTTGTGCCAGAATCAGAACTCTTCTCCCCACATTCTCTTATCAGTAGTCAAAAGAATTGGGCACTGAGTGAGGCCCCTACCACTCAGCTACCAGCCTACATTATCTGGTTTCTCTTGCATTGAGTGTGGTCAGGTGACCAAGTTTCAGCCAAAGAGATACGCAGTTTCCAAGAAGCCTCCTCATGGGGGAGGGAGGATTGACCTTTTTTCGGCACTTTCTCTTTCCAACTGGCTAGAGTGCAGATGTGATGTGATGACTGGAGCTCCAGCAGCCATCTTAGACCATGAGGTAGAAGCCCTGTAATTAGGACTGAGAGTAGAGAAATAGAACCCTGGGTCTGATAGCATGCAGATGCCATCATACCAACCCTGGACTACCTACCTCTGGGTTTATTTTATTTAAAAAAGAAAGAAACTATCTTGCTGAAGGTACTCTTCTGTTAGGCTTTTGGTCGTATGTGGCCAAACCTAATCCTAATTGATAGAGCATTCAGCTTATGCTTTCCTGGCAATCTCTCTACCAAATTCTATTCTCAAAACCCATTTTTGTCCAGTTATAAAAATGGGGTCTCTAAATTCTATCAGGCAGATTTATATGAAGGCATTAGCTGAATCCCTATATTCCACATGTCTAAGTGGTAAGCACTGAATTATCTTAGAAGGATACTGGAGATCATCTACACAGCCCCAGAAGAATCTATCCTGCCCAGAACAGAAACAGCAAAGCTGGAGACTCCAAAATCTTCCATCCTCTTCACCAGCCTAACAAACCAGCAGAACATGTGCCTCTGAGAACTACATGTGTCTGACTCTCTAAACTATGAATCAGAGAATGAGACTCACTGTCCCAAGACAATGTGTTTGCATTGAGAGTATTATCTTAAATAAAGTCAGTCAGTCAGAGGCCTGTTGGTTTAAATCAACTCCTTCCAGTAAATCCTTCGTCTTAATGCATCTTTTAAATTCAAGTTTCAGGTTGGTGGATTAATATCAGACTTACCTGTTACGAGTTTCTGTTAATTTCACTGGATTGACTATATAATTCCTATTATAAAATATTTTTGCGAATCACTCTTAGCACTTCAATAATAAACTGGTTCTGCTTCAAAACATTACCAGGCTACGTATTTCTCCATATTGCACAGAAACAACCATTGCTACAGTGGTGGCTTGGTTTAATTCTTTACCTGTGATATTTCAGAGGTTGAGTACCATCCACTAAATGGTGTTATTATCCTGAAGGTTAACCAAGCAAAGCCAAATGGTCTATGGCAGGTTTTTAAAAGCCACAAAGATCTCTCATGATGCTCTAACCATGCAAAATGACAATTTGTAAACCTGCACAAGCCGCCAACTTATTTAGTTGCATGACAATTAGAAAATCACCATGACATTATTAGCTGCATTTTGTATAAAAGAGGCATTCTTCAAGGATTTAACTGATATAATGTATAAACAGAAAATATCTCACATTCCTAAGCATGCAAAAAAAAAAATCACAGAAATTCCTAAAGCTGATTGTCTCTGAGGTTTATTTTAGGAAAGGTGAAAACATACACCAATTTGTCTCTTAAAACCACTTTCCTGTACCAACAGCTATAGGACTTAAGCCCAAATGAATACCCAAAGGATGCTATCATAGCTTAGTTCTGTTTCTTATTAGAATAAGGCTTCCAAACATAACCACAGACACATTTATATAATGTCTTCTCTATCCCTGGTTAACTTCCTGGACTCCTGACCAGACATTTCCATAAGGCCATCCTAACAAATGATGTCATTCACTGCATGCTCCTTAAGGCTGCCCGTGCATGGATGCTCTGGGCATCCCACGCTGTGGATGGACAGAGAAAGGCTGCAGCAGGCTAACCCATGACCTTCTAAAGGAGTGATGGTCTCATTCATTCAGCCAATTCATACTCTTGAACGTGAGTAAAGCCTTAGCATAATACCTGGCGTGTGATAAACACTCAGCTCTATTACCAGGATTGCTATTATTACTACTAATTTCTTACCCTTTAAGTTAGTATTTCCTGACTGGTAGGAGCCATCAACTAAGAAAATAACCAGCAGTAATACATCACCAACTACTTGCTATGAAATAATGAATTCAAAAAAATGATGGATATAAAAATGCTTTCAAAATCCTAAGGGTGGTTTCATCAGCAGAGACAGGTCCCTTCCCGCCTTCTGGAAGCAAATTAAGTTGTGCTCTGCTTTGCATAAGTCTCTCCATAGGACTCCGTGTCCTTTGCTGGTAAAGTATCTTTACAGTTTCTAAAATAAAACTCAATATAAAAATGAAATTAAGTCCAAGGACTGGTTCAAAGATAAGGTGCACGGGATCTTTGTCATCTGAACACCCAAGTCCCGCAGTTAAGAGGGTGGGGGGAGGGAAATGTCGGCTGTCTAAGTACAGTATTCACTGGTGAACTGCGTGCTGACAGGAATCCATACAACTGAAACGGCCCTTCCTCACACTCACGTCCTCTCTCCCCGTCAACTCAGTGTCATCATCAGTCTCTTCCAAATTTTCAGATGAGGTCTGTCCAAAGATATAACACAAATGCAATGAAAATAATCATCAATCTTACGAGGATGTAGTATTGCATAAAGGCAATCAAAGCAGTGCTAACTGCTCGAATCACAGCCATGCTGTTGACGAGAGTGGGGTGAGCTAACAACCGAAAGGGTTAAAACTGACTAGGGTGATGAGAGGAGGGCAGCTTCCAAAGAGGATGACCTAACTCCCAAAAGATTTAGAGGGGCCCTTGAAGCCTGTGGCAGAAATGACCCTCTCTGATCACACTATGGAAAGTGAAAGGTGAAACACACAAAGCCAAAAGTACCTGGAGGAACATGAACAATGATGGCTTAGTCTGCTCCAGCTGCAAAACAAAACAGCCCAGATAGGGGAGCTTGAACAGCAGAGGTCTACTTTCCCACAGTTCTGGAGGCTGGGTGTCCAAGATCAAGTTGTCGGCAGCTGTGGTTTCTCCTCAGGCCTCTCTCCTCGGCTTGCTTGTGGCCTCCTCACTGTCCTCACGTGGTGCTCTGGTGTCCCTTTCTCTTCTTATAAGGACAACAGTCCCACTGAATTAGGCTCCAACCCTTATGATCTCATTTCACATTAATCCCCTCAAAGTCCAAATATAATCTCATTGGGCTACTGTTTGTTCTTGGTTGACTGGTTGGGGATAGAGGAAACACAACTTAACAGTCCAGGGCTGTGCTGACAGTTAAGGACACACTAAGTGTCTCCCCTCCCTAAGCACGACCGAGGACCACACTTCATTTGGGGCATCCCACAGAGAAGGATTCCTCTCTCATCTTAGGGCCAGAGCACAGAAAGGGGTAAAACACATCCTACTGCTCCTGGAAACCAGAAATGTATTCTCCCACCTTTGTTTATTATGCAAATCTGTACAAGCACTTCCCTCTGTTCTTTATAAAGGGTCCAACATGGAAAAAACAGTAACTTTTGTGATAGAAATTCTCTATCACAAAAATAATAGCTCAATAGAACCAGGCCACTTGGCATTTATAATTAGTCTATTAAAACAGGTTTTTGGGGAGAAAGCATTTAAGACCATGACTGTTTTCAATGACTTAAAAATAAAGTCAAAACTAAGCACACACAAGCAAAGCAGTATTCTGAACGGTTAACTGAATCTGGGCCCACCATCTACGCAATCAGTCATTAACGGAGTCAAATATTTCAGGTTTATTATGCAATGGCTGATTTAAATTGAGTCAGTGGACCTGGATGAGGCCTACATGGCTAAAATAGGTGAATTACCTGGCAAATATAGGTAACCCCAACCAAGACTCCTAACATGGAATCATCAAAAGTAGAGTCAATTGCATACAATGAGCACGGCACATACGAACATTGCCCCAGGGAAGAGCTGCCTGGAAAAGTCCATATACGTGGCCCATGATTACACTGTTGAGGAGTAAGTCCTCTTAAGCATGCAAGTTCCTTCCCCCTAAAGTCTCCTTTTCATTCCTCATTTTTCTTCCTAGCAAAAAAAAATTTTTTTAACGTAAGAGAATGGCACGGCTACCGCACAATACTGTGAATATACTGAACACTACTGAACAGTACGCTTGAAACGATCAAGATGGTAAATTTGATGTCATATAGGTTTTTTTTCTTACTACAATTAAAAAATTTTAATAAAATGTAAAAAAGAGAGAGAAAGGGAGAGAAAGCCATCGATTTTTGCCCTAGTCATATTTTCCGCTAAATCACAGGCCAGTAGGACAGCATAGGAGGTATAAGACCTAAATCTTGGGAATATTTCAATGTATACTTTATCTAATGGAAATTTACTCCAAATATAATTGGTACAAACAGCAGCACATGAAAAATAGAGAATCTTTTTCTCTGTCTTGTTTTTCTTTCTTGACTTCCATGCTTTACATCTATTTGACGGAAGGGATCAGAGGGATCCTGCATCACTCAATTTCACCCTTATTCCTTGCATTAGAAATGCCAAGACCATTGTTTCTTCAAATTCTGTAATTTGGGGAAATTTTCATTTATTGAGACAAATAGGGATGTTGGCACAATATGAGAGAAATATCCGATACAGACATTAACACATACGGTATGTCATTGCTATAAATCAAAAGGAAAAAATTATCATATTTATTTTGTGTGTTTCCTATGCCTCTTCAGGTCCAAAGTTTCTGGTAAGAGTTCATTAATGTATCAAGGTGTCCTCAAGTTCTGGATATACGTACACGTACTTACACACACACACACACACACACACACACACTATTCACGGCTGATTTTACTGTCAACAAAAGGGTCCAACAATCATCTTTTATTTTTTTAGACCCAAGTGAAGGATGTTTTTGTTTGTGCATCAGATCCATTGATGAAGTCACCGCAGCTCTGGGAATTGCTCACTAGCTAAATGAGCTCGCTGTGACACCAGGGAAACACAAACCATTGTTTTTTTCCAGGAGTCACTGTAACAGACACAACCCTACCTGTTCTCATTTAAAGGCTGAAGAGAAGGAAACTCTTGGAAAATAAACTCTCAAGATCTGAAAAGCATAACAGCTTTAGGTCTGCTTTAAAAAAAACCCAACAGAACATATCTAAACATAATTAAATTTCTATTCCAGCTCATTACATATTATTATCATTTTTTTTCTTTCTTTCTTTTTCCAGTCGGTCTCATTCACCTCCTCCAGCTCTGAGGCATTTAACAACAAAGCCTCTTGAGCTCTGGTAAGAGAAGGGCCTCTCTCAAGGCCTCTGAGACAAGGTGGAGGCATTTCTTCCACCTCCGTGTGAACCGCTCAAGATGCAAAGACGGTGACCAATGACCCTCCAAGCACATGGTCACTGAAACGGGCTGACACACTTTGAATTAAAGGAGGCTGAATGCTCCAAACCCTGATATAACTGTGTCTGGTCTGTACTTAGATGGATTCCCTTTAACACAACAGTTCACTGGAAGCACCTTGTCCCCACAAACACCCATCACTGAAAAGCAAGCGGCAAAGAAGCAGATTCACCTGGACACCAATTGTTTGCCGGGTGCACGCTGAGATAGTCTGTAATCTAGCCCTGCTCGCTTTCATTCATGACCCCTGTCTTCTTTCTGGCCTATTTCACATCCTTTCATTCCTCCAAGCGATTTATAAGCTTGAAGGGCTGCCTGCCCTTTCTCTCAGGGGTCCTAGCCCACACCCTCCAGAACAGTTAAAAAGGAGCTAATGATCCCTGCTCTAGCCAAGTTCTGTTTGTTCCCGCCGGGCCATCAGCAAAGGCTCTCAGGAGATAGTCATAAACAAGCAGTTAGCACATCCTCCAAAGCTGCGGTGTCTGCCCCACGTGTCTCCTCCGCGCCCCCCTCCCCCGAAGCCCCCCCCATCGAGCTCTGCACAGACATGCGTGCTCTGCCTTAAACCGCCAAGCCTAGAGGGCGAATCGCCTCTACTCACTAAGAGCTGCTTAGGTGGGGGAGGCGGGGGGGGCAGCACTAGCAGAGAAGGGCAGTGTCCAGAAACAAGACCCCCCACTCAAATTCGCGGTCGGGTCACTCCCTTTGTGATCCTCGTAAAGTTACGTAGCCTCTCTCAGGCCTAATTTCTTCATCTGTCAAATAGAGAATAAAAGTCCCGCTGCCCCCTACAGGTTGTCCTGGGGATTACACAGGATGGCGTGCGAAGTTGTTGACTGATCACAGCAAAACCCCTATACTTACCACCTGCACAGACTCAACCACCTGAATGGGTCCATGAACAGGCTTAATAAATTGAACCGTCTATGAACACTTCCTAGAGTTCCTCCAATTAAAGCTGTTCTCAGTTTCCAATCCATTTAAATCAAATAATTAAAACCTGGCATAGCCCCATCCCCCTGGACTGGCTCTTCTCTTAGGAAGAGCCGCTCAAAACCTGGTAACTTCAGGCTGCTGAGTCAAGGTTCTCCCATACCTCTGTCTCAAAGAAAAGCATCCATCTCTAGCTCCTCTTATGAGAAACACCCTAAGACCAAGGTACAAACTCCAAGTTTAAATGTAATCCTTGCTCCTGGTTACCTGTCTGGGTCTATTAAATTGGGAGTGACCTCAGCCATCCTTCGTAAAGTGCCCACGACACCAGAGGGTCAGAAGGAAAATATTTTGCAATATCTAGATGTGCAAGATGTGTCAATCACGGTGTCTTCCACGCCCGCAGCTCTGGATGAATGAAGCAGCCTTAGGTGACCAGATTCTGCTCCGCCTAAACCCTACTGCCTGCCCGGAACAGGGATGGGCAGTGCCATGATGTGGCTGGTATCAGGGTCAGAAGCCTGTCTCTTTAGAGATCTGAACTAGAAAACACTGAAGGAGCGAGACGGGAAAGTTCCAGAAGAAAAACCGTGAGGCTAGAGGAGCCACAAGGAACCAGAGATGCATGGAGAACATGGCAAGGGAGGAGGAATCGGAGGCGGTGGGGACCATAGGTGGGGAAGCAGAGAGGGGACAATGGGAAGCCAGCCAGCTGGCGGCTCCTCCAGTCCCAGGGCTGCTTGGTTACGTCACGCGCAGCCTCCCTTCGAGTGAAGATGCAGAAACACCTGCTCCCGTGGGCTCCAGCTCAGAGACTCTGGATTCAGAATAGCCCCTCAGGCTCCCAACTTAGTGAGGCTCTGCGCCGGTTCCCGCACTCAGATTTCCAGGAGCTTCGGTTTTGCTGAAGCCTCGTGTGTGCGCTCGCCTGAACGCATCCCTGTCTTCCAACCCCAAGTGTCACAGAATCCCGCGGGCATTTCCCACGTGATGGAGACCCAGCCTCTCACTGCTGTGACTTATGCCTCAGACATCTCAGAGTAAGGGAGACACTAGAAAATGGACCCCAGACGACTTCCATTACCGACTTTTATAACATACAGTTTTGTATTTCATTACAACATTCCTTCTGCAGCACGTCACGCTGCTCAATAAAAAGTCCTCCTTTACGACAGCATCCATTCATCTCAAAGAAGCCAAGGGGCTGCCTGCCTGTTTTGTTCCGTGTCGGAGGTGACGCTGGGCAGACAGAAACAAGCCCCATGGGGATAACTTTACAAGCTGCCTGTCCTGCCTTAGGCCAAGGCTCCCCGCACAAACAAGACCCCCGTCTCTGTAGGAAGAGGTGGACGAGAGCCATCTGCTCGGAAAGCATGCATTTCATCTAGTGCCTGGCCTTAAGCTAGCATGTCCTTCCATCCACGGGGCTGTGTCATATTATATTTTGCACAGCTCTGTTTTATTTATTTCAGGAAATGCCAAGTACATTGCATGTTATAGCCTAAAAGTATTAGCAACTATAAGACAAGGCATATTTTAAACACATTCTCCAGGCCTGTGTAGTGTACCATTTACGTGCAATAGTATAAATAAACAGAGTTTCAAAAATTAGAAAGGTGCAAAAAATTATACAGAAATACTCCTGCTGTGTGCTTTTTCTTGGGAGCAAAGAATCATGGGGGGACATCTAGACTTGCATTTGTCTTTAAGAAATGTAGTTTTATCTGAGACATTCAAAGGGACAATGAGGTCAGATATTCTGTACCAAAACTTGGGGCAAAATGCCAAGCATTTAGCTTGAGAAACTGCCTCAGAATTCAGATAAATGTTTAAAACTAATTTACAAATATAGATAAAGCATGGACGTATGAAAGTCGATTTTTTGTTTGTTTCAAATAAATGGAATATATTGACGTTAACCTGGCTAATACAACACATAGCCTTGCAAACGTGTACTACTTGAGAGATTGTTTTTAGTTGCAAGAGACTAAAACCCTGACTCAAACCTGCTTAAGCCATTTAACAAAAAATCTTCCATAAGGAGAAGAACAGAGGCTGTGTAAACTGATAATGTTAACAGCAAAAACCCATCTCTCGGCTCTGTCATTCTCAGTGCTGGTTTCATCTTTAGATCTGCAGCAATATAGATTCAGAAGTTTCAGCCAACAGACCACATGCGACAATGTTCAGAGGAAAAATATATATGATCTTTTTTTATAAATCTTTTCTTTTGCTTTTTAGACAATTTTTTATTCTGAAAAATTTCAAATCTATAGAAGTTACCAAAATTATACAACCCATGTATCTTTCACTGAAACTCATCAGTTGTTAACATTATTCTATGCGGCTTTGTTTCCCTCTCCATAAATATATGCATAACTTTATTATTATTGCTGAACTGTTTAAGAGTATGTTGCAGACATCACAATCCTTTACCCCTAAATACTGCAGCATCTCTTTCCTAAAAACTGGGCAAGTCTCATGTATAATCTGTACTGAGTTGGCTATCATTCCCCCCCAAATTCACATCCATCTGGAACCTCAGAAAGTGACCTTATTTGGAAATCGAATCCCTGCAGATGCAGTTAGTTAAGACGAGGTCATACTGGATGAGGGTGGGGCCTGAGCCCACTGACTAGTATCCTTGTACGGCCACGTGAAGACAGAGACACACAGGGAAGAGGTCATGTGCTGACAGACGTAGAGCCTGCAGTGATGCACCTGTGAGCCAGGGAAGGACAAGGATGCCAGCAACCACCAGAAGCTAAGGAAACGCAAGGGAAGACTCTCCTCTAGAGCTTCAGAAGGAACACGGCCCTTCTGACTCCTTGCTTTCAGACTTCTGGCCCCCAGGACTATGAGAGAATACATTTCCGTTGTGTTAAGCCACCCAGTTTGCGATCCTTGGGTTACAGCAGCCCTAGGGAACTTAATACATAATCACAATGCATTTATGAAGTTCAGGGAATTTCGCACGGATACAGTGCTAGTATCTAACAGACAATCTACATTCAAATTTCATAAATTTTCCCAAAATGTTCTTTATAGAATTTTCTTCCCAAACCACACTCCAATCCAGGATGGCATGTTTGGCTCCCTCTCCTCCTTGGTCTCCTCCAATCTGAACCAGTTCTTTGGCCTTTCATTGTCCTTTTACACATTGATATATATTTTTTTTTGAAGGGGGAGGTAATTAGGTGTATTTATTTACTTACTTTAATGGAGGTACTGGGGATTGAACCCAGGACCTCTTGCATGCTAAGCATGTGCTCTACCCCTGAGCTATACCCTCCCCTCAACCTGCCAATTGATGAGCACAGACCCAAGGTGTGGTAGACCAAAGGAGATCACCAGAATCCCCATCACACACGGGGTATCTTTCTACCATTGCTCGTGCTGTGCGTGGTACCATCACCAACAACCTCTCTGTTTACCACCCTCCTCTTCATCACATCAAAATCCTTAACCCCTAGTTACAGGCTCAGATGAAGGGCTACCCCCACCGTGAATCCTGTACCTATCCTGATCATATCATTTCTCCCTCTCCTGGAATTTTAACTGTAATAGTTACTGTCTCAAGAGTTCTTACTTACTGTTCTCAATGGTTACTGTCTTCAAGAGTGACACTTAATAATGACCAGACTAGACTGTCACGCAGCATTTCCTATGTACACATCATATCCCACCAAAATCCCCCTTACAGCTAGTACTGTGTACTCAGTATGGACATTACTTGAATTCAATTAAATTAACATTTTCAGTAATTTACTATACAGTTAAATACTTGGTACTCTCACTTACTGACTTTTCCTGCTTGACTTGGGTATAGCAGCAAAAGAAAGTAATAAAAGAGCAGATTTTTCCATCTCAGAAAAGTCAGCAATTATAAATCAGTAATTATTTCCATAAGAACAATTCTCCTTTCAGGTATACAGCTGATGCTTGCTCATTAGGAGGAAGCATCTGGGGAATAGAATATGACTCCAAGTAACAGGCAAGGTGGTTTTATTATCAGCTAGTGTATTGAAAAGCTATATGACCCTGTTATTCATCAGAATAAGGAAAATGAAGCAATTAGAGCCAAGCCTCACTAATCCGTATTTACATTATTGAAAGCCCATCTGACTGAAATAGCGAAGTCAAATTTATACAATGTTTCTGAAGAAATGCAGCTTAATTTTTTCAAGCATAAAGAGTTATTTTTTTAAAAAAAAAACCATTCATAATGAATTGCTCAAATGAAATCCTGCTTTAATAAATATGTAAGAAGGGGCTGTAATTAGCAGATCACAACCAGAGACATGAATCAAATACAAAACTAATTTAGTTCAGAATCAGATCTCGGAATGCTTTGACATCCTAGGTTTATTCCAGTTTCATACTTTCAGAAAATAGGAAATCGGTTCACTAGGTGGCTTGGCTTTTCCTTTTTAAATTGAATTAATAGCTCCGTTCTGGTTCAAAATGTGGTTCAACTTCCTAAGTCAAGAAAGCTTCAGCATCGTCTTCTCAGCCTGTGCGCTGACCTCCACTCACGCCGGAAATGGCAGAGTTTGTCATAAATAAGAGCTTTACTGTGCTTGCAGGTAAGTCATCATGCTCCCCTTCTGCTTTCATTCCCTTTAGTCCTAACAGTTGGTCCCTTTTTGATGATACACAAAAGTAAGCATCACCCTAGCCCTTTTTGAATTATCATAAATAACTGAATATTTCAACCTGGGATTAACCTTTTCATCCTCTACAATTCCAAAGCATCTCTAGGACCTGGATCTTTTCAAATTTAACACTTGGATACACAGACTTGGAAACAAGTTCTTCCTAGTCCAGGAATGAATTTCAGTGATGAGTCCAACAGAGGGCTAAGCACTAACTCACATCCCCTTATATGTTTATTGAGACTCCTCTCCCCATTGGCTGTCGGTTACGCTTACTCTCACGTCCACCAACAGTTGTTTAAAGCTTTCTAATTAAATAAGCCCAATGAAGACTTCCTGCCTCCAAAGATTTCAAGGTTTATTGATTGACTGAGCAGGTAAAATTTTTGCCCATGTATTAATAATTCTGTGGGTGTGGTCCTGCATGAGTCTCTGCTGTTTTAAAAAGGAAACACAAATTGAGAGGACCAGCAAGTCAATCATCAAGTCGACCAGCTTCCTCTTTTATGAAGTTCAAGGCTCAGTGTCCCAGGCTAACTCGGGTTCTGCATGAACAGACAAAGCCTTTAGAGCAAGTTACTGTCCTGTTCTACTGTGACAGCCCCAAACTGTCCTGGAGACACCTGTCAGGACAACACAAGAGAGTCTCCAGCTTGTGCTGTCCCAGGTCTTTGGCCCAGGACTCAGCCATGCTTCAGGCTCAGTGGGCCCACACGGACCCCAGAATCTGCTGTTTATATAAAGTCTGCAGCCTAAAACTATAGTTGAAGGAAGATCAGTAGGAATGGATCGAAAGAACATTTCAGAGAGTAAAACCAGAATATGTTCCGGTTCTCTTTCTTCTTAACTTTTAATGTGTTGATTTAAAATCACTGTAGAGGGGGAGGGTATAGCTCAAGCAGTAGAGTGCACGTTTAGCATGCGTGAGGTCCTCGGTTCAATCCCCAGTAACTCCTTTAAAAATAAATACACCTAATAACCTCCCGCAGTAAAATAATAATAATAAATAATGATTTTAAAAGATCACTATAGAGAACAGAGAGAGAAATGATCTCCAGACGATGTGGTTTTAGTTTCACTGCTTGGACAGACGATGCGCGTCTCTCTGGAACTACTGGGAAGAATGATGCTCGTTTGAATACTCTAAACTCAAAATCACAATTTTGGGGAAGTCGTCCTCCGATATTAAGTGGCTTATAACCAGCAACTTACTTAGGGGTGCATTTTCCAATTAATTTGGGGGAGGGTTATGCAGGTAATAAAATTAGACATGTGAACTGATAAGGTTTTTCAGTGGCTGAAGTGAGTCATTAACCCTCCTCTGAAAGTGTCCTGGCTAAATTCATCCCAGCTGTGTGTTTCCACCCATGCAAAATCACTTCTTTTGAGAGGTGCTTTGGAGAAACCCGCTCTGCATATACTGAGGGAAGCTCTAAGACATGGCCACATGAAACTTACTCCACACCTGTGATCATTCTTAGAGCCAGTATCAGGGCATCATAATTCTGAAGGCCTTACTTTGAGCATAAATGAACTGATCCTCCATTGAAAAATGTAGGATCATTATCTACATTCAGAATCTGCGATGATGAAAGCATCCTGGAATGTGAGGATGGAGAAGAGGGGTTTCAGCAGCTCACAGTGACCGTAACTCATGAACTCTCAACCCCAGGTACTGTGAGATGTGTCATTATTTCACGTACTAAGAAAAAAAGGAAAGCTGTCGATTAAATTATGCCACAATGCCTTATCAGTTCAAAATTTTGTTTTGCACCTGTTAAGGCAGTCCATTGACACACAGGTTTTTATCATAAATCATCTTTGTACTTAAATAAAAAGGAAATTATCGGGAACATGAATTAGTTAAGTATCCCCAACACTTCACATTCAGAATCCAACTTTAAATTATGTTTTGACTCCCAACCACCCAGGTCCATGTCCTCCCCCACAATGTAACCTCTGTGCCATCGAGAGCATCGCTGATGCAGCTTCTGTAAGAGGGCCCCACTGCTGTCTCTGGGGCGTCCTTCCAAGCTGCTGACATCCATGCTATGAAACTGTGCTGCTGGTACCCTGGATGTTCATGCGTGCACAGGCTCTCTCAACTACATCACCACTGCTTCATGGCGCAAAGCAGCTGTCAGACACCAGGGACTAAGAGAAGCAATCCTGTTTTCAGAATTTCTAAAATGGAAACACGTGCATCATAGAATCAATGACACGGTAGTTTTGTGACCTTGCACAAGTCCCTTAGCCTGGATTCCATCTGCTAATGGAAAGGAGTATTCCAGACCCGCGGGAGAGGCTTCTAGGGCTTTAAGACTGTGTGGCCTGACTTGCACTAATTTGTTTAGGCTGGTGCGTTCCAAATAATCAACAGGATGCTTTCAGACTGTGTGACAACACCTCGAGACTACAAAGAGACTCCAAATTCTCCTGCTGCCTTCGTTTGGTGCTACCTGACGAGACCAACAGTTTGCTTCTGGATGCCTTTACCCCAACCTAGGCTGCACTTCACAGAGCTTTGCTTAAGGATATCTGCTCAATTAGCTTTTAAGAAAGTACTGCATCTAGCGGGTAAGCAGGCACCAGTGCCCATGAGGAATTGTTTATTAAGAGCAAATCCCCGTCCATCATAACCAAACTGGCTTGGGTTCCAGCCACAGGTCTACTACGTACTACGTACCCGCTCTGTTGTGTTTAGACAATTATGCAAGGCCTCCGTGATGCCCTCGAAGTAATTTCTATGTAAACGGAGATCATTCCTGCCTTAGTTTACTTCAAGGAATACACACCTGGTACAGCATCCAGCACAGAGTATACGCAATCAATGTTCCCCTCAATGGTGTGAATTCTGCTGGATTCTTCCCTACAGCCTAGGCCCTAACCTGAAGCATCAGTATTTAAAGAGTTGCCTTGATGAAGGCATTGCTTCCTAGGCAATGACCAAAGGAGAGGGAAGCCAGCTTTGAACTTCCGTATTCTTAAAAATGTTTGTCAAGTTCATGAAGATAAGCAGAATCTCCTCTTTCACAGCAGCTAATTTGTGTGGGGTCTTTTTATTTTTTCATGAATGTCATACTGTCTAAGTATCATGGCTACAGTCCCCTGAATGTGAAAATGGTACACTGCTTAAGTCAAATTATATGATGCAAGAAATCGCCAAAGCCAGCGCCGCCCCACCAGCCATCCCATGTAAGAGTGTGCACTGACTTTGAGCTCCTGGAGCGGCACAGAGCCAAGTTTTGGGAAAGGTATGTTTGTCTTATCACTTGATGAAGCATTTTGTCTGCTTCCGTCTGTTTCACTTTTGATGACCAAAAAACCCACTAGTTCAGCTTTCTGCCATGTTTGCAGCCCATCAGAAGTTCTGCTCACAAGCACACAGCTACTCTCAAATCCAATTCACCATAGCACAAAAGTGACAAAGATCACGGTGTTGGTTCTTTTGTGACAACGACTTACTTACTTTTACAACTGGGAATGTCGCCTGTGGGCTTAAAAAAGGAAAAGAGAAATAGAGGTTTTAAAACCATAGAAATGTGCGAGATAATGATTAAAAGTAATAACCACCTGAAAGTACTGAGGACTGAGAAGACATGGAATTCATTGTCCCTGAGGGTCCCCACAAGCAGCTGATAGTGACAGACTCCCCTGGCCACAATTCTTGACTCCACAGTGAACAGCTATAGTCAATCAAGAAAGCAGAGGCTGTTTCTTTAAAATATGGGTTTTATTCTGGGGAGATGCAAATGAGGCTGACTTTGATAATTCCTGTGTGTGAAAACACGTGCAAGAAGTGCAGAGAGTCATTCATCTCAGAATGACAGTTTACAAACCAATTATGCAAAGTCAGAAGGAAAACAGCCAGAATTTTTGGAAACCAAAAAGGGACGTGTATTGGCCAGGAACAACGTGACATAAAGCTCAGTCAAGCAAACAAAGAAAAGATTGCCTTCAAGATTGGTTACAGAATCTCTTTAGAAGGAATAACTCACATGTTGAAAGACAATCTGTTGAAGCTCTAGATTGGAGATGTGGTCAAAATAGTTTCAGGGAAAAAAATAGAAAAAAAAAAACCAACTTGAAAAAAGGCATCATTGTTGAATGGCACTGTTAAAGGACATAGTTTAATGTGCTTGAAAGAATTACCTAGCTTCCATATTCAAGATGAAAGTCTATAAAATGAGCCTCCAGTTCCTATCCCAACACTGCAATCAAGCCATCACTTGTCCCCCAACCCCTCTAGACGGTGTGAGGATGGTTCCGGAGAAACTGGGTTGGTGACACCAGTAGGAATGGAGATCTGCACCAGGAGGTTCAGTGAGTGAGGTCTCTTTCTCCTAATCCCCTTCCTCCCACCCAGACCCAGGATGCCGGAGCAAAGCTTCCACCCCCATATCCTCGGGGCAGAAGACTGAAGATCCTCTCCAGGAAAAACGCAACCGCCCTGGAGACAAGCTCTACAGACGTGAGAAGTCCAGCTGTAACCTATCACCTAGAGTGAAGCCCTTCATTCAGTAAGTCTCAGCATCCACACAGGGTCCCTGCAGGCTTGTGGTAGGCACCTCATCTGATTATGAATGGGGAGCCAGGGATCATCAGAAATTTGGGGAAAACCTCTAACACGAAAGGGAAAAGCAAAGTCTACTCACAGGAGAAAAGATGCATGATAAATGGAGATCATGTAGGAAGCAGAACAAAATGGAACAGAAACAATAATTAGAACCCCTGGAAATAAAACAGATAATACATTCATAACATAACTGGAGGGAGGGCAACACTGAGAAAGAGCTCTTAGAAACTAAAAGACACAATAGCAACAATTGAGACCAATCAGTAGTGGAGTCGGAAGAAATCTCTTCGAATGCAGAAAGGAATGACAGAAAGATAAGCAATAAATAAGAAAATATAAGAAAATTGGGAGGTGTTACCCAGGAGGCCCAAAATCTGAATAACAAGAATTTTTTTTAAAAAAAAGGACAGAGACAGAAAGAAGAGAGTGAAAAACAGAGAGAGAGAGAGAAGAATTATCCTAGAATCAAAACAAGAAAATTTCACAGAATTGAGAGTCTTGAGTTTCAGAATACAAGGGCCCCACTAAGAGTCTAACACAATAAATGCAAAGATCCCAGGGCAAGCCAGAAAATTATGGAATTTCAGAATACTGGGGGTGGAAACAAGATATTAACCGCCCCTCTCAAAGGAAAACTGGGCAGACACAGAAAACCAGGAATCAGAAGCCTCTGGACTTCCTGACAGTGATACTGGAGGCCTCAGAACAAAAAAATAATGCCTCCAAAATTGCAAGTGAAATTTTTCTTCCCAGAATTCTCAAATGATCCTCATTTTAGTGAAAGAAAGAAAGAAAGAGAAGAAAAGAAAGACACGCATATATACTTGTGTGTAAGTACATACAGCAAAAGAAAAAGACAGGCATAAATTAAAGTGTTCAAAATAAAAGGGAGAAAAAAGTAATTGTTAAAGAGCTGGTTAGATATTAAAACTCATCCCATTGTTTCTCTCGTGGCTGGAAGAAAGCATACACAGTGAGAGCTGTCATCTCATTATCTCTTGGGTGTATTTACAATGAAGATGTCTCTGAAGACATTTATCCTCAGAATTCTTTAGGTAAAACCAACTGGTGAAGAAATCTTAAATAAGGTGTATAAGCTTTCTGCTAGGCTGGTACTGACACATACTGATATGTAGGCAAATTTGGATAAATTTATGAAAAGAAAACCTTTTTATGACCATCAGTCACTATCATTTAGTCCTTAATGAGTCTGACACCCAATCAGCTCAGCATATTCAAAGGAACAGTTAAAATTATTTTTAATATATATGTATTACAAGCTGAATACTCCTACAGCAAATCTGTAATGCCCAGGTAAGTGGCTTTTATGTTGGCTTGGCAAGAAGGCAACCGGTCGAACTTTTCAATGTAGGTTTAATTCTTATTTTTCCTCATGGGGAAAAGAATCCTATGTTCATTAAAATATCTGGATAAGCTGAATGAATTCACTCTTCATCCTAATGAGACAGTGGTTCACAGAGTTGGCTACTTGAACAGATTTAAAGCCAAGCAACAATTGAAACATAAAAAACAGCAACCAAGCTGAATGATTTTGCCACACATGACAAGACAGCCGCAATTATAATGAAGTTTGAAAGCACGATGAAAAGTAACGGATCAAGAGGACTAAGAATTACTTGGGACGTTTAGTTGATTCACACGTGGTAAAAATGAAAACATTAATGACAAAATTTAAAACATGATCATCAATAATCTCTTGGCTTTGAGAGTCCTTTGTTCCCTTAAGCCAGAGAGAGAGACAAAGAAAAAACTATCAATGGACCAGAGATGCTTTGAATAATGACTTTATCCCTTTAACAAGAAGAGGTATGTCTTCAACACTGTGTCCCACCACCCTCTTCAGCAATATTTTAAGCTTCCAAATGATTATGAAGCTTCTAGTTGTGTGTAATGGGTGCTAGAAACCAAGACCAAAGGAAAGGCCTAGACCATGAAGCTGATTTTTGACATCACCTCTCTTCAATTCAACCCAATTGTCCAAAATCGGTGCAATTCAATTAAATGGCATCTTTCTGTTTAACTAAGACCTGCCGGAAGCACTTTTGTTTTTGCTTTTGTTTTCTGATTGGTAATTAACTTAAAATACTAACTTATTACTAAAAGGATCAGGTAAATGTCATAAAGTGTAAGCCACAATTTGCCTAAGCATTTAAGGTAAAACACAAGACTTCAAAGAAATCCCACTTGACCTTCCCCCCATCTCAGGAGCCCTCCAGGTGTTTGCATTTACACCCTCTGCTGCGGGGGACTCAGCTCGAAGGTGGTTCGAAATATGAAATTCCCCCATAACGTACCTTCCTCTTCCTCTATCATCTCCATCCTTACCCCAGCAAATGCAGGACACAGAAAAGTAGAATATAAATGACTTGGTCAAAGACCCTTCAAACATTCATTGCTCAAAAAAGGAGCATTTAACTTTTTTCTTCTTCAGAACACAGATTATAACTTCCCTCACCAAGTTATTCATCATTCCTATATTCATTAAATAAAAATGTACTGCCAGCTTAATATAGGCCCCAGTGTGTGACATCTTATTTTCAGAGGCTCTTGTATCCTCTGAATGCTCCCTAGAACAGAGCAGGTAAACTCCATCCTTCCTTCATTCATTTATTCAACAAATATTTATTGACTACCTTTGCAGAGAACAATGGTTATCTGCCTGCTCAGTATCTCAGAGGGAACAACTGCTCCCCCACTATTAGTTCGTGGGTTTCAGGGGAGGCTGACCCCTCCCACTTCCAGCCATCCCTACAGGGATGCCATCTCCCTAGCTTAGTCATTGTTTCAGAAATGGGCATTTGACCCAAAGCAAGCTAATGAGGGTCCCCCCCACCACCCAGGGCTTTTGTTGGGACAGTTAGAAGGAGACAACCCCTTATTTCTGGACTCGGTAGTCTAGAGCTGCTGGTTGCTCTAATTGCCTCCCCACGGAGAGAGTCTGCCTGGGAAAGAAGCCAACGCAGAGGGAAGCACAGAGGAAAGATGGAAAGAAAGGAAGTCTGGCCGACATCACCCCCCCACCTGTACCCAGGCACGTCTGAAGTTCGGCACTTCATCACTGGATTTTTTATTATATGAGCCAACGAAGTCTGCTTTATGTTTATATCGGTCTGAGTTATGTTTCTGTCACTTACAACCGAAGGGTGACTATTGCACCTAGCCCAGGGCCGGGCCCCCTGCCAGCCCGTGGGACTATGACAGCAAATGAGACAGGTGAGTCGGTATCCATGTGGCTTCCACAACTAAAGAACGAATGGGGACATCAGAATGTCCAATTAAGTCTAGCCACACCCGAGTCCAGGTCCGAGATGTGCTATGTACTGGATACGTCACCTTGGACAGTCCCCATCTAAAACAAACGGGCATAACGACCTCACTGGCTTGTCTTAAGAATTACATGAGATTCCAGATGTACATCACTTGGCTCAGTCACTAGCACGAATAAATTGTCCAATAGCATGACTATTATTAGTAAGGGAACCATAGCTGAATTTTACAGCTGCTATTCCTTGTCATTTGAGCAGAGAATTCAGTCCTCCTACGTACCATTCTTCCTTGCACCGGAGCAAACATCCCCAGAATAACATCTGTGCTCCAGGAAACACTGCTCTTCATCAGCCAGGAGCCTACGTGCTTGCTGGCTACAGCGTCTGCGTGGGGTGTGCCCTGCCACAGCGAGGTTGTCACTCCAGACCCAGGAGGACATCCAGGGCAGGGCACTGTTTTCTTTTATTGCCCGGCCAGACGAAAGATGTGCCAGGCCACGTGGGCGTGGGCACGTGCGTGCACACACACACGCACACATACAGAGGATGGCTGCTGTAAAAAGGAACCAGAGGACTCACATATTCTCTCACCTCTACGTGACCTTTCAGAGAATTTCTATTTTTGGATTTAGGGCAGCCTGTTTTGTGACTTCAGGCTACAGACCTGGGAAGATTCCTTCTTTCCTATAATTACAAGCTAAGTGCCTACATCCTGTGGAGGAGGGTACTACTATATATATCTACATATACACACATATATTTATTTGTATTTAAGATATTATAATATGATATATATTATATGTGTGTATGTATATATAATATATGTAAATATGTGTGGATGTATGTGGATGTATATGGAATCTACAGGGCTGGTCCCCAATACCTAAGAGCTTGAAAGAAAAGCAGTTTTGATACATGCACCCCAATGTTCATAGCAGCACTATTTACAATAGCCAAGACATGGAAGCAACCTAAATGTTCACTGACAGATTTTTGGTTAAAGAAGTTGATATATATGTGTGTGTGTGTATATATATATATAGTGGAATACTACTCAGCCATAAAAAAGAATGAAATAATGCCATTCGCAGCAACATGGATGGACCTGGAGAATGTGATTCTAAGTGAAGTAAGCCAGAAAGAGAAAGAAAAATACCATATGATATCACTCACATGTGGAATCTTTAAAAAGGACACAAATGAACTTTTCTACGAAACAAGCAGACTCAGAGACATGCAGAACAAACTTATGGTTACCAGAGGGAAAGGGAGTGAGAAGGGATAAACTGGGAGTTGGAGATCTTCAGATACTAACTACTATATATAAAACAGATAACAAGCTGCTTCTGTACAGCACTGGGAACCATATTCGGTATCTTGTAGTAACCTATAATGAAAAAGAAAATGAAAACAAATATATGCATGTATATGCATGACTGAAACATTATGCTGTACACCAGACATTGACGCAACATTGTAAACCAACTATACTTCAATTCAAAAAAAGCAGTTTTAAAAAACTAACCACTAGAACACAACCTTCCTCTTGTAGCAACTTTGACCAACCTTCCTGGAACAGAGTGTTAACCATGCAACACTTCAAGGTCCATCAGGGCAACACCCACACTAACACCTAGGTGACAACTGTACCTCGGGAAGGCTGCATTTGAACTCATGTGGTCATGGCTTAAACTCCCGCAATCTGAATTCACCGTATTTTATTACATCGTCATACAATCTGCAACTAGTTATCTGCACTGCCTGTCCTCATGTGACCGTGTTTGGCTTGGGATGACGACATCATAATAACACTAATAATACTTCTGACAATCACTGCCACCACTCACTGTGCTTCTTATGTGCCAGAGCCTGGAAAAGAGGACGATCATATTCTAATATTACTTACTGTACAGCTCCGTCCTCTCTCCATTCCTAGCACTTACCTCGATGGTAGCTGTAGCATTTGTGTGATTATCTGTTATAGCGTCTGGCTCTCCCACTAAACTATGAGCTCCAATAGATGGAGAACTGTATCTTTTTCTTTTTTTTTTTCTAATTGAAGTATAGTCAGTTACAATGTATCAATTTCTAGTGTACAGCACAATGTTTCAGTCATGCATATACATATATTCCTTTTCATATTCTTTTTCATCATAGGTTATTACAAGGTATTGAATATAGTTCCCTATGCCCTACAGAAGAAATCTGTTTTTTTAAATCTATTTTTACACATAGTGGTTAACATTTGCTGGCGTACTCACGCCTTAAATCCCAGCCCCCAGCACAGTGCCTGGCACACAGCAGAGACTCAGTGAACATTTGCTGAATGAATAAATAAATGAATGTGCAGATAGTGACACTGAGCTTAAAAAGAAATAGATTGGGTCACACAGCTATTCAACTAGTGGCAGAATGTCAACCTGCAGTGTCCAAACTCTTCCTTCTGTGTAACAACGCTTCTTATTTATCTGAGTCGTCAGTAATTCGAATTTATTTTATAATAGAAAGTGAACCAAGGTAACCAACTACTATCATGTCAAGTGGTGTTTTAATTTAAATAAGCTTTTTTATTCATATTCTGGTGTTTTAATTTAAATCAACTTTCTTCTCATAGTGAGCAAGACAAAGGTGAAAGTACAAACGAATACACAATTTGCAATACAGTTCTAAAGCTCCCAAACCTCCGCTAGGGTCTAAAGAGGGACACAGCTGCTTGTGACAGGGACATTTTCTCAGGGGAAACACTGCCCGAATGTGATTACCTGGAAATGACATCATGATTTATAACACAATATTCTGAATTCTAAAGCTGTAATTTATAATGAATCAGGCAATATCCATATGGGACCTGGTTTCCTCTTAATTGGGGTTATCTGCATCATTTACTTTCTTCTAATTTTTTATTTAAAAAAAAAAACTCTCCTGCAAAACATGAAATGCAGACAGACTCAAAAAATCTCAGTAATTAAAAAATGAATACCCAGAGAGTTAAAAAGAAAAAAAGACAGAACAAAGAATAATATATTACAGAGTTTTCCCCCCTGGATTCTCTACAAATGTATAACGTATATTGTAGATATTCCAGAAAACATGATCTTTTTTTTAAACTTTGTTGCTACATTTTTGTCGCACTTTTTTTCCCCCTTTTAAACAATATGAAATAAAAATTACCAATATGGGCAACAGGCACAGCTACAAAATGAAGAAACTCTAAGTTTTACTTGCAGTAGTACAGTTTTCACTTAGAGGATTTCAAGTCTTTTGATGGATCCTTTTTGCTACAAATATTACACAACATAAATATTCCATAAAATATCAGAAAAAAAGGCTAATTAATCACCCTGTATATTTTTAAATCCCTGCCCCAATTTTTAATGTCTGTTTCATACCAATCTAATGGTTCACCCCAAATGTACCCTTTGAAGGAAGTACCAGTGGGTGTAGGATCTAATCTGTAGTTCAATTAGGACCTGAAATGAAGGGAGTTTATTTCTGTTTTTATTTCTGGCTCAGCCCAACAAGAATGAAATTATGATGTTATGTGTTATTGAAGTGGAAAGAAACCCACTTAGCTTAGTCTTTTAAATGTGATTTCATTTGGCAGACGCCAAATACTCAAAGGCATTCTAACTGACGCTGGATCAGCCCTCGGAAAGTGAAGTCCTAGATGAGATATCGAAAAAGAGACCCAGGCGCACACACCCCAGGGGCATGAAGGGCCCTCCGAACCAGCTGTAAGGATGGAGCAGGTACTCATTTTGAGCTTTTGGCTAAAACGTGGTACTTAAGCTTGCAGAAAATAAAAGCACCTTAGTGTGGAGAGATGCTTGGGAAGTAACAGCCTGTATTCTAATGGGCAACAAACGAGCAGAAGCAGAACAAAGGGACCAGGAGCTGGGTTAGGGGAGGGAGGTGGGGCAAATATTTGGAGAATTAGCGATCAAGTACTCCATTTGTATTTGGGATTTTCCCCCCCTTTTTTTCTAACTGGGATTCACCAAAATGTATTAGTTAAACATAAAGGTTAAATATTTATGCTCTTAAATCAATAATGAAAAAATATAAAAATCAGATGAACTGAGCAGGGATCCCCATTTCTCTCCCATCCATCTTTAAAGAAATCTAATTGCCTGCAGGGCTCTTAATCAGATGCCACCTCATGTTGGTTTCAAGTCCTACAGGTATGTGCCTGGGCCAATTAGCCAAGGCTCAGCAGAATTCACTCTGCGATTTCAACCTCTTTTATGATGAAAACATCACGTGGCACTGTGACAAGAGCCTGGATGCTGAATCAGATGGGAAAGGCGGCTCTCTAAGCCTCAAACTCGTCACAGCCGGTCCAAGCCAACTCCACTCCATCCAACGATCCAGGGCTCAGTGGTGAACTCGAACCCTGGCTCTGCTCTCTGCCGAGCACCCAGACTGGCACTACCTTGTCCATGACACACCGCCTAAGGTTAGGCAGCCGAGCCCACCTCTTAGCAAAACGTGGGGAAGGATCTAGAAAGAAAAAATCTTAAATAGGAAAATAATCATTTTTTTATTCACAAAGCTACACTGTTTAAGACCTGAGTCACCAATTAGCTACAACCAAAATATACTGCGTTAGACCTGAAAATAATCTTTGAGGGAATAACTCCTTTATTACTTAATTTAATTATAGTTCTTAGGCGAAACATTCCAGGAATGAGCAGCCCTAAATAATTCTTCTATGTCTTAACTCCCTTTTGACTCATTCATTTACTTGCCACTTATTTTCCAGCCACAAAGAGAGAGAGAGAAAAGAAAGTGAGGGGAAAAAAAGCTTACATATATTTACATATATCTTAATATCTAATCAACTAAGCCATATTTTTCAGGTAAAAAAGTCTACTTTTTTCTAGCCCTGAATTCTGCTGACTTTATCACTTAGATCTTTATAGGAAAACTGAAAAAGAATGGGCAATGTACCAACAGCAGTTTTACCAAAGAATGCAAAAACATTTCTTTATGTAACCATTTCACATGGCCTCATTAACCTCTCTTTGAAAATCCACCCCCTATAAACAAAGAAGACATGACAAGGCCTATAAATCTGTTTTTGTGCTGAATTAATACACTATGGAATTAATTAATGTTCCTTCATTTCAATTATCATGAGTTTTTACGTTTGACGTTGGTGGAAATAAAGTAGCCTTTCAATTCTGAAGCTGTTTGCTCAGATAACACTGGTTCCCTCACCTGGTCAGTGTTCTTTAACATTCACAGCCTAATATGCTAATTACCCTTTTTTTCCTGATTAATTTCCGCATAAATAGAGGAGGCCCAGGAAAGGGTGCGGAAGTGCCTGGTTCATCCTCCCGCCCCAGCTCTAGCTCTGACCGAAGTTTCTCCTGCCCACTCCCCTGCAGCTGAAACCTGTGCTGTGTCTCTTTCTTGAGAGAGATTGCTCTCGGGTAGCTGATATGATTACAAATCAAGCTGATGAAATGATCCTTACCATGGGATTTGCTGCTAAAAACTTGACCTGTGTTATTACCCTTATCAGCAATGTCTGCAATGTAGTTGGAAGAATCTGCTCTCTGGAAAAGTGCTGTGTGATGAGCAGGGTTAGAAATGAGAGGGGGGCATCCTCAAAAGATACTATATAATTGAAACTGGCTAAGAGGGTAGGTCCTAAGGTACCCTGGGAAGTGACGGATATGTTAATTAGCTTGATTGCAATGATTCTTTCACAATGTATACGTGTATCAAACCATCAAGGTGCACATCTTCAAGATATGCGACGTTCAGAAAGATAAACAGAATAATCTTCCACATTCAAACCTTTTCAGTACAACGAAAGGATTCCGAACTGTAAGCGCTCCGTTCTGTATGTAAACACAAATGGCAAATCACCAGAGGAGATTTACCAGACTCCACACTGCTCAGCCCAGTCATTCTGGAGACCAAAATCTCTGCATAACTAAGAGATGTAAAACAGAAGACCTAATAATCTCACTTTGAGGATATATTCTAAGCAAATAATCCCCAAAGCAAAATAACCTTTTGTATAGAGATGCCTATGTCAACACCATTTTATAATAGCAAACAATTAAAAACACACCAATTTGTAATGATTTGTAATGACAGGAGAAATGTTAAGTATATTACAACATATCTTTATCATTGTTAAAAAACATTATGTAAAAAGTTTCACTTAATGCAAGATGACCTAATTCTGGAGATCTGCTCTACACCACTGTGCCACAGTTACATTGTACACTGTGTACACTGAAGAATATGCGAAGAGGGCACATACCACCTTTAGTGTTCTTGCCACATTAAAAAAAGAATGCTACATATGTAAGCAGATAGTTATATAAATTATACGTAAAATAATATTCAGTTGGAAAAGTAAATCATCTATGCACTGTTCATACTTATACAAAGTGTACACACATGGATAAAAACTGGATGTAAATTTAAAGAAATTTAAAGTTGAGATTTCAATTCATTATATTCCCTTTTTTTCCTACCAAACTGATTAAGTGTATAATGACATTTTTTTCCAAAAAATATCAAGATAGTGGACAAAGGGGAAGAGGAAAGGACCTCAAGGAGTTCCGACTTGCACAAAGAAAGCCTGGTTCTCACTTGGATGATAACTCAGTGTCCGGGCCCTTCTGGCGGTCAAGCTCCACCAGGCTTCCAACCTGTCAGGCAGCACTGATTGATCGCTTCACTAGAAGTAGCCAAACAGAACCAGATCAGGGTCAGTAGATTTTCACCACTGGGGCCAGGTAACATTTATATTTGATATATGTCCAAAGATCACGGTAGCTTCAGGCCCCTACATTTCCCTAATGCTATGTCTACACTAGCCAAATAAATCTGAGAATCATCATATACGTGCAAACTTATCCCATCTCTATTTAAGGTTCATGTATTACAAAATCATTCCCTCTTCATTTAAAGTACAAAAATAGATGACAGTAAGATACTAATTAGTGCCTTAATCCCTGCTCAAAATAGCACGGCTTAAAAAACAATTCTGGCAGATCCTACATTATAATATCAACAAAAACTCAAACGTGCACAGCACTTCACAGTATGCAAAATGCTGTTGTGAACACTCCTTACGTTAGTTAAAATTCAGCTTAGCTTATATTAAGATGGAGTGTCAAGTTCTGGCAGCTTTCTAATTGCAAGGAAAACTAGGCAATTAGAGGAAGTCTATTTAGGGGAGCTCCTTCTTAGACAGCTATGATGTGGAAAATGAAATTAATTAAAGCCAGCCAGTCTTTTAACCCAAACTTAGGTAGGAGGGCATCATATTCACCACAAAACTTCATTATACTTCAGAGGTCTTTTTTTTAAAAGAAGTGATTCAGTTATACATACATATATGTATATGTCTTTTTTTTTTTAATTCTTTTCCATTATATGTTATTGCAAGATATTGAATATAGTTCCTGGTGCTATACGGTAAATCCTTGTTATTTATCTATTTTATATATGGTAGTGTGCATCTGTTAACCTCATACTCCTAATTTATCCCTCCCCTATGCTTCCCCTTTGGGAAGTGTGTTTTCTAAGTCTGTGGGTCTGCTTCAGTTTTGTAAATAAGCTCATATGTACTATTTTTACATAAGACATATAAATGATCTTTGTCTTTGCCTTACTTCACTTAGTATAATAATCTCTAGGTCTATCCATGTTGCTGCAAACAGCAATATTTCGCTTTTTCATGGCTAAGTAATATTTCACTGTGTATAGATAACACATCTTTTTTATCCAGTCATCTATTGATGGTCACTTAGGTTGCCACCATATCTTGGCTGTTGTAAATAGTGCTGCTATGAACACTGGAGTGCATGTATCTTTTCAAATTAGAGTTTTCTCCAGATATATGTCCAGGAGTGGGATTGCTGGATCGTATGTTAACTCTGTTTTTAGTTTTTTCAGAATCTTCGTACTGTTTTTCCATAGTGGCAGCACCAATTTACATTCCCACCCACCGTGCAATAGGGTGCCTCTTTCTGCACACCCTCTCCAGCATTTATGACTTGTAGACTTTTTGATGATGGCCATTCTGACTGGTGAGAGGTGACACCTCATTGTAGCTTTGATTTGTGATTTCTCTAATAATTAGGGAGGTTGAGCATCTCTGCATGCGCCTGTTGGCCATCTGTGTGTCTTCTTTGGAGAGATGTCTATTTAGGTCTCACAGGTCCTTTCAAAGCTTATGGATTCACCAGAGGTAGGTGACAGTGGGCAATTTAGAATTCATTCAACTAAAGATCTGACCAAAGTTGAACATAAAGAGGTTACTGTATCATTCCTCAATACAACATTTACATTTTCACATGTATTATAATTCAGCAGTGATTCAGTGTTGACTATGTGCCAAGTGCCAGGATATATTAAAAAAAAAGATGAAGAAGACAAGGTCCCTATCAAGCTCGAGACCCACCAAGCCCTTCTAACTTGGATGACAGAAGACAGAGTTTATTTCACCTCCCACTCAAGCCTCCATTGTAATAAGGGGGTGTTATAATATTCGTTATACTAAAGGGATAACGTTACAATAAAGGGAAAGGGAAGCAAGAAAGCACAAGAGTAAGGAAATGGGAGGGAAACCATCAACAAACAAGGATCATAACAGATCTCAGGTACAAAAGCAGGTAGAACATGATACCTAAAGAAGGGGAAAGAAAGTCCAGCAGAAAACACACCTTTGAGGGACTCACAGTCCCCAAAGGGAGGAAGCAGCTGACCTGACTTGCAGACATCCAGGCAGACTCAGTGTGCAGGCCCGCGAGGCCCTCTGGAGAAGGAGCATGAGATGCAGGGCTGAGGTCACTAAGAGCTAATTAAGAGTGACAGGCCAGACTGTCTTCTCTTCCCCATCATCTTATCTCTCAGGACTAAATTAACAGGTTTCTGGGCCTCAGGCTACTAGAAAAGGACTTCTCCAAAATAAAGGATATAAAGCTTCTTGTTGCAATGACCCATCAAGTAATCAGAAAATGAACTTTGAGGGTCCACACGTAGACGCATTGTGTTAGAATGTTCAGCACAAGAGCGGAGAAGGAAAGATCCTATAGGCTTTCAAGGAGAAAATGAAGACACCTACAGAAAATGAAGTATCAGATTGGCATTAGACTTCTCACTAGACTCAAGAAGGCTAAAAGATAACAAGAGATGCCTTCTAGTTCCAATGGGAAAATTATTTCCAGCCTGAAGTCGTATCTAGTCAACCTTGTGATCAACAGGATGGCATAAAAACATCACCAGACACGCGTGGGCAGAATAAAGATGCTGTTAGAAATGCATGGACTAATAATGCAGAAAGTTTACCCTTCCTTCACCCTTTCTCAGGAAATGATTTGAAAATGCGCTCAAACAAAGCTAGATGGTAAATAAGGAACAACAAAAAAAGGCATTAAATTCCAAAAACTGGTTTTGCCCAAGAAGAGCAATGAAAGGACATCCTGAGGCTACAGGTGTGTGGCCAATCCAAGGTCGACCAACCCAGAGGGAAGCGGCAGGGGCCAGGGGAGTTGAGGATACCTCTTCACACATAGGATTCCTTCAGACTTGGAGACGCTGCAGAAGCTTAATACGGTGATGAAAGCAGACAATGCAAAAAACAAAAAAAAAATGCAGAAACTTGAGGAAATCTCTATAGCAAAAGATATATAACCACAATACTCCACTTGACTCCTCAGTGAATTGTTTGCTTGGTCATCATCACGTAAAAAATTTTTATTGATTTTTCAACTTTAAAATGTAAGCTATGAAGAAATCACTGAAGATGTAATTATGGGTAAAGAAAAGCCAGGCAGTGTTAACCACATTGAGAGTGTAGAAGACAATGGACAGATACCAAAGGTTGGGAGAAGAAAGATAACGGGGGTGAGGAGCTAAAGGTGCTATTAACCTCCATCCATAGTTAACAACACAGAAAGTTGTCAGTTGACCAACAGTTGACCGCTTAAAGTTAAGAATTTAACCAACCAAGGATTACAGTGACGGGCCTGCTTCTGGAAGACGGAAGCAGCATGAGCCAGGATGATGGTAGAAAGATACTCTCCTTTTATCACAGCAGGTCGTCAATAAATAATGACTATAATTGATCAACCAGGACAGAGCAGTATAAATTTATATAAAAAGGAAGGTACGCATTTGTGTGTTTGCTTATACAGCAATATGGAGAATTTTCTAGAAGAGACAAGAGTTAGCTGATTTTTCTGATTCTTCTCATTGGGGAGATTCTAAGGTATAGGACTAAAGGTGAGAAGGTTTTTCACTATATACATCTTTATACTTTTCACTTTTGAACTATGTGAAATCAATTACCTTTTCAAACAACGAAATGTGTTAACATTTAAAACATGCAAGTATATTAATTAGCAATATGGAGTCAACCACACCAAAGAAACAATTAAAAAATATAAAAGTGGTTCCTTTTACAGATGGAGGTTAGTCATCAGGGAATGAGGGCTTTTCATTACAAATTCACCTGCACAATACTTTTTTAAAAGCAATTTGTGCATATCAATTTTCATTAAAAATTTAAATGAACAAAAATAAAAATCTCAGATGGAGAAAAAGGCTTCTTTGAGAAGTCTTTCAGAGGAAGCAGTTGTCACATAATAATACAAATAATGAATCATCGCTTACAATCCCCCTTTCCCACTTCTCCATGGCTTCTTTATCCCTACCCCTCCCAAGAGAGTTTCATAATTATGATATGATTGCCATAAAAGATCCTCTAATATTAAAAATAATACAGAAATATATTTCATGTGTTAAAGGCTTAAGAAAAGTTAACTAAAATGAATTATTCTCCCTTAAAACTTTTATAAATGAGGCAACAAACAGATGTAAACCATTACATTACTCATCATTATAAGAAATGAAAACTTACAATGACTTTATCAGTTTGTACAGGCTATGTACTGTGAATCATAATTACACATAATCACTAATTGATGACACTTCAAAATATGCCTAAAATTATTACCAAAAATATTTTTTCATACAAACATAAACTTTAAAAATACTCATATTGGGGGTAAAATTAAGACTCAGGAGTCTCTTATTAAGTTGTGTGAGCTGTTTGTATATTCTGGAAGTTAACCCCTTGTCAGTCTCATCTTTTGCAAATATTTTTCTCCCATTCTGTAGGTTGTCTTTTTGTTTTGCTTAGGGTTTCCTTTGCTGTGCAAAAGCTTATAAATTGAATTAGGTCCTATTTGTTTATTTTTGCTTTTATTTCTATTGCTTGGGTAGACTGCCCTAGTTAAAAAACAAACAATCCTATTCAAAAATGGGCAGAAGACCTAAACAAGCAATCCTCCAATGAAGACATACAAACGGCCAACAGGCACATGAAAAAATGCTCAATATCGCTAATTACAAAGAGAAATGCAAATCAAAACTACAATGAGGTAGCACCCCCCACCAGTCAGAATGGCCATCATTCAAAAGTCCACAAATGATAAATGTTACAGAGGCTGCAGAGAAAAAAGGGAACCCTTCTACACTGTTGGTGGGAATGTAGTTTGGTGCAGCCATTATGGAAAACAGTATGGAGATTCCTCAAAAGACTGAAAATAGACTTACCGTATGACCCAGCAATCTCACTCCTGGGCATATATCTGGAGGGAACTCTAATTCGAAAAGATACAAGCACCCCAATGTTCATAGCAGCTCTATTTACAATAGCCAAGACATGGAAACAACCTAATATCCACTGACAGATGACTGGATAAAGAAGAAGTGGTATATTTTATACAATGGAATACTACTAAGACATGAAAAAGAATAAAATAATGCCATTTGCAACAACATGGATGGACCTGGACAATGTCATTCTAAGTGAAGTAAGCCAGAGAAGGAAAGAAATCTACCATATGATATCACTCATTTGTGGAATCTTAAAAAAAAAAAGCCAAACTTACTTATAAAACAGAAACAGACTCACAAATATAGAAAACAAACTTATGGTTACCACTGAGGGAATGGGGCGGGAAGGGATTAATTGGGAGTTCAAGATTTGCAGATATAACTACTCTATATAAACCAGATTAACAAGTTTATATTGTACAGCACAGGGAACCATATTCAATATCTTATAGTAACTTGTGAAAAAGAATAGAAAATGGATATATGTATGTTCATGTATGACTGAAGCATTGTGCTGTGCATCAGAAATTGACACAACATTGTAAACTGACTATACTTCAATAAAAATATGTATTAAAAAAAAAGACTCAAGAGTCTCTACAAAATGAGCTGTGTTAATCTGGCCAAGTCATCTGTCCTCTATCCCTGCTTCACCTTTGTTCCTCAGCTATAAAATAAGTTAGAAAAACTCAGTAATCTTTAAAATCCCTGCCAGCCACAGTCATTTTTCTGTGTGTTTGTTTTACCTTTCAGGTAATTTTCTACAGACAAATTAATAGCAAAGAATCAATTAGTGGATATAACTGTTAATGTCCAGACATGGTAAAAGTCTGACCATTTGTAATCTGTCAACCAGATCATATTGTCCACCCTGAGTGAGGTGACTGAGGCTTTTTGCTCAGTCAGTCATCTGATGTGTACGGTGGGTGGCAGACTGAGGAAACAGCAAAGCACAGTTCCCATCCTCAAACTGTCCACAGTGTGGCGGGGGAGTCACCAATAAACACGAACAGTGCAATGTTGAAAAGTGCTCTGGTAGCATTAAGTCTCTGGTGCTAATGGAACACAAAGAGCAGAGTAATTAACTCTGCGAAAGGTTGTGAAAAGAGGATAGGGAAGGAGAAAGAGAATCATGAAACACCTTTTAGGATCCAAGTGTGAATTATGCTTGTTTTAATTTTTGTTAAATTTCATCATGTTAATTTTATCTCTTTAAATCCAGATGATTGAGATATTGAATCTTGATCCTATTAGCCATCATTTAACTCTTGATCCCAATCCATGCCACTTACATGGATTTCCATCTAAAATACTGATTTAAAAGTTGAAAGAGAAAGTACAGGAGAGTCCTGCCAAATGCAGGACCAACTGGGTCATTTCCTCCAAGCTGATGATGGGTATGGTCATTTGACTAATATTTGCACCTAGTTTATATTTTTCTCCATTTGACTATCATAATAAACCAATGTAAACTTCATCTCCAGTCAAGAAATTGAGAAAGAACGAAAATTAAGGTCTGACACAGATTTTTCATAGCAAGCTTATACGAGATGCCAGACCTCTCCTCTGGGCTCACATATGACATGCCCAATTCTTTTTCATTTTTTAAAATTGAAGTATAGTTGATTTACAATGTTGTGTTAGTTTCTGGAGTACCATATAGTAGATTAAGTTATACATATAAATTTTATTTCATACTCTTTTAATTATGGGTCTTTGCAAGATACTGAATATAGTTCCCCGAGCTATAGATTAGAACTTTGTTGTTTATCTATTTTACATATAGTAGTTTGTATCTGCTAATCCCAAACTTCTTATTTATCCCTCCCCCACCTTTCCTCTTTGGAAACTGTAAGTTTGCTTCCTATGTCTATGAGTTTGATTCTGTTTTGTAAATAAGTTCATTTGTGTCACTTTTTTAGATTCCACATATAAGCGATATCATACGATATCTGTCTTTCTCTGTATGGCTTCTTAAAATATTCTTAAAACTTGTCTAAGTTGGATATTAAGTTTACCAGTCAGAAGTAGTATATAGAATCCACCATCTTTTCATTTGAAAAAAAAAAATCAACATTTTTGTTCAGATTTCCCAAGGCTGTTTTCTGGAGCTGTCGAAGAATCTTATTTACAAGTTCTCCCAATCCTGGAATATGCTTTCATTAACGCCAGGGGATCTGAAATCAATTAAAGCTGAATAATTTCTCATCTATCAGCTATGTTATTCACCATCAGCACTAAAAGATAAAAATCCCAACCAGAAATTGGTATGGACTGAAAACAAACGTCATTAAAATGGAGCCAAAGCAAATGGATAAAAAAGAGAGTAAGAATGCAGGCTGGAGCGTGATGGAAAAATGGCAGCTCTGTGGTTTTACTTTTTTGGAGATACACAAAACTGCAATTTGCTTAGATGACTCAGTAACCATTTTTACCAGACATTACTTAAAAAAACTGCCTATCCCGAGAGTGTGGCTAGGCTCTGTCCTCTGTCCTCTCTGCTTCTCTCTCTGAATGGATTCACACTCTGAGACCCACCTGCTATTTCAATGACTGCTGATCTGAGTCTCTAACCTGATCTCTCCTAAGAACCCTGAGCTTTATCTCCACCTGTCTACTCGGCTGTCCTTCCTAGACAGTCCACTGTAACCTCAGGGTGAACTTGCCCCAAGCCAAACTATCACCTTCTGAAAAAATTAAAAGTCCCCTCTTCCCCTCCCCCATTTCTGTTGCTAGTGCCATTCATTCTTCCTGTCACCCTAAGCCTGAAACCTAAATCATCGCTACTCTTCCCTCTAGTCCATATCCAAATCAGCCCCCATGTTCATCAGTCTTCCTTTTTAGTGGCTCTTACATAATTCCTTCCTTTAATTTGTACAATCAAAACCCAAATTCCACCATCTATCACCTCATACAGCCTCTCCTCTCCCCACTGTAATCTCTCCCAGCTTCCAGAAGAAAAGTAACAGATTCATCTCCCCAAAACACACTCATATCACACACTCCCTGGCTCGAGGGCTTCAAATGACCAACGACCTCACAACTTCCCATCTGATGACCAAGGTCACCTTCAAAACCTTTAACCTTCAAAACCATCATTCTTGTTTATTCACTGTCACCAAACCTTTGTGCCTGTACTCACAGCTGGAATGCTTACTACAATCCCACTCAGTAACATCTACTTAAATCCTTTAAATCCTACCTCTCAAAGGCACAAATAGATGTAAACACAGGAATGAATGAGTCTACCTACAGGGGACTTAGAATGAAACTGAGTCCATTGAGGGAGCTTCCTAGGCAGAGGATATGAAGACTTGCATCATGCTTAAACAGCTTATTAAAAATGCATGTATACAATGGAATACTACTCAGCCATAAAAAAGAATGAAATACTGCCATTTGTAGCAACATGGATGGACCTAGAGATGATCATACTAAGTGAAGTAAGTCAGACAGAGAAAGTCAAATATCATATGATGTAACTTACATGTGGAATCTAAAAAAATGACCCAAATGCACTTATTTACAAAACAGAAACTGACTCACAGACATGGAAAACAAACTTATGGTTACCAAAGGGGAAAGGATAAATTAGGAGTTTGGCATTAGCATATACAAACTACTATATATAAAATAAACAAACAAGGTCCTAATGTATAGCACAGGGAACTATACTCAATAGCTTGCAACATCCTATAATGAAAAGAATATGGAGAGATATATATATAAAAACTGAATGACTATGCTGTATACCAGAAACAAACACAATATTGAAAATCAACTATACTTTGATAAAATATAAAAAGAAAGCATCTCAATTTCTAATCAGATTAAGTTACAAATCTCTTTTAGAGAAAAAACATTCTATCACAGGTTATATCATAAAAGGTTACATCATATGTCTGAAGAAGACTTGACCATATTCTTCAATAAATATTAAAGTCACTCTAAAAAATAAGCATCACGAAATGGGAGTCAACTAATTTCATTACAATTCAAATAACCTTTGATCTTTAACCTCTATCTATATGTCTAAGATGTCTTATTTTCAAAGACGTTTATTTTTTTTTAATGAAGTATAGTTGCTGTGTAATTATTATATGTTACAGGTGTACAATATAGTGATTCACATTTTTTACAGATTATATTCCATTTACAATTATTATAAAATATTGGCTATATTCTCCATGCTGTACAGTATATCCTTGTAGAATATTTTATACCCAATAGTTTATACCTCTTATTCCACTACCCCTATCTTGCCCCTTTCCCCTCCCCTCTTCCTACTGGTAATCAATCACTAGTTTGTTTTCTATATCTGTGAGTCTGCTTCTTTTTTGTTATACTCACTAGTTTGTTTAGGAGCTGTGTTTTAGAGAAATAGTTATAAATAAGATGAACTTTCAAAGATTCTTCAAATCCTCAATTCCCCAGGGGTTAACAATCTCAAGTGTCTCCTCTAAATGATCGTGGGCAAGGTAGAGCCAGACACGGCTCTTTAAAAGCATCCTGGAGGAAGACTCACAAGCTAACTAGAGTGGTTCCAGTGAGCACAAGACTACTAGCAAAAATTTCTTCTTTTAGTGAAAAGGCTGTCCTATCAGAAATTCCCCACCCGTGTTATAGAAAACAACATTGTGTTTGCCAAAAACAATGAATGCCAGCTAAGAATTATTTAACCATCTTCATATTAATCACTACAGCATCATCTAATTAATATTTCATTTATGATCCCCGAGGAAGTATCACATGCCAGGAAATGCATCTTAAATCCATCTTAGCCTAGCTCTAAAATGCAATGATGTGTAGCTTTATGATTTCAAGGCCTAAAAACAAGCGAACACCTTCCTTTTACAATTCATGAATGAGATGCTATAAAATGCTGGAAAACACATCATTCCATTTTTCTCTATACACAAAGAATCCATGATCAACTATAAACTATCAAAATGGGGGAGGTGGAGATTGACAACGGATGCACACAGCACACGACAGTAACACAGGGTATGGCGAAGCTACGGTATGTGGGAGGGATGATTCTCTTGCGTCTTCCACTACCCTGAGTACCAGCTCCACAAAACAAAAGGAAAATCTACCCCTGTCAAAGAGGAGATAAATAGAACACACACATTTCTCCCTTCCTAGAAGACAGACGCACATGTATTCAGGTGCTAAGAATATTCCTTTGTGCCTGGGGTAATCCTAGCATGCTCATACCGAACAGCCCCTTCAAGAATATCCAAATAAAATTATTTTAATTGTTCTCATTACAATGTAATGCACATAACCGAAAAGTTAACAAGAATGAAGGATAAATATTAACAAATACTAGGATTTACTAGGATTAAAGTAAACCTTCTTGGTTACAAGTGAACAAATGGTTAATGCAATTAAGGATCTTACATGATTAAAAAGCAGAATTTCCACACAGAGGTATCAGTAACCACGATGAACATCTTTGTTTTTGGACTGATAACCTTATCAACCAATGAAAACTAGTAAAGAGACTGAAAATGTCTGACTCTCCTCCGTCTCGAGGGCTCCAATTTGATCCCCATTTCCTAGCTTGAAATTTACCTTAAAAGTACTGAAGATGCTGCTCTTTTAATAAATATTAAATAACAGCACTCTGACCATTTAAAAACCTCATGTGAGTCAAATGCATGTGAACTTTTTTACAAACTTTAGAAGTCCTGTGTATAAATACTAATAAGTTATGACATTCACTATCAACGGTTTTCTCTTGGAACCAAGGAGGGCTTTTTGGTTTCTTGACTGGCTGTCATCTGATTTCCATGTCATTGGTCATGCAGTTGATTCAAATTAATCCTTTAAGACACTTAAAACCATTACCAATTTTTCTGCATTCATGTAGTCACTCACTCAACACGTGTTCATTGAGCACCTACTGTGTATGGGGCACTGTGCTACTGTGGAGAATAAAATGAAAACCAAGACGTGTGTGGTAACTACAGAAAGGCTGGTTGGATGAGACTAAGAATTAAGCAAACAAGCAATTATAGCACAATCGATAAGTGCTATGATACATATGCTGGGAGAAGTATGGGAGCCCACGGAAGGAGGCAGCACCTAATCCAGACTTGACAGGTCAGAGGATACTTTCTTCGATGAAGCGACAGAGAAGCAGAGAACCAAAGAGGTCAAAAAGGAAATGGAGATCTCCTGCAGAGGGAACAGCCCAGCATCAAGGCATGGAAGTAAGGAAGAGCATGGCTGTAGGTAGCCACAGGTTGCAGAGATAAACTCAAGTCTGATTATAAAGGACCTTGGATGCTGCATGAGGGAGGAGGGATCGGATCCTGAGAGGAGTATGCAGCTACTGTTTCCGAGAACTGGGTGGGAGAGGTCACTTCATTGGGACACTCTAGTTAGGCTATGGTAACTGCACCAGGACAGCAGATCTCAAAGAATGGTGCTCAGATCAACAGCCTCAGGAACCCCTGGGAACACGTTAGAAATGTAAACCCTTGGGCACTGCCCCACCTCCAGACCTAAAGAGTCAGATACTGTGGGGATGGGGCCCAGCAACCTGTATTTTGACAAGCTTTCCAGGTGATTCTGATGCATGTAGGAATAGAGGGGGCAACAAACTAGGAAGTAGATGGGACTGGCCAGAGAAAGGGTTAAGAGATAAGAGAAGAGGGTCGAGGACAACCCTGAGCTAGGAAAAATAAGACTGAGGAGGGAGCAGCCAGAGTGCTAAGAGGAAAGTCAGGGGAACGTGGAGCTATGGTGGCCAAAGGCAGGCACACACAGGGTCAAGTCTGTTGAGAGGTCAAGCAAGACAAGGGCTGAAAAGCATCTCTCTTCGGGTTAGTAATGAGAAGGTCATGGGTGACTCTGGCAAGAATGTGTTAGTCGGGTGGTGGGGCTTGAAGCCAGACTGTGAAGAGTTCAGAGATGGAATAGTAGCTGGAGAGGCCAGGAGATGGAGAGTATTTTTAAGGAGAGGAAGACTTGGTCATATTTAAATGATAATTAAAGGAGCTGGTGGAGGGAATCATTGAAGAATGAACTCTCTGAAAGTACAGGAGGGGATGTGAGCTAGTAAGCAGGTATCAGGAATTAACCTTGGACCAAACCAGATTCACCCCGGCCACTGCCACAACACGAAGAGGCAAAGATGGGTGTGGACACGGGTATACGCGTAGGTTTGGGAAGACAATGCTCATCGTAAGAGGAAAGGTCATGAGAGTGAGGGGTAGGGGGAGTAGTGAGAAGATATTTAGAGTCTAGACAGGGCCCGCCTTAGACGGGGGCAGGGCAGAAAGCTGGGAATGAGCTGGGAGAGTGAGTCACTGGTCCACCTGAGAGAAGATGGTGACCTAACCAGTCAGATGGTGGCAGCAGGGATGCAGATAAATATATGGATTACAGAGATGTTGTGGAGGTAGAATTATCAAGAGTTGTCAACTGGTCAGTTATAGGAAATAAGAGGAATCCTTCTACACATGATGTAGTAGATGGATGGAAGGTGCCCCTGCACTGAGACAGCGAGCAGCCCTCTTGATTTGTGAAAGGGGACCTAACACTTCCTTCACATGTGGTCCCTGGAGTGAAAACGCACATAAAGATCACAGTTAAGTACTTAAGCATATGCACAACCAATGGGAGCTGATAGCAAAGGATTCTTCTCCTCTCCCTTTCTAGCAGAATACTTCGAATAGAATCAGCACTCATATTTCTTGAATGATGATTGACTGAATGGATGAACAAATGAAAAAGGATGAACACAAACAGAAGTGAACTGTGTATTTCCCCTTCTGCTTCTCCCCGTGCCTAACTTTACAACAAAGATCACAAAATACAATCTGGATAGTTGACATCAGTAAGCGCATCTATTAAGGTATAATAATTGTGATTATGTTCTTAAAAACTTCTTACATTTACGGAGACATACTGAAATATTTATAGATAAAATGATGCAATATTTGGGGATTTCCATTAAGTATGGGATGGGAAGGAGGAGTAGAATTTACAGAGGAAATAAAATAGGACCTAAGTTGATAATTATTGTATTTGGGTTATGGGTCTATGGGATATGGGAATCATTTTAGTCTAATTTTGTGTTTAATTGAAAATCACACAATTTTTTGTTTGTTTTTCCCCCAATCACAGCACAGTCAACCCACAACCTCTGGCAGAACACAAGGCCATAAGACATCTCACTGCCATGTAGAAAAAAACAGTATTCAAATCTTCTGGATCACCAGTGAAGATACGACAGTTATTATATTAGAGAGTGGTTTGTTATTCTTTATTTATTTTGTGGAATGGGGGTGAAGGCTTTTTTTCATAAAACAGATCTGAAGTATAGATTGGTATTTTTTAAATGAAGCACATTATCGCTTCTTTACTTCAATACTATCTCCTTGCCTTGGGTTTGATAAAATGTGTATCTGATGCCACTTACTCATCATAACACCTGGACGCTCGCAGGCAAGCTAACCTCTGCTGTTCCAGCTCTCCTCCAGTGTGCCAGTCCTTCCCCTCTCTCAACACAGGGCCTTGCCCACCCTGTTCGCTCCACCTGGCACGCCCTACTTGCCCCTGTGCCTGGCCACTTCCTCCTCATACTTCAGGTCTCAGTGTTAATTTCATGCTCCCTGAAAGCCTTCCTGGACCAGGAGACTGTGCTGGGTGCCCCTCCTATGTGCTCTTGTAGCATCGGTGTTTACCCTAATGGTTCTTCTCTCCTTTAGGCTCCTTACCAAAAGGGGGCACGGGGACTGTGAGCTGGAGGACAGGTGTAGTCCATCCACCAACACCTACCAATTGTCCCTGAACAATGGAATCCGTCTCCTCCCCTCCAGCCCCTCTGCCAGTGCCTTCCCTCCAGCTCTCACTGCCTGTGCCTGCACCACCCACTGGTCACCAGCACCCAGCCCCTGAGCCAACCTCCACAGGGCCATCCCCTGCTTAAACTTTTTCAAAGGCTTCTCAATGCCACCTTCTTTAGCTCGTGCCCCATTTTTCTTTCCTTTTGCTTTACTAAATAAATATGTAATGTAAAAGTTGTCATTTTAATCATTTTAAGTGTACAATTTACCGGCATTAATCATATACATAATGTTGTGCAATCGTCACCACTCTTTCTGAAATTTTTTCAACGCCCCAAATAGAAACTCTGTACCCATTAGATAATAACGACCCCCACGCCCAGCCTTGTTAATCTACTTTCTGTCAAGGACAGGGACTGTCTGTCTCTATGGATTTGCCTGTTCTAGAAATGTCATGTAAGTGGAATCATACAGTATTCGTCCTTTTGTGTCTGGCTTATTTCACTCAGCAAAATGTTTCCAAGGCTCACCCATGTTGTAGCGTGTATCAGAGCATCACTGCTTTTTGTGGCTGATACTCCCCTGTACATATATACCACATTGTGTTTCTCTCTTCATCTGTTGGTAGATTCTGGGCTGTTTTCCACTTTTTAGCTATTGTGAATAGTGTTGCTGTGGATGTTGGCATAGACGTATCTGTTTGAGTTTCCATTTTCAATTCTCTTGGGTATATGCCTAGTCGTAGAGTTGCTGGGTCATGCTGGTAATTTTATGTTTAGCCTTTTGAGAAATTCTCCCTTTTGATAAAAATAAAAAGCTCACACCTACCTCAAGACCGTGATATGCTGCTTCTCCATCCCTACATAGATTCCTTCCTCGAGAATCACTCATCTCTAGAGAACGTGCAAAAGCCTTGGCTCAGCTGGCAAGAGAGTTCAGGGTCTGTCCCCTCATCTCCCTTTTCCAGCTCATCGCCCTCCAGTCCTATGCTCTCACCAGGATGCATCCCTGTGAACTGCAGAGGACTGTGCCTCTGTGCACAACAGCTCTGCCCTCTCTTTCTCTTCCTTTGCCTACTCCTGCTGGAAGAAACTGCCCAAGCCTTCCCAGATCCTCTCAGGTCTCCCACAGCACCTTCTTTGCCCTAAAAGGGCAAAAATTACCACCACTCTGAATTGTCCAAAAGGATAAAATCCATGCTGGACTCTCCCAGCCCACAAACCCTGCCATCAACCAAGCCTGCATTATATAAAAGCTCAAGAAAGTCTGAAAACAAAATTTCAATGGCATAAAATTTCAAGGTGAAACAGATGGCCGTGGGTTATCCAAAAGAAGTTTCATCTACTTAGGGCAATAAAATTCTAGCATAAATATGTGCTACTGATCTTTAAAATGCTACTAAATACCATATTTAACATTTCATTTGACTGCAAATGTCTCAAAGATAGGGATCATACTTTTCTGATTTAAGCCTTTTTTATTATGAAATATAATACATATAAGATAATGCATCACATGAAAACATATGGCTTAATGAATTAATATAATAAGAAAACCCAAGTAGCCACAACCTAGTTCAAGACATAGAACATTGTTAGGGCCTTAGAATCTTGCCACATGACCCTCTCCAATAATAACCCCTTCCCTGCAGGTACTTATCTTTACGGGAGTCCATGTCTTTGAAAACTAGAGCACTCCATCCTGGTTAGGCAACTGAAGACTTATGAAAGAATAAAGTGATGTTCAAGCTTTTACACCACGGACTCTCATGGTATGTCATCAACACATGTGTTGAGTTATGCTCAGTTTCACACATCGATATTTTATACCATCTTCTGTTTCATCGACCAAAATTAATTTTAATAAAATAACAAAATTTCAAGTGTTTGGTAATTTCACTTTGGCTTTCATAGATTCCACTGGGGGAAAAAAAACTCAGGTTTGCTTATTTCTATCCAAATGCTATATACCATATACCAGCTATGTATGTGTGTGTGTTTATCAGCTTTATTGAGATATGATTCACATATCATACAATTAACCCATATAAAGTATATAATTCAATAGTTTTTAGTATACTCAGCTTCCAAACCAGCACCACACAATCTATTTTATTTTAAAACATTTCATCATCCCCCCAAAAATCCTGTACCCATTAGCAATCACTTTCCATTTCCTTCAACCCCCCAGCACTATGCAACCACGAACCTATTTTCTGTCTTTATGGATTTTCCTATTCTGTACATTTCATATAAATGGAATCCTACAATATGTGGTCTTTTGTGCCTGGCTGCTTTCACTTGGTATAATGTTTTCAAGGCTCACCCATGTTACAGTATGTATCAGTACTTCATCTTTTTTATTTCTGAGTAATACTTCATTGTATGGATATACCACATTTTGTTTATTCACTTACCAGTTAATGGACATTTGGGTTGTTTCTAATTTTGACTATTATTAATAATGCTGCTATGAACATCTGTGCAGAAGTTTCTAAACACATGTATGTGTTCACACTTAAAAGAGTGAAACTTCTGGTTCATATGGTAACTCTGAGATCGGCCAGATTATTTTCCAAAGGAGCTGTACACCATTTTACATTCCCATCAGCAGTACATAAGGGATCCAGCTTCTTCATAGCATTGCTAACACTTGCTTGTATGTCTTTTTTTTAAGTATGGTTGTTCACAATATTATGTTAGTTTCAAGCGTACAGCATAGTGATTCAGTATTTTTGCAGATACTCCAGGATGGCTTATTACAAGCTCATGGCTATCTCCCTCGTGTTGTCAAGTGCATCCTTGTTGTTTATCTATTTTATGCACAGTGGTTTGTATCTGTTAGTCCCATACACCTAATTTCTCCCTCCCCAATTCCTTGTCCCTTTCGGTGACCATAAGTTTGTTTTCTATATCTAAAAGTCTGTTCTGTTTTGCATATATGTTCATTTGTATTATTGTTTTAGATCCCACACATAAGTGACAGTGCACAGTATTTGCCTTTCTCTGACTTACTTCGCTAAACATAATATTCTAGTGGGTATGAAGCAGCAGAATATTCTAGTGGGTTCATCCTATTGGGTATGAAGTAATACGTCACTGTGGTTTTGATTTACATTTCCCTGATGGCTAATGATGTCAAGAATATTTTCCTATGCTCATTAGCCACCTGTATATTAGCTCTGGGTTTTTCGTAGACGCCCTTTGTCAGACTGAGGTAGTCCCTTCTATTCTTAGTTTACTGAGTGCTCATATCATGAAGACGTGTTGCACCTTGTCAGATGCTTTTTCAGCCTCTACTGGTCCTACTTTTTCAAGCTACATCTTGGCTACTTCCATTTTTCACAACAACATCCCCAATACACACTAAAAGTCTATGGAATATTCTGCATTAGCCCAAATGAAACACAATTTCCATATACGTGAGTATTGTAGAAAGCAATTCAAATAAAATATAAATGGTATCATCAGAGGATGTGTGTTCAACTGTCAAATAAGCAAATCTGTACAGCATTAAAGAAGGCAATAAAAAGTATTTGTGCTGATAATCAAATATACCTAAGCCAAGTGGTTTTTAGTAAAACCTGTGTGCAACCTTTTAAATCAGTTAACCACCTTCTAATATTTAACAAAATCATTTAGAACAATAAGCTTTGTGTCCATGATTACACATAATCATTCTGTCAAAAGATGTCCACACGGATAACGGTACACTCCCTCCCTTGCAAAATTCAAAGTCTAACTGGGAATGCCATAGATTGCAGAAATTTTTCCCTCTTTTTTTTTTTTCAGAAATTTTAAAAAGATGCTAAAAAACATGGAAAGGATATGAGACCAGCTCAAAGTAACAGACCACCAAAATAACTAATGTACATGCTGGGGTTCTGGAAACTCTCTTGGCTCACATGACTGGTACCAGCTAGAATCGACTAGAACTGAGAGGTCAGGAAAAGGCTTCATGGAGATGTGTTTTATCAGGGAAGAAGGGAAACACAGATGAGCTAAAAGTAGCTCATCTAATGAGATCTTATTAAAAGAAAGCTTCAATAACCTTAAGAGCATTTCTGCTGTTTACTCTTAATGTTTATTTTTAACCAATGAGTCTTAAAATACAATGAAGCAAACATGTCATTATTAAAGTAATTTCAAGTATACCACTGAAAATCAATTTGGGGGACAAATGATTGCTGCAAGGTGTTAATTAACTCACGTATTTTCTTAAAAAATACTACTACATAAACCACTTAATTTTTTAACATGCATCTCCACCCTGCCCCCCACAAAACACAAAGATTCAGATTTGTTTTGGTTCGTGTTTAATTCTCCTGAGATTTCCAAGATCGCAAATACTGCCAACATCTCAGTTTAACTCTTTGGGGATACAAAATGGGGGAGGAGCTTCCAAAATTTCAGAGATCCACAGGATCGCAGATCGCATCCGAGGAAGATGGGGCACTTTCCATCCCAGTGTCCAGGATCCTAACACACTGGGACTGCACCACATGAAATGCAGTGGCCGAAAGGGACTCTTTTTCCACAAAACACTGCACTAATTCTCCAGCATTCAGCTTTTCCACTTGAATGGAATAAAAACCCTTTTGAGAACAACAATTACAATCCCCCCATTTTTTTCTCAGGCGCACTATTGGACTTCTCAGTGCATGCACAATGCAAATAAGGCGAGCTTCCTTTCACAGAGTGATTAATATGCAAAGACAGCCTGCTTTTTTAGGAGGATGTGAAGAACCACCAACAAGCTTTTCTAAACCCAGAGGTTTCTACAATTATTTCCACTGTTTATTTTTAAACAGAAGAGTACACAATAACACCAAGCCGCTTTTAGCTCTAATTTGCCAGTATTTTGTAAACAATGACAATTTAGATTTTTAAACCTTTTGTATCATATTTAAGTCTGTGGCCAATCATTGATTCCAATATATTAATTTTCCCCCAAATCTAGGAAACTCACTTGTGTGAAACAAGATTCAAGCTATACTTTCCTTTTGCAGAAACTGTGCTTCATTTTTAAATAGCAAGACCTGTCTGGCATATACATTTGGCAAACTCATGATTTTTAAAATGTATTATACAATGCCATCTGCAGCAACATGGATGGACCTGGAGACTGTCATTCTAAGTGAAATAAGTCAGAAAGATAAAGAAAAATACCATATGATAACACTTATATGTGGAATCTAAAAAAGAAAAAAAAAGACAAACTTATTTGCAAAACAGAAACAGACTCTCAGACATAATCAGATAAGAGAACAAACTTGTGGTTATGGGGGGATAAGTTGGGAGTTAGAGATCTGCAGATACTAACTGATCTATAAAGAATAAATAAACAATAAGTTCATACAGTATAGCACAGGGAACTATATTCGATATCTTGTAATAACTTATGGTGAAAAAGAATATGAAACGAATACATGTATGTTCATGTATGACTGAAGCATTGTGCTGTACATCAAAAATTAACACAGTATTGTAAACTGACTATACGTAAAGAAAAATACATATATTAAAATTTTTTAATGTATTATAAATTTCAAAAAAACTAAGAAATTACATTTCAGTGGTTAGCCATCTAACTTATAGGTAGGTACTTTTATAATACTCATGACTTTTCTAAATTATTGTTAAGTTCAATATAAGGCTAAGTTTTGATAGAAAATTAAATGAAATTTATTTGATGAAACAATGTCACAAAGAAAATGGAATCTCTGTACTACAGGTTACGTACATATACATATTTAACCTCAATAAAATAATTTAGGAAGCATTTCTAATCACATTTCCTTGGTGATTTTTACCAAATTGTCCAAACTATCAGATATGATAGAAGACTTTCCTTACTATAATTCTCACTTGTCTCTTTTTTTTTTTTTTTTGGCCTTTCTCCACCTACATAGTCTCAGGAAGAGATTCCAGTCATACAGCTACTTGACATTTCCACCTAATATTTCAAACAAAACACCATTAACAAGTCAAACGTTTTGCTCTAGATGTGAATTTTTGCAATTCAATGTATTAAACATCAAAATGTAAATTGATTTTTTAATTGAAGTATAGTCAGTTACAATGTGTCAATTTCTAGTGTAGCACATAATGTCCTAGTCATGCATATACAGACATAACTTCTTTTTCATAATCTTTTTATTACTAAATCAATTTTTGTGTTTTTTTTTTAAAAAAATACCTCTATAGTTATAGTTTTACGATAAGATGTTATATACAGATGAGACTATGATTTCAAATTGCATTTCAGTCAAAATATTTGAAAAATATTTGTTGGTCAATAATGATTATGGCCTAAATCAAACCCATCTTCTTGTCAGCAGACCCAAATCCCAGGGCAGGTGATATTGGCCAATGAGGAACTGATTGTGACATCTGCACACCGTCAGTTTTCTTCTAGGACAGATGTTAGCATTATTTCAGGGGCATCAGAAAGTCATTCAAGAGACTTTTGTTTCCTTGTGAAGTTGTAGCATCTAACTAGTGCAAGTCACTTACATGCCTAGATTCTCCAGGCAGCCAGATACACAACCAACTCCACATTCATCACCCCCAGACGCATTGCAGGTTTATACTGTTCTCGTCTCTGCTTTTAAATTCTAAATTAAGAAATTTGCAGTTATAAAAGAAACAGAACTAACGTATCTGTTCTAGTCTATAAGTAAATAAAAAGACTAAAGCGAAGACTACATTAACAATGGAACTCATCATTTTAAACCTCTCCTGTTGAGTTTGTTAAAAGAGAATTTAATTTTGAACCCACTTATTACAAACAAAAAGGTTTAATATTTAGAAAGGCATCCCAACATTGTTAAAATAATTATACATATTTATGACTTATGTTTTCTTAAAATATGCCCCCTTATACATTTATTGCTATAATATTTAAATAATGTAACCATCTGAGGTGGTCTTTGATAGCTATTCTCTTAATATTGCACAGGGCAGCAAAAACATAACACAGAGTCATGTACTGATTTACCTCCCAGGGATTTCAAGAGGGTCTTCTGTAAGTATCGCTAGAAAACCAACTATTAAATGATTACTCAGGTTTCTTATTTAGATACAAAATTATTCTTAAATACTTAAATCAATTAATGTGTGAAATTTTTATCTTCTAAAAAATAATGCCTTTATCTAACTTGGCTGCAAAGAACTATAAACCATAAATATATTCTTTTTAGGAGAAGGGAGGAAGGGGAATGAACTGTCTGCATGACCAGCTCTCTTAATTGAGTCTGACCAGTAATTTAAATTCTTATTCCAAAGCCAATTTAGCTCAAAATGACCTCAAACTGTAATCGAGGGCATCTAACAGACTCATTTTCAATCTCTTATCTTCAAAGAATACCACGCAATGTCCCTTTTTTGCTTCATTATGACAGATGGCTTTCTTTGATGAAAAATTTAAATTTTAAACATGTCATGAGTAACTTTAAGTTACATACACAAGAGGGAAAATATGCGAAAGGAATAAATAACTGAGTTATCTTTTTCTGACATTTCAAGATTGACTCTGATGTCATTCCACAGGAATAAATATTACACATGTAACCAAAAACAGTGTAGAAAGGAGTATAGGGTTTTTTGACAAAACAACTGAAAATAGTCATCTTGCACCTCTAACTCCTAGACCAACTACACGGAACACAGGAGGTATTCCATAAATACTAAATTAAGTGAATGTTCCTAGTAAACGTTTCTGTTACCCAACAAGTCTGAGACATGGCCATTTACAGATGTGTTCATGAAACTGCTCTTATCCTGGCTAATGGCATCACAGCCAAGCCCATGTCTTCATGCCCAAAAAACACGGGATCTCAGGCCACCCTGGAATCTTCTGAGGACTCCTCAGTTCAAAAAAGGCTCTTCAAAAATCTGAAACTGGCCCTAACTCCCTGAATTGTCAATTCCCTTGAAGTTGCTTTCACATTCATCTTCTTAGGTCTTTGCCTTTGATGCTCCCCTGGAGCATTTACCTCTTCCTTTAAGACCTCAGCCAGTGTCTTTCAATCTCAAAAATTCCATACTACAACATGTGAGATAAAAGAGTTCAAAAATCGGCTTTGACTTGTAGCAATTATGAACCCTGAAAGAGACAGGTCATCAGAGGGTTCTCACAGTCTGCTCCAAAATTAAAGCCAACAGTTCTTCTGATATCCCCACTCCCTCTCACGCCACTAACTTCAACCCAACACACACACACACACACACACACCTATAGCCCACCGGAGGGTAGGAGCCATCTATCTCGTCTCCCATCCCACATTCTTCTTCACTCCAACAAAAGATGGCATTTTTATTAATGGAGACGTTAAATCACAGGGACCTTGTTCTTGGGGATAACAGAGCACTACTGAGAAATGTCCCACTGAAAGATAGGAAGATTAAATAAAATCTTGATGATGATAAAACACCCCCAAACCATTTCTCCCACTCAGCTTAGACAGAAAGAAGTCAGACTTATCCCCTATACGCTGCAAAACGCTGGACTCTGTTCAACTGATCAGCTCAAGAGAAAACGCAGGTACTCATGAGTGGCTGCCAATGCTTCTACCCAGCGGACCAGGTCTCTGCACAGTCACCTTACAGTGAATCATCCACATGGAGCTTCCCCACAGCTTTGCACTGTCTCACTCCTAATAACTAATAGCCAGCCAAGGACCATGAGAGTTTGACAAATGAAAATGAAACAATATGAAACACAGTGGAGACACTAAATGGAACAATAAAGAGGAATGCAGAAGAAAAAGAGACAACACAGGAAGCAAGGAAAATTTTCTAATGCACTCAGCAATGTAAATATTGTTGCATCAAGAAATAAGAAGAGGGGGAGGGTATATATAGCTCAAGTGGTAGAGCACATGCTTAGCATGCACAAGGTCCTGGGTTCAATCCCCAGTACCTCCTCCAAATATAAATAATAAAATAAATAAACCTAATTACCTCCCCCCTCATAAAAAAAGGAAAACAAACAAGAAGAGAATACACCAAAGAGACATTCAGACCACAAGAAAGAGCTCTTAGAAATGTTTAATACTTTATATGTTTTATATGTTATATACATCAGCAAAAATGGAAAATTCAATAGAATTATTGGCAAAAAGCTGAGAAAACCTCCCATAAAATAAGGGATGGGGGCTGGGTGGGACAAAGGAATGAATAATAGGAGAGAAAAGATAAGAAAAATTAGATGATCAATCCAACTTCTGAATAAGAGCTCCAGAAAAAACATAAAAGAGACATGAAAATATCAAATAAATGATGTAGGAGTATTTCCCATCCCTGAAGGACATAAATTTCTAGACTAAAATGGCCCACTGAGAATCTGCCCCAACAAATGAAAACAGACCTACATCACGGCACATCACTGTGAAATTTCAGAATGCTTTCTGTGTTCCTGAGTCTGCTTCTTATAATTTTTCCATCCATTCAAGTTACTACATCTTCTCACCATTGGTGTACCTGTACCCAGAAGCCATGTTTCCTTGATTCTAATCTGAAGTAGGAGTCTTTATAAATGTGGCCGAATCTAGGAAATTTTTTAAATTACAAGTATATGGACCCTTTCTGAATAAAGGCTTAAGGGCTTCCTTATGAGTCAAGAGCATACAATTCAGTGCATGGACTCTGGGGATATTTCATTTGGCTATCCAGAGGCTTCATCCCTTCACTTCTTTACGCTTAATGATTTATTCTTCATGTTTCAAAAAATAAAGATTGCCAGACAAAGGACTTCCATATTCATGAAGTATCACCAATATAATCCGTCTCAGCAACCATGGCATAAATATATTAAATTTTATAGCTCCACCATTGACAGGTTTAATATTAACTCTATGCAAATAGAAAGTAGAATCTATCTAAGCCAATTTGTTTTTTAAACATCTACTTTTCTCGAACTCAGGATGACTTTGCTTTCACGGGAGGTAAAGCAGGGAAGCAATCAGCCATGTCATTTCTAACTCAGTTGCAACACATTGTGATCCCAAACTCTCAGAGGATGCAAAATAAGTGGGAAAGAATGTGATTCTAATTATAATCAATCCTTAAATCCAACGCGAATTGTACACCCCTTTGCTGTGAACTTTAGCAGAAAGAAGGCAAACGGGAAAAAAATGACTGCATGTACTCTGTGCCAGACAGCTGTATAAATTACCTCATTTTGTCCTGACAATAACCCTTTTAGGTGGGTATTATTATCCCTGTCTCACAGATAAATAAACTGAGTGCTGGAGAGATTAAACTACTGGCTCAAGGTTACTGAAAGGAGAGCCACCTTTCAAAATCAAGTTTGATGTCGAAACTCATGGGGCCCCCCCTGCAGTGTGCACTACCTCTGAAACACCAAAACGAGGCATTAAGAAAGGAATATAATTTATATTATAACTTAAATCAAAGTGCTTATACTGGATTTGCATCTTCTCATAACCACGACAGCAGATCTTTAAGGTTTCCATCTGTGCCCTGAATCTCATTCCCATATACCAACTGCAGTTCAACTGGTGATTGGTGGCATCTCATGTGGACAGAATGGACACTTGCAGATGACATAGGAATAAAAGAACATTAGAAAAGTGATCAGTCTTAACCGTTTCTACTCCCTTGTCGATCTGATAAAAGCAATGCAGCCAATGTGAGACGTGCTGAACACACTTCAAAAGATTTTGCATGAAGAGTAATGGCTAATGGATCTGGGGTTTCTTTGGCAATAATAAAAATGTTCTGAAATGTTTAAAAAGGTGTGTGCATTGCCTTTCCAACCTCTCCTGGCTCTCTCCTTCGACGTGCAGGACACGTGCCCACATGGCCCTCAGCTTGAAGCCTCCCCCAATCTAACACACACCTCTTCCTCCCTTCTTTTTGGCCAAGTGTCCTGGATTCTATGAACTTGAATTTCACTCTCCAGCTGAAATTACTCTAAGATCACCACTGTCCTCCAAATCCAAAGTGTCTACTTGAGTCTCAGCCCTCCTTATGATCTTACCCCCACTAAGCACTGCTGTCCTCTTTTTTTATTGCACTATTTGTTTTACAATGTGAATATAAAGCAAAATATGCTCATTAGAGAAAACTCAGATGGTATAAATGGTATAAATTTTTTTTCTTTCAGTTTTAAGACATGAAAGAGACTTTTTCAACCAAAATTGAGATTACACCTATAATGACCATTTGTTTCCAACTTTTTTCCACTTAACATTATGATCCTTCTCTAACCTAGGCATTCACACCGCGAGGCTCCGGCTCCCTCCTTTTGTTCAATATCACGTTCTAAATTATGGACAAGATACCATTCTGGATGCTAGCTACATAAATACTACAAGATAAATGTTTCCGGGTGTGATAAAGACTCCACAATGTACCGGTTGTAATTCATGCTGTTTTCTCTCTACCGAAAGAGGAAAAACTATAGACGACTGATTTCTCAGTCTTCCTGGTCTCCGCAGCTGGCCTTCCTCCAGCTTCCTCCCAAACTCGCAGCAAGTAAGGTACCTCATCCACGCTAAACCCCTCCATCCCTCCTTTAAAGCCTCCTTCCGCTCAGCTCTGCTTACCCCGGGAAGAGCTCACCGGTCTCCTCTAGCGCCCACGTGAGCTTTATCCTGCCTCCACAATCAGAGTCACGCATCTGGTTTTAAACGCTACCTAGAATGCCCAGTTATCTTTTCCTTCTCTACACAGTAAGCTCTCTTACTATCAAGGGATTGCACTTGAGAGTTTTTGTTGTACAGTTTTACATTGGCAGCTAACAGATTGCAGAGATGCTCAGTAAGTATTTTTTGCTGTCACTGCTTCTCCCTCTCCCCACCAAACCCATTAAATCTCTATTCTGTACCTTCTCTGCACTACAGTTTTACAATCTTTTTAGTCCTATATTCCTCCATCTGTGACATTAGCTTTCTAACTCTTTTGACTTGAGCCATAACCAGATAGATATTTCCCATCACAACCAGGTCAACAAAAGTTTCACAAAACAATATCTACCCTTACTACATAAGATATCCTCTCTTTTCTATTCTGTTCCATTACTTCTTTCTTCCTTTTGTTCCTCCCTTTCTTCTTTTTTTTTAAATTCTTTTTATTGTTTCTTTTTTTTTTTTTTTTTTTGGGTGGGGGTAACTAAGTTTTTATTTATTTATTTTTAATGGCGGTACTGGGAATTGAACCCAGAACGTTGTGCATGCTAAGCAGGTGCTCTACCACTTGAGCTATACCCTCCCCTCTTTCTTCTTTTTTAATGCTAGTAGACGCCAACTGAATAGACTTTACCACCCACAATTGAAAAATCCTGACCTACAAGTTAACATACTAGGATGCCAAATTTTACCTAAAACCTAAGGTGTATAAAACTGAGGTGATCCATCTTTCATCCAAGAAACGCTTTTCTCAATTCCCCATCATACTGACAGTACCATGATTATTTCACTCCCTTGGTTTTGTAACTTAAAAAAAAAAAAAAAGAGGTTCTCTCTCTCAGTCATCTACCATTTTGGACCTATCATCTACTTCTTCTGGTTGATTTGTCATTTCCAACATGTCAGCTGTGTGTCTTTTTTACCCTCATTCAAACCCATTACAACTGTATCTTTCCAAGATGATCTGCTTTATAAAATATACCACAGTTGGATTTCTTTAACAAGCCCCTCCAGCACATAAAATTTAATTTTTTTAAGACTTTTCTGCTACATGTCTATTAATAAAAGATAGAGTGGTGAAGATTTTGGGTTTGCAGTGCATTTTGCATTTATTATTTGATTTGACTGTCATATTCAAATGAGGAAACTGCTGTTCGAAGATATTAAATAACTTACACAAATTCACTAGGCTAGTTGGTAGCAGGGCCAGACCTTGAATCCAAATCTTTTTCATCTAAGCCCAACAACACCCTTTCCCCACATATGTCTTCCCACCACATAAAGCACAACACTTACTAGATTTTACTAGCCTTCAAACTAGCTTGAACTGGCTCTCCTGTCTCTGAGCCTCTGGGTTCTCCATCATCTAGCTGATTTTTCATAAAGTAGCAAAAATCCTTTCATTAATTCACTATTCTGTCCAACCACCATAGTGGTCACTACGTAAAACCAAAACTCTCTTTAAGTACTGCAATGATGTCTACTGATTTGCTCCAACATACTTCTCTGCTAATTCATAGCTGACATCAAACACAGAGCCTACTTTTGCTACTGTTGACTGTACTCTTAAATACTTTTTAATGATTTCTCTAACATCTCCAGCAGCACCCCCTCCTTCGTCTAGCATTTAAGATTTTAGGAAGACCTGTCCCAACATCCAGCCTGCCGTCACTGCTCTCCAATATCAATCCTCTAGCTAGATGCCTCTCCTCCTACAAAGAACAAGGTCCTTCCTCGTCTCATTTATCCTTACGTCCCTGGAACTTCTGTTCAAGGACTAGCTTTTCCACATCTTTTTTCCAGACATTAAAACCAACCAAGATGGTTTCTGCCTTTTTGAACAAGCCTCACAATTATTTCCTGCCTCCTTTAAAGCAGTTATTCATAGGGTACCCTTCACGATTTCCTAACTGTCTGAACCAAGTAAGCATTTTCTCCCCAACCATTCGAAAGCCTCTGCAGGACCAGTATAATATGCTGAAATTTACGTTGTTTTTCCCCTCAGCCTCCAGCACAGAACTCTGCACATTATATTCACAGCACACCTGTTTAATAAACATTTTAAATAAAATCTCCATGCAGGAGGAGCTTTTTAAAAGCTACAGCGTATTAGCTGTTTTACATACGTGATTTTATTTAAGCTCCCATAAGGGAGGTGTCATTCTCCCCACTTCAGAGGGGAAGCAGGCTCAGAAGGGCAGTGACTCGGGGAACGTCAGTGGCAGTGAACTCAGCCTAAATCTGTCATGTCAAGACTCCAAAGTTCTTGATGCTTCCCTCCACCTACCACACCCCGCTCACCTCCAACAGACCAGTCAGTCCAGAAGCCAAGCAAACTCACATTTGCTTGGCATGTCATGTATTCTGATGCTATATGACTTCAAATTATCCTAACTTTAGGAAAGGTTGAAATGCAGCCAGTGAGTGTAGTCATGGTCCCAGCTTTACCTGTGTGAGTCACTTAACCTTTCCCAGCCTGTTTCTATTTTCAAGACCTAACACAATCTGGCCTTAGAGAACGTTTTTCTCCTCATCTCTGGCTACTTCTTCCCAAATGCCCTACGCTGTTCCCCAAACACAACTGTATATATTCGTGTCTCCACGTGTTGCTCTGCAGAATCACCTCTTCTTCCTGCTCCATCTAGCGAAGGCAAACTCATGCCCCACGCCCAGCTCACGGCCCCCAACTAGCAGAGTTAATTGCTTCCTTCCTTGTGCTCCAATGGCATTTAATTCGCGTCTCTTATTTATAAGGCTAGTATTACCTCTCTCCCACACTGGATGGTAAACTCTAGACACAGAGGCGTCTCTTACTCGACTCCACAACCTGAAACTCAGCACAATTCCTGCAACTATTTGACCACCGCAAGGTTTCAGGAAGGTTTGCTGAATTAAGGAAGTCGGGAATATTTGTTGTGATTCAACCAATGTTTACTGAATTAAGCGGTCAACCAACCATGCCTTAAAATGAGTTAAAATGAGAATACCATCTGTCCTTCCTACTTCACAGAGTTTTGCTTTTGTTTGTTTTTGGTTTTTGTATTACTTAATTATTTTATTTTGGCAGTGGTTGGGGGAGGTAGTTAGCTTTATTTATTTTTAAAGGGATTGAACCCAGGACCTGGTGCATTCTAAGCATATGCTCTACAGCCCTCCCTTCAGAGTTCTTCTTTTTTCAATTTTACTTATTTATTTATTTTTACTGAAGTATAGTCAGTTACAATGTGTCAATTTCTGGTGTATAGCATAATGTTTCAGTCATACATATACATACATATATTTGTTTTCATATTCTTTTTCATTATTGCTTACTACAAGATACTGAATATAGTTCCCTAGGCTACACAGAAGAAATTTGGCTTTTATCTATTTTATATATAGAAGTTAGTGCCTGCACAGCTTAAACTCCCAGTTTATCCCTTCCCACTCCTTTTCTCCCCAGTAACAGAGTTCTTTAAATGTTACCTGTTCACCTCCCAACCACCAAAAGGTGGGTTTCCCCCGGATAATCTCTCACATCCCCCTGCATTTTTCCTTGGTCTGTATCAGAATACGTGATGGTAAAGATGTGTGTGAATTACTTGTTTGATGTCTATGTTCCTGTTCACTATTAGACTCAAAGGTCCATACAGGGATGATACAGGTTAAGATAACAGAGATGATATATGTTTAGTTTACCACTGTATTCCTAGCACCCAGCACCCAGTAAGCACTCTATAAACATTTACCAAATCAGTGGTATGAAAATCAGAAGATATAATGCCTGTCAAAAACTATGAATTTTATAGTGATGATTAAGATATAATTATTGGGACTGTATATCCGGTTTATCCCCTCTTAGGTAGCTAAAACAAAATCTGCAGTCTCTTCTCCAGGATCATATGCCTTCAGCTGGCAAACTTCTTTCTGCCTCGCCAACAGAGCACTTAAGTCTGATTCATTTCAGTAATAATAGCAATTACTTTATTTTATTTCAGTTCATAATTTACAAAAATACCAGCAGTGAGAAATACTAAATCACCTCTGATCTTACTTAAGATGTTCTATAAAATAAAGGTCAAGTAGCTTTTTCCTTTCAAAAATAACTTTGATTTTGATCCATGGTTCTAATCTTCAAAGCACTACGCAAACACCCTTTACAAGGTGCATGTTTAACACACTGGAACAATTAGCTTGTATTCTCAAGTGAGCGGGCCCAAGCCGACCAACCCAGTTGCTAAGGCAGGCTGGACGTTTGCAGGGGCTCCTCCGTTGCCTGGGTTCCTTCCAAGTTTCTGGAAAGGGCGGGGATGGGAACCTGGCAACCTGTTCTCATGGTCAAAAGCAAGAGAGTGCTGAGTTCTCCTTAAAGAGGGCCTCCAGAATTGCATACCTTTTGGGCCCCATGAAACTCAGATGCACCCCTGTGCTAACTGCTTTCAACCCTGTAATGAGATGACTTTCTCTCTGTAGTGTCCACGACCCACATGACAGGGCAGTATATTTAACAGCAGTTTTTTTTTTTTTAAGTCTAGTTCTAATCATGGAAGTCATGCTCTCATAAACAACCTTTTTTAAGTCTTTCTAAAAAGAGAGCATTATGTCTGAATGATTATTTTTTCTAGACCCACATACATCCCTCTTTCTGCTTAATAAGCACAGCTCACGTGCTCTCCACTCACAAGAACTCTAACAAGTAGGTATTACTAATTTTCCCATTTCACGGAAGAGGAAACTGAAACCTAGAGCAGTTAAGTGACTGTGCCCAAGATCAGACAGCTAATAAGGGATACATGAGCCTGGGGTTTCACCCCAGGGCTGCTGGCCACTCTTAATCTCTACCTCGCCTACTTGCAGGGTTCCTTGACAGCAGAAATTAGGTCACTGAAGTGCCTTGTAATTCCCCACAGAGCTGATGATAAAAAGCTGGCACTCAGTAAACTATTTAAGAGAATACCTATTGTAACCCAATCTCTAATACTGTGACGCTACTGTGAATATTCCTAAATGATGAGGTCATCAGATCTTTCAGGAATGATACAGCGTAGAAAACAGGGCCAGATGTCGCCACGGTTTGTAGCTACAAATCAAAAAGCACTCGGCGAGAGGGTCCAGTGGAATCCAGGTTATACAGAAGCTTTTCAAGCTGCATCGCTGATGCAGTCTTTGAATTGGAACACAAGCATGTTTACATATATCTGGGAGAAAAAGAATGCAGAACAGGTTTATTAGAACTCTTTTTTTTTTAACCGAAAAACTACATACACAAGACAGACCAAATGTTTTGTCCTTTGAATGTGGCCCTCTCTGAGTGATTGCCTGGACGCTCAGTGAATCCTGCAGGAGGGGAAAAGCATGGCTACCTAACTGAAAACAGTTAACTCAGTGCCTTCGTATAGACACGGCCTAAAAGCGTTTCAAGTGTAATGTATTGAAACTGCCTGAAAGGCCGCCATTTGGCACCAAGACCAACATCAAAAGGCAATGCTTCTAATGAGCATCTTCAGCTAAGAGACAGCATTTCAACACCGGGAAATAAAAGGCCATAATGGCACCACTGGCCACGCCAAATAATTTATATCCCTTTATGTCAACACATGGTTTTAAGGTTTGGGACCAAGAGGTAATAACAAAAAGGGGGCGCACTGATGTGCCTGTGACCTTCAGATTGACTTCTGACTTTCCTGCTGTATTACGGTATTACTGTATTGCTAGTAATAGTTTCACCACATGGTTTTTTTCCTATGAAAAACTCTGCCTCTCACAGAGACCTAGTCACTAGGATTCAGAGAGGTCCTCAGGCCTTCACTCTGCCTAAGAGGCCATCTCTGACAACACTGCTCAGAGACTCGCTGAGTATTTTAAGAGATGTGCAAAGTTCTCTTCTGAATCTTCTTATTCCTTTTGAACTAAAGGCATCTTAACCTTAGTCTTTTTGGCGTCAAAGCTCAAATGGCCATTATCAGTATATGGCCTGCTGAGTCCTGTTTACAATTTTGTTTAATTCCTCACTATTTTGAAGATTGGAAAAATGACATTTATAATTCTCTGCCACTTCTTTTAATGTTCCAGACGTTTCTTGATGCGTATATACTGGTTAGGTGATGAAACTGAAGAATTATCAGTTATGGAATTTACATTAAAACATTTATACTGACGCGTAAGACGTGTGTGTGCTCACAAACCCAATACTTAAATAGCACAGGAGAGCCTTTTTAAGATGCCTTTGTCTCCTCCCAGGCTGACGACTGTTCCTAGAAGACTGATGGGGGCAGGTGCTGTCCCTTCCCACCGCCTCCCCCCTCCACCCCCCGCCAATTGGTTCTGCTCTTCGGCACCACAAACCCAAGATCTGCAAGGGAAAGTTCAAACCATTCTTTAGCAACAGGTAGTCAATCACTTGTTTTACACCAAGACAGGAAGGACTGTCTGTAAAATAGCTTTGGAGGTCTGCCAGTAGCACTGAAGTCCCTTTCCGTCTGGAGAGCAGCCCCACTTCTCTAACTCTGAAGACATAAACGCAGGGAATTCATCAAACTAATATTAAAGAGAGGGCTCTGTCGCCTTAAAAAATTAAGTGCTTGGATCAGAAATTCCGAAGTCTATATTTCAGGCAGTGTGAAGTTTACAAGATGCTGTCTGTAATTTTCAAAACTGAGTTTGGCAGCGAACAAAAACATCTGTCATGTCTAAAGATTAGTTTTTGAGTGACAAAATGGTGCTGTTTATTTTGAAAGGCAATTAAGATGTTGTTCCCTGTGACAGAAAAAATACAGATATAGATTACTTACATTAAATGACATGTTACCTATCTGAGGAAGTCAATTAATGATAAGTGTATTCGAAAGAAAAGCACTATGCAAAACCCTTAGAATTTGGGGGTTCCAGTGACTAATTTTTCCCTCTTACTGCTGCCTTAATTAAGCACCTACAGTCCTACGAACAGCACACCCATACCATAATTTTTTTTTGCAAACAATTACTATCTTAATTCTTGAATTATCAAGCTGAAGAAACAGCCCCCATTTAAATCAACAAACCCTTAGTTTAATCAGTTAGCAAAGAGACTTGGATGAACTTCCTTTATTGAACAAAAATGTATCGTGCTATTTTAGTGTTTTTTAAAAATTAGATCTTGGGTAAAGGAACCTGGAAAGAAGTCAACAAGTTCTACTACTGGGGGAAGAAAAGGGAAGCTTCTTGAAAAATTGACTCTAAAAGATAATGTTAAGTGTTAGACTAATGAAAACAGCCCTGATTGGTCGATCTTTAGAACCTTTGTAGTGGGAATGGTAATTCAAAAACCATTAAATAAATGACAGGCCACCCATCCATTATGTCTGGATTTTATTCTCTTTTAGTTTAACTGTTGAATTTTAAGCAAATTCTAGGTTATTCTCAGTATTTTAAAATATGCTAATACTTGTTGAAAGAAAATTAACTTTTTGGTTTTTGGACAGAATTGCGAAAAGTTTTCCCCATTCTTAAATATGACTTTCTTACATTCAGTTAGATTTTGTTTGGGAAGACACATTTCTGATCTTAAAATTAAAACCAGCAAGAACAAAAAAAATATAGCTCACCACCACTGTACTCACAGCAAACACTGCTGAAACATCCTAATTTGTTTAATGCGTGATATTATATATACTTCATATACGTGCTAGTTAGTTTTGGGGTAGCAAAGGTGAATCTGGTGCTACTTCTTAGAAAACCAGTCTTGTTCATTCCTTGACTGTTACAAATGAAGCTGGCAAAGAACTGTAAAATTATCAAATAAACATACAACTTAACCATCCCAGATCCAGATCAAATAATTTTCCACGAAACATCCAAAATTTCCGTTAGAATAAACTCAAATTTGCTAGGTAATTCCATAACCTTTCACTTTATTCCTAAGGAACAGAAGGCCCCCAAATGACAGAGGGACAGCAGATCTGATTCCTCTGGTATATTAGGGTGAGCACACCTTATATCTAAATTCTCATGTGCACCCAGTGGAGCAGAGATTGAACTACCATTGTCCCTGGAGAAAATAGACTAGAGGAAAAAAAAAACAAAACAAAAACAAAAACAAAAACAGCCACCACCAACAAAACATATATGTTTTGTGTGTGAAAGAGAGACACTGCTTTTTTGTTTTTATTTTCATCCTGACCCTTTGGCTTGAATTCTACATTTTTTTAAAACTGTGGTAAAAACAATACTTTAATGGAAAATTGTTTCCCTTCGGAAAACCACTCAACTTCTTTCTTTTGTTAAGTAACCTCATATGTGTTTCGCGTTCTGCCTTCTTCCCATCCTACTCCGGCCACAATGAGGACTCTTCCCTTCCAGAGAACACCTATCTGAATGCTGCCGTTCCCTGGGCAGCCATGAACATCCCAATCTGGGATTCCCTGGGCATGTACCCAATGCAACCCCCTGGGGATCCACCCATCACGACGTTGGAAAGGGCGGCTAGGCGATCCCCCAAAGTCCCCACCGAAGATCAGGTCCCTACCGTCACATCCCCACCTAGAGAAGAGAAGGTCCCAGAAATACACACCCCCGTACAGGGAAATCGCGCCCTGGAGACCCACAGACGGGATGATGGGAAAGGGCATGCCCGAGGGGGCCCAGGTGTTAGCGGGTACTGAGCTAGGAGCCTGCAAGAGTTGGCCCCCCCCACTGGGAGCCTCTCCACACCCGCCAAGGCCCCGCCCCCTGCCGCCCCGCCCCCAGCTTCGCCCCCAGCCCGTCGCCCGCCGGTCGGCGCACGCGCGTGGGTGCGCCCTGCCTCTGCGCCCTCCCAGGCGACGCACTCCGGCCGGGACAGCTCGGAGCGTGTTTGTGCCCGAGGGGCGGGAGGGAGACCCCCAAGTCGGCGTGAAGGAGGCGCGAGTGGGCTAGCAGGGGCGGGCCGGCCCAGGAGACCCCCTGATGACCACCTAGACTCCATTTTATCTTCTCGGAAACTGCGGGGCAGGCAGGGGACCGGCCTCAGGGCGGGGTTCCTCCCGGCGGGGGGTGAGCGAGACCGTTAGGCTGGAACACCGGGAGACGGTCCTGGCAGCTCCGGGCCGCCACCCGCGCCGAAAAAAAAAGCCTCTCGCGGCTTCCCGCCCAGCCAGCCTCTCTCTGATTGGTCGCCATGCGAGTTGGCTGGAGGCGGCTGCCGAGCGCGGCTCTCGTGCCCCCCGGGGAGGGGCCGCGCTGGGTGCTCCCCGGCCCGCCCCGCGCGCTCCCCAACCCAGGCTCGGCCGTCTGGGGCAGCTCCGGCGGCACCTGGCAGCGGCGACCGCGACACACAGACCCCTCCGCCCGGCTTTCCTCGGGCGCTACCCAACACACGCCCCCCACCCCCCGCCCAGAATGTTCGCCCACCCCACCCCACCCAGCTCTCTACGGCCCCGGCTCCTTTTTTCTCCCCTTCTTGTCCGTCAGCTCCAAAGCGCAAATCCTGGGGTGGGGTGGGGTGAGGCGAGCAGCTGGAGGGGAGACTGGGCACGCACGGAAGAATCTTCCAGGGAGGCCGAGATGGAGATACCCCAAATGAAATGAACCTCCCTCCTGGCCGCCGAGGTTTTCTGGGCGGCGGCGCAGCCCCTGCCACCCGCGGCAGCATCACTACCGTCTTCCTCCCAGCTCCCCTATTGTTCACACTTTGCCAGGATCAGGAACCTCGCTCAAAGAAAGGAGACTGGGGCGAGGTGTTTCGGGCGACTACCTGCCATTCTTCTCTCGCCCCGTGCAAACACGGACTCGCGGTGCGTGTGAAGGCACACGCGCGCACACACGCGCGCACACACACCAGACAGCCCGATCACGCCCTCCTCGCCCTCCGCCCCTCTGCACTTCCTCCTGTCAAAACGCCGCGCTCGACCCTCCCATCCCTCCGTGGTCTGGCCCGAGAGCAGGCTTTCCAACTAACCAGCAATTTGGCAAATGAAGAACTAACGTCATATCGACAGGGGTGCAACAACGGCCACACAGCCCTGAGATTCTGACCATTTCGCCCCATTTTGCAAACCGTTATTTGGCTCAGGGTTGCGAGGGGAGCAAAGGCGTTGAGCCCCACTTTATTAGAGCCGGGAAAATAACGATTGGGAGCGGCTGCCCCGGCCTTATTGTTCACTCTTCGCGGAGCCAGGGCTGACAAGCCCCTTCCCCACGGACTCCGAGCCTGTGCGGCGGCACCACCTAGCCGCGGCATCCTCCGCCCCGCCGCCCGCCTTCGGGGAAGGAGCGCTGCCCATCCCCGGCTCGGCCGCAGCGTCCCCGGGAGCAGGGGGCTCCGCTCCCAGCGCCGCGAGCACACAAAGTGGGAAGGGCGGGCGCGCTGGAGGGCGCCCGGCGCTCGCTGCGCGGGGAGGCTGCCCGGGTCCAGGCAGCCCGGGAGGGCGCGGGGTTCGGCTGGGCAGCAAGGGCGACGCGCTCCTTCCTCAGCTCAATGAAAATAACCACCCTTAGCATTCCACGTAAAAGCACCCCAAAATAACAGTGCTCCTCAGGGGAGGAGTAGGAGGAAGGGGACAATTAGTAAATCAGACTGAGAATAATAATTCTGAGAATGTACCTGCAGTTCCCAGGAAAAACAAAGTCCAGATGAGATCCTTAGTTTGCAGCATTGTAATCTGCTGGCCGGGAGGGATGTTCTTGCCGCGGTAAATTCTGTGCCCCCTCCTTGCAGCGAGTGTGGACGGCGGCAGAGCAACAGACCGAGGGGCAGACAATTGCCAGGCTGAGTATGATTATTTTTGCAGAATTGTTTCCTGCCAGCGGCTGCCGAGCTGCGTTCACGCGCTGATCGGAGAATGAGTGACAGTCCCAGCCTCAGCACACTCGCAACTCGGAGATCCTTGCGCTGGCCCGGGTTCGCTTTGATGGAACTGGGGATGGGAGCGGGGGGCGGGGGGCGGGGGTGAGAACCTCACTGTGTCCTTCCACCACGCCGGCCACAAATAGTGCCGAACATCAAGGAGGTAAGAGAGACAGGAGAGGCAGATGCGGTCGCCTGCAAAACGCGGCCTGGAGCCGCCGGAGGAGTCGGGCTCGTTCACACGCAGTCTTCCAGGCAGAACTGGGATCTTTTCACCCTTCTCCCCTGCGCCTCCGCGGTCCTTGCTGCCATCCAGCCTTCCTAAATCAGGAGTTGGATACTTTAATGACTAGCAAATATAAAAATAAAATCTTAGATTTGGGTAGGGTTTCAAAGTATTGAATCCTCCATTTAGATTCTAAGATCCTTGAAACATAAGGATAACCTAGGACTTAATTTTTTTTTAAGTGCAGGAAATTAGAAATTTGGAGAGAGATGGGGGTTGCGGGATTTTGTTTTGGTTTTGTTTGTTTGTTTGTTTTATTCTGTCTGTGAAGTTTGCTCTCCCCCACAGAGAGGCAACAGCTCTCAGGGGAAGGAGGTGGGAAGCAACTTAAGTTAGAAGAAAACAAAGATGTTTTAGAAGGGATTTCCAGAAATAACCGAAGGAAAATGTTTTCTTGTTTATAAAGGCTGAAGTCTGTGGTCTCTTTATAAAGATATCCGAGACTTTTTATGTAGGTTTTTATGGTATAGGCACGATATTAAATAGTATTTTCTTACAAGAGCACACAACCTCAATTCTTAAAGATTTTAATCCGGAATATCACTGAGGTAGCAACACAAAGAGTTTCAATGCATCTTACAGCTGTATTTTAAACAGAGAAGGTGGGGGAGTAGGGTGAAAATAAACATGGTTCAGCATCTAAGCCAGGTTTGAGTGCTTAAGGAACAAAAGGGGAAGAATCCGGAGTTCACAGCGTTCTAGATACTGGAACAGTCTATTAGCCTAGCAGAGTGAAACCCTCCCAGAGGAAGGCTGCCTGCCTATGTTAAAGCACCAATGCACCAGCATTTCCATACACTCCATTTTTCTTTAAAGGTCAGACTCTCCACTGCTGTATTAGCCTTTAAAAACCCATTCTCTGCTCGCCAACCCGCCAGCCTCCATTACTGGAGAGGCCGGCACCCCCCCGCGTACTAGACCAGGCGGGCCACACCGATACACTGTTATTTCCAGAACCCCTGAAGAATACTTCCCACACCAAACCTAGTTTTCACAGCATTTACTTTTGTAATATTTCCCTCATACCAACTATAGATAATTCAAAAATAGAGAAAAGTAGAAAGAACTAAAAATATCCCCTAAATCCCATGGATTCCAGAGATACCCACAGATTTTCTAAGTCTTCTGTCAGTGTATTTTTATAATTGACATAGGATAGTAGCTCTTTGAATCCTGATTACTGCCCCTAAGCTTCAGTTCCCTGAGTTTCATTATAAGCGTTTCCCCAGGCTGTTAAAAAGGCTTTTGAAATATTTGATAGCTATGTAATATTTCTTCATATCAATGGTTCTTCAGTGGTTTCCCCACTGTTGGCTGTTTAGATTGTTTCCAGAGTTTGATAATATAAATAATGCTCTTTGAACATCTCTTAATAAAAACTGAACAACTGTGATGTTTAGCCCTGTTCTGGGTACAGTGAATTATATAGGGTTTTTTTTTTAATAGTTGCTCTATTTAAGCTGCTTTGGCTTCAGACTTGTTTCTGCTAACATGTAAAATTGCCATATTAAGCCTTATTAACCCAAGTGGATGAATATTTTAGAAGTTTTAGTATCAGGGAAAGATAGAAAGGACAGGCCTGAGGGGGAAGGGGAAAAAGTAAGGGTTGGGATACCCAAAATAAAATTTTTCTATTTCTAATTTTACCAAGACTGAGAGACACACCCTTCCCCGCAAACCTCCCTCCCTGTAGTCCCTATCAGTAGAATTTGAAAATTCCTCACTATTTTTCTCCCCATATGTCCCTATTTTTAGCTTTTCCATGTAGGCAGGTGTGGAAATCCTATCTCATTTCAGCATGACTGAATTTCTTTTTTTTTCCCCCTCTCTCTCCAGCCCCACCCTGCCCCGTGTGGCAGTTGATTTCTGTTGTGATGACTCATTCTAGAATTCTGGCCCGCAGTCATTCCAGTCCACACTCCATGTGTCTCTCCTGTGTTCTTTTAACAGGATCCGTCCCTTATCTCCAATTCGTCAGCTTTTGGCAGTGCCCACATCTGTGAGCTCTGGGTGCCAATCCTTTCCTGAACCTGACTTTGAAATGAGACAAAACTCTGTCCCTCTCCAGACCTCTCTCCCCAGAGGGAGGCCCAGGCCCACATTAATGAGCATCTATCCATCCAATAATGAGTGAAGATCCAGGGGGCTGGAGCAGAGGAAGGAGACACTCAGGACTGCTTTAAGGAGGCAGCTTCCCTCCTAGAACAGAGAATGGGCCGTAAAGTCAGACGCTGCAGGAAGACCAGCCCCGAGGCCATGACGGTGCTCTGGATGGGATGTGGGTCCTGCTCTAAGGCAGTGGCAGTGGCAAAGGAAGCCACCAGAAGCACAGAGTTGAGAAAGATTCTCAAGATGAAAACAGTAGCACTTTGGAACTTTTTGGCATTTGGGGTCTCAGCACAGGAAGAAATCAGAGTTCCTTTCATTCACTTAACAAATACTTATAAAGTATCAACAAAGTGTCTGGCACTGCTCTAGACACTTAGAACATAGCAGTGGACAAAAGAGACTCTTGGTCTCCATAGACTTCCATTCTTACAGGGAAGATAGAAATAAATCGACAAATATCTTGTGTGCAGATGGTGATAGGTGCTAAGGGGTAGGGAGTTCTAGGGTGGGGAGAGATTTGTATTCTGTATAGGGGAGTGGGGGAAGGCATCCCTGGTCCAGAGACATCTGGTAAAGATCTTATGACTCCAAAGCTTCCAGAGTGGACAATTAAATAGCTGCTGGTGACATTGACAGGGAGTGGAAGAGGAAGGGCAGACTTGGACAAGGTGATGAGCAAAGGAGCGATGATGTCAGTTCTGGACACTCTAATTCTGAGATGTTTGAGGGATATCCAAGTGGAGATGTGCAGAAGATGGACAGTCAGATGGAGAGAAGCCCAGAGAACATCAATGTTTAAGCTGTGGGCAGAAGGCATCGCCAAAGAAATAGTGAAAGCACAGTCAGTGAGACAGAAAGAGAATTGGAGCATTATAATGTCACCAAATCTAAAGAAGAAGGAAATTCTGAAGTGCTCAAATAAGAAGACTTTAAGTTTCCTGGATTTGGCAATTGGAAAATCCTTAGCGGTCTTTGAGAGAGCAGCATTCATGGAATAGTGGGGAAGGAAGACATCACTGTCCCAGGACCAAGGCTGGCCAGGAAGGAGAGCAGGGGATGTGGACCACTCTTTAGAGGAGCAGAGGAATAATGGAGAAGTAGCGTCATAATGACAATGATGGAAAGGCAAGCTTGAAGGAGGAGGAGGCTTAAAAAGAGGTTCCCTTTTCTTCTCTTTAATGTGAGAATTTAATTATTAGGCTATACAGAAAATTGAATTGGTCGCTGACTTCTGCTCACCACCTTAGTGTCTAACTTAGACTACTTGAAAAATGCACGTGGTCTACAGTCAAGTGCCCTGGCAGGTATTTTTCCTCATTTAGGGTTTCTTTCGTGCTGGTGTTGAAAAGGGGGACCAAGGTATGATCTCAGACATCCGAGAACTTGATTTTACATTGGACATGGGCAAAATGCGTTCTGGAAAACACAGCAGCCTGAGACCAAAGCCAAAGACAATAACCTGGGGCTCAGAGAGGCTGGGGAAACAGAGGCACGCCCAAGAGCTGAGCAGGATCCAGGAAAGAGAGGCGCAGGAGGTAAAATCAAGACCGCAGAGTTAAAGAGTGAGTCTCCAGGGGGCCCTTGGAGCTCCCTCCCAGCTTCTCATATTCCTGATCTGGTTAACACTGGAAACGACTTCTAAGTTCTACTGTGTGGTGGGGCCGAAGCCACTGACATGCCACCCTCCCTGCTCAAGGCTGGCTGAGGCACCGGTTAAGGATGAGTGCACACTCATCAGTCAATCCCGCCGAGACCCCAAAAGCAGATGAATGGGATGCGTTGACACTGCTTCTTTGTGCAGGCTGTGCACTGCACAACTTCAAGGGGCGCCTTTCAAGTCCCACTCAGCGTATGTTTATCTAGTTATTGGGACAATTTTTGTGGAAGTAAAGAATGTCAAGGGAGCGATGCTGCTTTCTTTTTCCTTCGTTCTCTTCTCTTCCTTTCTTTTTTTTCTTTTTCTTTCTCTCTCTCCTTCCCTCCCTCCCCTTCTTCCTTCCCTCCCTACTTTTCTTCCTTCCTCACTCCCTCTCTTCTTCCTTCTCTTTCTCTTTCTTTCCTTCTCTTTCTCTTTCTTTCCTTCTCTTTCTTCTTTCTTTCCTTTTTTCTTTCTTTCTTTCTTTCTTTCTTTCTTTCTTTCTTTCTTTCTTTCTTTCTTTCTCTCTCTCTTTCTTTCTTTCTATCTTCCTTCCTTCCTTCCTTCCTTCCTTCCTTCCTTCCTTCCTTCCTTCCTTCCTTCCTTTCTTTCTTTTTCCTTCTCTCTCCCCATCACTCCTTCCCTTCTTCTCTTTTTTCTTTCCTCACTCCCTCTCTTCTCCCTTCCTTCCTTCCCTACTCCCTTCCTTTTTTCATTCTGCAGGAAGTTTATTAGAGAGTGCTGTCAACACCTGTATAAAAAAGGAAGAAACAGGTTGGAAGGAGGAAGAAGGTGAGCTGTACTGCTGGCACAAGGCGGCCTCAGTCAGCCCTAGGGAGCTATGAAACTAGTTGTAATATCCTCAGATGGAACAGTCGTCGAATTTAGGCTGCCCTGGGAACAGAACCTGACCTTGGGAGAGGCAGCTCTCTTCAGCCAAGGGCAATTTATCTAAGCTAATAGCTGAGAGCATCCCCACATGTGAGGAAGTACATCCCCCAGTCCTGAAAGTGGCATCTGGGCAGCTTAGCACAGGATCTACTACTTAATTTTAGCTGTAAATCAGAGTATAATTTGGGGGAAAGTTAAATACTTTTTCTTTTTTTTATTGTGGCAAAATATATGTAACATAAAATTTACCACTTTAACCATTTTTAAGTGTACACTTCTGTGGCATTAAAGACATTCACATCATTGTGCAACCATCAGCATTATCCATTCTAGAACTTTTTCATCTTTTCTGGCTGAAACTTTGTCCCCATTAAAGAGTGAAACCTCATTCCCATTCCTCCCCCAGCCCCTAGTAACAACCATTCTACTTTCTGTCTCTTTGAACGCGAATAGTTACATCATATGAGAACAATCATACATTTGTCCTTTCATGACTGCCTTATTTCACTTAGCATAATGTTTTCAAAGTTCACTTAAGTTGTAGCATGTGTCAAATTTTCCATTGTATGTATATACCACATTGTGTTTATCTATTCATTATTAATGGACTCTTGGGTTACTTCCACCTTATGACTATTGTGAATAAAGATGCTATGAACATGGGTGTGTAATTATTTGTTCAAGTCTCTGCTTTCACTTCTTTTGGGTATATACCTGGAATTGGAATTGCTGGATCATAGGGTTTCATTTTTTTGGGAATTGCCACACTACTTTCCACAGCTGCTGCAATGTTTTACATTCCCATCAGCAAAGCACATGGGTTCTGATTTCCCCATAACGTTGCTAACACTTCTTTACTTTCCATCTCTCCTTTCCTTCCTTCCTTCCTTCCTTCCTTCCTTCCTTCCTTCCTTCCTTCCTTCCTTCCTTTCTTTCTTCCTTCCTTTTTTGATAATATTTAGCCTCATGAGTGTGAAGTTGCGTCTCATTGTGCTTTTGGTCTGCATTTCCCTAATGTCTAGGAATGTTGACATCATTTCTTGTGCCCACTGGCCATTTGTGTATCTTCTTTGGAGAAATATCTTTTCAAGTCCTTTGCTCATATTTTAATTGACTTATTTGTTTTTTGCTTCTGTTGAGTCATAGTAGTTTTTTATATATTCTGGATATGAATCTCTTATCAGTTATATGATTCACAAATATTTTCTCCCATTCATGGGTTACCTTGTCACTCTGTTGATAGTGTCCCTTGATGCATAAGTTTTTAATTTTAATGAAGGTCAACTTGTCTATGTTTCCTTTTGTTGCCTGTGCCTTTAGTATCATGTTCAAGAAATCTTTGCTGAATCTTGAAGCATTTGATCCTATGTTTTCTTCTAGTTTTATAGTTTCAGCTCTTACATTTAGGTCTTAGGTTTATTTTGAGTTAATTTTTGTACATGAGTAAGATAAGGGTGCAGTGTTACTTGTTTGTTTGTTTGCTTGTTTGCTTGTAGGTATCTAGTTTTCCCAGCACTATTTGTTGAAAAGACTGTCCTTTCCATGTGAAATAGTCTTGGCATCTTGGTCAAAAATCCTTTGACCATATATGAAAGGATTTATTTCTGGACTCTCTATTCTATCCCATTGGTCTATATCATCTGTCTTTATGTGAATATCATGCTGTTTTGATAATCATAACTTTGTAGGAAGTTTTTAAATCAGAAAATGTGAGACCTACAAATTCTTCTTCTTTTACAAAATTATTTTGGTTATTTGGGATCCCTTGAGAGTCTATAATGAATTTGAGGATAAATTTTTCAATTTTTGTGAAAAAGGTCATTGGCATTTTGGTAGAGGCTGAGAAGTGCTGTTTCCCAACCTGCCCAAAGTTGTGATCTGGGCTAGTGTCTGGAGCCATGCTGACATCTCGGAGACGAATATGTTTTAGATATCTTGCCCTGGAGCTATGGGAAACTGAGTCACAGTGAACCATCACAAACTGCCAACTTGGGTGGTCTATTCTTTTCAATGTCAATTCAGAGAGACGAAACGATGAAATCACAAGAATTAGGCTGTGAAATGTGCAGCCAGTTTAGAGAAGTGACAGTGTACTAACAAAGGAAAGATAGGTTTAAATGGTTTCTTGGCTCTGAACTGAACTCAGACCTCAGAGACTCAAATCTGTCTTGTCTTTGAAGAAGAACCTCTGAAACAGATGATTTAGCAGTCTAGAGAAAGGAGCCAGGATCTCCACATCAAGCTCTCAGAAATCAGAAAGTATGACTAAGCTAACGTGAGAGGTAGGACCACTTCCTTTCTCCCTCTTATACAGCCTCCTACACACCCCAGTGGCAAAGAAGTGAAGTGGAGTGAGCCCTCGAGTCCTGGAGCTTGATCACTCAAGTTCAAACCCTAGCTTCTCCACCTGTAGGCTCTGGGGATTTGGGCAAATTCTTCATACCTGTAAACCTTGTTTTTCTTGCTCATAAAATGGAATTAGAGCAACATCTGTATTCAGGGGTCTTGTGAACATTAATTAAAATAACATACATAGAGGGCTTAGTGCAGGCCTGATACTCATTCAACAGGTAGGTACTGAACACCTATTACATGCAAGGCACTGTGTTAGCAGTGGGAATAAAAAAAGTCAACAGAACACATGTGTTTACAGACTTGACAAGAAGACAAATAACTAAACAAAGAGATGAAAACAATGATAAACTGTAATTTGAGTCATGAAAGAAATAAACAGGATTCTTTGGTAAAGAATGACAGAGGAGATCTATTTTAGATCAAGGAAGGAAGGCTTCCCTAAGGAGGTGACAGGTATGTTGCAACCTAAAGAATGAGAAATACCCAGGCTTCTTTCCAAATAGAGGAGTATTCTGGGAATGTGCAAAGATCCTGAGGTCAGAAAAACCTGTGTGGTTCTAGAAACTGTGAGAATGGCATTCTGGGATAGAAAGAGCAAGTGGAGGAGGGACAAAAGGTAAGCAGCACATGTGAGCCACCTTGACACCTAAAGTGAGGAGCTTGCATTTTCTTCAAAGTTCAAAGAAAGCACCTAGAGGACTTTCAGCAGCAGAGTGACAGGAGTTGTTTATTGTGTTTTAATAACCACTCCGGCTGCTGGGTGGAGAACAGCTTATAGGGAGACAGGAGTGGGTATGGGGAGGCCAGTTTGAAACCCCTGCAGAAATGCAGGGAAGAGATGATGGAGGCTGGGGAGGAGGTGGCAGGAGATGGAAAGGAGCGGAGATAAAATTGGTCAAACTTGCTGATGAATGTGAGGAGACAGCAGGCACAGAGCATACCGGGGGGATTTGTTTGAAGAGGAGGGGAAATCAAGAGGTCAGTTTTAAACAAGTTACATCTACCTGTGAGACATCCACGTGGAGGTGTCGTGTTGGTGGTCAGACATGAGTATGGAAGCGAGAAGAAAGATCTTAATGGGAAATATAAATTTCAGAGTATTAAAGCCAAGGGAAAGGATGAGGTCACCCAGCCAAAAATGAGGAGAGAGGAGAGACGGGGGCTCAGGCCCTGATCCTGAGAAACACTAACTTTAAGAGTTCAGGTGGAGAAAGCAGAATGAACAAGAAGACTGAGGTGAGGTGCTGGAGAGGTAATAGTGGGAATGGGATGAATGCCTTTGCCTTCCATTTTAAATGACTGCCATCTTGCCCTGTGGAACTCTCAGCACCCAAGGACCTGAGAGCTCCCAGAAACTCCAAGGAGACACAGTGCCAATTCCAGTCACTGTCTCTGAAAGATAAATTCCCTGCTGAATCAGCAAGACCCATAGAGTGAGCAGGCATGTTCCAGAAAGAGAGACTGTCCCTGACCACCACCTATCCTTGGATCAGCAAGGGAGCAGTCAAGACGGAAGATTCCATTCAGTGACATTCTGAGCAGAGGATAAGTGTGAGGAATACCAGACCTCTGGTCCAAGCTACCCTTCCTTTCTTGGCCATCCCCTACTCCACCATAAATGTCACTCTATATATTTATGGAAAGAATAAGATCAATAAACAAACCAAGAAATAGCTCAGACAACAAAATATCAAAGACAAAAAACAAAAAAAACCCCAAACCCCACCAAACAATTCAATCAGTAAATGGGCAGAAGACTTGAATAAACATTTTTCCAAAGAAGACATACAGATGGCCAACAGGCACATGAAAAGATTCTCAACATCACTCATTATTGGAGAAATTCAAATCAAAATAATCAGGAAATATCGCTTCACACCTGTCAGAATGGCTACCATCGAAGAGTCTACAAATAACAAATGCTGGAGAGGGTGTGGAGAAAAGGGAATCCTCCTACACTGTTGGTAGAATGTAATTTGGTGAAGCCACTATGGAAAACAGTATGGAGGTTTCTCAAAAAACCAAAAATAGAGCTACCATATGATCCAGCAATTCTACTCCTGGGTGTATATCAGAAGAAAATGAAAATATGAATTCTAAAAGATACTTGTACTCCAGTGTTCATAGCAGCATTATTTACAATTGCCAGGATATGGAAGCAACCTAAGTGTCCATCAAGAGAGGAATGGATTAAAAGGACATGGTACATATACATACAAAGGAATATTGATCAGCCATTAAAAAGAATGAAATGTTGTCATTTGCAGCAACATGGATGGACTTGGAGGGTATTGTACTGAGTGAAATAAGTCAATCAGAAACAGGCTCACAGATATGGAAAACAAACTACTGGGTATTAGAGGGGAGAGGAAAGCGGGAGGGGCAAGTTAGGGGTATGAGATTAAGAGATACTAACTACTATGTGTAAAATAAGTAAGCAACAAGACTATATCGTATAGCACAGAGAAATATTGTCATTATCTTGTAATAACTTTTAATGGAGCATAATCTATAGAAATGCAGAGTCACTATGCTGTACACCTGGGACAAATATAATATTGTAAATCAACTATACTTCTACTAAAAAAAAAACTAAATGAAGCAAAGGAGCTAAAAGTAAATAAATAAATAAAATAACAAACCAAGAAAGAGCTTGAGGCTACTTCGTCCTGGCCCTTTGTCTGGGATCTCGTCCCAGCTCGCGGACTACAGTTCAAGCATTTTTCAGATCTCACAGGGACGCGGCCACAGCCTCACAACAGGTCTTCTGCCTCCGCTCTCCCCATTGAGATCCACACTGCCCACCCCCACCACCCCCCCAGAGCCATCTTCCTAGAAAGAGTATTTATGAAAAGCTGAAAGAGTCACTTTCCCACAGAAAAGCCTTTAATGGCTCCCATCAGACGAAGTCTAAGCCCCATTGAAGTCCTTCCCAGGCTCGCCTCCCGCCCTTCCTCTGCCCCCTTGCAGACACACCATCCTGCCCGGGCTCCTGCTGGTTGCCTGGCTGACTTCTGCTCACCCTCTAAGACTTGCTTATGAGATCGTCTTTTCCCTGACTTTCCAACCTCTTGCTCCTCACGCCATCTCTCTGGGCTAGGGGCTCTTCCCAGATGCTTGCAGAATCCCTTGGGCTCACCTCCATCATTGCCATTTAATTATCTAATTACCCGTTTCTGAGTCCATCTCCCCCACTAGCCTGTGACATCCTTTAGGACAAGGGCTTTCATTCTAATTTCTGCATCACTAGTACCTAGTTTGTTGCCTGACATGTAACAGGTGTTCAATGCTTACTGTGGAATTAATGAATAAATGTCATCGAACATTTCTTCCTGCCCCACTTGCCTTGAATATGGTAAAAGCTACCTTCCATCATGTGGGAGTTGCTCAGAGAACAAAGTATAATGTGGACAATTATAGGTCTAATGAGCAAAGTCAATTTTTATTCTAAGATGTCTTACAGAGCGCGTTTGGCCTTAATATCTCAGGCCAGCCTCTGAAGCCAACCTTCCTTGCTTTGGCTCTTGCTCTCCTTGATTAATTGAGAAGATTCTGTTTTCTCATCAGTTCCATCCTGTATTTGTCTGTGAAACTCAGGCACTCTGGTACCAAGCCCGCCTCTGTAAGAGCTTCCCCTGATATGTCAGTTCCTCCTCCAAGCTCTGGCATAGCAGCCCCCAGATGTCTGCAGAAGAGGCCTGCCCTGGCCCCTGGCTTCGAGGCTCATAACCCCCTCCTCTCCTTCCCTGGGGGCCTCCCCTTCCTCCTGTCGAGTGCTGGTTCCTGTCTGCCTTTGCTAATGCTGCGTAGAAGAGAACAGGATGACAGAATTCCATATTCCTGATTTTCCATCTTTCTGTTATTAGGTAATTTCAAGCTGCGTTCCCCCCCTCTGATTTCTAAACAGTGAATGAGGAAGTTACTGCTCTTATTAAAAACGCTGTGCCTTGTATGCTGTGTCCCTGGGCCGTGGCACAGTCTCTGGTTTATTGGGTGGCAACATTTTTACCCGCTTTGTCCACTAAAGTCCTGAGAACACGGACAGTTTCCATGTACAATTAACCATACAACAGCAAGAGGGGAACGGTAGCAATGAACATGAGCTTCCCAGACTCTCAGCATCTTGACCTGCCTTCCTTCCGTTCCTGCCGCCATCACCTGCCACTAGTGTGCATCCCTGTTTGCTAATGTCCCCCTCAAATGTGATGCTCAGAGCAGGGCTCAATATACTGGAGGAGGTCTGGATGAGGTGGAGGTCAGTGGGGCCAGGGCCACCTCTGCTGGGATGCTGTACTTTGTCCCTCTCAGTCCAGGGCCACCTGGGCCAGCAACTGGCTGAGCTGAAGTTAAAATCCCAGCAGCACTGTGTCCTCTCCGCCTCATCCAACCTGCCTTCTTGTCTGACTGCGCCTTGGAAAGCCTGATGTAAGGAAAGGTACGGGAAAAAAAAATGTGTTGCAAAATGATGGCTAACGGATTTTTTAAATAAGTCTTTCTCTAAGTGCATCTAAGTATTTCTACGTGTTTATTTACTTATTCAAACACCTTTGGGGTTCCAGAACTTATTCAAGACCCAATCCAGTGGTAAATAAGTCACCACCTCTCTCCTCACGGGTAAAGGAAAAAAGAAAGGCGGGAGGAATAAACATTGTTCTATCCATTCTCTGGGACAACCACTTTGCTCACATACTTTTATTTAATCCTCTCGTGACTCAGGGAGATGGTGGGAGAAGTTCTATTATCTGTTCGAGGACCTGAGCCCAGCCTGTCCAGCCCCACATCAGTCAGAATAAGTTAGGTTCTGCAGCAGTAACAGCCAATCCTCAAATCTCAGCAGCTTAAAAATAACAAAGTTACGTTCTGCGAGTTAAGGAGTCTCTTCCATGTCATCCTTACCAGGGGACCACATCTGAAGGTGATGTCATCTCCATGCTTCCATGATTAGGGAAGCAGGAGGAAAAAGAAAGAATGGTGTGGCAAATCACATGCAAGCTCTTAAACGTTCCCCCTGAAGTGGCCACATCACTTACACTTTTCATTTCCTTGAATTAAACAAATCATATGGACATTTTTACCTTTAGGGGGACAGAGAGGTGAAAATCTACTGTGCCTCAAAGGAGACTCAGAAATACTTAATGAACATCCTAATAACTGCCACAAGATCCAATGCCTAAGTTCTGTTCCACTATACTAAGCGCAAAACTAGCCGGCAAGATTAACTGCTTTCAAAGGGGCTATGGGCAGGAAGCATAAATCTAGAGAGTTAGAAGCTGCTACCAATGGAAGATGAAAATCAGGAAGGAAGACAAGTTAGCCTTGAAATATACATGAACATCAGTGAGCAATGGGATCCTTTTGACACAATTCAGATACACCTACCAAATTTACAAGCACCTATAGAATACATACAAGAAATGAGGCCCTGCTATCCTGAGATCTTTTAGGATTTTAATAACTAGCACTTGGTCCAAAGTCCTTTTATATAATATCCAATTTCTGGCTAAAACGTATACTGTGACAAGATTTCTGAATCTAAGGATAAAACCTGTCACCTCTCTTTAGTCCATCTCCTTGCACTTTGGCTGTGGATAAAGAGCACTGGGGACTGGAGTTGATTTCTACTTATTTCTGAAATAATATCCTAGCAATTAGCTGTAAATGTAAAAGTGATAAATATGCATAAGAAAGCCAAGCTTTGGAGAACTGCAGAACTGCCCCCACACAGGTAGAGCAAGGCCGTCAGCAAAGCTGCACAGTTATGGGAATTCTTGTAAGAGTCTAGGACTCAAGATAAAGCCTCACCCTTTCCAGGCATAAATGTTGACTCACAGGTGGTCTAAGTGAGATCATTGCCCACTACATCAGAGCACATCCCATGTTGTTTGTCTAATAGCATCGTTCTTAGTAACTGAGGAGCTTAACTATGTAAAGTCAGATCTCAGATATCACAGAAGAGTCCTCCTTGGCTCTCCTAGGTCATCCGCATTTTACACACACACACACACACACACACACACAAACACACACATCTTTCTGCTCATCCTCACATTAAGGAGAAAATTCTGCCTTCTGAAATTGCTTGTGAGTGTAAATCCCAAGATTGCAACATGATGCAAGTTCATAGCAACATGGTCTGCCACCTGGGGAAACGTGGTTAAACCACCTCCATCAATGCACTTGAACTGACTGGACTGTCTTCCAGCGCTAGCTTCTGCAACATGCCCCAGAATAAAAGGGACTTGTCTGGCTTTTCACATAGTGTCACCCATTCAGTTGCTCACCCTGGATCTAGCTTGTCTGGCTGGTGACATATGCATTTCTGAGCTACCACCCACTGTAGTCATTCAACAGGTGCTCTTAGAGGCACGTATTTTAATGTTGCTTTACACCTCCAAGAATTCAAAAGATAAGCATATTGACATAAATATACATATGTCTGTTCTCTATTTCAGACACAAACACTACAGATCTTCCAATCTCTAATTAATTTTCTAATCTTTTAATCATCTAAAATCATCACTGTGTTTAGACCTGGGGACAGCTGCTGTTCTCCATCCGCGTGAATAACCAGAGTAAATGCATCCACGTGCAGCATCAATGTGACATTCAATGAATGCTAATTGAGCACTTGGGTGGTGCCAGACACCGAGTTAGGTGCTGCACAGTCAGTCAACCACTGCTGAGACTCATTCAAACTTGTTTTATCCTAGGTAAAGATGTTTGTTAACTGTGTTAGTAATTTATTAAAAATTCATTAACTTCCAACAAGAAAGACACCTCCAAATCCATCCATTCTGTTCTTATGCATAAAGTGTCAGACAGGATAAAGGCAATGCGCGTATGTTAAGAGCATGTTAAGGAAGAAAGCGTGTTCGTTACCTTTATTCATTCTTTGAATGGGAAACCATGTCTCTACTTTTCTTCCTAATAGCGTTCTTCTTTTCACTGTCACTTTCCTACAGGAGAATGGAACAGGACATTGCCTGGGGGACCAAGCCCAAACTCTGCTTTCTGGACGTCAAGTTCCCCCCATTCTACTACCTTAGTTTTGCACTGTTTTTGAGCATGAATTTTCCTTTAAGGTCAAATCGTTTCCCTCTGCTTCCCCTACACGGGACCTACTAACTCAACTGAGCCGCTCACGAAACCTTTATGGAAGACATGGTTTAACGTGCCAGGGTCTATAAGGCGTCCAGAGATGAAAAGGGGCAGTTTCTGTTTGTAGAGAGCTCGCAGTTGAGGGTGTGAGGATGGGAGACAGACCCACATTCAATCAATCACAAATTGTGCACGGTCCACCTGGGGAATCATTGTCTGTGTGTATGGGAGAGGGGCTGTTGAGGGAGAGGTCAAGGGCAGCTTCCCAGAAGGGAGGCTGGTCTAGCTGACCACTGGACTCTTGCCAAGTGAGCAAATGGGAAAGGGTATTTTGGGCCGAGGGAACATTCTGTTCAAAGGAACGTTGGATTAGTCTGTGTTGCTCCTCACGCTGTCTATTCCTGCTTGCCTGTGCTGTGAAACTCCAATTCATCCTCATTCCTGGGCTAGCAACGTGCATTCTTAAGACCTGGAGGACACTTAGAGATGGTGCAGCCTGAGTCACTTGTTTCACAGAGATGGAATTTGAGGTATAAAGTGTTATGTTGTGAATCATGCTTTGACCCATGGTCTGCTGTCACCTGATGTGTTCAACACATATTTTTTGCACACCAACTGTCTAACAGGCACTATGAGGTACCCAGAGACAAGGCGAACTTGGGTTTCCCCTAACCTCACCACAAGAATTTATTTTTCATTAGAAATATATGGCCTGGAAGTTAAGAACACTTTGGTATCTGGCAGATCAGAGTTTGAAGCCTGATGCTGTGACATTCCTGCTTGTGCGCTTGCATTTGTTACTCATTCTCACTGAAACGAAGTTTCTTCTTATAAGAATGAAGGTAACTTTAGAACCTTCATCACAGGTTTGTTATGAGAATTCAGCCCAATAACATTTGCAGAGCATTAAGCACTTAAGAAATCTCAGTGATTAGCAATAGAGTCTTAAGACAATGTTGGAAAAGAAGTGATGGTACAGGTAGGTACTCCATTTAAGAAGAGCTGTAGGATTAGTTAATTAGAGTTTCAATTCCAAGGTCTTTACCTGATAAAAATTAGTATATAGTTCCATGAGAATCTGAATTCCTCAAAGCTTTGTGTCAGGCCAAATTAGAATGGAGATTTCTCCCTGCTAAGTAAGGTCCAGTAACCTGTAGCAATACAATGAATCCTAATTATTCCATTAGCATCATGCCATCTTTAAAACTGGTGGGTCTGAACAGCATCTTGAAAATCAGCTGTTCTGTAAGAAAAGAGCTGCTTCCTGGTTTTTTGGGTCACGCCCCTTTAACCATAAACACTCTGCTTCGTGTCATCCGGGCTCCACAGGGAATTGGGAGACCATCTCCTGCCATCTGAAACATTGTCAGGAAAAAGAGAGTGTCACTCTGGAAGGAAGAACAAGAATTAAAGAGGGAAGACACAAAGAGATAGACTGATTCCACATAAAATGAAATTTCTGATGAGAGAAAGACCTTCATAAATGCACTGGATTGCCTTCCAAGTAGTGGGGGTGGTCTCCTGGCTGCAGGGGTTCCAGAAGATATAAGGTCAGTCATCATCATTCTGGAAGAGAGACCCTTGAAGTGGCTGGGAGTAGAAACAGCAGTGCTTACGTCTCTACCAGTAATAAGTTTCTATGGTTCTACTAAGGCATTCAAGCAAATTTTGTCGATCATCTAGGATGCGCTGTCTCCATTTAAAACGCCAGATCGACAGCAGTAAGTGAAACAATGTCCCTAACCTCACGATGGTACATTCTAGGGAGTTTCTACGAATCCCTCAGTGAGGTGCCAATCAAAGAAACCGAGCTGACCCTCTTTTCAGTGTGGAAATAAGAGATGCCACGTCACGAGAAGATGAATCTTCGTCAATGCATACCACCTCTCCCCATGAAAATTAGTCAAGAGAAGTAACTCAGAGCACCATACATAGAATAAATAATGCACGACTTTAAATGCTGGGAATAACTAACTAGCAGCGGTCATGCTCAAACCATCAAAATCCTCCAAGATAAAGTTACAGGCTATGACTTACACGTTTGCCTGGTTTTTATTTTATGTGCCGCACAGTCTAACCCCAACCTTTGACTCTGTAACCATCCCCGGTTTGAGTTTGGGTTTGAACAGCTGCCCAGCTCATCAGTGCATCAGTGCGTCTGAGCAATAACTCATGCAAAGACATTTAAGAGCTCACAAGTCCTCAATAGACTATAAGTACGAGAAATAAGATTCCATAGCAACAACATGTCACTCTAAATCATCATTGCCGCTTCATGAACAAAGTGAGGATTGAAATAGAAAATATGGCAAGGAATGGGACTAGTTCAGCAGACAAGATCGACTGTTTTTTAGGAATTAGATCACTTTGGTTAGAGAGACAACATTGTGCTCATTTTTATTAGCTAAGCTGCTGAATTCTAAAGCTAGAAAAATTTGCCATTATTTGTTACTTTCTATTTCACTGGGGGAAAAAAAGGTTTTATTTCCCTCTCTTGTTCTTTGCACAGAGATATCATTGCTGATGGAGACAGCCAGCATGGATTTGGAACGAGGAAACCTGAACACTGCAATTGAAAACCTTTACTGATTTGATTAAGGTTTTGCTTATTATGATAAATATTCCAGCAGCCAAAAAGTAGCTAGTAAACATTTAGGGGAGTGAGCTGGGACTTATCTCATTGTGGGATTTCCTGATCATCTATTTTTGTTTAAAAAATGAAAACGTACCCAAAGTGAGCTCTCATGTATGTGAACGCTTGGCATAAGCTATGCTGGCTCAGTGAGAACTGACCACAAACACCGCTTAGAGCAAATATAATCTTAGGCAGAAACAACTTTCCAACATAAACAGCAAATGGAAGCCTCTTGGAAATTACTTGATAAACTTAAAATAATAACTGCTTATAGTAAAGTTGGCTCATGACTGCAAGTTTTAAATGATCGGCCGAAGATCAGAGCAAGCATTTCCTGCCGGGTAGCTGGACACGAAGGTGGTTTTGTTTCAGCCGTCTGTTTAGGACGGATGGGGGAGTGGGAGTCAGTTCTCATGTATAAAAAAGAAGAGGATTCATGTGTGCTCGTATATTCCAGAAGTACAAAAATGAAGACGCTAATTAAAATTCAGACAATTTCTCTCCTTCTTCTCTGTTTTGACAATAGACAGCTGTGTCCTTAAATGTTCCCCTCTTGGGGAATTTTGTTCTAGAGATTGCTGTGTGCTCCGAAATAATAAACGTTCATTATTTCTGCTAACGGTTTCAGCATAGGTAGCTTCGAGATGGCTGGACTGTCCCATGGGTATGTTTTGAGCCTACAAGCAAACCTTTGTAAAATCTCCCTCTCAGTTTTATTCCCTAAGTCACCTGACAATTCTCTGGGGACTCCCCTGTCTATGGTGGGCCCCCTCCTGTAAAAATTTACCAGGATAATAGGGATACATATGCTGCTATTGAATTTTAAGCAATTCTCTTTGACTCGATATTTTGATGGCATTGTCGGATAGATTATTTCGCCATCTTACAAGGGGATTGAATTGAATATTTACACCTGGACATCAAAATTGATACTTTAAAAATGATTTATTATCTAGGGGGAGTGTATACAGCTCAGTGGTAGAGTGAATGCCTCGCAAGCACGTGGTTTTGGGTTCAGTCCCTAGTACCTCTATTAAAAATAAATAAATAAACAAATAAATAAACAAATAAACCTAATTATCTCCCCCCAAATCAAAAAAAAAATTTATTGTCTTTATACCACGAAAAAAAAGAGTGCAATTAATCTTCATGCACCATGAGTATTATCTCATTTATATTTCACAACAGCACTATGGGATAAGCTTTACCTACATCATCTGTATTTTAGTGGTTAAAAAACCAACAAGCCTGATGTTCAGAGAAATAACTTGGCTTCTGGTTTATTCTCCACACAGCAAAGTAGTCTTTAAAAACACAAATTGAAATGCTTTCATCCAAGATGCAGTAACAGTGACTAGATTGACCCTCACATCTGAAACAATTAAAAACTGGACAAAATATATGAAGCAATTATTTTCTTAAGGCATTGGGCATCAGGCAGCTAAGGACAGTGATCCCTAAGAAATAAGAGACAAAAGAGATGGGTCCCACAAGGCTCTGGCTTACTATCTTCCTGCCCTCCTGGCGCTTGCTGCTTCCTTCCAAGGTGCAGGGACTTCCTGAATTGAGGAGCCAGAAATGGTGGTCCAGGGAGGCCAAGGGAGCTTAGAACAAATCATGGAAGAAGAGAAAGCATATGGCAGACAAGTCTGATGGTCTGTAGAGGGTCCCATCAAGCCTTCAGCCAAGTACTAATCGGTTCATGCGTGTGAGGAAAAACACCAGAAAGGGATTAAAGGAAACAATCACTGGAGGTCACACAGGAGCAGGAATAGTTTCTTCCCCAACTAGCCAGACTGGATCACTGTGTGATTAATGGGCAATAAAAGCATTTTGCCTCTAAGTGGAGCATAATTAGTCCTACACGACACGCTACTCGGGCCTCACTTAACAAAACTTAAAAGCAAGAAGTGAAAGGCTCAGGATGCTTACAAGTAACTTTTCTGTGTCTCAGAACAAACCTTAGGCATAGCCATAGGAATACAAAAATATTCAGCACCCAACAAATAAAATTCGCTGTGCCTTTTAGCCAATCAAAAATTAATAAGCATGCAAAAAGGCAAGAAAATATAAACTAAAGATGAAGAGAAAAGTCAGTTAATTAAAATGACCCAGAAATAACACAGATGACAGAATTCACAAGCAAAATCATTAAAATAGTTATTACATTATATTCCATATGTTCAAGAAGCTAGAAAAAGATAGAACATGTAAGTAGAGACTTGGAAGCTATAAAAAGGCCCAAACTGAATCTGTAGTGGTGAAAACAATGCCTGAAATGAAAAATACACTGGTGTGAGGCAGGGGGATTCACAGCAGATTAGATATTGCAGAAGAAAAGATGAGAGAACTTAAAGACATAGCAATAAAAACGACCCAAAATTAAATAAAGAGAACAGTGAACTGTGTGTGACAACTTGAAACAGCCTAATATACATGTCCAGAAATTGACTGACACATGTATGGTTGACTGATTTTTGACAAAAGTGCAAAGGCAACTCAGTGGAAAATGACAGTCTTTAAAGAAATGTTACTAGCACGATTGGATATTCATAAGCAAAATGCAACAACCACAACAACAACTTAATTCATATCTGACACCATATAGGAAATTAACTCAAGATGAATCATAGACCTACAGGTAAAATCTAAATCCACAAAAAATTTGTGGAAGAAAACATAAGAGAAAATCTGTGTGCCCTAAGTGTTAGGCAAAAACCTCTTAGATACCAAAAGGATAATCCATAAAAGAACAAACTGATAAACTGGATTTCATCATCTAGGAACACTTTCACTTTCAAAACATTAAGAGAATGAAAACAAGCTGAGAGAAAAAAAATGGCAATCCAAGTATCTCTTAAACAACTTGCACCCAGAATACGTAAAGAACCCTCAAAACTCAGTAATGAGAAAGCCACCCAATGAAAAAAGATTTGAGCAGGCACTTTATCAAAGAAAATATGCAGATGGCAAATACATGAAAAGGGAACTGACCTCATTAGCTGTTCGGAAAATGAAACTTAAAGCCACAATAAGATACCACTGAACACTATCAGAATGTGTAAAATTAAAAAGACACATCAAGTTTTAGTGAGCATGTGGAGCAACTGGAACTTTCCTTCACTGCTTGTGGAGATGTACAGTGGTATAAGCACTTTGGAAAATGTTGTCTAGCTTCTAAAAATGTTGAGCCTACAACCCTCATATGATCCAGCCATTTCACTCCTAGGTGTTTACCAAAGAAAAATGAAAGCCTGTGTCCATATGAAGGTGGTTATACAAATGGTCATAGTGGTTGTGTTTGTAAGAGCCCAAAACTGGAAATAATTCATATGTCCATTATAGACGAATGGATAAACAAAATGATATATCCATTTAATGGAATACTACTCAGCAATGAAAAAGAATAATCTATTAAGACATCCAACAAAATGAAATTAGTCCCAAAATAATAATGCTGAGGGAAAGAAGCCAGACAGAATGAAAACATTATGTATGATTATTTTTATATCAAATTCTAGAAAATGCAACTGATTAGTGGTGACAGAAAGTAGATCAATGGTTACCCAGGGATGTGGATAGGGACTGAGGAGGGATTAGGGAAGACTAACAAAAAGAATGAGAAAAATTGGGAGAATGTTGAGCATTTTCAGTATCTTGATTATGTGGGTAGTGTCATGGCTTTATATACATGTCAGAGCATCAAATTTCATAGTTGAAATGGATTTAGTTAATTGTACATCAATCATACCTCAATAAAACTATTTTAAAAATATATGAATTGGAACCTGTTACTCACCTGCTTAAATTCTGAATACACATTTAAAATACAATGTAAGCGCTCTCCCATGACCCACAGTGAAAGGTCTGGGTGGCATTTTTTCCTTCACATATCTTGTTCCACTCTCTTCTTGATCAACACAGGCTTTGTCCCACTCGCACCCTCTAGGTATTTTGAACGTATGAACTCTCCCACTTTGGGGTATTTTGTGTGCTATTTCCTTTACCCAGGACACTTTACTCTTGTGTGTTCACATGGTGAACTCCTTTTCATTTTTCAGTTATCACATCATCAGAGAAATCCTTCTGTTTAAGTGGTCTTTCGTCCAAAATTATTCTTTATTATTGTACGGTATTTATGTTAGTCATAGTGCTTAGCAGAAGGTGTAATTGTACATTACTTATTTATTTGTTTATTATCTATCTCTCCTACTAGCTTATGAGCAGATAATGCCTTATCACATTGGCCATATCAGTGACACGCTGACCCCCACCACCTCCATGCTGTCATGTACACTTACCCCCAGCCTGGCTATTCCCTCTCTAGTAATATCTTTTTATACCAACCTCCTTCAAGAGAAAGTATGTGCAGTCTTGGACAAAAAAAAAATTAACTGATTTTCTGAATGTTTTATTTTTAAAATCAGAGCAAAAGTCAATCACTTTGAAAGCCAAAGCTTTGATTTGCAAGAGCTGAGTTTTCAGAGGAAAAAAAAAAAGGTATTTTTCTCCTCTTTGTTTCAACTGACATAGGATTTACATCCGATGAAATGTACAGATTTTGTTTTGAGGAATGCATACACCTGGGTATCCAGCAGCACACTTAACAGAGAATGTTTCCTTCAGTCCCAAGTTCCCGGGTGTGTCTCTCTGGTCAAGACTTTCCCCACCTCTTCCAAGCAGACGCAACCACTGGTCTGCTTTCTCTGTCTCAGTAGTATGATTCGTGTCTGGCTAATTCCATTCAACACAACGACTTTGAGCTTTGCCCGCGTTATTGCATATATATAAGTAGTTTTGTCATTGCTGTTAAGCAGTATTCCACTGTATGACTATATCACAGTTTGTTTATCCGTTCCTCTGTTGATGGACACGTGGACCTGCCAGTTTTTAGCTACTATGAATAAAGCTGTTATGATCATTCTTGTACAAGGATTTTTGTGGACATATATTTTCATTTCTCTTAGGTTAATACATAGAAATTTATGGGTCCTAGGGGAGATGTATGTTTAATTTTATAAAAAATTTGCCAAAATGTTTTCCAAAGTAGTTACATCTCCACTATCAGTGTGCGAGAGTTCCAAGTGCTCTGCATTCCTACCTCCCCCAGTGCTATCAGAACTTTCCATTTTAGCCATTCTAATGGATGCGAAGGGATATCGCATGGTGATTTCAATCTGTTTTTCCCTGATAACCAATGGTTTTTCAGCAGCTTTTCATACGATTTTTGGCTATTCAAAGAACCTTCTTTATGAAGTTATTGTTCAAGCCTTTTGGCCATTTAAAAAAAATGGATTAATTGTCTTTATATCATTGATTTGTAGCAGTTTTTAAATCTATTCTGAAGTCAAGTCCTCAGTCAGATGTATGTGTTGTGAATATCTTCTCCCATTCTGTGATTTGCGTTTCATTTCAACAGTATCTTTTGAGAAGAGATTTTCAGTATTGAGAATCAAACAGTTGAGCCCAAAAGAAAGTAGCATAAAACGTTTATGCCGCAAACAACATTTTTGAAAGAATTCATGAGGATTTAAGAACTGGTTTTCCTTATACTCGAGAGGAGATAGGTCTTTTCTGGGCTAAAGAGAAGGTAATTGGGAGAGGAAATTAAGATAAAAAGGGGTCGTGCATAGCCCCGACCGCCACTCTCCTGGGGTGAGTGATCCATGTCTTGGTCAGTGTTGGGGGGATCCCAGAGCAGAGGAGACCTCTGCCTGGCTTTCCTGGGAATAAGCCAGGGAAACAGAAAGGCTGGTAGAAAATCTCACAGAAGGGGTGCAATGGTGGGTGGGATACAAGTGGACAGGCCTGGGGGAAGTCTTGGGAGGTACTATTACTCTCAGGAAAAATGGGGAAAGCAGACAAAAATGATTCACCATGATAGAGGAGAATGCTGAGAGAAAGTGGACTAACTCAAAGTGGTTTGGATTTGGGACAAGGATGACTCAGAGTGGTTATGCCTGGAGTTCAAACGCCATTGTGAAAACATGGCCATCACTCCAAGGAGTGATGCTCAGAACTTGAAGATAAGATGAGGTTCAACAGACCATTGTGACTGAGACCCCATTTTACCCTGGGATCCTATGGGACTTAAATGACCCCCTAAAGAAGGGGAAAGAGGATGGAGAAATACACGAACCAATTCTTCACCCAAATGAGGCTGCGTTTTCATCCAGAAGGAAGTGAGTTTTACCTGGAATCCACAAGATCATTTCTTGCTACCAAAAGGATATGAGAGCTTGAGATCTAAGTTAAATTAAGTTACAGAGAAGTAAAGTTTTCATATCTGCACCCCTGAGTTTTGTGACAGTGAAATGACGCCGGGTGGAGGTCTTCAGGGCAGGGACCATTTCTGTGCTGTTTACCAACTGATGCTCAGGGTGTTGACTTGGGCCAAGCGCATAGTAGATGGGCAAGCCGTAGTTTTAAACAGATGGAAGAAAATGACCCCACTGTGACGGAGTGAGTTTTGTGTGACCTTAAACCCCTCAATTTTCTGGCTCCCTGTGTTTCTTCCTTCCTCACGTGGTGAAGTCGAGGACAAATCAGCCATGTACTTGGAACACAGCCACAATGGGAATAGACATTTTATATCCGTTTCTTTGCCAATGGGTAAGCAATTATTTCCTTAAACCTGTCTTTGTAAATGGGGGATTATTTCCTCTACTAAACTCATCCCTGGATGCCGTATCACATAAAAACAATTACTTCTGCATGATTCAGTGTTCTTAACTCTTTACACATCTTGCGGCCACTGTGGTGTTCTCTAGGAGTTAAAAAAAATCAATGCCCTAAAAGCAAATAACAACACTCATTTGGTTGTTTATTTGTTGATTTCTTCTCATAAGCTGTGACTGAAGCTCCCACATGCCTTGAGAGGAATTGCCAAGAGCACCAAAGATCCTGTTTCTTAAAAATTTATGGACCATGATAGATATGAAGAGAACCTATCTGAACCTGTAAGGGCTTATGAAGGATGATGTGGACCTTCTGATGGCAGTTTAGGGAAGAGGGCTGTGCAGTACTTATGAGAACCGGCTATGGAATCAGACTTCGTCTCACATCCAGGCTCTGTCACTTATCAGCCATGGGAACTTGGGCGATTTATTAAGGTCTCCAAGCTTCAGTTAAGTCGCCCAGGGCAGTTTAGACCATTACATGAGATTATATGAGCTTATCCCAGAGCCTGGCCCACATCACCCACACAATTCATTTTAGCCACTTAATCATAATTATCTTTATTTTTATTCACTGACATTGTGAAACGGGAACAAAGCAGTGACGTACTTCTTTTCCTGAGAACAGCAACGTCTGAGCATGGCTAGGGTGAGATGGTTCAAATGCTCCCTTGTGCCAGGTGTTGGATTTTCAGGAACCAATGTCACAAACTCTGGAAGGTCTGTAAACACACATGACAAATATTAGAAGGTGAATCATTTCCAGGGAACACTGTTTCTTTGATGGCAATCTAAATGATACCCTAGAGTTTGGAAAAGAACTTTAGGTTTTTCCTTGTTGATGAAAAAATACTCAGAAACAGAAAAGCTTGGCCTAAACTTGTGATTCTTTTTGCAACTGCGATTTGAAATTCCTCGATGACTATCTCTATTATGGCAGCAGGAGGTGTGAGAACACGCGGGCTCCTGACTTTCCCCCATAATTTAGTGAGGACCTGCGGGCTTGCAGCATCATTTGGGAAGGAAACTCAAATTGAGGCCAGCACTGACTGGCGGACTGATGAACCACCGGTAAATCTTCAAGCAAACAGAAGTTGATTTTGAATCCATTCGAAAAACATTTTTCATTTGATCCTCCTAAAACCCAAGTTATTTAAACAGAATTCAATCAAAGTGAGGCAGCTGTCCCAGAAATCAGAAAAAGTCTACTCGTTTCATGTCGGCTTAGTGGTTCTTCTGCTGAAGAAATGAACTGCAGGGTGTGGACACAGCTTCCTGGGTCCACTTGGGGACTTCGTACAAAGCAGGTGTAGCAGGCGCGGTTCCCAGATGACACTTTGGAGCAAAGATGGAGGCTTTGAACTGACTCATAAAACCACGGATTGGAAGCAGGGGAGGGAACCTGTAGACTACAGAGGGATGTGACCTCAGTGGTATCATGCCATTAAAATGAGGTTTCAGAAATAGCCTTGGAAGCAGCGAAGATTGGGACAGGGGAGGTGACCTTTAAGAAAATGACATGAATATCCAATTAGATGCTCTTCTTCTGCACAATTACTGCTAAACCCCTATTAGATCCAAGTTCCCTACATTAAGAAAACTGTTCCTGCAGCAGGCAGACAAGAGCCAAGGGGAAAACATCCATCCTGCGATGAGCTTGAAGATTCTAAGTGATGGAGAGTGAATCCAAGGCTAAGAAATGGGAAAGGGGAATACAATTGTTCCAGAGGAGAAGGTACTGATGCTGTCACGGGAAACGGAGAGGGACAGCTTCATAGACAGACGTGTGAGCAATTACAGGGCAGAGAAAGAACTTGCTGAGTTCTGCAGACAAACCTGGAATATGCCCCCCGTTTTTAGGTCTTTATACAGCTTTTAACAGTTAATGCAACTCTACTGCCAGGATACAGACGGTTGGAGGCTCTTTTCTGCATGTGATTCCGTTTGACTTGAAAAGTCTTTCATGAGGTGAAGGGACTCTTAGCACCATCATCTAGTGCTGTGGTACCCATGATAATGGGGTTCTCAATGCACATTTTAACCATTATTCACCACCAAACCCTGTGCACTTATTTATTCACTTGTTCGGAAAATGTTTATTGAGTATATATTATGTGCCGGATACTAGGTTCTGAGATTATGGTGGGGGATAAAACAGGCACTACCACTCTGGCCTCAAGAAATGTAGAGACAGAGAGGCAATCAAAACACGAGTAAACAGACAAAGCAGATACAAAGTGGGACACACTTTATGAAGGCAATGAGGAGTTGAGAGACAGAAAAAGGGGAGAGAGAATTAAGTCTGCAGTCTCGGGAAAAGTTCCCTGAGGCCTAGAGAAGGAGAATAAAACAGTGATGGCTTTCTGGGAAGCACACCATGCATGTTTACCAAAGTGGAATCTGTGTGTGCCTGGGGTCCAGGGACCTGGCTCCCCCACATACATGCCAGAGATACTTTTGCTCAGGTCTGTAGGAAAACACATTCTAGAATGTTTATTACGATGTTCGTGAGAAGAGGGAGTTGGAAGGGATCTATCATGAGGGCAAATGATTGCTAGGGATTATCTTAGAACACTCAGGAGCAATGGGCTGGATGAACAAGGGTTCTAGAAGTCTTAATGTTGAGTGAAAATGGCAGAAAAAAAGAGGCTCAAAGAATCATACTTTTTATGCACACTGAAAACACACACTAGAAATATCACAACCTATTTCATGAGGATAAATTAGGGGATAAATTAGAGCCAATCTCAGTCCTGCCTATGGAGGGGAGGGGGATGCGGGTAAGGATTAGGTGAGAAGAGGGAAGTAATTTTTAATGGAATGAAGGAAGAGCCTTGAATGTTCTAGTCATGATGACAGGCTACAAACTGAAGAGTATGATTCACTCAGATCTGCACCGAGGGTTAAAAAGAAACAGAAGAGAACAAAACAGAAGAGTGAGAAGAAGCCAGCCAGATCGAGTGCTGGAAGGAATACTCTGAGTAATGGGAGCAGCTTGTGGAAAGGCCTCAAGGTAGACAAGGGGGTGGCCTGAAACAGGGCCCATGATTATCTGGTCCAGAGCAACGCAGAAGGGACGAGGGATGCAGTTGGATAGGAAGGAAGAAGCATCACTATGCGAAGCCCCAGCAGGCCATAGCAAGAGGCTCAGATTTTATCCAAAAAGCGATGGGAGGCCACTAAAATACTTTAAGCAAAAGGATGGCATGTGTTAGTTGATGTTTTCCACAGAGCATGTTGTCTGTGGTAGAAAGTGTGGACAGGAGGGGGCAAGTGTGAAACCAGAGACACCATTGATGAAGAGGTGCTGTAGTAGCTCGGGTAAGAGATGCTGGTGACCTGGTAGCCACACACACAGAGGGGAGTGTGCGAACACACCTGCACACAGGCACACCCTCACTTCTGCACTAGGCTGGTGAGAAGAGTCCAGTCTTAACGAACCTCACATTTCTGCTTTTCCACAATGAGCATTACCCAAAGTTCCTCTCTCTGTTGGGCGTCTTTTGGAGAAACATGAATGCCCGGATGCCGTGGGCTTCACCCTAGCCCCACTCCTATCCCAGCTGCCCGGCAACTGTACTTGTGTACTCACGGGTGCTTGCCTCCTAGTCCCGGACTTTTCCCGGCAGGAGTCACGCAGGTCTCCCTGAGTGTGTTCATGGTCAGGATGCTGTGGAGCTGGACTCTGGAGCCTGGTTGCCTGAATTTGACTCACAGCCCTGCCATTCGTTTACTACCTGTGCGACCTTGAACAGGTTCCTTAAGTCTCTGTGCCTCAGTTTCCTCATCTGTAAAACACAGATAATGACAGTATCTATTTCATAAGCTATTTCTTAATTACTTAATATACATAAAGTGCTCAGAACCGTGCCTGGCATCAAATCCACGCTTTACTAGAGTTTGCTGTCATTAATGTAATTATCTTTATTAGTGAAGAGCTGAATGTTTTCCTCACTGATACGTCTAGTGGTTACTGCTCCTCTAGCAGGATTCTTCCTGATAAGCATCACTCCAGGATCCGGCTGCCCCGCCTCCACCCTGCAGTCCACCTCCACCTTGAACAACCAAGTTGCTAAAACAGGAGGAAGCTTCTGGGGTTTTTTTGGTTTTTGTTTTTTGGGTTTTTTTTTTTTTTTTTTGGTAAACTCCAAATCACCTGAATAGCCTGATGCTTTCCAAGGAAACAAAAGTCCTCATTGTAAACCAGGCTGAGAATTCTAAAATTTTGCTAAAGATGCCAGGAACGTGTCCATTTCTTCTGTGAATATGTTTTTATACTTCTCATATGAGAGCTCAAGAAAAGCAGACTTAATACCAACATAGGGTCACATACTCCGTGTCGCTGCTGCAGCTCACGCTGATACACACACTCGACCTGGTGTGGCCGATGCTTCAAGCCACAATGCGCCCTCCTGCTCATTTCCCAGGTGTGACAGTCATCTGTTACCTTTCTTTATCCTCCTCCCATTATTTCTCATCTGAACTCACATTTCCTGGCAAGCTTCCACGGCATTTTAGGCAATCCCACTAAAGCGTTCACAGTAGGCTTGAATGACCGGTAGAATTAACCTGGGCCCTCTCAGGGTTTTTAAATTCGCATTTTAAAAGGAAGCTTTTTAATCTGAATAGGCCTCTAATTTGTTGCTTTGAGACTGAGAAAATGCACTTTCCAGACCTCTCTGGAATAAGGCTAGGCTAAACCTTGGATGCCCTCTGCCATTTTAACCGGTACCTCTGTCCCTGCCTCCACCCCCAACACCCACATTGTTCCCCGTGAAACAGGAGACAAGGGGGCAGGGCACAACCATTAAAGGAATGACCCAGCAATTGAGGCTGGAACATAAACTGGTTAAAACCCAACTAGGCCCAAGATAGCAGGAGATTCAATTCCCAACAGACCTTGAGGCCCAAGATGGCAGAAGACTTGACTTCCAATAGACCTTGAGCTTCATTGTACACTCATTATAATATATTAGCATGTTAAATAGCACCCCCACCGGCGCCATGACAGCTCCATGGCTGACCATAAAAGGTCAAAAGGTGGGCAGTGGCACAATTTCTGGGAAACTCCGCCCCTTCCTCAAAGAAGTTGGAATTATCCTCTCACTTGTTAGCATATGAAATTACCAAGGTCATAAAAGCTGACAACCCCGCACCTCAGGGTCCCTCTGTCTTGCCTTCTGAGGTGACTCTGTCGACGGAGTGTGCATCTCCTCCTTTAACCACCGCCACACTTCCTGGCAGATCCCACTTTCCGAGACAACCCCAGGCTGTGGCCCTGCTTCCACACGTACCTCTCACTTTCTGCCCAGGCTTCTCCGATTTGAGGTACCTGTAGGTGCAGCCTGGACATGAGGTGCATCAGGACCCCAGGGGCAGCCTCTGACCAGTGGGGGATGGAGCCGGTGGGTAGATGCTCTTCTGTCCTTCACTTGGTTGATCCTGAGGCACATTGCACCTCGTTGTCCAGAATCCTGGTGGGATGGAACCCCCATGACTCATGGAGGTGACCCGACTCGAGAACTCACCTTTGAATCAGCTTTCCCCCCTCCTGTGTTTTTCTCTCTCTCCAGTTTCCCACTCCTGTTTCCTTGGACCACTTATCAAAAAAGTCTACCTGCTTTCAGAGGAACCCAGGCTAAAACAGTGCCAAAGCCAACGTGCCTTCACCTGGCCATTTGCCTTTGTACGGCTCAGGGAAGAATGAACATGTTTACTGATTTCTTTATAAAGCAGACATTTGTCAGAGTATTTATAAACAATCAAGATAAGTCCAGCTGTTTGAAATTTAATGCAATGAGCGTTTACTGCAGTTTACTTAGTGCCAAGTACGCAGCTGGGCTTTGAGCAGACAGTGGTGAATGATCCTGCCCTCAACATTGTGCAGCCCAGTGTGTGTGGCTCCAATCTTCACCCCAAAAAAGGAAAGGTAAGCAGATCTCCAGCTGCACTAAGATTTAAGAGCATGGATGCCTAAGGCAGGCTGCCTGAATTCACTTCCTCACCCATTACTTCCTGGCTGGTTAAATTACCTAATCTCACCAAGCCTCAGTTTCCTGCTCTGTGAAATGCAGACACCTTCTCAGAGTGATCTTGAAGACAAAATGGGAAACGTGTATGTGATGGTCTCGTTATGTTGCCTGACACATAGCAGGTAGGCAGCCAAGTCTAGCTCTGCAAGGAGGTGTTGATTTCCACCGGGTGTCTGAGTGTGGTTCTGGGCATTGACTTTAAACGGGAGGAGGTGGGGAGGAGGCACGTGAAGAGGGTGTATCTCTCTGCCCAACCTGGGTGCAGTCTTAATATTAGGAACATAAAAAGGAGAACTCAGCTAAGATAAATGTTACCATGACTAATTATCTTAACAGATGTTCAAGATATTGGCCACTTTTTTATTCAAGCAATTTATATCATGTTCTATGTTCTGAAAGTACTGCATTATGTTTACACAGTTAGAAGCCTTATGTAGGATGGCAAATGCCTTCTTCAATGTTGGAAATAATTTTAACTAAAAAAATTTGCATTTTCGTACAGTTTGTGCCACACTTTGACTAGTTTTGTTTGAACAACACCTTCCTCTGTCTAATTATCCTAGTCAGTCAAAAGTTCCTTATACCGTCTCCTACTTATAATGTGTGGCTAATTCTAGGGTGTCTCTGGGAAACTTCTTGTCAGCAACTTTGTTAGAGACAGTTAAGGAGAAAGGAGGAGCTTCTACATTGAAGGATGAAAAGGGATAGATTAGTTTGGGAGAAAGGAGATTTTGTCTGGATTCAAGCAGTAGAGCTAAAGAGGCCAGTGTCCTCCCCCCGCCAAGAAAGAAGGTGTCTATCTGTGGGCTAAAGAAGCCATCTTGGACATGTCCTGTCCCTTCTCCCATTCTCCTAGACACCTGCACCTGCCATCGGGTGCTTTGACAGCTCCCTCTCACACCAAGTCTTCAGTTCTTCTCTGAAAGGTTTCACATTGTGCCAGCAAAACTGGAAGGCAGACAATCTTCCTTTGCTTCTGCCCACTCCCATTTCTGCACTCCTATCCAAGCTACTTTTCTCTCCAGGCAACAGTGAAGATATTTTTGGCCAAGGAGGACATTCCCAGAATTCTGCCAGATGAACAGATGAGGGGTGGGCCAGAGGAAGGGATGGGTTGGTGGGGCTGACATGAGGGACATCTCTCAGTGTCCTTCTGGATTACAGGCAACTGGAAGTCTCAAAAAGTCTCTTCCTTCCCAGAGTCTCTGATTGGCTTTTAAAAAGACTCCCAGTACCCCATGAAATGAACCAGAGAGTCAGTGTAACCAGATGATTCCCCTTCAGATAAATGGTTTGTTGTAACATTTGTAGGTGTAAGGAGATTTATTAACTCATAATTTTATTAAGTAGCAACGTATGAGTAAATGTTTTAATAAGGTCACTAATTCCATTACAGTATGTTGTGTTTAATAGCCTTTAAAGGTGAAATAATATTATCAGCTCCTAGTTACTATCCTCCAATTTTCTGTAGACTTAGTGAGGGGTTTTCTAGAAGTCCAATTCTCCCTCACCCCCACACCCCATTCCTGCCCCCACTACTTCTATAGAGCTTTGCTGCATTCAAGACAATATACAGTGTAGTGGTTCAGAATTGACATTCTTGGATAAGAACAATTAAAATTAGAATCCTAGCTAAACTACTCAATATCCATGTGACCTGGGAAGAGTTCTCTACCCTGGCTAAGCCTCAAGATGCTCACCTATAAAATGGGATCATGATCCTACCTCATACAATTCACCCGAAGGTTGGATGAGACCATTAATGCATGTGCAATGTTAACACAGTGTCTGGAAGGCAGTATGGCTAACTAAATATTAGCTATCATATTAGTTCTATGTTGCTGTGGGACAAACTACCCCAAATTAATCTGGGCACAACTATCATCAATGTGTTAGCTGGGCTGCAGTCTCATCTGCAGGCTTGACCAAAAGAAGATCTATTTGCAAGCTCGCTCACATGGTTATTGGTAAGAATCTAGTCCCTGTGGGCTGCTGTTGGCTGGAGAACTTCCTCCTTTCCTTGACGTGTAGGTTTCTCCATGGTGCAGCTCAAACATGGCAGATGGCTTCCATCAAGAGTGAGCAAGCAAGAGGGCAAGAGAGGGCCAGCAAGACAGAGGACATAGTCTCTTTGTAACTTAATCTTTTGAGTGGTGTCCCATTAGTTTTGCCATATTCTATTCATTAGAAATAAGTAATTAGGTCTAGACTACATTTAAGGGGGAAAGGTCTTACAAGGGTGTGGACATTAAGGGTAGTGATCATTAGGAGTTATTTTAGAAGTGGCCTACACAGCCATCATCATTATTATTGTTGAAGTAACTTATCATATAATGTATCACATTTTATCATCTCTACTTGAAAACCTTCCTTGGTTCCCCTTTGTTTATCAGATAAAATTCACATGCCTTGCACAGCAAGTAAGACTTTGCAGTCCAGTTCACTCTTCCTCTTCCAGGTTTTTTTCCCAGCCAGTCCCCACTGATCCCTTTAGTCTACTCCACCCTCGTTTCTCATATTGTCCAAACATGCCAGGTTCTAAGAGCTCCCAAGTGGTTCCCTCTGATTCACAATGATATTCCAGGAGATTTATGTCATTGAAAGAGATGATGGTGTCTGTTTCAATTCCTAATTTTTTAGAAAAAATAATCACAGGAAATTATTTGCATATTTTTCCCTTTCACAACAGAAGAGGAGAGCTTTTAAGTATGTAGTAGATGAGCATGTGACATCTAAATGTCAAAAGAGGTTGAGCATATATATTCATTCCTCTGTGATTGGCTGGGCTGTTGTCTCTCTGTTCTGTTTGATGAACTCATACGAATCCTTCAGAGTCACGCTTAGATGTCATCTTTTTTTGGTGAACACTTACCTAAGCTCCTCAAGACTTACCTCTTCCCCTTCCTCTTATCTGTTTCCCCCATAGCATTTTGGATTATCCCCTTTTAGAGATCTTTTGTTGTAGACAACGTGTATAGAAAGTGTTTCTTCCTATACAGAATCCTAGGATCCCACGCGGTGCTGGGGACCGGGGTAGGGGTGAGCTCATTTCTTATAGGGTACTCTTTTCAGTTTATTTTACCTGCCCTGCCCACACCCCCCTGCTATGGAGGCTCCTTTTATTCTTTTCTGCTCGTGGACCATGTTGCTCAAGACATTCGTGCCTGCTCTGGGGATGAGCCCTTTTCTCAAGGGCAATTCGCCTCCGGGCAGGAGTGCTGGACCTGTCCTATTAGGTAACGTGTCCAAGTTCATCAGCCAGCAAGTAGTGGAGCTGGGATTCAAACCCTGATAGTGTCGCTGCATGGCCCGTGCTTTTACTGTCTGCATTGCACAGCTACAAACGCCGGCAGGAGAATTAACTGTTGAAGCATCTCTTGTAGTCAGCCCTTTGGGTTCCGACAGGTGCTTCAAAGGCATGATCAAAACATGAGATTTTTCCATGCTTCAAAACTGTTTGAAAACCAATGTGGAGTCAAAAATGCTTCCGTAAGGAGCACTTACCAGCAATTCTTACTGTCCCTGTCAATCACTCACGAACTCTCTCTCTTTCTCCCTGCATCTTTCTGCAACGATGCATTTACCTATGTTGGGTCACTATTTTTTTTTTTTTTTGCCTTCAAAAGTGCCCTTGTGCCTGGGGTTTACTATATAGTTTATTACATATTTGTCTCTTGATTACACATTCTAACCTTCCTATATAGTGAAGTCTTCCTCTACTTCTATAAAAACAGACAATTCAGAATGGAAATGGACCTCTTATGTTGTCATTGCCAGGCACCCTGATTCCCTTGGGAATGATACTTCTCCCACGCCGAAGGATCCTGGTGGGCTACACATCAAGGTGCCTGAATCCAACCCCCACTTACAGGCATAGACTCATGATCCAATCCATGACCTGTGACCCATGACCACGCCCATCTGTACGGCATTGATTGTAGGAGTGAGCGCAAGGCAGAAGCCAACCAGTCAGAATTACCTGGATTGACAAACAGAAGTTGGGAAAAAGAAATTCCCTGATTGTTAAGCTGGGAATAAATAAATTTGCTACTGGGGGGAGCCGTCTCTCTGTCAGGTGGAGAGAGCCTGGCTGCAGAAAGAAGCCAACAGTGTCTGATGCTAGATTCACCCTTGCAATTCCCAGCTGTGTAGGCTAATTGATTACCATTTATCCCTAAAACTAGTTAGAATTGAGTTTTAATCATTTGATAGCCTAAAGTCTTGATTGGTATAGAGGTCAGGAATGATGAGTCAGTTTCAACTCGCTTGCAAACTGACACAGGAGTTGCCAGATAAAATACAGGATTCCCAGCTCCTTTTGAATTTCAGATAAATAATGAATAATTTTTAGTAAAATAGTTTTTACATACATATATATCCTGGATAGTACATGGGACATGCATATGCTAAAATGTTACTCTATTGTTTATTTAAAATTCAAAAGTCACCATGCACCCTATATTTTTATTCCCTAAATAAATAGCAGTAGTGGTTGCTTGTAACATTGTGTTGAGGGTTGTGAGGCCAAGTTTAGTCTCCTGGGGAAAGATCGATGAATGATGTTTGCTATGTATATGGAAGTAGAGAGAGGCAGCAAGAATTCCATGCATATACCATTCCTGGTTTATCCCAAGTGTTTAGAAATCTTCTGCAGCCTTAGGTGATGCAATGTATTTTAATAATAATATAAATAGTGGTAGCCACCGTTTATTGAGTCCTTTTACTCTAGGAGTCTTACGTATGTCATCTAATTGAATCCTCATGGCAGTATTTGATTGGCTGTATTTCACAACTGAGACCCAGAGAAGTTACAGTTTTCACAGACCGTATAAATGCCAGAGCTGAGATTCAAACCCGTGTCTATCCGACACCAAAGCCGGTGCTTTATCCGATTCATCATTCTGCAGGAGGCAAATATTGTCCTAACAGCACAGAAGAGGAAGTCATCTTAAAATGCTATTTTGCAAATTGCTATATAAACACTTATAAATCCAGTTCTTGGCCCAAAATGGTAAACTGTCCTTTCACGACAAAGAGCAGCAATTCAACAACAAATTGAAGTCTCGTATGAGGCAGTATTTTGGCAAACAGATTTCAACAGTTGACACCAGAGGAGTGCCAATTTGTGAAAACTGACTTTGGACTATAAATAACTATGTGAAACCAGCATCATGACAAGGTGGAGGGGGATCTGTTTAATGGTTAGCAGGGGGCTTGATGAGACCCGCATCAAATTTAGAGTCGGTCGTTTGTGGGGCCAGGAGCTTATGGTTCTCAGTTGTCTGCATGAGCTGATTTGTACAAAAGCCTTTGTGATTTGGTAGATGGAGGGGGAAGACAGTATGTGTGTTTGAAAGTGTGTGTAGTTTTTCTTTTTTTAACTTTTCATGTATTTGATGTTCAATGTTTTTTAAGCTAGAATGTAAGAGGGAGACAGTAGATGGGCAACAGTGCAGGAGATGGGACAGGATGCCATCTATTCTCTATTTTGTTTCTTGGACACAAGGCAGGAGAGATAGAAGCTGAAGGCAAATTCTGCGGTATGGGCACAAGCAATGCTATTTCAGGCCTGGTGGATGGGAGGGGCACGGAGCCGTGGAAAGCTATGGTTTCCATGCTGGCGGGCTGCCCTGCACCTCTCTGGGATCTTCAGGACCAAAGGCTTGGGACTCCTTTAAAGGCAGCACTTCGGGCCTGAACATTTTCATTCTTAGGAAAGCTTTGATTAGCCCTTGCAATGGCATGACTTCCAGAAGCTATTGGCTGTGCAGAGAACACTGATGATGACTGAGCATCTAGTGATGGTTGATGAGGTTGACAGAGAAGTTTCTGAGCACAGGCCCATGGCAACTCTTAGAAACACCTGGGGACCTTCCCGGGAGGACTGGAGGCCCATGTGAGCAGGTCTTGAACCATCAGGGGTAATGGGGTATCTTCTGTACCTATGGACCACTAAGGCCTGGGGCAGCCAGTTACCAAGCATGAAGATGAACTGGAAAGAAAGGATAGGATAAATAAAAGGAGTTCAGGCAAAAATAGAGGCTTCAGTGACCTCAACAAAGACAAGGGAATCTCAATGCTGGGTGAAGGCAATTCCCATCCAATGAAGGGAAAGCGACGTCTAAGAGGGAAATACAATTTCCTTTCCTCTTACCTGGTCCGGGGAGGAAGAGCTCTCCTCATCTCCCTTAACATGTGTTTCGAAATCCACAGAGTGGTGCCGGCGGTGGGCTCTTCTCCCAGTGACAGCTGGGGCTTGGTGACCAGGTATCAGGAGTCCCTCCCAGTGTCCCTTTCCTTTTGCTTCTTCTTGTAAGATTGCCGTCACATTTCACGTGCTCTGTCAGGACAGCAGGGCACATTCTGAGGTCGAAGTTGCCACTAACCTTCCTCCACCATTGCAGGTTTTCCTTGGAGGATTTTTATTTTATGACTTGGGATCTTATGAACAGGATGCATAAGGATAACAGTCCTTAATATATATTCTAAAGCTCTAATTTCCATGAAGGCTCTGCCTCCCCAAATATGGCCTGGCCTTGGCACCTGCCGGGCCGTGTCCTTTGAGACAGATGAGTTGCACACAACGGGCATTTCTGTGAAAGAAGAAAGGGGGGACTTAAATCAGCAAATAGCTCACTATACTCGGAGCCAATGTGGGTTTCTGCAGGCTTAAGAGGTGTCTTGGCATTTGCAACAGCAGGAACAAATGAAGAAGCGGGGCATTTCTTATGATTTAGAGCCGCATCATGAGCAAAAATCATGTTTTTTCAGGGCGCCTTCTGGAAACATCTTACTTTTTCATCGTGACCTGCCAGCTTTCTGCAGATTTGATGCAAAGTCTCTACCTGACATTGGAGGTCCCCAGATGCCAAAACGTTAGGCAGTTCCCTTCAACTTTCATGTCTTTCATGGTAAATAAGCCAATCTGTTCAAGGTTCCCTGAACCTCCTTGTTTCTGAGACTTTTCCTTCTACTCGGATGGTCAGTTCTCCCAACCCATGAAGGCCCAGTTCATGCCACTTTCTCCACTGGACCTTTCCTATGTGCATGGCAGGAAATCCACTGCTCCTTCCTTGGAATTTCTGGAACAGTCTCTCAAGTGGGCCTGAACACTATTCAAGGGAACTGGAGGAAAAGGAACCAATGAAGTGGGTGGGCCGGAGATGTTCTGCAGAACTCTGTCCTTAAGTCCAAACCAGATCACTCCATGACTTTAGCCAACTCCTCCAGAAGTATGCGCTTTGCTTAGAAGGGAAAGCAAAGGAAGGGATGGGACCTTCCTAATAAAAACATGTTATTATTATCGGAACACAGAGACCAAGGAAACAGTCTCCAGAGCATCTCAGAGGCATCATTGCTCGGAGGGTCATGAAGGATAGTGGGTCAAGCCTGTACCAAATTTGGAATTAAAAGGCTTGCTCAACCCTTGACTTCCTTTACAACCCAAGCCAATGGAAGCCCCATCCATCTTTTGTAATACTGGTCTAACAGGAGAGATTGAAGGGTCCCTCCCATATTCACTACAGAAAACAACACTGTTTCTTTGGCCCAACTCAACATAGTCACCTTTTTAAGAAAGTTAGGAAGCCCCATCAACCGCCTCCTCCTTTACGATGCCTTTCTCTCTGCGGTGCTTCCCGCTCACCATCAGTTGGGGACTGGAGATTAAGTTAAATGAGTACTTAATGGGCTCTAAACGGCTCCGCTGTGGATTACACTATGGCGCTCAGTCTTGATTTAAATAGTCAGTTGGCTCGCCATTCTCCAGCGTGGTGATTTGTGCTTTGGCAGCCTTAGCCAATCCATAAGTAAACTGGTAGATTTCCCTGACACCGTAATCGGCCTTACTGTCTAGAGGCATCACACATTTTTCTTATACGTTGAATTAATATGGAGAAGCAGGATGCTTGATGGTTTCATTTGTTGTACCATTAACGAAACATGTAACAGATGTGAAACTCTGTCTTAGGAATGGAAACTGCATTACAAACTATTTATCTGCAGAAATCATGTCCTGAATGGAAGGCGGGAACAAAATGTAGTTGTTTTTTTTTTTTTTTTCTCTTGACAGTACTAGGTTAAACCATATTAAAAAACGCATTAAGCATAACATCTCCTGATGCAGTTAAATATAAAACACAATTTGTTCTCTTAGTTCTGCATAGTGTTAAAATCTTGTAAAATCAGCAGTACTTTGGACCCACTTGTGTGTGGCTTTCACTTCCTTTTTTCCCAGGTAATTCCCAGGTAATTCACTGGAAGACAAGAGAATGAGAGAAACATATGTACTCTCTTACGTTCTCCCTGTAAAGACCAGGCTGGCAACGAAGTGTTGTAGGAGGAGAGAAAGTCAGCCAGAGAAACTTGGCAGCTGACTCCGGTACTGAGGGAATGTGTCCATCACCTTGATTTTCATCCTTTAATATGCAAAGGAAAACATGGCCCGCTAAACTCAAGAGGGAATATAAAACAGCCTTCTGAAGAAAGGCTTGGCAGGCCCACAAGGAGGGAGCTGTAAATTGCAATGCTTTCCTTGACTTGGATCGTTAGGAAAGCCGGAGAGATCGGGTACTCAGGTTTTGTTCTTGGACACAAGCACTCACCACCAGCATCTTTGTGTGGAAGACAGTGTAAAAGAGAAGTGGGAGGGAGGGAAGAGGTGCCTCAAGACATTCTGCAAACCATACCCTTCTGGCCCCTTCCCATAGCTGTCCTTAGTGGCTGCTCAAAGCGTTATTGGACATTATGGGGGGAGGGCATAGCTCAGTGGTAGAGTGTGCACTTAGCACGCACAAGGTCCGGGGTTCAATCCCCAGTGCCTCCGTTAAAATAAGTATATAAGCCTAACTGCCCCCCAAAACAAAACAAAACAACAAAATGAGAAAAAAAAGCGTTATTGGACATTCTGGACAAAAGGATGCAGGAACACGTCCCAGGTAGCACTCCCAAGTCCATCGTGCTCGCTTTTCCTGGACTCCCATTCACAGAAATTGCCTTGACACTGTGTCTCTCCCCAGTCTGGTCTCAGGCATGGTACCAAACAACCGTGACCTGTTCATTTCACAAACAGACAATCCACGGCTTCCAGCCTCAGCTGCCAAGTCCAGCTCGGCCACCCCACAGTCCAGTTGGCGGCCCTTCCTGCTCCCTGGACAGCGAGTCAGGACCACTCTCCTTCTCTGTGCAACCCGAGGACCTTTCACATGCCTGCGGTGCAGGATTTAAGCTTGTCTATCATAATGTACGTGAATCTGAACAAGATCTGTCCTTTAGTTGACAGTGCCATTGAAAACGCGGACTTCCAACTGCGTGTTTATCAGCACCTCCCACAACGCCTGGCACATAGTAGATGCTCAATAAAGAAGCATCGAGTGAATGTTTGAATGAATGATTATATTTTGGAGAGGAGCTTTTCCCCTACGTATCCATGCCCTCATAACACAAATGAGGGGAAGATGAGGTTTGCCAGGAAGCCTACTTACAGGAACCTCAGAACTGGTCTGGTGCCCAGAACCTTAAATCTTGGCCTTCTGTTTACAGTGAAGGGACCTAAACACCAACAGGAAACACACTGGCTCATGAAGAGCCAAGGTCAAGGGTCTTTCCCTCTGGAAATACTTTTCATATTTCCCATCAAAATGGGTGATAATCTTAAAAAATACATAATTCATTTCAGTAAATAGTTTGACTTGGAGAAGGAAATCTGCGCATGAGTCATTAAAAAAACTATTGTCTGTTACATGGTGGGCGCCATGTGGGTGCTGGAAAGACGAAATCCCTTTGCGTCAGGAAATCATGACCCAACTGGGAAACAGACCTGTAAGTGGGATGGGCACGAGACCTCGCAGCGACACGAAAAGACATTATTCTGATACGATACAATACATGCCCGAATAGAAAGGAACGTGTGCTTTGCTAAGGCAGCCTGGAAGGGGCAGTCCTCGGAACCATAAAAAGTTGCCCCCGTGGAGGGGGGTACTTGAGCAAACAAATGGATGGTTAGTGTACTTCGGCTATATTAAACAGAAAAAAGCAAAGAAGGAAGGAAGGAGAGAGAGACAGAAAGTAAGAAAGGAAGGGAAGAAGGAAGGAGGGAAAGAAGGAAAAAGGAAGGAAGGAAGGAAGGGAGGGAGGGAGGAAAGAGGCAGTATAACTGCTCTAAGGATGAAATCACCTTTGTGATAACGTCCGTCATTCACTTGTCTGCTCCCATTACCTTTACTTTGCAATTACATCCACTGTTAAGTAATCACACATGAGAACCTATAACAGATGGTAAATAATTACTTTTTATCAATGGTCCAAGCCCATGTTTTCATTATCAACAATAATTAATGATCTAGGCAATGGCCCCAGCAATCCACTGCAGCAGAAGTCTTTCTGCTGTCTGGGATTTCCTACACATTGACAAGAGTGCAGAAGGCCGCTGGAGAGATAACTCAGAAGGGACATCGTCAAGCAGCAGAGCAGGATCTGGATTAGGCGTGCAGGCCAGTGGCCGAGTGTCCAGTTGTGCTGTCTCCTCCTGCTAGCTTTAAGATTGCGAGCCACCCATCATGCGTTCAAAGCTATAACCATCTCCTTGAAAGTGTATTTTTTTGGCAACTTAGAGACATTTAAAAATGTTTATGAGCCCCCTAAAGAAAATAAATCCTGGGACAGGAACTCTAAAATCTTGGCTTAGACATACAGAGAAATCAGACTCACCAAGTGTCACATCCTGCTTGGGACAGTGGTATTTGGGGGAGCAGGTCACAGCGGCCACAGAGGGACAAAATTGGACCTGGGAGTGAAGGTGAGGCAGACAGTGCGACTCAGATGGATTTCTCCTGGGGCTGGGCCCTGGGCCTGTGCTGTTCAAGACTGGATCAGACCCTTGGGGAATGTAAATGCTGGAGGAAGGTACACATTGGGTGGGTCTTTCGCTGACCAGAATGACACCATTCTTACTTACAGTCCTTTCATGATGAACAAATGGGAAAGGCGAAGGTTCTTTGGAGTCATTCCACCAGAAGGGAAAGATTTGCCATTTACTGAACCGCGAGATGGCCTGAAACCACCTTTTCTCACATCCTGCTGGTCACTGAACCCACCAGGTAGAAAGGCGAGTCTTCTCTGCATGCAAAATATTCCATGGGCGGCTGGAAGCTTTCTTTCCAACTGTGTGTCCCCTCAGCTAGGAACAAGCCTGTTGTCCGTGATCACTCGTTCTGTAAAAGCTTCTCCTAAAACGTTTCCTTCTGTTTCTCTGACCTGTAATCTCTGCAGAGATGCATCTCCCCCTCACCACTGCTTTGCCCACCTAAATGTCAGCTGTGGATGCCGGGAGCCGCACAGAACGCAAATCCTCTTCTGAAGATGTCTGATGAGTCTCAACTTCCACACTAAACCGCCAGTGTCTGGCTCTGCAGCTGAGGAAAAATCGATCCCATTCCTCTTTCAGGAGCAGTGATGTGAATACTTGGCAGCTTGTGTTTAATGGGGTCCCTCGAGTTTGTGGGAGGATGAGCTAGTTCTCATTTTTCTGGTGCCTGGAGTTCACCAGGCGTGGCTTACAGGGAGCAGAGGATGGGAAAGGAGTGGATGGCGCTCTCCTTTCTGATGCAAATCCTGGAAGAGTTAAAGATTCGGGTGGGGCATATGGGTGAGGAAACCGACTGTGAGAAAACAGCTTGCAGAACCGCCAGGCTGAGGTTGGCAATCTTGCTGCCAACTCCCGCTGAAACTGAGGTCCTGTTCCTGCCACCACGGAGGATAAGCATGTCTAATTCTTCTGCCCACGTTGAAAGTCCCGACCCCCCAGGGACGCTGACTTGGCAGTCCTTATTTGCATTGCACATCCCCCAGACTTTTCTTGGAGGATCTCATGGGAGGCGGGGAGTGTCACAGATAAGGCTGGAGAGGTTGGCAGGGGCCAGGTTTGGAGAACCTCTTGTGCCAAGCTAAGGAATTAAACTTTATCTTATGGAAGATGGAAAACCCTTGAAAAGTCTTTAGCTGGGGAGCAACATAGTCAGATAGTTATTTTAGGTAGGGCATTGTGACAGCTGAGTGAGGGTGAATTTGAGGGGGACTAGTTAGGGATCTCTATCAATAGTTCACGGGGAGACGCTCAGGACTTGGGGGCATCCAACCACCACAGGCCACCTCCACTTCCGTTTCCCACAAACAAAGAAAACCTCATCCTCTGACTTCAAAATCATGCTTCTCCCAAATCCCCATCTTGGTGAATAATTGCCTAACCACCATAGTCAGAAACGTGGCGATCGCCCGTGAAACCCTTCGTCTCCTCTTTCGCCATGCTCTGTCACCATGGGCGGCCATCTCCAACCCTCCCCTCTACTCCGTTGCTAAAATCATTGCTCTGGTTCAGGTCTTCATCACGTCCTCCACGGACTTTTGCAATAACCTGAAAGGGAAAGCTGTGGTCCTTCGAGGGTCTGCTTTTTCAAAAAGGGCAAAGCAGTGAGAACTGTCCACCCCAGGTTTCAGCTACAAGCTCCTTAAGAGAAAGTCTTATCTGAAGCCCACAGGCTAGGGTGGGGCCTGCCCCCTGCCACAGCAGCATTCTTCACATTTTGTTGATGGAGTCTCGGTTACATATCTGTCATTCCATCTAGATCAGGCGTCAGCAAACTCCGGACCAGATCTGGTCTGCCACCTCTCTTCGTAAAGAATGTTCTATTGGGAGAAACCACATGCCATCATTTGCCTAATATCTATGGCTGGGTTTTATTTGAGTAGTTGGAACAAAGACTGAATTATTTCCTCCCTGGCCCTTGATGGAAAAAGTTTGCCAGCCCCTATTCTAGACCAGAAACTTGTCAAGGGTGAGGAATTGCATTTATGTAATCATTGTACCCCTGGGATCTAGCGCTTTGTATGGGCATAAATACGTGTGTTTTGTGTGTGCCTTACACAAGGGGGATAATCCCATGTGTGACTCAGTGGTGCTAAGGAGTTGCGGCCTGATTTCTCTTTGTGCATGAGCAGACATTGAGGCTGTCTCTTTCCCTCGCAGTGGGGGCCTCCACCATACGTTACTGTACTAGATGTAGTGCGTGTATGTAATATACTCCAATGTGTATTAACAATGCATCGCTCCCTTTAATAGTAAGGTTCCAAACACCTGGACTCATCGTGCCCTCGGGGCGGCACTGCCTGTAACTCATAGACCCTAACAACCTCACCCATCCTTCAGCCAGTGGCTATGGACCCTGGCTACTGTCAGTCCTGAATGAGGAGAAAAGATTAAGGACCCTCGTAAGGGGCTGTGATGGTCACACATTTTTAGAGTTGCACTGCTTTTGGTAGGCTTTGTGGGTTGAGTCTAATTTGGGGTGGTAGATAATGGATTCAGTCGCTACACTCTAGAAGCAACGCATTAACCTGACCCAGGGCCCCAGGTCTGCCTGTTGGTCACGTTGGTGACCGGGTACCATGCCGGGCTCCTGTGTGCATCGTGCCTGTTTCCTGTTTCGCTCACTGCTGTAGCCCGTCTATCTAGAACGGTGCCTGATGCATGGTGGGCACCCAACAGTGATCTGTTAGTGAAAGTTCATTTGAGTTGTTTTATATCATCTTTTTTGCCTCCCTGTGAGCTGTGCCTTACAATGTATGCCTCATTTTATGGTTGCTGGTCAAGGTCAGGGGCATGATGTAAATCCAGATCGTTTTGACTTGGAAGCCTGTGTTCTGTCCATAACATCACAATTCGGACTAATAGGAGCTCCATTTGGGACCTAACATCCTCACCTTCCTTTTAACCGGATCAGAAATGTACTAGAGGACGAACTTCCCAGGCCACGATTTCCCCCGTTCCGATCACCATTCTGTGATTTCAGAAGCCGAGTCTTCAAGAGCCGAGGTGAATTCTTTGCACACAAGCAGCACAAAGGCCCTCGGGAATGCTCTGTTGCCTGTGCAGATTTTGGCATATTCTCGGGAAATTCTGAAGGCAGCCACCCCCTCTCCCATGCCACTGCAGAAAGTCCTGTGTTCCACTCATGCACAGGGGAGTCAGGCGATGGAGCCGCACACCAGCTTTTCAAAAGGCTCCAGTATAATGTGGCGATTGTGTCGTCGACAACAATAATGAAGAGGAAAACTCCCGGCCAACTTTCTTCACATGACTGGACAGAGAAAACAAGCAAACAGAATGCGGACGGAGCCCCCCCCCAACCCCGCCCCCCGGCTTTCCTCCCCAGGAGGCAGATTCTGGGATCACGGCTTGATTCTCTCTGCCACAAATCTGATGAAGATTGGAAATTTCTTGCTACCGAGCCTGGCAAGTGAATCTAATTCGTGATTTTCATTTCCTCGGCTCCAAGCTCTATTCACGGCTGACCTTTGCTGTGTCACACTCATTACTGAAATATAACATTCAGTCCAAAAGCCACCTCGGCAGGTGAGATTACAACTGATCAAGGGCAAGTTTTTAACCTGTGCTTCTACCTGGGCTGAAAACCAGACTTTGTGCTTTTCCTCTTCCAAAGATAATCTTCACTTTAATAGGCTAGGAAAAGCAGCCTGCCAGCAAAAAAAAAAAAAAAAAAAAAAAGCCAAAAAACCCCACCCCATTTATTAAAGCCTCAATAAGTAGTAATTCACTGAAGATGAGATTCTTCCTCCTGAAAGTCTAAATGTCTTCTAGAAATTATTTCAGAAATATGTTGCTCAAGGATTAAAATAGATTGAGTGCTTAAGTCTGCTGTTGCTCATGTTTGATCGTCCCTTGAGAATATTAAACCAAACAGGGAGGAAAAAGCTTCAGAGATCGCTAACGTGAGATCTGATGTGAACTCCTACGAGAGAGAGGAATGAGCTCTGCATGAAACTTCTTTTCTTTCTTTCTCTCACCCACACGCCTTTCCTCCTTGCTTTGCATCCGGCTCTGGTCTGGTCCCTCTTGCCTTCAGGACCTTGGAATGAATTCCAGGCAGTTTTCTGGGTGACTCTCGGAGATCAGGGAAGTAAATGCTGGAACTCGGTTTGTACGTGCTGGAGGAGAGGCTGATGGGATGGAAGTGGAAGTTGCAAACTCTGGGTGGTCTAGATGCCTTCGCAGACCAGTGAGCTCTCCAAAGCGCTGCTGGCACTCAGAGCTCTTCAGAATGCCCCGGTTTAGGGAAGAGAGAGGCAGGCACGTGAAACCACAGCATGTGATGATTCCGGCTCTTATTTCCTGTTGTACTGGAAATCCGCCAATAGCAGGAGACTGCTTCCTCCTGCTCTTAAACATAGTCCTTAGATCAAAGGACAACAGAGTTGGAAGGAATCTCAGGGATCATCTTGGCCAATCCCCACATTGTACACATGCTTGAAATCTCTTCCACTTCAAGTTAATAGTCTCCCATCTCTGTGTGTTGTTCTCCAGTCACCTTCACAGCTTTCACCTTCCCTTCTTTGTCAGATATATTGAAAAGTAGCCTACCTTCCCTCTCCTCTCCTTCATCTTTCTGCAATCCATCTTTTACATATCATTCCTGGAAACTGCTCATTGCAAAGTCATCAATAACCCTCCAGTTGCCAAAACCAATGAACACTGTCCCAGTTAGATCTTGCACTTCTGCCACTTGAATGCTGCTCACCGCTCCTTTGGTAAACTCTCCCCTGCTGGCTTCGGTGACCCCCTTCTGGTTCTCCCACTTTCCTGATGACTCCTGCTCAGTCTTGCAGCTTGCAGCTTGTTTCACCAGATCTTTAAGCATGGTTTTCCCCATGGCTCTGTCCTTGGCCTTCTTCTTCTTCCTTCTGTGCATCTATTTGGCTGATGTCATCAGTTCCTCTGCCATCAACCATCACCTCTCTGGAGGGCCCTCATAGGTATGTCACTAACTCAGACTTTTCAGCTCTAAAGCTGTGTCTTATTGCCATGGCATCGTCACCTGGCTACCTCTGTGTGCCTCCAACATGACTGGTCCAAAAGAGAAATCAGTTGTCCTCTTCCCTCCATTCAGTCTTCCCTTCAGAGTCCTTGTATCTCTGTCAGTCTATCCAAACCAGAATCCACGGGTGTTACCTAACATCTGCTCCTCCTGCACTTCCCACATCTGATTAATCACCCAGTTCTTCCAGTTCTTCGTTTTATGACTCTTTTGCCCCCGGCACCGCCGCTGCCTTTTATATCTCCCCTGCCCTATTGCAATGCCTTCTCATTCACCTCCCTGCTCCCACCGCTGCTTCTCCTACTCATTCTCCATACGCAGGTCAGAGTTGTCTTACACACGCCGATCTGATCTGGCAACTCTCCCGTTTAAAAGCCTTAAATGGTTCTTCCTCGTCTGCGGGATAAAATGCAACCTCCTTAGCTGGACATAAAAGGCCCATTATTCAGCTCCTCTGTACTTTCCAACCTCACTGCTGGCCGCTTTTACCCTCTTATAGTCACTCAAGTTGTGTTTAGTCTCTGGCATCTTTCATGCAGGTCTCACCCCTGCACTTTTGCATGTGTTATTTTCTCAGCCTTGAAGGCTCTTGACTCCTTGGTGAGTAGCAACTCATCCTTGAAGATTGCTCGAACATCTCTTCCTCTGTTCACTCTTCCTTGGTCCCCCTCAGGCACACTTAATTGCTTTATTTTTCATATTTTTATAGCATTTTGACTTATCCTACAATTTTTGATTGTTTATTTATAAGACAATTTCCCCAGCTAGAATGAGCTCCTTGAGGGTGAGTGAGAACCTTGCCTTTTTGAAATCTTTTGCATCTCTGATACCTGGTAGACCCTTTATAAATACAATTAGAAAATGAGTGAGAAAACTGAGGTTCAAAGAGATGAACTGGATTTCCCCAATCACACAGCTAGTCAGTGGTGGTCTCTGGGCTGGACCTGTGACCCTCTGACTCTGGACTTGTGCCTCATTTACCACAAAATGGCTGGGGACCGAAATTCAACTCCCTACTGGGGTGAGGCAGGGTGAGTGTGGGTGGGTATAGGGCAGATTCATCCACTGATATCAAAGTGGGTATAATTCAGCATACGGAGCCTGGCTTCTGGAGGGGAGTTGCACAGATAAGAGTGACCAGGGCTCTGGGTTGTCAGCATTGGGGGAAGGCACAGGGAAGACAGGAGACCCTCAACCAGAGAGCACAGAACCACTCAGAGAAGCCTGGAGCAGACAACACTCAGAAATCCAGGAGGACAGGGATTCGGGGCAGAGGCATCAGACTAACTTATCAGAAGGAATAAAGACTCTAGTTAGGGCTCTTCAGAGAAACTGAACCAATAGGATGTTCATGCTGATACCCATGTCTGTCTCTATAAAGCTGTACCTAGACAGAGATTTATTACAAGGTGCTGGCTCACTCCATTATGGAAGCTGAGACGTACCAGTGTCTCCATCTCCAAGTTGGAGCTCCAGGAAAGCAGGTGAAGACCTGAGAGCCACAGAGCTGAATGGTACAGATTTTAGGCCAAGTCTGAAGGCCCAAGAACCCGGATCATCAAAGGCAGAAGATTGTTGTCCAGATCAAGCGGTCCGGCAGAGAGTGGATTCAACTCTTCCTCTGCCTTTCTGTTCTTTTCAGGCTGTCAGTGGTTTGACTGACACTCACCCACTTTGGGGAGGGCTATCTGTTTTACTTAGTTCAGCGATTCAAATGCTAATCTCTTCCAGAAACACCCTCACATACACACCCAGAAATCTGGGCATCCCACCGCCCATAAGATTATCGATCACAAGCTCCTGTTAAAGCAGCCAGTTGAAGTCAGAGTCCTGGTCTTGGAAACCAGAAGCACAGACTGAACACCCTGAGAGGGACTTGGGCACAGATCACAGGACAGGAAGCCTGTTACCAGAATCAGGCTACAAGGCAGAGAAAATGGGAGGAAGTGGAGCCTGTCACACCCTTGCCTCTTAGCTATCGCACTCTCTACAAAGCAGGTGTTTTCAAAATAGACAATATTAAACATCTCCCTAGGGTTTTGTCTCTGCATTTTCCCCCAGGTCCATTTTCCTTTATTTCCAGCTCCATTTCTCAGTGTTTACTAAAACCAGCTAGTGGTGGAGGAGAAGGGGAGCGTATAGCTCAAATGGTAGAGTGCATGCTTAGCAGGCACAAGGTCCTGGGTTCAATCCCCAGTACTTCCTCTAAAAAATACATAAACCTAATTACCCCCTCCCCCAAATAAGGTTAAAAAAAAAAGCTAGTAGTGACTTGGGATGATAAGCCAGTGCCCCCCATTTTGGCCAGAGAAAGGTGTCTGTGCAGGCAAGGTCTGTTCAGAGCTCAGAAGGTCAGCAGCTCCGCCCTGGAGAGCTTCTCACAGATGGTTGGGAGCCTTTGTCTGAGAGGATGCCCTTGGGTTAGTCTTCAGGTCCACACATCTGTTCATTTCTGACCTGGCCTCAAAAGAGGTATTAAAATGTACTTCAAGTCTTTATTTTTCCCGGTCTAATTAACCAAAGTGTTTAATAAGTAACAGGGATATTTCCAGTAATTTAGCACTTCATTAGTAATTTGGTCCATTATAATATGTGTCACCAAAATCGACTCAATTCAGACAACCATTTGCTGCCTTCGCAGAAGATAATGACTTCTAATTCCCATTACTTGAACATCTTATAAACCTTCTAAGTGGTTTGCTATTTTTTATTAAGGTGTATCTCAGACAGATTTTGGACGTTGCCAAAAAGTAAATAAAACCCATGAAAACTGAACCACAGATAAGCAAATAAAAGTGAATAAACATACCTAGAAACTCCCTTAGGGATACTACATCATGGCTGTGCAGAGACAGCCTTTGTGTTTTGGCATAAAATAAAATCCGTTTCTTGTTAAGTCAGGGAATTTGAATTTTGCCTTTTCAGATACCTAAGGCAGCTAGAAATTTCGGCCCTATTTCACAGAGATGAAGGCTTATAAAATCAGAGAATGTTGTGACAAGGTGGCAAAGTATTTCATAATGCAGTTAAGTAGGATTTTGAAGTCCACAGACTGGGTGTGGGACAGGATGGTTCCCATGCTAGCTTGTCCAATCACTACTAATAGTGAACGTGGTGGAGATCTCGCCCTTGGTTCGTGGCTCCTCATTGACTTTGCCTATTGGCCTTCCTTCTTGCATTTGCCCCACAGCACCCGGGACAGCACCGAGCACACAGTAGGTAGGTTATGCTCAGTTGCTTGCCTCCAGATGGCTGCTACCCATGTATGAATTGAAGACACCCCATGTGCTGGTCACTGTACAGAGATGCTCAATGTCACCTTATTTACCCAGTGATTGGAGCTTACTCTTTTAAGTAGCAAAATTTTGCTGTTTTGTGTTAGACAATTTTGACAGAAATGATTCTATAATATAATGCATATTTCTGTCTTCCTCCAAAGAGAAGATTGAATATTACTTAGATCCCTACATCTAAGGATCCAGAGGAAAGCAGAACTCATGAAGTGACAGCAAGAATTAAAGGGGGAGCAGGATGAGAGGCACAATGGATGCAAAAGGAAAAGGGCCTATAGCCCTTTGTTCATTCATTCACTCGGCACACATTTGCTGAGTACTTACTATGTGCCAAGCACTGTGCTCCAGACAGAAGAGTCAGTGACAGGCCAAGCAGACCTGGTCTCTGTCCTCCTGAAGCCTCCAGGCTAGTAAGAAAGTCTGAGAAGTGAAAGCACAATTTTAATGCGGTGGAATAAATATTGTGATGGAGAAAAAAACTGAGACAGCTCAGAGAGAGCATCCTTGGGAAGTGATGTGTCTGGGAGCCCATAACAGCCTTGCAGACACTCGTCAGCATGTTAGTGAGAACTGATGAGGTTCATTTAAAGAGGCCGGAGTTGAGCAGATGGATGAGATCCTGCGGAACTGGTATCTCTTGTAGGTCAGAGACAGGCAAACATGAAGACTGCAAGGCAATGGAGATACAGTTTTACTTTTCCTATGAGAGTGGTTGTAGCTTCTAACTGGATTGGTATGGTCCAGAAGTGGAGATGCCCTCCCTTTAAAGACGTGTCACATGTGATTTAAAGAAGGTGTGCCAGGTGCCTTCATAGAGTCTTTTATCTGGCTCCCACATTTTTGAAAGCAGTGTCTCAGCTAGCCACTGCTCCATAACAAACTGCCCCAAAACTCAGTTGCTTAAACCAGTACTGTTTACCCTGACTTATAAGTGTGTGGATCAGTGGGGTGGTTCTTTTGGTCTCAGCTAGGCCCTTTAATGTGCTGACAGCCATCTGGGGGTCAGGTCAACAGCTCTGGTGATCTTGGCTGGTCTCTGTCACATGTTTGGGGGTCGGCAGTTATTAGTTGATCTGGGATGGCCTTGGTTGGGACAAGTGGACTTTCCTTCACATGTCCTCTCATTCTCCAGAAGACTAGCCTGGATTTGCTTACATATGCTGTCCAAGTTTCAAGAAAGCAAAAGAAGCATGAAGACCTCTTGATGCTTAGGCTCAGAACTGACAGCCTATGGCTTCTGCCATATCTATGGGCCAAAATAAGTCAAGTAGCCCAGACTCAAGGATGGGGAAATAAACTTCACTTTTTCATGGGAGGAAAGAGCTGTATAGTCATGTTGCAAAGGCATAAACTCAGGAAGGACATACTTGGAGCCATTTTTGCAATCTACCACAAATAGCAACCTGGAAAGTGCTGAAAACTCCAGTGTTCCCAAATATCGTCGTCATAGCTCATGTCTCTGGGATCCTCTGGCCCTTGTCATGGATGTGCACACCTGCTTCTGTGAAAGGAAACAGACGTCAGGCCCCTAAGACTTTCCTCAGCCTCGTTTGTAGGGAATTTTGTCTTCTCACTTGCATGGAGTGGACGCCAGCCAAACCAAGAGTCATAAAAGCAAATGCCCATTAAGCAATGCTGGTCAGCTGCACTGACCATAGTCATCATATCGATCACTGATATTGATAGATCTGCCCTGGTCAGGAGGCAGATTCATTGGAACAGAGTGCCTGGCAGGTGGCCACCTCCGTGAGAGTGCCATGTGTGCTGATGCACCTTTAATAAACATTTAATACTCTGCTGGGTTCTTGGATGGGCTTGAGGTCACTGCTGATAAAAGTCTGGGCCCAAAGAGCTCATATATTTGGCACAAATGTGTCACCAGCCATTTAAATACTTCATGAATCTCATTCTCACTGTAAGAAATGAAAACCAGCTTTTCTTAGGTGAAGATGAGAGTCTTTCTTCTTTGTATCTCCTGATAGACTCTTGTATTTTCAAACTCTGCCCCCTTGGGATTTCATATTTTCTTGACTTTGCACTAGGAGAAAGATTGCCTTTCCTTCATCAGTTGCTGTGATAGAAATCTGAGACAGGCTATTGTGAATAATGCCGCAATGAACACGGGTGCAGATATCTCTTCTGAGATACTGATTTCCGTACTGTTGGGTATAAACTCAGAAGTGGGACTATTGTATCATTTGGTAGTACTATTTTTAATTTTTTGAGGAACCTCCATACTGTTTTCCATAGCAGCCCCACGATTTTACATTCCTACCACTAGTACACCAGTGTTCTAATTTCTCCATGTCCTTGCCAATATTTTTTTATATCCATCCTAATGGGTGTGAGGTGATATCTAATGGTTTTGATTTGTATGTCCCTGATGATTAGTGATGTTGAGCATCTTTTCATGTGCCTATATGTCTTCTTCAGAGACATGTCTATTCGAGATCCATCTTGTAATAGGTGTTCTGCTATTGAGCTGTAAGAGTTCTTCATGTATTTTGAATATTAACCCCTTATCAGATTATTCATGATAGCCAAGAAAAAGACACAACCAAAATGTCCATTGATGGATAAATGGAGAAAGAAAATTGATGGAGGAATGGAAAAGAAGGAATACCTAGAATAGTATTCAGTCTTAGAAAAGAAGGAGATTCTGGCATTTGCAACAACTTGAATGGAGCTGGGGCACATTACGCTAAGTGAAACAAGCCAGTCACATTTGCAAGGACAAATATGGCATGGTTCCCCTCGTATGATGTATCAGAAACAAACTTATAGAAGAAGGGATTAGACTATTGGTTGCCAAGGGCAGGAGGGCGGGGAAATGGGGAGTTGTTCATGGGTATAAGGTTTCACTTACACAGAATAAGTAGGTTCCAGCGACCTGCTTTATAACATAGTGCCTACTGTTAATATTGTACTGTGCACTTATAGATTTGTTAGGAAGGTACATCTCATGTTAAGTGCTCCTACCACAAAACAGAAAATTAAAGGGGCATGGAGGTAACTTTTGAATGTAATGGATATATTTATTACCTTGAGAGTGGTGATGGTTTCCCAGGTGTATGCAGATGTCCAGATTCATCAAATTGTATGCATTAAGTATGCACAGTTTTTATTTATCAATGATACTTCAATAACAGCTGTTTTAAAAAAGTAACCAGAGACAGGGCTCTGATGGGACCAGTTTGATCTTTCGCGCCTGTCATGGTCCAATCAACCTCATCCAAGGGGTGGGTCCTAACTGGACATTATCCTATGGCAACCTGTGTTTAGTTGAAGGATCAGTTCCTAACAAGATGTGAGAGGATGAGCAGGGGTTGGGAGGATGGGATGAAGGTGGCAAGGATAGATAAAACAGTATTTTCTAGTTGAGTCTGATTTATTCAGACTAGCTTGCAGGTACCTTTGACTACATAGTCAAGTTTGTGAACAATTAAAATATAATAAAATATTAAAACAAAACCTGGGTAGGGTATTTACTACATTCTTGACCATAAACATTTAGATATCCTCAGATTTTACAAGGAGGTCAAGATGAGTTACTGATTATGTCCTGAAACGTGCTTTCCTGAATGCTCCCTGATAACAACCTTATAACTTGTTGGTTTGCATCTTTTTAATAAAGATATGAAACATCTCTGTTAACATACATCTATGTCCAGATGGTTCGTTGAGATTTACAGTTTGTTGAGATGGGGACTGATGGGGTTGATTGCATCAGCGCAACTGGCCTAGTGAAGGAAATACCATATCGTCGCAGAGGCCTCTGCAGGGCTGTGTAACTCCCCCCTAGTCCTCCCTGCTCTGAGCCCCACTCCCGCTCCAACCATCCCATGAGCAACTCACCCTCTTATGGACCATCTGTTGGTTGTGCGAGCAGACTCTAAGGAAAAGAGTAAGAACATTTTGACCAAGCTTTATAGAGGAAAGCAAGCTAATGACTGTCCCCGTGGATAAGTACCATATAACCCATTCCATGGATCATGGTCCAAAGGAAGATGATGTAATAAATGAGAGGAGCAAAGTACTACTTCTTAGGGGTTTAAATGCTCCAACTCCAAAAGACTCTCACTACCAGATGAAAGTATCTCCAGTATCTCCAGTATCTTCAGTGTCCAAAATGATGCTAGAAAGTACATGGGAATGTCTCACCTGCCCCCTTCAGAATTTAACTCCTTCCCAGCTGCCATTTCCTTGAGGCCAGCAGGTTCCCTCAAGGGTCTCATTCCAGCCTTCTCCTCCCATCTCCCCGGGTGTCCCTGGTTCTAAGACCCAGCTCATGTACGTGACATTGATATTTCTTGCCGAGAGATGCCAAGTTCCAGCGGATGGGTTTGGCAGCAGCAGGACTGTTGTGAGCACAGCTGGTGGAGACCTTCTCGGTGACCTCAACCAAGGGAGGTTAAAAAGCAAATGAGCAAAACAGCCAGCTCTTGCTCTTTTCGGCTTCTTCTTTTTTGGTACATAGCTTTCCTGAGTAGGAGTTGAGTCTCCCATTGCCAGATTGCCCAGTGAGAATTTACACCGCTTAATATTAATTGAATAAGCATTTGCAAGTCAGATATTTTTTTGAGAATCAGCAAAGCACAGGATTTTCCTGATAAAAGGCTGTTCTTCTTGGCTTACCCTGGGTTGAGATCTTCCTTGGTTGGCACAGAACTGCTTGTGCTGTCTCTTCATGTGCCTGTTGCCTGTCCTGGAAAGGGTATAAATATTGACACATAAGTGTGTAGTTCAGGCTTTTCTTATTGCACTGTTTCACCTTTCCCCGGGTACTAGAGAGGCCTCCTACCCCCCACGCAATTAGCAGCAACAGGCTGCTTGCTGGCACTGTTAAATGAAAAAAAAGAGGAACCACATTGGTTTCTGCTGCTGTGTTTGCTTATTTTCCCGAGTTTGCTCACAGAACATAAGAAGACCCATTCTAACCACTGCTGTTAAGCCCTGATTGCTGCGACACATTATTAAGAACAACAAAGTGGGAGCCCTTTTGTTCTTTGCTCCCTCCCAGAGAACAGCCAACTCCGCCATCCCCCGTGCAAGGCAGATGCTCGCCTGCCTGCCATTTCACACGTAGTTTGACTCCAAAATCGTGCATTTGAGCTGAATGAAGTCGTCTGCGGAGAATTCCATTGCAGAATGTTTGGATGCACTGGTTTGGTTCATCTCATTTGATTTCAACATTTGTTTAGGACTTATCCTATGTCTGACTTGGGAGTTGCACAGAAAGCCAGGTCACCAGCCCTGTCCTCAAGGAACTCAGTCCATGGTGGAGAAAGAGATGGAAATAAAGTAAACTGAAATGAGTTTGAAACAATCGACAAGAAGGAACATAGAGGTTACTATGGAAGCAAAAGGTGGGGACACTAACTCTACCAGAGTAAGATGGTAGCTCTTTCTAGGGACAGTGATGATAGAGCCACGTCTTAAAGGAGTAAGAACTTTTGAAACGTTTATTCATCCACTCAACAAATATTACATTTCCCAAGGGCTAGGCATGTAAGGACTCCAGTGAGATGTGGATAGGACCTGAGAGCAATGCCTGGTGGATGGAGAATTGTCAGGAAGAAGAAAGACCATGGAGAGAGGCATGGATGGGTGAGAGAAGGTGCATCTGGGAAACTGCTAAAGTGAGGAGTATCGAGGAAAGTGATAAGGCAGGAGATGGACCATAAGGGATGAGGACTTCGTTCTAAAGTGTCTTTAGACTGAACTTTACCCTGAGGAGGAGGGGAACTGTAAAAGGATCTTAGGAGTGGCATAATCAGAGCTGCATTTTAGCAAGACAGCTCTGTCCTGTTTAAAGGATAGTCTGCGTGGAGACAGGACGTGAAGAAGGAAAATCAGGTAGGAGGCCACTGCTATGATGAATGGAGGAAAGCAACAGCCTGGGACTGAATAAAGGTGGTGCTCCTGGGTTAGAGAAGAGGGCATACACGTGAGACACGCTTAGAGTTTAGAAGTGATGGATGTAGTGGGTGAAGGAGGAGGTGAATGCAATGGCTTCACAATGAGTCCCAGTTTTTGGACCTGGACGACCAGCTAGAAGAGGAGCCTTCTACTGGGCTGGAGAAGGCTGGAGCAGAAGAGGATTTGGGAAAGGAAGACAATAAGTTATGTGTTAAACAACTTAAGCATAAAAACGCCTGTGAGGATAACTTCTGGGCAGTCAGAAAGGTGGGTCTTGAATTTGGGAGAAAGGCTGGGCTGGAGGTCCATTTGAGGAATCACCTCCACAGGTGGCAATCAAAGCCGAGGGGGTGGGTGAGAGCACATGGGAGAGCTTGTTTGGGAGGAAAATACAGGAAAGGAAGAAGCACGAGGAAGCAGTATTTAAGGGACAAAGGCTGTTGAAGAGAAGCCGGCAAGGAGGTCAAGACAAAAAAGAAATTAGAAAACCTGGAGAGAGAAAGAAATCATTCTTTCAGAAACCAAGGGGAGAGAAAGTTTCAGGAAGGTGGGACCGCAAAAAGAAGGGCTTTAAGCATTTTTTTAAGGAGGTAGGAAAGAAGAAAGAAAGGGAGGGATTGAGGGTGGAAAGGAGGAAGGGATGCTTCAGAGAGGCCAAGGAGGATGAAGACCAGAAAGAGCTCTTGGACTTGTCAATTAGAAGATCACTCTTAGAAAGAGCAGTTCACTGGGGTTTCAGAAGATACAGAGATGCCTTCCCAGTTCAAACTGGTTCATGAAGATTTTGAGAGACGCAAAAAGTGAATGAATGAAAAACCCCTTTGATTTAGTTCATTAAAAAAAAAAAGCATATCCACACAGGTCCAGCTTTGTTCAAACTTAAGCAAGTTAGTGTGGTTCAGTCTACTTTTGATTTATGATTCAGTGCAGTTAATATCTGCTCCCCCAGCCCATGCCTTGCCATCGTCTGCATTCTCGTGTGCCAATGGCTGGTTCCTGGTAATACACCTTCTCTGGAAGACACTCCTCTTCTCCTCACTGGTGAGCTTGGGACTTTAGCAGATGATCTATCCCTACAGAGGAGACGTGAAACTGATCTGAGGCATCACTGGAACCAGGAACCCGCACTCCGTCAGGACTTTGCCTGCCTACCTCTCAATTGGTCTCCCTAATTATCAGCACCTTCTCTCAGATGACTTCTCCATGAGGAGGTGGCCAGGGGCTGACAAGCCCCAATTAAGATCCATATAGTATGACAACCAGACAGAGAGGTGACACAACCTGATCTTGTTAGACTGTCCCTCAGGGAGGGTTATGACCAGCCTAGCTTGGGTTATACGCCCATCCACAGACCAATTGTTGTTGCCAGTGACATGGAGTGCTACGATTAGCTCATGGTGGACCAGTTATCCGCATCTCCATCAGAGGTATAGTCTCACAAGAAGATGCCAGCCTCCAGCAGCTCCCAAGGGTGGTCTGCAGGAGGAGAAGTGTCAAAGTGCCATCAGAAGAAGCTCTTTCTCTTCTGGGTATTGGTCATGTGTCTGTGATGTATGAGGCTGCTAAAGCCACTTTGCAGCCATGAGGGGAGTCAGCCAACCATCGAGGTGCCACATCTGAGGACATGATAGGGACACAGAGCAGGATCCCCTGGACGGACCCAACCCTGAAGCAGCCCTTCCCTGAGCCTTTGAGTCAACAGCTTTTCTTGTTCTTTAGACCAGTTTAAAGACTTTTTTTTTTTGTAACTTGCAGCCCAAAGTCCCCTAACTAGTATGGGGTGATTGAAGGTTTCTTCTAGGGAAAAATGAGAGCTATTAAGCAGCCAAGAAATGGTCTCCTAAAATGAGAATGAGTTGCTGAGTGTGTTGCCGGAGGACATCCATGGCCAGATGTAAGTATGAGGGGACAGCCTTGGATCTTCAATGATGTTCAGTGGAAAGTGTGGGCAGGGGAACAGGGTGAGGCCTCCTCCTAATTCCTGATCCTCATGGCAACTCTTTCCTACCAATTCTGAGAGCTGGGGCCTGGATCTCAGGGTGAGGGGTACTTGGCTGCATTTTGTGTTAACTCTCTGTCCTCAGGGCCAGGCAGGCTGAGGTCTCCCTTCGGGACAGTGATCTTTGGGGAGGTGAAGCTGGTACCTCAGAGCAGAGGGTCCTTGCCTTCTATCCCAGTGCCCCTTCTCTGCTTCCTCAGATTAGCATCCTGCTTGCTGTAGGTGCTATGAAGGGAAGGGTGGGCGAAGGTCAGTTCATGAACTGAGGGTTCTGTGAAGTGTGGACCCGAGAGAAGGTGCTCTCCGAGGATGGGGGGGCAGCAGAGTAAGTCCCCACATCAGTTGGAAGACTCCAGCTTGGCCGGCTGCTTGGGAAATTGCTTCTCCCCAGGTGCCAGCTTCTCTCCAGACCTTGTGGCCCAGGGAACCCTCTCATCTCTCTTTCTCTCACCCAAGCCTCAGGAAAACCCAGGCCCAGGGGACAATGCGGCCTTGTTCCCAAGCCGTGATTTCTGAGTGGCCTCTTGTTTGGGGGCCCAGGGAGCAAGAAGAATGGGCTGTGAGCAAGGAAAGAACTGCCCTGGGAGCTGAGCTGCAAGTTCTTTTTGTTTCCTGCCAAGTGCCCCTCTAATCTAGGACAGAGGGCCTGCACCCAGCTGGGAGTCAGAAGGGGCCCTGGCCTCCAGGCTCTGGGCAAGTGGGGCCAGAGTAGGAGGAGGAAGAAGCCCCCGGGGTCCTGCAGGGCGGCCTTGGGGCGCTGCTCAGGCTAACCCGGCTGGTGTGCGTGCCCACGTATGTGTTTGCAAATGAGACCACATATGACTCTAGAATATTTGTATTTGTTCTCTCTGCGACTCCTTGACTCTGGATGAACAGAATTAGAATCCCAAATTCGGTAGGTCTAGCTTGTCAGAAACAGACTCATGCCTACTCTAGCCCAGATGGAGCTAGACGACCAGTCCTCCGTCTCAGGCATTTGTCCGACAGCGATGTCACAGTGAACCGGCTCGGTCTTGTACGCGGGCCTCCAGGTACAAGACAGATAAGGCCCGGTTTGTGTGTTGCCTGTGTATCCCAACTGTATGCACTTAACAGACCACGTGCATTTGGCATGGTTTGTGCCTGTTCTGTTGTAATGTGCTGGGCAGAACTTTGCAGAAATTCCATCATATGTACTAAAAATGTGTGGACTTTCTTAGACTGTGGACTAGCCCCCTACCAGGCCTCCTGTCTCCAGTCCTTTTGTGATGTTTCAGAGTTCCCTGTACCTTCCTACCAAAACACCCCTAAAATAAGAGTTCTCAATCCTGATTTCCTATTAGAATCATCTGGGGAGCCTTTAAAAATACCGATTCCTGGGCTCCATCGTCAGAGGTTTGAATTTAAATGGTCTAAGTGCCTGGGTCTTGGTGATTCTTTAAAGTTCCTCAGATGGCTCTGACGTACAACCAGGGTTGAGAACCATAAGCTAATGGAAAGGGGACCACAGACCCCTCTGCTTGGGGCACCGCTCACACTCGGGGTGAGATTTTTCAGACTTTGCCTGTTTTTTTAATTAAACACTCCGGTGATTTTTTTTTTTGCTAAAATAGATAAACAGCAAGTTGCTACTGAATAGCACAAGCAACTATATGCAATATCTTGTAGTAACCTATAATGAAAAAGAATATGAAAAGGAATATGTGTATGTGCATGTATGACTGAAACATTGTGCTGTACGCCAGAAATTGATACAACATTGTCAACTGACAATACTTCAGCTTTAAAAGTTTCATAAATATTAAAATTTTTAAAAATTAATAAAAAATGATATAATTTTTATTTAAAAAATAAATGCAATATATTCACACGATAACCACAGTATTTTAAATTACTTACCAACGGGTTAAATTTCCACTCCAAGAAGAAGCACCACATTTTTCCTGTGCCTCTCAGCGCCAGCTCACAGCCCCGTGCTCCTGGGTCTATGCGCTTCCCAGGAATGAGCATAAGGCTGATTTACCTATATCTCCCGTAGAGACTTTCACCTATAAGCCTTTGGGATGGGTTTGTCAATATTTATCAAGGTAGGAGGTCAGTTTTCCTGAAAGTCCCTTTGATCTTCCCTTCGTTCAAGATGGATAGTGGCTCCCCTTAGCCTGGGACACAGATTCTGAAATAGGGCACAAATGTCCAGGTGGCACAGGAAATTACATTAGGAAGTTCATGACCACATTAAAAAAAAAAAGTAGTTATGTGTATTTTTTATGTGTAGCAGATAAGAACAAATAGGACATAAAACCCGTGATTATTATATTATTATTTCTTAGAACAAAGCTGTTTTTTGAAAAGCAAGAAGTAGTTGTAAATTTGATTTAAAGAAAATCACTATGTAAACAGTAGTGCTTGGGTACGTGTGTCACTAAGTGATAGGTACATGACTAGATGATGGTATCGAGGCCCTCCTAATCTGACCCTGATCTGCTCTTCCAGCCTTATTTCCCCCCTCCCCAAAAAGGGCTCTCTGCTTTGTCAAAAGGCTTACAAATTGTCCTGTATACAGAGATTCCATAAAAACATGAGCTCTGGTATAGAAAACAAGCTCGTGGTTACCAAAGGGGGGAGGCTCATGGAATTAACAGATAAAACTATTATGTATAAAATACATAAGCAACAAGAATATATTGTATAGCACAAGGAATGGTAGCCATTATCCTGTAATAATTTATAATGGAGTACCATCTACAAAAGTACTGAATCACTATGCTGTACACCTGAAACTAATATAATATTGTAAATCAACTATACTTCAATAAAAACCAATAATAAAATCCAAAAAAAACCACCCTAAAACAAAAACGTGAGCTCTGGAACTAGTCTGCCTGGTTAATACCAATGGCCCATCCAAGTTCAAGGGGAGGAGGCACAGACACTGCTTCTTGATGGGAGGTTGTATTTGGCAAAATTCTGGAAGAACATGTAGATGGAGAAAATTATCACAGCTGTTTTGGGGAAATAGAATCTGCCACAATCCACTTGATGGATTTCATAAACATTTCCAGATCTTATATACATATGTAGGTGAGATTTAGGATAAACAGGCAAGAAACAATCTTCTCTCCCTCCATGGCAAGGACCTGGGAATAACCCAGCTTGACAGAAGAGCCTCGATTCAGCTGGCCAATTGGACCAATGTGGACAGGGCTTTGACATCTTCCTTCACACCTGTGGAAAGTGCGAGAGACCCAGACAACCTGAGCAGGAGTGGATGATGGAGCACCCGATGAGCCTGGCTACACTTCCCCGCACACCAATCCTCCAATCCTCTTCCGGTTGGCATTGCACTTTGATCCCTGGAGTAAGTTCCCCTGGCCATCCACATCTCTCCTTCACCCTGTGCCTCTGGGGGACATGCCAAAGCTGAGGGGAGAGGGCAGTCACCTCAGGTCCCTGAGGAGTTAGTACAACCTAGTGAGTAAGAGTGAGGTCCTGGAGTCAGACGGACTTGGGTTTGAAGTCCGATTCTGCCAGTGCTGTGGCTCTGGAAGAATCCCTCAGTTCTCTAAGACTCTGGTGCATCATCAGTTAAGTGCAGGTAATGGTAAGAGTATCTGTCTCATAGGGTAGTTGTGAGGGTTAAATGAGACAATGGAAGTAATACAGATCATGTGTGAGTGCTTGTGGGCAGGAGAGGAAGACTCAGAACAGAAAGAGTCTTCAATATTGGTCAATAATAACAATTACATGTTTTTGAGTGTTTACTGTATGCCAGGTACTTCATTTACATTGATGAACTTAATCTCTGAATGTTTCACGAAGTGAGTCTTTTTAGCTTCATTTTAAGGATGAAGAAAGGGCTCAGAGAGATTAAGTATGTTGATCAAGATTGGATAGGTCAGATCTGAACCCAGGTTTTTCTGACTCCGGCCTCAGAATGGTCCTCACCTTGGACAGGGCTTCCTAACAGCGAGAGTGTATATGGGCCCCTGTGGTCGTGCTGAGTGACAGTGAGGGTGTCAGGTGGTCATGGCCGAGTTTGCTGTTTCACATTTCACTGCAGACGGTACCCGGGAGCCATCGACCATTAACCTTGAGGTCATGGAGGAACATAGCTGCTGTTGTTCCAGGACTCAAATGTGCTTATTTACTCTAGCCAGCGGGAAAATGCCAGTTCCTGTGGGAAAGGGTGGTAGGGTGAGTGTGTGGAGGGGTGGGCGGATGCAGTGCATGGAGGGGAGGTAGAGACTGGTGCGAAGCATCAGGAAATGTGACTCAGTGGCCTTTAACCCTTCCAGGATATAACCTGTGCTCTCTCAGCTTGGGGCCTTTGCATATGCTATTCATTTATTGATTCAGTAAACCTTTTGAGCCCCACTGATATGCTAATCACTTCCAGGTGCTGGGGTAAGAACACAGGACATGATGGACAAGTTGTGTTCTGTCTTGGAGCTCACCTTCAAGTTGCAGAGGTAAGATGGAGACAGAAGATACTCACGTAGACAAGTGAGTGAGAAGGATAACCCCAGATCTGTGATCTGCTAATCACTAAGAAGAAAATAAACAAGGTAATGGAAAAGGGGATAGTCTGGAACACTTCCCAGACCTAATTATCCTTTAGGACGTACCCAGATGGCACCTCCCCTGAGAAGTCTTTCTGGCCCAACAAGTCTAGGTAAGACACTCTCTAATGTGCTACCAGGGCACCTGGCTAACCACTGTCGTCGCACTTACATTTGTTTGTTTACTCGTGTGTCTCTCACAGGAACCTGTTTGCTTCTGGAGGACAGGGACCAGACACTGCCCCCAGCACCTGGAAGGGGTCTGACACAGCAAAGGGGCGCCACTATTATTTGTTAAATGAATGGATGGATGGATGGATGGATGGATGGGGGGATGAATGGATGGATATGTTTTGCAGGGTGAGACATCAAGGCTATTTTTAGTGCAATTATGTCCTCAAGATTGTGTGATTTGATTGTATTCTCCCAAACTGCTGCTGGCTCTTCTTCTTCTTCTTCTTCTTTTTTTTTTTTAATATATTTTGGGATTTTAATGAATGAGAATGATTTGCACTGCAGCATATGGCTACTTTAATTAAGCAAAGGGTATCATTTTAGTAGCATAATAAATAGTGTCTAATTTACCAGGCCTCATGTGTATTTTATAAGTATACCATGTGGGCTATATAAATCTTTCTATATTTGGGAGGGGTGGAAAGAATCCCTTTTGATCTAATGCAAGATAGTGCATGGGAAAAATGAGCTGAACATCTTGGTTGCCCCTGAAGAGGTGGTTATCCATGCTGGAGTCATCGTGGGGTTTCCTGGGCACTTAAAAAGCAGGAGAATTAAGAAAGGAGGGTGGGAGTGGGGAAGAGCCACCAGCCAGTGTTCTAGAACTAAGAGTAGCCTTCTATGTTTGTTCCTCATGGAACAAAGCACTGAAGAGGAACTTCTCCATTAGAAGAGGTGTTGCTTGGAGAGTTGGAAAGAGGCCCTGGGCTCCTGGGTTTTGTTGCTAAGCATTTGCTCAGGGCTGGAGAATTAGAATCCATCTGGGAGAAGGGGCAGACTAAAAATAAGGCAGAGGGAAAGCAAGCTTAGCTCATGTGCGCAATGGAAACCCAGTAATACTGAGATGCGGCAAAGAAACATTAAACAGATTAGAAATAGACCATGACTTAGCTGTACAGATGGACAGATGGACCGGCTGGGTCCAGGAGCTTTCAGTGAGCTGGATGCCTCTGACCCAGGACCAAAGGTGCCCTGGCTCCCTGAGAACACTCAGTAGTGCGGGGAGGGCCTTTCCTGGCTCAGCAACCCCCTTCACTAGAGACAAGGACACCTGTGCCCCGTGCTGCAGGACTGGGATGCCCGGGGTGAGGGGGTCGTCAGGAAGATGGAACCAGGAGAAGGGGGTGCTCTAATGAACCAGTTTTCCCCTACAGATCTCACTGACACTTTCTGCAAACAAATCGACCTGTGATTGGCCCTCCTCATGGGAGTGGAGCAGAGAAGGATTCATGGAGAAAGTAGACAGAGAACCGGAGTCTGACAGGGTGAGTCCACAGAAGGAGTGGAACACGGGCATTGGCAGAAGTGGAGGACCAGTGTGCTCCACAGCATACCTCTTATCCCACTGTGTCAGTTCGATTTCTCCATCATCTAACTATTCCAGAGGCTTCAAGGAGATGTATGTTTGGGGACAACAGAGAATCCGATCTGTCTGAGCATTTGTAGACAGGCCAGATCAGCCTATTCTGACTTCATATACTTTTGGAAGGTACAAGAAGATAGGATTGAAGGGTACATCTAGAAGAGGTTGTAGAAAACCTTGAAGGCTTTATCTGTAAATTTTAAAATAAATAAATTTGCTATTTACACCTATGCAAGGCACTCTATTCAGGCTCGGCTGTATCAACAAATATCTGATTCAACCAAACGGCTACCTAGGCAGCTCCAGCTGGATGTCCCACTGCACAGGATAGGCCACGTGGCCAGCATGCTGGTCCTCATCTGTCTGCGCAAAGGAGCCCCTTCCCTACAAACCTTTTCCCAGTTAAAAGCACTCACATGCACCCAGTCACCAGGGCCATAAACCCAGTTAATTCCAGACAATTCCCTCTCGCTCACTCACCGTGTCAAATCCATCATCATGTCCCATCAATTTCACCATCTAATGCTTTCTCCAATGTTTCAGCTCCTTTCTAGTTCTCTTTCTCGGACTATTGCGTTGGTCTCCTGACTGGTGCCCTGCCTCCCAGCCTGCGCCCCTTGGTCTCAGAGCCCACACTACCACCATACCACCCCCTGCTTAGAGCACTGCAAGGTTTCTTCAACAGCTAAAGCAATAGTAATTGCCAATTTTTTTTAACTTTAGGAAATTTCTTTTTCAAGTAATTCCAACGTATAAAAGAGGTAAGAGCCAAGATGCTCTGACAAGTGTCTCACTTGCTCAGTCGTGCTTCTTATCCCAAAGCACCATGAAAGAGCCCAAGTGCTCCTATAAACAGTTTAAAAGCTCACAGGAGATGGCTAAGGCACTTAGCGTGGCTTACATAGCCCTCTATAATCTGGCCCGGCCCAGCTCTCCGATACCACTTCCTGCCACTCTCTCCCTCACATTCTAGGCTTCTGTTACACTGAACTAGAATGTGCAGTTCTTCCCACACATCTGAAGCTTCACTCCTCCCTCTCCCTGTGCTTGCCCATTGGAACCCCTTGCCTGGACCATCTTGCTGTCCCCACTGGCCCCATCAGCTGACTGATTCCATCCACCTCTCCAGACCCTGTTCAGGCATCAGCACCTACCAGAAGCTCATCTGAACCCCAAGGCAGGGCAAACTATCCCAATTTCTCTGTTCCTCAGCCCCACGTCTGTAATTTGACCGCAGTCCTATGTTGGATGACGTGTGCAGTCTTCCCCAGGAGACTGTAAGCTCCATGAGGATGGGCCAGTAACCCATTCATCCCTCTTTTTGTCTCCTAGCACAGTGCCAGTGCCTGACACCATGTGGAAGCTCAGTAAGTCTTTGCCTCTCTGAACACCAGGAATGAAGAGCAGTGTCTCCTCTGCCTTCAAGTAGACCATGCAGACCTTGTGGTGCCACTCTGTTACCTCAGTGATCACAGAATCCCCTCCGCGTCCCACGGCAGGAGACTCAGGACACCAGCATCCCTCCCAGGGCGTCCAGCTTGGCTTGTGTGGGCGCTGACTGATGGGTGGCCACTCTACCTGCTCTCTGCTTGCCAGGCCTAAAGGACACCCCAGCCCTTATCACAGAGAAAGTGACACATCAAATTCCTTGGGCATGAGGCCAGAGAACAGGGCTGTTGAGCAGTGGAAAGAGATTGTTTTAAGACTTTCATCAACATGCAACTTTTTGAGGAAAAGATGAGCCACGAGGCATTTGCTTCAAGAGCCAGATGCAGGGCTTCACCACCCCGCTCATCCGACAAGACTGAGTCAACCAGGCACTTGATATAGGGGATTTAGAGGACAAGGAGCCCAGGTTGCTGTGTCCTTTGGGGGAGAAAGTGACTGAATAGGGGTTTCATAATAGTTGTGGGAAATGGTGATTGACAGGCTAAATGGTCCCTCCCAAAATTCACATGTGGAAGTTCAAAGCCCCACGGTCTCAGAATGCAACTGTATTTGGAGATGGGGTCTTCAAAGAAGCAAAATAAAGTAAAATTAGGGTGGGTCCTAATCCCATAAGATTGGTGTCCTTAGAAGAAGGGGACATTTGAACAAGGATATGGGTGAAGAGGGAGGACCAGGTGGAGACACTGGGGGAAGGCAGCCGTCTGCAAGCCAAGGACAGAGATCTCAGAAGCACTCAGTCCTGCTGACACCTTGACCTTGGACTTCTTAGCCTCCAGAAGTGTTGCTTAAGCCATTCAGTCTGTGGCACTTTGCTATGGCAGCCTTAGCAAGCCAGTGGGTATGGGGAGGGTCTCATCTATGTGCAGGTCCTTTGGGGGCCATAGGGCCCTGAATGCCACTGTCCTCCTCTTGAAGGGTTTCCAGATGCCCTGTCCCCTCAAGGTTGTCTCCTCTTGCAGCGCCTTGTGTTTCTGGCTTGGCTCTCGTCACACTCTATTACAAGGGCTGTATTTTTCACTTTTCCATCTCCCCCTCTAGTTCCTGAGCTCTTTGAGGACAGGGACTGTGTCCCTCCTATTTCCAGTGCGTGGCGCAGAGGCGGTACTCAATAAATCAATGTTTGTGCGGCTGATAAATTGGAGCTGGGCTCTGCCTGGGTGTTCGCCGTCAGTATCTCTCCAGCCCTTCTAACAGGGCCTGCTCCTTAAATTGGCCAGGCTCGGGGCTCGCAGCGGCCCCTCCTCTCCAGCCTCGCTGGCCACCGGCAGCGCTGATAAACAAGCCCCCAGCAGGGGGAGGTTTGGAAAGAAATGGCCTAGATGGGGAGCGCAAGATGATTGGTCCCTGTCCTGCCGCGCAGTGTGATTGGCTGTCTGTCTGAACGGGCTCCCGTGATTGGCTCCCCAAGCAGTCAGGGAGGCTCCTGAATCCCCTCCCCTTTCGGTGTTCCCTGCTGGTTTCAGGCTGGGAGAAGCGCTGGCCGCTCTGGCCGTCTCGGGGCTTGCTCGGTTCTAGTCAGTGTTTGCTGCAGCCTCGAGGTGCGGAAACTGCTCACAGCCCGAGCAGACAGCCCCTTCCTACACCTGCCGGGAAGGGGATTAGCTGTGGGTCAGTAGGGATCTAACACAATCTCTTTTTGTTGGGCAAACACAGGAACTATTGACAGACCCGCTCTCTGGACTTGACACCCTTAACTCGATGCAGGAAATCAAACCACCTAACTGCGATTGGATTCTAGCCACTTCCCTCGATCCTCTTTGCCTTCGTTTTCCCTCCTGGGGTTCGACCTGTATTTTCCATTTTCCTGCAAGTTGAAAATGTAGGTTACCGGCTGGGCTGGCAACTATGAAGACCTGGTAGTTAGACTGAGTGGCTCTCCCACCCTTCTCAGCCTAGAAATGTTCCAGCAGCTCCAGGAATATTTGGGAGACTACAGTGATAATAATAATTATTATGCACATGTTGTAGCTGCTAACAGTTCACACGGTATGATAATTCCTTACACAATTTTAATCTTATGTGAAAAGCCGTTATTCCGTTTGTCCTTAAAATCCTGGTGCAATCTACATTTTGTTGCTTCGTATTTTGCCTTTGGAACGTAAGGAAAATCTTGGTTGGGATGTTAAGGGACTTGGCTGAGATCACAGCCCTAGGGCGGAGCTGGGATGCATCTGGGTCTACAGACCCCTTAAAGGAGAAAGGAGTGTGTCCCTGGTGGAGGGAAATGCATTTATGGAAGAAGGGTGGTTATGCCACCAGGTTTAATTCATTGGACTGAAAAGCAAACATCCAGCCTCCTTCAGGCTATGGTCTGTGAGGGTAATGGCCAGCAAGAAAGTATTTCCCTTTCTTCCCAGACCTCTTCCTCTCTTCTCTTCTGCTCTTGTAGAAGCAGAGAAAGGTGAGGATGTTGACTTACCATTTATTAACAAGGACTTTTCCTGTGCCCCCTGCTCCTGAAACCTTTCTACTTGAATAGGGGCCCCTGGAGAGGACTTCTTAAATTTGGGGGGGGGCTATTTATTTTTATTGGGGGGGATTAGGTTTATTTATTTATTTATTTATTTATTTATTTATTTAATGGAGGTACTGAGGATTGAACCCAGGACCTCGTGCATGCTAAACATACACTCCACCACTGAGCTATACCCTCCCCCCCACACTTAAATTATTTTTAATAGGATTTAAACAACTGAACTGGTATAACTGTGCCTTAAGTCCCAGATAACTTTTTTAGTCCTTTCTGGACCTTTTCTTTTCTGTTTGTTTTAATCTGGTCAACGTAGCACCAATTAAAAAAAAAAATCAAAAATCTACTTTGTAGAAAAAATGGGAAGTCAGGTGAATAAATGGGTAGCCCTGAAAGGAAATAGTGGTGCACAGGTTTTAAGTCCATGACACTGTATAAAACTTTGAAAAATAACCACCCCGCCCACTTTTCCCTGGGTTGTGATATGCTGAGGGGGTGCAAAAGGAAAGAATCAGATTTGTGGACCCTCAGGAGTCATGGGGCTCACTTAAGGGCGGCCATACATGAGAATATCCTTAGAAAGTGTTGCCACAGTGCTTCCTACAGGGTTAGATGCTCAAGAAATGAGTGGTATTAGTATTAATATTAAAAATGAGACATTTAAAAAAATCAATTGATTTGTCTTCTTTTCTCCAAACCCCCTGAGATAGAATCTTTTGTTCAGGGTTCACATAAGGCATCTTTACTGACTGTCAAAGTAGGCAGTGAGACCCCCCCGGGGGTTGGGGTGGGGCGGGGGTCCGGCTCTTGAACCTTCCATGGTGCGACAGTTTGTGCTGATCACTCTGAGACCTGCTTGTCTGCTTGCAGGTATCTGGTCTGAGACTCGCTGTCAGACCAAATCTGAGGTTTTACTAGTCACTGGGTCAGATGGCTGCTGAGAGTGTACACTGGCTTCCTAGATCTATTACAACAAAGCACCACAGACTAGGTGACTTAAAACAGCAGAAATGTATTCTCTTGATCTCGAGACGAGAGGTCCAAATTAAGGTGTTGGAAGGACCTCGTTTCTGCAGAAGTCTCTAGGGGAGGCTCTTTCCTTGCTTCTTCCGGCTCCTGTTAGCCCCGGGCATGCCTTGGCTCGTAGCAGCATCACCCCAATGTCTGCCTCCAGGGTCACATGATCATCGTCTCTGTGTGTCTCCTCTTCCTCTAAGGACACCCATCACATTGGATTAAGGGCCCACCTTGCTCCATTTAGTATGACCTCATCTTAACTAATTGCATCTGCAAAGACCTAATCTTGAAATAAGTTTTATTCTGAGGTGCTGGGAGTTAGGGCTCCAACATGTTGTTTGGGGGGACATAATTCAACTCGTATCAGGGTGCTGTCGTCATCTGTCCAAACAAGCCTCATGCCAGCCGGGCTCTGGCGCATGACTCAAGCTTGGCTTCCATGTGTGCTGCACCGGAAGGGACAAGGGGTAGACTGTGGGGTCCGGATTTGCCTCCACCTCGCCGAGCTAGAGGCCCTGCCTGGCCAGGGCTGATTAGGCACAGCGCACATACTCGCATCCCACAGTACCCCACACATCCTGGCTCAGTGAGCAGAATCCAGGGATTGATGGGGAGCTGTGACCCAGACCACTCCTCCAGGGCAGCCAGAGCCCTTCCCGTCCCGGGACAGCCTGCTGAAGCGGACAGGGCTCAGCTGCTGGCCTTTCCCTCCTCTGGTGCTCCCTGCCTCCTGTCCCCCCAACTCTGCCAGCAGAAAAGGTTGTCCTGGCATAGGCACTCTGAAATCCCGTTGTGTGGAGGATGCAGAAACTGGCTTAGGCTGAGCGACAGTCACAGCTGAGCAGAAAAAGGCAGAGAGAGAGAGAGACTGAGACAGAGACCAGGAGAAACAGCAGAGCGAGGGCTTGAGCTCAGAGACAGGGTGGGGACAGAGGGCGCCGCCGTCCCTGACTCCCTCCCTTGACTCTCAGAGCAGCTGCTCTGCCTCCCCGGAGGGCGCCTGGCTCCAGCATCCTCCTCCCTGGTCTGCAGGGACGTGTCTGCCCGGTTGCCTGGCTCCTCACAGTCATTGCGGAGCCCCGAAGGAAGGACAGAGTAAACTCTAAGTGCCTCTTTCCTTCACTCAGGGTTATTTATTACACTCCTGGATTGCCTCAGAAGGAGACAGTCGTTGGCTTTTATTGTTTTTTTTCCAGAAAGATCTAAATGTTCCCTAATTAACCTATTAGTTTTAATTAAATGCTTGTAGCCATTTATTTGCTCATCTGAAAAACCAACACCCTGGATTCAAAGAAAAGGTTCCCCCCCACCCCCACCCTCTCTTCCCTCTTCTCCTGTGAAGTGTTGAAATCACTTGTCAACACAGAGGGAATAATAATAATAAAAAGAGTGACAGGCGATCAGAGAGCAGGGGAGTGGTGGAGGGAACCGAAGCCCCAGTGCAATCAGTCTGAGTGAAGGTTCCTCCATATTCATCAGGGAGAAGATGCAGGCATCCCATCCCGGCTCCTCGGGGGCGGGAGGCGTCAGGAGGGCCTCTGGCCGGCTGCGCTGCGCTGCCTGCCCACACCCCAGTGTCCTGCCCCTGCCTCCAGGACCTGCCCTGCGGCTCAGGTCTTACAGGAGGCCCCGGGACCACGTGGGTGCTGCTGCTGTCAGCTTCAGTCTGTCCTCACATCCTTGGCTGACGAGGCTCGTGCCTGGGACACACTCTCCCAGGGCAGCCAAAACGAGGGGGGAGAGACACATAGACACACACATGCATTTATATTTATTTTGTGGGGAATCAGGGCATTCTCATCAGCTGTAACCACCACAGATATCAGCACATCAGTGGATGGTAACTCACTCGTGGATGTGACAAAAAACAAGATAACCTGCGAGTACGTACAATTCTTTCTGAACAAACTGCAGTTCCAACTTTTCCTCTCCCTGCTGCAGGAACGCCTGTTAGAATAACAGGGAGAGAGGGTACCGTTACTGCAGGCAGCTTCTGAATTTATTTCTATATATAAATTCACATATGAATACGAACACTAGCTTTAGCCAACATTTATTGTTTGCTGCTTCTACTTATTCGTCTTACTTATTCCTCGCAACAACCCTTCAGAGGGAGATACTGTTATCATCCCATTTTCCAGACAGGTACACTGAGAGTTAAAGGAGTGAAGGAAATTGCCGGAGGTCCCACAAACAATCAGAGGTAGAGACAGAATTCAGACTCTGTTGGACTCCAAGTTGCTTGCTTTCAACATCTTCGCTATTCTGCTTCCCAAACTGAATTTATGAAAAGGTACGCAGTTTGTATACGCTGGTACTTACTTTTGGTAACAGATTACTAGTGACATCTTTCCCAAAGGAGGCCGAAGCCCGCTGATGTGGGGGAAAGGGAAGGGGGCCGAACACCAGAGGCCCGTGTCCCAGTCTCCCTCTCACCCCCACCTTGCAACCCTGGGCCTGCGCTGCTTAACTCTCTGGGACCCGGGACAGTCCCACATGGCTGTGAGTGTCTGGCTTCATTGAAGGGGAGAGGAGAGCTGGGCCTGGAAACGGAAGCACCAGGTCTGCAGAAGGAAAGGTGAGAGCTGGCTTCTAAGTTAAGGGTCCTCCAGGAAGTCTGGGGACCCTGTAGGTGTGCGGAATGCAAACCAGGGCCTGAGGAAGACTCATCCCTTCTCAGAAGGGAACCAAGGGTGTGCAGAAGCTCAAACAGGAAGAGGGGTAAGGAGAAGGGAGGACGGTGATCCCTCAGGCTGTCCCTGCGGAAGATCCCTAAGGAATAGTTCAGGGTCCATGGACAGGGGATACAAGCAGGGGCCCCAGGCAAGAGGCTGGGGCTGGAGGGATGTTAACAAAGGCAGGGCAGAGAATAAGAAAGCTGATAAGCGTGGAAACCAGGAAGACTCGGAAGGGCGGAGATGCTGGTTTGTTTCACCAGAACTTCAGAAAAAGTGAGATACCCCGAAATTGAAAGCAAACTTCGTAGCACACACATTTGGGTCCTCCATCCCATCTGCCCTGATGAGATTCGCACTGCGGTGGGACCCTAAACAGGGAAGAATCCCTGTCCCAGACGGTCTCCAGCAAAGGACAAATGTTGGTCTGACATGGTTGGCAGCTTCCCCGGAGTCCCTGGAAGCCAGAGCTACCCGCCCCAAGTCCAGCCGCTGGGCGGCCCCGCCTTGAGTGGTGAGGCCCCCTGGAGGTGCTGTGTCCACGTGTGTCCCTCGGCACCTCTCCCCCAGCTCCTCTGGAGGTGTGGGAACACGTGTTGACCCCAACACCCTCAGCGCCTCTCGGGGATCGACCATCGTCCCGAGGCTCTTACTCGGGGGAGGGGGATTTCACACCTGTGGATAAATGATACGCTGTGTTGCAGCCGTGCAAGACCTATGAAAAGAACGTTTTAAAAAATAATTAAATGGGTAATTTGACACGTACTTTGTTCCGTCTCTGTCCACTGAAGATACATAAAACCTAATGAATCGCATTCTGCTCCGGATCTAACCATCTGCCGTTTCAAGCTTGGATGTCTTCCCCCGACTCCTTTCCCTTCCTTGGTTCCAGAGGGTGGTCCCAACTCCTGGGCTTTGCTGGGGAGCTTCCCCCAAGGAGCCGGGCATCTTCCTCTTGGGCGGAGATCCATCAGGAACCTTGCCCTTGTTCACCTCACCGCTTAAAACGGACCCACAAGTCTAGGGACTGAGTTCAAGTACAGTGATGCCTCATTTGTCTGGGCACTGTTAGGATTTACACAAACTAGCCAGGTAAGTGAAACCTCTCCTTTCAAGAGCCAAAATCGTTTCTTTGAAAAATTAATCTTTTTCAGTAGACATTTTTCAAAAACGCATTATACACTCTCCTTCCTCCTTAACCAGCGACCACTGATCATCATTTCACGGAGCTGCGATCTGTGTCTACACGGCTTTCTAGTGGCTCTGATGCCTCTTTCAGCGTCAGGAGATTGGCTTTCACGCTTCCGGCTGTCCGAGTATCTGTCTTTACTAGCCTCCCCGCCTTTCTCCTGTTGGGCTGTTTCTATACGTGATGCTGTGGTTGGGGCACTGTCACCCCGCTTCCTCAGCTGGCCACTCGTTGGACAAGAGTCCGTGAATCCTTCAACTCGTGAAGAGTCGGGCGCTGGGCTCAGCAGAGGCAGGGCTCAGTGATGGCTGTTTTGGGCGGTCAAGGGCTTTTAGGCTTATTAAACTGGCTGTTTCCACTTTATCAGACTGATGGTCGGAGATACCGTGAAAGAAGCATTGTCCATTTAGAGGCAGTCACCACGTGTTCAAGCCCTCGGTCATTTTAGCTGTGTTTGGGTGACAGAGTGTCACAAAGGAGAAGACAAGGAAGAAAAGTGGACTTGACTGAACATTTGTTCTGTGACAAGGGCTCGGCTGGAGTCTCCGCCTCCTATTTCACCTACTTCCCACCGCTGCCCGGAGGTGCAGGTACCATCAGCCCTGATTTACTGAGGAGAAAGCAAAGGTTTGATGATGTTAATTAGCAAGGTGTAGAATCAAGATGCCAACTGAGGCTTGTCTCACTTTAAAGCGATTGTCTTTAATACACTTTATCCTTGGGAAAAAAGGGGGCTGAGTTTTCTTTTTAATTTTTTCATTATTTAGTTCTTTTTAAAAAATCTTCTTAAAGTGTGTGATAGATGACATCTTATGTGAAACTCCAATGTGAGAGAGAACTGGGGGTGCTGTGTTGAAGGCTGGCTGCTCTGGACCCCAAGACTCTATTGGAACCCCAGGGCCCCATGGAACTCAGATTGAGAACCATGGTAACCAGGTCTAGAGATGTGCCAAGAGAGTACAGTGGGGGGTTGGGAGTTCTCAGATAGGGCCGAAGGAAAACTGTCTCTATTCATACCCGAGAAAGGGGAGAGACAGACTGATTTTTCCCAGAGAGGTCTGTAAATGAGCAGTCCATCTCAACCCAAGTCCGCTGTCCTCTCTGGGATCTTATCTCACTCAGCCTAAAAGATTCCTTTGACATCTGATTACATTTGTTTGCTCTGACAGCGCAGACCTGGACAGAGCCTTCCCGAGGTTATTTGCTTCTGGTGGACTACAGGTCAGCCCCCTTGGGACCTAAGCTTTCTTCTTCAAAATCCTTCTTGTAACTGACTGCCCTCTGCCCCTGCTCTTCAGTAGCAACTGTGTTCGGGCAAACCATCCTTAGATCCATCGGCTCAGGAGGTGTCCTCTGGGAAGCACATCACTGACCCATGGATTTCCACTTGACGGGATAAATAAAGTAAGAGCCCACCAAGCCATCGGAATTGCTTTCCCTCCAGTTGCCTGAGTGGCTGGTGTCAAGCAAGTGGAGCAGAAGGGGCAAGACTTGTTGGAGCAGAATGTCCCTTCCCACCCATCATGCTGCCTGATCCGTGGCCCCACGTCAGATGGGGGATTGTCCTGGCACCTGGGACACTCACCTGCCCTGGAGAGTTTGGGGCCACGCCCAGTCTGGCTTTACCACCAAACCCCCTGGGACAGGTGGCCTGGGATGAATCAGACAGCTAATTAGCGCTCGCTCTATCTAAAAGGAGCCAGAGACTCATAAATTGCTCCCAAGAGGGAGGGAAGGAGGCAGAGAAACCAACAGGGGTTACATCAGAAAAACAACATTATCCAAGCAGCCACACCTCCCACATCGGTGTTCTTCCTCTAGTAGGGTTGGCAGAGGCAGCTGGACTCCGGGGAGCCTGGAAGTAATGCACCTGTGTCAGCATCTCATTGTCTGCAGAAAGGATGCTGCTCTCCTGCCTGACTGAGGCCTGAGCTGCTCTCTGCACGGCTCTTTGGTGCCTGGCATTTCTGCTGTTTCCTATCATACAGATCACACAGCCGTGAAATTTTATGACAGGATGTGGGCAGCCAGCACCATCCTCAGTAAACTAGGGCACCTGTCCGGTCAGCATCACATCAAGGCAGGGGCAGGTCCTGCACTAACCTGGGGATGAGGGAATCAGTGGGCTTCACCAGCATCGTGTTTCAGGGAAGAGGGCAACAGGGAAAATTCTGGAGCGTTAGAGCCTACTTGTGGATGCATGACCCTGGATCCATCCCTTGACTTCTTAGGGTCTCAGAAACTTGAAAGTTCGGACTATGTCACATCTCCAGCAATCAGGAATCCTGTGAGTTCAGCATTCCTCCGGCCAGATTGTTTCTGGATAATTTGTGGAGGCAAGCTTCCGATTTATTGATTAATTTTTTATATCCTTTCCATCCTAACTTCTGAGAGCTTGGCATTCCTGTTGATCTCAGATCGGTGTGGGCAGAGATAGTGAGAAAGAAACTGGAGGTGGGCAGAGGAGCAAAATAATTATTCATTTGAGAGATGAGGACGGAAGTCTTCAGCCTGTAATTAAAGCCGACTGCCCGCTGCGAGCACAACCAGTGTCCAGATCTGCGTTTTTCATACTGTTCTCCAGTCAAAGAAACCAGGGTTCCTTGAAGAAATGTTTGGTTCCAGGACTGGGGGAGGAAATACACAGGATGAGCCTGGAGCATCTTGTGGTGCCAAAAAGTAAGGAAGTGCTACACACACATACATACAAACACACACACTCGCACACACACACACACACACATGCACACAGAGGGTTAAGTCAAGGGGACACAGGAGCCAACTGCAAGAGCTCCCGATGGCCAAGGCTAGAAGAATTTGAGCAAGAAAATAAATACAAAAACATTGGAGGGGGTGGGTATAGCTCAGTGGTAGAGTGCATGCTTAGTATGCATGAGATCCTAGGTTCCATCCCCTGTACCTCCATTAAAAAATAAATAAATATTTTTAAAAATTGAAAAAATAAAAAAAGAGCATTGGATCATAACCCAAGGTATAGAATAAATATTCATGAGTCTATACTGATACACGTAAATGATAGAATAAATAAACAAATAGGGAGAAGAGACAAATCTCTTGTGCACAAGAATTACAAATCATTTGGGTGGATCCTCTGCTTTGAAGGATGCAGAGCACAATTCTCTAGGGATGCACTCAGTGACTTCCTTCCAAAGAGTACAGGATGGAAAGGAGGGGTGGGAGAGAAACTTAGGAGTGGAGAACCCTGCTGCCCATGACCTCAGCCAGGTGATCAAGGTCAGTAGTGGTTAAGTCATGTGCGTATTCGTGATATGATGTGATAAAAATGGCACTTCACGTCTGTGGTCTTCCATTCAGTACTCATAGTCTCAGTCGAAGCATAGGAAAACATCAGACAAATCCCATCTGAGAGACATTTTATGAAATACCTGGCCAGTACTCCTCAAACCTGGCAAGGTCATCGAAAGTAACTGAAGTCTGAGACACTGTCGCAGCCAACAGGAGCCTAAGATGACATGACAGCTAATGCCATGTGGTGTCGTGGATAGGATCCCAGAACAGTAAAAGGACATTAGATCAAAACTAAGGAAACCTGAATAAACTGTAGAACTGAATGCATAACAGCATGTCAATATTGGTTCATTCATTTTAGCAAATACACCGTACTAAAGTAAAATGTTAACAGTAGGAGAAACTAGGCGTTGGGTGTACAAGAAACTCTGTACTATCTTCACAATTTTTCCATGAATCTAAAGCTGTTCGAAAAAACAGAGTTGATTTATAAAAAAAAACTGTACCCAAATCATGTGTTTATTTTGCTTTTATTGAAGTATAGTCAGTTTACAATGTTGTGTCAATTTCTGGTGTGCAGCATCATGTTTCAGTCATACAGATACATACATATATTCTTTTCCATACTCCTTTTCATTTTAGGTTGCTACCAGATATTGAACATAGTTCCTTGTGCTATACAGTAGAAATTTGTTGTTTATCTGTTTTGTATATAGTAATGTGTATTTGCAAATCTCAAACTCCTGATTTATCCCCTCCCGCTCCCTTTCCCCCTGGTAACCACAAGTTTGTTTTCCACGTCTGTGAGTCTGTCTCTGTTTTGTAAATAAGTTCATTTGTGTCATTTTTAAGATTCCACATGTGAGTGATATCATATGATATTTTTCTTTCTCTTTCTGACTAACTTCACCCAATATGACGATCTCCAGTTCCACCCGTGTTGCTGCAAATGGCATTGTTTTACCAAATCATGTGTTTCTAATTAAATCATTTGACTGGTTCAAGCCTGAGTAGAGTTGCTTTGAAATTTTTAAACTGTATTTGGGTAAAGGATTGTGGTGGAGACTGCTAATTGCCTACCTTATTTCTATTTCATTCTTCTTAAAGGGACAGAATGTTTTTGTTCAGGAGAGCAATGTGGCCAGCTAAAAATACCACTTTCCCTCATTCTGTTGTAGTGAGTGGTGGCCATGGTCACAATTTTGTCAGTGAGATGTAGGAGGATCCCTAGGAAGAGCTTGCCCTCTTGAATAGAAAGAGTTGTCCATCCCCTATTCCTGCCTGGAGTTAGGACATGAGGCCTGGAGGTGCAGCAGCTATTTTGTAGCCATGAAGCACCAGCATGGGGATGAAACTCTACACATTATGGGTGGCAGGGCAGAGAGACCAAGACACCCTGGGTCCCTGGTGGCACTGTTGAGTGGCTGCGTTAGCCCTGAACTGATCATCTCTAAACTTCTTATTAGGTGAATCAACTAAACTCTTATTTTTAAAAAAGGCTACTGAACAGGTTTTGGGGATTCTGTTACTTGCAGCCAAATGTAATCTTATCAGTACAAGGCCAATCTTGGAGAGGTATGATGAGAATGAAGACAGTAAGAGATAAACAAAATATGCCAGGCAGGTGCAGTAGTAAGAATGCTACAGAAAAGAACTGAGACACTGGGGAGACAAAATTGGGTTTTATAATTGAAAGCAATAGAAATAATATTAAATATTAAGTATCACGTGAGTGTTTATTTATATATCACTATATTTTTTATCAGCATTAGCATTTATTGTATACCTGAAGCTTTTCAAAAATGAGCTGAACTTATTTAATTTACACATCAGACTGGTATGGATATCAATCATCATCTTTGTTTGAGAACCTGGAACATTCAGGCACAGAAGTAGACTTAGTCACAAGATAAGTAAGGGGCAGAGCCAGGAATGGAATCCAGGTCACCTCAGGCCAAGGTGGGGAGGTGTCCCTCGGTACCACTTTGGAGCTCAAGTGCATACTCTCTGAGTAAGGCCAGGAATGGAGATGGTAGAGAGACCGGAGATTGAGGAGAGAAGATGGTCCAGGGCTCAGGTCCATTTGGGGACTCTAGGAATGAAGGGCCAGGACATTCCCATTGTGCTACAGGAGAGCAATCAATGAGCTTGGGGTTCCAAAAATCATAACAAGAGGAGTGTCTACATGTAACTGGGGTTTTCAGTCTGAAAGGACAGTAACCCTCTAAAGACCAGGGATTAGGAGAGCAGGCAACAGTCCCATGAGTGAAAGATATTGGAATAGGAAAGTCCAGACATCTTGAGATTTTTATGAAAAAATGAGCATAAATACTTGTTAAAAATTCAATAAGCACGTCTTAAACATATACGATGGATAAAGCATCGTGTTAGATAAGGTGAAGGCTACAAAAATAAGTAAAGAACCAGTGGTCCCAGTTAAGGGGGGAAATTCAATTAATGCATCAATAGCTTTGGACTTCAAACTGCATCCAGCGACTAATTAGGAGTTTTGTTTTTGTCCTGAAATAGGGGATGAGCACTGGGCTGGTGTGGTGCCTCCAGAATGTCTTCAGAAACCAGAATCTTTCTGTATTTCCCTCCGGGATAGGAGAAGCCTAGTGGACACAAGATGGTTAGGGATTTCCAGCATCTCCCTGTGTCCTAGGCAGGGAAAATGAGAAAGGCAAAGCCCTGGGGCCACAGCAGCTGTGTCTACCCCACCCCTCTTTTAGGGGGCTTTCCTGACAGTCTCACACTAGGACTGCCCCTTACACATCATTGGTAAGAATCGTGCTATGTGGACTTTCCTATTGTTATGGACTGAATGTCTGTGTCCTCAAAATTCATATGCTGAAGCCCTAACACCCATCCTCACCGTGTGATAGCATTTGGAGATGTTGTCTTTGGGAGGTGATTAGGTTCAGACTAGGTCGTGAAGGTGGGAACCCTATGATGGAATTAGCGCCCTTTTCAGAAGAAGACAGATTACTCTGTCTCCACACCCATGCATTGAGGACAGGCCGGGTGAGCATACAATGAGAAGGGGGCTTGTCTCCATCTAGGATGCCAGTCTTCCCCAGGAACTGAATCTCCCTGCACTTTGATCTTGAATTTCCCAGTCTCTAGAACAGTGAGAAATACACGTCTGTTATTTAAGTCACTCCATCTGTGTTATTTTGTTACAGCAGTCCAAGCTGACTATGGCCCCTGTATACAAGGCCAGCTGGGAAGGATGCCCATGTGACGCCCCCCAGGTAAAATCCATGGCTTGTTAATATAGTTGAGGGAAGGAGACCGGATAGGAGGCAGGTGACCAGCACTCTCTGACACAATCTCAAACATAAGAGGAGGCAGCCAATGGCCTTACGTCAATGCATTGCCTTTTGGAAGGTTGAATTTGATCCACTGAATAGAGTAACATAAGGCTAAGTATGTTAAAAAACAAAACACATGACAGAGGTAATAAATTCCCAAACACTTTAAAGTCAGTGTCTATCATGTCCCTATTTTATTTTTTCTCATAAGTACCTAAAATTTCTAATTGATTCACTTACATGTAATTTAAACATTTACATGTTGACTGTAAGTTCCTTAAGGGACACTGCCTGTCTCATTCACCCCAGTGCTGGAAGGGAGCATGACATACAGTAGCCAATGGGTACGTATTTGTTGACTGGCAAATTTTTATTAAACATACATTATAGGTAAGATGTTATTCTTTACATAGATTATTTTATTTAATCCTTACAATCATCATGTGGAGAGTGTATCATTAGTGGGTCTATTTGACAGAGAAGCAAACATTGAGTCATAAAAACTCAGTTCCTTGTTCAAGGTCACAGAGTAAGCACATAGATGAGCAGGTCTAACGCCACAACTGGGGTCCTAGTCACCACGCAACACACACGGGAAGCGCAATTCTGCTCCCACAGTGCCCCAAATGAGGAAGACCTAGCGATCTGGCTAGACCTTAAGGAATGAGCAAGAATCTTATAGGTGGCTGTAGCAGGAGACTAGGGGTGAGGGTGGGGAGAGGGATGGGAACCCCACTGTAATCAGACGAAACAGTTTGGACCAGAGAATCTAGTAATGGTTTGGAAATAGTGAGTAGTCAATTGTCCCAGCAAATGTGCACAGAGGTAGGTAAGGCTGGAAATGAGAAGTGGGTCCAGATTGAAACCAATCCAAAGAATCTCAATTTTATCCTTTAATATAGACAGTGAGTAACCTTCAAAGTTTTCTAAGTGGTGAGGAACATGATTAGATCTGGGTTTGAGGAAGACTGCTAGTGACAGCAGAGAGCCCAGATGTGAAGGGCTATCGATTGGAGGCAGGGAGCCTGAACCGTGATGGTTATACCAGGAAGGGAAAGAGGAGGATGGGTACCAAAGATGCTGCAGAACCAGAATCACAAGCCTCTGGGAGCTGAGTGAATGAGTCGGAGTGGACACAGAGGAAGCTGGACTATAAGGAGAAGTGGCTGGACGAGAAAGAAGGGGGCAGGCACTGGCCCGAGCCAACGAGACGGGATCCATGGTTTTCTTGTTTCATGTCTGCTGACCTGACAGCAAGCAAATTCAGAGAGACACAATTTTTAGAGAATCTTAGGTCCCTCATTTAAATGTTGAGTGGTGATGCCCGGGTCCTCTGCCTGTATGACCGTAACAAAATCCTAGCAAAATGAACCAGGGCTCCAGACTTCAGACTAGCACAGTGGGTCAGAAGAGTGGCTGCCAAGATGAGACTTCCCCTCTCCCACACCGGATGGGGCTAGTGGCTGACGATGCTGCTCTCAACCATCCCCCGGATCTGAGGGAACTTTACTCCCCTGGCAGTATTAGGGGCCACGCTAAAGCACTGGATCGAAACCTTCCCGACTCTGATGGCAGTAAAACTGGACTGAAAAGGAGGATGCGGGCTTTATCCATAGCAGGATGTGTTAGATTAGACGCTGAAGAACGTCCTAAGAGGATTTAGAATGCATATGCCCAGAAATGCTGTAAAATCTTAGTCTTTGCAGGTAGAACAAATGAAGAATAAAGCCATCTCTACCTGTTCTCCGTGCACCCTCCTGCCTGTTATTTCCCAGCCACAGCGGCCTCTTTTCTGCCCTCCATCTCCAAAACAGCATCCCTCCCAAGGCCTTGCCCTGTTCTGTGATTTTCTTCCCCTAAACTCATCCTTCTTGTTCTGCAGGTCCTGGTTCAAATCTCCTCTCCCACAGATGCCTTCCTGGACCGCCCCCCCCAACTAACATTGCTCCCCAGCACCCTGCACCCCCACTCACTCCGATTAGAGTTCCCTAATTTACATAATTTGACATGAATTTACGCCTTAAATTGTCTATCTCATGCAAGAGAATAAGCCTGAAGAGAGTGGGGACCCTGCTGTCTGATTTGCAGCATTTCCACGGTGCTCAGAACATTTCTTGGCCCATTGTAGATGTTCAACAAATACTTACGGAGTGGAGGAGATAGACTGCCATAGAAGGGGGCATCCGATGTCTCCCTGCCACCTGTCCCTCACCTTGCACTTGACTTTGTGTCCTCTTTCCAAACAGGGCCGCAGTTAGAATTTATACTTCTCTGAGGATGAGGAAATGTGAATTACCATCCCCTACCCTACTCCGCCCTAAGCCACGCCTGGCCCCTCTGCCTGGTGAGCAGACAGCATGTGCAGGTGGCTTTGGGACATCCAGATATGCTCTAGTAAAAAGTGTTTGCAGGGAGCTCCTCTGGAGATGAAGAATAGTGTGGCCTGGCATGAAGTGAGTGTGTTACCGAATGAGGGTGCGGGAAATCTGTCTGTGCATTTCAACAGGAAGCTGATGGCATGTCATCGTGTGCAAATCAAGCACCGACTCATGTCAGTCCACGATCAGGTCCACAGAGGCCCCAGAATGTCCATCTCCAGCTGACAAGGGCCCCTCCTCAGTCTTGGGTTCAGCAGAGACTGAGTGCCAGCGTGGCAGGTGCATGCCGGGAATCTGATCAGCATTCAGCTTAGGCAGCTTCGGGGCCTCATTAGTTTTAATGAATTAGCACTTTGGAAAAGGAGGGGATGATGTTACAGCGAGTGAGTGCAGTTCAGCTGCCTTCGTTTCTGCCCCAGTGAAGAGCTGTCGTCTTCCTTCATTTTTCTTTCTCCTCTCAGGTGTGGAAGCCTGAAACTTCTCTAAATGCTGGAATCAAAGACCTCTGCTTTTTCTATCCTAACCCATTCTCCAAGCTGTTTATAGACCAGAATCATGGCAATTTTTGAGTCACTGCAAGATGGAATCATCCCAGCTGGAAACTCTGATGTCTGGGGTGGGACCCAGGGATGCTAGTGATTCCAACATCCCCATCTGTCTTCCTGCCACCCAAGTCCTGCTCCGATAAGCTGTTCAGCTGCTCTGTGGTTGGGAGTGGCTGGGTCACCACCCTTATCAGCAATGTGGACCAGAAAATTCCTTTGGGACAGAACTGGCTGAGGGGAAAGAAATCAAGAATTGGTGAGAGTAAAGGATTCTTTTAAATCTGTAAACTTGCATTCCTTTCAAAATAGTTGGGAAGCTGTTAATACATTGTGAAAGCAATTTGCTAAAGAAAGGGACAGTGAAGGAAACAGACAGAGTTGGTCAAAGGGAAGCCTAGGCAGAGAGACCCGCAGGAGAGAGAAAGGAACAAAGAGGCTGGAAATACTCAAGGACAGGCAGGCAGTGGCCGCAAGAGACATTCATCAAGACAGTGGCACGTTTCCACCTGGGACTTCTGCTGAGGATCCACTGATTTTGCCTGAGGGGACTGTTCTTCCCTGTTTCCTGGAGAACCGTGGCAATTTTTGGATGGAAACAGAAGCTGGGTAGAATCCAGTTGCTGCAACTGAATGAAAATGTGATCCGATGGCTGTGAAGAATCAGAGCTGCAAACTGAAGGGGTTAGACCCAGATCGCTGACTGAAGAGCAGATTATTCCTCATTCTCTGGGTTCCCTGGAGGTTGGCTGCCTGGTCCCATTGTCTGGTATAACCCCTGGTTCTGTAATTTATGAGATGAGCGAACTTGGACAAGTCCCTTAACTTTCCTGTAATTAATTTCCTCATCAGTAAAACAGGGATAATAATAGTCCCTGCCTTATATGCTCTTGTGAAGGTCAAGTGCGGTATCACAGGTCATGTGCGTAGCACAGTGCCCGGTGCACTTAACTTGCTTATCATCACCAATGTCATCACTGCTGTCACTGCAATCGCTGTCCTCCTCCTGGGCTGAGGGGTCCCACGTAGAGCAGGGCGGCAGGGACTCACTTCTAAAGACTGCCTATACCGTGCTGTTGCCAGTGATCATGTTCCTCCAACCACTGTGGTGAGGGGGTGAGAGCCTGTTCTTTACAGCTGGGAAGGAACCTCTTAATATTTCTCTTTCAGGATATTATTATATTCTGGTGAATTAGGATGGGTGACAAAAGGAGTCTGGAGAAGAAGCAAATTGGTGGGGGGAGAGCATAGCTCAGCGGTAGAGCAAGTGCTTAGCATGCATGAGGTGATGGGTTCAATCCCCAGTACCTCCATATAAATAAAGAAAGCAAACCTAATTACCACCCCTCCCCCAAAAGAAGCAAATTGGTAAGTGGATTGGAAACCAGGTAGTCTAAATCTCAACACCATTTAAAATTTTTTTATTTTATTTTTTAACATTTTTATTGAGTTATAGTCAGTTTACAATGTTGTGTCAATTTCCAGTGTAGAGCACAATTTTTCAGTTATACATGAACATATATATATATTCATTGTCACATTCTTTTTCACCGTGAGCTACCACAAGATCTTGTATATATTTTCCTATGCAAATCTTACCACCATTTAAATTAAACTTGATTCCAAATAGGAAGAGATTATCAGCCATTGAGAACCAATTATGAGCCAGACACTATGCCAGTTTATTTTACAAATGGTCCTGAATTTAGTGTTCACATGAAAGCTTTCAGGTAGCTATCATTACTGTCTTCTAGATGAATAGCTTTTTGCTCAACATCACAAAGCATGGTGAAATGTATATGGTGTATGAATATGGCTAATATGTAAGTCAGCCAGCCAGGAGTGTGTCATGTGTATGGTCATATTGCAGTTCCAGACTCTAAGAGGTGAATGTGGTTTATGCTTCTGGACTTCTTTCAGGATGTCCTTGTAAGTTCAAGTTTCAACACTCTCTCTTTGCCCTAAACAGAGAAGTAACAAATAAAATTTAAAAATGGGAAGCCGATGAGAAATCAGTTGGCTCAAAAATAAGACAGATGCATCTGTGGACAAGAACCAGAAGAACACACAAGCAGAGCAGAAAAAACACAGGGCAGGAAACAGGGGTGAAATGGGGAATGGTATCGGGCTCACTGAGTATGGAGCTGGCTTGGGTTGATGTCCTGGTTCATGCCAGGAAGCTGAAAAAGCCATCCTTGGCTAATTTGTCTGCGGGCTGATTGAAGCGAGTGGGCATCAGAAGCACCAGGAGACTTAAAACAAATTGCTGAGCCCCCAGAGTGTTGATTTAGTAGGACTGGGGTAAGGATGTGCATTTCTCACTAGTTTCCAGGGATGCTGGATGCTTCTGCCCCAGGGCCACACTTTAAGAACCACTGTTTGACAGGAAGCTGTGGCTTCGGGGAGTGGGAAGAAAATGAACGTAGCTTTGTGAGCTGGTACTGTGTGAAGCCACTGAATTCACGTCTGGATGTGTGATATCCTTAGCATCACTCCAGATCCAGCAACCATATTATACAGCCCTGGTTCTGGGCTTGGCCTCCAGGAAATCAAGCAGAGGCAAACATTCAATGACCAGATAATGCAAAACAAAACAAAACAGCATCCTGTTCAAAGTGATCCCTGCAGTCCATCAACAGATGAATGGATAAAGAAGATGGGGTATATATACACACAATGGAATAATACTCAACCATAAAAAAGTATGAAATTGCCATTTGTAGTGACATGGATGAACTTGGAGGGTATTATGCTGAGTGAAATAAGTCAAACAGAGAAAGATACATACTGTACGATACCACCTATATGCGGAATCTAAAGACTGCAACAAACTAGTGAATATAACAAAAAAGCAGCAGACTCACGGGTAGAAAAAACAAACCAGTGGGGAGGGGGAGGGAAGGTGAAATATAGACCATTTGGCACCCACCTCCACTTGCTGAGGGACTGGGCAGACTGGGAGAGTAATAGTTGGTGAACAGAGTGTTTTTTTGAATGAGAGACATCCTAGCTGATGCTCAGTGATAGACAGAACCCTGGAGGAAAGAGCTGAGACAGTCAGTCAGTCAATACTTAGCAGGTGCCCACACAACATAATACTGGGTGTTATGTCAAGCACAAAGGACACAAGACTAAAAATCATGGTCCCTTCTCTCAAGAAGTTCATAGTGTAAAGATCAGGATGGAAGGGAGTTAATTGCTGTTAATACCCAGGTTATAATTTACCAAGCAAGACAGTTTCTTACTGAAGTAACCACCTTTTCTCTGAGAATGAAATTCAGTAGCTGGTAACATCCCCTCCCCCAAACCCCCTCCCCCTTCTCCTCACCCCCCAGTGTCCAACCTTCCTCCCAGAGGAAATCTGCTCCATTCTCCCTTTTCCTGGTTTCTCTTCCTCTCTCCACTGAGACAGGACTGACCGTGGCTTGGCTGTAAAGTTGGGGTAGGCAGAGTTAGAGGATGGTCAAGGAATGATTTGAATGTGTGGTTCCTGCTCCCAGAATGTCCTTCCTTGTCTTCTTTCCTGGTTAGACTCTAGTCACCCTTGAGGTTTCAGCTGAGCTGTTGCTTCCTGGGGAAACCTTCCCTAACCCTTCACCCCCCAAACTCGGTTCTGTGCCTGTCTAGCCTGCCTGTATCACATCCCCTGTGTTTGGGTCTGTCTCGTGTCCCGGGCTAGACTGTGAATTCCTCAGTGCCTTGTCTAACCATTTCCTTCTTCACCTCTCACTTGTACAGAACCACGTGTGTTTCCCAGCATGGACCAACCTAAGGAGTTTTCAACACAAAAAAATTCTCCTTCCCATAGGGCCCCCCTGCCCCCTGCCCAAGTCTACAGATATTGACAATTTCTAGTCCACTTCCAGGACTCAGCCTGCATACCACCTCTTACATGAATGAAGTCCCCCCACCCCACTTTAACTACCTGCTGATGGAACAAACTAAGACTGGCTTCACCTGGTACTTCCCTATTTTGGTACCTAATACATTTTATTTAAAATGTTCTATTTCTTGTCTTGTCCCTCTCACTAAGTTCCCTGAGGGTGGGACTTTCTGTTTCACTGTTGCTCCCCAGTACCCAGAATAGCTGGTGCTCAAAAAAAAAAACACTGAATGAATGAGTGACACAGAGAAGCAATAAATCATAATCTTTGGGGGGAAAAATAAGAAAATTGTTTCTCCATTCAGAAGTTTAGATTGATTGAGAGATTTAAAATCTAGGGAAATCAAATAATCAGAAAAACGTTACACAATTAGGTACTAAACGTACATGTGTTACAGCAGGTCAGCAGACAGGGCTGATGTGAGCAAGACTAGTCTGATCACTGGACGCTTCATGGAGAAGGGGGCCTCTAAGAGGACGGCAGGATTTGGACCGAGAAAACAGAATGAAGAGGCTGTAGCTCTTTGAGATGCCAGGGAAGGCAGAGCTGGGGCTAAGTCAGCTCTCTGGAATTAGCACGCAAATCCTCACCCCTTAGTAGACATTTTGAATATAAGCTGTCAAGGCAATTAAATATCAGCTCTGACAAATCTGCATGTATTTTTGCTTCTGTTTTTAGATCTGATTGGCTCTTGTGTGAGGTAATTGTGGAAACTTCTGGGTAACAAGAGAACCCAATGGCAGAGATGGTTTGTGTGGTGAGAGCACTTGGAAGCCCGGCACAGGGAGCTTCCAGAAAGGGCTGGCCGCGGGGCCCAAAGCCTTCAGTATAACCGCCCTGTGGGTTGTATGCACTGATTTATTTTTGGCAGCCTGTCTGCCTACCATGGGTATTTCTTTATTATTAGCTGATTCATCCGCTTCATAGAATGTGTCTTCTGACATTTTAAGCAGCCAGTAATAATGATGAACCATTATTCTTTGGGCTGGTCCTTTACAGGTAGATCTTGGGGAGGAAAAGCCCTTTCCAGGTTCCCAGATCTGTGCAGAGGAGGTTTAGTGTTGCTCGCTGGCTGTGGGCGTAACTAGAAATGGGCCCTGGGGCCCCTCAGGGAGGAGGCTGAGCACTAGATTCTGAGTCCTTGAGCCGCACTGTAAACCAAGAAGAGCATCTCTTTGTTTTGTTCTCTGCAGCTCTTGGCCCAGCACTAACATGTTGGAGGCGCTCAGTGATGCTCAATGAGCTGACCTGGCTAGTCTAGGGGTGGTGGGGGTCAGAGTGGCTGACTCAGCCATTTCCAGCTTTGGGGCTGGAAACGTATACGAAGACCTGTATTGTTTGATGGGCAGAAGCGTTGATCCCCCTTGTTTTCATACCCTTCCCCCGAAATGGCCTAATACCAGCACCAGTAGAGCATTTCAGGCAGTGAGAACGGAGGTTCAACTGTCTCTGGAAAGTTGTCAATTCTTCATGTTATTTGTAAATGTGCGTTGTGCAGAGTTAATCTTTTTTGCCTGTGCCTCCAATCTTTGATCAATCTCGTGATCACCAAGTCTTACTTTATTGTTTCAGTGGACTTTTCTATGGCCTTTGAGTCTATTACTAACACGGGTTTAATTTTAAGTGAGTCCCTTCTCTGGCTCAGTAAATGTTTTTACTCACCTCTTGATGGCTCCCTAATGTCTCTCCTGCCTCTCTGCTGTTCCTCCCTGTAACATATGTCAACTTCAAGTCTCTCCAATTCACACACCAGCTTTGGGTAGAGGTGAATTCACCCCCTTATCTAAGAAGGCTGAGGCCACCACATCTCTTCTCTTCCATTTCTGTACAAGCTTGTCTCTATTCTCATATTCTTACCTTGTCCAAAAAGAACTGTTCTTTCAAATTTCAAGGCTAGCTATTCTGAGCAACACTCATGATTCCTTCTCCTCTAGTCTCCTCTGAGTTCTTATTTCATCAATTATCACCCTCCCCCTGGTATTTCCCTTCTCTGATTTCGCCTCCCAATTTGTCTGCCAAGATGTTCAAGTTACGCCTACTGGAAAGCAAAGCAAAAACTCAAACAAGCGAACACGAGACCTGCTTGACCCTACTTCTCCTGTGATCTTTCATTTTATTTTCCTCATGCTTTTCTATTTCAAATTACCAATCAGCTCACTAAACCTCTACAACTCCATCACCAGCAAATATTTTCCCTTCGTAATCTGATTTGTGTTTCCATGACCAAAGAGAAAGTGTTCTCTGCAAAATCTCCAGTGCTTTTACATCCACCATGTCTAACTAACCGCTTTCCACTTGGCTTCCTCTTGGATACTTGGACATCATGGCCACGAATCTTAACATGGATGATTGTGGGCTACCCTTCACTCTACATACCTCCACTGTCTCCTTCATGCTTTTGCAAAACTCTCTACTCCATCCCCTTTGCTTGTTAGCCTCCTATTCTCTTCTGGTTCTCACTTTGTCTCCTTTGCCTCAACCTCCCCTTAAAAGGCTGGTCTTCTCTGAAGCTCAGTGCTGGGCCTTTACCCTTCTCACTTGGTATGTCCTCCAATGATGACCTCACCTGCCCAGGTGCTAACTCCCAAATCTGTATCTTCAAGCCCAGCCTCTGCCCTGAGCATCTGTCTAGGCATCTCCTCCAGCCAGCCTTATCAGCTCCTTGACATATCAAGTTTGAACTCATCATTTTCTCCCCTAATTCCACTCCTCCTCACTTCCTTCCCTCACCTTCCATCTATGCAGCTCCAAGTCAGAACGTTTAGAATCCTTATCACCTCCTTTCCTTTGCCTCTAATTACCAGTTCTGCCAATTTAATCTACTGAGTATTTCTCAAGATTCTTTCCACCGTTCTTCCCAGAACTTCTGCCCCAGTTCAGGCCCTCATCATTTCTTGCCTGGATTCCCAATCGGTTTCTGTGCCCCTAGGCCTTCCTTCTCAAAGCAGTCCTCCTCAGAGCACGAAGATCTATTTTTAAAACATGAATCTGACCCTGTTACTCTCCTGCTTTAATCACTTGGATAAAGTCCAAGCTGCTTAACATGGAGTAAAAGGCCCTTCCTGATCTGCCCCTGCCAATTCCTCCACGCTCACCTCCCACCGCAGCCTCCTCTAATCTTCATTCTCAGTAACAGTGAGCTGCTTGTGGCTACCCCTCCCCCAGCTTACACTCAGTCTCTGCTGTTACTTAAGTCTGTAACTTTGCTCCTGCCAACCGACCCTCCTTCCTGGAATGCGAAGCCCACCGTCATTGGCTGGATGAGTCCTACTAGGTTCAACACCCTCAGGGCTTCCTTAATACACCTTAATTACTGCACTAACACGGTGTTTGATGGCTGTGATGGTTGTCCCTTATTTCTGTGTTTCCTGTTTTTCCTTTTTCTTTTTGTCCCCCTCTAAAAAAAAATTATTATATGCTTATTACGTGCTTTGTTGGAAACTGCAAATCAATGATAGAATGACAGACCAGGTCTTTGATCCTGTGGTGTTTACAGATATGTGAGTCCCCTTGGTCATCCTAATCTATGTTCTGGAATTCGAAACGTATCCTAATACATTTATATTTTCTGTCTCTATCATCTTTTGAAATAATGAATTCCATACACTATTGCCTACTGTGGGAAGTAAAGAGCAGACCAGCATGAAAGTTAAGAACTTTAGATTTGGAAATATTAGAGTTCAAACCTGGCTCTTCCACATGCGTGATGTTTGATTCTGATCTAATTACTTGGCTTCATTGAGCATCGGTTTTCTTATAAGAAGAAGAATATCTAACTTCTAAAATACTTGTGAGTATTATATGTGATAACATTGTAAAAAAAAGAAAAAAGACAGTCAGCTCAGTGTCTGCCAGGTGGTAAATACTCAGTAGGTGGTAACTTGCAATTATTACTCAAGTATCAAAGGGTGTGGTATAGAAAAAAATCACAGGAATTAAGACCTTAGGCAAATCAATGAAACTCTCTTGGCTTTTGTAGAGTAATCATTGCTCCTCGCTATTCATCCTTCTTAGAGAACCACCCCATCTCCAGTTCTTTGTGCTCTGCCTCTTCACCGTAACTGATGGAAACAGAGGTCAACACTTGAATTCAATTGAACAGAATCAGATTCTCTCCCAGGAATCTGCGATTTGGGTACTGAGACACTGGCTCAGATAATGAGGGGCATATGAGGAGAAAGGTGTGTAGCTGTGATGAAAGTCAGAAAGCCAAAATAGTGAGTGGAAGTCTGAGTTACGGGAAAGCCCTGGAGTGTCCATAGAGAGGGGAAGTGTCAAAGCAGAGGACAGAGCAGAGAGGAGCAGAGATTGGAAAGAGGTCATTCTTCCCTGAGGGACGGACAAAGAAATCTCTACACCAGAGATTCCAGTTTCAGGTCCCTTGAATTCTTCTGGTGAAGCCTAGTTTTCTGGTTTTTGTACGTCAGTAAAATTGACAGTCATCTCTTCATATGAAGTCCTTTTCCTTAAACTGGCTTGAATGGGTCTCCGTCCCCAGCAATTAAATGATCCTTCATCATTAAGGTTGCTCCCAACTTAGAAACCACACGCTACGGTTTTATACTCTCCTTTCAGTCTCCCATCTTAGAATTTGGGGTGGGAGACGACTTTGGCAACTTTGTTTAAAACGTTCCTTGTTATATGGATTTGGGTCACGTCTTCTTCATACCTAGAGTGAGGAATCTGGAATTCTTCGAGTTTTCCTCAAATGGAAGCTTCTTCCTCCTCCTCCTTCTGAAACTCCTTCCAGTAGATGTCCCCTTTCATATGCTTTTTTCTCCCCCAAAGGAGAAAAAAAAGTCTAAATTCTTACAGAATTTTAAGTTTAAGGGACGTTAAAGGAAATTTAAATTTAAAAGAACTTTAAATTTAAAGCAAGACTAATGCTTGGTGTGATTTCAGATACCCAATACTTTGTAGATCTTTTGGGCTATAACAAGCAGACATCTGGGGATGCTTTTTCTGTATTATCCAAATGGTAGCCGTATGCGGCTATTTAAATTTAAATTAATTAAAAATGAATAAAATTAAGGGGAGGGTACAGCTCAAGTGGTAGAGCACATGCTTAGCACGCACGAAGAACTGGGTTCAATCCCCAGTACCTCCTCTAAAAATAAATAAACCTAATTACCTCCACCAAAATAAAATAATCATGTAATACAATGATAAATAAATAAAAATTTAAAAAGAAAAACACCCTTATTATAAATATATATATATATATATACATAATTTAACATTCAATTCTTCACTTTTACTAGTCATTTTTCAAGTCCTCAGTAACCACCTGTGACTGGTGGCTATTGTATTGGATACTGCAGATACAGATTTTCTCCTTTGCAGAAATTTCTACTGACAGTGATGCTCAGAGGCATCTAAGTTCCAGATCAAGGAAGCCTGCAGTAGGAGACAGTCCCACAGATTTAGAGAGTGAGTCCTGGGTAGAAGAGGCAAGATAGTGACTCTCAGATCAGGTGATGTTTGAAGATTATGTCTGTGGGTAGCAGAGGCCTGATCAACCAGCTGGACTTTAGAGACAAGACTCCAGCTCCTGGGGAGGAATAGGGTGTTAGCTGGTATAGCCGTGTTGTCTGTTAGCTCACAGGCTATTAGCCAACGCTAGTCACTTGTCTCCACCTCACCTTTCAGAGTGGCTTGGAAATAAATGGACAGGATCATATGTACATTTGTTTGCACTATCTCTACAAAGCTAGAAAAAGCAAGATGGGTCTCTGGCCCCATGGGTAATGGCTTTCTGTCAGGTAATAAAGGCAGAACTCTGAGCTGTGAGCTCCTTGAGGACTGAGTCGAAGCCAGCAGTCACAGGCACCTAACACACAGCAGGGACTTAACAGATAATTGCTGGATCGTATTGACCCAGGCACCAAAGCTGGGGCCCACGTGGCCACTGGGCCTCAGAAAGAGGGAAGACCTGAAGCTAAGGCCCAGGAGGTTGGGCTGGATGCTCGTAAAGGCCCTCTGATTGCAGAGGAATTTGCCCGGAAGCTAGGACTGAGATCACAGCTCAGGCCTCAGCCGCAGGGAGAGGGAAACTGAAGGGACTGACTTGCCAGCACAGTTGCTGTGTTTTGCTCATCCACATCATCTTAAGGTCTCGCCCTGGTCTAATCTCTTCAGCTTGGTACTTTATTTATGGAAATGATTTAATGTCAGCTGCAAACATGGAGATTTTATTGGCAGTGTCCCTATCAAGATCATTGGTAAAGACCTAGTCCTGATCCTTTGTGCTTATCTCCCGGGAGGAGTGACCATCCATTTATCCTTATCCTTTATTTTCTGTGCCTGAACCCATTCCTTGCTGCTAACAAAGCCATCTTCCTCACTTAGCCATCATGCCCCGATTTCTTATAGTTTTTGAAATGGAATCTTGCCAAAGGCTTATTGAAAGTCTGAGTGGATTATATCCACCAGTCCCCTTATCTACATGTCTATTTATTCACTTCTAGAACATCCATAAATAAACGTTGGCTCTGTCCCAAGGTTCAGTCCTTGGGGCTCTGTTCGTGTCTCTTTATTCTCTCACAGAGGGATCACATCTACTGTTAAAGCTTTAACTGCCTCCTCCCCAGGGATGAGGGCTACAACTCACCCTCCTTCTAAGCTCCAATTCTGCATCTGCCACTGATGTCTCCCTCCCTGAATGTCTAAAGCTGAGTATAACATCTCCCTTCCAAAACCCAGTCCCCCTCTTGGCTCTCCTATTTCTGTCTCTTGAATCATCAACTTTCTAGTCGCTCGGGCTTAACACCATGACTCAGCTCTGATTCCTCACTCTCTCTCCCTACACTCCCATCCCAAATCTAATTAGTCACCAAGTCCTGTGCTTCCTTCGTCATGCCTCTCAGATCTTCTCTCTTTCCCTTTCGCACTGTCACCACTTAAATTTAGGCCCCTGTAGCTTTATTCTTGGAGTAGAAGACACACTTACTGCAAAAGCCTCTTTGCTATGCTTCCGCTTCTACCAACTCCTCTGACATTTATACAGATTAAGCCACTGGATTTGGAAACATCTAGACCTGTATTCAAATCCCAGTGCTATCATTCATAAGCTGTGTGACCTTGGACAAGTTACTTAACCTCCCTGAATCCCAACTTTCTTATCTTCAAAATATAATGAATAATTACTTAAGAAATCATTCAGCATTTGCTATTTTACTGTGTCCTAGATAGAGTGGACATTGTTTCATTAAATATCCCACAATAAACTTATGAGGTAAGTATTATTATTAACCTTATTTTACAAATGAGGAAGCCCACAAAAGTTAAGTGATTTGTCTAAGGCCACATAGGTAGTAAGATTCAGAGCTCATGTTCAAACCTAGACAGTTTGATTCCACAGTCTATATCTAACCATTCTGCTACCCTGCCTCTTAACATAATAGTTACTCAGTAAATGTTAACCTGTATAAATAATAAATATCTAAAACTCAGCTTTGATCTTCCTGACAAAAAGTCTCCATCAGTCAGACTTTGGAGAACAATGTCCACTAGATTTAAAACTGTGTGATGGTACCCACTACCTAAAACATTTCAATATCATCTCATTATGATTATGATTTTTAAAAAACCCATAGCATATTAATGCTTCTGGTTATTACAGAGCATTATGTATTAGACTAACATTCTCAGTAAGAAGCATAAAAGCTGGATGAAATTACAAAATGGTTACATGGAAGTATAAGAGAGTATTCAGGGCATCCAGAACATGAAATGTCAAAATCCTAAAGAGATAAAGTTATAGTTTTAAATGAATATATTAGAAAAGAAAAGCTTAAAGTCAACTAAGTATCTCTTCCAAAAAGTGCAAAAAAGAACAATAATTAATCCCAAAGAAGGTTAAAGGAAGAAAAAAATAAAGAGCATAAATCAATAAACAGAAAATAGAGGTACTATAAAGAAAGTCAACAGAGCCGAACTTTGGTTCTTTGAAAAATTTTAATAAAATTGATAAAGTTGTAGCAAGGTTGATCAGGAAAATAGGAGATAAGGAAGAAAACATTATGAATAAAAATGGAGGCATTACTAAAAGCCTTATACATATTAGAAGAAATCATAAGATGTTGTTATGACTGACTTCAAGAAAATAAATTTGAAAATTTAGATGAAATGGATAAAGTCCTAGAAAAATATAAATTTACTAAAACCAGCATAAAAAGAAATAGAAAATTGGAACAGTTCCATACTATTAAAGACATTAATCCTTATTTTAAATCTTCCATAAAGAAAATTCTAGTTCCAAAAGACTTCATTGGTAACTTTTTCCAAAATTTTAGGAAAAAAAAAAACAAAAACCCTGCAAATCTAACCAGCTTGTTCAAAAAATAGAGGAGAAGGAGACATTTCTTAACTCATTTTATGAGGCCAGCATAACTTTGACATCAAAGTTTGACAAGTATATTACAAAAAAGGAAAATTATAGACTAATCCCCCTCATGAAAATAGAAGCAACTTTAATAAAATACGAAAACATTTAATTTAGCAAAATATGAAAAGAATAATATATTATGGCCTTGTAGAATTTGTTCCAGGAATTCAAAAATTGACATTAGAAAATCAAAGTAATTCATCAGATTTATATAATAAAAGAGAAAAATCATATAATCAGCTCAATAGATGCTGAAAATATTTGACTAATTTCAAAACTGCTCATGATAAAAAAAACCTGTGAGGAAATTAGAATAGAGGGGAGCTTCCTTTCTTGATAAAAGATATCTTCTAAAATTCTGCTCACTGGTGAAATGCTGAAAGCTTCCACCCCAAGACTTATGAGACAAGAATGTTTGTTATCATTGTTTCTACTGAGCATGGTATTGGATATACTAGCCAGGGCAATAAGACAGTCATTATTTGCAAATGACATGATTGCTATGTAGAATATCCAGAAATATATTCAAATAAATTATTAGAGTTGATGAGTAATTTTAGCAAAATCTTAACATTTCTACATACTAGGAGAAAGCAATTAGAACATGAAATTAAAGAAAGATGTCACAATGTCAAACCACTAAGTAATATGCTTGAAACAAGCATAATGTTGTACATCAACTATATTTCAATTAAAATACAAAAATAAGCAAAAAAATAAAGATGCTATCACAATATTATTAAAACTATCAAATAACTAGAAATAAATTGAATCAAGTACATCTAAAGAAACTACAAAACAGAGAGAGAAAAAAGAAAACTAAGTAAATAGAGGAATGTTTTCATATTAAAAGATTCAGTATTATAACATTGTCAATTTTCCTTAAATTGACTGATAAGATTAACACAAGTCTAATTAACATGCCGGTAATATTTTGTACGTGGAAACTGACAGGATGATTTTTAAATTTACATTGAAACGCAAAGACAATACCATCTTGAAGAAGATGGTAGTTGAAGGAGAACAAGGTTGGATGTCGACTTATTATAATAGTAAAGTAACTGAAGGCATATGTTGTTGGTACAATGATAGCCAAATAGATCAGTGGAATAGAGTCGGGGGGTCTAGAAACAGACTGACACAAATATTGTTCCCTGCTTTATGGCGAAAGTACATTGTTATGCAGAGTGTAAGAGACGATCTTTCCTATGAATTCTGTTAGGTTAGCTGGATATGTATATAGAAAAAAGAATTTTGACTTCCATGTAACACTAAATACAAAAACCAATCCAAGAGGGACGGCAGACCTAAATGTGAAATGTACAACCATGACGATCACATAGAAAACTGTCTTCCTGATCCTGATGTAGGAAAGAATTTCTTGAGACACAAAAAGCACCTGTTTCCATAGTTTTAAAAATCACCCTAAACAGAATCTCTGTACCCACTGAGCAATAACTTCCCTTCTCTCTCTTGCTATCCTCTCTAATCTGCTTTCTGCCAAGGAAGGACCCTCCAAAGCTCCCTGAAGGGGTGGGACTTAAACTGGTATCTGTTGGAAGAAGAGGAGTTAGGCTAAAAAGAGAAGCAAAATTTTTTTTGTTTTTTTTTTAATGCAACAGGAATAATATGTGCCAAGACCCCGAGGTGGGAAGGAACAAGAAATACATAAGAAACAGAATGAAGGCCGGGGATTAAAACAGGAAGAGGGAGCTGCGGCTGGGTCTTTCTCAACTCAGGAGACTCTAGGGAAGACAGAAATACGTGGAGCCCTCCCAGCACCCACCTGCCCAATGCACCCAGGTTGAGGCGAATGCAGCTCGGCCAACCTCCGAGTGGGGACAGGGAGGACCCTGCTAGCTCTGCCTGGCGTCTGTCGAACACCGTCCCCTCATCATACTCCTATCAGAGCATTTGCTGCAGTTCCAACCTGTGAATATTCGGTTTACTTCTGAGTCTCCAGGTGGATTGCAGGCTCCATGAGGGCAGGGCGGTGTGGCTTTTGTTCACCATTCAAGTCTGATGGGTAGCGCAGTGCTCGTGGGTATTGGGTGAGTGAATGAATGAGTGGGTGAGGGAATCCAAGGCTCTCCAAAAGCAGCCTGCAGTCACGTATCCAACTGCCTGGCAAGAACCCTCATTCCTGATTGTTCCTTTGACTGACCTCAGTGTGGGCCACCCACTTCTCTGCCAACACACACACACACTCCCGCCTGCCTAGCTGAAAGCTGGGCCACTGTGCTACCTTGCTCCTCTCCACTTCCTTCAGCTCCTATTTCCTGGAGGAGCCGGGAGTGGGGGCAGAGCAGGCTGCTCTGTCCCGCTGCCTGATTGATCTCCTCTGCACTCGCTGGCTTGGGTGGTTGTTCCTGTGGCTCTGCCCCAGGCAGGATGCAGCGGGAACCTTTTCAAGCTGCCTTGAACTAGGACAGCTTAAGTGAACCTTAGACCACTCCTGAGTGATTGGTGTGATCGCTCCGCCCTGCCGTCAAGCTCCGGTCTTCCCGGGGAATGAGTTTGCTGTTCTGGGTCACGGTTTCAGCATTCCAGTCAATTTCCCACTCATCACATGGCCCAGTGGACCGGGACCCAGAGCCCAGGATTCCAGCCTCTGGTCCCACCCTCTCTCATCCCGCCTGAGAAAACCTGATGGGGTTTCTTTTTTAATTCTTACTTTTTATTGAAGTGTAATTGATTCACAATGTTAGTTTCAGGTGTACAGCAAAGCAATTCAGTTGTCCATATACATACATATATATTTTTTTTCAAAGTCTTTTCCATTATATGTTATTACAAGAAATTGAATACGGTTCCCTGCGCTATACAGTAGGTCCTTGTTGTTTATTTTATATACAGTAGTGTGTATCTGTTAATTATGGCGTTTCTGAAAGCAAAAGCTGAAACATCAGGGATCAGAGGAGTTAAAGAGGCAATTTATTAACTGCTGTGCAAGATGGGGGTGATGGGGGAGGGGTGCTTCTGGTTCCTGTTTTCCTTGGGCAGGGGGGGACCCTCCAGAGGCCATCTGGCCATCCTCCTGCTTCATCTCCCTGAATGACAGGTGTATCTGTGCCATACTGCTCGTCCCCTCCAGAGGTTCCCTAGAAAGTTTACCTCCTGGACCTACACTAAATTTCTTTTGCTTCGTTTCAGTGTTGACTCCAGTTATCCATTCCGGAGACAGAGAACGGTGGTATCGACTGCCATCATTCAGTCGTGCTTTCATTCACTGCACATGTATTTACTGTGTGAATACCACATGGCAGGCCTTGTGCTGAGACGTGAATGTGGTCCCTGCCCTCACGGAGTTTCAGATTAATTGACAATAAACTGGAAACTATTTACATATTATAACAAACGAGGTGAGGAAGAAAAATTAGCTGTTGTCATAGATGGCAAGAGGTGGGGGGAGGAGGCAGGTGGAGGGACTGCTTTAGATTTCGAGGCCAAGGAAGACCTCTCTGTGGAGGTGCTACTTAAAGCAAGAAGGAGTCAGACACCAGGCATGAGCAGTGTGGGAAGAGCATCTCTGGAAAAAGGAACAGCATATGTGAAGAAGCTGGGTCCCAGGGGCAGTGCTCAAAGGGGAGTCTTGCCCTCCTGCAGAGGACATGGTGTACCCTCCAGCCTCCGGCTCTGACTTCTCACCACCGAGGAGGAGCAGGAATCCCTTCTCCACACAAATGCCTCTTTCTCCTCCAGCAGAAGCCTCATGCCAGCCCACCCAGCCCTGCCAGCAGTGTCAGCTGATTGCTGGGCACTTACAATCAACAAAGAGGGAGAGAATTAGGAGCAGGGACAATTCCCACCGGTGTCACCGAGGCCATCTGGCTGGGAGGACAGGCTGCAGCGAGGGCATGCTTTCTGCTTCCCTTCTCCCCACATCCCTCAAGACAAGGAGTGATGCTGATTGTTGCCACCAGCTCAACTTCTTGCCTTCCTGTCGCATTTCGTGGTTTATAAGAAGCTTTCACGTGCATTATTAGCACATGTGGTCCTCCCAGCTCCGCTATGAGAGAGATACGGGACTGACCGCCCCTGTTTTCTGATCAACATATCAGTTGCTTCAGGCACCATCTTCTCTTCTTTCCCACTCTGCCCCCTAAAACCTTCTTCATTTTACTTCTTTGATGTTTGCTGGCCTCTCCTCCACTCTCTCTCTTTCCCCAAAGGCTTCTCTTGAGAGAAGAGCAAAGCAGGTCAGAGGCCAGGTGATAGGTTGGTTATAGGATGGTTAGTGTCCATCCATGTAGTCGCTGTTGGCTGCGTGCTTTTTAGCCATTCCCCCATCTCTTGCTGATAAACTTCCAGTTTTTGTTTAGATGTGTCCCCAGCTCCAAAGGATGAATCATAATTGGTTTAAGCCAGCCGTGGACATCTGATCCCTGTTGACAGTAATTGACCCAGGGATGGGCATGTGACCCAGTTCTGGCCAATGGAATGCAAGTAAACAACTGGAGGATTCTGAGAAAGGTTTTACTGCCTGATAATAGGAGAGGTAAAGGAAAAAGAACTCCTTCTTTCACCCTTGCACTCTTCGGTCTGGGTTGGGACACTGATCTGTGAGAATGTGATTCTGGAGCTCTGGCAGCCATCTTGTGATGATGAGGGTGGCAGAGCAAAAGATGGGCCAAGCCTGGTGAAGGTAACAGTGAACTCTGAGTTAACCCTGGGGCCACCTAACACTAGGCTCCTTATGAATAAACAACACATGTCTTTGAGGTTTAAATCTTTAAATCCTTGCTAGTCAGGGTGTAAGTCCTGGACCAAGAGCATCAGTAGCACCTGGGAGCTGGCTAGAAATGCAGGTGTCACTTCAGACCTACTGGATCAGAAAGGGCATTTCAGAAAGCTCCCTTGGTTGTTTGAAAGGCACTGGTTTAAGCCAGTCAGATGTTTCTGAAACTTGCATCCCGAAGCATCCTGACTTGGCATCCTCCAGGCTCAAGTTTCCTCCAGACCCTTGGGGCAATCGTCTGATTCCCAGATTCCAGAGGCAGGTGCCCACTGGCATGTCTCCATGTGACTCTGAGCTCCAGGATGGGTGGGTAGGAGAGACCATTCCAACCCTTGGCGCTGCCCTGGAGATCAGGCAGGGGCACCCTGGGGAAGGGAGAGTGGCAGCAGCTGAGAGGGACACCCAGTCTAAAGGGAAAGTTCTGGGTAAGATCACAGGCAGGACACAGGGTTATAAGCCGGTGATGCCACTTTTGCTGAAAAAAGTGGGAACTGTTCCAGTGGGAAACCTGATGGAATGTACTGGCCTCGCAGGGGCTGAAGGAGGAGCCAGGGTTGGGAGGAGGGTCTCTGGTGGCCACTGGCCCCGCCATGGGCTGGCTGGCCTGGCCCAGTGAAGATGGCCTGGTTTCCTTTTTGGAGGTGTTGCAGATCCAGTTTTGGAAATTAGTAACCTTTCTAACCCTTGGGGTGCACCTGCATTTTCAGTTCTGCTCTGCACCCCGATAGTTTTGCCTGTCTTTGTGGGTCTCAGATGAAGAATGTCCATCTATTTCCTCATGCACAGCTGGACAGCAGAATCCGCCTTGGGAGAAGGAGAAGTGGGCCAGCTCCCAAGGGCATGCATGGGAGGCAGAATCTAACTGTGCTTTTATGACTGGCTGCCTCAGTGTGGGACCCAGGACCATTTACTCATAGAGATGATACCGTTCATCTGCCCTCTGCCTAATGGATTGTGCATCAGGGTCCCCCTCCCCCTCCCCCTCCCCAACTGCTTCATGCTGCACGTGGTGATGAGTTTATCCTGGGAATCAATACATCAAGGTGGTTTAGAGCATGCCATCTGCCATCAGACATAGCTGCTTGGAATCCTGCTCTACTGCTCATTAGCTGTGAGGTGTTGGGCAAATTAAACTTCCTGGCACGAAGTTTCTTCATCAGTGAAATGGGGACAATAGTACCCACCTCCCAAGGTTGGTATTAGGATGAAATGAGGGCCAGTGATTAGCTCTCAGGAAGCACCCCGAAAGAAGGCTGTCATTATTAATATTCCATGTGTCTCTGGAAGTGGCAGCTTGGTAAGCCTGTGGACCCGGAAGCCAAGGCATGTCCCTGAGCAGGTGCAGTGCATTGAGAGGTCTGGGATGTGGGTACCGGAGCCTGGATCCCCAGGAGGGGCTCATCCTGACCACCTGACTGGATGAGCCAGATAGAGACACAGAAGTTGAAGCTCCTTTGCTGTCCCAGAAACTAACTCCCTCGGCGTGGCCCCAACCCACCCAGCTGTGAAATTGGAATCATTACCTGCTTCCTCACAGCTCCCGTGACTGGCTCTCTTGTTGTTCTCGAGGCAGGTGCTTATGGGGGCAGAGGGTGCGGAGCAGGCAGAGGAACTGCCCCTCAGCCCTCTGTCCTGCCTGGGGCTCCTGGGAATTTCCTGCTGTCTCCTGCACTGAGCTCTCGGCTGCAGCGCCCTCCTTCTTCCCTGCAGTTTCCTTCTCTAGGCAAGGACTTCCACGCCCTCCTCCACCCTCCTGCGACGGCCCCCTCCCCTGCACACGCTGCTCGCTGATCACTCATCCACTCAATCTGCTGGTAGGAATCACGTGCCTTGTATGAGGCAGGTGCCAAGCTAGGTGCTGGGACACAGAATAAACAAGATGTGGCTCCTTGAATTAATCTGTGGTCTGACCAAGCCTGGGAGGGATTCAGGGTGTGGCTGGGTCAGTGGGCAGCCCCCTCCCCTGGCGGCAGCAGCACTTGGAGAAGGGGGAAGGGAGACCCTCTCAGTTTCGATGGACCCCAGCATGGGGGGACTGTAGGTGGCTCCCTCCTGTGCAGCTCTGGGAGAATGGAGTCCTTGCAGGAGCATTTATCCAATGGCTCACAGAGAAACTTTGGAGAAATCTTAGATTCCTCCCTTTGTCCCATCCGCCACATCTAATTCATTAGCAAGCGGTATTGTCTCCACCTCCAAAATTTCTCCTGGACCCTAGCATCTCCTCTTCATGTCAAAACCACCACCATCCTCGCCTTGAACTCTAGGACCTCCTAGCTCATCTCATTCTTTCCACTCTTGCCTGCTTCAATCCTCAGTCCATTCTCCAACTAGCATTCAGAGCGAGCTTTCTAAAATGCATTGTCGAATAGTGTCACTTCCAATGGTTCCCCATTCCATCTAGACTTAAGACCTAACATCCTGGTGCAGCCTTCTCCACCCCATCTGTCTCTCTGTGCTGTTCCCGCCTCCGTCCCCCTGCAGCCCTCCACATTCTCACTGCCTAGAATCTCCTCCTCCCAGCTTGCCATGGGGCTGACTCCTTTATAGCAATTGGGGTTCAACTCAAATGTCCCCCACTCACAGAGGCGCTCCTTGAATCAAATTTAAATAGCCCCCCACACCAACTCAGCCACGCTCTAATTCATCCTCCTCTTATCTCTGAGTCATCTATTATTATCTGTGATTATTGTATTTGATTATAGGTTATCTGTGCCCCCCACCCCACACTGTGATATACACTATCTCTCTGGCATCAAACAATTCATTGTCAATATATATTTGGTGAGTGAACACATACACGAAGGAATGAACCCTGTGGACACTTTTTGGAAGCTGTGTGGGTGGGAAGATGCTAATATAAAAAAAGGCTCAGTGCAAGAGGGACCTTTGTCTAACACAAGTTTTCACCTCTTGTGCGTCGTCCGTATGCTGTTTCTCCACATGGAGCGTCGCACTGAATCTTCAACAGTCCTAAGATATATGCATTGTTATCATTTCCAGGTCATGAATGAGAAACGGGAGATGGATGGAAGTTTAAGAATGGGCTGGAGCTCACACAGCTAGTGATGGTAGAGATGGGACCCAGTCCTCTCCATCATCTTGGCTCTCAAGGAAATTTCTCTGGTCCCACTCATACCTCCTTTGAGGATGGGGGATTCAGGGTTGCCACAATGCCAGCCTTGGGGGATGCTAACTTCTGACCCAGGAGCAAAGATGATGTTGAGTTTCGCCTTCTGCGTGTCTTGGGGGAGGTCCTATGGTCAGGGAAGCTCTGCAGAGGCCACTTTGCTTTTCCTGAGCGTGTACAGTGGAGAATTGCTAAGCTGCTCTTATTCCCTTCCCTACAGATGTGAGGCAGCCACACAGATTTGAGGACAGGAGGAGAGTCAAGTGACAGTGATACCTCAAGTCGAGGAATGGATGCAATGACTTCTTCGGGGCCATTTTGGTCAGTTAAGTGTCGATCCTGTGGAACGTAAGCACATATAAATCTGCACTGAGACTAGGAACTTCGCCTGCCTGGCTGCAGAGGGATGACTAAGAGCTTGACCCCCTGTCCTTGGGCCATCTCAGTTCTGGCTGCTGCTTGGGGTTCGGCAGGTGCCCGTGACCTTGGGAGGGGTCCCTGGGGTTGAGTAGTGGAAGCCTCCGTCAGAGCCATGAGAGATCTGTTCTCAGCTGCTCCCTGTTGGGCTGTGATTGACTCCCTGGGAGCCTGTATCCCTTTTCTTACTTATTGAGTGTGGGTGATGGATTTTTGACAAGATTGATTTTGACCTGAATACTGCTGAGCTAAATGAATCAACATTGTCAATTTCTCTGTCGGGCACTGAGGAACCATTACGTGGATGAGGACATCTTTCTTTCACCTGAAGTATTTTAGCTCCCCTGCTGCCCAGCGAGGGTCTCCCTGTGCCAGCTCCCCCTGGGCTCCCCGCCGTGGTCCCTTCCTGGAGCTACGGAGGGACCATCTCTCCTTCCCTCTTTGTTCTGTGAGATGGGTTCTGCGGTCGGGCTAACCGTCTGTGCCCCTCTGGACCCCATTCTCTCATGGTGCTCCCACCAGAAATATGAGCCCAAGTTGAGCTTGGCTGAGTGATGAAGAGAGATTTTTGTCTCATCCCTTCGACTCAGAGCTGTGATTCCTGAATCAGCACATCACTTACTTTCCCCCAAACCTAATAAGTATCCAGTCTTTAAGGTGCTGCTGATGCATAGCTCCGAGCTCCTCGGGGTGGGATTTCCACATTCATCTTCTTGCTCTCAGTCTAAGCAGATATTCATATCAATGGTCCTAAGACACCTCCGCGCTCCTGCCTCCCTGTGCCATCAGTGCCCAGGTTCCCACGGCTGCATCTGCTGCCGGGCCGCCTGCAGGCTCGGGGTTGCCGAGTCCTGACTGAGGAGGGAGGGGCGAGGTGGGCGCAGGGAGGGCTGGCAGGGGAGGGAGGGTGAGGGGTTGGGGTCTAACATTGTTCTTGGCTTCCTCTGCGCTGGAGGAATGGTCGCCCTGAGAAGTGGGCACTGTTCCCATTACCTTATTCATGATCCTTGTGATACGGTGTAAAATAACTTAGGTTCTCGTGATCATTCACACAAGACGACCACCATTCACTGCTGAGCGCTAGGTGAGCCTCTGGTTCTTACAACAACCCCGCAAAGCGCCACGAGAGACGGCTTGCGGGTGAGGCCGTGGGGGTTCACGGAGCCTCACCGCCTGGCGGAGAGAACTCAGCCATCCAGGGGTCTGGGAGCACTGTGCTCTGTCTACAACGTCCCATGCTCTGCCCCCGGTGGAGGTTAGAGCTGAACCACGCATGTGGGTCAGACAAGCTCGGGCAGGACCACAGCTGGACTCTGCTGTCGGGTGGATGCCATCGGCTTCCTAGGAGGAGCCCCAGGCACCCGGGGGGCTCCCTGATCCCTGCCGTTGCTCTGGCCTATCACCGCCGAGCTCTCCTCCAGGACCTGCCTTCCTGCCACATCTTGGGGTAAGGGCTGGCCCCCCCCAATCCCCGTGTGTCTTGGTAGGCTTGGTTCCAGCTCTCAGAACCCCTCTTGGCTCCCACGTCCCTTAGCCCATTCTCAACTTGCTTTCTGAGGCCATTATTCTTGAACAATGATTTCAACAGTGCCTCTTGCTTCCAAGGAAGCTGGCTAACTCATCCTCTGAGAGATCTCGGTGGGGAGTGGGGTGATCCAGCCCTCACTGAGGGCAAGAGAAGTGCAGCTGCTGGTTACTGGGGGTCCACGCCTGGTTAACCTAAGTGGCCAGAACCTGAGAGTCCTGCGCCCAAGTCTGATGCCTTCCTGGTGACACCACGTTTCCACTCCCAGCCACTCTCTCCACACAAACACCCACTGACATCTCTATGACTTTCTTAATCTTTGCTCACATTGTCTGGGATTGGGGGACACTTGCTGGATTGATCTGGGGAGGTGGGGTTTCCTGACTGCTGCCACTACAGGCTTGGCCTGAGGACTATTACCGGGTAGAATATTCTAGAAAGACAGGGTACCTACTCAACTGCAGGCCGACAAGAAATGAATACTCGTGTTTTTCTCCTGCAGAGCCCCCCCACACCCCCGCCCCGAGCTACTGGCAGGTCACAGCAAGGCAGCCCCTGGGAGGGTAGCGCTCCTCCAGGGGAGAGAGTGACCCTTTAGGCTGGGCTCCCCTGCCCGGTGCCCCCTTGGACATCCCTGGGTGTGGCCGGGAGAGACGGGCTGGGAGGGCGTTTCCAGGGCCGCAGGGGAAGAAGGGGCAGGGACAGAAATCTGTCCTCAGCTGAAGCCTATAAATCTGCAGGCTTTTCAAGAGCACAAAGCCTCAGGTAGGCCAGCCTGTGGGGGCTCGGGGGAGGCCAGGGCAGGAGCTCGGGGCACGGAGCCGGCAGGGAGAGAGACAGCCAGGCCAGCCGAGTGCGTCCTTCTGTGGAGTGGAGGGGTGGGAGGTGTCTGGGTCCTGCCAGACTCTGGGGGTTTCAGCTTTTTCTGAATCTCTCTCACATCTGATTTCCTACCTGCCCCCTAGTGAACTCAGCTTCTCCTGGAAGGCTAAGGTGACTGTAAGGGCAGGTCCCTCAGCATTTTACCAAGCTGGGGAAAGCCAGGTGGCAATGTTCTGGAAAGTAAACAAATTCTCAGGAAAACAGCGCAGAGGTTCTAGGCCAGGAGGGGCCAGGTGAGTCAGAGCACGCTCTCTGCTTCCAGACTCGTTGGTTTCAGGCCCTGGGGCTTGAGGGCTCTGCCTTGGGTGGGTTCCCTGCCCATTTTGTGAAATGTTAGAAGCCCTGACCCCCTGGGCTCCCTCCCAGCCCCACCCGCGCTCAGAGTGATGTGATTTGTGCAGAGAGGAGTACAAATGCCCCCGAGAGCAGAGTGGATGGTTCTGGACTTCTTCCACTGGGGTCATCTTACTGACTGGTTATTCATCTGGGTCCAGTGAAAGAGGGGCGGGGGGATGGGGAACGTCTGGCTGCCCATTAACTCCTTCACTGCTGGCCTGTCCCCTGCCCACATAATGCAGGATCCTGCAGGCCTGTTCTGAGGCAGCCGATCCCCAGGGCGGGGTACAGCCACCCTGCAGTGGGTCTGACGTTTCTGGTGAGATGGTGTCTGGCCTCTCTAATTGGCCTCTGGGGTGTGGGTGGGTCTCTGCACTGCCCCCCGTCTACAAATCTAGTCTAAAATGTCCGAGGAACTCCTGGACTGGCCTCAGCTTCTTTAGGCTCTTGCATTCATCTGACACAGAATAAGGCAGGTTATAAGAAAGACAAATTATTTGCAGAGAAAAATGTCCCAAAGCCGGGAGAAGAAGCAGACAGAGATAAATGAGGGGAGCTGCGTTTAAGATTCTTAATTACTTTCTTTCCTTTCCAGGAGTGAGCCAGTCCGCTTTCCTCCAGAGCATCTTCCTCTTAAGATGCAGGTAGATGAAAATGAGACTGCAAGGGGGACTTCCAGGCAAGTAAGGATGTAAGAAAGATACAGAAGAAGGTACCAAGCTCGACATGGCTGAGGGAAGACAAGGAGCCCCCTGGACTTTGCCCGGGGTCGGGGAGCTGGCTCTCGGATGTGGAGGAAAGGAATGGGGAACGGTCCCCGGACCTCTAACCTTGACCCCGCTGCCCTCCTCCTCAGCCGGTCCCCTAGCAACTTTCACAGATGACGACTCACACTGAAATAACTTGTTCCGAGGGTAGCTGGTGATCAATGACTCAAATTAAACCTCAGAAAAGGTTTCTTTCCTCCCTGACACTTAATGGGTTTCTCTTATGTCCTCCCCAGATGGCTGTGTAAGCCAGATGATGGCTATGTTAACCCTCTCGAAATTCACAAATGATTTAAGGGGTAAGTGACCACTAGGATGGACCACAGGTGGGGGGTTCTGCCTCCCAACACCCCAACCCCAGCCATCATTCTTTCCAGGCAGCCATCCAGTGCCTCTTTACCCAGCACCCCTTTTCTCTTTTTACTGCTCCAGTCTTCCTGGGTTAATAAGAACTATTCCTGCACCCCAGCCTTCCTGCCCAGCTCAGATGGTTTCAACTTCGAAATCAGGTTATCTCCCCAGTCTGCATTCTCGGTAACTGAATTATCTTTGCATGAGTGCACAGAGGTCTGGGTGGGGGAGAAGGGCTGTCTGGGCTGGGGCCTGTCTTCCTGGCTGCTCCCCAACCTAGGTCTTAGCAGCTTCCTGAATGATATCTTGGTCCCGTCCTATTTCTCCCCAGTACAGTCTTTCAGTCCCGGGGGAAGAGAGGGCAAACAGGTCTTCAAGGATGCCGCCTACAGCCTGGCTGGGCAGAGAGCCAGTGAATCAGAGAGGTCAGCCCTGTTCTTGGCAAGAAATAAAGGGCCAGCATGGAAATGCCACCCAGGCTGGGATCAAGCTCTGTGGAGTGGCAGCCCTGAGTGGGTGAGGTGAAGGGGAGCCAAGGGCAACCCAGGCTTCCTCCCTGCAGTCCCCGTCCCCTGGACCCGCTGCAGTCAGCGACCCAACATTCCAGGCTGGGCCAGGGAAGCCTGCTCTTTGTCATGACTGTCAGCCTTCTAAGAACCTCTGAATCACCTTGAGAGGGGGCAGCGCTGAAAAGCCTGTTTCTCTGCCCAAGAGTTGGGAGCCGTGGTTTCAGGTGAAACCCAGGGATGGGTCTTTCAAAAAGCCGTCCAGAGAGAGGGAGCCTTCGAGAAGCGCGGATTTAGGGAATCAGACAAGAGGGCTAACAAGGTCACTGAAGCTCTTTTACGGACCAGAGTGGGGTCAGTACACACTTCCCCAACCCGGAGGGCAGAGTTTCTGCAACTATGGTCCTTGGACCTTTCCATGACCTGCCACTAGGATGTTTGCTGGAATGCAGATTATTGGTTCCCAATATGGATGTACTGAGTCAGATTCCCTATGGGTGGGGCCTGGAATATGCATTTATAATAAATGCAATATTAATAATCTAATAATAATAATAATAATAATAATAATAATAATAATAATAATAATATAGCACTTACTCTATACCAGATTCTTTAAGATGAAAAAATATGAACTCATTTAATCCGCACAACAATTTGTGAGGTAGATTGTATCATTATTCCATTTAGCAGGTGATGAAACCGAGGCTCACACAGGTTTTTCAACCTGCCAAGGATGTATAATTCCTTAGTGTTTGAAGCAGGATTCAGACCCGGGTCGGCAGCTTCGGGAGCTGGGTTCTAACCATCACACCACACAGCCCTGCTGCTTCACATGGAGGCCAAAACTCGAAACCCCTTCCACCAGTTGCACCCACCGGCCCCTGCCCAGCTCTGAGGCAGAGGGAGGGACTTGAACAGGAGCTGGTGCCTTGGACACTGAGGGTACAGACCAGGAGGAGACTTGAGGGTCTAGGAAGATAGCTGTCTTGGGAGGCAGGAGGCCAGGGTGTTAACATGCCAGGCGAGTGTAGGCAAGGCTGTTTTCCTCTTGGGGCCTTGGTTCCAGCCATCTGTCAAGAGGACACTAAGCTACATGACTTCTGGATTTCCTCCTGGATCTGACATTTGAAAATATGTGCATTTCCCTTCTCTGAGCAGCTGGGGCAGTTTCCTAAAAGGGTGTGTGTGTGTGTGTGTGTGTGTTTAAGGGCAAGTTATGTGTAGCGGAAATGATCCCAGGACTGGCTGGGCATTTGTGCTCAGCTGCCACACGTCTGGGAACAGCCCAGGCCAAGCCAATGCGGATGGGGTGGGGCTTATCAGGGCAGTTTGCTTACAGACTCTGTATGTGTGTCAGGAGTGGGTGGGCAGCTCCTAGGGGGTGATGAGAGGCCACTGGTTCTGCGGTCGTGTCTGCAGCAAGAGGTCACTCTCTAGACCCAGCTCCGGCCTTAAAGCGCAGGCCACCCGCCCTCCCGAGCTCCGAGTGGGTTCTCGCTCTCTCCTGGTACTGGCGTGGTGCCAGGACAGGTTCAGCTGGTGGTGGGGCAAGAACCTCAGTGCATTTAGGGGCCGAGCGTTGGCCAAGCAACCACTTCACGGTGTTGAAGGATTCCTCTGAGCCAGCATTTTGTCTTAGTTGAGGCTGCTAGAACAGAGTTCCAAAGGCCGGGTGGCTTGCAAACCACAGAGATGTGTCCCTCACCGTCCGCGAGGCTGGATGGCTGTGACCAGGGTGCCAGCGTGGCCGGCTTCTGGCGAGAGTTCTCTGCTTTCTGGATTGCCCACTGCCACCTTGTGTCCTCACGTGGCAGAAAGAGGGCGAGGGAGCTCTCCAGGGCCCCTTTTACGAGGGCACAAAGCCCTCTGTGAGGACTCCACCCTGGTGACCTAACTGCCTCCCAGAGACCCCACTTCCTGCTGTCACATTGGAGGTTAAGCTTCAACATATAAATTCTGGGGGTACACAAATTCAGCCATTGCACGTCTCTGGGGGTGAGGAGAACCCACCGGCCCTGTGGTCATCGGTGGACCAGCATTCACTCAGGGACAAGGGGGTGGGCTGGGAGCCGGGGAGGACTTCCGAGGCCGAGGAGAGTGTGGAGGGGAGCTGATGGGGGGGCGGGGGTCTCTGAGGGAACCTGCCCAGGCTCCTGCTGGCGGAGCGCTCATGAGCCTGCTGGGCTCCAGAACATTCGGTCCCCAAGGCAGCCTCTGTCTATATCACTTCCTGCGGGACCAGGTCTCAGAGCTGCGATACTTCCTCTGATTCCAAACCTGTGCCTTCAGAGGAAGGGGAGGGGTGCCTGAGGGAGCAGCCTTCTCCGCTGGAGACGGGACATGGGTCTGTGGCTCAGGCTTCTGGTGCTCGGACTGTTTAGTGATTCCTCGTCCAGGAAGCTCCTCCCAAACCCCCTGGTCCGGCCTGAGCGGTCCTTCCCTGACACTCAGCTCTCGCCCCTGCAGTGTCCCAGGCAGTGTGACTGCTGCAAGTTAGCCCTCAGCTGAGCTCACAGAGCAGAGGGCCCCCCCGACTCACCCCTTATTCACCGTCATGTTCCCAGCCCTTGGCACACATGGCGTGGCTCAGCCTCAGAGCTCTGGTAAACGTTGTGGAATGGGTGGTGGGCAGGTCACCAGGAGTTCTCTGCTTGGACAGGCCTCCAAGAAAGCCCTTTCTTGGCCATTCACCCCTCCTCCCAGGCCCTGTGGGAAGGAGGTGCCCTGCACTAGGCTCAGAGAACCGCTCCTTCCAAAGGAAGAAGAGGATGGCTGGGCACGTGGTGGTCCTTGAGGCTGACAGCTGTCTGGTTGAGTCATGAAAACAGCACCCTTGCTGGGTGAGGCCTTTAGCTGCCTGGCGCTCCACCCAGGATTGGAACTCGAATCATGCACGCCCTCTCTCCGTCCCTCCCAGGCCCCTGGATGGAGCCCCTCAGCTCTGCCCCAGCCCATCCAAGCAGAGCCGAAGCTGTTGTCTGGCAGCAGAGGGTTTCCTTGCCATGAGTCAGGTAGGGAAACAGCTTGCTTCCCAAGGAGAGAGTGGAACTTGTAGGCACACAAGGGGTAAATATTGAGGGTGATAGGCTGCTAATTAGCTGCACAAAGGCCATTAGCATTAATGAGATCTGTCTCTGTGGCCGATTCCCTCTGCACTGAGCAGGCGGCACCAGGTCTCTGGTCGAGGCTCCCTGGCTCGGGGCTCTGCTGATGCTCTGAGTCTTTGAGATGCTTTCCTTTAAAAAAAAAACAAAAAACAAAAAAAAAAAAACCCAGCTAGAATCACAAAGAAACCCCTTCTCTTCTGACGTTTCCTTGGAGCAAAAGCAGAAACTTCAGGGTAAAGATATACTAAGAAGACTGAATGTGTCTCCCATTCCCAGCCTCAATTAGAACCTCTCCTCCTGATTTGGGAGTACACAGGCTGGAAGAGAGACATGATCATCACCAAGGATTTTTTAGTCCTTGGTGTGTTCCGAGCAACAGCCGTATGTTACCTGATTTAAGCCTTACAATAACCACATGGGGTAGATTCCATGATGACCCTCATTTGGCAAATGAGAGAGTAAGGTTCAGAGGGGTTAAGGAACTTGCCCAAGTTCCCACAGTTAAAAGACAGAGGAGCCAGAATGACTCAGCCATGCCTGAATCCAGAGCCCATGATCTTAACCACGACACTTAACTCCCTTGAAAGGGGGTGTGGGAAGGACTGTGCCAAAAAGAGCCTTGCCTCTTCAGAAGCAGCGGAAGTGAATTAAATAAAACAAAGTATTTGGTCATCATTTATTAATACAGTTATTTATTTACAGTTGGTTCAAGCTTCGTTTGGGGGATGTAATACAGCATCTTTGTTCCCATGGAGACTGTCATTCAGTGGTGACACAGTGGAAACATGATTATGATAAGAGGTAGTGTGATCAGTGGTAAGGTGGGCCCCGTGCATGACAAGAGAACAAATTAGGGGCCCCTAATTGTATGTGTGGGGGCATGGGAAAGGTGAGGTCACCTTTGAATCTTTTCTCTCCAATTTTTATGGAGATATAATTGACAAGCAATATTATATAAGTTTAAGGCGTACAACATATTAATTTGATACAGTTACATATTGTAAAATGATTACCACCAGAGCATTAGCTAACACCTCCATCCTGTCACATAATCATCATTTTTTTTGTGTGTGATGAGAACATTTAAGACCTTTCTTAGCATCTTTCAAGTATATAATACAGTGTTATTAGCTATAATCACCATGCTGTGCATTAGATCCCCAGAATGTGTTCATCTTATAACTCGAAGTTTGTACCCTTTGACCCATTTCTCCCATTCCCCAGCCCCAGGTTACAACCAATCTCCTCTCTATTTCTATGATCTCAGATTTTTTTTTTCAGATTGCACAAATAAGTCATAACATATTGTATTTGTCTTTCTCTCTCTGAGTTATTTCATTTAGCATAATGCCCTCAAGGTTCATCCATGTTGTCTCAAATGGCAGTATTTCCTTTCTCATGGGTGAGTAACATTCCATTTTGTTCTCTCTCTCTCACCTGAAGATGCTATTTTTTATATATATTTTTATATATTATACTTTATTTATATATTTATATATATATTTACATATATATATATATATAAAATCTTCTTTATCCATTCATTTATCTGTTGACAGACAAAAGATACCTAAATTTTTTTCTGTTTCTTGGCCTTTGTGAAAAATGTGGAAATGAACATGAAGGTGCAGATATCTCTCTGAGATCCTGTTTTCATTTCCTTCACATAAATACCCAGAAGGGGGGCTACTTCATCATGTGGCAGTTCTAGTCAGTCTTAATTTTTTGAGGAACTTCCATACTGTTTTCCACAGTGGTTGCACCAAGTTACATCCCCACAAGCAGTGCACAAGAGTTCTCTTTTCTCCACATTCTTGTTAGCACTTATCTCTTGTCTTTTTTTAAAAACACCTTTACTGTGGTGTGGTTCCTGTTCAGTAAACTACACATATTTCAGATGCACAATTTGATGCATTTTGATAGATGTATATACACTCATGAAACTACCACCACAATCGAGATAGCTAACATTTCCATCTCTTCCCAAGAGATGCAAGAGTTAAATCCTCTTTAACCTCTGGTATCACTTATGTGGCATCTAAAAAAAAAAAAAGACACAAATGAACTTATCTACAAAACAGAAACAGGCATTTCTAGCGCTGTGACAAAACCTGGGTGGAGGAGGCCAGAGACCCCTACCTCCTTCTGTTATCACAGGGCTGACCTCCGTGCAGCAGGGAGCAGAGCTCTGAAGCTGTAATGAGAACTTGTTCTCTAGAGACCTTGAGCCTGAGAGACCATCTAAAATACATGTCTCACATCCCTCCAGCCAGCCAGACCCTTACCACATCCTAGACTTGGGACCTGGGATGCTGGGGCTGGAGGTAGAATTGAACTTGAAATGAGCAGCATGGTAATTCTATGCAAATGAATATCTATTTTGGATCAACATCTTGGACAGTTTTTCTAGGAGGGCTGAGGCAGCACGAATCCAAAGGGAGAGTGGGAGGGGGAGGGCTGTCATTTGGAGGTGTCAGAGAGCACCCTGGGGCTCCCGGTGGAGCAGGGCCCCTCCTGCCCACAGCCCCTAATGCTACTTGATCCACTCATTAGCAAGTATGAAACATGGGGAGTCCGGAAAGGAAAAAAGGAAAAAAACCAAACAAAACTCTGCAATGAATAAACTAACAGATGGAGACTTAATTCAATTTGCATCCAATCCACCCTAGTACCAAGGACTTTTTTTGCCTAACAATGGAGACTGGGGATGGGGAAGGGCCCCTGCTGCAGAGGCTGATGGGAGGATCCCTGACCCCCTCCCCCACCCTGCTCCTATCTCTTTATGGGAACCAGATGGGCATTCTTGTTTTAAAGCTCCTTTCCCTTGGGGCTAATCCTGAATTCATTCTCTGATCCAGAGAGCAAGTTCTTGGGGGAGATGAGGTTGGCACTGCGGGGAGGGAGGTGGGGGACTGTGGGGCACAAGAGCAGAGGGGGATGAAAGGCCATGTGGGAGCTGAGGGACAAGGTCAGGGTGACCCTTTCCCCTCCCACATGCACGCCCAGCATGAATCAGAAGGCGAAGTGGCTGAGGAGCTGGTACTCAGACAGAGTCTGCCTGAATCCTTTCCACTGTATTTCCTGCTTCCAAAGCCTGGCCCCCCCCAGCCTTGCTCTGCCCCTGACTAACGGTTTAATCATTATCAGTTGACTTTGAATCTCTGAGCAGTGAGATTCCTCATTTGATAAATAAGAATAATGAAAGCAGCTCTTTTGCCTCTTCCCCATTTGCCCATTTCTATTCCTCTCTGATTGCAGGAATGAGCCCGCTAAGCAATTTAACCTAACTCTGGACTTACGCTCTCCTGAATGCACATCATGCCTTGCCCAATCTGTTAATTCCTTTTCTAGATTAAAAGAAGTAAGAATGAAGAATTAAAGATTTAATTAAAGAATTAAAAGAATTAGTTAAAGAATGACTAGCTTTTTACCCCTGAAAGCCCCCTTAGCAATCCTGCAGGCAGATCACCCAGGCAAGATAACATCCGAAGAGAGAGTCAGCCAGTCTGCGCACAATAAAGAAAGATGCTGAATCCAATCTCTTGCCTCAGTGACTCACTGTGATTCTTCCCCCTTTCCCCCTTTTTAAAAACTATCATGGCTGAGCAGACTCTTGGGAGTTGGTCTCGGGACATGGGTCCACCTTGTCCCCAGACTGCCGGCTTTTCTGATTAAAGGTTCTTTCCTGTCTACTTTCGACACTTGCTTCTCGATTATTGGCTTTTGAGCAGTGAGCAGGGGAACCTGAGTTTGGTAACAATAACACCAAATGGACCTAGCCACACACCAGGTGTGTGAATGTGGAAGCTTTGTGTAATCTTTGCAGTTCTGTCCAAGTTCTCATGTTAGTGATGATCATTGTTATGGTCCAAGGTGCCATTAACCTCCTCCTCTCTCAAGAGCTGACAGTTGGGAAATATGCACAAAGAACAAGAATCAAAGGAGAAAAGAAGTGCCACTTGATTTACCAGCATGGCTGTGCCAAACACGGGCAAAAACTGACTGGAGGCTGTGGCTTGGGCCAAACCCTGAATCTGAGTCCTGGGAAACAAATCACGCTTGCTGTGACCCACAGGGAGAGAAGGAGAGAGATGCTAGACTGACCCCCACGTGTACAGGGTGTGGGGTGGGGGCCTGCCTCCTCCTCCCAGGTGCAAAAATAAGCAGGGAGAACCAGCGTGGTCAAGCCTGGTTCTAGAAAAATCCAGCTGTGTATATAGGAGAAAAAGCCTTTTTTCTGATAGTTTCTTAGGTTCTGTTGCTGGGCCTGATAATTAAGCTGATATAAGACAGGCCAACAGGAGAAAAGCATGCAGGATTTACTTAATATTTTTATAGCACATGGGAGCCTTCATGGGAGAAATAAGACCCTGAAGCAGTGGTTAGGACTGAGGGCGTCCATACTTTTTAATTTATGGACAAGCAGCAAGATGCAGAGATTTGAGACTCAGAAATCTCAGCTCTGCCTGGACTAGGGCCCAGGTGCCATTGGAAGTACCTGCAGGACCAGCTCACAGTCTCCTTTGTGGGGATTTAGAAGGACAGAGAGGGCGTGGGGGAGATAATCAGGCCTGGAATTCAGGTCCACCTGCCAAATGACTGATAAATCAGTGCTGCTCAAATAGCATAGCTGCCCTGTTGGACAACTTCCTTTGTCATTTCTTTTCAGTGGAAAGAAAATGAATATTGATTCTTTTCTTGGCTCCATGCTGTGTCCCTTCAAATGAGTATGATTGGGTTTCCCCAATTTAGTGGGTCACGTTCAGGCGTTTAAGGGAAATTGCATCTTTTCAGAACTCAGCCTTTGAGCCACAAGCCTGGAAGGGTGCGTATCAGTATTCTGAGGTCTTTGCATGTGAGCAGAGAGGTGCTTCGGGTCTCAGATGGTGTTGGACTGGTCTCTTGCTTTCTGGACGGGTAAGATTTGAACCTGAGTCATCTTAGGACTGGCTCAAAATTAGGTTTACCAAGATGCTAAGGAAGAGATCCTTGGGAAAGGTGAACTGTTTTACCAAGGAGGTGGGGACTGCTGGACAGAACTTCTCCACCTTTTTAGTGAAATAGTCGGAGAAGGCAAAGTGTATTCCTTAGAGTCCTAGGGTGTGGTCCAAAGCTGCTTGCTCTAGGCACAAAATTACTTTTAACTTCATGGAGCATTATAAAAATTCTTGAGAATTTTGCATTTTTTCTGATAACATGTATTTGTTTGAATATAAAAATAATGTTCTAAGTCAGTTTTCATCCCATAAAGCTGATAGGAGAGAAAATAAAGTATTAATAAATTATATATGCTGTAGCTCCAAGGCCCTCCCCGCTGGGTTATGTTATTTTGGGAAGCACAGCCCTTTCATGTAATATTCAGGTACATGCACCCTATGATTCTAAGCTTCGTGGAGGTCACTATGCAGCTTCATGCCTGGGTCATCCTGTCACTGGGGATGAGAAACAAGTGTGGTTACCTCCACATCACAAACCCCCTTGAATTCTAGAAAGTTGTCCCCTTGGGTGCTCCAAAGGAATTCCTTGTGGTACCCCACCTTCAGGCAGGGACATCCCTCTTTCGATCTGTGAAATAATAGAAAAGATAGATGTTGGTCTCTGCTCCTGGCTTCTGGCACCAAGCTCCTTAAAACTCTTGCAATTCCCTAAGTGATAAGAACTCTAGGGGCATCTCTTGTTCTCATAATTGTCTTTGCCCCTGTCCCTGACACCTGAAACCCTCATAATCTCCTAGGTGATGGGTGTGTCTTTTGTTCTAATGAGGCAACTCTGGGTGGGCTCCTGGGTGGCTCCCAGATGAGGACTGGTCACCAGAAAAATCAAGCAATGATTGGGAACTTGAAGCTTGGAATTTTCGGGCCTGCTCACCCCCATTTGCTCAAGAAGGGAGAAAGGCTGAAGATGGCGTTAGTGATGGATCATGCCTAAGTGATGAAGCTTCCATAAAATCCCCAAAGTACAGGGACTGGGCAACTTCTGGGTTGGTGAACACTTTGGGGGTGGGCGGGGTGGGAGAATGGCCTGCCCAGAGAGGGCAGAGAAGCCCTGAACTGCTTCCCACACACCTGGGCCTACGCATCTCTTCCACCTGGATGTTCATCTGTATCTTTATCACATCCTTGATAATAGACTGGTAAACATAATTAAAATGTTTTCCTGAGTTCTGTGAACCATTCTAGCAAATTAATCAAACCTGAGGAGGGGGTCAGACCCTCCAATCTATAGCCAGCCAGCTGGTCAGAACCTGGACCAGAGACTGGCATCTGGAGGTGGGGAGGGGGCAGGCTTGTAGGACTGGGCTGTCAGCCTGGGGGATCTGGGGCTGTCTCCTGGTAGGCAGTGTCAGAGTTGAGTTGAATGGTGGGACCCCAACTGGTGTCACAAAGGACAGAACAGCTTCTTATGGGGAAAACCCTCCACATATTTGGTGACCAGAAGTGTCCAAAGTGAAGTGCTCTGTGTGGGTAGCAAAGGAGACTGCCAGGGAGGAAACACACAGTTGGGAAGAACTGGGTTCTTCCCTGCATCGGAAGGAGGAAGGTGGGTTTTTCCATTACACCACCCCTACAGCAGGGTCACATGCACTGAGATGGCTCCCAGATGGATTCCAAGATGAAGTCCAAGCTGAGTTCACAGTGGCTTTTGATGACGTGGGCATGTCTCTGCTTAGCCATGAATGCCGCCCGTGTACCTGAGTGACCGGTGGTGAGGGGCAGGTGTCAGAGGAAGCAGAGCCTGGGATTAATGATGATGTATTATCTTCTGTTTCTAAAATTTCCCCCCTTGTGTATCTAAATGGACATTCATTACGAGTTACCATAGTTACAAGTAGAAAAGCTGGGGGGAGAAGGGAGTGGAGTGCAATTCAAAGTGCTGGCTTTAATATCAGAAACTACATCTGGATATTCTCTGCCCCCCCCACCCTCCCCCAATTTCCACAACATCTGGGGGGAGATAGCCCAGAGGGCTTGATTAAGAGTAAAGAAAAAGGGATTAGCTTTGAGGCCACGATCCCTTCCATCCACAGGTCACTACAAATGCCCCAACTGTTTGTTCAAACCCTGCCCTGTCCCAGTAAAACGGCCGGCTCTGCATCCTTCTGAGGACTGGCTGTCCAGGAGGAAGTGGGGTGAATGTGCCCCACCCCGTATATTATATTACATGAGGCTGAGTCATGTTTGGGTGGCTCAGAGGCCCTAAGAGACGCAGGGAGGAAGACCCGAGCCCCCTGAACTTGGGAGGACAGCCTGTCCATCCGTCACACAGCAGAGTCTCAGGGAGCACTTGCTTGCTCAGGGTGTCATCACTGGGAGTAATTTCCGGTTTCTCTGTCATCCCCGGTCCTGCCTGGCCAGCTGGGAATTCAGAGCCTGTGCACCGCTCCTGTGCAGACAGCATTTAATTGCCATCACATGGGGCTGGGGAATCTGTTGTAATGAGGTAGAGATCCGTTTCGCCCGCACTGCAGGAGGGATTCTGGTTGGAGGCAGCCTGGTCGCCAGGATAGAAACTCTGCCCTGAAGACCTGCAACCAATCACAGATGCTGCGGGAGGCCCTCGCAGCTGACGTCACATCTTTTTCAGGTGTGATAGGTGGCCTGATGTGGTGAGAAGAGTTCAGAATTTGGTCTCAGAGGGCCTGGGTGTAATTCACTGGGAGGCAAGTGGTGGGCTTGGACCTCCTAGGATTGTGGGGAGGAATAATTGCAAGAATCTGGGATGCTGGTGGCCATGTCCAAGTAGTACCAGGTCAAGGAACAGTCTAGGGGAGGAGTTAAGGAAAGGAGCTCGATGTCCAGCTGTTTTCAGTTCTTTCCCGTAAACCTGTTTCCTCCAGATCCTGACCTAATCACCATGTCCCCAGGAAAATGAATCTTGTGTCGCTGAGGAGAACATGGACCCCTCCTCTGGGAAACTCTGTGTTCCTCTGTCCCCAGCAAGAACTAGGGGTTCCTCCATCCCCAGCACCAGCATTTACTTCTCTTGCACTTCTAGCACACTGAATGCAGCTACTTGCCTATTCACCTGCTCCCACCGAAAGACTGAGCTCCATGCACACGAAGCCTGTGTTGTACTGAGTAACTGAAAGTAATAGGAGATCAATGAATACTTTGTAAATGAAAGAATGAGCGAGGCTGAAAGAAACAGGTTGCACTGATCTGAGACCCTGATGGTTCAGCTTTGGCTTTCTGGGCACTTGGCTCCCCCAACATTTTCACAGCTTTTCCTCCACCAGGAAGTGTGTGATTCTGACAAGTTCAGTACACGCTGAGCCAGAGAAAGCTCATTGGTATTTTCAGAATGATTCTTATATTTCTAAAGAGAGCTTACCATTTTCAAATCACTTTCATGTTCATGATTTCATTTGATTCCCATGAACAATTCAGCAGAAAAAGGCAAGAGGAAGCTGAAATTCAGGGAGATGTCAAGAGACTAACCCAAGACCATGTAGGTAACTGGTGATGAAGCCAGAATTAAAATTCTAGCCCAGCGGTTTCTGTCCAGGTGCTCTTGAGGGGAATCCATGATGCCATGTACCAAACAACAACCCACCAGGGGTACGGGGCCAGCCACTTCCCTCATCCATTCTTTGTGAATATCTTCTGCAGGACTCCCTGGGCCACACACTAAGTGCTGAGAATATGGAGAGGAACATGTCACAGCCTGACTTCAGGGAGCTTAGGGTCCAGTGGGGGAGACAGATGCATAGGTTAGACTTGAGGGATTAGAGGTCTAAATGGGGTCTGACCGCAGGGTGGGAGGGGAGAAGAAGGGGAAAGAAAATTGGTCTATTGAAACTTGCATTTCCAAAGGCAGAAGATTTATATGATGATAGCACCCAGAGTGTGGCCATAGGAGGGTTGGTTGAAGCTAATGCAATGAGCATTGTTGGAGTTGATAATGTCAAGGAACTTTGGAGATAAGACTTTGGATGGATAGTTGGTATAGAAGTGAGACAGACGGTGACAGGAGCTGAGAGCAGAAGATATTTTTGAGCCAGCTAATAAGATCTGTAATGAATGAAGGAGGTGAAAGGAAGATGGAGGACAATGGTGACAAAGATGAACAGAAGAGTTAAAGGATAGTGAACCAGATGACATAACTTTCAAAGAAAGAGGTCTTTTTGCAAGAGGGTGCAAAAAGAGGTTGGAAGGAAGCCACTGGATTGAATTGGTGTTATAGGCTAAATATTTTTATCCCACCCCACAATTCATATGTTGAAGCCTTATCCCCCAATGTAATGGTATTAGGTGGTGGGTCCTTTGAGAGGTAATGAGGTTTATATGAGAGTGGAGCTCCCGTAATGAGATTAGTGTCCTCTTAGGAAGAGGAAGAGCCAGAGCTCCATCTCTCCAAGTGGCCACACCAAGGAAGAGCCAACTGAGCACACAAGGAGAAGGTGGCTGTCTGCAACCCAGGAAGAGGGTTCTCACCAGACACTACATCTGGGACTTCTAACCTTCCAGAACTATGAGAAATAAATGTCTGCTATTTAAGTCACCAAGTCTGGGGTATTTTGTTATAGCAGCCAAAGCTGGTTAAGACAATGGGCAAATATCACCCATCCTATTTCTTCAGGATTGGCTAAGGAAAAAACAATGGCTTAACACAACACAGTTTATTTCTCACTCACATTACCTGTCCAACATCGGTCACCCAACACCAAGGGAAGGAGGGAGCTCTGCTTCAGGTGGGCATTGACGAACCCAGGTTGATAGAATTTCCTACATCTTGAAACGTATCATCTGGAATGTGTGACCTCCACCATCACCATGACAAGGCTTGAGATGGCCGAAGAGTTGTGCTCTGATGCTGAACTATCCTACATCACTTCCACTCCCAGTCCACTGGTCCATCCTAGTCAATGGCCCCACTCACCTGCAAAGGGGCTGGGGAGGTGGAGGAGCCTGTGAATATTCAGTGAGCAATAAAGGATTCTGCTATCCCTATAGCAGACTCCACAGACTTCTTTCACTTATTCAATAAATATTTGAATGTCCATTTGCATCAAACAATGAGCTGGGCATGAAGAAGACAAGGATGAAGAAATGGTTGTGTTTCCCACCTAGGGAGTTCTTGGCAAATACCGATGCCTTCTTGACCTCCTGGTGCCTGACTCTGAGCTCTCTTTGACTATCTCCTTCCTGGTTAGACTCTCGCCTATGATTCCTGCTCAGCTCTCCTGCCTCCTATTCTAGACTCAGCTTTTAAATTTAAATCTCTTCTAAGCTACACATTATATCAGGTAGAAGAGGTATAATTCTGGTTCTCTGAGCCACCTCTTTTCCAGTTTTTCAGCTTCAGGGATGTGGGAATGAGTAGTGTGGGGTCATAAAAGATGGGACTCAGACCCCCTCCAGCCAGATGTGTCCCAGGATACTGACCAGAGCAGGAGCTTCTCTCTTCTTCCCAGATTCCTTGTGTGGAGCAGTGGTCGGATCTGGTAAGCAGGTGTGATTGCATTTCAGGCTTGTTGTCTCTAGGAGCGTAACATGATTCCGTGGGCCATAATTGAAAATCTATTGAGTCTGGAAACCAGTATTGCACATAAACCTCCCCAGCCCTGGACATCCTGCAGGGAGCACTCCCTCCCCGTTATTCCTATAAATCACCGGAGATGGGCTGGGAACCAATCAATAAGAAAAAATTATGCCACAGCATTAGATTTCATCATACACAACTTGAACTATTACTTTCCTGTCCTGTGGTATGAGGAATCATGAGAATTAATAGTCTTCCTCTTCTCCAGCGATGGGTTTACGATGCAGTGTTACCTACACTCTATTTCTTTCTTAAAATCATCAATTAATTTTGGGTACTTACAACTACTCAGTCACTTCCTGAAATTAGCAAGCCCCCACCCCTCATTGGTCTTAATGGGATTTTAGAATAATGATATGCTTTCCCAGTTTTGGCCTCCTTCTAATGTCTGATTCAGAATAAGTTTCTACCTCATCAGCCTCCTCCCTCTGACCTCCTCCCTAGACTTTTCTTGGCTCCGTATTTCTAGGGAAGTGGCTAGTACTCACCTTCAGTCTGCTGCTTCTGTGCATATGGTCAGGATGAGCAAGTCTAAGCTCAAGGTGTTTTCACAGGCTCCATCCTTCTCTGTCTCTAGCACCCCATTTCCTTGCTTTGGGGAAGTCCTCCCTGAGTCCTAGCTCCTTGGAAAACATAAAGGAGGAGTGAAGTCCTTTGATCAAACAGCCCTGGTGATACCTCTCTGGTATCACCTGAGTGACTAAAGTGCAGGTAGGTCCTCTGGGAAGATGGCAGTGAAAGGTTAGCGTAGCCCAGGACATAGAGGTGATGCAGGAGTTGGGCATCTGGAGTTGGGTCCTCAGTGTCTCTGAGACCATCAGCAAACATCTATGGAGGATCTTCTATGTGCAAAACATTGTGCTGGGTGTCATTTTAAACTTTTACCTTATTTGTATATGACACCTTGATTTTCTGGTGAGAGAAGCAAGAAATTCTATCCGAGACCCTTAAGTGCTTTTCCCTGACTCATTCTCTGGTTAGTTTTTAATAGGTTCACAGGGAGGGAAAATGTCCTCTGGAATCATTCATTCATTTATTCATTTCTTCACTAAATATAATTAAGTAATGTTACATGAAAGGTGGTGTTTGGGATGATTGGGGATATATAATGGTGACAAAAATATAGCCCTAGACTGTAAGTATTTTCAATCTTGTACGAAAGGTAAGACTCTTGGGCAAGTATCTCAGAATTCAAGGCAATGTGAGAGAAATGCTTTATGATTGGTGGAAAAGAAGCCTTTATTGGTGGAAGAGGTAAGAAGAGAGAACTTCTCTAGTTAGCCTGGTTTCTGGGGATGTTTGCACTAACAAGAACCTCATTCCCACCTTCCAATCCTCCTAAAGTTGGAGTCTGAAACACCAGGCACAACAGCACAAGCCCAAATGACTGAACAGCTTGAAAAGTGCCTGAGGGCTCCTAGCACCTGCCACTTTCTTCTGATATCTTCCACCTCACAGAGCATCCAGGCTGCAGGGGTTGCTGCCATCTCACCATGAGTCCCCACCTCCTAGTAGAGCTGATTGGTTGAGATCAGGGCTTTGGTACCAGGCTGATCCTGTGTGCCTCTTTCTCCAGGATTTTTGTTCTTGGGCTTGAGAGAGTAGAAATTCTCTCTTTTTGTGGCTGGACTGTAAGATGTTTATTTTGGAAACTGTCAGCAGCCATGTTTCCTAAGGCTGGACCAGAGAATTGAGAGAAGTAATTCAGCTCACAGAAAGAGAGGAAAGAATGAAGCAGAGGCTGGGAAAGAAGAGTAATGTGAGATGTGGAGAGAGTCCTGAGGGAATCTGAGCCCCTGATTATAGTAATTCCTAAATCCCAGCCGAATTCATGCTCTTGGGTTCCACGAGACATCCTGATGTTCTTACATTAAATCCGTTCTTACACTAAATTCTCCACTTTGCTTCAAACAGCTTGAGTTGGGTTGAACACCTGTCCCTTTTATTGCAGAGTGTTAAATTGATCGAAGCCCACTAGGCCACATGCCGAATTTATAAAACGAGCTATCTGGGAATCCATTATCACAACTCTCCACGTCCCTCACCCGCAACAAGGAAATCGCATATTGGCAAAGTGTGGGAAATCAAGAGAGGATTTTGGAAGAGAATGCCTCTGAGGGAAACTGTGCTCGGAGCCCACGAGAGGGAAGGGTGGAGGTATGTCAGGTCCCAGGAAAGCACCTCTTGGAGCGCTGGTTATTTCCCTGCACTTAAGGGGTCTGGGATGCTGGTGTCTGACTCCTGCCCATAAAACTTCAAAGGCAAGAAGGCCTGAAAGCCCGCTGCTTTCTTTGTGATGCCAAGGAAGTTGCTGCTGCATTGGGACCGGACTGGGCTCCTGGGGTCGGCCAGGGCAGAAGAGCGAGGGTGTCTTTTCTATGGACCCTGTAGGCACCCAGTGGGAGAGAGAACAGGCCTGAATCTGTTTTACGTTTGCCTGAGGGACTTGCCATGCAAATCCAATAGAGAGACTCTGTTTGGGGGGGGGGGGGGGCGTCAGAAAAGCAGGGGGCGGGGGTGGCCAGCAGGCAGGGATGCAGAGCCTGAGTCACCGGAAACGCCCTCCGTTGTTGCCAGTGGGGTCTCGGAGAAGCCACGAGGGTGCCCGTGAGAGGGAGACATCAGCTGTAGACACCCTCAGATCCGGAGTGCTGGGAGCCGGTTCACCGCAGACCCAGCCCCGAGAAAACAAGCTTAAAGGGACAGTGGCACACAAACACAGATTTGCCTTTTCAATATATCTCACGGGTCCCACTTACCCAACACAGTGGTTACCCTTGCCATGGGATTAATAACCCTTGCCTCATAGAGTTGCTGTAAATTACGAACAACTTGGCATATGTTAGGTGCTTAATAAAAGTCAGCTGCTTTCTTGGTGAGAAAGTGGGAGAATTTGAATCTGGAGGTAAGAAATGCCGAACAGGGCGTATAGGATGTGGATGAAAACCTTTCCCAGCTTTACTCCTCTGGCCGAGGCAGGACAGCCCTCCAGGTCTACGGGTCTAATCCCTTCTAGAAATGCTAAAAAAATAAAATAAAATAAAATAAAATAAAATAAGAAAAACCTCTGAAGTTTAGAAAAAGAAGACTTTCTTACAGACCTCATTCCTGGCTAGGTGATCAAAAATAACCAACCTCTCCAGCCTCAGTTGTTTCCTGTGGCCTGGATGACCCCGCAGACCCTCTGCGGCTCACACACTCACTCCGAGATGGTCCAGCACACGCTGTGTACCCTTAGGTGCAGGAGGTCAGCTCACTGGGGCGGGGAAGCTGGGCTGGAGAAATCTGTGGTTTCCAGCTCTGCCCATCCGGGCCCATTAACTCTCTTAATCCTCAAGCCCAAAATGTTTTCTTGTAAAGCCATCAGGAAAGTTCGCTTCCCTGTAGCTGCACAGCGCAGCCATCCGGTCTCCCCAGGCCCAGCCGTAAAGTGGGCGCAAGCTCCAAGCTGTGCGTGCGAATGTAACACAAATATTTATTCCGCCCATCAAACACCGTGACAAGCTGCCCGGTGTGGCTGGGCCCCCATGGTCTTGTAAGATGAAGACAGGCTGCAGGAGGCAGCTCATGCCCTGGGGCCCAGCCCAGGGAAGCCAGGCTCGGAATGGACCCAGCTGTGGAGGAGTATTTGCTACAGCTGCAAAGGCTAGATTCTCTTTCAGGCCTGCGGTGTGTGCATTTCTTACTGACTTCTTTTCCAAAATCTAAATTAATATCAGGCCAACCAGGAGATTTCCAGGGGCCTAAACTGTGGGGCTGGGAGGGAGCAGGGAGGACTCTGTTGTGTGATCAGCAGAGCAGAGCTCTCTGGGAGGCCCTGGGCTGCACTGATGTTAGTGGGGATGCATGAAGAAATGTTAGACTGTTCACTCTAATTTTGATCACCAACTCCATGTCGCAGGGGTTCTCGTGAGTGCTCTGGCCTGCCAGGGGTGGGTGGGGTGGGGGATGTGCGGTGGTGTGAGTGAGGAAGGAGGGGGATGGGCATCCTCGGCACATACACCTTGGGGATGACCCTGCCCAGGAGTAGGGGGAGGGTCCTGCTCCTCCTTCTCAGACAGGGGGCGCTGCTCAGGGCAGGATCCTCTACTGGCCTCTAGGGACACCCTTCCAGAGCGACTTGCAGCCAGCACAGTGCTGGGGACCGGGGGTTAATCGGGGCCAGCGTTATGGAGGTAAATGAGCTCCAGCCATCTTGGCTGATTTCAGGGACCACCACCAGACAAAAACCCCTGTTTAACCATTCTCCCAAGTTGCCTGAAGCCCCACCTCCAGCTGTAAATCCAAGTCCCCAGGCAGAGGCAGCATTTCCCTCACTGTGAGTGAGTTGTCAGATCATTTTCTCTTTCATGTATTCACTCAACAGATTTTTGTGAGCACCTACCAGGGGGCAGGCCCTAAGAGCCAGTGCTTGGCAGGGAATCACTGGAGAAGAGGCGGGACAGTGAAGCCTGCAGGGTCAGGAGGTGGAGGCCGACATCCTTTCATCACCCTGAGTGGGCCTGACGAGGAGGCCTCCTGGTTTCCTCTGCAGGGGTCGGAGGCAGCAGCTCCCAGAGGTACCCTGAGCTTTCAGCTCTTTGGCTCGTTCCAGACCCCTGATCGGTGCTTACCCCATGGGACCTGGGGCTCAGACACGGAAGCCTACAGAGACAGGACCTTGCGAGGGATGGAGTGGATCCTAAAAGACAGATTCCAATCCTCTATTCTTGTTCCGAGAACCCCAAGTTCTCTCCCTCTCCCAGTACCCCTATCAGATGTTCTGGCACTAGACTAAGGAGATACAGGGGGACCACTTGTCCCTCTGCTCCCCAATCTCCCTACCCCCACGGTAAGGGGAGGGGAGGCTCCCAGCCCATGTGCACTTGCTCTGCCGCTGTAACCGGCCTGCCCCCCTTTTCTCAGGGGAGACAAGGTCAGGCATCTCTCCCAGCTAACGCCCCCTCCCAGGGCAGGTCTGATCAGAGTCGATTTGTTATTAATGATGTTCTAAAAGCAGCGAGTCTGTGGCCAGGGGAAATCAATTGGCCAGAAATGTGACAAAAGGGGAAATACTCTGCAGCATCTGAAGGCCTGAATTATTGATGCTTCAGCTTGAGGCTTTCAGACACCAGCGATGAGCTGATGCACAGCAAAGTGCTCTCTCTCCCCATCCTGCTCCCCCGGCCTCGTCTGGAACCCACGGATGGTTTGGCCTGAAAACAGGTGGGAGCCCAGGGCATCTGGACCAGAGAAGGGAGGAGCCAGAGGGTGTCAAGTCGGCCAGCTCTGGGAGGACCCCTACGATGGCCTGAGGGAACTGCTCTGCCATTTGGGGTTCCACGTTTCTTTAGACCCTGAGAGACCCTCCGATATCCACTTCTGCTGCTGGGACAGGCCACCGTCCCTGGCAGAGTTCACTTTCTCTCTAGTTTTTTGAAATTTCTAGAGCATCACCTGACCTTGATATGGGGGAAGGAAGAAAAAAAATCCTACAAATACAAAAACAAATCTTGTTCCTTTTAATCTAGAAATCCATTATCTCTTCAATTCCAGCTTTAAGATTCAGAGCTAATATACGATGCTAATAGCTCCTGAAGGAGGTATGAATTCATTTCTGATGTCTGCTGTGGTCTTAAAGTCATTTGACCACAGGCTCCAGGAACAAGCAGGTCCCTGAGGGTTGTCCCTTGCCTCTGCTCCCTTCTCTGGCTTCTCCAGGCTCAATTTTCACCACCTATTGCTTTTGCTTATAGTTCTGTAAATAATCTCATTGCCACGTAAATGCTGACTCCCTCTAAGAGGATCTGGTAAATCCCGATTATAAATTCGTGTCCCTACTTCTAACCAGCTCACTCAGCCCCCTGCCTTGTCCCTGCTGGAGGGAAATGCATACTGGGGGCTCAGTGACCAGCTCACAAGTTTAGCAAATGAATGAACACATTTCCTGTCCACAGGGTACAATTGCACTTGGAAATAGTCCCTGGCCTCGGCCAGCGCATCAGGTCCACATCCCAGTTCAGGACACTTCAAGGGAGCAGGAGGAACAGCTGTTACCCAGATGAAATGCTACTTGCTTTCAGCGCCTTCCCTTAACAACCTAGCCCCTTCTCTGCCAGGTCATGGCTTGGCTCAGGGCCGCTGTCCGGCGCAGTCCTGCTGACTTAGAGTCTCTGGATTTTCACCATTTCATAAGCAGCAAATACCAAAGGCATCTGATCTCCGCGCAATCTCCGCGCATCGGCTAGAATGAATGACTCCCTTGTTAGGGACTTACTGCTTTAGGGTCCCCCGCTTCAGCTTCCACGAGGAGTGCTCACAGAGGCTGGGCTGGGGGGCCTGAGGGAAAGGCACCGAGGCCCACTGAGAGGTGGCCCAGGGGACAGGAAGCCTGCAGACACTGCCGGGAAAGGGCAAAAGGAGGAGCTGAGAAGTGAGGGAGGGGCCACAGCTCCCCAACTGAACGGAGGCGCCCAGCAGGCCAGGTATGGGAGTAAACAGAGGCAGGGCCAGAGGAGCCCGGCTCCTGGCGGGGGGCCAGGGCTGTCCTGAGCTCCGCCCAGCTGCTCTCCTCGCCTGCCAAGTCTGGCTGCTTCTCTGGGCCTTCTGGAAATGGTAAACCTCCCTCTTTGTCACCCTGGGTTAACTTTCAGGGAAGCGAGGAGCAGAGAGAGCCACAGGGACTAGCTTCCACCAGATTCAGATTTTTCTCAGCCCTGGCTTGCCTCGGTTTCCCCACAAGGTTAAAGTGAGTGGAGACAGAGCAGACGCAAGGAAAGGCAGCGTTCAGATGACTCTAGGCAGCAGCGCCGCTGCCCGCCGGCAATGACCAGGGCCGGTCAGTAAAGGAGCCCCCGTGGAGTGTGATCTGCCGGCCCCTCACGCCCCCTACGGCTCCTTTGCCCGCAGTCTGTGCTGGTCCTCCCATCCCAGCACCAACCGCGGCCCCACATCGCCCTGCTGGTCTCCTGCGAGGGGAGCTGCCGCCCGGCTGGGTCTCAGAAGCCCCTGGGGATGCTCGGGCTGCTGTAAAGACAATACTGCAATTTGCCTGTAAACTGCCAAAGTGGCAGCTTCCCTGACACCCGGGCATCAAGCCTCTCACTGCAGCAGAGAAGCACACGGGCTCCTAGACCACCCCGCGCGGGCCCCCGCCTACTACGCCTGGACCAGGAGGCCCCCTTCGTGACTGTGGCAGGGGCTGCCCCGGCCGCTGGGGGCCTGGCCTCACCACACCCAGATCCTGCCTGATGAGTCTGCTCGAGTGACAGGTGCTGGCTGGTCACATGCCGGGGCACAAGTCCACTCTCCATGGAAGCAAAGAGGAGGGAGGACGGGGCTCCAGGAGGGCCGTGTCGGGAGGAGGCGACGCTGTTAGCGTCTTCAGAAGAGTGGGGGCAGGTGTAGCCCAAGACCCAAGACCGCCCTGGACCTCACCCCCTCCTACTGGGCTGCTTACATGACGTGACTTTAGGCAAAGCTCTGAGCATCTCTGAAATCTCTTTTTCTCACTGTAAAACAGGAATAATAAACCCTACCTCATATACTCGTGAAGATTAAAGATAATGTGTCCAGCACATAATGGATTTTCAATAAATGTTAACTTACCTTCCGTCTCGCCCAGCCCGGTGTGGTGATTCTAAGTGGGGTGACGGTACTCAGTCAATAGTCTCCCCTCCAATCAGAAGCCTCTTCCATGCGCTGCGTCTTTAAACAACCATTAGGAGTCAGCTCACCAAGCCATCTGCTCGTGTTGATTGCTGAGTGTTTCTTGGAGGTGGCTTTGAGCCTCTGCTTGAACACCTCTAGGGACAGTGATCTCATTAGCTCCCAAGATAGCCCATTATTTTTAGAGAGAGCTGCCTGTCTTGAAAGTTCTTTCTACGTCGCTGCGATCTGCTTACCTGTAATTTTCACCTGTTGGTGTCAATGGCCTCCTCTGGAACCACCTGGACAGGTCCGATTCTGATCCCTCCCCTGCTTGGCGCAGCGGGTGGCACATAGAAAGCACAGACCTTGCCCACGGGGAGTCAAGATGACAGAGGGGAAAGGCTGGGAACTTGCTGTCTTGCTCGCTGTGTCTGTGGGATGTGAAGCCAGGGCCCTCTCGGTGGGTTTCAGTTCCCCGCTCAGCATCCGGAGGAAGGGTGGGTTGGTCCACTGGTACTGGGCACCTGAGGGTGGCATGGGGGATGCAGTGAGCCCGAATGACCTCGCATGGTGCTTAATTTCCTGACCTGAGCGGGGCCTGGGCCCAGGCAGGTCCTGCAGCAGCTGCCTGGGGTCCTGCGTCCTCTGTGGTGGCCGGGCTCCCTGCTGTCCCTGCCAAGATGGCCAGCCGGCAGCACTCAGAATTATTTAATGGAAGTGGAATTTTTTGTGCGACGCAACCAGGACGGTGCTCTGTGCACGCCGGCCAAGTGTTTGGCAGCCGGGACTACTCTGCAGTGGGCAGCCTCGTGTTTGAATCCCCTAGAAAGGAGCCCGCTTGGTGGGGGAGGACTGGGGTTGGGCAAGGTGGTGCTTGGGTTTCCTCTGGGAGAGAAGGGGAGCCCTGGGGGTGGGGGGAGGCAGGGGGAGGAGAGCTCGCTGTAACTGGAAGTATGATCAAGGGGCGAGATGGCAGGGCCTGCAAGAAGGTGAGGTCGGTGGGGTCCGGGCTGAGACACAGCATCCCTGCCTCTATGCCCTGTTTCCAGCCGAATGCTTGAGGGCGGCTAGGGCAGCTGGTGCCGGCGACCCTGCAGTGTGGCCAGCTCTGAGCAGCACCCCGTGACCAACGGGAGGCTGTGGCAGCTCAGAGCGGGGTCCGGCTGTGGCCTGGGTTCCCAGGCCTCCGTACCTCCCCTACAGCTTCACCGACCCCACCCCGCGGTGGCTGGCGGTCAGCCCCATGGAAACAGTCTGCTTAACGTGACGTTACCCGTGGAAGCCATCTCTGCTACGGAGCCTCTGCCAGCCTCCCCTGTGCAGGGGCAGGCACCCTCGTGGCCTGGAAATGTCAGTTCTCTTCCGCTGGGGTTCCCTCTGCCCCGCCCCCTTTCAATTTGGGGAAATTTGTGTCTCCAGGGCCGGTGGATGTCTCTCCCTCCTCCCTGAGGTGGGAAGTCCCTCTGTGACCCAGGCCTGCATCTCAGGGCCTTTTGCCCAGAAGCCCCTAACAAGCTCCTTGTTCTTGCTCTGGGCCCAGAACAGTGGTGTGTTTTGAGGAATCAAAACCCCTCTTGTCACAAATACGTCTCCTTAGGCCTGCCAGACGCAGGCAGGTGCTGAGAATCCCCCAGTTCCAGTCTTGTGTTGTTCAGAATGATTTTTCTTCAGATAGACCCTGTCAAAATGCAAATGTTACCCGGAGGGAGGGGTAACACATTAACTTATTACCATCCATTATCACTTTAGTGCCGTTTATCAGCTTCCCAGCTGTGAACAGAGCCTGGGGAGAGAGAATGTGGAACAGGTGAGGTTTAACACAGAAAGATGAGAGAGGAGCCCTGGGCAGGATGCGGGCGGGGCCCAGGCAGGTGTGGAGCAGTGAGGGAGATGGCAGGAGGCAGGGAAGCCCACGTGTCCCGTCCTGGTGCCACCAACGGGGCTGCTTCCCCAAGCCCCAATGTCACCTCATTTTCAGGAAGGGGCCTCCTTGGATGAAGAGCCCTTCAAATAGACTTACCCTAAGTCTATGATCCAGCAATCCCAATCCTGGGCATATATCTGGAGGGAACTCTAATTTGAAAAGATACATGCACCCCAATGTTCATAGCAGCACCATGTACATAGCCAAGATATAGAAACAACCTAAATGTCCATTGACAGGTGACTGGATAAAGAATGTGTGGTATATTTATACGATGGAATACTACTCAGCCTCAAAAAAGAATAAAATAATGCCATTTGCTGCAAACATGGATGAACCTGGAGATCATCATTCTAAGTGAAATAAACCAGAAAGAGAAAGAAAAACACCATATGATATCACTTATATGTGGAATCAAAAAAAAAAGATGCAAATGAACATATTTACAAAACAGAAACAAATTTCCAGACATGGAAAACAAACCGGGGGAGAAAGAAGGTGGGAAGTGATAAATTGGGAATCTGAGATTGGCAGATACTATTATGTATAAAATAGATAAACAATAAGTTTCTACCGTATATAGCACAGGGAACTATATTCAATATCTTGTAGTAACCTATAATGAAAATGAATATATGTATGTATAGGTATGACTGAAACATTATGCTGTTTACTGGAAATTGACACAATGTTGTAAACTGACTATACTTCAATAAAAAATTAAATTAAAAATAAACAGAAAACAAAGAGCTCTGAGGATTATTTCAAAATCGTTACATTTCATTTTGCCATATATTATTGTCCTTCCTAACATTTTGGTCCTTACGCTAAGAGTAGTATTAATCTATATTCCCTGAAGACACCCTGACTGATGGGGAGGAAGAGGAGGCACACACTACAGGGCAGGGAAAGTCAGGCTGAGATTAAAACCCTGCTACTCATAATTCTCAGAAAGCGTAGCCCACACAGAGAGTAGATAAGCAAGCGATGGCAGCCCTAGGCGATTTTCCTATCCATCCCCCGCGACAGAAAGAGGTCTTCTCTCTTCTTGCCTCCAACAGCCACACCAAATAGGTATGATGCGTTTGTTTATTTCACAAAGAAAAGAAACGACTATGCTTTACAACCATAAAGTCCTTCCAGGGAAAGGCCCTAAATCCACAGGCTCGCTGCAGACAGTGCAGGGTGTGCAGGTGGAAAGCGGGGAGAGGGAGCAGGGTTGGGGAGCTGAGGACAATCCAGCAGAGGAAGGAGCCAGTGAGGATGGGGAAGCAGGGGAGAGGACTCTCAGCTGTGGTGCAGAGCGGAATGGAGGCCGGCTGGCACCAGGCTTGAACAGGGCTGCTGAGGTTTCTGTGAATAATTTCGTGGGGACGGTGCTGCTCTGTCACACCCTCCTTAATCCCCAGCAAACCTGCAGTAAAGTCTGACACACACACACACAGATGATAGTGTGTGTGGAGTGTGTTTGTAATTCCTACGAATCCCACATCTTGGCTGATGTGTCATAAACAAAGGACAGTAGGTGTGGTCAGCAGGATGGCCATGGACCCAGCTAATTCAGAGGGGACACAGCTGTGAGCTGGGGTGATCAAGAGATCATGAGCCACCTGCGGACTTGAAGAAATCTTGGGTGACATTTGACGTCCACAGACTGAGTTGGTGATGGGTCCAAACTGACACTAAAACTATGCCTTCGGGTCCAAGGAGACCCCCCAGACAGAGTGTAGAGGGACGCTGCCTGGGGATATTGGCTGATGTGTTTTTCCCAGGGATTTCTCGTATCTCCTCCTTCCCCCTTGTGGGAGGCGGCAGCAAGGCACTGAGGGAGCAGTGATAGAGTTCTTGTATTCCAGTGGCAAATCTTGCCTTTTCTGTTTCAAAAGCCCAGCCCTCAAAGCAGGAGAGGGGAGAGCCCAGGACAAAAGCAGAAGATTTGGAGCAACAGGTAATCCATCAGAGCCAGTCTGTCCACACCCCTTGGAGTCAAGATGCGGCCAGCTGGGCTGGAGGATGGAGAGTGGGGAGGCAGGGGGGTGGTTCCTGGCGTGTCCCCGAGAGAGGAGCGGGCTCCATGTCGCGCTCTCCAGGCTGTGTCCAGAGGCTGGCTTGAGTAATAACAGAACTTCCAGATTGAAGGGGGAGATCAGAGGGTAGAATATTTGCGGTCTCTCTCCCAGCGAGAGGAAAGTAGCAATTTCTACAGTTCCAGGCTGCCTAGCCCGGCGTAGGGGCTGAAGACCCTTCTGAGGTGTGTGCAGGTGTCCGGGGAGGGTCCTTGCAGAGCAGAGCGCGTGGTGTGCAGCTGAGAGCTGTCAGCTTGTGGCTCGGAAAAGCCCAGGAACTTGGGACAGCTCTGTCCCTGGGAAGAGGAGGGCCCAGCCGTCACCCCTGTGGCCCGAGGGCTGCAGCTGGGACAGGTCAGGGACTGTGAGTGGATGCTAGTGTGGCAAGAGAGGATCCCAAGGATGGAATCACCACCTTTTTCCACTCCAGTTAGGGGCATGAGGCAGCTCCTCCCCAAATCAGAGACCGTCTCCCATCGAGTGAAAAAGGGGACCCCTGAAATTAACTGAGGTTAATTTCCTGCCACAGAAAGGAAACTCAGAATCAAAAATCATTTCAGTCGTAGCGGCAGTCTTTACGTTTCTAGCGTACAAGATTCTGTGGTCTTAGGTTCTTACCCAGGGCAGCACTTGGCTCGGGGAGCTTTGGGTCTTGGCCCAGCTGTGGGAGGCCAATACCGGCTCAGGAGGTAGCGGGTGTCAGAGGGGCCCCATCCTCCCTGTCCCGTCCTTTCCAGGGGAAGGAGAACAGAGTGAGGGCAGGGAGCCTTTTTCTGAGGAGGTGTACTTCAAAGCAGTGTGCTCAGACCCAGAGGAGCCAGAGGCCTCCTGTTTCCTCCCTCACAGAACCTTGCCATTTCAACCCCATGGTCGCACTCTCTTAGCCAAAAGGATGAAACTGATACAGGCCAGATGCTGGGATTCTCTTAGCAGCACAGCGAGAGCCTGACCGCCCCCCGCCGGGCTGGCGGGGGACTGACTCATCAGTAAGAAAACGCCCAAACGAAAACAGTGACAAGTGTCAGGGGAGAGGAAAACTGTCGATGAATGATCCCAGGATGGCCCTGCAACAGACACCCCAAGGTCGAGGTGTAAAACCCGGGTCGCCCCGTTTGGCAGGCAGTTGTCCCCACCCACTGGCGGCGGGTGAGGGGACATGGGGACATCCGAGCCTCCTCAAGTTGCCTGCCCTGGAAATTCACAACGTGGGTCCCTGCTTTGGTAGGTGGCCAACCCTCCTCCACCCCCTCCTCCTGAATCTGTAGAAAGGCTTTTCTCAGAGCTCAAAGGAGGTAGGATTCCTGGCCTTGTACTGGCTGCTTTTCGTCTTGCTGAATTCTTCTTGTACCTTTTCTCTGGTGACTGAGTGCCATTTATCCAGCAGGAATTAACCAGTTTACAGTCGTACACTCCTTTTCTTGGCTTCTCTTGTTTTCTTTGTCCGCCCTTGAGTTTCTGGAGTTTCAGCCGCCTCAACTCAAGGCTGAAGGGAGAGTTCCACAAGCCACTTCCTGGCTGACTTTTAGGATTTAGGGTGACAGGGGATGGAGTGTTTTAGCATCTGCTCCCCAATTGGAAAATTCACCTCAACCTCCCAGTGATGGTGGGGGGTGATGGATAGAGAATTAGATGGCCCAAGATTTGCACCAGACTAAAAGGAATACTGCCCCCCCCACCCCAGAGGTCCCATCCCCAGAGGTCAACCATTAATCACCTTCCAGAAGCCTGTTGCAAGGTTTGTAATGGAAATGTCTCCGTTGTCATGGTAACGGTAACCCTGGCTGGCCTGGCCAGAGGCTGCTCTAGGCAAGCCCTGCTCTTCTGGGTTTCAGGTTTATTAACAAGCTGCAAGTTCCAGGCTGGTAGGTCTTAAAAGCAGCTCCTTGCAGTCAGGGGCCCAAGGGAATGCCTAAGTGACCTAGGCCTTACCTAGCCCTTAGTCAACAACATGATTCCAAATTCACCCATTCCAGGAAGATGAGACCTTTCACCACATCACTGACTAACACCGTGCCCACTGATTGGCCCACAGATGGGCAGAATTGTAGATTTGAAAAGTCCTGGGCTTTGGAGTGGAGCCACCTAGGTTTGAATGTCAGCTCTGCCAGTTAACAGCTGTGTGTCTTTGGGCAGGTTACTAAAACTCTCTGATCTGATCCTACCTCTCTAAGCAGGAGAAGCAATACCTAGTTCGCGTGTAATTGTTTGACTCCAATAAGATAATTGTACAGGGCAGGAGCGGCAGACTTTTTCAATAAAGGGCCAGACGGCAAATATCTTAGGTTTTACAGCCACACGGTCTCCTTTGCAACTGCTCAACCCTGCCCTTCGAGCACAAAAAGGACCAGAGCCAACAGTAAGTAAAGAGCATGGCAGCGTTCCAACAAAACTTCAAGTCTGCTGGCCTCCAGTGGCCCTTGTTGGGGTGTCCGGGCTGAGCACGCATTCTAGGTGGGAGCTGTATCCGAATGAATGATGTGCATCACGGCCACATGGAGAAGGGACTCCAGTGCAGGGCAGCAGCGAGGTGCCCCGCTGATGGCAGGACGAGAGGCTCAGGCTGGCCTGGGAGTCGGGCTGCCACAGGCTTTGCAGGGACGCATCTCTGGGGAGGCGGGCAAGTGGCCTGGCCAGCTGTGTGCTGGGCTGTGATTTATTAACGCTCTTAGCCCAGGCCTTCCTGAAAGAGGTTTGCTGGGAATGAGGGAAGGAAATGGGGTACCCAACCCACTCACGATGCTGCTTTACGCCTGCTCCGGGCAGTGAGGTTTTCCTGGACCCTCTAACAGCAAAAGGGATTTGGAAACTTTTAAGTTCTCTGTTCACTGGTTCCAAACAGCCAGTGCGTAGGGATAGGCCAAACTGTTTGCCAGAAAGGCACTCAGCCTCCCCAAAGGGTAAGCAGGCCTCAGCCATCGGTCCACCTCCTGGTGAGACAGGAGGCTGAGGTGCAGCCGTCTTTGCAGCCTGGGCAGCGACCTGCTTTCACAACTCAGGCCAGTGACTTTCCAGGCGGACTAGGATCAGGCCAGTGCCCACCAGCAGGTGTCAAAGGGCCTCACGAGGGAGGTAGAGCTTGGTACTGGTTTGGATGAGCCTCCACATGACTACAAGGCAGGGTTTCCCCATCTGGGCCTCAGTTTACCTCTCTGTAAAATCGGTTCACTCCCCCTGCCCTGTCAGCCTCCGTGAGGCCGAGTAGGTGCGGGGAGAAGGCTGGCTGACGGGATCTGTGGGAGCAGGCGGTGCACGACTCCCAGTGATTTCTATTTCTGTGGTCTATGCTGATGACACGGTGTTTTCTGCCGACAGGAGCCCAGCAGCTGTTCCCTCCCGCTCACCCCTGCGGCGTCACTGTGAGGGGGTGTATTTCTAGTGCTCACTGACAGCTTTCAGTGCCAGGGGATGCTTTCTTCAGCTCCTAATGGCGACGCCTTACATGTGGATGGCACTTTACAGTTTACAAAGCAACTTCAGAGACCAGCCTCCAGAACACCCTTTTGAGGTGGATCCGGCAGGCTGGTCCAGGCCTGCGTCAGGGATAAGGAAACACCTGCCCGGTTAGATGCGCTCGCCCTGTGCCTGGTTTATGCCACCATCGGGGGCGGAGCTGGGGGCTGGCAGGCTCACCCCACAGCACTGGGCCGCCCCATCCACTTCACCTTTGCTTCCACAAAGCCTCTCGGGAAACATGCTCCCTGATAAAAAAAAAAAAAAAAAAAAAAGAATAGAAAAGAAAAGAAAAAAAAATCGTTCTAGCTCACATCTAGCTTTTCACTGTAATAAGAGTACTAAGGAATAGTTTATTTGGGAGGAGTGGTGGGAAGTAAATTATAAAAAGAAAAAAAGATGAAGAGGGTTTCTATGCTGGAAAGCTGCTTTCTGTCCCCAGAACTGAGCTCCTGCTAGCATCGCTGGCTCAAAATAAATCCCCTTTTCAGATGTGACCCTTTCCCCTAAGCCTTCCACAAACTCAAGCCAGATAGGTTTGAGGGAGAGTGTGAGCTATTTTCACCACCATCTGGGGTTCTCCCTATTCTTTGCTGGAGGGCGAAAAAAAGAAAAGAAAAGAAAAGAAAAAGACAGTTGAAAATCCTGGAGAATTTCCCCCTGTTGTGAATTTGCGCCCAGCTGTCTGCACCCACCAGCATGCCGGCCGTTCCGCTGTGGGGCCCGGGGGTCAACGCTGTTTTTCCTTTTGGAAGACTCACTTTGCCTCCCACCTCTGAGCAAAAGCAGCAGTGACAAGTCAACCACAGTCTAGTCCCTGGCTCCACGGGGGCCCCCGGGGTCTGGGGAAACCTGGACACGACCTTCGATGTCCAAGGGACAGGAAGGGCGCCCTGGCCCCGCAGGCCTAGCTTCTGAAGGCGACTGTTCTGTGAACTCCAGCTCCAGAAACGCTCCCACCGCCCGCCCTTGCGCACTCTGTCTTCTCTGGGTCCTGCTTGAGTGGTGGCCAAGATTGTGAGCCACTGAGATAAAAATAAATAAATAAATAAAAATGCTTGTAGGGAGGAAAGCCTGGAGGTTAAGCCTAGCCTCCTGATGGCAAAAGGCCCTCAGAAGGACGGGAGAACAAACACAGAGAAAAATCCTTGCAAACAGCCCTCCTTTCCCACTTCGCGCCCCACCTCTCTCCCGCTTCCGCTCTGTCCCTTCCTCCTCTCATCTTTTTTTTCCCCCTTTTTCTCTTTTCCCCAGTAAAACCTACCTCCATTACCTAACAGAGCACCTCTTCCACAGACCCTTCAGTTTAGTATCATCTGTAACCAATGAGGTTTGTGTCAGTTTTAACCCTTGGTAAAATTCTGTTAGAGTGAACAGTGAATTCCAAGAAACTGTCTAAATAATTTGGCTACGTTGAAAGTTTTTGTAGTAAACGTTGCTAGGAGAAAAATTATGGCTGAATATCTTTGAGGCCGCAGAGTGTTTTTATTGTAAGGGCATTTGACACAATATTAGGGACAGGGATGTCCCAGGTACGGTGTGGACACTTCCTCTAATCCATAGGACTTCACTTGCCACTGCCACCAGGCTCCTTCTAGATCCTCTCGGATGCCTCCATCCAGGAGCTGGCCAGGTGCTCCTCACAGCTGTATGATCAGCTGGAATTAATTATCCTCTAAGGATTCTGGGAGGACTTCCTGTGTGATTAGCATCTGGTTGGGTACCGCAAAGAAACTCCAAAACATAAGACAAGATTCCTGCTCTTGTGGTGTTTACAGTCTAGACGAGGGGGATGCATCCAACACACACACAGCCAAATTGAACGGAGCAGGACCACACCGAGTTAAGGGCTCTATGGTGGTGGACGGCAAATGCCATCCTCAGTCTGCCTGCCCTGGGAACCCAGCCTTCCAGGCACAGGTGAAGACTAAGCCAGCCTCCCTCTCCATCCCCATCCTCCCAGTGTCTCAGAGTCCTTTGCTCATTGTAGACAAATGCCCCTACAGAACGTCTCACATTGTGTTGTGTGGTGATTATTTTCATCTCTATCTCTATAAGCGTTTTGAGCTCAAAGGCTCCATCTTGCAAAGTATCTGGTAAGGAACTGGGGGCCTCATCAGTTTTTAAGAAATTTTAAAAATGTTTATTGGATGCCTAATGTGAGCCAAGGGCTGGTGCCAGAGAACTGCTGGCTGGCTGCCCTCCCCTGTGGGATTCTGTAACAGCAACGTTATACCTCATTCCTCTTCCAAGGTGCACGGGGAGAGGCGCTGCTCCGGGGGACTGGATATGGAATCATAGCAGGAGATCCGCGCGGGTGGTAGGAAGTTAGAACCCTGAGGACCACTTCTCTAGGCACAACTGTGGGGTCAGGTAGTCTAGTTTGGAGCAGTTGGAGGTGGAAACAGGCTGCTCTGGTCCCCTCTTAGCTACATCTTGGGGAGAATTGATGTCTGCATGTTAATGCTCTCCAAGATGTCATTAACCGCCCAGACACCCTTCCTGCTGAGACAGGACCCATGAGGAGGGGTGGACGAGGAGAGAGAACTCCCTTCGAGGGTCCTGTCCTTTGCTCCGTGAGAAGTGATCTATTAGAGGCTGACAAGTCAATAAAGGCAATTTAAGTCCCTTTCTTGGAGTCTGTGTGACTTACAGGAAGGCAATGGTGGGGCGCCAGGGTGGGGCCATGGGCCCTTTGCGCCCTCCCCTCTCTCAATTATAGCAAATTTGCCTAATGCACTAAAAGCCAATGAATCAAGTCGCCTGGTGATGGGATGTGGAAGGCGAGGGGGAAGACGTCGGATGCTGGCAGATGCCCTGCTAACCTTGGCTTTAATTAGGTTTGAGTGGATAACAAACAAAACAATCCTTCATTTGAGACAACTAACCGTGGTGAAAAAGTGGCCCAGAGTTGGTTCTTGCAAATAAGTGACATCCTGGGTCTTGAGGGAGGCCTTTGTTACTTCCCCAGTCTGGATCACATTTCTCGAAAGAGTTGGTGGATTTAGACCCATATTCTCCAAACCGGGGCCCAAGTTAACACCTGCTTGTCCCTTGTGATGGGATGGGAATCCCACAGTGTTTGAGCTCAGCAGGATTAATCACAAGGAGGAAGTCACAGCATTCTTCTCTTTCATGCTAAGGGTAGAATTTTAGTAGTCTTAAAATTTAATCAAAAATTCTACAAAATCAGTAGACCATATTGATTGAAACTGCCAAGGTCAAGAAAGAGAAGGAAAGATTTACGACCTATTCCAGGTTCAACGCTATAAGGAGACATCATGACAACTGAGTGTAACCTGTGATCCAGAAGTTTCTTCTCCCACATTGAGCACTATTGGAGTAATGGGAGAATTTGAATAAAGGCTTTACATTAGCTAATAGTATTGTTACAATGCTAATTTTCTAATTTTGGATTATTATTGTACTATGTTCATGTAAGACAATGTCCTTATTTTAGAAAATATACACTGAAGGGGTACACTGGCATCGTATCTGCAACTCACACTCAAATGTTCTGAAAAAAAATCTATCTCTATCCATCCATCAAAAGCAAAGTTGGTAAAACACGTGTGGGATCCAGGCGAAGAATAGATGGGAATTCTTTGTATTAAGTTTGCGTCTTTTCTGTAAGCGTGAACTCACAGCAAAGTAAAAAGCTTTTTTAAAAAATACAGTTGGTCAAGAGATTGGCAGCTAGGACCAGGGGAACAGTATGTGTCAGTCCTTTTCTCTTCTGCTCTTTCCAAACCATCCTCTCCATCCAAATCATGGCCAGGTTTGGGATGTAAATCTCTGAATGCACAGGGAGTGGTGGGCGATTGCTGTAAGGGAAGAGGTTTCTCACATGATGAGGTTACATGAAGAAGTCTGCACAAGGGACCAGTGGCTAGATGATCACCAAGTTCCTTTCTAGCTCCAAAGTTCTATAAACTTTGGGTTCCATGAAGTAGAGGGGAAAAAACACTGCTGTGGTTTGAAGTCGTTCAAACAACTTGAAACTACCCTCTTGCTCTGCTTCTGCTATGATACCCCCTAGGACCACACGTCGGGGGAGAGGTGGGGGTTCTACCTACTGCTGCATGGAGAGCTCCCCTTGTTCTGGACGCCCAAAGCAACGGTGATCCTTTCCTGCACCGGTCTCAGACAGCCCACCCCACCTCCTCCTTCCAGGATAACCCCTGCTCAATTTTGCTGACCTGATGGACTTCCACAGGGCTCCCAGGACCAAAAGTATGAGAACACAGCTAAGATGCAAAGGATTTGTACTGATACGCAATACGCCCCTTTATGCGTATGGATGTACACATGTATTTTCTAACACCAGTCTCCAACATTATCAACCTTTAACAATTTTTAAAACGTCCTCCATTATAAAATATCTTTTAAAGATATTTAACAACAAACTGTCATCAGTTCTGAATTTCTCTGAACTTAAGGACCAAACCATCTGCCGGGAACTTCCGTGGCACCTTTGTAGGCGCTGAGTAAGTTGGCCGGTGGCACTTCTGGAAATAACCCCAGGGGTTCTTAGCCCCAAGCCACCAACCAGGAGCTGAGTCCCCTGCTCACAGGCAAGAAACAAGCAGATCTGGGGCTGGGAAAGGAGAACTGGCCCCAGTGGATGACAAACACTTTATTTTAATGTCCACATTTTGTTAGTTTGTTTTTGACTGTGCAGCAGGTGACTACGGCGGACATTGTTGCTTGACGTACTTAATCACCATTCTCTTCTCCTCTCGTATAAGAATCCCAATTTTGCTTGTGAGTAAAAATACCTTCCCAGACTGTCGGGGAGCTAGGAGCACTCAGATGGTGTAGCTTCAGCAGGTGGGATTATAAGAAGAAATTGCAGAGAAGGTTGTTTTGCCTGATAAGAAATAGACTCAGCTGGCACTAGCCTTTTGCCTTTGCCTTTTCCCCATCTTCCAGCCTGGGAAGTGAGTGCCTGTGACGCCTGGGCTGGAGAGCAGCCATTCTTGGAGCCGGGAGGATGGGAGCGACAGTGTTGGTGCAGCCGGGTCTAGAAGAAACCTGGCCTCTTGGCTTCTTTCTGGGCTGCCCCCGGACATCTCATTATTTGGGGAAAATGTGCTCCTTGTGGTGGGGGTTTTTGTTACCTGTCTCTGAACACAGCCTCCACAGAGACACCCACCCCTCCCTCATCCTTGCGACTTTCCATGACTCTGACTCTACACCCAGGGCCACCCATCCACGCATCAAGGAGCCATCGTCTCCGCTCCACAGTGTCTGATTCCGGGATGGGCCACAGCTTAAGCAGAACAATTGCGATAAGTCAGGACTTTTGCACCAAAAAGATGGACTTTCTTCACCGGATGGATTTGGAGTTACAAAGTCTAGAGTTGTGGCATCCACGTGGTCGAGGTGGGAAGAAAGCCCATCGAGAAAGCATCTGACATGTGGGAGCGTAATCCCCAACTGCGAGGTGAAGGGGCTGGGTTCTCGTGACATCATTTCTGTCCCTATGTCACCCTGTGCCTGAAGCCGGTCCTAACTGTGGACTCTCTCATTATACAAACCAAGAAATATCCTTCCTCCTTAAGCTGGTGAGGCTTTCCACAAGCCAGGTGGGGCTGAAGAAGTCTGATCGGTTCAGAGGCTCACTGAGGGTGTGAGGGGCCCAGGGGAAGGTCCTGGAGGCCGCGCTTGGGTTCTTGGAAAGGACATCATGGCTAATGACCTGGGCTGTGATTTGCAGGAACGGGAGGCTTAGTTGAAGGAAACTTCGAGTCCCTGTCAGGTGTCAGTCTTCATCCCGATCAGGCATACACTTTGATCTCTGGGCCCAGTGAGAACAGTTTTGTCAACTGAAAAGGAGACCCATCCTGAAGCAAAACAGGGGTCTGTTTTGCCTTGGGGGAGGGGAACGCAGGCTAATGGAACATCCTGTAGTGAGTTATCCGCTCATCTTTCAAGAAACACAGTCACCGGAGACAACGCTCGCTTTCATAGAATTGTCTCTGACACCACCTTAATTCCACAAATTACTGTCACCCGGAGCTATAAGGAGTCATTTTTAAACTAAACCCACTTGGCAGGCCAGAGGGCAGGCTTTCAGAGTGTAGCTCATAAACGGTCCTAGGATTTCCCAAGCGAAATACCTGGCACTTTGTAGGTGGCTTTAACCCAGAGGAGACAGGAAGGGCCCAGCCTAGAGCCGTGGTGGGGATGGCAGGGCTCAGAGGACAGAGGAAAAGCCTGTGTCCTGTGAACCGGCTCTTTTCTGACTGAATACCTTCCGAGACGAGCCCGCTTGAGAGACCACGATGCCTTCGCTGGGGGAAAGGTGAGACCCACCGCCCACGGCGAGGCAGGCGGGCCCTAGTGTACCACAGTGTGTCCTCTTCTTAAATCACCACCTTGAGAATAAAACCTGCCTTAGAGGTTGACATCGTCCCCTTTCAGAGACACCATGTGGTACGTTCATTGGCTCTCAGGTCGGCCCTGGGCCCCAGCAACCCATGTGTCCCCAGAGTGTTACAACTTTTATCATTCGGCCTTTGAGGGCAGTAGAGACGGCTGCCTAGGATGGAGAAGGCTGGGCCTCCCCTCCTGTCCCTCCAGCACAGTTTCTGGATTCCGTCAGGGGCCACCCACCCACCCAGGGCCTGAATGGAAAAGACCAGCTTCCAGAATGATCCACTGGCCTTTCTCCTCTCAGTTTAGCTAGAGATCACATAAAACTGAGGGGGAGGCCTTCCACAGAGCGGCTGTACCCTCACCCGAAACACCTTAGGGATGTGCTGTGGGACCATCGAAGGGAACCTCACCCTCACAGCAGTTCTGGACGGTGCGTGCAGTGGCCCCACTTCACAGATCAGGAAACGGGACTCAGAGTAGGCGAGACATTTACCCAGGACACCCAGCTGTGCTGGCGCTGGTCTCCTTCACTCTGAGGTCAGTGTTCCCAGCGTTCCTGCTCCTCCGTCAGCCTGCGCTTCCCCAGGAACCCAGTGACCAGAGCAGCCAGCTCTCTGGGGCAGGCGGCAGTGTGGGTGGTGTGGGGTTCCCTCCCTCGGGTCTTGGTCTTTTGCATCTGACAACTAAGAAGGTGCTTGGGGGGGCAGGGCGGGACTGTGACTCCCCCCACCCCTACCCCACTCCTCTACCTCCTATCTCTTCAAAAGAAAAAAAAAAAAAGAGCATCAGCATCTTTATCTCTGACCCGGGTCACAGCCAGAGAAGAACACGAATGAAACAGCCCCTGCGGCTCTGAAAACTCCTGGCTGCTTTCCTGGGGCTGAGTCACGTCTTCGCTTCAGGAAGGTGTCATTAATTTGGTGCAAAAGAAATAAACAAATGCAAGTAACAGTGTGGCCTAGAGCTCCCCAAAGGAGCTGAGAACCTTCTGGGTTGTATCCACAAGCGTGGGCTGAAAGCAAAGATTACAGAAGGCATCGGTGGGCCTGGAGCGTGAAAACATTCCTTTGGAGTAATTAATTAAGGCAGCTTAGTACCTCACTAGGCTATAGCTTCTTTGAAGATGCCTGTTTTTGAATCAGGAAGGCTTTTTTCTGCAAATATGTTTTTATAGTAAGTGTGTGTGGGTGAGACCAAGGTTGGGCTTAGACCCCAGGGCAGGTGACCCAGGGATGCGGATGAAGGTAAGTGGGTGGCAAGAAAAAGAAAATAAAATAAAAATTGTCTTTGGAGTTTCTGTCCTGGAGATGGCAGGACCCCACAGGATGTGACATGGTGCCCTGACAATTGTGGTGCCTTTGGTCTTCCAGCCGAAAGTCTGGGGCTAAAAGCAGCATCTCCCAGAGAGGATTCAGATCCTAGTCCACAGTTTAGAGGGTTAAGGAGAAAAGGGACCCTCCTGCACTGCTGGTGGGAATGTGATTTGGTGCAGCCACCATGGAAAACAGTATGGAGATTCCTTAAAACACTAAAAATTGAGCTACCATCTGATCCAGCAATCCCACTCCTGGGCATTTATCTGGAGAAAATTTCAATTCAAAGAGATACATGCACCCCAATGTTCATAGCAGCACTATTTAGAATAGCCAAGACATGGAAGCAACCTAAATGTCCATTGACAGATGAATAGATAAAGAAGATGTGGTGTATATATATATATATACACACACACACAATGGAATACTACTCAGCCATAAAAAAGAATGAAATAATGCCATTTGTAGCAACATGGATGGACCTAGAGATGATCATATTAAGTGAAATAAGCCAGACAGTGAAAGACATATATGATATCACTTTATGTAGAATCTAAAATATGATACAAGTGAACTTATTTACAAAACAAAAAACAGTCACAGACATAGAAATGGTTACCAATGGGGAAAGGGGGGAAGGATAAATTAGTAGTTTGAGATTAGCAGATACAACCTACTATGTATAAAATAGACAAAAAATGAGTTTGTACTGTATAGAACAGGGAACTATATTCAATATCTTATAATAACCTATAATGAAAGAGAATATGAAAAAGGATATATATGTATAACTGAATCACTTTGCTGTACACCAGAAACTAACACAACGTTATATAAATCAACTATACTTCAATTAAAAAAAAAAAGATTTACTCTTGGCAAATTTCACGTCTACAATACCATATTGTTAACTATAGTCACATGGCTGTATGTTAGGTCCCTAGAACGTAGTCATCCTACCTGACTGAAGCTTTGTACTCTTTGACATCTGCTTATTTCTCCCCTGCCGCCTGCCTGTCCCTGGTCAGCTATTGGGCTGAGCAGATTAGTCAGTGTGCAAACTGCCTCGGCCTGAGGGCTCACTGACCTGCCCCAAAGGCCCTGCAGACTCCAGGTCCATCCTTCTGAGCAATAACTGCAGAGCAGGGCCAGGCCTGGATGCCGGAGCTGGAGCCACATCCAGGACCAACGCCGGGCTCCTGCATCACTGCCTCCCTCCCCCATCCTAGGGCTCTGAGGTGGGGCGTGCAGGCTGCCTTCCCCTCACCCAGCAGGCAGAGCTGGCCACCCCTGGGATCCAGACTCCTCTCTTCCCCTTCCTTTCCTCCGCCCCAGAGGGCTTTGATCAAAGAGAGAAGAGAAGTTCACAGTTTTCACAGAAGCACAGCCATGCGGAAAGGCCAAGAGACGTGCTTAGCTTCTCTGTCAGAAATTTAAACCTAGGAACTTTGCAGAAATGGTGGAGCTGGGGAATTAACCACAACTTCCCGGCCTTTTGCCAGGTAGAGGAGGCCTAGGAAGGATGAAGCTGCAGCCCATGGCTGGGGGCATTACCCTCCAGGAGAATCAGCCTTGCTGTTGCAGGGCCCACCACATGCAGGGCCTATCTCCCAACATCAAAATCCTGCGAGGGTCTGCACCTACCTCTAAAGCCTGGGACATGCTCAGAGGGTTGCCTAGACCCTGCGTCTGAGCCAGGGGCTTATCACCCTTCCTCTGCCCATCAGCAGAGGGCAGCTTGTGCTGTCTGGGTGAATACGAGGTGCAGTAAAGAATGCAGGTAAAATGCCTGGGAATCCTTAAGTGATGAAGAGTATGTGGTTGAAAGCCAGACAGATCTGTGTTGCACTCTTGTCACCTGATGATCTTGGACAAGTTACTTAACCAGGCTGAACCCCAGCTTCCTGGATTGACGAGTGACAGCAGTGTCATCTACCTTTGGGACTTCTGTTGTGAGAGTAAGCGAACTTGTACACATAAAATACTTAACACTGTTCTTGCCACAAAAACTAGACCTCAAAAAATGTAGCTAAGATTAATTAGTTTTTAAAAGGATCCTGAATTTTAGAAGGAGGCTTCTAATGCCCAGGAATTCCATTATAAAGTATCCACTTACATACTTGTAACATAGGACAATGTTATCCCCTCTCCTGAAGATGACACAGGAAGATGACACCTTCTTGCACCTGGAGGGCCCCAACCCCATCCTCCTTCCCATGCCCACACTGGACTATCTGCTGGAATCTCACTGCTCCATGTATCGGGAAGCCTCAGGGCTAGAAAATACCTTTAATATTATCTCCTTTATCCTTCCTAATGGTTCCTGACCATTTCTACAACATCTTCTCTACTGTCTCTCCTAGGGTACCAGGCATACCTAGGAGACATTGCAAGTTTGGTTCCAGACCACTGAGATAAAGCAGGTGTCACAATAGAGCAAGTCACACAAATGTTTTGATTTCCCATTCCATGTGAAAGTTACCTTTACACTCTAGTCTGTTAAGTGTGTAATAGCATTATGTCTTTAAAAATGTACATACTTTAATTTAAACAATACTTTATTGCTAAAAATGTTGACCACCATCTGAGCCATCTGGAGATGTAGTGGTAACATCAAAGATCGAGGGATAGACTGGGATTTTAAAACTGAAGAATAGATAAACAAGATTATACTGTATAGCACAGGAAAATATACACAAAATTGTATGGTAGCTCACAGAGAAAAAAATGTGACAATGAGTGTGTATATGACCATGTATGACTGAAAAATTGTGCTGAACACTGGAATTTGACACAACATTGTAAAATGATTATAAATCAATAAAAAATGTCAAAAAAAAAGATCAATGATGGCAGACCACCATAACAAATAGAATAATTATTAAAAATTCTGAAATGTTGCAAGAACTATCAAAATATGGCACAAAGAGAAGAAGTGAGCAAATGATGTTGGAAAAATGACATTAATAGACTTGCATGAATGTTCAATTTATACAAAACACAATTATCTAAAAAGCACAATAAAGCAAGGTATGCTTGTATTTAAACCTCTTAAAGTTGTAATACCCATCCATCCATTCATCTATTCAATAAATAATCATTGATTAGAAACTATACCAAGCTTGTGATAACATACTAAGAACATACCAATGAGAAAAGGACACACCATTTCCATCCTTGTGAGTCTAGTGAGTAGAGGCAAATACTTAATACGTGCTAGTACTGACATTTAATTATAACTGCCATTAATGACTGTATGCCCCATGTCATCTGGAAATGCTCACAGTTTAGATAAAATCAGTTCACATTCCCAGAACACTTCCTGCTCTCCTGAGGACTCCTGGTGGCAGTGGGAGGGGGTGTCTTATGTTCTCATGATCAGCTTTGGAGCCAAACCAGTTCAGCTCATTCACCACCTAGTTGTTTTGTTTGTGCTGTTGCTGTTCCACATTGCACCACCCAGATGTGAAACTTGGACTCATCCTCAATTTCCAGGAAAACTCTGCTTAAACGACAGTAATTTGTTAATGGATATACTATGTACAAAGATGTAAACTGTGACTTGAAAAACGTTAAATGTGTAAAAGAGGAGTGTAAAAATGTAGAGCTTTTGTGTGCTTTCAAAGTTAAGTTGTTATCAGCTTAGACTGTTGTAAGATGTTTTATGCAAGCCTCTTGCTAAGCAGAAAGCAAAAGCCTATAGGAGATATGCAAAAGATAAAGAGAAATGAATCAAGGAACACCGCTATAGAAAATCATCAAATCACAAAAGAAAAAAGCAAGAGAGGAAGAAAGGAATTATAAAACTTCTCATCAGAAAACAATTAATAAAATATCAGTAGTAAATCTATACCCATGAATAATCACTTTAAATGTAAGTGGGCCAAATTCTCCAATCAAAAAGTACAGAGTGGCGAAATGGATTAAAAAAAAAAAAAAAACCAGATCCAATTACATGCTGCCTACAAGAGACTCCAGTGTTAAGAACACAAATAGACTGAAAGTGAAGGAACAGAAAAGACATCCCATGCAATTGAAAACCAAAAATTAGGAGAAAAAGCAAGTATAGCTATATTCATATGAACAAAATAGACTTTAAACTGAAGAATGTAACAACAAACAGAAGAAGTCATCTAACGATAAAGAGGTCAATTCACCAAAGTGATATAACATTTATAAATATATGCCCAACATAGGAACATTTAAATATATAAAGCAGATATTAACTGATTTGAAGGGAGAAATAAAACAATAGTAGGAGGCTTCAATGCCCCACTTTCAAAATGGACAGATCATCCAGACAGAAAATCAATAAAGAAACATTGAATTTAAAAACTATATGTTAGACCAGATGGACATAACAGATAAATATAGAACATTCATCCAACAGCAGCAGAATACAAATTCTTCTCAAGCACACATGGGGTATTCTCCAGGATAGATTACCTGTTGGGCCATAAAACAAATCTTAATAAACTTCAGAAGATTGAATTCATATCAAGTATCTTTTCTGAAGTATAGAACTAGAAATCATTTATAAGAAGAAAGCTGGAAAATTCACAAACATGTGAAGGTGAAACAACATTCTCTTAAACAACCAATGTCAAAGAAGAAATCAAAAGAGAAATAATTGTTTAAAAAAAGCATCAAGACAAATGAATATGGAAACACAACACACCAAGACTTCTGGTTTGCTGCAAAAGCAATTCTGACAGGGACGTTTATAGCAATAAATGCCAACATTAAGGAAAAAGAAAGAGCTCTCTCAAATAAACAACCGAACTTGATATCTCAAAGTCCTAGAAAAAGAAGATCAAAGTAATCCCAAAGTTAGTAGAAGGAAGGAAATAACAAAGATTTAAATAGCAATAAATGATATAGGAGCTAAAAAGCAATAGAAAAGATCAATGAAACTAAGAAGCTGTTTTTTTGAAAAAGATAAACAAAATAGACTTACTCAAAAATAGACAGAATTCAAATAAATAAATAATATTAGAAATGAAAGAGGAAACATCACAACTGATACCACACAAATACAAAAGATCAAAGAGACTACCATGAACAAATATACCAACAAATTGGACAACACAGAAGAAATAGATAAATTCCAAAAACATACAGCCTGCCAACCATGATGAAACAGAAATCTGAATAGACCAATTACTAGTAAGGCAATTGAATCAGAGATAAAAAATTTCCTAACAAAGAAAAGCCCAGGACCAGATGACTTTACTGGTGAATTTAACCAATTGTTTGAAGAACTAATACCAATTCTTACCAAATTCTTCCAAAAAATAAAATAGTAGGAAATACTTCCAAAATCATTTTACAAGATCAGCATTACCCTGATACCAAAAGACACTACAGGTTAAAAAAATTACAGACCAATATACCTGATAAACATAGATGCAAAAAATCCTCCACAAAATATTAGCAAACCAAATTCCCTAGTACTCTGGAAGAATCACACACCATGATCAAGTGGAATTTGTTCCAGGGATACAAGGATGGCTCAACATCGGCAAATCAATCAGTATGATACACCACATTAACAGAATAAAGAATGAAATAACATGATCATCTCAACAGACCCAGAAAAAGCATTTTACAAAATTCAACATCCTTTTATGATAAAGACTCTAAACAAACTGGGTATAGAGGAAACACACTTCAACGTAATACAGGCTATATATGACAAGCCTACAGGTAACATCATACTCAACAGTAAAAATCCGATAGCTTTTCCACTAAAATCGGAACAAGCAATGAATGCCCACTCTCACCACTTTTGTTCAATGTAATATTGGAAGTCCAAGCCAGCGTAATTGGACAAGAAAAAGAAATAAAAATATCCAAATTGAAAGGGAAGAAGTAAAACTGTCACTATTGCAGATGACATGATATTATATGTAGAAATCCTAGAGACTCCACACAAGCGCGCGCGCACACACACACACACACACACACACACTGTTAGAACTAATAAACAAAGTTAGTAAAGTTGCAGAATACAAAATCAATACACAGGGTGGTAGATATAGCTCAGTGGTAGAGTGCATACTTAGCATGCACGAGGTCCTGGGTTCAATCCCCAGTATTTCCATTAAAAAAAAAAATCAGTGTACAAAAATCTGTTGCATTTCTATACAGTAATAATAAACTATCAAAAGAGAAATTACTATCCATTTACAATTGCATCAAATGTAGTAAAATACCTAGGAATAAACTTAACCAAGGAAGTGAAAGCCCTGTATACTAATAAGTGTAAGACATTGATGAAAGAAATTGAAGGACACACAAATAAATGGAAAATAATCTATACTCATGGGTTGGAGAAATTAATATTGTTAAAATGCCCATACTACCTAAAGCAACCTACAGATTCAGTGCAATCCCCATAAAAATGTCAATGGCACTTTTCACAGAAATAGAAAAAAAATCCTAAAACTTGTATGGATACACAAAGACTGAATAGCCAGCCAAAGCAATCTTGAGAAAGAGGAATGAAGTTGGAGGCATCACATTTCCATCAGATTTCAACTACATTACAAAGCTATAATTATCAAAACAGTATGGCTTTGGCATTAAAAACAGATACTAAAGTGAATGGAATAGAATAGAGAGCCCCCAAAATTTATGCATAAATGGTCAATTAATTTTCAACAAAGAAGTAAAAAATATACAATGGGGAAAGGGTAATCTCAATAAATGTTGTTGGGAAACTGGACTGCCGCTTTAAAAAAAATAAAACCAGCCTCCACAAAAATCAACTTAAAATGCACTAAAGTCTTGAACATAAGACTCAAAACTATAAAACTCCTAGAAGAAAACATAAGGTATAAGCTTCTCAACTCTGGTCCTGTAAATAATTTTTCAGATTTGATGCCCAAAGCAAAAGAATATGAAAATGAATACATGTATGTATATGTATGACTGAAACATTATGCTATACATCAGAAATTGGCAGATCGTTGTAGATAGGTAGATGAAAAGCTTCTGCTCAGCAAAGGAAACCATTAGCAAAATGAAAAGGCAACATATGGAGTAGAAGACAATATGTTTTAACCACATATATGCTAAGGGGGTTAGTATTCAAAATATAGAAGAAATTTATACAACTCAACTGCAAAAAAAAAAAAAATTAAAAAAAACAAAGGACCTGAATAGGCATTTTCCCAAAAACATACAAATGGCCAAAAGGTACATGAAAAGATGCTCAGTATTAGTCATCAGGGACTTGCAAGTCAAAACCACAATGAGATGCCACCTTACACCTGTTGGAGTGAGTATTACCAAACAAGCAAGAGATAACAGTGCTGACGAGGATGTGGAGGAGAGAGTGCTTGTATTCATACTGTTCGGTTGTAAATTGGTGCTGCCACTTTGGGAAATAGTAGGAAAGTTCCTCAAAAAATTGCAAATAGAACTACCGTATGATCCGGCAATCCCACTTCTGGGTATTTATCTGAAGGAGATGAAAACAGGATCTCGAAGTGATATCGACACTTCCGTGTTCCATGCAGCAGTATTCACTGCGTCCAAGAAATGGAAACAACCTCAGTGTCCATCAGTGAATGAATGGATAAAGAAGATGATAAAACTCATAGAAACAGAGTAGAGAAGTGGTTTCCGGGGCCGGAGGGTAGAAGAAGTGGGGAGTGATTGGTAAAAGGGCACGAGCTTTCAGTTACAAAGATGAAGAAGGTCTGAGGATCACATGCAGAATGTGGTGACCATGGTTGATAGCACTGTGCTGTACAATTGAAACTTGCTAAGAGAGCAGACTTAAATGTCCCCCCACACCCCCCAAAAAGGTGATTATGTGAGGTAATAAGTGTGGTTTTTTACTCAATGGAGGAGAATCCTTTCATGATGTGTACATATATCAAATCATTATGTTGTATACTTTAAAGATCTTTTAATTTTTTTTTGTCAATTATAACCTCAATAAAGCTGAACAAAAAAGAAAATGGTACTTTTATAAGGAAACCTGTGGGTTGTTAGACCTACCTGTAGATTTTTGTAGGAAGGAGGTATCAGAGCAGGGGTCTATACTATAGCAATCCAAACAGTTTCAAATTGTACGTCAAGCATCCTCTTTCTTAAAACGTCCTCCAGACACCCCAGCACTGGGGATTCTGTTCACCACTCGACCCCGTATCTTACTCAGAGCTGACCCCAGCCTCACAGCATCTGGGACGGCTCCTCCTTTTCACTCTCTCCTCCATTTAGAGAAACACACATTTCTATCTCATACGAAACAGTTTTGCTTTTTTCTGTCTCTTTTGTAAGCTCCTGCCAATAACCCTGAGGTCCTCTTCTCCTACCTGAAGCTGATCATAAGGTGTTTTCCTAAACAGAGGACTTGCCACCCAAGAGACAGAGTGCTGTCAGCTGTCCACACATTTTTGTCCCAGTCATGCAGTGAAAAAGTGCAGGTTTCGTGTGTGTGTATAATGGGGTGGGGATGCCTGCCTTAATTTAGATGTTAATAGAGGACAAGTAAAAGTTAGAGGAGGTAGAAGGGGAGACAGAAAACTCGAAAGGCCACTGTGGCTGGACCACAGAGAGTGATGGGTGATGGAGATGAGGGTACACCTGGAGAAAGGTACAGGAGCATCACCCCCTCCCCAGAAAACTGATTTCATTTTAAAGAAGCCCTTCAGGGAATCTTCTCCAGTGCTGCCTACCTGTCAATTCCACCCCAGCTCTGCTCCCTGGGGCTGCCCAGAAGTACAGTTGGACAGCACTCCTCCGACAGCTGGGATTCTTGGTGATTTTTTTTTTTAAGTTCTTGAAATGTGGTCCAATAAATACTGTGCCAGCCAGCATCTCCCTTGCTTGTCCCCACCCTCATGCCCCTCCCTCAACATGGAAAAAAACAGAAATGAGCCAGCTTCTGATGACTCCTTCTTTCTGCGCACTTTGCTCCATCAGGAGAGCACTGGGCAGGAGCGGGGGCCTCACTGGATCCGCTCAGCCTGTGCTGGCTTATCGGCATCACTCGCCGGCAGCTTTGATCAGTCAGACCTCTTTCCCTGCAAGCTTCCCGCTTCAAACACCCACATTAACCGTCCTTTTTCTGCAAACTGGGAGTCCCCAGCCTACACCAAGCCTTTGCGTGAGGAGGGAGAAACACTCCCTTGGGGCCGATGCAGAGTCTGGCCAGAGGACTCTGGGCTGGAGTTCAGCATCTCCCGGACCAGGATCCTCTGTGCAGGCTGCAAACTGCACAAGCGAACCAGGAGGCCTGGGAGGACAGCCAGGAAGCAAAAGCCTGGCCTCACTGGGGAGGACACTGAGGCATGGGGGCTTGGGTTTACGGGCCCACGGTTTAGACAGATTCAAACACACCAGCCTGTAGGAGAAAGCCTGGTTCAGGGCAAGAGCCAGACGGATGGACGTTAGACTGTTGCCCCTACCAGCTATGTGAACGTGGGCTCTCCGAAGCCTCTGTTTTGCTGTCTATAAAATGGAGGTAAAGGTTTTCATCACACAGGACTATAAGGGTTAAACTGGATATAAGCCCCCTGAGGTTGGCACGGGACGGTGTCAGCTGGCCACCTGCTCCCAGCCCTGGGTTGGGAGAGCAAGCCAGCAGGCCGAGGAGGCCGGGGTGGAGGCTCCAGGGAAGGGAGGAGGCCAGAGCTGCGCGGCAGTGGGGGCTCCTTTTTCGGGTGACTCACAGCCTGGTGACTAGCGAGGCTGGCAGGCAGCACGTCTTGGTGGGGAGGAAGCCCCCCCAGCTCCGTATAGTCAGCATATTGTAGGGGGGTGGAGGGCAGCTTGGTAGGCACGACACAGCTCCTGAGACATCTGTCGCAGAGTTTGAGAAATACAGAACAACAGGAAACACTCTGGGCAAATATCAAAATAAGATTTCTTGTAGTGTGAAGAGTTGGGAATGGGTCCTGGCGGAGGAGAGACACACCAGGGATGAGCGTGGTGGGGGGAGGAGGCTTCGGGGAGAATGCTCTGGACCAGCCCCACCCAGACCCAAACCTCAACAAAGACAGGGGAAAGTCAGGTAAGATTCTTTCCTGCCACTCCAGCTGGCGTGCCACGCCCTCACGAGACTGAAGCCTGACTCCTGTCCAGGGACCTCGAGTCAGGCTTTGCAGAACCAGGTCAGTTTCTCTCATCACTCCTGCGGCTTCTTGGGGATGAGGATCAGATCTGTGCCCCTTTATTCATTAGTTAAAACCAGATTAATTGAACACCTATATTATTCCACGTATGTGCTAGAACCTGAAGTTACAAATATAAATGGGATATGAGGCAAATCCTCATTTGGCTGTCATCACTAGTTTGTAATTTAATTACTAATGTGTAAGCAAGTATGAAAGGTGGGGTGTGTGTGTGTGTGTGCACATTTGGTGTCAATCTTTGTGAGTGTATGTATGTAAATGACTGTGTTTGCGTATGTTTTTTCGTGTGTGTACCCATACATGGAAGTTTGCACGCATGTGCAGTTGACCCTCGAACAAGGGGTGGCGTTCGATGCTAACCCTCTGCACAGTCGAAAATCTGAGTAGAACATTTAGCCAGGCCTCTGTATACACAGTTCCTCCATATCCACAGCCCCACATCCACGGATTCACCCAACAGCGGATCGTGTCGTACTGTAATTATTTACTATTGAAAGAAATCTGCTTATAAGTGGACCCGTGCAGTTCAAATCCGTGTTGTTCAAGGGTTGGCTGTGTATGTGTGTTCATGCTTAAGTGTATATGATTATGCATGTAAGTCTACGTGGGTAGTTAAGTGTTTTAAATCCTTCTAAGTGCATCCTTTTTTCTAATAACGAAGAAGAAAATACAGGGAGAATTCTCTGTAATGGGTCTGAGATTTACGTGTATAGAGATGGGAAGTAATTGTTGGGGGGCATTTGCTTCAGGGATTCTGGGAGCTGGGGGCTCATGCTGCCCCACATCACCCTTACTTCCTACAAGGTAGACTGAGGACCAGAAGAGCCAGGTGCACATAAGGGACTGACCACGGGTCAGGGCAAGCAGGAAGCCAGGACCCAGGAAGGCAAGGGCAGAGTGAAGGAATTTGCCCATCCCAGGGGCTAGAACTAGCAGGGGATTAGAACGCCCAGCGAAGGCTGAGGGCTTGGCAGTTATCAGAGGACTTAAAAGACCAGGAGTGAACAAGAAAACATCTGAGACCCATGTGCCCTGGCAAATGGGGCCATGACTCCCCCAGCCATCAGAGCACAAGGTCATTTCTAGACAAAGGCTGTCTCAGACGGCGCCTCATTGAAATTTCCTACAGGGAGGCAACCATTGCCTGGCTTGGGAACCAGCGAGAGATCAGTGTCTGAAAGTAACGTGGCTCCTCCCAAGACGTGAGCCACAATACTTCCGAAGAAGATGGAGATCGTGGAGGAAGATGTGGGGGAAGGCAAAGAGAGAGACCCAGAGGGGCTCAGAGCAGGAGTGGGGGATGTATCAGACAGGATGCTGGGGTCACCTGAAAATATAGAACATTAGCTTACCATTGTCTTTAGCACGGTTTGTCACTGAGATGGGCTTCTTTGAAATTTATGCTCACATAAGATCATTTTTATTATGCAGTTCATCACAAGAGGGAAAGGGAAAAGGAAGTGTATCTGAATGCTTCTATTTCATTTGCTTAATGGAGCGCTCAGAGTAGGAGAGAGAAAGCTCCCTAATCATTTATTTTAGCAATCAGAGTTATATTCGAGAGTTTCTGACAGTGACATCCAGTCATTCCGGGCAGGGAGACTGACGGTCTTTATCTCGGTGCCCATGAATGGAACCAGACCTGCCTTCAAAGCTGCGCTGTCTTCTGGGAGTGCAGATAACAGCGCTGATTGGAGAACGGGGCGGAGGGAAACCACGGAGCGCACGCTCCAGTCCTGTCGGGCCTCGGAAGAGAGCTCAGTGTTGCTTCCCACAGTATCCCAGACTGTCGGTTTCTGGGCTGTGGGAGGGATTTCAGACGTGCGTTCCCATCTCTTCTGCCCAGAGCAGGATTTCCTTTCCGCCCTGAGCTGGTGAACCTGGGTTGGCTTCCAGGGTTCCCGGGGTCCGTTCTTAGCACAGGACCTGGGGTGAGGAGGACAGGGGCCCCCGAGATGGACAGTTTCTTCTCCAGGCTACTTGGCTTGATTTCTAGACTGTGAGTTCACATTTCTTATCTAAATGAGAGACTCATGTGTTTGGTAAGAGCACTGGCTGTAGTCAGGGTAACTGAGGTTCAAGCTGACCTTGAACTGACTCAAGCTGACTGGACTGACCCCCCCAGTGGGGAGGGCCTGGGACAAGTTACTGGGAATCTCAGCTGCTGGTCCAGCAAGACTCAGAATAGCCTAGAGGTAAAGGGAGTGGACTCCAGAGCAGACTTGCTGTGTGACCTCGGGCAAGGTTATTTATCTCTGTGTCCCAGGTCCTCATCCACAAAATGGAAATTATAATAGTATTTATCTCATTGGATTACTATGAGGCTTGAATGAATTAATATATATAAAATATTAATATATGTACAAATACAGACCTACATGTACATACATAAATAGCTGAGAATAGCGTATGGCACACTTGGCGTCCGATGTTATTAATCTGACTGTATCTGTAAAGTGGAGATTACGATGGTACCCACGTCACCGGGCTGTTATGAAGATTAAGAGACCGTGCTTATGAAATGCTTTGCTTACCACTTGGCAAACAGGAAGCTCTTGATAAATACAAGCAGTCGCTGCTAACGAAGTCAGCCTGGACGCCGGGTCAGGGCCCAGGCAGCAAGGCGATCCCAGCAAAGCGAGCCCGCCCGCCCATCACCTCTCCGAACCGGGAGGAGGTCCGGGTGGGCTGAGCCTACGTCCATCGCGACAGACGGACGGCTGTTACCCAGACGCTTCTGATCTCAGCAGACTCCCGGCCTGGCCCAGGGGTCCCCGCTCTTATCGACCCCGGGAGGCGTCAGACTGAGGGGGCTGATTCCTTCATGGAAGAAAGATGCCTGCGCCTCCGAGCTCCCGCTGGGTGCGAGACAGAGGAGGGGTGGGCGAGCGTGGGCGCCGGGCCAGGGGAAGGCGGCGTGGGTGTGTGGGAGGAGCGGAGAGATGGCTGGGCTCCCACCGCCGGAGACGAGCGCGCCCTGTCTGGACGTCTGCTGGGTGCTGGATCCCTGCCTGGCGCCCGCCCGGAAAGGCACGTGAGCCTGTGTCGGGACCCTCCCCCGTCCGGAGAAGACCCACTTTCAGAAAACGGCCTGGCAGAGGCGGATGGATGGCAGGCCGACTGCCCCCTGAGGGCACCGAGGTGGAGAGCCTGGGCCACCACCTGCCAAGGCTAAGAGCTGCCCTGCACATCCTTCTGAGGATAATGGACGTGCCGGCCTGAACAGAGGACAGGGAGGACGTCCTCTCGCTTTGGGGAGGGACCCCTAAAGCCAGCGGTCGCAGCCCCGCCTGGAGCCAGGGGAGGGCTGCCCTGCGCCGCTGGTATCAGCAAGCCCCCACTCCCAGGCTAGGGCCTCCCCATGACCGCAGATCTATTTTCATTCCCCAGGACCTTGCCTAGGATCAAAGTCAGTGCTTCCTGCTCAAATAGCCAGTCACTTGTCAGCGCTGTGCAGCAAATTATTTAGCAAATGATAACAATAACGAACCTCTGTTTAGCTGACAAGCAGATGAGCCAGACTGTCCTGGGTACTTTCTCTGCTGGGCTCTGCGCTCAGGTTGCCTGAGTCTCTGCTCATTTATTTAATTTCTACAGCCCTCCGTCTCCTCACCTGTTAGATGGGGAACATCCCACGGTGAGGGACTGCTGTCCTGAGGATGAATGAGATTCGTGGGGATGGAAGACACCGCACTGCACCGCCTGAGTCTCATTCAAGACGGAACTTGTGGTCCATCTCTGGGGAACACAGTGGGCAGTGAGTCCCCCGCTGTCAGCTCCTTCAGATCTGCCTCAGCTGCACACACAGAGCTGCTTTGGTTCAAGTCACGCCCTTCCTGAGGAATCCTTGGAGGCCTCGGCACAGCACACGTGCCCCAGAGTGAAGACCCAGGGCCCTGCCAAATCCATAGTTTTAGGGACGTAGTCCTTAGACGTCTCCTTCAAAGTAAAGGACCAATGATTGGACCTTGAACCTCCTATCACAGTGATGGAAACAAAACACCTGGTGAGCCTCTTCGAGTTCTGGAATCAGCACATCCCACCCCTAGGGACTGTTCTATCCCATATACCAGGTGATGCGGAAGACTGCTGGCTTCAAGGGAGGCCCAGAGCAGGAAAAACCCTCTGTAGCTGGTACCATTAGGGTCTCACAGCCTAGCAAACCCTTCTGTGTCCAAGGTTTCAGTGATGGTTTGAAAAGATACCATGTGCAGATTGTGGCAAGTCCCCGTGAGAGAATCACAACTCAGGGCCCTGGGGTTCTGGACCATATGCCTCATGGAAAATGGCTCCTGGTACGGTATGAGGTCTATAGAAATGGGGTACCTGCCCATGAGACGTCAAGGGACGATGTGGCTGGAACTGACCATTGTGAGCTTGTCTGTCATCTGGTCAGGCAGGCCCAGCTACAATCCACTGTAAGGTGGAGGTGGTGCATCCAGGATCAAGGACAAGCAGGGACGGAGGGCACAAGGGATCTGCCTGGCCCCCAGGGCACCCACTCCTGCCGCACCCTCCCTCAGCTCACCCCTGTGGCCCTGAGAGAGGGAACCTTGTGAGATCAGCCAAGGAGGAAAGAATCTGAGCTGGGTTTATGCAGGGTTAGCTCTGTAACTGAGTACAAGCACCAGTGGCCTTAAAAGTGCCTTCTGCTTCCAGGAAGATGGAGTAGACACAGTTTTCCCTATTCCTTCCATTAAGCACAACTAAACACCTGGACAATCTATATAAAACAAACATTTCTCCTGTTCTTGGCTCTAAAAGGTGGAGAGAAGAAAGCAGACCATTGGGGGCCTTGGGACCTGAGGACAAAGACAGAGGTGAGGGAGGTGAGTTCTCTGGGTTTCTCTTTTCCTTTCTATATCCCAGGCTTGGAACTGAAGTTGGCAGCTCGGAATACCAATGAGTCTGGCAAGATAGCCCCCCAAAGACCTGCTCTCTCCAGCCAAAGGACCAGGAGAAGGGCAGTCTAGCAAGACAGAAATCTTGAGAGAGTAATCTCTCTACTTTAGCCAAATGCTGCAGGAAAAATTGTGGCCCATCCCCCACCCTCACCAGCAAAGGCTGAGTGGGGACCCTGGACTCCTACCCTCTCCAGGCTGTCATGGGGTGCTTCAACCCCCTTGCCCTGTGGTGTCAAAGAAGGCCCAATAGAGAGACGGGAATTTTATTCCTCCAGCCCCACCCCACTATAGTGTCAGTGGAGATCACTTGGGAAGCTGGATTTGCATCCCAATCTGGCTGTAACAAGGAGTCTCTCTCTCCCCCAGCTGAGTAGTGTCAGAGGAAGTCAGCTTTAGACAAAGTTTAAAAGAGATTCAAAGTCTCATAATGTAACACATAACATGATACCACAAAAATCCTGCTTTAAGTAAAAATGCAAGGAACACAGCTCAGAAAGGAAAAAGCAAAGCTGTCCCTATTTGCAGGTGACATGATTGTTTGTACAGAAAATCCCAAGGAACCTAAACCACCCCCTCCCGCCCAGAACTAATAAATTCAACAAGATTGCAAGATGCAAGAAAATATGCAAAAATTAATTGTATTTTGTACATGAGTAATGAATATGTGAACACTAAAATGAAAAATACAATACTATTTGCTATTGCTCAAAAGTGAAATATTGGGGTATAAATCTAACAAAACATGCACAGTGCTTGCATGCTGAAAACTATAAAATGCTGACAAAGTAAATCAGGGAGGGTCTACATAAATGAAGAAACATACCATGTTCATGGATTGGAAGACTCGGTATAGTAGTCAACATAGAAGTCCCACAAAACAGTGTCAGCAGTTCTGATTTATTCTGTGGCCTCTCTCCTTGGCTTGCAGGTGGCTGCCTTCTTGCTGTGGCCTCAGTGATCTTTTTGGTGCCTGTGCACACTTGGTATCTCTTTGGATGCTCAAATCTCCTCTTCTTGTGGGGACACCAGTCAGATTAGATTCAGGCCCACCCATATGATCTCATTTGACCTTAATAATCTCTTTAAGACCCTATCTCCAAATGCAGTCACATTCTGAGTCACTAGGAGTTAGGATTTCAACAGATGAGGTTGGTGGGTTGAGGGGATAAAATTCAGTCTATAACAGACTCTTTAACTGGAAGACTCACTGCCATCTGGTTCTTCCCAGCTCCACAGCCTCATATCTTATCTCTTCTCACTTCATTCCCTATGCCTCACTCACATTCAGACACGTTTAGCTCTTCCAGTGCATCATGAGTGCCCATACCTCCATGTGTTTGTGTGTTATTCCCTCGGTCCAGGACACTCTCTATTCCCCACCATAAACACTCTCTACCTCCAATTCACCAACCTACTCTTCCTTATCCTTCAGACCCCAGTTTAGATATTATCCCCTTCAGGAAGTCTTCCCTGACCCCAGCCTAGGCTAGTTGCCCTTCTAGGTGTCCCCATCCCAGCACCCTGATCACTCCATGTGCTCCAGTGATGCTGGCTCACCTCTTCGCCTCCCCACCAGACTAAGCTCTGTGGAATCAGAGGCCATATCTAACTTGTTGACTGTCAGGCTCCCAGAGCTAACAGAGGCTCTGGGATATAGTAGATACTCTATGTTTGTTGAATAACAAACAGTGAATTTGAATATAGGATGAATGGATTTGAGAGGCTGGCTTTGTGTGCTGTTTTCACAAGTCTCCTGCCCCCATTGCCTGAGGGAGACAAGGGAGCGATCTTCTCTCCTGGCCATGCCTGAGATGGAAGTTTGGGGGTCCTGTACTTCTCTGCAGGGGTCTTTAATTCTTCCGTTTAGTAGCCAATCCCATGCAGCCATGCAAGAGCACATCTCTTTTACTAGTGTTGATGGTACAAGATGTGTGCAGATTACGTGATTACGAGTACCAGGTTTCTCCATCTTCAGTTAACCTGGCATCAATTTAAAGCATTAATCTGTCACTTGTTTCACCCTCTGTCCAGTTAGCAGACTCTTCCAGACAAGACCTTTGCAGTCCCTGCCCAATTTTGCTCATTCACTCTTCATTCGCCCTGAATTACACATTTTTCCTGCTCAATCAGAGGTCTGTTTCTCTCTTTCAGTTTCCCAGGGCCCTCCACTCTGTGTGTGTGTGTGTGTACGTGTGTTGTAGAGAGGTATTTTCTGAGTCTTGTATAAGCATCTTTGGCTTTGGGGCAAAACTACCTATGGCAAAGCCCCTGAAATTTACTCCATATTATCCGTTTGAGTTTTGCCCCAAACCCTTGTCTCACTAGAATCTTGTCTATTTCAAGCCCCAGGTACTCTCATACGTTCCTCTGAACTGTGTCTCTGATTTAGGTCTGCAGGGAGGCATACTTATTTAACTGGGTTTGAATTCCACCTCTTCCACTGGCCACTTTCTGTCAAGTGACTAAGACTTTCAACATCCTACTTTCTTTGTTTGTAAAGTGGGGTTAATAGTGGCACTGGTCTTGTGGAGCCTCAGTGGGGTGAGACAGGTAAAGGGCCTGTCACACAGTAAACTTTCAACAGTGTTCACTTTGGCTATACTGAGTCAGCCTTCCTACCTCTTCTCCGTTTCTTTGAGACCTAGAGCCATGAGGCTCAGGTTTCAGACTCAGCTCTTCCCCTTACTGGCTCTGTGACTTTGGGTAAGTCTCTTAACCTTTCTGAGCTTTAGTTTTTCTCATGGGTATGAAAGGCACAGAGAGCCTGAAGGGCTGTTGTGGGGGTGAGAGGTGGTCAGCTGTGGAAGCTCGTTATCCACATGGTTGCCATGCACACGGCATGCAGGTGATGGCACAAGATCCAGGAGAGTGCCTGTGGTCCTCAAGCAGCTCCTGTCAACATCACAGACTGGCTGTGGCAGAACAGCTCACATTTGCCATGCACATCAGCATATGAAATTCTTGTTCTTTTACCAGCAGCTTCCCTGAGTCTATTTCTGGAAGTCGACTTCCTTTTTTCTTTTTTCTTACAATATTGATTTGCTTAACAGTTCACGTTTCCCCAACCCATAGGCATGTGAGCTCACACACACACACACACACACACACAGGGTCTGGGGGCCTCCATCCATATGCAGGGATGGGGCAGGTAGATTTGAGAGGGATCTTTCTGAGAATCTGGGATCTGGGTTGGACTTATTCATTCTCACTGGTTATGACTGGGCTGGAGGAGCATTAATATCATCATACTTTTATACAAAAATGTTGTAATAAATTCACCTACAAAATGTTATTTTGGATCTTTGAAATCAGTCATTTGATTCCTTTATAATAGAGTGGAGGAAACCAGGGCTTCTAGAAGGGAAAAGCTGGTCTAAGATCATTTGCCAGAGTTTTCATTGGTCTGGGTGCCTCTCTTAAGTTGGGTTCTTCAGAAGCAGATCCTGAGACAAGGATTCTTTTACAACTGATTTATTAAGGAAAAGCTTTCAGGAGAAACTGGAACGGAGTGAGGGAAGCAGGATGGGGAAGACAGAAAAGCTGACAAGTGTGCAATTTCAGGCAGGGTCGCTGGACACTGTCTTCATCCTGATCCTGTAAAGAACCTCTATGGTATAAATGATGCCTCAAAGTTTGCAGGGACAGGAGACCAGAGAGCTGAGTATACACTGACCAGCTAATGGACCAGACAGGACTAACCTGTGAGGCACTGCCTCCTGGCTGTCTGCACCTTTTCTTCCTTTCCCTCTGTAGTTCCTGGGCCATAAACAAGCACTTTAAAAATAGTTTCCTCTCATTCATTATTAGTAGCTGTGTAAGTTGATGTAACCACTTCAGGAAACAGTTTGGCATTGTCTCCTAATTTTGAATAGCTTATGCCCTAGCAACTCCCCACCTAGTTAGGAACTCTTTCTCATGTGTGAGAAGTCATGTACAGGGTGTTCACAGCCCAGTAACCGGGAACTGGAAACCAACCACACCCTCCTCAATGGCACCATATCTATATAAATTGTATACAATGTATCCACATGATGGAATACTATAGAGCAATGAAAATAAACTATCGCTTTATAAAAATGCATATATGAACCTCAAATAAATGTTGAATGTAAGAAACTATAATACAAAAGCATATATGATTTCATTTATATAGAGTTAAACAGTAGGCAAAACTAAACTATAATATTTATTTTTTTATTGAAGTATAGTCAGTTTACAATGTTGTGTCAATTTCTGGTGTACAACATGTTTCAGTCACACATATACATACATATATTTCTTTTCATATTCTTTTCCATCATAGGTTACTACAAGATACTGAATATAGTTCCCTGTGCTATATAGTAGAAACTTACTGTTTATTTTATATGTAGTAGTTAGTATCTGCAAATCTTAAACTACCAGTTTATCCCTTCCCACCCCTTTTCCCACCTGGTAACCATAAGTTTATTTTCTATGTCTGTAAGTCTATTTCTGTTTTGTAAATAATTTCATCTGTCATTTTATTTTTACGATTTCACATATAAATGATGTCATGTGGTATTTTTCTTTCTCTTTCTGGCTTACTTCACTTAAAATGATGATCTCCAGGTCAATCCATGTTGCTGCAAATGGTATTATTTTATTCTTTTTCATGGCTTAGTAGTATTCCATTGTATAAATTTACCACAGCTTCTTCATCTAGTCATCTGTTGATAGACATTTAGGTTGTTTCCATGTCTTAGCTATTGTAAATAGTGCTGCTATGAATACTGGAGTGCAGGTATCTTTTAAAATTAGAGTTTTCTCTGGATATATGCCCAGGAGTGGGATTGCTGGATCATATGGTAAATCTATTTTTAGCTTTTGAGGAATCTTCATACTGTTTTCCACAATGGCCTCACCAAACTTACATTCCTACCACAAGTGTAGGAGGGTTTCCTTTTCTCCACACCCTCTCTAGCATTTATTGTTTGTGGACTTTTGAATGATGGCCGTTTAACTGGTGCAAGGTGATATCTCATTGTAGTTTTGATTTGCATTTCTCTTATAATTAGTGCTACTGAGCATTTTTTTCATGTGCCTATTGGCCATTTGTATGTCTTCATTGGACAATTCTGCTTATTTAGATATTCTGCCCATTTTTGAACTGGGTTGTTTGTTTGTTTTTTTAACTACAATATTTAAAGTTACTAGGAGGCCAGTCATGTTCTATTTCTTGACCTGGGGAGTGGTTACAACAAAGTTTTCTTTGTGATAAATCATCAAGATGCATACATCTATTTTGTATACTTTTCTGAGTGTGTGGTGTATTCCATCATGAAAAAAGGTTAACATATTTAGGAACAAGTTTTCTTTAAAAGTTTTAATTCTCTTTCCCTTTCTGCTTTTTTTCACTTTTGTATTGTAGCAAAATCAGCAATAACATAAGATTTTACTTTTAACAGTTTTTGAGTGCATAATTCAGTGGTGTTAAATACATTCATAATGTTGTGCAATCCTTACCCCTATTCATTTCCAGAATTTTTTCATCATCCAAATAGAAACTCTGTGCCCATTAAGCTCCATTCTCCCTTCTAGCCCTGGTAAACTCTATTCTACTTTCTGTCTCTATGAGTTTGCTATTCTACTTACCACATATATGTGGAATCATACAATGTTTGTCTATTTTGCCTGGACCATTTCACTTCAAGTTCATCCATGTCATAGTACATGTCAGAATTTCATTTCCTTTTATGGCTGAATAATACTCCGTTGTGTGTACAGACCACATTTTGTTTATCCATGTTGAATTGTTTCCGCATTTTGGCTCTTGTGAATACTGCTGCTATGAACATGGGTGTACAGATATCTGTTAGGATTCCTGCTTTCAATTCTTTGGGGGTATATGCCTAGGAGTGGAATGGCTGGATCCCCTTACACTTTTAAGCCAGAGGAGTGGGCCCGCCTTTTCAGAAGAATTTCTGCACGAATTCCAGCTGATGGGAGAGCTAAATATTGGAGAGCTGGGTGAGAAAAGGAAGCAACAGATGCTCCCAACTACCATTACTCATGACTGAGGAAGAGCCAAGATTCTTGGGTTTTGTGCCAGTTCCACTCTCTGTGACCTAGATGTCTCTCCCGTGCACATGGCCAGAGACCCCACTATTAGATCAGCACAATAACTCCCAGGTTGGTGGGGTAGAGAAAAAACAAGGTCAAGTGGGAGATGTCAGGGACCTTAAAGAGGCATCTTGGTGTAGATAAAATACAAGGTGGGGTATGAAATGATATACAGACAAATTGTACTGTGGTCCTCCCTGGCTAGATGCGGTAAGGACAGGAAGAGGAGGTCAGCAGAGAAGGGAAAGGGGCAGGTGATGTGAGAATGGGGAGGAGCAGAGGGATGGCAGATTCAGGAAGTGAAGAAGAGGATGAAGAGGATGAAGGCAGAAGAAAGAAGGTAGATTTTCTTTCTGTCTTCCAGAGGGAAGGGGCTGGAGCTGGCATCTGCAGGCAGCATCCTCTGGTGCTGCTGCCGGATTCCAGGGGAAAATAATAACCCTCCACTCTCGGTGACTGGCACCCCACCTTATGGGCCCTGGAAGCACGGACACAGCAACCCTGACAGAAATGGGTGCACGGAAGTCAGTGAAACAGAACAGTCCTCAGCCTGACCCTCTGGAAGCACATTCCCACCTAATACATTATAGACGAGGCTGACTTTTATCAAGACGTCTGGCCTGCTGTGTAATAAATGTGTATCGTCCCCTCTTTGTCACCCATTACCTCATTAAAATAACTGTCTTAATTTCATTGTGAAAGTGATTAATAGGGCAAGTGTTAAAGGAAATTAATACTCAAAAGGAAGGATAACTGTAGCCCAAAAATAACTCCTCTGAATTGGTGTGGTGGCCAAGTTAGAGATTCTGTAGTTAATGAGCCTTAGAGAGTTAAATATGGAATAGTCCTGGAGGGTGGCTGATGGAGGCAGGGCAGGTGGGGCGGAGCAGCAGCGGGAGGGGGAGAGGCGGGGCGGGGTAGAGAGAGGGGTTATTCTGTGCCCCTCACTGTGAGCTCTGGGAGGGGGGACCCCAGAGTTCCCAGGGTGCTGCCTGCCATTTGCATGGCCTTGGGCCACGGCACTCAGCCCAGTTCAGGGTCCAGGTGAGCTGCTGGCCCGGAGAGATAGAGAGGGTCTTGTTGAGTGGGGACCCTTCTCCAAGTTGTGTGGAGGAATCGGCATCTCATCCTTTCCTCCTGTGTCCAGCCATGCTCCTTCCACCCTGCATCCCCGAGTTCTTTTCAGCTCTTGCTCTGCTGACCAGGCAGCTGGATCCACAGAACAGAACTGGAGCAGGTGGCCGGGGAGCTGCACTGAAGCTGCTTTTCCAGCCCCAGAGGTGACCTGGGGTGGGGCATCATGGTTCCCTTTGGCACTTTCCTCACCCCATCATTCAACGTTTTGTCTCATGTTTATTAAGCTCTTGTGATAGAGCAGGTTCTGCTTTAAAAGCTGGGCATTGACAGATAAAGACTTGGCCTTTCCGTTCAAAGAGTTTCCAGTCTGATGGAGACAAAAACACGTGCAAAAGGCATTATCTGTTAATGCTCACTCTCTTGGAAATATACATGTTTCTCCGGAACTCAGCCGTTGAAATGTATTTTTTTTTTTTAATTCTGGAAGTTCTCATGGGCTCTCAACCAATGAAAACATCTCTAAAGACCCTTCTGTGTGCCTTGGCTGATTGACGCACTGCAAATCGTCTCAGCTGACGATCAGCAAGGAGGCTGTTTACTTGGTTTGGATGTTCTTCCAGCCCTTTACAGTGTGTGCCTGAAAACAACTGTGAAACTGGATGGCTAGCCAAGGGTGCACAGTAATGGTGGTGATTCTGCTGCAGAGAATTAAAAGCATCACTGCAGGATGTTGAAATGGGAGCTCTACTGCCATCCGAGGTACCTTCCAGGAAACGGGTGAGGAAAGAGAGCGTAAGAGGGATGGGTCATTAGGTACGGAGACGACCTTGGCCATAATGAAAGACATCATAAAAATCATTGCACCCTGGGGGAGTGGCCAATGATCATATGAACAAAGCTGGTCCAAGACAGAGGACATCAATTGACTGGAAGAGCGCTCAGTACCTGGAAACCCTCTGCACAGAGAGGTGGTGCCGTGCACGGAAGCTGAGACCTGGAAGACTGGGGGTTCAATGCCTAGTTCAGCGTCATTTCTGACAGCCTCACACTTTTGTGTGACTGCTCCCACCACACAGGTTCCTCACGTATTAAGTCAATTAGTGGTATCAGTAATACAGATTATTCCAATAAGGTTTGTTTCTATTTACATATTCCTTTTGAATTATAGGGATGGAGGTTATAAAATACATGAAAATGGGAGTGAAAAAAGTCTCCTATGTACTTTTTATGTTGAAACTATCCATTGGTGTAGGGGTAGGTATATATTTATTACTGCGAGATTTAAACGGTGCAACAATTCACAATCATTTTGAAAGCTGTTAGTTTTTGGTGCAAAAACGTTATTCAGAAGCTTCGAAGGGTTAAATAAAAAGGAAATTGAAAGTGTGTTAGCTAGAGAACTTTATGTCCTTTCTGAACACAGAAATATTTGTAAAAAAATTTAAATAATAATAATACCAGCTGAATGTAGAGATTAGATTATATCATAATTCTTATCTTTAGTAGAATTGTTTTGGTGTATTAGCATTCATAGCACTAAACAAAATAACCTTTAAAATTTGTATTCAGTGTTTCATTTGTAAAGTCCATTTAGACCATGAGTCCCTCCTATCTGCAAAGTCTTCATATTTCAGAGTTTGAATTAAGCGTAATATGTCAACATTGGGATTTCATGAAGAGGAAAACCTCAAAGCTCATGTGTAGCAATGTCCATGATAAGCCATCTTGTGTCAAGACTTAATAAAAAATATGCATATGAAGGAAAAAAAATGTATCGCAGATAACCAAAGCATACTCTAAATGACCCTGGTCTCTGGCTGATCTCAGTTGAAACTATGAATGCCATCTGAGTTCAGGACTGCAGCAGGACTGTTCCTGAACTGTAATGTCAAACTTCTGAACTTTGACTGCTAAAATTTTTAGTACACAATTATAACAATAATTATGTGGTGGTAATATTTCAGATTTTTTTCCTGAATTCTGGACATTTGTTTTAAGATGGTGACATTGGGCATTGGCCCAATCTGGATTTTAACATTTGGTGTTGTTTCGCCAAAATATGAATGCAGTTGGTGTCCACCTGCCCAGCGTGATGGAAGCTGTGACAGACATGACGACGTCAGGGATGAAGTTGTGTCTGGCTGCCCTGGGGAATCAGGCAAGCCAAAACGGAGATTGGGAAGGTAAAGTCAAAGTTTGCCCAGAGAACCAGAAGGAAAGTGAGATGGGGTCAGGCATTCTAGGAAGAGGAACAGTTAAAAAAAAAAAAAAAGTCACGAACGCCCTTTGAATGTCAGGTACCATTTTGGTATCTTCTACACGTGTTACCTCCTTTCATCCTAAAGCAGCAGGATGCAGAGGAGCAGACGGAGGCTCAGAGAGGCCAAGTGGCTGCTCTCTGCAGCCTTGGGAGTGACTCCGGAAGAATCTCCCTCATACGCAACATCCCTGCAGCCCAGAGTCTCCGGCTGCCTGCCTCGGGCGGGGCGAGGGGCCTCCCCGGAGCTGGGCATGTGGCTGACGTGCTGGGACTCTTGCCTGAGGCCTGACTCCTTTGCGGCCCAGTGCCTTTAGCCTTGCTCCTAACCAGTGACCTTATTTCTAACCCGTCGCCTTATTTCTAACGTCACACAGGAGCCAGCCTCCCCAAGGATGCCACTCTCTTATTCCAGACAGGCCAGAGCAGAGGTGTCCCAGGCGCCCAGCAGGGCCTCAGCTTGCTTTGTGGCCCAGCGGGTCACCCTGCAAAGCTGTCTTCTAATGGCCTGATTCAGACCCATTCAGACACTTTCCTTTTTTCTTGGGTTTTTCTTTCTTCCCTTTGGTCTCTTCTGGGGAAGGCCTGCTGCCTGGCACAGCTATTGTATTTGGAAATGAGCCTCCCGGGCTGGTGAATAAATTGCGTTTCATCCCTCCCTGTCACTTCTGGTCGGGGGTGGGGGACATAGGGAGATGAAAGCTGAGACTTCAAAAGCTCTTCTTTTGACGCGGGCGGCATTTCTCATTTCCGAGCCTGGCAGGCCTTGCCGAGCCCGGCATCTCCGCATCACTGGCAGGAGCCGAACGTCCGCCATCCCCCGGGGATGTTCTCGGCCTCCTGGACTGGGGACCTGGCGGCGGCCGTCTTCACTCAGTCAGCCAAAGGGGCAGGGTTCCATTCTCAGCGAAGCGTCGCTGGTGGCAGGTGAATCCGTGCTCCTGGGAGGGAGAAGCCGGTCCCCTGCTTGGAGTAACTGAGCGGTGGAATTTGTATTGTAATATCGAAGCAGATACAGCAAACACCATTCATTTGGGGAATAATAGGATTCTGACACAGCATTTCCCTGAGTGGCGGTCCCATTTCCCCTCCTCCACCCGCACTAGCCCAGCACTTAACTCCGCGATGCCGGCTGAGCAATTGCGTTAAGACTCGTGATCTGCTGGCTTCACTCTCAGATGGGTGGCGATGGAGGATGGCGATGGGGGAAATCCATCATCCACTGCTCAAGCACAGACCCCAGGCTCTGAAGGGCAGACATGTCTCCAATGTCCCTGTCTGGAGGGGCTGAGTGAGCTGGGAGAACTCAGCTGGCTTCTGAATTGGGCAACACTCCACAAAGCTCCCAAATCTAGAAAAGCCACAGAATCTCTACCTTTAGGTTGGCTTCCACCCCACTCAGGAACAGCTCGTGCATGACGAGACCCCAGGTGACTTAACTTCTGAGTGTTTCCAGGACGTAGCAGAGTGTCCAGTACAGAGGTGAAAAAATATTGTACCCAGAAGGCAAGACGTGCAGAGATTCCCAGTCTGACTTTGGAGTCAGGGGACTCAGGGGTCAAGTTCTGCTCCATCACATACTGGCTAAAGATGCACAGAGGGCGGCTTAGAGGTTCTTCCTCAGTTTCCACATCTATACAGTAGGGAGAATAATGGCTTCTACCTCATCACTGTTGCAAAGGTGGAATGGAATTATTTGTGTAAAGTGCCCAGCCTGGTACCTAGCAAAGAACTAATCATCAGTAAATGGTTATTTTTATAGCTTGCTGGCTGCACTCACTTGAGAGAGGGTGTAAGTTAATAAAAAGGGCATAGATTTGGGAGACAGAGGGCTGGGCTTGAGTTCTGCTTCAGCTGCTCTTGGGAGTTGTATGACCCTGGGCAAGTTACTTACTTCAGGAATAGGCATCTACCATTAATGAAGTCCTTATCCTGCACCAGGGGCTTCGTCTTGGGTACCAACTCATTATTCCTTGCAAGGGGTTAAGTGTCTTGCTCAAGGTTTTGTTGCAAGAAGAAGCAGAAATGAGACTTAAATTCAGGTTCATGAGCTTAGCACGTCATGCTTCCAACCACGACATCTCACTGGGCAGTTTCCCCTAACTCAGTGTTCTCATATGTCTGATGAGGACAATCATGCCCACCTCTTAGCTTTGGGATGAGAATTAAAGGAGATAACACAGGTAAGACTCACTCTCAAAATGGCAATCTTTCTACCACTAATGACTTCAGAAGGCAACATTTAACATGAACAATTTCAAGATGTAGTCATAGACTCTGGGGGTGGGGAGAGGTTTTACAGAACCATCTAACTGCAACCTCCTTCAACCCTGATAGTTAGAAATGAGACAGCCACTGGGCCTGGCCCCAGCTGGCTGATTTCTGGGAGAAGCAAGGGCAGGGTCTTCCAGAAGATGATGAAGATGTCCAACCAGGACTTAAGGATTATCTAAGGAACATTGATAGAGCTGAGTATCAGGCCAAGCCCCAAGGCTTCCAGCTTTTGTATTCACGCCCCTGCAAAACTCATCCTGGTTGGAGAGGTCCCAGGCTGCCTTTGCAGTGATGCTATGAGTTTTCTGCCACTTTGGGCCACTCCCCCAGCCTATCCTCACCCTGCTTTAACTTGGTTGGAACCCAGTGACTGTGGAGCTAATGTCCCTTGGGACAGTCCCCTCAGCTGTGTTCCCCCCAGAACCTTCTCTGGTCTGGGACCATGGCTTCTGTTTTGCTGATGGGAAAAGAGGCCCACTGGAGAAGAGACCACATGGGATGCTGTGGCTCTTTATTGATGGGCGAGGAGGCTGAGGACAAGAGAGTCAGGGAAGGTCCTTCCCTCAGTGCTGGCCCTGACCTCTCCTTGGATTTCCCTGGGGAGGATTGGACGCTTGTCCAGCCCCAGTCCCCTGAGGTTTAGACGGGCAGCAGAAGCTGTGTGAAGTGAAACCCATGGATGTCATATGTCACCACACGTGATAAATTCACAGAGGCGGAAAGGAAAAAGAAAAACAACAACCCTGAATCCTGATGGCTGTGCAGCTGTGAGAAGTAAAGTTTCCAGAATGGCAATGAGCAGCCTTGTGCTGGAGTTTTATGTCATTTGCTTTCAATTCCATTTACAGTTATTTCTTGTTTTTATGCCATGTTTTATTGAAATCCATTTTTTACTTTAATGCTTTACGCTCAGTCATGGATCTTTTTTTTTCTCCCCCCATCTTTTGCCTCCTGAGCACGTGAAGGTTCACATTATGCAAACACCACAGAAAAGAGTTTTGAAGCATCATGGGTTTTTTGTCCTTTTCTGTATTTCTCAGAGATGAGTACTTATTTTTCTGAAAGCAGGCTGGGGACGTGGCTGTGCAGTTGGGGGTGTGGTTCAGAATCTGCCGGCAGGCTCTCCTGCCTGGGGTGGGGCCTGCCCCTCTCTCTCTGGGGAACTCAGTCCAGTCCTGAGCTCACAGTGGGCTCCAGCCTCATGACCAACTGACCAGAGGACTAGATATTTCCCTGCTCTGGACTGCAGGTACTTTAAGCAGAAAGAGAGAAGAAACACAAGCGTGGTCTTTGAGGCTCTGAGGCAAGCCAGAACATGTCTGGAAATGGAACCAAAACAGGAATCAGTCTTCTCCATGCTGCCAGGGCCTTCCACCGGGCTGCCTGCCTCCACCAGATCTTCCAACAGAAGGGAATGTTCCCAAAATGCACAGGCATGGAGCGTCTCCCGGCTCCAGACTTCTGGGCCACACCACACCCGGCCCCCTCGGTGTGACTCTCAGGAGCCACTAACAGCCTCGGCGACCATCCGGCCAGGCTCTTCGCTGTCCTGGTCCCTGCCAGGCTCACTGCCAGCTCCTTTTGTTTGGTCGTTCCCCTCTCCACGTGGAGGGGCTTTATTCTGGTCCCTTCTCCAGGAAGCTCTCCTGGTCCACTATGGCTGCCCACGCCCTTTCTAAACTGGGGCTACTTGGACACTTTGTCCTATGCCTCACGTTGATATTAACTGTGCCCTGCGTGTTGTCTCTGGATGAAGTTTGCATGAGAAGGTTGTAAGCAGAGTCTGACCGTGAACCCACAAGGCCTGTCTAATTTTATACCATTGGGTCTGTGAAATCTTAGGCAACTCAGTTACTGTCTTTGGGCCTCATTTTTCTCATCCTTAGACCGGAGATCGCAACCATACCTAACTCATAAGGATGTTGTCAAAGTTGAACGAGTTTATATACATAGAGTACTTAGAACAGTGTTTGGTATAGCGTAAATACTATATAAATGCAAATTTTTAGTATTAGTTCTAAATAACAAAAATCAACTTGACAGCTTAACTTTTAAAAGAAGAATTTCTTATTATATAGAAGTTATACAAATGTCTCGTAGAAGCCAAGGACAGGGGTGTATCTGGGTCTTGGGTGGGGACTGATGCCAGAAGGAGATGTGACCCTGGTTACTTTGTGAGTTTCATCCTTCTCTGCTCTGCCTTCATCCTTCTCTGCTTGGTCCTCCAGCAGGAAATGGCCACCAGTAGCTCCTGAGTTGCCTGCCCAGCCATATGGAGAGAGTGAGTTCTCGTAAATTCCTCGGGAAAGCCTCTGATTGGCCCAGCTCGGGTCAGGGGCTCAACCTTTATCCAAATACCTCTCTCCAAGGGGACATGGCAGACCCAGGTCATACAAAATGTCCACGGGAGCGCTGCGGTCAAACGTGTGTGCAGGTGCGGGGGTGGTACCTGAGAGGACCAGCGATGCACAGTCAGCCACTTCACAGTGTGTCTTCCTCATCGCAGAGGGCTCTCTATACTTGCCTTGTATCCGTTCACCTGTAGCACAGCGAGCGTCACACATAGCCTGCACTGATTACAGCTTAGCCGAAGTCTAGACACAGACTCAGAACACAAAGATTGTAGCTCTCTGGGTGTGCTCATCGAAGTCTGGAGTGAGTTATAGTCAGAGAGCTACCCCGAGCTCCCTTGGGCTTGAAACAACAACGACTCTTGTTCCTGCTTCTCCTTCCCCCTCCCCCACCCACCATGTGCCAAGACACTAGTCAGTGGGAGCAGCTTCAGTGAAGAAAAACTGTAATCGGAACTTCGGAAACGCGCAGTTACCAACCCTCTCTTTGTGCTGAGAGCCAGCAAAGGCTCGTACCGCCCACTCCGCTGGGCTTCACCTCCCTTCTCCTACAATGAATGGTCTATGAGGCCACAGGCACTGGAAGTTTTCCTTCGGGCACTGACCGGGTGAGCATCGGCCTGGGGGGTCTGAGCAGCGTGGCAACAGAGGAGGTGATGGAAGGATGCCTGAACTTACCTCACTCCAAGGGGTGAAATCAGACACCAGGGAGGAGAGAAGATGGGTCGCTTATGAGGATACTTCCTTCACCCTTGGCCGCAAATCACCCAATTTTTCACACTCAGCTTATTCTCATCAACAGAGAAAACTCACGAAGTCTGCCAGCTCCTAGCCCACTTATCTTCATTCCGTGGGGCAGTTATTCTGAGACCTGGCTGTGCTGTAGAAGCATCTAGGGAGCTTTTAAAAATCCCAATGCCCAGGCAGCACCCCAGACCAATGAAATTGTTGCAGAAAAACGTATTACACCTCAGTGTTACCGCTCAGTTGTGACAGCAACCTGGATCTGGGAGAGAGACCAAGCAGCACACGGAGAGTTGGAGAACTCAGGTTTATTATGCCGCCGGGGCCAGAGGAGTTAACACTCCAGACTCTGGACCCCGGCTGAAGGTTTACACGGGCTTTTATAGGCTGCCAGTTTACTCTTTGCAACATCATATGCAAATAAGGTATAACAAAAGTTGACTAATTAGAAACAAGCTTTGTAGAAATAGACCAATCAGGAGGGAGAGAAATAACCAATCAGAAGTGAACTCAGGGAACCAATAGAATTTTAGGGGTAAGTTCCACTTTCCTAGAAGCAAGGCACTTCAGAGGCAAAAAGTGAGATAGAGCCTCTGGGCCAGGGAACCGGATAGTGCTGGCAGGAGAGTAGTGGCCCTGCCGGTCTTTTTTTATGGGGCTTCCCGCCTCAAAATCAGGTTCTCTGGAATGGGGCGGGGCATCCTTCCGCATTTTTAAAGCCCCTAGCGCAGCCAAGTTTGGAAACCGCTCATTCCTTAGCATGATTTTACCAGTCAGGCGACTTGAGAACCTGCATCACCAGCCCTGCACCCTCCTCCTTTCCTTATCCCAAACTTCTTAGTGCCGGGGGGGATCCTCTGTCACAGAACTGGTGGACATGTGACGTTCTGAACTCTTGTTGCTTCCCTTCCAGTTTCCTTATCATCGTTTCAAGCTCTTTCATGCCTTGTCTTTAAAGCATTGGTTCAGAGAGTGGTTAATCTGCTCACCCCTCTCCTCAGCACCTTCGCAGTGTACAGACACTTCATTTGTGCCACGTTGGCTGGTGTCTTATGTTGTTTTATTTTAAAAAATCACTTATTATATGCTTCTGGAGGGTAGGAAGGACCACATGCTCTACTTTGGGCTCTTTGTGGATCTTCCCAGAGTACCTAATAAAATGATGAGTAGTGGTAACAAAGCTAAAGAAGAGGGGAGTCCCGGCCAAGGGTGGTCTAGATGGAGCCACGTAGGGCCTTTACCAGCCCTCTCAAGCCAGAAGTGCAGTACACCAGCCAAGGGCAAGGAAAGGGCCCTTTCTCTTACATCCGAGAGCTGTAAGTATTAAAGGAACCTGGAAATGGGTGCTGGGAAATTGTGTGGATGTTGCTTATAAGGGGGAAGCTTAATAATAATAGGTATCACTCGTCAATTACTCAACTTTGTGTCTGAGTCTTTACATACAACTATTTGCAATAATCATTATTATTTAAATGTCACTGAACCTCAGAAAGGTTAAGTTATTTGCCCAAGATAAATGGCAGAGCTCCAAAGGACCAATCCATTTTTAGGAAGCTGGCTTCAGGCAGAGAGAAGAGAATGAGACAGATGGCTTTATCCTCACTCCCAACCAACCTTCTTCCTCATACTTAATGACAGGGGCCTAGGCAAGGGTTTGCCCATGGCCCTGGGGATGTGACATCACTGTCTTTTTAGGAGGAGCACAGAGGCACATTTTTGAAAATAGCTTGGTGGAAACTCAAGTCAAAGATAAAAATCTATCTCTGGGGGAGGGTCTAGCTCTAGTGGTAGAGCGCATGCTCAGCATGCATGAGGTTCTGGGTTCAATCCCCAGCACCTCCATTTAAAAAACTTATAAATAAATAAACAAACAAGCAAACAAACCTAATTACACCCCCAAATTAAAAATAAATCTATCTTTATGTGCATATGATCATCATCGGAGTGGTATCATCACCATCACTTTTTAGTTAGCACTAATTGGTTGCAAGTAACAGAAACCAACTCAAGCTAGCTTAAGGAAAAGAAGGGGAATGTTAGGCTACAGGGTTGGCAGGTGGCAGCCAGAGAAAGGATGTATCTGGGCCCCAGCTGGGGGCTGGGTGCTGCCAGCACCCTCTTTCTTCCACCTCTGCATCCCTGCTTGTCTCCCTGTGTCTCCTCTGGGACCTGCAGAGCTGCTTCCTCGGTGCACCAGAGAACACTGTGCAATGTGGTTATGCAGAATCTTTGCATTTGTCTGATACAGCCCTGGTCCCCCTGGAAAGCATGACTTCTCTCTTGGCTCCATTTCTAAATTTGTAGAGAAGAGCCCCCAGCTGGCCCATATTAGGTCACAGGCCTCCTGATGGCATACTGTTCCCATCAAGTTGGTCAGCGGTGCTCTGACCAACACACATCTCTGGACAGGAAGGGAATTCTCAGAGAAAGGAGAGGTGATTGTGAACTGGAAAGGTGCCCCAACCAGCAATTACAGGAACAAAAATCATATTTTTATGGAGGCAGACACTAGGTTAGGGGTTTTATATTTCTCCCTAATTCTCACAACAGTCATTCAAAGTAAGTAGTCTTATTCCCTTTTTCCAGAGAAGGGAAATTGAGGAAATTGGAAATGATCAAGCCCCCAAAACACTGATACAGGTGAAGTCAAGCACTTTTGGGATCTTCTTTTGGAGATACAGCTGGGCTGTCAGCTATGTGTACGCCTCGCTGTTTGATGTACTTTGTGTGTGTGTGTGTGTGTTTGTGTACGCCTCTGTGGGTCTGTGTGTACTTACTTTTCCATGGTCATGTGTGTCCTGAGATTCTGAGAATGCGCATTTTTCGGCAGGGAGAGAATGTTCAGATGGAGCCCGCCAGCCTGAGTCAGCCCGGAGCCAGGGGCCTGGCAGGAGTGGACAAAGACGTTCTTTATCCACCAGGAATGCAGTGACCTCACCATGGCTTTCCTCTGCTGGCGGGGGGTTGTGTTAAACAGAGGAGAGAGATTTGGAGTTGGGGCTCGGGGCTTGGCCCTTTGGGACGCCTGTTCACGCACTCCTCCATTTCCACTTCCCTTCCCCTCATCACCCACTGTGGCCGGAAGCCAGGAGCTCTGGTTTCATTGCTGTGAGGCTGCAACAGAGCTTACGCTGGAGCTGAGGTTCCAACAGACAGTGGAGCAGGGACACGCGGAGCAGAAGATCAAGGGTTCAAGAATGAGAAGACCCGGTCCCACCTGGCTTCTGCTCGCCGGCCATGAGAATCGTTCAGGTCATGTCACCACTCTAGATCCCAGCCACGTGAAGGCCAGGTGATCTTTAGGGAGGCATCTCGGAAAGTTAACCATCTGATCTAGGACTGTACTTGCCCTTTGTTCTGTCCTTTAAAGAAAACCGTGGCTTCCAATGAATAAAGCAGGTGGGCATGGTGGTCTTCTTGGGGCATGTGCCGAGTGTGGGTGCAAAGAACACCACCCTGAGTGTGGCTTTGAGCTAGAGATGGAGGGGTTTAAGAAGGCTGTGAATGAGACCATCTTCTTTGACAAGGAGAGTGAGGAAGTCACAGAACCCCCGTGTCACTAATTTTCACCTTTGGGGCTCAGCTTCCTCAGTGGTAAAAGGAAACTGGCCAACTAGACGGTGTCCAAGGATGCTCTCAGCGCTGACCTGCTGCACGTGACTCAGGTAGCCTGAGGACTTACACCCTTTAGAAACCTTTCCCCTACTTCTGCTTGTGTTTAGATTGAACACACTCATTTTCTAGTCCACAATGGTCTGATTGTTATGGCAAGAGAAAGGATATTTGTGTTGTGTTGTGTTGTGTGTTATGAGAGAGAGAGAGAGAGAGAGAGAGAGAGAGAGGGCAGGATAAGAGGAGGTGGGGAAAGTGATCCAGAGAGGGAGAGGGAGGGAGGGAGGGATGGACAGGAGGAGAGGACAGGAAAATGCATTTTCACAGCTCCAGGAATCTGTCTTGTGTTAATTGGTTCTCGTAAACCCAAGCCATCAACCCTTCCGCAGAAAACACAAGTCTGGAGAATAAACCAGAAATGATGGTCTGAATTGTTTAAATCCTTCATATTCCAGGCCACAGTCACCCCATTTGACCCTAAAGTTTGACAGAGATGCTGGCTTAAGGACCAGCAGCTGACGCTGGCTGCGACTCCGTGCCAGCTGGGAACACCCGGCAGGGGGGCGCTTGTGCTGGCGTGGACCCTCCTCCTGTTGGTGTTAACACCCCTGCCAGGGGTTCCTCATCCTGATCCTACTTCATGCTGGTAATTTAACAAGTGTCAGAGCTTTTGACACGGAACCAAAGGTAAATTGCATTTGCTGTCAACACGTGAGGTGTGTTTGTAAAGGGCAGCTCCTTCTCGCGCGAGTAGTTACTGTTTGGACACACCTTTGCAAGTGGCACAAAAACCTGGTCTATTTCATCGGGGTACTTTTTAAAATGATTTTTATTTTTACTTTTTAATTGAAGTATAGTCAGTTTACAATGTGTCGATGTCTGGTGTAGAGCATGATGTTTCAGTCACATATACACATACATATATTTGTTTTCATGTTCTTTTACATTATAGTTTACTGCAAGGTATTGAACACAGAGCGCCCTGTGCTATGCAGAAGAAACTCATTTGTCTATTTTATATATAGTAGTGTGCATCTGCAAATCTTGGTCTCCCAGTTTATCACTTCCCACCTTCCTTCCTCACCTGGTAACCATAAGTTTGTTTTCTGTGTCTATGAGTTTGTTCCTGTTTTGTAGATAAGTTCATTAGTGTCTTCTTTTTTCTTTTTTTAGATTCCACCTATGAGTGATATCATATGGTATTCTTTTTTCCATTTCTGGGTTAGTTCACTTAGAATGACGATCTCCAGGTCCATCCATGTTGCTGTAAATGGCATTGTTTTATTCTTTTTTATGACCGAGTAGTATTCCACATCTTCTTTATCCAGTCATCTGTCAGTGGACATTTAGGTTGCTTCCATGTTGTAGCTATTGCAAATAGTGCTGTTATGAACATTGGGGTCCATGTATCTTTTCGAATTAGAGTTCCCTCCAAATATATGCCCAGGAGTGGGATTGCTGGATCATATGGTAAGTCTATTTTTAGTTTTTTGAGGAATCTCCATACTGTCTTCCATAATGGATGCACCAAACTACATTCCCACCAACAGTGTAGGAGGGCTCCCTTTTCTCCACAGCCTCTCAAGCATTTATTGTTTGTGGGCTTTTTAATGATGGCCATTCCAACTGGTCTTTTTCTTTATAATTTATAAGTGGTATGTTATTAGGGCACTCAAAGGGATGAGTTGAGAAAAACTGAGCTCTCGCATTTGGGAATAAACTGTACACAGATACAAAGCTTTAATACAACATTCAGATGTAATGGCCCTGTGGGGTTGATGTTAACAACCAACCTCCCTTTCTAAGGTTGGTGGTAATGGCCGCTGCTGGGGTGAGGGGGGTGGGGGTGGGGCGGTGGCCCAGAGAAGAGGAGGCAGGGACTGTCCCTGACCTGACCTGACCTAGAGCCTCTTCCTTTTCACCTAATTCTGTCACCCCATCATCTTCTCTGTCCCTCAGTCTGGCATCCATCAGAAAGGCCTCTTTTGAGCATTAGAGGTGATGCCAGATTATGGAGATTCCTCAGTGTCTGTCTACAGCTGCCCAATGTCGAATACACATAAGATAACTTCTTTGGCCAAATAGGATCCATCAGTCATGCCACTTGCCTCTTCCACCTTCCATCTTCATTTCTAACTGTGCGTGCACAGACCTCCAACCACGGGCTCCTCGGAAGGGACAACTCTCAGATGCAAAAACCTCAGGAAAAACCTTTTTTGCTTAGAACAGCTTCTTTAGTGGGGGAAGGGCTTCCACAACCTCCCGAGGTGTTGGTTAGGGCTGTGCGTACTTTCTGAGTTTAATGATGTATATGAAAGTCTTTCTCTTTTATTCAAAAGCCCCTTCCCCTATGGTTGTCTTCTTTGTCTCTCTTGGAATTGATTCCTCCATCTCCATCCCGTCCCATCCCCCTCATCTCCCCCCCACCCAACACACAGCCCCCGGCTGCAGCCGCTGAAGCCCCTGACAGCAAATCCCACTCCACCAACACTTTACTTTTATTTGTTCTTTTTTTTAAATTGAAGTCTAGTCAGTTTACAATGCGTCAATTTCTGGTGTACAGCACAATGCTTCAGTCATACATGAATATTTTCATGAATATATATTCATTTTCATATTCTTATTCACCGTGCGCTACTATAAGATTTTGAATATATTTCCCTGTGCTCTACAGCATAAACTTGTTTACCCATTTTATATTTGTTCTTAATTTCAATTGTGTGAAGGAACGTGCCATGAAACGCGGTGGGACCCTGCCTCACTTATTTATAAAGCTAACCATCAAAACAAGAGTAATTATAAATAGCGACCTGAAAGTGTTCTTGGGTTTGGTGAGACAGTTACGTGAGTGAAAGTTGCTTATTTCTGACCCTGACCTTGCTGCTCTCAGAAACACCCTAGACCTCCCCAGATCAAAGCAGTCTGGGTGTGGGAGGCACATGGCCCAGGCTTCCCTAAGACGATGAGAGCCCTGGGCTGCTGTAACTGTCTTCCCGTGACATCTGCTGGCCCCTGGCTCTCTCCACCAGATTGTAACCCCCTGTGGCTTCCGAGGGGACTCCCTGGAGCTGTTTCTCGTTCCTCGTTCCTTGTAGCTATGGTCACAGCTCCCTGGCCAGTTACGCCTCTTCAGGAGCTTAACTGATGGATAATTCTGTTTGAAAGCTAGCAGGTCACTTCAGCAAGTGGCCCCTCTCTCCCCACTGGTACCTGTATTTCAGTTTTCTTCTCTTTTCACCATGGATGAGGATGTCCCATGGATGGAGGATGTGGGTTTGGAGAATGCTAATATGGCAATGGGTCAGAACATGAGTGACAGGAGACAGGACAGCAGTGGGGGAAACACCTGGGACATTTCTTGCGAACCAGAAACATAAAAGGCAGACGAGACAGAAGAGAGGAAAAGCGATGAGAAGTTTCACCTTAGAAAAAAATTACAGGAAAGAGTTCATTCAACCGACTGTAAACACTTTGCTGAGCAGGTAGAAAAACTTACATTGTCAGGTATTTGGTAAAGAAGTTTTGTTCTGACCACTCCTGGTCTTGCATAAAAGGAGATTCGAATTGCCCTGGAGGGTCAGGGGGCCTCTGTAACTGCGATTTGTGCCTGATACTGTCCAGAAACAGCTTTGCTCCCTGAAGAACTGATGCGGGAAAAGCTCACTGAAAGACCATTTGACTGTGGGCAGGGGGATGCCTGCAGGGAGAGGATGAACTTAGATAAACTAAAAGCAGCTGTGTGTCCAGTGGGGAAGGTGAATAAGGCTGGATTCTGAATCTCTGAAACAAACTTAATTTTCTTGTCAAAACGTATTCTGGGAATCGTCACTGTACTAAAGTTATTTCAAGTCAGCTCATAGGTCCGTTCTTCCTGGAAGCCTTCCCTTGTCTCCACCCCCTTACTGTGTTTTATTTTCTCCTCCTCTTTATTGCCATACCTAGGGTGGCCAGATGTCCCAGTTTGCCCCTCTCAGCCCTGGTTGGCACTCGTTGCCCTGACATACCATTAACAGCACACCCTTTTACTCTTGTAAGTATCCAGGTTTGGTCAATCAATTGTATGGTCACCTTATCATCACACTCTGACCTTCTCTATCTCATCGCACTCATTGATCTGTATCCTATTCAATTTGTCTAAACCCTTCATCATGCATCATCAAACATCGAGGTCTTTGAGTGCGGGGGCCTGGTCTGCCTTGTTTACTGTTGGATCCTCAGTATCTGGTACAGAGCCAGGCACACTGCTGGTGCCCCAAAATGTTGATGACATAGATGAATAAATGCCCACAATCCAACTCAGATTCCCAGGGGTTGCCTCACTGGAAATGCTGCACGGACTGTTTCTGGGCAAGATAGAAGCCATACAGAGAATATAGGAATTGATTTATCACAAAATGTCCCCATCTTGCTGTCAGATCCACTGATTCACCGTCACTGGCAGAGCCCAGTTCCCCCTGCCATCTGGGCGTGGTCCCGACAGGCAGCTCAGGAGTCTCTCCTCTCCGCAGTCATTATTGTCCCTCAGCGCCGCTGTGGGCTGCTGTCCACATGAATTTCTCCCTGGAAGTGATGCTGAACTAAGATCCAGCAACCCGAGAGCAAACAGGGACGGCAAACAGGAGGGACGGCAGCCGGGACACTGGCAGCAGAGTCCAGATAAGCCACTCAATGGCTTGGTGATCCTGGTCAAAGCCCTTGGCCTTTCTGCTCTCTGGCCTTGCACGAGGAAGGACCCTTCCAACTGCCACCCTCTGGAGTCAGTCACTGTCCTAGAATTCACTGGTAACTAGGAGCCAAGGGGTGTGAGCCAGGATGACAAGTAAAGGGGCTGCCTGTGAGCAGTACTGTGGAGAGCCTGGCATGGCCTGTGGAGTCTCCACCTCCACTTCCTCCCCCAGCCCAGCCCACCCAGTGCTTATTCTTACACCCCCGAGACCGCCCCCAAAGCTCCATCTGATGGGGTTTCTGGCCCAGCAGGCCTGTCCCAGGGCCCTTCAGTCCTCCTTCAGAACCTGCTCATCAGTCCTAAGGTGCTGGCTCTCCTGCCCTGTCAAGGGCCTGGCAGGTATGGGTAGCATTTAGGAAGACATGATCCCAGGTGACCAGCCAGGTGGTACCCAGGCTGGGGGAAAATCCTGAACTGTGGTGGAGAAAGAATGCAAAGGCTCCATCAGAGATGTGAGGCAAAGCCACAAATAGGGAAGTGGCACTGGGAGATCAGAAGCTGGAGCTGTTGGGTACAGGTTGGGGAGCAGGGGGCAGACCTGGCGAAGGCAGACAGCGGTGCAGGTGCTGTGAAGCAGGGATCACACCTGTGGGCCTGAGGGCATGGGAGGCCCAACTGCTGAGAAGAACTGGAACATTAATGGGTAGTGGGGCTTCATGTGGTACCATGGCTGGGGTTCTTTGAAATCTGAAAGAGGATGCCTGGAGATGCCACACCCTCACTCAGAGCGCTAACTCTCAAACGATAGAATTTTAGACAATGTGTAAGCCCAGAGGGGGAGATATTTGGAGCCACTAAAATTGGACCATAAATCTCCTGCTTACTCTTTCTAAAGTCAGAATTAGTAAGATAAACTAAGATGTGGGGGGGATTGTTGAATAAGATGGGAGAAAGGTCGTACAGGTTTTCTATCCTACCATGTTACTTGAAAGCCGAGGGTGAGAAGCTCGTCAGTTGTGAGGGGAGAAGGAGGTCTGGGTCTGTGATTCTAAAAGTATCCCTAAGAACAAAATAAAAATAAAAATAAATTAAAAAAAAAAAGTATCCCTAAGAACAGAGAAGGGTGCGTACGCACGCACCCCGGGATTCTGAGCCGGAAAGAGCTTGAAGTCATTCCTTAAGACATCAGAGGTTCTGAAACTGGTGGGCAGCAGAGGGGCGAGGGGTAGGCAAAATAGGTAAAAGGGGTTAAGAGATACAAACTTCCAGTTGTAAAACAGACAAGTCACAGGGATGTAATGTACAGCATAGGGAACGCAACAACTTTGTATGGTGACAAATGGTTGCTAGACTTATGGCGATCGATCCGTAATGTATACAAATGTGGAACCACTATGTTGTTCCTGAAACTAATATAATGTTGTATGTCAACTTGAGGTCAATTTAACATAAATAAATAAATAAAAATGAAAAAGGAATCAGAGGTTCTGATGGGACCTGCCCTCCTACCTAGGAGTTGATAAGCTGCTGCTCAAAATGGTGACACTGAGGACCCTTGCTTGGGGCTGCTTCTGAGCGAGGGACCCCCTCAACTCTCAGACAGTGGCTTCTCATGCACCTTGAAAAGAACACAGTCCCCCCCCCTCCCCGGGAGCTTACTCAGGAGGCAGTGGAGCCGGGGCGGCTCCGAGAGCTGCCGGCTCCCTCCCTGCTACCTCTCAACCCCGGAATGTTAGACTCTCCCTGACAGTTTGGCAACATTCTGGGTAAAAGCAGCAGGGCTAGTTTGTTAATCTGCCAGAGCTGCATCCAGCATCCCTTTTGTGCACCGACACCAGAGTAATAAGAAGGCACTAGCTCGGGCACCGTTCGCCTACTGAAACTAAGCTACAGCGTTCCCTGCATAATTCATTTGTGCATGAAATGGAAGCTTAATAGCATAAGTAAAGCACTAAGCAGAAATTGGCGGTAAACGCCTTTTTTAATTCTTAAAGATAGACTCCACTTCACTCATAAAGCCCAACTTGGTATTACTTAATGGCATAAAATGCTTTTCTCTAAAGCCATACGTTCTGAGTGATTTTTAACCTCCCCCCACCCCGCCCCCAACTTCCCCGGCCCCTGCCTGCTGAGATGGCCAGCATCCTCTGGCTGCTCTCTGCCTCCCCAGCCATCTCTTTCCACCTGGCACTGAGCCCAGCCTCCTGTCCTCACAGGACCCCGTACCCTCCCCCAGGGCACACTCCAGCAGCAAAGGCTGGAGGCACCCAAGCGCCAGGACAACCGGGCCTAGGGGCTCTGGCATGCTGGTCAACGAGACCAGGGAGGTTCGGGGATGCGCCCAGAAGGGGCATTAATATCCTGGGTCACCAGTGGGTGAGCTGGAGGAGTTGGCCCCTATCCCTACAGTATTGGGAATGGCTTCAGTGAAATGGTGTTCAACAAAGGAGCTTCCGGCTCCTGCTCAGAGCTTGCTAGGTGCTCAGACAAGTCAGGACTCCAGCAGAAAGGACCTCCTGCATTGGGAATTTCTTTCTAGTTGTCTGTTGCTGCACAACACATTGCCCTAAACTACAGTGACTTGAAACAACCCCGAGCCACAGCCCTCCTGCCGACATAACTTTCGAACCTTTTCACGCCAGAAGAACACCTGCTTTTGCTCTGGCCTCGAGTTAGTTACCAAGCTTCCTTGTGATAACTTGGCCACGAGAGGCTCAATGCCTAATGACTGCTAATTCATTCCATTTTGTTTCCTTTTTCCTTAATTACAGTAGGTGAGGAATGATCATCTGAGTGGTTGTTTTTTCAATGCCTGATTCCCCTGCTGGACTGTAAGCTCCGTGAAGGCAGCAGCTTTGTCTGTTGTTCACTGTTACCAAGCAGTGTGTAGCACACGGTATCTAGCATCTGGTAGCATTCGTTCAATTGTTCTTGGATGGATGGATGAATGAATTTATTCAACACCATGCATTCAGCAGCTCTTGTATGCCAGGCACTGTGCTGGATGCCAGGGATCTATTAAGGAATAAGACATGGTCCCTACCCTCCAGGAGCTCAGATCCCGTCTGTGCGCATCCAGGTATGTTTCATGGGTATTTCTTCCTTGGCCCCAGGATCCAGGCACTGCTCAAAACCTCTCCGACCAGATGGGGACCATCTCTCCTGTACAACAGCCCAGATGGTGGCTTCAGCAGGCAGGATTATTTAGGGGTGATCTTCTCCCAACCTCCTCCTTCCCAGCTCTCACTTAATTACCCAGCATGCCTCATAAATAAAGGGGGAGGGATTGCCTTCGCCTTGTGAGCGTAAATGTTTTCTAAATGATATTGTTCCTGCAGCTTCCGAGAGCCTCGTAAACATGCCCGGCCCCAGATTTATTACTTGACGATAATCCTGCTTAGCCAGCTGGTGAGATTCATAGTTCTGACCCCTTCTCTAGTGTCCTCCTCTCCCTCACCTTGTTAAGGGGAACCGGGGGTTAAGGGTGAAAGGTCTCAGAGCCTCAGGGGCTATGACTCGGGCCAGCCTCCAGCAGACTGATGCTCTCAACCAATTTTGAGTGCTACTGCCTTTCCCCCTTACATCTGCTCCCAAAGCATTTCTAGCCAGCCTGCTCCCCCTACACACACACCCGGAGAAAACCTCCAGGAGGTCTGTGGTAGCAAGACAGACCTCCTCAGCAGGAGTGAGGGGGACACGCACAGCCCTGCTGCTCTCCTCTGCACGTTTGTCCCCGCAAAACCTCTTCAGTAGAACCCAGCTCACCCGTGCCCATGCAGGGAAAGTCCAGAAGATCCCCGCAGGCATCAGCAAATGGCTTCAGAATCCTTTCAGCACCTCCTGCCCATCTGATTTGCAGCTTTTCTAGTTTCAAGACCCTCCTACACTCATTTTGGCTTCGTAATTCGGATTCTCCACTCTTGTCTCGACAGCCTGGTTTTAAATCAGCTCTCCTAGCTGGCTTTGGATCCTCAGGTCAGTGTGACTTCTATTCTCTGAGTTTGGTTCAGACATGTGCATAAGAGATCTTGCAGGCCAGAGGCAGAAGCGCCCCCTTGTCCGGTGGCCTTCGTGACAGAAGAGGGACCTTCGATCGATTACTGTTGACACTGAGGCCAAGTTGTCATCATTTCTGGAACGCACATCCTGTTATCTGTGTGGGCAAATGAGTGTCATACAAATATATCTGAGCCATACGGCTTCAGCCTTAAGGCCTGGTTTCCTACAGTGCCACATTAAAAAAAAAAAAACAAATTTAACTCCAAAAGCTGTGAAAAATCAGTGTCATTTTCCCCCTCTGAAGGTCCTTGAAGAAATGGCAAAGGGGAACATAAATCACATCACACAGAGGAAAGCATTCTAAAATCCCTGTTTACTCATCTGTCTCTCCACAGTCCTACCGTAACCAACCGCAGAGTTGCAGAATACAGTTACTCAGGTTGCGCACTGCACAACTCAAAGGGGTATCACTCATACTTGTAGCCATCATAAATATGTATTTATTATCACAGTTTTCTGCCAGATGGCACTAATGTGTTTTGAAGAAAGAATGACTCTTCCATTTTTCTATATGGCAGTTTCTCTAATTCCTCTTTTCCAACTCTCTTTCCCCAGGTCCCCCACCTGTGCTTTACCTCCTCCATTTCTCTCATTGGGCGCATCCTCTCACCCTGGATCTTTTCTGTGGAGTGTGGTCCATGCCCTCCCTGGACCATGAGTTTAACCTCAGCCCCTTCCAGATCTTTGCTGTCCTCTGTCACTGTCACCATTCCCCAGGACCAGGTCTGTGGAAACAATGACTCCCCTTTACAGAGTGACGTTGCTACCCCTCAGGCTCCAGGGGCTCGTGCTGTCAAGAAGAAGATCCGAGAAGCCAGAGGAGACAGAAGAAGAAACTCCTGCAGCTGGAGGCTACTGATCTGCTCTCTGCCACTCACCCAGCCAGTCCCTACAGCCAGGCACATCTGGGGATCTGAAAGGACTCCAAGGAAGTGCCCCCAGGGCCTCTCTCTCATCCCTCCTAGAATCTCACGTTATCTCTGTAGAGTGATTCCTTTCCTTTCTCACGAACTTGAGTTTCTCCCCTGGCAACTTGAGCCACAGCCTCTGGTTCGGACCCGGAGTGGGGAGGGGACGTGGCACTGGTCTCCCCGCTCTCCTCTGCACAAGATTTCCACATCAGCCATCTCCTCTCCAGATAGTATTTCCCAAAGTATGAATTGGGAGGGGAAGGAATGGCTCTAATAAATCCACTAATCTTGGGCTCCTCGGAGAGTGGGCCCTGGTGCCCATCTGCCCCTTATCTTCTTAGGTCTTGCTTCCATTAGCATATTCATTCATTCTCTCTCTCTCTCTCCCCCCCTCTCTCTCCCCCCTCTGCCTCTGTCTCTCTGTCTCTCTCTCTCGCCCCCTCTCTCTCCAGGCTAAATCCTGACTGAGAGTTTCCAGCGGACTCTGATGTCTGGAGCAGAGGCTCCATCATACTCTATATCATTTAGCCAGTGCTTCTCAGAGAACTTGATTCCCTACTCCCCACCCTGCCGCTCTGCCCTGCAGATGCTGCCTTGGGAAGGCATTTGCTTTTCCAGCGGTGGAGAGCAGGTGTCCCCAGACCTTTGCCCCCGCCCAGGCCAGGCTCCTCTCAGTGCAGTTGATTCCTCCTCCTTTACACTGGAGGTCCCCTGACACCCCAGCCCCATGCAATGCATTAGTCCTTTCAGGGCAGCTGGTTCCATAGAGAGTGCCCTCCATTGAGACCTCCGGAACAGTCCCTGCTGTGATGGAAGGCAGCCATGGACTCCTGTTCCCCAAGGTCTCTTGGGGGCTGCTGGTTAATTGGTCGCTGCCTCCTGTTCAGATGTGGGCGGGGGAGCCCCGGCCTAGGGCACAGAGCCCACACAGCGGTGGGCCGAGGGTTAGCTCTCTTTCCTGCCCTTTCTCTCTTCACTCTCTCTTTCCCCAAATTCTCCAGGCCCCTCTGTCTTCTCCCTAAATAACACATCATAGTCTAAGCAAATCAATCACCCTTGCTCAACATCCTCCTTCTCCCCCGGGGGGGCCTTTTGGAGAACGTGGTACAATCTTCCTGTCTTTCATCATCTGCTGAAACCCAGCAGAGAGGAGCAGCCGTTCCTGTCAGCACGTTAAGAACAATCTACTTGGGATGGGACAGAGGAGACGGGAGGAGGCAGAGCAGACACAAGCCGGGCTCCTCAGTCCGTCCCTGCGGGGGTGAGCTGAGCTCTCCACCCTGCACATCCCCTGCCACACACGTGCGTCCGTTCCAGAGACTTCCAGCACCAGCGCTTACGGCCTCGTCCCCTGGGGTTGTCGGTGTCGTTCCTCGCCCCTCTGAGTGTTTAGAGATGGAGTCATCACGGACGACGTGATACTGGTGATAGGGCAGGACAGAGGATGGAAATGCGGTTAGCTGCAGAGCATGGAAGTGAGAAAATGAAGGCTGGCCCCAAAGTGCTGGATGGAAATGTGGCGGGAACAAGGTTGCTGAAACCAAAACATAGATGAGGAAGTGAAAAGGAGGCTGGAGATGATCGTGGGAGGATTGGCGAAGAGGTGGACACTTTATTCTGTGGGCAGTTGGGACTCAGGCAGCCTAACATTCAGGTAGTGGCCAAGACTGCCTTGGACATCTTGTCTCCAACCCCTCTGCCCCTCCCCAGGCTGTCATCCTCCCTCTCTCCCTGTTTCTTTTCTCTTCCACTCCAAGCCATCCTGGACCTGGCTGCCAGAGAGTCCTTCCCAAAGCCCAGTTCCAAATTTGTCCTCACGCTTAGAATTCTTCAACAGCCCCCCGCCCTGCCCGCCCTACCTGTCAATAGCTTCCTTCTCATGACCCAGCCCAGGACTGAGGGCCCCCGTGTCTTAGTTTTGCTCTTTCATTCTAGCCTTATTTCCTCTTTCTTAAAAATCAGCTTCTGCCTTAGATAAGCACATTTGCGTAAAGCAACTTAATTTTACTGAAAATTTCTTCTAGAATGACACTTTACTGCAGATTAACAAACAAATCTGTGACAGCACTAGAAGTCACATTGAGAGATTGCCGCCTGGGAGACTTTGCTTGGTCCTATAGCCTCATTTCCTCTTAACACAACCCCAGAGCCATTCAAACCAAGCCACCGATTGGCTCACCCTGTGTTCTGTTCGACACTGTGACATCCAAACTGCCCCCACCTTTCCAGGTCTGGTACAGAGGACACTTTCAGTAGGAAGTTTCTCCCATGGTTTTCTCCTCTGTGCTCCCATAGCACTTTGTTTATGCCACTTTGGTTACTTTTTATCTTGATCTATTGTTATTTTTATGCATATCTCATCCCGCTGCTCCATCCCTGAAAGGGCGGGGTCTACATCTGGCTCCTCCACGGGGCTGAGTTCAGAGCCTGGACAGTCAGTAAATACCATGGGATGTGCTCTGGTCAAAGACTGTCTTATGTCATAGGGTAGTGGACATCGGTGGTCACTTTTGCTTCTGTCCTTAAGAAAAAAGTTAAAAAGAAAAAGAGCAGGGAAAAGACAGACATGAGAAGGAGGCTCTGAGCGGCAGAAGAGAGACAAGAGCGGGGTGTTTATTTCTGGCTTCCCGAGTTGTTTATTATCAGCTGCTCTTAGGTACAGCACACCCTTCACATCCCCACCGACAATTATCGAGGAAGCATTCAACTAATTTCCTCAACTCCAACTGCCTTTAGTGTCATCTAATTTTAACATTACTCTCAGTTGTTTTTGGAAGATGCAAATAAGCTAAAATGGCAGGTGCCTGCGTGCCCGCCTGCCTGTCTGCCTCCCTGTCCGTCTGTCTGTCTTCCACTGGGTGGGCCAGGCATTGCGTGGATGTTAGGGACTGCCTCTGCTCCCTAAAGCCTGGCCAGACAGGGAACAGGCCACTCCCTGGCTCAAACAGAGGAAGCGACCAAATAACGGCTTTCATAAGCTTTTAAAGCCATCAGACATTTGTGGATGTCTCCACGGAGAGCAAGAGCTCTGATGTCGGTCCTGCATCGAACATCAAGTGGTTTAATTACCCTGATTGTTGGAGAGCGAGTGAGTGCGATGTGGTAAGCTGGGACCGAGGAACTAGCCCTGGCCACTGGCAGCGGAGACACTCAGACCTTCCATGCAAGGAGCCTGCGGGGAAAAGGACCACTGAGGAGTCTTCTGGTTCGTTCTCTGCACCCCGGCAGGACGCCTGGCCATTAGGGAGGAAAGCCGGCAGCCCTCCTTGTCACCTGCCCCAGGCTTTATAACATTCATGTCAAGATTTTTTTTTTTGCTGTACCTCCCTTGCGCTTGCCCTAACTTCAGCCTAACTGTATTTTTTTGGTCTCAGTGGAGACAAAGAATTGCTTTTGGGCTCAGTTTTGCTGTCTCTAGAAATAAAACTCTGTTTAAACAGTTATACATCAATTTCTACTAACTTTGAGTAGCATATATATTTTAAAAACAAAACATACACAGAAAGATACACATTTTCAAACAAGACCATATTCGCTATACTGTGCCTCCCAGGTACTAAGTGTTTCTTCCACCTACACGATTTCATGTACTTTTCACAGCAATCTCATGATTCAGATACCTTCGCAATCTCCTTTTTCTCTGTTGAAAGAAAAAAAATTCTATGAGATGGAGCAACTCCCCAGGGCTACACAGCCAGCCTGGAACCGGATTTTGGGGTTCCAAAGCCAGCATTTCTGCTACACTAGGCTGTCCCTCATTGAATGTCTTCTAAATGTTGTTTGGAAGTGGGTAGTGTCAGCCTCATGCCGTTAGATGGATAACTTCTATCTGAGCACAGCTTCCTCTGTCCTAGACACTGGGCAGACGCTCAGCATCGCAGTTAACTAGTTAACTAGTCAAGTACAATTCTGATAAAAGCTACAGTTGAGCCTCCCTTCCTCCCACTCGTCACCCTTTGGTTTCTTGATGCTCTATTTGCGTCGTCAAATACTACCTCTGTTCCCTGCCTTCCTCCAAGCCCCAAATCAAAATCATAGATGTTGGTTCCTTAGAAACAGCATTAACTCACCAAGTCACACTAGAGGGTTAATGACTGACAGCTGAGTGTCTTAGTTTTCCTGTAAGACTTCCTAGAGAATTTTTTTTAAAGAACATTGACTCTCCAAACTAGGGTACATCTAGACATACATGACGATTTTCCAAAGGGTACGTTGAAGAGAATCAATTTCCACCTCTGCATCACCCAACACACCCTTTCCTAAAGCTGGTCTCCAGGGAACGAGCCTCCTGTTGAGATGTCACACTGTTCCTGCCTTCCCACATCCCCTTTCACAGTCGCCTTTCTCCCACTTTACAAAAGAAAAGCATCCCTCTGGCTTGTTCTAAATCTTCCTCTAATGCATGACTTGTGCAAAGGTAAACCACCTCCAGAGCATCAAGAAAAGCAACAATTCAAAACATCAATATATCAGTCAGGCATTAGCTCAGAAGAGAGAAACCTTTCTAAGCAAGAAGGAACGTAGAGCAAGGAGCTAGGTACTTACAAAATCACTGGAAAGGCTGCAAGTGCAGATTCTTGGCTGGGTCCCTTGGAATGATTACTAGAACAGTAAGGACCAGTCCGCAGAGAGCGCCTCTGAGCTGCCATCGGTTCAAAGTTCATCTGGGGCAGGAGCCGCCATCACTGCCTGAGCAGCCACTGCACACCAGGAAACTACACTTGGGACCCCGAAGCTGTGACCCAGGAATCAGAGAGTGGGTCAGGAAGTTGCCAACGCCCATGGCTGTTGTTTGACACACAGAAAGTGGGAGAATAAACACTGGAAACTGCTGTGGAAAAACTTCAACCTTCCTGACCAGGGGAGACCATCAGAAGCCCCAGGAAGGATGCTCTGTCTCACTTCCCCGTTACAAATTCCACACAAGTGCATCAAATGGCAGAAATTCCCAGTACCCCCATCCTATGTGCAAGGGAGCACCGAAAGCGCAGTTGTTAGCTTTTCATCCTTTCCAAATACGAGTGTGAAATAGAGATGGAAGAGCCACTCCAAGTACCTGCTCCAGCTGGTGTCCACAAAACTTTAAATTCAAGGCACCGTAAACTTTCCAGGGGCTCCCATCTTTCCTTGCCTTACACATATTTCTGGGAAGGATCAGGTATGGTATGTTGGGATGTATGGATTTCATAGGCTGATGGGAACAATGAGTTTGAATTTAAAACCCTTACCTCTTCCATCCCCAACTCCCGAGGGACAAGCTCACAAGCAAAGAGCGGCGAGACGGTCAGTAGGAGATATGAAGGCAGCTTTGTTTCATCCAGGGCACAAATTCACGGCAAGGTGCTACACAGCTTAGAATTAGAATGTTGAAGGTTTATGAAAAGCTAGATGGGAAATATCAGTCTCCTGATGAGGCATCTGGTCTGTGGGCTGACCATTCTCAAGAGAGAACTTGGTGATTGACTCTCAGTTCCACACTTTGCATGTTTGCAAGGAGAAGGTGAGAAGTCCCACCCTTCTGTCCGACTGCTCACTAAAGCACCTTCAGGTCATGGCAACATTTACTCAAGGGGCAGCCATCACACTTGGGCACCATCTCCATCTTGTTGCCAGCCACTTTTCTACTCAGTCATTCATTCCTACCATGAGATTTAGATGAATTTAATGAAAATATATTGTGGGTCCTATTGCAGAGAATGCTATTAACAACGATCATTAATAAATATGCTATGATAAGCCCCCCACTTACTTGTCATTCAGCACATCCTCTGCCTCCGCCATTTGTGTTGTTACACTAATCTACATGCGTCCATGGACACAAATTAATCGTACAAAGGATTTTTGAGATTTTGAGGTTTTTTTGAGGTTTTGAGATTTTGAGATTGTGAGAGAGTTTTCCAAAATATTTTGCTTTGCATATTTAATATTTCACTAAAATATTATATGTGTATGTTTGTAACACAGTATGTTTATAGAATACTGATTATATTATACTAATTATTTTATAATACATATAATACTAATTATGTAATATATAATACTGATTGTTTTAATAATATTTTAATTATATAATACTAATTTTTAAAATAATTAGTATTATATAATACTAATTATTTTATAATTATATAAGCAAATTATTTTAATAGTAGTATATATACTAATTATTTAAATAGTTATAATACTAATTATTTTATACTATATATAATTATAGTATACTAAGTATTTAATATATACTATAATAATTATATAATACTAATTATTATATAATACTAATTATTTTAATAACATTTTAATTTGAAGAAAAATACCACTTAGAGCTCTATGGTCACAGGAATTTTTAAAAATTACTTTTAGTGTATATATGACATGTTGATCAATGAGAGTCTTTCAAGTATAAGAGTGTATAATATTACAGTAAAGTTCTGTGGGAAAGTGAAATGGAATTCAAGGAGAAAAAGGAAGAAAGGGAATTTCCTTGCTGTTGGAGAGCTTTCTGTTGCTGCTGCTGTTGTTTTTCAAGATGAACTTGCTGTGATATTTAGTTTCCTTCCAACAAATCTGAAAGAATGCTGTAGCAATTTTATTATAAAATGGCAAAAGAGCCTGGGCGCAGCATCTTATGAAACGATTTGAACCTCTGATGTAAAAACTATTCAATGCCAGCTTGAAAATATGCAAGGCAGTACTTGGGTTTTCTCGTTTCTTTCAGGGAGCCCATGAGTCAAACGTTTGAGGATGTCCATTCTGGAGCCGGCAATGGCCAAACCCAAGGAACGGACCTGGATGAAGAAACTGTGAGCAGGCAGAGGGCAGAGGGCAAATACTTCCGACCAGGGTCAACGCAGGGAGGTGACATGTGCCCACCAGGCCTTTTACTTGCAACGTCTCATTTCAATTCCCAAGCCCCCACCAAGGGAGGCATTCATGCCAAGCGTGCTGGTCCTGGAGCCGGACTGCCTGGACTCTAGTCCTGGCTCTTCCCCCTGCTGGCTGGTGACCCTGGACACATGGCTGTAACTCTACGAAAGCCGGTCCCTCATAGTTTATAGGGAAGATCAGCCCCATCTCCCGAGGCTGCCGTGAGGACCCAGTGTGAGCATTCGTGCCGAGTCCGTAGAGCGGCACCAGCCTGGGAAAGGACTCGCTGAACATTCGCTATTTGTACCCACACCCAAGAAGGAAACCGAGGCCCGGAGGGGCTGAGTACCTTGAGACTTGGCCCAGCCGTCCCGGCCGCACGGCGCCGCCCGCCCCCGGCCCGCGGGGATGGCCGCCCGCCGCTGCTCTGTCTTCTCGCCCCTTCCTGCCTCCCTGGGCTTCTCTCCCTCCCCATCTCCACGGAGGCTGGTGGCACAGAGGCCGCCGCAGGGCAGTTGTCCTGGGGGGCACGGTGAGGCGCTGGGTGGAGCTGCTGCCCGGAAGGAGGGGACCGAGAGCACAGTGCCCTTCAGTCAGGGTCAGGCTGAGGGAGGTCAAGGGCAGGAGGCTTAGCTCCTCCCGGGCATCTTCAGGCCAGGCCCCCAGACGCCTCAGTCAGCAAGGCTCCACCCCCAACACTCCTGAATCAACGTTCTCCGGCAGCATCTCACGCCTTCTGTGTGTGAACCCCAGCCCTTCATGATTTGCTTTGTCGGCTGCTTCACTGTCAGCACCCCTCCTCTGTGTATTCGAACATCAGCTTCCAAGGGTCAGGGATCTTGTGGGCTTCATGCACGACTGAGTCACCACTGTCCAGCGCAGCCCCTGACACACAGCAGGCGCTCCATAAATGCTGAGGTGCACTAACGGACGACTGCATACCCGAAAGGCCTCCACCTCCTTCATGCACCTGACCTGGTAAGGCCTCTGTCTCCCTAGGACAAGACGGCGGCCCTGGCCTCTTTCCCTGTCTACACCCAAACTGACACGTTCATCACCCATTCATCAAAGATTCTGTGAACCCGGAGTACATGCCAGACCCTGTAACAGACACCATGCGGACAAGGAGCTCTCAGTGCAAGACAGGGACAGACTTTAAACAGAGGAATGCTATATTCACCCTTGTGTTGGCTCGTGAAGGAAAGGACAGAGGACTAGGAGAGACCCAAAGTGGGATAGTGTCTTATTTAGAATGTGGGACCAGCAAAGACCTGGAACACAAGCCTAGCAAAGGGAAAGGGAAGATGTTTTGCAGGCAGAGAGAAGAGCGTGCAAATGCTCAGAGACGGGAAGGATGCCCGTGTGATGGGAGCAGAGTGAGAGAAGGTGGGGCGGCAAGGCCTGAGATTGGAGAGGTGGGTGGGGGCCAGAGTGTGCAGACCCATGTATTTTTGTCTTTATTCTCAGGGCAGTGAAAAGCCTTGAAGAGTGTAGAGTAAGGTGGTCACGTGATTCTGCTTATATTTTTAAAAAGACCTCTTTGACTGCTGAGTGGGAAACAGATTAAAGATAAGTAAGAGTGGAGATGTGGAGTCTGGCTGGGGAACTCTTGAAGAGGTGCAGGTGGGAGACAGGACTCTGGTAGATTCAGCATAATTTCTGTCCCTCGCTGATGGACACTCCAATGGCAAGATCATTCATTCGTTCATTCATTCATACATTCATTCATTCAGACACTCCTTAGTGAGAACTTTATATGACAGGTGTTGGGTATACAACCAACAAGACAGACGTAGTCCTTGCCCGCATGGAGCTTACAATCTAGTAAGAAAAACAGACCATTAGACCCAAACCTCTAGCCTTCCAGCCACCTGAGAGGGGGGCCTACGGCAGGGGAGGGAGGGAGGTGTAGGAGTGCCGGGAGAGGCACCCGACCCTGACTTGGGATGTCAGGGATGTCAGGGTAAAGAGACCTAGACCAGGATTTCAAACTCCCAAGTGCAGATGAACTGACCCCGTGTCTGCCTCCTGAAATGAGCCAGTGGTCTTGGTTTTTAGTCATCTGATGGCCCGCTGACCAACTCCACTAGGCTGGCCACAGACAACGCAGACTGAAAGTGGCCAAAACTGAAAGCATCATCTGTGACTCACAACTGTCCCCACGCCCAAACCTGTCCCCACACTGTACTCCTTGACTCAAAGAATGACACTTCCGTTTACAGTTGCCCCAGCCGAGCGTCCAGGCGCCTTACCTTACCTCCCATCGCTCACGGAGTCCTCGTGGTTCAACTTCCCAGGAGATTCTTACCTCTCTCTCTTCTCTTGATCCCCATGGCCATTCACCTGCCCCATCATCTCCTGCCTAGTTGCCGCGACACCCCCTCACTGTTCTCTCACCTCCAGTCTGCCAAGCACCCCCCATGCATTCGGGGGGCTTTTCAAACCTGCACTTCTGCCTGGCTGTCTTCTCCTGGCTTCGTCCTCAAGCTTCGGCTTGGTTGTCACTCCCTTTGGGAAAACACCTCCCCTGGCTTAGGCCCCTCCAGCCCGTGATGCCCTAAGGCTGAGAACTTCCCATCAATGGCCGCTGCACTGCCTCCCCAGTCAGACTGCCCACCATGACGGCAGGTGGTGTGGCTTTCCCACTGACCTCTTTATGCACAGCTCCTGCCCCTCCAAACAGAAATTTCTAGCAATGTTATTGTACAAGGGAGAGGTGAGCCCCTAGCTGGAGAATCTGGGAGATTGCTCCGATCCTGTGTAGAGGGGCTGCCCACAGCGGGGACCCCTCACCCAGCCAGCCTCGCCCCTTCTGCCTTTCTTCTCCTTTGCTTTCCCTCCTCCCCGAGCTGGCTGCTGTGGCCACAGATGGTGAGAGGAAACACAATTTATATTTCTTTATTTGGTTGGGAGAGTGCTGTGACAGACGGAAATAAATTCTCTCTCTCCTCACCCCACCCCCAAACGTCTTCTCCTTTGGTTTTGTGAATCTTTGAAGACGATGATCTGAAAAGAGCTGACAGGCAGGTGTTGGAGGGAGGGAGGGGAGAGCTGGGGAGAGGGTGTTTGGACTGGGAGGACAGCGCTAATGCGTCTGTGGCTATTGCCGGCATGGTGACAGTTATGGTAATAGAGGCACTTTGATTAGGGAGGAAGAAGAGAGGAGACAGAAGAGAAACCAGCTTCTGATCTGTCAGAGGCGAGAGCAGGGTGTGAGGAGGCTGGGGCGTCTCCCTGCCTCTGAAGTGCTTTAAGGACCAAAAACAAAAAACAAAAAACAAAAAACCAGGTCTGTCTGGGGGATGGGGGAGGGTACAGCCCAGTGATAGGGTGTGTGATTAGCATGCACAAGGTCCTGAGTTCAATCCCCACTACCTCCATTAAAAATAAAGAAGTAAATTAATAAACTTAATTACCTCCTCCCCCTCCAAAACAAAACAAAACCAAACCCATGTCTGTCTGGACCCCGGGAGCAGCAAACTGGGCTGGCCCACGTTTTCTTTGTTGCTCCCCCTGGAACGGATACCTGCAGACAGACCCTTCAGTAGAAATTTCTAGGGACTCAGCATAGAGGGTGTGCTCTGAGCCCCTGCCCTGGCTGCTCAGGGGTGCCCAGCCGCCTGTTTCTACCCTTAGAGCTCAGGGAATGCACGCTGTTCCCTGAACTCTGCCCCTTGTTTACCTGAGTCTTCCTCTTGCTCAGATCATATGCAATCCTGATTTTTTTTTCAACTTTCCTTTCAATGGAGAAAGGGAGAGAGATGCTAGAACTGAGAAAGCGCTGGGAATTAAAAAGGTACCGCTAGACCCAGCAGCTCTGCGGAATACCGTGGGCCTGTGGTAGAAAACACAGAGGCACATTTGTCTGGGGCAGCAGAGAGGAGGGGGAGAGGAAGAGAGAACAAAAATTTAGGAAAGCACCGAGTCTTACTGAAAATGAAGTCAAGACTGGAAAATGTCAGCTGTGCCGGCCGCAGATGCGGGAGTGGGGGCAGCGGGGGCTCAAGATGGGATGCGCTGTGCGCGCCCCCCCCCCCCCCGCTCCACCCACCTTTGGGCGGGTTCCCGCTCCCCTGGGAGCCAGGCAGGCAGGCACCGTCTCTGCTGTCAGACGGGCACTGCTGTGTTGTGTGTTCCCTCCCTTCCTAAATGACCAGCTACACCCACTTGCATCCCAACACACACACATACACACACACACCCTCCCGACCCCCAGCAGCTTTTGAGGGGCAGCTGTATCAGGCAGCCTGCATCATATTCATTAACTAACCAAAGGGAAGAAGCTTAAAATCCAGTCCCAGATTTGGTGGTATCTCAGCCCCACAGAGACTTCCAATCTCCACAGTCCTTTTCTACCCCAGAAAATAAGAGCAAAACAGTTTACACTTACTTAGTTCGAGCTAGGGGTAGGCACTGTGATGAGCACTTCGCAAGACTTAGCTTACATAATCCTCCCAACAGCTGTGTATGGTAATTTCAGTTATTAACTCCATTCCCTTTTTTTTTTTTTTTTAGATGAAGAGATCGAGGCTAGAAGTAAAACAAACAAACCAGGCTACCCTAAAGTTGTATGTGGCTACCAAGGGTCACAGCCTCCAAGAACTCTTCTCTGATTTCCCATAGCTGACGTAGATGCCCCTCCTTTGGGTTCTACCAGGATCATAGCCCTCTTCACACAGCACTGTGATGAGGGGTTTATATGCTAAACTGAGCAGGACCCGATGCACCCTTCCCAGGACCGACCTCCCCTCCCCATCCTTTTCCTCTGCCTGTCTCTTGTCTGTAGAAAATCTTTAGTCAAAGAATAAAATTAATCAGAGAAATGAGCAAATGTAAAAACGAAGGAAAACAGTCAAACAAGACGAAATAATAATAGTTTAGTCTTAAAGCAAACTCAAGGAACTTTAGTTCCTCCTCAAAGGCTCTAGATAATATTCTGAGCCATATTCTTTGAGCTGTTTTGTAGACACTGAAATCCCCACAGGGTGGAAGAAGTTAACAGCATGGTGGCCAGACTGCGGCCATGACATAAACTGCCACAGTTACAAGAACTGGTCTCAAAAAAATGGAAATGAACCAGCCCTGCAACTGAAGATGAACGGTACTTACAACAATCAGGATGATGCTAATCAGACCACTGCATGACCTATTTCAAGATGACCATCAGAGCCAACCGTGCTGCTGTGCACGTAGCCCCCTCTCTCTGCCTAAAAGTCCCTGAAACGCCCCTTTAAAAGCTGTTGCCCCTGATCAGCAGGGGGGAGTTGAAAGCCACAGACAGTTCTAAAATCATGGTGGCTTGGCTGAGTGTGACAGACAGGGTGGGCTGGCTGCTATGGCAGGTAACCCCCCACCCTTAGGGGGCTTAACATAATCAGGCTGTTTCTCCCTCACCTGGCGATTCATTCATCAGGGCTCGGGGAAGGTGGCGGGAGGGCTCTGCTCCACACACTCATGCAGGGGCCCAGGCTCTTCCCTGCTCCGGCAAGTCAGCACAAGATGGGAAGAGGAGGCAAAGGGTCACGCGCGGGAGGTTTTGATGGGCCAGGCCTGAAAGTGGTGTGTGCATCACTCCTGCCCACTTCCCATTGGCCTGAATTCATCACGTAGTAGCTGCCCTGAACTGCAAGGGAGACCGAGACAAAAGGAGAACTCAGTGTTGGGTACACAGCCATTCTGCTGTCTCTGGACAGAAGCCTGGCTCTCCTTCCCTTCCCTGGATGCCCCTCTAGTCCTCTCTTAGGCGGGGTAATAATGAAGACAATAAATAATGAAACAGGGCTAACATGTTTGAGTGTTTATCACATGCCAAACACTGCACGGAGGTTATTTTATTTAATCCTCACAACCACCTAACATGAAGGTGCTGGCACTATTTCTGTGTCAGAGGGAAGGACTGTGGCTTGGGTCACACAGCACATGGGTGGTCATGCTTGGATTGGAGCCTGGCTCTGTCTGGCTCCAGGGGGTGTTCTAGTCTCTCACAGCTGCTGAGGCGCCAAAGATGGACAGGCTGGGCCAGTTTACCTTCTCACAGACAACAGAGAGGCTGGGGCACTGCCCACTGCAGCAGACCCCTCACCCCACTGCCTGAGCAGGGCTTGTGAGGCAGAGAACCTCTGAATCACCAGGCAACCTGGACAGCACATACCCTGCTGAGCACAATTGTTTTTTATGATCTAATTCAGGATGCCACTGGATACTCTCCAGCAGATCCCTCTGCCCCTTTTCCACCAGCTTCCCCTTTCTTGATACCCCCTTCTCGCAAGCTATCACCTTCCAGGTGGGCAGCAACGCCCATGCCCTGAGCTCAGGTCGTTCTCCATCATTGGGAGTAAGCCTACTCCATGAGATGGGGTGGGGCTGCCCCCAGCTGTGGTCTGGCTGCCTCTCTTCCATGTTCCTCTCAGTCCCATGGCCCCAGAGTTTGCCTCTGCCTCTGCTCTGGGTCCCAGCACACTCATCGAAACTACAGACACTGGGGTCAAGCAGGCTGGGTTCAAAGCCAGCTCCACCACTTATACGTTCGTTATGGCATCTTGGTCAATAATGCTTTCTTCATCTCATAAGTGTGGGTAATAACATCAGGACTGTGTCACTGATTAAGTGAAATGATGCAAGTAAAGTTCTTGGCCCAGTACCTAGCACACAGGAGGCCAAAAAGTGCTCACAGATGTTATTAGTTCCAGGATAAACATGTGTCAGTGAGTAAATATTCCCAGTAAACTCTTCCCTCAGGACTGAGTAAGACGGTGTGAGCTTGGCTCAGTTTCTCACCCCTTCTAACTATGAGGCAGGCTCTGCACCAGTCTAGCTCCTACACCTGAGTGATGCTGAATCACTGTGAGGACCCTGAGGAAGGACAAAGCTAGAGAGGCTGAGTTATCTATGTGATAAATTAAGATGGGGAGTGGAGGTTAGTTCAGGTCCTCTGAGAAGCAGACACCAAGATGGGATTAAATGTGTGGACTTCATTAAGTAAATGCCTATGGAGAAGAAATAAGGAGGGAACTGGACAAGCCAAGGGAAGGTGTCATCCCAGGGCAGGTCTGGCTCCAGAGAAGGAGAAAGAAAGAAGGTGGAGGGAAGCACCCTAGTCTGGCCTGCCTTGCAGTCTAAGGAAGGTTCAGACAAGCCTTTGAAAGTCCTTGGGCAAAATTGGCTGACAAAGGGGTGCCTTGTCTTTTAGGAATGAGTCTGCCTTAGCATCCTGGTCACATGCAGTCAGTGGTGGGGGGCAGCTCAGGGAAGCATGGCTTTGGTGCAGAGGTGTCCATGGATCTCAATGCACGGCAGCCAGGGACCTCGGACAGTGACTGAGGCACAATCAGTACTGGGAGGTTATTCTCTCGGCCACCGTGGAAGGAGACAGAGAGAAAGACGGATCAGAGGGCAGAAGCTGAGATGCGCCTTGGTGGAGGGAGCTGTGGGCTGAAAGAATGCAGAGCAGTAAAACGAATGAGAATGTAAAACTTGTTGGAAATTACAAGTTATCATCTCATTATTATTTCTGCAAAAATACAAGTTATAGACTGGGAATTCTTTTTCTTATTTTTGGCCACCTGGGCTGTACGCCTCCCAGCGTGACTGAGTCTAGGACCAGTTCCAGTATCCACCAAATCATTTGCTAAAATATGGTGCCTACGATGTAACAGATGTGGTTCTAAGTGCCTTATAACAAATGAGTCATTTAGTCCTCACAACAAACATTTGATCTGGGTATGATTGTAATGATCCTTTTACAGATGAGGAACTGGAGGCACAGAGAAGTTGAGTAACTTGCCCAAAGTCACAGCCAGGAAGTGGAGGAGCTGGGATTTGTACCCCAGAGTCTATGGCACATGGCCACCCACCCCTGGCCATCACCATATCTCTCGTCCCTTCTTCCCATGCCTCACCTCTGCTCAGGGGTCCTGCAGCATGCAGTCATGTCCCTCGCTGATCCCCAACTCTCCCGCACCCTCCTCTAGCACATAGCACAGGCCAGTCTAGGTGCTCACTATGTATCTGCCAATTCTGGGTTTGGACCATCTTCTGAAGCATTTGTACCCTGTAATCCCAAACTCTGCTCAGTTATTTGGGGCTTGCCTAGCTCAACACTGGCTCTTAACTAGGATTGAGCTTCATTTTGGGTTAGGAGGAAAAATGTCTCCATAGAGGGACATGGCACAATCTTCAGTGTCACCTCAACCAGTATCCCACAGCCTTCTGAAGGTCTAACTGCTTCTTCTCATGCCCCTATCTTTACTTTTTCCAAGCTCTTAGTAAAGTCTTCAGCCTTCTGCTTCAATGTAAGATTAAATGCTACACATGTGCCTGCACACCTAGTCACTGCCAGGTGGGGCCCCAGGCACATGGGAGGGTCCACACTTGCTAAGACTGTCCTCATGCCCAAGAGACTGCAACATTAAAGAGCAGATAAAAAACACCATGACAGATTGAGAGAAAAGCTGTATAGTTTAAAACTTTAAACAGGGAAAAGTTTTGTATTTTAGAAAATTTCAAATTTTATTTTATTTTTTAATTTCTGGGGGGGGAGGTAATTATGTTTTTATTTATTTACTTTAATGGAGGTACTGGGGATTGAACCCAGGACCTTCTGCATGCTAAGTGCACACTCTACCACTGAGCTATACCATTCCCCCAATATTTTAGACTCTTTAACAGTGCTTTTCCCCCTGGTTTTTAACAAGGGGGCCCCACACTTTTATTTTGCAACAGGCCCCACACGTGATGCAGCCAGCCCCGTGTTCACCCCCCAGGCAGTACGGGACTTCTCACTGAAACTCAGCCCAGGGGATTTGGGCCGAGAAGGGCCAAAGGACTGGGGCTTCCAGGACTGCAATGAAAGGGGCACTTCAGCATTCCATCCTCAGTCTTCAAGTCCCCCGCCCCTCCCTGCCTACCTTGGTGGGCCCTGGCAGCATCTGGCCTCCCCCGTGCTCCCCCAGCCTTTCCTGAGTTCCTGCCCCGCTTGCCCCTCCACTGACTTTCTGCCTTTGCCCTCCTAATGGGAGGCGCCTGTGGTGCTCTCTGCCTCTCTCTTTCCCTAACTGACTGGGTCCCCAGCTTGGCTCTTACCTGCTCCTCTGGTGGAAGGTGACTTCCAAAGGCCATTTCCCAGCCATCCTCTCTCAGCAGCTCCTGGTCCCCACTTACAAAGCCAGCCAATTAAGCAAATCTTCCTTGGATGCACATGCAAGTCCCTCTGTGCTTCTCAGTACAGACTGTCATCCCCAACTCAACGTGTTAAAAATGGAAGCTACTCATCTTCCCCCCTCAAGTCACTCTTTCCTCTGACTTTTCTATTTCCAGCCGTGACATTCTCATCCTTACAGTCATCCAGGATTGAAACTCCCCAATTGTCTTTTCTTCTTCTCTTTCCTTCACCTCCAACTTCCATGAGAGCTCAAATCTTGTCATTCCTCCCTTAAAAATATGTCTTGTGTTTGTTTCTTCCTGTCAGTTTCCATTTCCAGTGGTGTAGTTCAGACTTTAATCAACTCATATTAGACAAGAGCTTCCAACTGACCTCTGTAGCTTGCATCTCTTCCTCTGCTAATTATTTGTGTGCAAGGCTCTAGGAATAAGTTTATTAAAAACTGTTCTGTTGGTGGTGTCATTCTGTTACTCAAGATTTTTCAGTGGTTGCCTATCCATGAGCCTAGTACACTTCTCTCATTTATTAGTCATAAGAACTGGTCATGTCTGATATGGTCATGTCACTTCTCTACTGAAACTTCTATGGCTTTCCATTGCTCAGAATAAACCCTAACATGACCTGGATACACACAGACTCACTTTGCCTAGGTAATTCCTAATCTCTTTTCTGAGCTCAACCTCCTTGCCATAAAGGGTTAGAAGTACTTCATACTTCTCTTTTGAAACCCTTACCACTGTTGTGATTTCACGGTGCAATCAAAGATTCCATGTTACCCTTTCCTACTAGAATACAAGCTTCATAAGGGTGAAAACTGGGTTGATCTTGTTCAGACAGACCTTTCCCCTTGCCTGATGAATAATAGACCTTCCATAAATATTTGTTGGATGGATGAATGAACGACCACTTACTGAACACCAGGATCTCTGCTAAGTGATTCATCTCATTGAATCCTCACAACACTTGTTTGGTATTATTTTCACTCTGCAGAAACCTGAAATGCCAAACGTCACAGGCATTATAGACAAGAGGCCATCCTGCACCCTGGCTAAACAGGTCTCCACCACTGCCAAACACACCTTGCACTTTCTCAGCTCTCTGCCTTTCTGGCTTTGCGTCCACCTGAAATACCCCTTCTCCCTTCACCTGCTGAAATCCTAGCCACCTTTTAAGGTCTCACCTTAAAAGGGGCTCCTGCTACCTTCTCACCTGGACTTAAATATATACAATGGATTGGAACGTGGGCTCTGGAATCAGACAGACTTGGATTTGAATTCTAACTACTCCCCCACTTACAAGCTGGTGACTTTGAGCGTGTTACTTAAGCTCAGTTCTCTTGTCTTCAATGCAGTGGTATTAAGTACCTCACTCAGGAAGTGTAAATGAGATCAGGTGTCTGGAGGGTTTCATCTGGAGCCTGGTTTATAGAAGGAGTTAAAGGATGGCTAGCCTTTCTTTTCATCTTCCTCTCATTTCTCCTTCTCTTTCTTGTCCTCTCCTCTTCCTTCTCCTCCAAAATCTGCTCTCATTCCTAGCCTCATTCCGTGGACTCACACCTACCAGACCTGCCCACACCATCCTGGAATTCACTGTATTTCCTTCTAACATCAGTATTGACTGTTGGCGAAATCTACCATCAATCATTGGTAGAACAGTCCATGTGGCACATCTACGTATGTCCCCTGAATATTTGCCGGGTGATAGTGGAGAGATACACATTTTTTTGTTTTTATTGAGTTATAGTCATTTTACAATGTTGTGTCAATTTCCAGTGTAGAGCACAATTTTTCATTATACAGTTATACATGAACATACATATTTCAGTTATACATGAACATACATATATTCATTGTCACATTCTTTTTTGCTGTGAGCTACCACAAGATCTTGTATATATTTCCCTATGCTATACAGTATAATCTTGTTTATCTATTCTGTATATACCTGTCAGTACCTACAAATTTCAAACTCTCAGTCTGTCCCTTCCCACCCGCACCCCCAACAACCACAAGTTTGTGTTCTATGTCTATGAGTCTGTTTCTGTTTTGTATTTATGCTAATTTTTTTTTTTTTTAGATTCCACATATGAGTGATCTCATATGGTATTTTTCTTTCTCTTTCCGCTTACTTCACTTAGAATGACATTCTCCAGGGACACCCACTTTGCTGCAAATGGTGTTATGTTGTCATTTTTTATAGCTGAATAGTATTCCATTGTATAAATATACCACATCTTCCTTATCCAGTCCCTCTCATTTAGATACACAGTTTTCATCCTTCTCTCCACCTCAGATCTTTGAGTTCTTTTGCCCTGGAACTTTACAAAAGGTCTGAATTCAGACTCATTCAGACCCAGCTCCTGAGGGCCCAAATTCCCTGGGAGGAGAACAGCCAGCGTAAGTTAAGTATAAAAGAATTTGGAACTTGGTTTTCTACATACTCCAATTACCCAAGGCAGAGCTCAGAGGAGGCTCCCTGGAGGAGTCTCTATTTCCTCTATTTGGTCAAAAGGATCACAGCCATTAAGAAGTGAATTTAACATTCATTATTTTCCCCAGACCCCTAAGTTCTACTTAACCCTTTGGTCAACCCTATAAACTCAGACAGACCCAGCATTGAACATGACATTCCACCGGCTCCAACAGGTGATGTGGCTAATTCAGCAAGGAAGCTGAGTGCATTTTTTTTGGCTTTTCAGGGGATTAATATAAGCAGCCAAGGGGAAAACTAATTAATGATAAAGCATTACTTCAGCCCCCAATACCTGCAGTGCATATTTCCAAAGCACTTTGGACGATGAGAGGTGTTATTTAAGGGAATAAATAGCAACGTTTACAGGCTTTGCCTGGAGAGTGTGATCAGCTTTGTATAATGCCCTGAAACTGTTCTCAGCGTGGAAGCCCACGCTGGGGAGCAGCCTCCCAGAGAGCCCGAGGGTAGGCTTTGCTGGAGCTTGGGGCCCCTGATGGGTAGAGCTGAGTCCCAGGCATCTGCTCAGAAGAACTTCCAGGAGTACCACTGGCCCAGACTGACTCCCTTTGGGCCTGCTGCTGGACCCAAATCCACTCCCCTACAAAGGAGGTATGTTTTAGGACTTCTTTCGTCATTAATGCTACAGAGAGAATTAATCAACTAGTTTTCTTCGATGGCGAAATAGAAGTTTGGACTGAAAGAAGGGATCTGAAGGATGAAGTGGTAGCAAGGGAAGAGGGTCCAACTCGATGGGCCTAGTGAAGAATTGCTTTGGTAGATGGAGAGAAAGCAAGAGGGAGGAGATGGAGTCTACTGCAATCTTGGTTTCCATATCCTATGATTTGCCTTCTGGAATCAGCCTCCTCACCCAGCGTTCTCTTTTCTCCATCCCAGCCTAGCCCTATCCTCCAGCTTCAATGATTTCCTGCCAAGTCCAACCATAATTCTTCTCTCCAATCTCAAAAATCACCCTGCCCCACCTCCCCAGTGAGTATCCTTTCTTGTCAAAAGATTTGAACCATTGAACAATTGAATGCAATGTTAAATTTTGTTCTGCTCAGGATAGGGGCATATCCAGGCACCTTGAAGGATCCTCAGGACCACCAGAGGTCTGCTTACGAGGAACCAAGAGGTTTCTAACCAGAAGACTTCACTCTAAAGAAAAGAAAGTCAAGGGGAGATGACTTTTGGAATCATAAGAGCAGAACAATTCTGAATTCGGACCTGCATCTGCCCTTGGAATCCATGCCCCAACTCTGGGGGATGGATCCTGCTGTAAAGGAAGAAGTCAGAATGATGATAATGATCATGATCATGAAATGCACCCTCACTAGTATCTGCACTGGCCTTAGAGAGGTATAGGCAGCTGGTAGCAAGTTTCTATAGCATGGGATGGGCGGGGCAGAGGGGATTCCTGCAATGAGCCAATAGCAGCTGCAGTAGTGGCCTTCAGTTTGAGTCAACACAACTTGACCCCAAGAGAAGCTTTAGAAGAAGGCTATGAAGAAAATGCTGTCCTACTACAGGGGGATTAAGAAGTCCAGCTTGTAGAAACCTTGTTAGGCTTCTGAGACATTCTCTGTAGCCTCCCAGGACCATGTAAGAGGTGTACGAACAGGGCTGGAATTCCCAAAGCGTGGGAAGGTTTAGAAGAGGACAAATCCTGATGCTCCTATTTCTCACTCCCTACACTGATGCGTCTTGACAAGTTAGGTATCTGACTTCAGAAGGAGGGTGGGCTTTACGAAACCTTGTAGCTTCTTCTGTTCACAACTCTATCTTTACAAAAAGATAATTTTTTTTCTAAGAAAGCTGATGGAAACTCTAGGCAAAGGCTCTAAAGGAAAAACAGGATATGTTTTCCCTTCACCCTAAAACTTTGCCCAACATTCACCAGCTTCATGATCCACTGTGACACCTTCTTGGCAAAACATTGAGAAGAATCAGCTTATGGTGCATAGCTTACCAAATGTTCAAACATTTTGTTTACCATAAAGTCATAATGCTTCCCAGAGAAGGAGTGGTGGGAGTAGGCACTCAATCATTACAGATAAAATTTGCTAATTCATTGCAGTTTCAATGATCTCAGTTCCTAAAATAGTGGGGTAGCTTTTAAAAATGAAACTCTTTTCAGTAGCTGGTGGTTTCTACGCACCATGAAGATGACGCCTGTTTTTGGGGATGATATCAGTTTTAAGTTTAGCCTCTGAATCACATTGTCTAATTAGACACCATTAACCTCAGCATCAAACTTTGCACTGTGGCTAGAAAACAATTTTTTAAAATATTTAGCTTCAGGTAGAGAAGCTTTCCTTCCTCCTACATTTTGGGATTCCCACAACTCAAGTTATCTGTGATGAGGTCATCCTAACCCTGTTTCTTCAGGGTTCCTGCCCCACTTTGAGGGGAGGGGAGAATTTCTTGCCCCCTATGTGTTAAGTGTGGTCCCCCAAGTCTGTCTCCCTGTTAAATGAAGGGAAGGGAGCAAACCACTGAAAGAGAGACTTATTCTGCTGATGCCACCTTTTGATGCTCAAATAGCTCTTAGTATCTCGAATGCCTTTCCACTTCCTTTTGAAACCTCATAGTCATGGTCATGATCCTGGTGCCCATCTCTTCTGTGCTCCCTAAACACTTGATTCATGTGTAATCAGTGGCAAAGCCAAAGGATAACTTGGGGGGACTGCAGCCTCACCTCCATCAGCCTCTCCAAACCCACCTCACATTTGAAAAAGACGCTTTTACTAGACAAAGACAATGGATATTTTATCACTGAGATATAAATTGCATCTTTATTAAATGTTACTTCATTGATCTGCTGCATAGCCTGTGAAATAAAACAAAACAGAGTTTCATGCAAATGAATCTTCAAAACAAGACTCATTTCTAACCAGATTCCCAACGTTTGGGCAAATCATCAGTTTTGTCCAATAAAGAAACTTCTCCTCTGGCATAACCCTTGACTCATTTAGGTGGCTAGACTCTTGGGTCTACATGGTGAACTTCCCAAGAGAGGCAGGGATAGTATGTCATGTTTTCTTCAAGTATTTTCATTGTGGTTATTGCTGTAACTGTTGAAGAAAAGATGGTGCATCATTGTCGACCATTCTACTTGCATTCCCCTCAGATAACCATCACAATTCATTTGACGTATGTCCTTTCATGTCACTTGTCGTATTAGCTAAACATAAGAATAAATAATACCATTGTGTGTAGTTTTAAAATTTACCCATATGGGATCATCATGTGACTATCATGCCACAGCTTGATTTTTTTCCTCTCATTCTTATAATTTGAAGTTAATACAAATAGATGCCTTTCATTACGTTTAGCTGAGGGAGTATAATCGCAACATGTTCCATTTCATCTAGCCAGTTGCATATTGTTGATTCATTTAAATTGACTACAACTTCTTCCTGTTAAAAGTAAAAGAGAATCTTGTGCTTCCAGCACAAATATCAAGATGGTAAACCTAATTGTATCAATAATCGTATTAAATAAGGTCTAATACTCCAATGAAAGGGCAGAGATAGATTGAATAAAAAAAGTGAGACCCAACAATATGCTGCCTACTAGAAATTCACTTTTTAATGACATAAAATAGATTAAGAATAAAAATGAGAGAAAAGGTATATCATGGGAACACTAATCAAAAGAGAGGAAATAGCTATATTAATTTCAGACAAAGTAAACTTCACTGCAAAGAATATTAACAGAGATATAAGAAAAGTTCATTTTATAATTATAAATGGGTCAGTTCATGAAGAGGACATAATTTTAACAGGTATGCACCTAATAACAGAAATTAAAAATGCATGAATCAAAAACTGATAGAATTGTAGACAAATCTACAATTATAATGGGAAATTCTAATTCCCCTCTCAATAATTTATAGAATAAGTAGACAAGAAATCTGTAAGGATATAGAAAACTTAAGCAGTGCTATCAAGCTTTCTCAGCTCTAAGTGGAAGACATCCCTGATTCAAAGGGACAAGTGACAAGCAATAAAATATTTTTTCTTAAGCAGAAGTCCAAGGTTGGAGGATTCAGTGGTTCAGAAGCCTAAGTTCTACTGTTTTGATATTCTTCCACCTTCAGCATGTCAGCTTTCTCCTCCGACCGGCTCCTCTCATGGTTACAAGATAGTTACCCAGTTCCAGTATCATATCAGACATACTGGCATGTAAAGGAAGAAGATTTCTCTTCCTATCTCTCTTCCGATGTCTCTCTCTTAGGAGAGAAAATCGTTCCGACAGACTTCCTTCCATGCTCATGTGCAAACCAATAAGCATTATGGGAAATGAGACCACCACGACTGGCTTAGGGCAACCAGAACTGTGTCTGAGGATGGAGCAGGCCTCCCCTGAAGCATATGGCTGAATGAAAAGAGTGGAAAAATAAATAAAATCAAGGTTCTCCTTGGGATGGAGAAACTGGATGAGATGGGAAATGAAGACAAGCCAGACAGTCAATAGTAGATGTTACACCAGATTTCTCCTGAATAAGGAAGTTCCACAACTCGGGTTCAGACTGAAAAGGGGCCTAGTAGTATTTGGAATAGACCAGAAACAGCCGTGGGAGAGAAGAGTGGGCTCTCCAGCAGAAACAGAGATCAATACAGGGCTACCCAGGGATGTTGGCCCATCTCTTCCAGGACCGTTTCTTCCACACACCTCCATGCTGTGGCCTCCACCTCTTTTGCCAAATCTAACTTCATGAAACCAGAAGCATCTAGCTTGAAAACTGCTGTCCTGGGAGCTTTGGCTCTTTTCAAATAGCAGGATTAACAGCAGCCTCAGGAAACCGCCCCACCAAGGAGCCATTAGCCAAAAGCGCTGACAGCTGGTTAGCTGGAGCGAGTCCACCAGGACAGAGCTCTCCCGTTGTGAGGGGGTGGGAGACCATTGTGCAGTGGTGCTTGTTGAAATCTTTAAGCAACATTGACCTCAGAAGCAGGAAATGCTCTGCTCCCACCCCATAGAGAGGTGTTTTACATGCACAGCCAACCTAGAGGCCAATTGGGAAAGGAGACCAGTAGGGAAGGAAAGAAGCAGAAATTCAATTTCGAAGGTCAGTCTTTACTAAGATGGCTTTGGACCACTTCTACTGAAAATGCAGTGTCATCGATGTCATCGTTGTCAACTGGGAGCCTGGGAGAAATGCAGTTTCTGAAGCTAAACCCCAAACCTATTGAATCAAATTCTCAGGGTTAGAGGCCCATAAATTTGTGTCTTAACAGGATCTCCAGGGATTTCTTCAAGTTTAAGAGGCTTTGCTTTAGATTCGTGTGGTACTTGTGCTTTTCCTAGAAACTTCCATAGATCTTAAGAGGGCAGAAGTGGTCGGCAGGGAGAAAGGTGAGACCCCAGACATCTTCCCACTGAAAGAAGACAATTAGTTAGCTACAAAAATAGTGAGGAGGGGCAGGGCCTGGAAGAAACAGATCAGTAACTTACCTTGAATGAGGGTTTCTGTCGGAGATGTCATCAGTCTGGAAGAAAATCCAGTGTGTATCAGCCACGTAATCAAGACATTTCAGGGGAGGGGTTTTATGAAGGAAAGGAAAACACTCAGCGCCCCTGCCTAGGTCTGTTTGGATGCACACTGCACAACACCAGGATGAACCTATGATGCTATTAGTGTCCTGGAATTGTGCAGCATGGCAGTCCCGCTGATCAAAGCATTTTAGATCTTGAAAGCACCATAAATCTCAATCCCTTCAACTTAGAGACCAAACATAGTGAACTAACTTGACCAAGATCACGTGGTTTATGTGGCAAGCAGAACCAAGACTTTGAAATCCAAAGTTCTCATGCAGGAAATAAGTGTCCTTAAAAAAATAATTCAGAAGAGATAAAGAGCTAAATGTTAAAAATATATATATATTAGTTTTATTTCAACCCACAATAACAGAATAACCCCAGCACAAGTATCTAAGCTGACGATAGTAGTTGTATAAATTATGTTAAATTTAATTACATTAGTTACATTAATTACATGAATATATAAATATATATATACATATATACCTACATTGTACATGTACAAGTGTGTACATTACCAGTCATGTAAGTGTAGACACTATCTTGGACATTCCAGCCCCAACAGATGTGCCATATTTCCAGCTGGAGACAGATCAGGCACCAAATGGTTGTGATTCTTTTTTTATTTATTTTTTGGCGGGGGGAGGGAGGTAATTAGGTTTATGTATTTTTGGAGGAGCCACTGGGCATAGAACCCAAGACCCTGTGCACGCTAGACATGCGTTCTACCACTTGAGCTATACCCTCCCCCACGGTTGTGATTCTTAATTCCTCTCTTCTTCACAGCTGGTGGTGTTCATATAGTTGTACGTATATTTATGTGTACATATGTATAGTTATGAAATTTGTCTTTTCTTGGGCCTTCTCTCATATTTTAGCAGTGACTGGAGAGTGGAAATTAATGATGCCAAGAATCACAGGCAGCGGAGCTGTCTATGAGGTTTAGCACAACAGGTTTTTAAGGTTTATGAGCTTCAGATAAATATTTCCAAAAATATGTGCTAGCCTCTCTGCCTAGTCCAGCAGAACCTGACAGGTAGCCCCCCACATTAGAATGAAATTTTGTTCAAGCGGTTTCATTGGGGCGAGAGGAGTGCGCACTTTTTACCTAGTGTGGATGCCTGAATATAATTCACCTGAATTAAGTATATGCTCATGTCTGCAGGGTTCTTTAACAAAGGACTTCCTTAAGACTATGAAAGAAATTGTTAAAATCTCTAAACCAAATTGCTTATGATAGATACTCACACACTACAAAGCTACAAGTCTCCAATTCCTCTTCAAAACATTACTGTGAGATTAGTGAGAGTAACGGAACAGAGTCTGCCTGGCACCATCTCAACCCCTTTCATTCCACGCACTGTAGATCCTCTTCCGTGTGTCCCATCCTGTCTGCGCAGCTATGTCAGACTCTGCAGGGACTTTCTTTTCTTATTAGAGAAAGTTCTAGTCTTTGCTTAAGCCATTTTCAAAGTAGAGTCTTTAAGAACTGCTCCTGGGCATATATCCAGAAGGAACCCTACTTCAGGATGCCACCTGCACCCCAATGTTCACAGCAGCACTATTTACAATAGCCAAGGCATGGAAACAGCCTAAATGTCCATCAAGAGATGACTGGATAAAGAAGACGTGGTATATTTATACAATGCAATACTATTCAGCCATAAAAACCAACAACATAACGCCATTTGCAGCAACATGGATGCTCCTGGAGAATGTCATTCTAAGTGAAGAAAGCCAGAAAGAGAAAGAAAAATACCATATGAGATCGCTCATGTGTGGAATCTAAAAAACAAAAACAAAAAAACAAAGCATAAATACAAAACAGAAATAGACTCATAGACATAGAATACAAACTTGTGGTTGCCAAGGGGGTGGAGGGTGGGAAGGGATAGATGGGATTTCAAAATTGTAGAATAGATAAACAAGATTATACTGTATAGCACAGGGAAATATATACAAGATCTTATGGTAGCTCACAGAATAAAAATGTGACAATAAATATACATATGTTCATGTATAACTGAAAAATTGTGCTCTACACTGGAATTTGACACAACATTGTAAACTGATTATAAATCAATAAAAAATGTTAATTAAAAAAAAAGAACCAGCTGATTTACCCAGAAGATTTGATTTCTCTACAAAATGATCTGTAACACGCTGGGTGCCTGTTTTATTTGTTAATCCTAGGAATGGGTTTTCCTCTTTACCCTGGGCACTGTTTATGTATCTGTATTCTCCTTGGTCTTCAGACATGTTCCCAGAAGAAGGAAGTAGCTAAGATTCCTTTGACAAGAAGTGTAACTTCCTTACTAAGTTTCAACCTGAAGATGGCTTTCCATCATGCTTTCTTCCCAGTGCCGTAAACATCTCCTTGGCAGCAGGAGCTCACTGGCACACTGGTCCAGTCACTTCATGCCCACTGTCTTATGCGTCATGCACAGACCACGTACAGCTATTTATGTGGAAGACTAGAAGAACCAATTGAAAACAGTGCTTGTGCAAGAACTGTGGGTGAATTTCTCTTTTCCCCAAGTTTGCCAACAAATATTTCTGCTTTTGAAATGTAAATAACTTTAAAAAATAAATCTGTGCTACTTCCAGAAAATTATGCTACCTCTAATATTCCTTCTTTGGGTTCATTGAGCACATTCCTCCAAAGAGGAGTTTATGCCGTTCCCACCCACCGAACCCCAAGAACCCAAGCTTGGGAGAACATATCCTACTGTTCTTGACCCTCTGGTTTTAAAGGAAAATTAAGACAAGCAGCAGCATGAATCTGACTGGAAGTGCTCTGTGGAGCTGCTAGCTTGGTCTGGCTTGTCATTTTCCTTGAAAATAGCAAGATGAACATCAGCTTAGGGAATGAAGGGTTTTACTGATGCGAAGGCAGGTGCTCTCGCTTTGCCGGGGAGATGGGAAACTCTGCACGATCGCCTCAGCAGATGCTAGGCTTTGGAGCCAAACAATTCCCACAAGGATTGCTGAATTTCACAACCTCATCCCTGGAAATAAGTCATAGCTTTATACTATTTCTCCAAAAACGGATATTGAGGTTCACGAGAAGGGTCGTCATGGCCATTTGATCAGTGTGCTTGACTCAGCAAACCAGTTCCTACTGAAGCGTCCGTGGGGCTCCTGGGGAAGGATGCAGAGGCTCTCAGAAGAGACTACAGAATATGTACTTCTTGTAGGTAACTCCCTCCACCTGCTTTGGCTTTGGAAGCCTTGCTGCGCTAGGTGCCATGAAGTAGAGAATCTAGCCTTGCACCATCGCTGATCATGGTGTGTGGCTACGGAAAACACTGTGTGTTTGGTTGTCCAGTTCACAAGGATCTCCACTCTATGTCAGAGCTTTCTTATGCAGGGCTTTCTTATGCAGGGGGTGGCCCCAGATGTTTTATTGGTTTCATGTGACTTTGAGTCTGAGGTCATTAAGTGATCTGAGCACCTGACCAATCTAAGCCAATCAGAATCCTTCCCTGGGATTTTTTAAGCTGGATGTAAAGGACAAAGGTCACTCTTTGCTGATGATGAGATACAGGATGTGAGGCTTAAGCATTCCCAATGGCTATTTTTTAAAATCCCTTTATCACAGAAGAGAGGAAAGAAATGGAGGCTAGAGATGGAAGAACTCCTAGAGTTATTTAAGTCCCCAATTTCAATGATTCCTGAGGCCCTTTTCTTTTTAATGTCTCTTAAATTTTAAATTTCTGTTAAATGTCTTTGTGTAAGACATTTCAGTATGCATCGAATAAATTTCCATTTATGTCAAAGATGGTTTCAAACACCGTGATCAAAGTGTCCTAATACAAGGACCCTGGTGGTGGCAAACCTCCCTGATCAGCCAGGCAGGAAGCTCCTGTCCTCTGTCCCATCCATCTTCTGAGCAGGCAGATTTGATCAAGGGCTGCTGGCAAGTGTCATCAGTTACTCTGTTAGGAAAAGTGGAGAGAGAACCTCCTGGACTCAGCCTGAATCAGCCTGAATCAGCCTGAAATAGCAAGTCCTTCCCAATCTTCTGTTCCAAGAGTCCTGACATTCAGGTACCAGGCAGGGAGAAAATTAGTTCTTTTGAGCTTTTCTGCAGAATCCTTCTTTTTCACACACTTTTTCGTTCATGTTTCCACGTGTGTGATCACCAGGAGTGCAATGAGATTGAAGCAAACCAGGCTCCCAGGGCACTACATTGAGAGAGGTTCCCACTCTCAGGGTCTCGCAAATGCCCTAGGCTCCCCCTGGGTCCCCCTAGTGCTGGCCCTGATGATTGCATGCTCTGCATCACAGGGTGTACACTTCCAGTGTGATGAGGTGTGAAAAAATGAGACTGGAAACCAACAAAGCAGAATTTTCATCTTGGCTTTATCACTGGCTCAATGTGATATCAAAAAACAGAACAAAATAAAATCAAACCTTGTAAACTCTCTGGTTTACCTCCATGCCTAATTGGTAAATTAAGGATAACCACCTTTACCTTCATTACTTCCAAAGAATATATGACAAGAATAACATGACATTGTGTACAGAAAGGTTAAGAGACTGATCTGAGGTCGGAAAACCCATTTGCTGGAACACCAGGCCTAATCTCTTGGGCCAATGCTGGGTTTTCCTGTGTTGCTTACTTATTACTTACTATATTAATTAAACAAACATATAGTAAGTGCTTATTGTGATCAAGACACCAAAGGAAAATCCAACAAACCACAGGCTGTAGCGGAAATAGAAACTGGATAAAATTAGGGTGAAACCGCCACTGGAATCCATGTGTCCCCTTGCCCAGGGGTTCCCACGACACTGTCTTCCACACCAAGCTCTGAGCTTGCCCAGACCACCTCTCAGGTTTGACCTACTTGCTATTCAAGGTCCACTTTGTCCAAGGACTAATCGACAGGAGGCCCAGACTGGCTACTGCGATGACCCTCACTAGGACTGTTTTGAGAGAAGAGGAATCAGTCCCAAGAACTGAATCACTCATACCCTTGATTTGCCTGGAGTCTTAGTCCCAAACCCATGAGACAGAATTAAGGGACGAACAGGTCTAAAGGAGAGAGTTCCCAATGAATATTCTTTATTGCTGTTTTTGGTCTTTCTTGACCTTCCATGACACAATCTTATATTTTGAAGTCCAGGATAATTGGAAATAAAATGAAATCCTCCTATGTTCAGAGTTCATATCACCTCTGAACGGCGGCTGGGGACAGAACTGCACTGTATATTTAATACTCTGCATTAACAGGCAAGCTAGAAAGGAAATCTCCTCCTTTGCTGCCCTAGCTGGGGCAAGAGCTGGCACCAATTTAACAAACCAAGGGTGTAAATCACGCATTGAAATCTCTCACCATGGAAGGCAAAGATTTTCTAAAAGAATGAAAAAAAAAAGGCACCCAGCGCTAGGCATTTTAAGAGTCGATGTGCATGTTTAGATGTTAAACATTTACATTTTACAGCAAAGTGACATTTTTAGCGGGGTTATATTGCCCATTTGCAGCTGTTACTCACTACTGGCCATGGGCTTGGGGCTGGAGCTGGGCGATGAATCAAAGACACCCTTTGTATCATGTCACTAAGCAACTCCCTCCTCTTCTGCCGCTCACAGAGCCTAGGCTGGGCACACAGCCTGTGTCATCCACATGGTGGATTTACAGGTCGCAATTTATGCCAGCCAAAGTTTCCTGAGGAAAAGGCAGCTGGAGCTGGGCTTTGGCCATGTCTCAATTATGTGCTGGGAGTAAAACACGGAAAAAGTGGGGACTGGCACGCTCGGACAAGGTCAGACCTGGCCCTTTGTTGCAGGCCCCCAGATCAACTGTCTAGAATGACACTTCACTTCACAGAAGATGAATGCATAGCATGCGTGCTGGTGTGACCCCCCTCAGCCGCCCAGAACAGACATCACTAATTGATCACAGTGCTCTTTCCCGCTGAGCCAAATTTGGCCTCAGATGCATACCTGATACACATTCCAGGCAGCCACTATCTACCTGGTCAGCTGGCACATGGGATGAAGCTATTTGTCAACCCTGCTTGCCTTACATGCCAAAGTCTGTTCCCATCTCTGCCTTTTTAGAGTAAGATGGGAGGCTTCAGGAATTCTCCACATACAGCTATCTCAGATAACAACAACAATAAAAGTTGTAATAGTTAACATTTGTGCTTCTTATGGACAGAGCATGAAATCATTTAATTCTCACAACAATCTGATGATACCTACATTATACAAAACCAGGATCTGTTGTTTACCGGACGCATACCATGTATTGGGTACCACATATGATGCTCTCATCTTCGTATATTCCCGTTTCACCATGAACTGAAAACTCAAAGAGAGCAAGAAAGCCATACAGCCAATCCAAGGAAGAGCCTGGATCTGAGCCCAAGAATGTCTAATTCTCAAACGAGCACTAGACCTTGACCCTTGACCTTTTGGTGCATGAGCTCACCATTTTCACCCTCTCATCCTGTTTTCATCTTTACTGCCAGAGTCGGGGAGCTACTTTTCTACCAGAAACTGACCCTAGACTTTGCCTAATCTGCTCCAGCTTCCCTGGCAACATCCTTCTACCCTCCTGTTCTCAGCATCCATTTCTGACAGGTGAGCCAGTAAACCTTTCAGCAGGGAAAGAGAAGTGAGGCTGCAGACTAGATAGAGTTGAACTCAATTCTCTTATTGTTTTATTCAGAATGTGATGCTCTACTACCAAGGAGGGGCTCCTACATCCCCACGGTGGACACTGGGACTGGAGAATGTGGGGATTCCCCAAGCTTGGTGCCATGAAGGGCCACGTGGCTGCTCATTTAAGCAGAGAAGAAAGAGTCATTGCAGCTTCATCTCTGTCTCCTTATGCTGAAAACTTTGGCCACCCCAAGACTCTCTTTCTTTTTTTTTAATTATTAATTTATCTTTTTAAAATTAAAATATAGTCAGTTTACAATGCTGTGTTAATTTCTGATGTACAACAGAGTGATTCAGTTATACATATGTGTGTGTGTGTGTGTGTGTGTGTGTGTGTGTGTGTTTGTATTCTTTTTTTTTCATTATTGGCTATTACAAGGTATTGAATGTAGTTCCCTGTGCTATCCAGTAGGACTTTGTTGTTTTTCTGTTGTATATATAGTAGTTAGTATCTGCAAATCCTGAACTCCTAATTTATCCCCTACCTTTTCCCCCAGTAACCACACGTTTGTTTTCTATGTCTGTGAGTCTGTTTCTGTTTTGTAAATAAGTTCATTTGTCTCATTTTTTTTTTTTAGATTTCACATATAAGTGATATCATATGGCATTTTTCTTTCTCTTTCTGGCTTACTTAGTATGATAATTTCCAGGTCCACCTACGTTGCTGTAAATAGCATTATTTTATTCTTTTTATGGCTGAGTAGTATTCCATTGCATATATGAGTACCACAACTTCTTTATCCAGTCATCTGTCAATGGAGATTTAGGTTGCTTCCTTGTCTTGGCTATGAACATTGGGGTACATGTATCTTTTCAAATTAGAGTTCCTTCCAGATAATGCCCAGGAGTGGGATTGCTGGATCATATGGTAATTCTTTTTTTTTTTTTTAAGGAAACTCCATACTATTTTCCACCATGGCTGCATCCAAAAATCTGTCTTAGCCCCAAGGCTTTACAATGTTGTTCATTCTTCCAAGAACTCTTATCTGTTAACTATTGTCTGTCTGCTCCTCTGCTGCCTCCATCTCCCCTACTCCAGCATCTATGTCTTGCCAACTTCCACTCATCATTCACGTTTTAGCTCTTCTGACCCACTTCCTATAGAAAGCTGAGTTAGGTGCTTCTTTTTTGTTCTCCTTAGCACCCAGTGCTTCCTCCAGGCCAGTGCAAGCCGCGCTCTGCCTCCTCCACTGGGCTATAAGCTTAGTGAGGACAGATATGTGTCTGGCTTGTATCCCCAACACTCAATTCTGTCTCTGAGTCTGTACTAAAAGATGACTGATGAATAATGGATGATTGAATTGAATGGATTCGTGAACCCTCTACTGGAAAGCTAACTGCATTGACATGCATAGATTCTCCCCACCTCATTTCCACACCTGGCTAACTGTAAGTGGCAGATTCCCCCAGGTTGGTGGAAATATGAGGGCAACCATCACATCCCACAGGGAGTTCAGTAGTGAAATCTGAGTTTATTGGTTTATTCCGATGCTGTCCGTCAAACAACTTGGGCTAGAAAGGAAAGCAAACATGAGCAACTACATGTTAGTTTCATTGCTTATCATAACCAAAATCCATATCTGATGTTGAAAGAACAGTTCAAAATATGGCCTTAGCCTACAAATGTATATTGATTTCTCGAAAAATTAGGCATGTGTTCACCTCTACAGGACTATGGGCACCAAATGAGAACCATTTCCAGAATCTAAGGGCAGGGCTACTAAGTGTCACCTGCGTGCCCATAAATTAATGAGATTTGCCAGCTTAAGCTAGATGAGGGGAGGGCACTTGGCTGATTCACGTAACTGGGAAATAAGAGTGGAGTTGGCTTCAGGCATGGCTGGACCCAGAGACCCAGATTGTGTCATCATCATTCTTGGCTTCCTGAGGCTCAGCTTTGCTCTACATGTTGACGTCCTTCTCTCTGCTGTAGGCGGGCTTCCCCATCTATGGTAGACCATCCCCCGTGGTCTGTGTACAGACAGTTCTGGCTTTCATCATGCTCGCTTGGGAACCCTGGAGCAAAGAGAGCACCTCTCTGTATATAAACTCCAAGTAAGGATATCACTTGGTGCTCCCTGGGTCCCTTCACCCCTTCCCTTGACCCGAGCACTACGGGAAATAGACCCTATGATTGGGCAGACCTGTGCCCAGCTGTGATATAATAAGAAAGATGTATTTGGTCCCTGTCTCTGGTTCCTGATACAGAGCTCTTCAACCCTTATAATTTCCTGAATAGGAGTATCTTTTGTTTTAATATTTAGTCTTAGTCCCTGGTTCCTTAAACAAGAGGTTCCCAAACCCTTGAAATCCCCAGAGTAATAAGTGTCGTTTTGTATATTCATGAGAAGACCAGTGGCTGGAGTCTCTAGATGGTTTCCAGTTGGGGGCTGCTCGCCAGAGGAACCAACTGTGTAATTGGAGGGTTGGAACTTTTCACCCCATCCCCATCTCCATCCCCCAGGGAGGGGAGACAGTGTAGAAATCGAGTTCAATCACCAATAGCCAGTGATTTAGTCATCTGTGCTTATATATTGGAACTTCCACAAAACCCCTAAACAGTGGGGTTCAGGGGGCTTCCAGATAGGTGGATGGATCTACGTGCAGGTGGGGAGAGCACCCCAAATTCCACAGAAGTAGACACTCCTGCACTTGGGACCCTTCTGGACCTTGATCTACATACCTCTTCACCTGGCTGTTCATTTGCATCCTTTACAATAAATCAGTAAACATAAGTAAACTGTTTCCCTGAGTTCTGTGGGTCATTACAGCAAATTATTGAAACTGAGGAGGGGGTGGTGAGAACCACTAATCTGTAACCAAGTCAGACAGAGTCGTGGGTAACCTGGGGAACCACTACTTGTGATTACTGTCTGAAATGGGGAGCTAGTCTTTTCGGATTGAGCCCCTAAACTTAGGGCTGTGCTGACTTCAGGTGCTTAGTGCCAGAATCGAATTGAACTAAATGCCTGGGTGATATCCACAGAGAACTGGAGGATTACTTGGTGTGGAAAACCCACAGTTTGGTATTAGAAGTGTTGAGAGTAGAGAAGTAATTTAGCCTCATAGTCAGCAGTGGCCAAGGTTCTGGGACTCACCAAAACGACCCAGAAAGGAGGGGCAAGGAAGGAGAGAAGGAAGAAAAGAAAGAAAGAAGGAAGGACGGGGAAGAGGGAGGGAAGATGGGAATGATGTGTTTCTTGATTGTGGTTATGGTTACACAGATACACAAATTTATCAAAACTCATCAGTACGTATACTTAAAATGGATGCATTTTGTTGCATGCAAATTATACCTCAATAAAGTTGATTTTTTAAAAAAATTAACTCTTCTAGGGAGCCTCCTCTGACTTCCCAGACAGATCTAAGCATCACCTCCATAGAACTTCCAGTGGTCCCCACGTCTCTAGTATAGCATGGCTCATACTGCTATGATTATCTACTTGGCTGGCTGTCTCTCACACTATTTCTGTGAGTCTCTGAAAGGCATGAACTATGTCCCACTCAACCTTTGTATCTAGAATTGGTGCAGTGCTCAATGTATAGTAGACAATTTCGTTTTAGCTCTGTAAACTGGAAATTTCATGTGCAAGATTAGAATATGAATAAGTAGCATAAATTAAGAAAACTTTGAAACCTAAAGTTGTAGGTTATACTAATTGCAATATTCTGCCTCACTTCTCCCCACTCCTCTGAGGGTCGGTCAATACCCTGGGAATGGCTTTAGCTTCCTACAGGTCATGGAATATGAGGAAAAATTAACTTCACTCTGATTTTAAGGGGTAAAGAGATTCCAGTTGATAGCTGGGTAGTTAATTCGAAATCGAATTTAGTTCAAGGCAAAGGAGTGGAGCCCAAAGAGCAACACATTAACTTTATGTAAATGAAAATGGAAAGCTTCTTGGAAGAGGCAAAGGCTGAGCTGGAACAACCCCAGAACAGAGCAGAGAAAGGGGACTTCCAGGTATTGAGATCAAATAAGGAAGTTAATTCATTAATTGGCTTTAAAACGGCACAGTGTGGGTGGGAAACCACCATCAGTTTGGGGCTGCTGGAGGGTCAAGTGCAAGGAAGGACGTGGAGGAGGAACTGAGAAAATTATCACGAGGCACTTAATGAAGTTCGCGGTGCAGGTAGGAGCCTTGGGAATTCCTCAGGCTTGCAGCAAAGGCTCAGCCGTGGGAAGAAGGCGTGTCCAGCCCTCCTGCGTTCTTTCTTTCTTTCTTTCTGTGGGGCAGGAAGCCTGGACATGCTTTGCAGAAGAGCCAGCAGCCCTCAGACTCCCTCCCTCCCAATCCCACAGCATCATCCAGAGTCCTCAGTGGTGTCTCCAGCCGAATGCAGTAGCCAGGGATACGCCAGACTTCAGCTGATGGTTATTTTCCTAATAGTGTCATCTTACCAACTGCCTTGAAATATTTGAAGAGAAAGCCCTTCAGCTGCATTTTATCCTATGACCATATTGCCAGACTGACTTTAAAATCTTTCTCTAACAAAAAAAAGGAACTTTTCCCCAAATAAAATATCCACAAAACCTCGAAGCACCAAAAAAAAAAAAAAGATAAGATAAATAAAAATAAAAAAAGATAGCAGCTTTGCTGAATCCAGGTGGTGGGGCCTGGAGTTCATTCTACCCCCTCCTCCTCCAAAGCTGACCCCTTGTCCTTCCTCCCTGACTTTCACAAGGTCCCCGGAGACACCTCCAGAGAGCTCCAGGGCTCTACAGAGCACAGTCAAAAGCCATCAAACAGCGGTGACCTCCAGGACAAAGGGTCTGTGTCTTCGTGGTCCCCAGGACCTGGAGCCTGGGGGAGGCGCAATGAGGGGGACCTGTTACTAAGATCAACTGTGGGTTACCTGGCTTCTCAGGCTGCACACACATCCTCATCCTTGTCCTTCTCCCTGGGTTTCCCAATTGGGAAGTAAATTTCCTTGGTCCCTGTCTGCTCCTCTCTCCCTCCACATGTGGTTCCCTCCTTCCCCACAGAAGTCTCACCATTTTCAGTTTCTTCTATACTCAAGCCCTCTCCATCACCCCCAGCTGTCCTCTGTCACCCAGCCGGCTTTAGGAGTCTCCTGGACACCTTGTTATTTGAACCCATCCCTCCACTGGAGAGCCTGGGCGGTGGATGCATTTGTCCCCCAAGGTCCTCGTGTAATTAAGATAGGCATTGGCCGGGTGAGGCCAGCACAGTTGTGGGGAGGTAGGGTGATTGCCCTCAAGTGAGCCTGGGGACAGGGCACATCAGCCCCATCCGATGAACGGGCACATTTAGGAGCTCAGCCTCTCGCTCAAGTGAGAAAAAAGCCTGCTCCCGCAAGGCACTGCCTTCCCAAACCTGGGGCCCCAGGGATCACGGAGGAAAGAGTTAAGTGAGCCACATGGTTCTTCGTAAGGGATTTGCTTTCCGCATCTCTTCTTTTATGAAATGCAGATTGAAATTTTATTCCTCCTCTCTAAAGCTCATCATTCCTGGATTTTTCTTTTCCTCCTTCGCACACAGTAACACCGTATGTTGGAATAAGTGAAACGAGGGCGTGAGTCTCACTCTGCAGATTCAGGTGTGCAAGCTAGTTGCACAGTTTCCTTCTCTTTAAACCTGACTTCACCGGACTCCGGCCCTGAACACCGGCTTGCAGGAAATTCAGTCTTGGTCATTACTGCTGTCCCCTGCCCGGCCCCCAGGGTTTCCTGGGGGCTCCCCGGGGTTCCCAGGGTCCTACGCACTTATCGTAGGCTTGGCTTCCGATCCTCAGAAACCCTCTCCCTCTCCCTAAATCGAGAACCTGCACTCCTAGGGTCTCCTAGGCCCCTCCTGAGGACCCCAGGTCTAGTCCCATTTCTCTCTCTCCTCTATTATTATGAGATTTTTTTTTTTCTGGCCAAATAATAAAAATAGAGACCATTAGTAAAAAGCTCGTGTACCCTTCACTCACGACATTACCTCATTTACACTTCACAGCGGCCCCGGGCACTCCCAGGTTGGAACTGGGGTTTTCAAGTATTATCTGCTTCATTGTGTAGAAATGGAAGTGGAGACTGAAGAGGAGAAATAATTTGCTCAAGGCCATGCTGAGCACCCTGAAGACTTGCCTGCCTGTGACCATCCTCCACCCTCTCCAGCCTCGCTCCACCCTTTGATTTAAGGCCACATCACCCCATCCCTCTCAATGTCCCTCAGCATCCGGGCCATTTCTCTTGCTGTGGTTCAGTCCAAAATATTTTGGTACCTTCTTACTTCTCTCTCCTCTTTCCTTTCTGCCTACCCTCCCCTCTTTCTACTGAGTCCCTTCCCAGACCCCCTGCCCACTCGCTCCCAGCCTGTGCCATCTGACTATAATGCCAAGCCCCGCTTATTCTCCAAGACATTTATCCGCCACCATTCAAGCTGCACACTGTCTCCTTCCAAATCCGCCTGATGGAGCAGACAGCTTGCCCAGCTGGGCCAGGCTCTTCTGCAAATGAACACACAAACCCTAAGTTGTAGAGTTCGGGAAACATGTGAAATCAAGGATTCTAACCTTCTTGTTTCACAGAAAGTGAAATCAACTGAAGCTCAGAGAGGGGAAGGGAGGTACCCAACGTCATCTGGCCAGGAAGGGTCAATCGGGATGGAGCCCATGTCTGCACTCCCACCTGGGTGACCTTACTTTCCACTCCATGCTGGCCCTGGGGAGGGCGGCCAGATCCCCACTTGCCCACTAATGGGGCATCAGCCAAGGAAATGAGAACCAGGAATGCCCCCAGGACCTGGAAATGGGATGACAAATTGGAACCCCCAAAACATTTCCTCTTTACCAGTAAACACCCAAGTAGCCAGATCTATAACGATGTATCAAGTTAGCTCAGTTACTGCTGGGTGACAGTTCAGACCAGGAAAAAGAAAAAAAAAGAGCTTCATAACAAATTTGCAGAAATTCTAAAATTGGAATTGGTACACAATATCAAACTAATAACATTTCAACTAATCACAGAGACAAAGTCAGCACAAATTCTAGATGAAGCTGCCGTAGGATTGACACACATATAATTTATTTGACAAGCAGAGACTTTTTAAAAAGAGAAAACCACTATTAAATGTTACCAAAATCACTTTCGATTTGGAATATGACAGCCCACTCATCACTTTCGAGGCGCCAGCTACCCAGGGCCCCAGCACTGCCAGCTGCACTCCTTTTCCTGGGGCCCCCAAACCTTTCCCCTCCTGCAACCCCTCCCCGTCAGCCCTGACTCCCCTCCTCTGTCTGCCACAACGAGTACAAGGATGCACTGGGTTCTTCTGGCCGAGACTCAGCACTGGAGAGAGCCTTCAGTTACCGCATCCTTACGTGGTGATGTACATCTTGTTCAGTCCTCGCAGTAACACTATGTGGCAAGTTCTTCTGTTATTTTGTAAATGAGGAAGCCAAGACCCACAGAGGATGCACACCTGCCAAGGTTCCTCACCGAGCGGTGGGAGCCATCAGACTCCAGGATCTCCGGTCTTATTCACTTCCCCATAATACTTACTCCACATGGGTGGATGAGGGAGGATTGATTACAGGAGGCAATGCAGCCAAAAAGCCTGCTGCTTAATACATGTCAGCCCCCTTCCTGCTGCTGCTTCTTTTTCTTAAGCTCCTTTGTTTTGGGGTGGGGGAGGTAACCAGGTTTATTTCTTTTATTCATTTTTAGAGGAGACATTGGGGATTGAACCCAGGACTTCATGCATGCTAAGCATGAGCTCTACCATTTGAGCTATACCCTCCTCACCCCTTCCTGCTTCTGATTGACATATATATCAGAATATTTGTATCTCCCTCCCTTTCCCACTACACTGCCCTTATTTTTTCTATTAGATATATCTCTTGAAGTTTTTAAACAAGAGGGTTTTAATAATGCCAGGGATTTGTGCTTGCGCATTATCGCAAACTTATCAAACATTTTGAAATAACTACCAGAATTTAATGTCTCTCTTTGGTCCATTCTCTAGTGTCCTCAGGTCACCGTGAACACAAGTACAATCTATTTTGTGAATAGATTCAGGATTCAGGGTCCAGGAATACAAATATTTATGAAGATGGAATTCCATGCACCGGGAATGGTGACCTTGGTGGGGAGGATCTCAGCTCATCCTTTGTGGGACTCTGAGGATCCCTGGGCTTTGCCAGGGAAAGCCTCTGAGTAAATAAGAGGGTTAGGCCAGACTGAGTCATCATTAAAGTCCATTCGTCCATCTTTTCCATGAGCCCATGTGCACCAAAAGCCTCATGCAGGAGCCCAGGGGCTCTGGAAGGGAGCTGCCTGTGACGTTAGCATCATCTGGGCAAGTGAGTCAACCTCTCCAAGTTTCCTCATCTCTAAAACTGGGATAGGATAATAACACCCTCACCACAGGGTTACTGTAAAAATGAAATGGAACGATTCATTGAAGCCTTATCTCTGTGCCTTGTACACTGCCCTCTGTCAAGTCCAGCTCTGACTGTCATTAGTAGTAATATTATCAGCAGCTGCAGTTGCAGTGGTCACGGTTGTAGGAGAGGCATGTTCTCAGCAGGCACTGCCCAGCCACGCAGACAAGATGTGCAACAACCCAGCTGAATCCTGAGCAATGCTTTCAACTTGAATTGATCAAACAGCTTTCTGATATACCTTCTATTCATCATTCCATCCCAATTTACTCCTCACTAGCATTTAAGATGTTACAATGAGACACTGGTGAATTATAAATAGAAAATTGGAAATCATGTTGCAAAAGGAGAGAGGCAACATTAGAAACAATTGGGATTGAGCCTCACCTTCAGTTCTGACCTTCCTGGTAGCCAGGACAAAAGGGAAGCCAGATGGGCTATGACATACTCATTATCTGATGTTTTGTACGTATCAGTTTAGTGTGAATCCAGATTAGCAAAGTTATTTTTCTTAGAATTTGCTACACAGCAGTTGCTACTGACAGAAAGTGATTTCATCAGATAGCTTTGCACTGAGCATGTCTATTTCCCCCCACTGCTCTGTACATTCCTCCTTTGACAGGAGGAGCTGCTTTGAATTCACATTTGTATCTTCTGAGCACACTCCCTGTCTTTGGCAGGTGCTTTAAAAAAATCTGGACAGTGAAGTATTGTATATAAATTGCATAGCCCTCAGCCTTGTAACTTGATTAGTGTTTAAACAAAATCACAAGCAAAATCTGAGTCCTGGTCTTTCTGATCCTCAAAAACTGTACCTTTTTCTAACTCTCTACAGTTCTAGTTGTCAATTTCTAAATTACAGACTATGCCAAAACCAACTTGTTTCCCCAGTAACCATATGCTTAAAAGGGTGCTCAGTGTCATTAGTAGTCAGGGGTATGCAAATTAAAGCCCTAATGAGATAGCACAGCACACCTCCTAGGATGGCTAAAATGAAAAAGATAGATAATATCAAATATTGATTGATAGTATCAATTGATATTGATTGATTGAAAAAGATTGATAATATCAAATAAGTATGTGAAGCCATGGGAATCTTCATGTATTGCTGGTGGGAATATAAAATGGGTATAAAATGATTCAACCACATTAGAAAAACTTTTGGCAGCTTATTATAAAATGGACTGTCCTATGACCTAGAAACTCCACTTTTAAGCATTTATCTAGTAGAAATAAAAACACACTCTAACAAAAACACTTGTAGAAGAAAGTTAATAGCAGCTTTATTGATAATAACTCCAAATTGGGAACAAACCAAGTGTCCATCAATATGAGAATGGATAAACAAATTACAATGTAGTCATACAATGGGATGCTGTTCAGCCATAGAAACAAGCTACCAATACACATCAAACATGAATAAATCTCAAAAACATGATGTCAAGTGAAAGAAGCCAGACACAAGAGTATCATTCAAATGAATTCCAAAAGCAAGAAAAATTATGTTGATAGATTTTTTTGTTTGTTTTTAAGAAAGTTGCAGGTGGTACTGGGTGGAGGGAGGAGACTGGCTGGTAAGAGACATGAGGGAAATTTCTGGGTGATGGACGTATTGTCTGTCTTGATTAGGTAGAGATTATATGGGTGTAAACTATTGTGAAAATTCCATGGAATTGTAAACTTTAGATTTCAATGTTTTCTTTTTAATGTACCTTCAAAACCCTACCCTAACGTGGGCAAGAAAAAGAAAAAGAATAAAAAAAAGCTCAAAAGATAGATCAGGCAGAGAAATAGAAAGCATATGGTAAGACACTAAATTTAAACCCAAATCCAGCAGCCACTCTATTACATGTAAATATACCAGATGTTCCAATTAAGAGACAGAGATTTGTCAACTGGATTTTAAAAATTCCAATGATTTGCTGTTCATAAGAGACACATCTAAAACATAAGTTACAGGAAAGTTGAGAGTTAAAGGATGGGAAAAATTATCTATGCAAATGTTAACCAAAGAGAAGCTAGTGGAACTGAATTATTATCAGTCAGTGTGGACTTTAAGGCTAAAGAAGTTCCTAAGTGAAAAAAGAAAAAAAAATCATAATGATCAAGGTTTCAGTTCACCTGGTAGAAAACAGAAATTCTAAATACATACACATCTGGCCTCAAAATATTTAAAGCAAAAGTTAAAAAGAGAAATAGATAAATCACAATCATAGTTGAAGATATTAACTCATTTCTTTCAGTAGTTGACTGAAAAGCAGCCCCTCAAATCAGTAAGAGTATGAGATATTTTAACAACACAAAGTGTAGATTTGAACTAATGGACAAATAAAAACTGTACCCCTAAGCTGAAGAATACAAATGTATTCCAGTGTTTGTGAAACATTTGCAAAACTAATCATATATTGAGCTACAAGTCTCAATAAACTTCAAAAATCAAAATTGTGAATACATACTTGGACAACAGAGGAATTAAGCTAGAAATCAATTATTAAATGATAACAAAACTTGCTGTATGTGTCTTTAAAATATACATTCAAATAATCCATAGTTCAAAAATTAATCATACCAAAATGAGAAAATATTTTAATTGCAAGATAAGAATATGACATACTGAAACAGAATGCAGCTAAAGCATTGCTTAAAGGGAAATTTATACTTTAAATGCATTTAATAGAAATGAGAATTTTTTAAAAATCAGTGATAAAAGTAATCATTCCAACAGGTCCAACAGGTCAGAAACAAACCCCAACAAATTAAAACCTAAGAAAGTAAGAGGAGTAAGAGGGAGGAAGTAACAACTACAAAAAGATAAAGGCAGAAATTAATAAAATAGAAACAGACAGAAATGGACAGGAAAATCAGAGACAAAAGCTGGTTCTTTCAAAAGAGTTATAAACCTGATAAGTCCTCAACAAGGCTGATCAAGAAAAAAAGAAAGAGCAGGTACCAATGTCAGGACTGAGGGTCAATCCTTACATTTCATACAAACTTTAAGGAGAGACTAAGAGGATGAGTAGCCAATATATTTGAAAACATGATTCAAAGGGCGAAAGTCCTAGAAGAAACACAACTTACCAAAATTGACAAAATAAAATAATTGAAAATATAATTACATAATTATTTAAGAAAGTAAATAATTCATTGAAAATCTCCTCCAAGGAAAATGTTCCCAGACCCAAGTAGCTTCACTAATGAATTCTGTGAAATGTTTAAGAAAGAAAAAAAATGCCAATCTTACATAAATTCTTCCAGAGAAAAATGATTCTCAACTTATTCTATGAAGCTTATTCTACATAATTTAATACCAAACCTGACAAGAACATGCTGAGAAGGAAAACTGCAGGCCAAATGCACTCAGAACACAGAAGCACTAAAGATTAGCAAATGGAATTAGCAATGTATAAAAGAATAATGCATCAGATTGAACTGGATTTATTCCAGGAAAGCAAGGTTAGTTTAACATTAAAACTTCAGTCAACCTATAACTCAATAAAAAAAAAGTTTAAAAATAAATAAATAAAATAAAATAAATTTTAAAATAACTCAATAAAAAATGTTTAATAAAATAAAAACTTCAGTCGACCTAATTCACAATAGCAGAACGAAAGAGAATATTTGTATGATAATCTTAATAGATAAAGAGATAACAATCAAATTCAACATCCATTCTTCATGAAAATAAACAAAAATCCCTTAGTGAAGTAGGAATAGAAGAGACCTCATTAGCCTGATCAAGTAAATCTACAACAAGCCTATAACAAACGTCAGACATTTTTTTTGCCCCCTCCACCCGCCCCCAACCAACATCAGACTTAATGATGAAATGTGGAAAGCTTTCCTTTTGAAATAGAGAATGAAAGATTTGAACAGCACAATTAGTCAGCCAATTGCATCTCTAGCTAATATGAGCTGATGATTCTAGACAGAAGAGTGAGGCTAGGGGAAAAAAGGCATAGGAATGAGAAAGGAAGAAATAAGAGTTCTTGCATATCTAAAAAACCATAAAGAATCTGCAAATTGTATTTACAGATACAAGGTCAATATACAAAAATCAATTGATTTCTATCTAGTGAAAGGATGGAGTTCAAAAAAATTTTTTAAAAGTTAAGATCTATGATACCATGTACAATATCATTAAAAGAACCAAATATCAAGGAATAAAGCTAACAAAAGTTGTGCAAGACCTTTATGCAGAAATCTCTTCTAATATTATTGGAGGAAATGAAAAAAGACTTTTAAATAAGTAAATAGATGGGAATGGGTCATGAAGTAGAAGACTCAACATTCTAAAGATGTCCATTCTTTCCAAATTCATATGAAGAATCAGGGGAATCCCAATCAAAATTACAAAAATTTTTGTTTGTTTGTTTGTTTTTTGTGGATCTGACAAGCTGGTTTAAAAATTCATAGGAAAAAAGAAAGACCAAGACGCTTGTAGAAAAAAGAACAATGTGGAAAGAATTGCTCTGCCATAAAGCAAGACATATAAAATCCGACTGGTTAATAACAGTGAGGAATACAAGTGAGGTAGAAAGACAAGGAAATAGACCAATGGAATGAAATAGTCCTCTAGCCCCAAAACAGACCCACAGCTAGAGAGGCACTCCGCCTTTGACAAAGTCACCACTGCAGAGGGGAAAAGATGTTTTTGTCAAGAAATAATTTCCCCTATCAGTTGGATTTGGGAAAACATTTTAAACTTGACCCCTCCTTCACACTGTACACAACCAAATCATTATTAAAATAAGATAAAAGACATAAAATCTTAGATCTGAAACAAAAAACTGTAAGGCTTCTTGAAGAAAATATAGAATATTTTTGTAAACTTGTGGTGGTGAAAGATACCTTGCTAGAAAAAGACACACACAAAAAGGCACTAAATAAAGGAAAAGATTGATGGATTGGACAAATCAAGAACTTCTGTTCAGCAAAAGATAGCAATAAGAAAGTGAAAAAGCAAGCACACGTGGGGAAAGATTTCATAACACACGTAACTGACAAAGACCTCACATCCACAATGTAAGATGTCTTACAAATCAATAAGGAAAAGATGGACAACCTGATGACAAAATGAGGAAGAATCACCAATAAGAACATCACAAAAAGGATATTCAATTACCCAATAAACATACGAAGAGGGAGTCAAACTCATTAGCAATCAGTGAAACAGAAAAATAAGCAAATTGAAGCACAGAGCACAACCCGGAATGGCTAAAATGAAATGACCATAATAAATACTGGCAAAGAAGTGGAGCAAAGGAAACTCAGACAGAGCGGTGGGAGTGAACATTGTTATAACCCTTTGGGAGAACAATTTGGCATTTCTGCTAAAACTTGAAGCATGCGTAGACCCTCGAGACCCAGCGATTCCACAGGGACACCAAGAGATGTGTTTAATAATGGTTAGAACAGTTTGTTACAGCCCCAAACTAGAAGCAACCCAAAGGACCATCATGTGCAGTATTTCCATACAAAGGAAATTGATACAGCAGTGAAAATGAATGAACTCCAGCCACACTACGTGTGAATCTCATAAATAGAAGGCTGATCAAAACAAGCCCGACACAAAAAACTCTATAAACTAGAGTATTAAGAGATGCATGATTGGGGGGAAAAGGGGGTTAAATGTAAGTAAGTGATTACCGCAAACGTCTGATCACTGGTTATCTCTAGGAGGGCAGGAGGGAGAGGACCTGAAGGATGCCTGGGGAGGCATGGTCATCATGGCTCTCAGCCCAAGGTGAGCATGAAGAGCCACAGTGAAGGGGCACATTGTGCGGGGAGGACGGAGGAACAAGAGCAGGAGGAAGGGCCGGTGAGATGGGAGAATGGAGGCAGTGGGGCCAGAGCTCGCAGCTGGGTTCCTCCAGGTAGCACCTGCTTACAGGTCCATTTAAAGAGGCTGGGATCGAAACCGGAGCAAGAGGGTGAGGTAGGTTGGCTGCAGAAATGCCCACCGATAACCACCCCTCCCCCACCCTGTAGCTGTGGGCTGCTCTTCCGCTCAGGAAGCAGAGTCCAAATCCTCTTCCCTTAAATCTAGGCTCATCCTGTGACTTGCTCTGACCGACAGAGTACATCAGAAGAGATGCCGCATGACTTCCAAGACTCTTAAGCGGTCTTGCAGCTTCTGTTTTCACCCTCCTGGGGTCCAGACAACGTGTAGTGAAAGTCACATTAAACCGCTCAATGAAGAGAGGCCACGTGGGGAGTAAGAATGGCTCGGCCAGGCCCTGCTGTTCCAGCCACCCCCAGCTGAGGTACCAGGTGTGAGTGGAGCCACCGGGGCTGTTCCAGCCCATCCCAGCCCCCAGCAAACAGCAGCTGCATGAGGGACTCTGACCACGTGGAGTCGAACGGCCTGGCTGAGCCTGGCCAACTCTCAGGATCACAAAGATACAGTAAATCCTTGCTGTTTAAGCCACTAAGTTTGTCCAGCTTTTTATAAACCAATAAACTGAAACAGAAGGTGATTCACAGCAGCCGCTTCGAGATGGTAAAAGGCAGCTCAGTGAGCAGCACTGATTCGCTGGTTTCATAACCTAATGCTTATTGATCTTTGGCGCTTTTAATAAAACTTCTGTTTTAAATATACACTGCGGCCAGCATGCTTGCAAGTGGGAAATTGGTGCCAATAGCCGAGACTTCCCACATGTGTCTAATCAAAGATGAGCCAAGAAAAGTGGCATTAAGAGTGATGAACGTGATCACGTACTGAGCGCCTCCCAGGGGACAGACCCTAAATGGGGGGCTTTGCGGTCATTATGTCACTTCATCCTCTAGAGGTGGGAACCATAAGGTGTCTCAGCTTGCAGATGAGGAAACTTTGAAGGCTACAAAGTAGAAGTGCACGCCCAGGGCTGAAGCGCGTGCCCAGGGCTAAAGCACAAAGGAGTGGCAGAGCCAGGGCTTGAACTCGGGGCCCGGAGGACTTGATCTCCAAACTACAATGCCTTCCTTGCGCTAGGATATTCCAGCTGTTCCTCGATTCAGCTGCTCCTTCTGATTGTCGGCTGGGCGTTGGGAGCTCACCGAGATGATTTTTGGTCATTTCTCATTCTACCTCTGGGAGAGGTTACTGGTCCAGGAAGGCTGGCGTGGAGGCAGGGGTGAGTGTATTTTTTGGGGGGCCACTAGGAGACCTCGCATCTGAAGGCGCAAAGCCTCTCTCCCCAGAAGCAGCACAGTTAACATTATGCAGTTTGACAATCTGTCCTCATCATTTCTAAGAATGGAGCTTCCCCCTTTGAAATCCATGAGTAGCCCCAGGCCACTCAGAGCTGGCGCTCTGTGGACTTTGGACTTTCCCCTTGTCCTAAAAGGAAGGAGCTTCATTTCTGCCCCCCTTTAATCTTGGAAGCCTTCCTGGGAGAGTTTAGCTTTGAGCTCTGCTTTGGAAGAAGTGAAGGAGGCAGTTGGATGCATGCTAATTAGGACGTTTTTAGTTTGAACAGCAACTCTTGAGACACTGTGGTGAAAAATCTCTCAGAGTCTCATGGAGAGGGCAGACATAGTTCATATGTAGGGCAGCAAATGACAACTCAGAACCCGGTTGATGGGTTTCAATGATGGGCCACAAGCAACATGATAACCTTTAGCAGAAATAAATGCAAACTCCCAAATGTGGGTGCAAATGACCATTTTTAGAATTCTAGGGTGGGGAAGCAGACTTGAAAGCAGTCTATGGGAGACCTAATTGGGGGTTTGGTGGAACACATATAAACTCAGAATACTCCAACACTGCGATACAGAGATCTGCTAAGAGATCTAAAGCAACCTTTAGTTATATAAATACATGTTTATTGCGCCTTGACTCTAGGTTAAGAAAAAGTAAAAATGACCAAATATGAAGCCTGTGCACCGTTCCAGGTGACACTGTTTTAAGTAGAGTTTGGGAGAGGACTAGATTGCTGGGCCCTTGCTCCAAATGTCCCCCACCCCCAACTTGGATTGTCAGATTCAAGGGCACCTAATTGAGTCATGTTTTAACAGGATGAAACTTTCAAAAAATATTAGCATGTCCAGGCACATGAGTGTTGTCCCTCCCTTTTTGACTTCCGACTCTCTTGACCAGGGCCTGCCGCAGCCATCTCTCCCTCTGACTCTCCTCCTCCTCCTCCTCTTGTCTTGGGACTGATTTCGGGCCCAGGACCACTGGCGCAGCCTGAGAAGACCTGGGCCATGGGGCCAAGACCATTCTGCTCTTCACATCAGGAGAAACCACCTCTCTTGTGTCTCTGCTCCTTTTCTCCTGGTGCTGTGTTTTGGGTTGGAGCTGCCATTTCCCCTGTTGAAGGCTAAGACCTGAGGCTCAGTTGTGGCCACTGAGAAGGCCCAGAGCCAGGCAGACTGGGGGCTGCTCCAATTCTGGCTCTAGGTTGACTCTGACTGAGGCCTGGCCAAAGGAATTCTCTACTGTGTTGGCCCAGCTCTGTTGAGCTCTGCTCTGGGGTTTGGGGATAGTCCACTAACTAACAATAACTCTCCTCTTTGCTACACCTACATTTATATTTTCTTCTGGAAAATACTGTGGTTGGAATTGTGCCCTTTGCGAATTCATATGCTGAAGCCCTAACCACCCCCAAGGCCAATGTGATGGTATTTGGAGATGGGACTTTTGCAGCAATGAAATTTAGATGAGGTCATGAGGGTGGGGTCCTTACGATGGGATTAGTGCCTTATATGAAGAGAGCTTATAAAAAGACCCTTCTCTCTCTTCCTCTCCACCTCCTCCAACCCACCACCATGCAAAGACATAGCAAAAAACAGCCACCTGCAAGCTAGGAAGAGGGCCTTCACCAGGAACCAACTGGCTGGTATCTTGATCTTAGACTTCCCAGCCTCCAGACTCATGAGAAATAAATGTATTTGAGCCACCCCATCTATGATATTTTTCATTATGACAACCTGAGCTGACTAATACAGAAACCTATTATATCTCAATTTTTGCAAAAAAAAAAAGAGTTTAGTTTATTAAAAAAGGAAAAATAAGCAAACAAACCAACCTGTGGAGGTAAGAGACTGCTTGAAGGCAGGATTTGGGTATTGTTATGTGCTGGCTTAATCTGCCACAATAATGCCCTCCCAGAGCATCAATCCATTATTACTATTCCTGACACTGCTGGGCTGGAGAATGAGCAGAGGGAAGCTGCCGGGCTGGAGAAGGGACTTGAGACCTTGGCTTGTGAGAATGGTCTGGGGATCTGGGCTGCTAACCTCTCCTAAGAGGAGGGTGGGGCTACCGGGAAATCCCTGCAGTGATGCGATCCCTTAGAGATGAATGCAAGGGCTGGGTGCTTCCCCATTTAAAGCAGCTTGGAGAAGCCAACTGCCCACCTGAGACTACGGCACACCTAATAACAATATATTCCAGAGTGAGGCACCTAAGAAGGAAGAGTTAGAGGAAAGGGGAGTGTTACAAACCCCACCCTCAAGAAAGTAAAACCTAGTCCTCAATGAAGCTCTCAGTTATCATCTTGGCAAGAGAGGCAGCTACAGACAGGGGACCGTGATGTACAAAAAGATGATCAGATTCAACAAATTCATCATTTTTGGTTTCTTGGTCACCCCTGGTCAAGGAAGCAAAGTAACTCCTCCTTCCTTCTGCAGCCCTAGCAGTGGGGAAGGTACCTGAAACACAGCAAAGGGAGTTTGAGAGATTGGGTTCCCACTTCCTACTGACTGGATTTGGGGCAAGAACGTGCCATCTAGAGTGGGCAGAGGTCCTCTTGGAGAGGAGGGAACAGGCTGAAGCCTGGGACACAAGGGAAAGAAGGGATGAACTGCAGCATCCAAGAAATGGAAAGTGTCACCAGGGTAGAACAATCACTGGGGCGACAGAAAGACCCAGTATCATCCCATGTGTCTACAGGGCCATCTTCAGAAGGTGGTCCCAGCTGGGAGAGTCTAGACCAACAGATCAAGTCACAGGAAGGACTTTTTGGATTCCTCCTGGGAAAGACATTGTGATCCCCCCAGAGCTGTGCAGGACAGGAGGCTCTGCCTCTTGAGATGCTGTGTTCCTTGCCCCTGGAGGAATGGAGGGGCTGAGCACCCAGGAGGCTGGACGAGGTGCTCCCAACTAGCTTCTGCAGAGCCCCTCCCAGCCACGAGCAGGGGGAAACACCCTCACAAAAACCCAGCAGCCAACCCCGGCTCTCTGGAGCAGGTACGGGAAAGGAACTACTGTACAGCTGTAGGACAATGATAATAAATGCCAGAGAATATTCAATGGGCTGTGACTGTTGACAAAATCACTTTCTTTCCAGCTCATCTGGAGATGAAGTCACCTGGCAATTGGACACGCATGTGGGGCCCGCTACCTGCCTGGCCGGCTCTGCCTTCCTGGTTCTGGCCAATCCGATGGATTCCTCTGCAGGAATCAAGAGCAGGATGGCTCTGATACGGAATGAGAGGAACAATTTTGTTTATATGTAGATGGTGCCCGAGTCTTCTCTGCTCCGGGCGCCACACCGTGTGCTGGGCATGCAGAGAATAAAAAAGCCCCTGCCTTCAAGGAGCCCACAGTCCCTGTGCACATAGACAACTGGAATTCAGTTATCTTTTGAGAGATGTTGGTTGAGCGTGAGCTTCGTGCCAGGCACTGGAGATTCAGCAGAGACAAGAAAGACGTGGTCTCCACCCTTGGGGAACATTCCAGGACATGCCAGACAATAGGCAAGTCACACATAAAGGAGATCATGTCTTGTACAAAAGGCCATGAAGGAAATTAAAAATGTGAGGGAAAAGAGAATGAGAAGGGAGCACCTGCTGTAGAAAGGGTGGTCGAGGAGACCTCTCTGATAAGACAATTAGATTCCCACGGAAAGCTTGAGGGGCCAGCTGATGGGGAGTACAGAGCAGAGCATTCCAAGTCAAGGGAACAGTTTCCATGAAGGCAGGGAAGGTCCTGGGTTGTTCAGACAAGCAGAAATCACTGTGGCAGGTGATGGCATGGGATGAGGTTGGGAAAAGGGCAGGAGGACGCTTCAGAGGGCTCTGTGAGATTTAAAGGAGAATTTTATTCTAAATTCAGCTCAAGATCAATATTCCCAGTTTGGGGAATGCAGTAGTGAGGATTTTAAAAGGACCAGCGTCCAGATCGTCTAGGATCCCAGCTGCCAGGATTCATGCCCTCTTGTACATTTAATGGCCCCTCCTCTGCCCCATCTCCTGGCTCTGGCTTGCCTTCATGGAGGAGCAGAAAGAGGCAGAGTCTTCCAGGAGACAGAGGAGCATGGACACTCTGGAGACTGTCAGTAAGGGTCTCTGAAGGAATCAGAGGTGGCTCAGGAGACCAACAGTGAAAAAAAAGCAGAGACTCAGGGAGATGACGTCCAGGACTCTGTCATCTGGCTACATCCTCCTGAAAGTCACTGATGGGGCAATTTTCTCTCTGTCTCTCCTTCAACCTCTGGCCCCGCCAACCTCCCCAGAGGAAAGAGAGCTGCAGAATTCCTCCATGAAGGCTGCTTTCTTGGAAGACCTGGGCTTTTCAGAGCCAGAGCTCTTGCAGTAACATTTACCGCAGCAGTTCTGGAAAGGACGCACAGGAAGCTGGTCCAGGCAGAAGGCCGGAAACTTGGGAGCTTCTCTGGTTCAATCTTTTCTTCTCTGTTTTATTTTTAAAAATCCACTTTGCAAAGATCTATGGTCTTCAAGTTTCTGAAAAGGGAAGCAGCAAAGAAACTCCTTCTGGTGTGAATGAAAAGAATTACATAAACCACAGTAAATTTAGTATGAAATTACATCGCCAGCCCCAGAGGAGAAAGATGCTTTTCCATCCTGCATTAGCCATGTTCAAGGATCCATTATCCTGAGTTCCCAGTCGGCTGCACATAAAGAGACTCAATGGCATGTAGGTCTAGCTCATCCCTTAGGATGGAAGCTGCTAGAACATATAAATTATCAGATTTTCCTTAGGGCATGGAGTTTTTACAGAAGTCCCTCCTTGGGTTTATATTTGTCTCTTCTTTACTTTCTAAACTGGGACTCGGACTTCTGCTGATTCTTGAGCTCCGTTAAATCAGAATTTCTTTCCTCTTGGGGTTTTTCACAGTTTTAAGAGGTCCTGAAGTCCTGGGAGGCCCACCTCTAGGCTGAAAGGAGAGAGCTCAGGGCTTCAGGTGATGGTTTCAAGTCCAAGCCAACTTCCGGCTGTGTGATTTGGGTCAAGTGACTTAACGTCTCTGGGCCTGTTTCCTCGTCTGTAAAATGATGACAACAACAACAGAAACCTGCCCACTTACCTCAAAGATTTGCTTTGGAGTTCAGTTGAGGAAATGGCTTTGAAATGCTTTTGACACAGTACCTGACCCACAGTAATTTTTCAACAAAAGTTAGCTACTTTTAGAGTCAACTCCTCTTTCATCTGCTCTGGAAACATCTGTCGTCTCCCTCTGAGATGCTAATTTTCTTCAAAGGATGCTAAATGGCCTTCATAATACGCAGTCCCAGCCAAACAGGGTCAATTCATTCGTTCATTCATTCAATAAAAATGGACTGAGCTTTAACTATATGCCGGTGCTGAAACAGAGTCTGCTGATAAAAAGAAAAATAAGCCAATGCCTGCCCTTCAACATGTGATGACATTGGACAAGACAGACAGACAGACAAGCCGCCTTGCAGGTGGAACAGACCACAGCACGAGTGGGCAGAGGGAGACCCTAAAGTCGGGCTTTCCTGACTACCCTTGGCTCCTGGGTGGCAAAGACAAGACTTAGAAGGAGCCAAGCGTCCTCTGTGGAGTTTCCTGTAGCAGGTCACCATGGACATGAGGGACAGCTGTGGGTAGATTCTCAAAAATAGGAGTCACGACTTGACCTTGGGGAGTCCACAGCACCAACAGAACCTGAGTGCAGCCAGTGTGCCTGGGGAGGCAGGGAAGCATGGGTTCTGACCAAATCCAGAGAGACAAGCTCATAAATTACACAGATGCAGACTTGGCTTCTGACCGTGGGCCATGACTGGACAAAGACCAGCCATGAGGGGAAGAGGGTGGCTCTGGGGAGCTAAAGGAACTGGAGAAATTTGAAACTTCTCCTCCGCCAAAAGGTTGCATAAAGCCCCCTCCTTCCCTCCTCAATCTTAGGGGAGGAACGGGGAGAAAAAGGAACAGCATGAGAGATGGAGCACCTTTCGTTCAGGAGACCGGCACTTCCTAAAAGGACTACGGCGTTATTGGAGGAGCTCAGGCTCTAAACCAGACTGGACCTGTGGTTACTTTTTCCCACCCTTTCCCACTCTTTCTGGAAAAGAAGACTAGACTCGTTACAGATAACAGAGCTCATTTTGCCTCACACGTGAGTTGTCATATAATTAAAGTGTGTGACCCCTTCTCCCCCGTGTGTACACTCAGTACCCAGCACAGCGCCAAGCACCGAAGTGACACTGCATGGATACAGCAAGTCTGTGTGGGAAAAAAAGTTGAGGGACAACAGGTCCTATCTGGGGCTCTGGATCCCATTTCTGAAAGCTGTAATCAAGTCAATATATATTTAAAAAAAAAGAATACAACCCTGGACCCTTGGCCATTCATTCCTCATTCCTGATGCCCAGACCACACTCAGACCCCCACTGCTCCAGAGATCGGGGGGAAGGCCACAGGCTTACTTGGACCTGGTGCGAGTATCCATCCTGGGCCTGAGAACTTAGTTTATTTTAAACCAGTTTCCATTGATGGACCAATTCCATGTCTCCTACAGGTCTGCACCCTGGCCACACACACACACACACACACACAAACACACACACAAAGACACACATCCAGAGAAGCACACAGCTGAGTTAAGATGCCATGTGGGTGTGGGAGTTTTCAGCGTGGAAGGATCTCGGCTGGTTCTATAATGAAGAGGAGGCAGGGATGGGTTGAGAAAGAGTAGCATGTGAAGGCCTCACCTCACTCCTGGGGAGATGCTAAGCTGACACGTGCAGCCAGAATGGACTGTCCGCATTGGGAGGGCAGAGGCAGGTGGGAATGGATAGTTCCTGACCCTGATTGGAGAAAGATTTTTTTTCATGCATCTCATGATTAAAAATTGTCTTGGGGTGTGCAGCAGTCTGTGTCTCCTGCCTGGGCAGGTGGAAACTTGGGGGAGGGGAGGTTCTGGGGTGTGTGGATGATGTCACGGGAGGGGGAGCAGGAGCGCTGTGATATCACAGGCGTGTGGGAACTTCCTGGGTGAGAAGTCTGGAGGAGGACTGAAGCGCTCTGGATCCTATTTCTGGCTTTAATAACAGCCCTGGTGACAACCAACCACATGAAAAGGGTGCAGGCAGGCGGGTCTGTCAGCGAGCAGCAGCACCTCCTGCCTGGAACGAGGGTTTTCTCTGAGGTCCTGGTGGCCTTTAATGCAGGGGTAGGGTTGGGGGATGCAGGATGCATTTGGAGCTGTGAGAAGGCACAGATATCTGAGAAAGGATGCAAAGTGGTGGGAAATGGATGCCACAACAGGGCTTCAAAGGAGTCACTGAAATACATTTGAGGAGGCTGTGGCAACAGAGCAGAAGCCCTGCCACCTCCTCACTCATGTCCTTGACTGATCTCCTTAACCGCTCTGGGCCTCAGCTGCCTCTTCTGTAAAATGGGGATAGTCATAGCACCTTCCTTACAGGCTGTCAAGACTAAATAAGTTCATTCTGACTTGGAAAGATCTTAGGATGATACTTTGCATGTAGTATGTGCTCAGGAAGGTTAGTAGCTATTGCAGTGGAAGGAGCACTGGAGGAGGAAACAGAAGACTGAGTTTGAATGTTGACTCTGCCAGTGACCAAGTGAAGGCCTCTTTGGGCCTCAGTTTCTTCATTTGCAAAAAGAAGATGATGGACGAGATAAACTCAACCTTCTCTTCCAGCACTAACATTCTATGACGTTGATTCTAAGGCCATATGTACGCTCCATGTAGAGCTGATAAAGTCCACTTGCCCCAAGTTCTCTTGGGCAGGTCAGTGTCTACCACTCCACCACTGGGGAGGAAAGCTTTTGAGTTAGGCATGTTTTGAACTCTCTTCTCCCTTCTTCAGATAAAATAGGTCCTGGGAGTGATTGATGGGTATTAAGTCAGTAATACATGGAAATGAATTAATTCCTCCAAAAATAAATGGTCCCTGGGTAACATCAAGTCACACAGCACGGCTCAGAAAGAAGGGAGATGGAGGAATCATGGATCTAAACTTCTAGTGCACGATTTTGTCCTGTGTAGGTCCTGCCCTATAAGAAAAAATGAAGATAAAAGCAATTGTAAGATGAAAAATCTAGGTTAATTACAAGTACAAATCCAACTAATAGCACGTGAAGGGAATGAAAGCCTTGAATGGGAAACTGAGGGAGGTTGGGAGCAGGCAATGGACTAGGTGAGTTCGTGAGGTTCTGTCAATCACTCTGAGACAGGCAGGGGGTCCTAGACTACCTGGGGTCCTCTGGGAGTGCACCTCTGTGTGTCCCCTTTAGAACCTGTCCTTGCTGGGTGGGCATCTTGGAAATTCTGTGACTTCTGGAGTGAATGCTTCATTGGCCTTCCACAGAAAGCCCCGGGGAGGGATCTGTTGCATAAAGATTCGGTGAGGTGCTCACTGCTGGACACTGCAAATGGAGCTCAGAGGATGTTTGAAGTGATCTACAGTTATCTGGCAGAAATCGGAGAGACTCAGATGACAGAATTCTTGTCATGCAAGCCAGAGGCTGAGTACTTAGCAGCTGGTCCAGAGAGAGAGGAGAGGGGAGTGGGTGGGAGGGAGAGGGAGAGGAAGAATGTGGGAATTCCAAAGGGTTATCACTGGATGCCCCCTCATCACAACTCAAGCCCAAGAAGAGAAACCAGTGTGGAAGGGGATCCTGAGGTCACTGTTCAGATGACAGAGGTAGAAAGAAGTCAAGGGACCTGAGATTCTCTTAAGTATTCATGGTTTCCTATGAATGAAAAGAAATCTAGGGTATCGGAGGGTTTTCCCATGCCCACCTGCTGCCCTCCTGCAGTCTGGTGCTGGCCCCCATCAACGGATAAGGAGCTGTCCCACCGGAAGACTCTCAAAAGAGGGTAAAGGGGGAGGAGCGTTCATATGACCATTCATTCATTCATTCATTCATTTGTTCCAGGCTTCTTGAGATTCTACTACATGCCAGATGTCGTACCATCTGCTTAGGACACATAGAGAAATTGAATACTGTCCCTGCAGGGGATACGGCCACAAAGACGAATGGTCACAAGACAGCAGGGTAGCGTGGATGGACAGAGGAGGCAGCGAGTGTTGGCAGAGCACAGAGGAGGAGCGCCAGCCAGACCTGGGGCTCGGGAGACACCATGCTCATCAGAACCTTGAGGTGAGTAGGAGTAACCTAGTGGGCAAAGAAGCTGCGAGACAGCATTTTGGGCCCAGAGAACAGAAAGGAAAAGGGGTGGGGTGCAGAAGATCACAGTGTTCATGAAGAACTGGACACGTGGGGTGCAAGCAGAGTGCTGGGAGGTGAAGCTGGGAAGGTCTTAAAGGGCTTCGTGAAGGACCTGTGCGACATGAGGGAGAAGGGTCTGGGCAGGAGATGGAGTCGAGGTTCTGCTGCAGTACAGGGACTGGACAGGAGGGGGCAGACCAGAGACCCAGAGGAGGAGCTCAACTAGGGAGGTGGGGACAGAAAGATGGGGGATGGAGTCGCAGGAGAAGTGGGGGAGCAGTCAGCAGGACCTGGACCCATGGGATATGCGGATTGAGGGTCAGGGAGATGGGAAACATGGGCGGGACAAGGGAGTCGGGAGGGAATGCAAGGAAGTGAAAAAAAGTTTATGGAGGGGATCTTGTCCTCCTCTGCTGGGAAACGGTGCTCATCAGTTCTCAGAATCACTGCCTCACTGTCTGGATTGAAAGAGACTCTCAGGGTGACTTGTTCTAACCTCCCATCCGGTAGAGGCATCTCCTGTGGGGCCCCTGCTGGTGCTCTGTCATCCTGCTTCTTCACTCATTCCAAGATTCAGCACAGAACTGTGCACTTGCCACGTGCCTGGCGCTGGGCTGGGCCTTGGGGATGCGGTGGTGGAAGAAAGCTAGTGGGGAAGGACGAAGAGTGGCTAGAGAACAATGAAAGGATGAAGACATTTGGAAAACAAGGCCAACAAATGAAGGCTTAAGGAGCAAGAGTCACGGCCCACCTTCACGTGCTTTCCCCGGGAGCTGGGGCAAGGAGGCCAGGGGTCCATTCGCCACTCCCCTCCTACGTCAGTCAGTGGATTTGAGCTGCCCCTGGAAGGAAGTGTGACCTTGGCGAGGCCGTGTGCAAAGGGCTGACGGCTGCGCTCCCAGCAGCTGGGAAATGAGTCCTGTGCTACTAACGGGAAATCTGGGCGATGCAACCAGTGTCTAGCACAGAGTGTGTCTGGGTGTGCCCTGAGTGAACTGATGTGTGTCCATCAGTGTGTGTGTGGGTATCTTGTGCGTGCGAGCCCACATATATGCTGGTGTGTCTGTGTGTGGCATTGTTCTTTCTCGAATCAGGGACTGTGACAGCGCTACAGGAGGCTGGGAGTTAAGCCTTACCTTCTGCCGCCCGATTGCCCACACTGCTTTGGTGGGCCCTCCAATTTCTTCCTACCCCTTGTCCAACACGGGACAATTTGTGAAAAGGTGTGAAATATAGGATTCAGGGGTGAGGGTAAGAATCCATTTCAGTCCTAAGTTACAGACAGGAGGGGAGAGAGGGCTATCCTATAAGGCTCTCTTGTGCAAACTAGAAAAGGGCACCCCTGCTAGCAGACCGCATGTGAATGCACCACCTGGCAAGCAAATTAGATAGATTCAGCCCCACTAGGCCCCTCTGCTGGGCACCCTCAAAGTTGCCTCACCTGGGTTATATTTCCTGACCCGCAAGAGTGCGAACTGGGCCATGTCTCTCTGGGGAAAACTTTTCGATCTCCAGGACCTGACCCTTCTGTCACACTGTTGTCAGAAATTAGGATGACAGTACCTGCCATGAGGCCAGACTCCTGGGGCAGACTCCTCCCCAAAGACCCTTGGAAGTCTTGAGTCCCCAAATTCAGGGCAAAAGAGGACCTCAGGATGGCCTTGGGGAGAGCTGATGCAGGTAAGAAATGAAACATCTCCTGGAGGTCAGTACCCACATCTGTCTTCCTCATCAAGGGACATGTGTTCAGCACAGTGTTCGCACATAGCACATCCAATGAGCAAATGGGCTTTGGAATAGATGCCGGCAGGGATGAGGGTCTATGACCCAACCTTGCAGAAGTGGGAAAACCAGGTCACTGGATGCTCTGGACCTTCTGACATTAGATCCAGGGCGGATTCTATCCATGGGTCATCCAAACTTTGTAACTGGATGCTTCATCAAATACTTTCTCAAAGAGCGGGTGGGTCACCGTCATAGAAATAAAAACCCTCTGTTTTAAAGGTTTATGTTGTCATGTTATTTTATACATGTAGTTACCGGCTATGGCAGACTAATGCCACCGGGAACAGCTTAGGGCAGAGTGACAGAAGGTTTAGTGTCTTTGAATTCTGGAGTGCTGGAGGAACCTTGACAGCATCTCATCCAGCACCCACAGCTCACCGCCCGGGCAGAGTTCTGTCCATCACCTTGTTCGAATCAGTCCACAAAACGAACACTGAGGATACGTTTATACAGGGCATGCCCTCTCCAGCTTGTCTCCTGCGGCCAGCCTTCTGCGTTCCAGCACCAGCTGAAGCTCGCTGGGCGACGGTGACTCGCCCAAGATCACACAGCCGCTCGGAGGCAGGATCAGGACCACGCGCCCAGGCTGCCAGGGCAGAACAGGCTCTCTTAGGCCCACGAGTCTCTGGTTCTTTTGATCTTTGTGGACAGGAGATGCAAAGGAATAGGATGAACTTACTGGTTACCTCCATGAGGCCACAGCTTGCACAAGACCCCCATCCCCCCTTATGCATGCACACGCGAACGCACGCACGCATGCGCGCACATGGGCTCCTAGACGACCGGAAGTGTCTCAGTCTTACTCTTTCATCATTTTGAATTCTGCCGAGCTCGATGCCTAGCATGTTGGTGTTGCACAATAAATGCTTGCTTTAATGAATGATGAATATTAATAGATGTTTTCCATCCCAAGATTCCTGTGATCTTTACCTTGATTCAGAGTCCCAATTAGACTGTTTTCAGATGCGAGCGGAGAGAGCCAAGAAAAGAAAACAAAATATTTCTCGGTACTATGCCAGGCACTTGAGTGTATTTCATCTCATTTTAAAATGAAAAATCTTAAGGAAGCAGACATCGCCCCACAGAGGAGCGACCCCACCCTCCCCCGGTGCCCGCACATACCGGCTTTAAGAACGGGTGCCTGACACTTTTGCATCAATTTCTGCTTCTGCTTATCCCCAGAAGATCTGAAAAAGGAAACAACATCAGAACTTCTGAAGACCAAAAGCTCAGCATCCTAAGCTTGCAGCCTTCCCCCTTTGTGAGACAGAGAAGCGGAGAATATTAAGAGAAGTGAGAGCAGGAAGCTAAAAATATCTTCAAAGCTTATGTAAATCCAGCCAGCAGAGAGAGAGGCCTGGCCTTTGGGCTCCAGCTGCTCCCAGGACTGACTTAGATGCCCTTGACATGGAGAGCCAGACATTCTCAGAACCCGCCTACCGTTTGTAACCTTTTAAAAATCTTCCTAATTGTGTTCCGTGTTCTTTAAATTTATCACCCTTGGGAGTTGAGCTGCGCTATGCTAATGAGGCCATTGAAGAGCCCCAGACACCCCTCCTCCCCCAGCCTCTGGGGAGAACAGTGCGAGGTCAGAGACATCCATCGTAGGAAGAAGAGACGCCTTTGAGAGGGGCTGTACCCCGAACCATTAGCATGTTAATAAGGAGGGAATCAAAAGATCACTCAATCAACACCCAGTGAAGGCATCGTTTCAATCAGTAGCGCAGCTCATAAAAGTTCCCCGTTGCCACTGACACGGCATAAAAACAATCCCTAATTGAGAATTAAACGAACTTTCATTTGATGCAATTCCGAACTTCAGCCTTTAAAATAATGCCAAGTTCAGAAACACATTTGGCTTCATGATTCAGTCTGGCGGCTTGTACACATTTAATGGGTATTTTTCCCTCACAGCTGACACTTTCCCCTCCTGATTTGCATTGGGAAATGAGACGGGTGTCGCCTCCTCAAAGGCCACGGTGCTAAGTTAAGTGGCACTGGGTAGGAAGGGAGCTCTAACTGAGCACATTTTGCCCTTAGGTAACCGAGAGCGGGGCTGGGTCCTGTTTCCCTGTTTTGTAACCATCACCTACTAAGTTCACTCTTAGGTACTTAGGATGCTGGCTGCCAGACAAGGAGCCAAGTAGCTTTTAACGCACTGATCATACAGTCTTCTTGACATTAGAGGCATGGCCATGAACCAGGTGGCCAATTAGTCTCAGACAGAACAGCTCGATAGCAACTGTGCTAAATTCAAATCGTCATATTCGGCAGAAGCTATTGAGCATCCAGCTGGACATGAGTGCCTACCTCTACTCAAAAGGGCAATCCATTTCATTACTTTCAGAGCCCTCCTCTAGCCAGCTCATCCTGGTGGGCTGGGGAAGACCAGGTCCTGGCCAAAATTAAGTGTGTTCAGCAGGAATAGTGAAGTAAAAGCAGGAATTCAAAATTTCCAAGTCAACACCATCTCATCCTCCCATTAGATGGTTAGAACTCCTGAACTTTCCATTGAAAATTTGGTCAAGCTTATGAACAAATCCAAAGCAGTTTTGGGGACCAATCTTGGCTCCGCCTGTGAACAATCTGGGAACCTCCACCACGTTGCAGAGCCGGGATGAACTCCCCAGAGAAGACGGTGTGGTTTGACCCCCTTAATGCTCACAGCTGAACATCACCTTTGCCTCCTCTTCATTTGGTAGTTCACGAGTGCGGGGCTCCTCTTCACTGACCCCTGCAAGCATTTTCAGCTGCAGCACTCACCTCAATCCTTCTGCAAAATATGTAGGCAACACACGGGTAGGGGTTGTCCGAGGGCCATATTAACCACTGCTTCCAGACATCGCAAGTCAATTGCCAATTGGCTGAATTTAGCCACAGATGTGTGGGCAGGGTCTTCCCCACACCCATCTCACACACACACACACACACACATACAAACACATACTTCACTTTCCAGATCACCATAATCCCCGCCTCCAAGGGTTGCCACATACATGTTTGATTTCGCTCATTTACCTTATCTCCCTGGACCCCGAAAAAGTTGGAGTTTGTAAAATCCTGCCAGAGTCTACACATTTTAACCCATATTATGTCTTTTCACCCAGAAACATGTATATTGGAGGAACGGGTGCTTCCTTCAGGGGACACATGACGGTTATTAACCTCAGGCCACCCAGTTCCTTTCCTCTGGATCAAAAGGTTTGGGTGGAGCTGGAGGAGGTGTTCTAGGGGTAGTTGCAACTCTTATCGTTCTGCAGCTCTGTTCTGACAACGTAGACTGTCCCTGGGTACTTGATTCAGTACTGCATTCATCGCCTCCAGCTGCCAGAACAGAATACAGCAGACTGGCTGGCTTAAACAATGGAAATCTATTTCTCACGGTTCTGGAAGCCACAAGTCCAAGCAAGATCAAGTTGCCAGGGTTGGTTTCTAATGAAGCTTCCCTTCCCGGCTTGGAGACCACCACCTTCTCGCTGTGTCCTCACGTGGCCTTTTCTCCGTGTGGAGACAGAGAGCGAGCTCCCGTGTCTCTTCCTCATGTTCTGAGTCCCATCAGATTAGGATTTTCCTTGTCATCTTATTTAAGCTTAATTACCTCCTTAAAGTCCCTGTCTCCAGATGCAGCCACAGTGGAGGCTGGGGCTTTGACACATGAGTTTGGGACAAGGGAACACACTTAAGTCCATGAAAAGTACCCGTGTGCAATTGTTGCTGTTACATTAACATCAAGGCTGGCAAATATGTTAATATTCATTATACTGATTAATTGTATTTATGACCATTAATATATGAATGTGGATTATCACATTAATATTAAGTATAGGAATCGATTCTATCAATTATTCTGAGCCCACAGCTATGACAGACTTTTCTATTTAATAATGATACCTTTTCCTATTGGGCCTGGATGGGGCCTCAGAAACTTTCTGAACACGGTGTTGAGGGAGCCATTACCAACCGACTGAATTTGGTACGGGGGAGATGACCGACATTTCTGACGCTTGTACTCCATGGCCAGGCCTCCTCCACCTTGGGTGCGGGTCTGGAAACTAGAGGCAAATCAGGAGGGGCTGGGGCTCACTGTGTTGTGGAGCTGTGACTTCCCATGGTGCTCGCGTCTTGCCCAGAACACCTGACCTACAGGGACTTCTGACTGACGAACTCCTGGAAACTCCCTTTCCTTGATTCTATCTCAAGCAATCCATCCTCTCACAGCTTTTCCATTTTTAAATCTATTTTATTTTATTTTATTTTATTTTATTTTATTTTATTTTATTTTATTTTATTTTATTTTATTTTATTTTACAGAGCTGTAAGAAGCCCTAAGCAACAGCTAACCCTCGAAGTTATCAACTTTGCTTCCTGAGCCAGGGAGGGGCTGCTGTCTCATAATTTGTTGTTTTCTGTTTTTTTCAGCTTTTCCTTAAACACAATCTGAAAACGCTTTTTCTCCACTTTATCTGGAATTTGATTCTTCCCCACTAATCTGGACTGTTCCCCAAGGTCTGCTGTCCCTGGAGCTAAACTTCCCCATTTCTGTCAGTTGAATGGCTTTTCTGCAGAAGAGGCAAAAAGAGCGGATTAGCAAGGGGTAAATGATACCACACTGGATTTTTGCAGAAATGTCTTTAAAAAAATTATGAATTAGTTCATGAAAAATAAAAATGAATATCTAAGTGAGGAGATTATAAGCTTAGTTTTAATTAGAAATATGTTTATATTTCAGACTTTACTGTGTTAATATCTAATGGACATCGGCATTGTGCCATTTACTGTACCACGAACTTAGCTTTGAGCTTTGGGTTTTATGAGCTTAGCTTCAACCAGAGAACAACACAGAGAAGGATATTTGGTCTTTTACAAGGTGGGTCTTGAAGATGTTCTTCACATTATTGTTTCTTGAGTTTCTCCTTGAATTAAATGTAGGGAAACAGACTCTCCCTCCTGATAAGAGGGGCAATCTGCTTCCCTAGCATTTAATTCAAGGAATAATAATAAACCCATCATGTTTGCTTCCTTTCCTTGGCTGCCAGTAAACTCACAGCTGCGTTTTGTGCTCAGGGGTAGTTATTCTTATTAGCTGGGAGTTTCTGATAAATTATCTTTTCCTTTCATTACTGGACTCTGCTACTCATCCTTAATGTGCATGTATCTTTCGTATGAGACATCTCTTCCTTTAGGAAGTGAATGGGGGTACTTTTAATAAATAATACATCAGTGGCTCAGTCAGAGACATATCACTGGGGGACTGGCTTTAACTCCAATTCAATCCACCAGTCATCTGTTGATCCCTATTACCAGCTGGTCCCCAAGCCCTCTTCAAATGTTCTCCAAGAAGACATGTTGAATCTTTGGAAATGTTGAAAGAGTCCTGAGTTTAAAACTGAGCAAAGGCTTGTCAATAGCTGTCATGCTCACTTTTAGCACAGTAACAAATCCCAAGTCCCCAGACTTGCATAATTTAAAATATGAGAACCCCCACGATCTCAGCTTCCCCTTCAGTTTCAACCAGACCCATACTTCCAGTGATGCCATGGACATCCCTTTTTGAATATTCCAAAGGCACCACGCACCTAACTAACAGGCAGAACTGAACTCTACCTTTCCACCCTGTCCTTCTACAGATTCATTTTTTTCACTGTATTCTAATTTTTAATCAGTGATATCACTGTCCCCTGAGATTCCCAAGATAGAAGCCGTGATGATTTTGCTTCTCACAGCCAATCAGTCTCCAAATGCTCCAGAATAAGCCTCTGAACCTGCCCCCTTCCCTAAAACTCCACTGTCACTGTCTTGGAATAAGGCTTGCTTTTCTCTCCCCTGAAATATTGCATCAACTTCCCAAGCATTCTTTCTGCCACCTCGTCTTTTCCTTTTCTCTCACTGCCAGCAGGGTCATCTTCCTGATCATTTTGTGCTTAAGGACTTTTGATGGCCTCTCAATGCCTATAAAACAAACACTGAATTTCATAAAGTTGTGCACAAGGTCTACTGCCATCTAGCTCCAGCCTTCTCCAGCCTCATCTCTCACTTTCCATTAGGACTCTTATGTTCCAGTCAAATTGAATTCTCATCCTTTTTAAAACAAGCTAAGCCCTTTCATGACTCTATGCTTTTGCATTTGTTATTTCTCCCACCGAGAATGCTGTTTATATAGTCTACCTTTCTACCTGGAAATTAATTTTTATTTTTCATGAATTAACTCAGTTATCAACAATATGCCAGCCTCCTACCTTAGAGTTAAATCTTTCTTGACCTTTCTACCTTTCCTTAGCTGCTTAAAAACAAAAATCTTACCTAGAAATTATCCAGGTATATTAAAAATCTTTGTTCACAGATTTCTCTCTGGCCATCACTCTGGGCTAATTTAGGTCAAGAACCATATTTTTCATAGCCCGAGTACCAAGTACAGTAAATGGCACAATATTGATGTTTATTAGATATTAATAAAGTAAACATTGAAATATGAGCTTGTAGTAGGTGACAAACATGGGATGATAAAAGGTGTCCACTGAGCTCTTCTCCTAATGTAGGATCCTTTATTTAATGGCTGTGGACTCCTTGAGATACAAAGCAATGAAGAGAAAAGCGAAGTCTGTTCTAGCTCACGTTATTTTAGCAAATTCAGGAGCTCATGCTGAGGTGGGAAGCCCCATAAAAAAGACCAGCAGGAACCTCAGGCAGGGCCACTACTCTCCTGCCAGCACCATCCGGTTCCCTGGCCGAGCGACTCTGTCTCACTTTTTGCCTCTGAAACAGCTTACTTCTAGGAAAGTGGAACTTACCCCTAAAATTCTGTTGGTTCCCTGAGCTCACTCCTGATTGGTTATTTCCTTCACTCCTGATTGGTTATTTCCTTCACTCCTGATTGGTCCATTTCTACAAAGCTTGTTCCTAATTAGTCAACTTTTGTTATACCTTATTTGCATATGATGTTGCAAAGTGTAAACTGGCAGCCTATAAAAGCCCGTGCAAACCTACAGCCGGGCTCCAAAGCTTGGAATGTTAACTCCTCTGGGACCACTGGTGTAATAAACCTGAGTTCTCCAACTCTCTGAGTGCTGCTGCTTGGTGTCTCACCAGGATCCAAGTTGCTGTCACATCCGAGTTGTAACACCTAGCTGTAACACGTTTTTCTGCAACAATGTTACCTTCTACTTTTCACCATTTCCTTACAGTATTCCTCCTCTGCCTTCACCAAAACAACACTATCTTACAGTATCTTAATGTTATAAGATATTATCATTCTTAGAAGATGCAGGAGGGACAAGCCCAATCATTCAATTTTTGCTCCCAATATGGAGTCGATGTCACTAGTTTTATCTTATGAGAGTGTCTTCTCATGGGCCTTTTGTATCTGCTGGTAAACCTCACGTGCTCACAAGCACTGAAATTGTTATAGATGTGGTGGAGTGGTTATTCCAAAGGTGGCTGCCTCAGTACCTCCCATCTCCTTTGCTCTTCTATAGTGTGACCTTGCCTAATCCCCATCAAGACCTCCCTGCTCTCTTCCCCTCAAACTTGGGCAGGCCTGTGATTTCTTTGCTTGATAGAGATGAAACAGCCTTGAGGAGCTATTGAGGAAAAGGACAGGACTGGGAAAAAAAGATGACCCTTGCTATGTAGTGGTAGACAGTTTAGCAACATTTTGTTTGTTTTTTTGCAATGCAATTGTTTTTGCAATGACATGGAAAATAAAAAATAAACCTAACGCACTGGTGGATTTGGTCAAAGAGATTTCCAAGCAGAATGTTGTATAAAAGGAACCATTCAGTATTTACAGACAATTTAAAGGAAATATAAAGCATCCAGGACATGTTGGATTTGAAAATAAAACTATTTCTCATCTCCATTCTCTCACAGCAGAGCATTGTCAAAAACAAAAGACCTCAGGCTGAAGATCAAATCCAGGATGCCAAAATACGAAACTGAGATGAGAAAACATCTCAGGGTAAATATGGAGCCAGTGCTGTGGCTATAAAACTCTTTCTCAGGACCTTCGATAGATCAAAACTGATCTTCCAAAGAGACAAAAGAACTCCTAAGTATCTTAAGGGCATTCCTTGCAGATCTTCTGCTAAACAAATCTAAGTCACTTAAGAATGCTGTCTGATAGCAGTCTCAGAGACACCTCAAGGTAAAAAAGGGCTCATCTCAAAGAGATTTGTGGGTGTGGAGTTTAACTGACGAGATAATGTTATGTTAATATACAAAATGCCCATACATTTTTTAAACATTTTTACTGAGTTATAGTCATTTTACAATGTTGTGTCAAATTCCAGTGTACAGCACAATTTTTCAGTTATATATGAACATACATATATTCATTGTTGCATTTTTTTCGCTGTGAGCTACCACAAGATCTTGTATATATTTCCCTGTGCTATACAGTATAATCTTGTTTATCTATTGTACATATGCGTGTCAGTATCTACAAATTTTGGACTCGCAGTCCATCCCTTCCCACCCCCCCAACCCCTTAGCAACCACAAGTTTGTATCCTATGTCTATGAGTCTGTTTCTGTTTTGTATTTATATTCTTTTTTTTTCAGATTCCACATATGCGCAATCTCATATGGTATTTTTCTTTCTCTTTCTGGCTTACTTCACTTAGAATGACATTCTCCAGGAGCATCCATGCTGCTGCAAATGGCGTTATGTTGTCATTTTTATGGCTGAATAGTATTCCATTGTATAAATATACCACATCTTCTTTATCCAGTCATCTGTCGATGGACATCTAGGCTGTTTTCCATGTCCTGGCTATTGCAGGTGGTGCTACTATGAACACTGGGGAGCAGGTGTCTTTTTAAAGTAGGGATCCTTCTGGATGTATGCCCAGGAGCAGGATTCATGGGTCATATGGTAAGTCTATTCCCAGTCCCTTGAGGAATCTCCACACTGCCTTCCACAGTGGCTGCACCAAACCGCATTCCCACCAGCAGTGTAAGAGGGTTCCCTTTTCTCCGCAGCCTCTCCAGCATTTGTCATTTGTGGACTTTTGAATGATGGCCATTCTGACTGGAAAATGCCCATACATTTTTAAAAAGAATTGTAGCAGCCTAGACTGAAAGAGACAGAGAAAGTATAAAAAGAACAGGAAACTTTAAATCTGTAAACTTTTATGGGCACCAAGTAATCTGAATGGCTACTTAGTTGAAAACATGGAAGACTTCGTATAGAAATAAAGAATGACTCAGAGGATGGAAATAAGAGCCCAGAAGGCAAAGCCCAGAGTCCTGGAGGATGACTCCAGGGAGTAGGACTGAGTCCTAACTAAGAAACTGATCCTGTGTAATTGGCTGGATTTCTGAAAGTGACTAATATGTGCCTTTGATTTTTTCCTCTTTTCAAATAGGAAGACTATAGTGATTATTCTGTTTGTCTCACCTGGGGGCGGGGGGTGGAGAAGACAGATAACTTGTATTTTTTGTTCATAGATTTTTAGAACAAAAAGAACTATACTCAAAGAATTGGAGTAGAGAAGCCCCACTGTCACCTGGTCCTAATTTAGTTGACAAAATAGGTTTTGAACTGATGCCACAGTGGAGTGAAACTTTGAAAATCTTGGGGGAAGCAGTGACTGAATTTATGTGAAGGTAGATGTGAATTTTTGTGGCCAGAGGCAGACTGTGGCAGATTTTATTTTCCAAAGGTGACCCAGACAGCAGTATCCCACACCTCACATGCACTGCTATGATGTAACCTTGCTAGTGCACTGTTAAGAGATGGATCCTAATCTCTTTCCTTTGGATCTAAGTGGCCTTGTGACTATTTTAACCAGCAGAGTAAAATAGAAATAATGATGTGTGTCTTCCAAGGCTATGTCATTAAAGGTGGTCCAGTTCTGACCTTGTTCTCTGGGACATCATGTAAGAAGTCCAATCACCTGAGGTCACTGTGAGAAAACCTAAAGCTCAGGGAAAGACTGTGTGTAGATGTTCTAGTTGATGGCCTCAATGAGGTTACAGTTGACAGCTGGTATCAACTGATAAATATGTGAGTGATGAGGTCTCCGGATGATTCCAGTGCCCAGCCTTTGAGCCACAGCCAGCCCCTGAGACTTCCAAGCCCAGGTGCTGGACATCATGAAAGAGAGATAAGCCAACTCCACTGTGCTCTGTATGAATTCCTGACTCACATAGTCCATAAATATAATAAAAAGTTTTAAACCATTTAGTTTTCAAGTAATATGTTATGCAACAGTAGAAATTGGAATACATGGACATAGGCTCTCTTGAAATTTTATCACTTGTGATATTGCTTAAGTCCACCCCTTGCCCAACATCAATAGAACAGAAACAATGAAAAATTATATAAATCCTATACACAAACTAAAATAAAGGAGAAGGCAAAATTCTATAAAAGAATGAGAATGTGTATTATTATTTCTGGATATGTCTATTTATTAGATAAAGAAAATTAGAAGATAGTAAGTTATCCCGAGGACTAAGTTGAGTGAAATATTAACCTACACAGAATTGACTCCTGAATGCTGGCACCTTAGGTGGTATAATTTTCCTTTAGGCCTTCAATAGTTTTTCCTAAATTTAAAAAAAAAAAAACTGTCAAAAAGACTTCCACTTCTGGCAAAGATGGAGTAAAAAACACCAGAATTAGCAAAATTAATTCTAGACTAATTAATTCTGCAGCTCTGGTGCAGCCAAATAAATCTTAAAAACAAGACTAAAAAGGATCAAAGTGTTTCCAAGTAACTGAACTTTCTCCCACAAAAAAAGGTAAAGAATATTTGTAGGAATATATCAATAAATATCCACCAGCACTCACCAAGGTACAATTCACAATGTCTGGCATCCAACCAAAAACTAATAGACATTAGAAGAAGTAGGAAAATGTGACCCAGAATGAGAAAAATCAATCAATTGAAACCAACCCAGAACAGACACAGATGTTAGACTAGCAGAAAAGAACATTAAAACAGTTCTTGTAACTTACTTCCATATGTTCAGTAGGCTAAGTAGAGATATGGGAGATATTGAAAAGACTCCAATAAAACTTCTACAGATAAAAACTAAGATGCCTGAGATAAAAACTATACTGGATGGAATTAACAATGTATTAGAAATTGCAGAAGAAAAGATTAGTAAACATAAAGACATAGAAATAGATTCTATCCAAAATGAAACAAATAGAGAAAAAAAATTTATAAAATGAGCTGTGAGACAGTTTCAGGTAGTCTACTACGCATTTAACCAGAGTCCCTGAAGAAGAGAGATGGGAGACAAATATATTTGGGAAAACAGTAGCTAATTTTTTTCCAAATTTAATGAAAACTATTACAAGAAACTCAATAAACCCCAAGCAAAACAAACATGATGAAATGTACATTGAAGCACCTTGTAATCAAATTGCTTGAAGTCAATTTTGAAGAGAAAGTCTTAAAAGCAACCTGCAGGTGGGGGTTGGGGAGTCATATTACATACAAAGACCCAAAGACAAGGATGACAGAATATTTCTCATCAGAATCAACAAAAGTGAGAAGTGAGTGAAGCAACATCTTTAAAATCATGAAAGAAAAAAACTGCCACCTGGAATTCTATACCCAGTGAAACTATCTTTCAAAACCAAAGATAAAAATAAAGACATTTCTTAGAAATACAAAACTAGAAGAATGCATCAGCAGCAGACTCAGACTACAAAAAAATGTTAAAGAGAGTCCTTCAGGCAAAATGAAAATACTGCCAGATGGAAATCTTCACCTATAAAAAAAGAAGAGCACTGGAAATGGTAACTTCATAGGTAAATATGCAAAATTACTTTCTAATTATTTAAGTCTCCTTGGGAGATAATTGACTTTTTAAATGAAATTCATAACACTGTTATAAAATTTATAATAGATATACAAGTGAAATGTATGAGGACAACAGCCCGAAGAGTGGAAGAGGAGAAATGGAAGTACAGTTGACCCTGGGACAACCTGCGTTTGAACGACTTATATGTGGATTTTTTTCAATAGTAAATACTATTGTATTACTACATGACCCAAGGTTGGTTGAATCCACAGATAAAGAAACTTGGATATGGAAGAACTGCAGATATGAAGGAATCACATATACAGAGGCCCATATATAAGTTATACATGGATTTTTGGTTGTGTGGAGGATTCGTGCCCTAACCCCCACGTTTTTCAGGGGCCAACTGTGTATGTAGTACTTTAAAGTTCTTATACTGTAAGTGATGTCTTATAATATCACTTGAAGGTAGTCCATGATTAGCCAAAGGTACATATGATGAACCATAAGGCAAGAAATAAAATAACAAAACAATGATGACTGAGAGCTAATGAGCCAAACATAAGATATAATGTGATTACAAAAAAATACTCAATCCAAAAGAGGGCATAAAAAGTGGATAAAGGGAACAACAACAACAAAAACAGATGGGACAAGGAGAAAAAAACAGTGAGATGACAGATTTCTATCCTAACAATATCAGTAATCACACTGAATATAAGTGATCTAACCCCGAGATCAGCAAACTAAGATCCATGGGCCAAATCTGGCCTGCAGCCTTATTTCATATGGCCTTTGAAGAGGCAAAAATCATATAAGCTTGGCCCATAAAACTTTAAATATTTATTATCTGACCCTTTACAAAAAAGCTGGTTGACCCCTGTTCTAAACACAAATTAAAAGGCTGAGTATCAGATTAGATACAAACATTAGACCTGACTCTATACTGTTTATAGGAAACACGCTGTAAGAATACAACACACAAAAAAGTTAAAAGTGAAGGAATGAACATTAGTTATCACAGAAATGCAAATCAAAACTACAATGAAGTATCACCTCATACCGATCAGAATGGTCATCATTAAAAAGTCCACTAACAAGAAATGCTGGAGAGGGTGTGGGCAAAAGGGGACCCTCCTACACTGTTGGTGGGAATGTAGTTTGGTGCAGCCATTATGGAAAACAGTATGGAGATTCCTTAAAAAACTAAAAACAGACTTACCATATGATCCAGCAATCCCACCCCTGGGCATATATCCTGAGGAAGCTCTAATTTGAAAACATGCATGCACCCCAATGTTGATAGTAGCATTATTTACAATAGCCAAGACATAGAGCAACCTAAATATCCTTCAACAGATGACTGGATAAAGAAGTTTTATACATACACACACACACACACACACACACATACATATATACTACACTATGTATATATACTACAGACATAAAAAAGAATAAAATAATGCCATTTGTGGCAACATGGATCGACCTGAAGTTTGTCATACTAAGTGAAGTAAGCCAGAAAGAGAAAGAAAAATACCATATGACATCACTTAAATGTTTTACTCAAGTAGTACTGCTTTAGCTATGTCCCACAAATTTTAATATGTTGTGTGTTTTTTCCATTCATTTAAAAATAACTTTACTCAACCAATTTGACCTAATTGACATTTATAGAACATAGCATTCAACAAGAGCAAAATACACAGTCTCTTCAAATGAATACAGAATATTTACCAAAATAGACCATAATCTGGGTCATTAAACAGGTCTCAATAAATTTAAAATCTAAAAAGTATTCAAATCATACAAAGTATGTTCTTGGACCATAATATAATTAAATTTCAAGTCAATTACAGAAAGCTCTCTGGGAAAATCCCCAAATATTTGAAAACTAAATAATACACTGAGTCAGAAAAGAAAAATTTAAATTATTAAATTAAATTATATATAGACACTTGACTTTTTACAAAGATGCAAAGACAATTCGACAGAGAAAAAGATACTCTTTTCACCAAAAGGTACCAGACTAGTTGTATCTCTATGTGCCAAAAAAAAGTTTTGACTCATACTTTATATTTTAAAAAGTTGACTCTAAATGGATTGTAGACTCAATATAGAACCTTAAATTATAGAAGGAAACATAGGTGAAAATATTTGTGACCTTGAGTTAGACAAGGATTTCTTAGATGTAACATCAAAATCGTGATCCCAAATAGAAAAAGCTGATAAATTGAACTTCATCAAAAATTTTAAACTTCTGCTTTTCCAAAGGCACTGTTAAGAGAAGGAAAGGACAGATCACAGGGTGGGAGGAAATATTTGCAAAAAGGTATGCTTTTTTGCAAGTATTTGTATCCAGAGTATATAAAGATCTCTCAAAACTCAGAAATTAAGTAAGTAAGTAAATAAATAGATAAATGGCAAAAGAGTTGAATGGGCACTTCATCAAAGAACACACACAGATGACAAATATGCACACAGAAAGATGCTTGACATCATTATCCTTTAGAAAAATGCAAATTAAAACCAAATGACATGCACTATCCACCTACCAGGATGACTAATACTGAAAAGACTGATCGTATCAAGTGTGGGTGAAGATGTGGGGGGAGACTCTAACTCTGCTGGTGGGAATGTAAAATGGTGCGATCACTTTGGAAAAGAGTTTGGCAGTTTCTTTAAAAAGTTAAATATATACCTACCATATGACCCAGCCATTCCACTCCTAGGTATTTGTCCAATTTAAGTGAAAGCATTTGTACATGAATATTCATAACAGTTTTATTTATAACAACCTGGAACTGGAAACCCAAATATCCATGAGCATGTGACTGAATAATCAAATCCATATACCCATACAGTAGAATATCACTCAGCAACAAAAAAGAATTAACTCTTAATACATTCAATGACATAGATGAATTTCAAAATAATTGTGCTGAGTGAAAGAAGCTGGTTGGTAAAAAAGAATACATAGGGAACAGAAGTAACTTTGGGATGTGGTAGACAGGTTCGTTATCTTGATTTGTGGCTACAGTTACATATGTCAGAAGCTATCAATTGTACACTTTAAATATATGTAAATAATTATATATAATATATATATATATATATATACCTCAAGAAAAGTGCTTTACAACTTCGAATGTAAAAAAACTGTCAGAAACATATAATTTGCACCCCTCTGTGGACCTAGAAATGAAAGACTTAAACCAGAAAAGGCAGGCTGTTGAAACACAAGGTCCTTTCTAAAAGATGAAGGGAGATAACAGAAAACCTTGGTCTGTGAAGAAACTGCTGGGAGCAGAGATGGTGCTCAGTGTGTCAGGCATGTGGAGGTAATTAATGTACTTCCCTCCCACCCTCTTCTGCTCCTGTCACTCAGCTTAAATGGGGGCTACAGAATCTCCCAGGAAGAGCAACTGTAGGACCCCATCTATGTAGATAAGAGATCATCGGACACCCCATGAACCGGGGGTTTCTCAAGAGAAGTGGGAAAGAAGATGAGGTCCATGAGAGGAGGCTGTCTCTGGGAGCCAGGACTAAAGAAGGGAGGGGAACTGGTGACTCCAGATGCGTCTTGCAGCTGTTGTGGGAACCCAGCCCAGCCAGCAGCCAGGGTGCGATGCGTGCCCTCAGGGAGAAAAGGGGCAGTGTGTGTGCGCTGAAAGGACCGATTCACAGAAGTCAGTAGCACTTTGGGATCCGAGCCACCCAGCTGGGACGTGCTGTCAGGCTGAGTCACAGCATCCTCCCCACTGAGTGTAGCACCTCCTTAGAGGAGCTGCCATGTCCTGGAGAGCACTGAGGGCATCCTCTGCCTTCTGCAGATCTCCTTTAGGGGCCACCCTGTGGTGGAGCAAAGAAAACTCAGTCCAGCCCCATGAGATGGACAGCGGTGTCCTGAGCTGCAGAGCAGTGAAAGGGCGCATGTCAGAGAAGAGAGCTGGGCCAATGGGCTCTCACAGTGGGGCCCAAGCGACAACCCTGAGCCTGCCTCCAGCCACAGAAGCCCTCCCTTGGGAAAAATGTAGAGAAAACGAGTATTTCCCCTCTTTCTTCCCAAAAAAGCATTATGGCTCAGGGTAACCCAAAGGTGACCCGCCCTGTGATGGCCGTGACAGACTCACAGCTCTGCAGCACCAAGGCCCAGGGATCTGGAATGAGAAGCCACGGTGTGGATGATCAGAACACAGCATTGCTCTCACCAGCGGTTCAGCAAGTGAGGACCGAGACTAAATCTTGATGCATTTAAGGCAACCTCTGGAGAATTCCCGAAGACACGGAGAGGCAGGAAACTACAAATCTACCCATGCATTTGAGATACAAATATATGGTGACTATCAAATTAAAGTTTCAGTATTAATATGACGCATTTCTATTCATAGGCTAGGAAATAACTGAAATTAACCTAAATTAGTATCTCAGTTAATAGCAGTATATTTTCCTCCTACAGAAGAAAGGGATAAATAACAGCAAGAAAGCCCTCTCAGTATGGTGGTCCCTATTCAGAGATGTATGCCTGGAGATCAGAACAGATTCAGACCGATCTCCCACAGTGATAATTCTGCAAAATGTACCCCAGATCGGGTTATAATGCAACATCCGCAAAATCAAAGTTAACAGCACTGTTTAGACAAAGACATTTTCACAAGCATTTTCACTGTGTGTTTTTTAAGAAACGTTTTTCTCTTGGGTCCTCAGCACTTAAATGACCCAGCACTTCCCAGTGAGTAAAAGATCTTCTGTGCACGGATGTTGGTGACTGAGGCAGATCTGTCTCTCTTGATAAGAGAATAAGACGAAGCTGAATGGAACTTTAGCAGAAAGGATTTAGATTAGACAGCAGGAGGCATGGAGTCCTGGAGTTGATGTCCAAGTGACATTTTAAACTCCCTGATGCTCGGGAGTACCTGTCCGACAGGGACAGAACCATCTCCAGACATCCTGACAGTTCAAAGAAACATAAACAGCAAAAACTGACACAGTGATACATTATTCTTGTGCTGACTCTTTTATCCCTAAGGCTAAATATTTTCAAATATCCATTTGATGAGCTAACAAATGAAGGTAGAGTCCATTCTTTCCGTAAACAGATCATTTTATAAAGAATTTAAATCAGACATAGCAGAGTCTCCCCATCTGCCGATTGCTAATGCATCTTAACCATGACTTATATTCTTACATGTTCCAATTCAGCAACGTCTCCTTCTCTTAGCTGGAGATGCCAGGTTTGGACAGCGTCTGTTTAATCTAGCCAAGAGAACATATTTCCTCCCTGAAACGCGGGCTTGACAGCGAAGCAAAGTGTGATTAAGTTGTGTCACAAGTAGGTGTAGCGCAATCCATCTGGCAAAGGGGAGTCTGTGCTGCCTAATTAGGAAATTTAATGATCTGATCTGATCAAACATCCATTTACAGTTTTGATAAGTGAAATTACCCAGTTAGATGACTGCAAAGAGTGTGAGCTGGGTCTCCTAACAGAACCCCGGAGCTAGGAGTGTGGACCTGGGGATCGCGAGATTTGCATACATTTAGGTCAGCAACACGTTGTAGCAAAGGAATGCCACACGACTTTCTGAAGATTCTTGGCCAGTAACTTGTGAAACGCCGATCCCATTTGCTTGGAAATTTTTTAAATAATTGGCTCCTGCTGGCTGAGGCCCCATGCCAACACCGCATGGTAATTCATTCGTGACATTCCTAGAAGAGAGAATTTGCTGGAAGGGCAGCAGGAATGTGCTTAGGGAATAATCATGCCATCCTCCAAATAGGATGCAGAAAAGGAAGCAATCAGCAGGGAGGCCTCCATGTTTCCAGGGAAAAGATTCTCAATTTAAATGGAAATTGTAGGCCTCTTTCTCCTTTCTTCATCCCCAGGCTTCAAGTAAGAGAAGCCTGAACTGGCCGGGGCCATCTCAAGGGTACAGTCCCAGAGATGATTATTTAGGTCTCCTGGGCTTGAACTGATCAAAGCTCTAGAAATTGTGATGGTGACTTTGCAAAGAATCTACTTGAGGCGTCATTTTCTGGGCTTCTGTAGATGTCACTTGATTCTTGGGAAGCTTTTCAAGAAATACAGGCATGCTTGGGGGAGCAAAGGGAAGCACCAAGGTAATCTAACCCTTCTGGAAGTGGTAAGGGTCGTATGGTGGCTCCGAGCTAGAGTAAGGGACTGCAAAGAGGACATGCAACCAGCTCCAAGATCACGAGAAAGTAAGCAGTGGAATGAAGGTTGATCTCTCATAATTGTAAAAGAACGAAAGGAAGAAAGGAAGAGAAGGAGGGAGGGACAAAGCAAGTTTCAAGGGAAGATTCAAGGGAAGAGGCGCAAAGAGGCCACACCAGAAACTCTGAGCAACAGGACGGTCTAAGACGGAGCAAAGTTGTTCTGGTGCCACATCGAGTCCCAGGACACAGAAAAACAGCTCCATCCCTATTTGCCATGAACCCAGAATGGAGATGGCATTCTTCAGGAATTCATATGTCAGGGAAACCATAAGAGGCACAGTAGAGACATCTGGAGCCAGATACTGGTCTGGACACTCCGTGGTGTGAACAAGGCTTTCATGCCAGTTACTCTTAACAATTCACTGTTAGATGCCCATTTTTCAAATCCTGTCTCTTGGATTTTGCCGTGTGCACCAATGCAGAAAAATGGCATCAGTAACCAGTGGTCTAGGAGTATGCAAAGCAAGATGAAATTCCAAACCTAGGAACTGTCAACAAAACAGCCCACTCTGACAATGTCCTAAAATAAATGTGAGCCTGCTGGAAGACTAATACAAGGAGAACGAAGGGATGGTGATTGAGAATCTAGAAAAAGCTGGTAGGAACTGAGGGTTGAGTGGACTGGCCAGGACCAGCAATGACCTCCCAGTTGTAAGGGGATGCAATAAACGCCATCATCTGTTTCTCAGGGTCCAACCTAATGGGACAGATAGGTGCAGTGCCAGTGGCTTCCAGGAAGGGACAATTCTTGGGAGAGGTAGTTTAGATGACACGGATTCTGTCTGAGTTAGGGTAGATGTTGGGCTTCTCAAAAGGAGAACACAGCAATCGGGGAAGAGAAGTCCCCCAAAATTAGGTGACTGGAATTAGGGTCCAGGATTACCGACCTGGGATCAGAGCCCAGCTCTGAGACAAGGGCCTGGGAGGAAACTGGGCCCGTGCACAGTGATGTGGAAACGAGGGGCTAGAGCCGGTTGTTTATCTAGTGCTTGAAGCTCTGATAATTCCTTTTTGAAGCCAGGTGGTCTAACCTAGAAAATGGAATGCCTCCCCTCACCCCAGGGGAAAGCAGTTCTCAATACAACACGAAGCCTGGTTCTCACCGGTTGAAGGATTGGATAAGGCTGAACACGCAGGGGGCAGGTTATTACTGCTGGCAGATGGCTGCGCTGATTCAGGCAAGGAAGCTAATACGAATCTACACACCAGGAGTCTCCAAATTCCCCCAATTTGTAGATAGTTTCTTTTAGAGATCAAGTTGAGATGTATGCAAACAGGACCTGTGGTCTAACAGAGACTTATTGATTTCTAAATGCAATTGCATGAGAAGTATTACAAAAGTATAAAAATCAGATCATGTTCAATTATATATCTAAAGGATAAAAACATAATGACGTGAAATTCATTCCATCCAAGAAAAGCTAAGTTATATGGAGTCCATACCAATAGATCCTCAAGAAAAAAAAAAAAAGCCTGAAATGTCATTAATTAAGCAAAGAATAAATATTTATTGGCCATTATGATGTGTTAAATATTGTGCCGGCTTATATGGAAGATTCAAGAATAAATGAGATGTGGTTCCTACAGTTTAGGGACTTTTAAATTCATGATCAGGAGGTGGGGGTGGGGTGGGCAAGGGAGGAGCTGACACATTTTAAATGCTGGAGATTCTGCCTCTGCCTCTTGGACCTTTTGAGCTGAGGCTGGAACCACACTGGTTCCACTCTGCCCACGTGTGCACCAGGCGAGCATCGCCAAGGAATAGCCCCACCCCCACTCCCAGGAGCAGCCCTTAACCAGCGTCTCTCTGAGATGTATTTATATCTCAATTCCTTTGCCCCTCAGGTGGGATAATTCTAAGGCATGTGTTTTGAACTGCTTCCAATAGATTCCTCATGGGCTTAGGCTCCAGCCAAACCCTGTGGTCATGGCTTAATAACTCAGCTTTTATCGTCTGCATTCCCTTCTCCTCTTCACTACTCGTAACCCCCGCACTTCCCAAATAAATGACTTAAGACTGGAATCTTTGCTTCAAATTCAGCTTCCAGGAGAATACAAACCAAGACCCACTCTGTCCTACGTACTAGAGTGGACAATTTACATTCATTATCTCATTTAGTCTCTGTAGTAATTGAATAAAGAAAAATATTATTTCATTATGCCATCTTACTGCTTAAGATTCTGCATTAGTTCTCTGTTACATTCAGGACTTTTTTTTTTTTAAAGTGTATCATTGTGAAATGGACACAATTGCTGCAGACCCCCTGACCCTCGGTCATTCCCCGGGGGTCTACCACCATGCCATCAGCCCCTCCTTTGGGTCCTTGCTTCTCACCCATCTGCAAAATGAGTTTTTAAAATGGGTTGCCAGTCACAGAATCCTGCTTCCAGTGCGTGCAGTGTGGACATGTGACTCAACCTGGACAAATCAGAATCTTTTCTGGGTATTTTACCAAGAAAAGGCAGCCTCTTTCCCTGCAGTGGTGAAGAGATAAAAGTTGGGTGTCTGGGAGCGTTCTGACCACATCTCCAGGCTCATGAACAAATTCCATCTTCAGAGGGGAGGATGGAACCAACTGAGAAAAGCAGGGGTGGCAGATAGAGAGCAAGGAAGTTTGAACTGCCTTTTGACCCTGGAGGCAGACTGACCCCTGCCCTTCCCTGGAATTCATTACAGGTCGATGATATATCTTTCTTAATCAAAGTCAGATAAAGTTGAATTCCCACCACTTGCAACTGAAAGCTTCCTACCTAATGCACACAGCGTGCTTGAGACTGGACTGGCTTGCTTAACATTTATCCCAACGTGGTATAGAAGGCAGAGGTAATAAAATCATACATTTCCCAGGGTCTCTTGTTGATGGAGCTCTGATTATGACTTAGATTTCACAAATCAGAAGAGCTCAAGTGAGCCTTTGTTTCAGAAGTGGGTCAAACGAGAAGAGAGGCAGGATGCAGAGCATCCAGCTTCGGGTGCTGATCAGGCAGAGGTCAGGCTGCTCTGCACTCAGTAGCTTCCGGTTTTGAAAGATGCTTCCTGATTTGACAGCTTTCTGCGTGGGGGAGGCAGCTTTCCTGATCATGTCAGCAGCTGAGTGCTTCTAAGACCTGAGCTTCCAGTAATCTTGCAGCACATAACTCCCTGTATTAAAACCCTTCCTGCCTGCACTAGAGTGGTTCTATGATTGGTACCTGAGCTCTGACTCATACACCTGGCATGCGTGGCCCTTCATGGCCTCTTGCTGTCTACTTCTTATTCTTTTGCCCTCCCTCCTCCTCCTCCTGCTCCACATTCCAGCCACACTCAACGACTTGATATTTCACCACCATATCCACGTGGTGATGCCCACTGGATACTCAGAAATGCAGCTCTACCACTTGGAAGGGAATTCCAGGCTAGAGAGATTCAGGAACCTTCAAAATTTGGTTGCTTCTGGTACCAAAAGATGTGGGAAAACATTAAGTATATGTTTACTCTGGGTTCTGGGAGGACTTCTTGATTTCCTGGGGCAGACTACCCCCACACGTGGGATGGGGAGCAGGTGTGATGGACGACACCCACAGGAAGCCACTGCCTGATGACATTTGGAAGCGGTTATCTTTAACATCACAGGCATGACACTTTGGGCAATACAGAGATGCAAAAATAGTTGAATTTAGAAGTCACAGTACTGGCTCTGTGTAATAAAGGAAATATTTTTAACTTTAAAAAAATACATAGAGTGATAAACAAAACAGTTGGTGTGGATGGACTTTATTGAGAAGGAGCAGAGAGAAAGAGATGGCCAAAAACCAAGCTTCCGGGAATGTCGGCATCTGCATTTAAGGGGCAGAAAGACAAAAGGAGCAGCTGAAGGGAGCCCTGAAAGAGGATCCGAAATGCTGGGGGAGGGAACACTGCAAGGTCCCAGACATCCATGCTACATAGAGAGGAGCAGAGAACTCAGAAGAGGCGCTCAGCATGTGGGGCAGATTCTTCGTGACATTCCTGACACAGCGGTGGGCACAGAAGCCCAAATTAGGAGGCTAAGGAGCGGGTAGGAAAGGAGCAGAGATGAAGGATGGAGTGAAGGGAGAAAGTGAGCATGTCATCATAGATTTTATTATTTTATCACAAGCCAGTGCCCTCTGCCAACACTTCACCCCTCATCGACCTCAGCCTGATATACTTGCGGAGTCCCACCTTAATAGTTTTAACCTCTGTGGCATGTGCTCCCACCCCCAATAAAAAAGACAAGAGGGGGGAAAATAAGAGTAGAAGAAGAAAAAATTTTAATGAGTTAAAAATAATAAAATTGTTTAAATTTTAATAAATTAAAAAAAAAAGGAAGAGAAGGAAGAAAGTTCAGACCAGGTTCCAGTTTCCCCTCCCATCTCTAGTCTCCAGCCCTTTCTGGCCCCGCCACTCTCCAGCATCCCCAAAAGACCTTCAGCTCCAAAATGCTGCACACTCTTGGGAAAGTCACAATTACCGCGTTGCCGTCTTGTGTGCTGGTACCCGAAAGACCACTCCCCTGTGGGTGGAATCATTCCTCCTGAACAGGGAGATCCTGGGGTCAACCACAGGGGAGAGGTGGGGTTCAGATGGGAACCGGGGTTCAGATGGGAACCAGCGCTCAGGGGTGGAGCTCCGAAGAAACTTCATTCTCAGTCTCAGCCTCAGACCCCCAGTCTTCCGAGTCAGGCAGACTGAGCCTGAACCTCTGTTCCTGGCAGGCACAGGTCAGAGGTGGTCCCTGCTGCATGGAGCAGGGAGGCATCCTGCAGTGGACCAGAAGCTAAAGATGCTCTCGCTGTATCTGCAGGGCGGGTCGTTTCACTGTCCTTATTCTGTTTCTCCTTTCTTGGTCCCCCTTGTCTCGGCCTTGAAGCCAGGCTCCAGGAAAGGGTTCTGCATCAGTCCTTGGGCAGCTGTAAGAGGCCAGATCAGAAGCCTCCAATCTCAGCGGCACTTCCAGTGCCGGATCTGCCCCCTCCTTACTCTTCTTCCAGGCATCGTCTGATGCCACAGCATTTCTCTTCCCCAGCGCTGGGCTTGCTGCTCACCCCCTCCCCAGGGCCTGCGTGGGGAGAGCCATCTCAGTCATGCACGCGTGGGGGTCTGAGTGACTCCGCCTCCCATAGATTTCGTACCTGCATCTGTTTAAGCAATTATTCCTTCAACGTGTATTTGTTGAGTTTGTTCTCTGTTCAAAGCACTCTGTTAGGCACCGGCACAGAATGGCATCAGGACACGTTTCCTCCCTCGAGAAGACTGCAATCGAGTGATTTCCTAGCCTGTGAGACTAGGGGAACTACAGTAGCCTCGTTCATGCGTCAAAAACCTGTCTCTACAGAGTTGTTTTGAATGACGGGGGTGAAAGGTGTGCAGTCAGTGGACCCTGTGCACTGTTCCCGCCTCCCTGGAGCCCATGCACATTGGCTTTGGGGTTGTTTTGGTGTGACCCATCCCCACCCACGCCCTCCTCCCCAGGCTGCACTGCCAGGGGGTCTTTAGGAAACACCATGAAAAGGTGTGTAAAAAAACCCCTGAGCCAAACTGAGACTCTTCCTGCTGATGGAGGAGTAATGAGGGGTCCAGGACAGGATCCAGATCACACAAAGCGAACATGAAAACTACAGTGTTTGTACAACACTTTACAATGTGAGAGAGAAAGAAGGTCCCCACTGAGTGGAAGATCTGAGGTCTGTGGGGGGATTGGGCCCAAGTAGGATTCAAGGGAAGCTTTGGAGAGAAGGAAGGACCCCTCTCCCCCGAGAAAAGGAACAAGGGAGGAGGAGAAGGATGATTAGGACAGACTGTGATGAAAAGAAAAGAGGTGTTACAAGAACTCAGGCACAAAGGCATAATAGATGTTGCGTCCTCTGACCGCCCAAACCCCAACCGCCTCTCTAGTTGGGGGGTTTTCCTTTGTGTGTGGAGGTGGCTCAGACAGTGCACCTCCCCCCCGGAAGAGAAAAAGGGAAAAGAGCCTCCCTTCATCTCACTCTGTTCCACTAGCCCCCAGAAACCAGGGTATGACCCATGATATACATTCAATCAGAAGCCCCTTCTAGGTCTTCTAATGTGGTCAATGTGGCCCAAAAGTGAAGAGGAGGTGTATTTGTTACCTACTGCCGCATAACAAATTGCTCCCAAACCTTGCGGCTTAAAACAACAAATGTGTATTTTCTCAGTTTCTGTCGGTCAAGAATTCAGAAGTGGCTTAGTGAGGTGGTCCTGACTCAGAATTTTGCACGAGATCTCAGTCAAGATTTTGGCTGGGCCTGCAGTCACCTGAAGGCTTGACCAGGGCTGGGGACCCACTTCCAAGTTGGTTAACTCACATGACCATTAGCAGAAGGCCACAGTTCATCACTGGCTGCTGGTAGGAGGCCTCAATTTCTCTCCACAAGGACCACTCTAAAGAGCTTCTTGAATGACCTTACGGCATGGAAGCTGGTTTTCCCCAGAGCAAACAATCCAAGAGAGAGAAAGGCAAAAACCACAGTGTCTTTTATAACCTACCTGCAAAAGTCACACACTGTCATTTCCACAATATCCCAGGAAAGCCCCCTCCAGTGCAGGCAGGACAGCCAAGGGGTGAAGATTGTCAGGGGCCATTTTGGAGGCTGGCTACCACCGTCACTCACGGTTGGTCAGCTGTCCAGCGCCAGTGTCCTGTATTGGTGGCAGTAGTGTCAAAGCTAGCAGCCATGGGGGCATTCGGTCATCCCCAGCCTCCAGACCCTCTGAGTCCTGGGTATTTTCCAGGCTTGCTCCTTCAGCCTCCTGTGGATTCTGTTGTTCTCCACATCCTCATAAAGCCCAGTTTTGCTAAAGACAAGGCTGGTGTCAGTTGTCTGCAATCAAGAGCCCTAAGTGGGACAGACAATGTTGATTTCCAGGAAGTTGTTGACAAGCTTATGTGATAAGAGGAAGGGTGAAAACAGAGCTGAGGTTAGAAGCTTAGAGAAAGTGAAGTTTAAGAAGAGATGCCAAGTGGGATACGAGCTGGAGTATCGAAGAGAAAAATGTAAGAATTGTTGAGCAGGCATGAGGACCAGCAGGGACTTATGTCAGACCTGACTGAGACATCAACGCAGGGCAAGTTATTCTTTGTTTTATTTAATTCAATAAAACACCCTCTCCTTTTAGGATAGGTCCCACTGGGTCCCTGAGGAATTACAGACTCAGGAGCCCAGACTAACCCAGAAACTTAGGAAGTTTCGTATTTTTATCAATTTATTTATTTTGGACCTCAGGTGCAGAGGATTGAGGAAATCATTCTTCTTTTTTTTCTTTTGAGGCCTCCCTCTTGTTTTATGTATTATGTGTTCTTTTTTATTCACATATCCACCTCCCCACTCTCATCCCCACAGTCACTCATTCTAATGGTTCAGTGTGTATCTGTTTATTTGCATGTATTAATGCAAATGGGGGTTGTTTTGTATGCATGCATTTTTAAATTGTGTAAATGTTGTGTTATAGATCTCATTCGATTTCTTACCTTTTTTTCATGAGCTCCGTTTTTAAGATTCATGTGTGCTGTTATGTTTACACCTTATCGGTGATTTCTGACTGCTGCGGGGCTCCCACGGTGTGTATCCACCGCATTTTCACCTTCCCATTCTCTGGGAAAGGATGCCTGGGATCCATTTACCACCTCACCATCACCACCAATAACTCTGTTGTGAGTATACTTGGCCCCTTTGCAAGAAACATTTAAAGTGGGACAATAAATTACACACGATGCTTCTGATCGGGGGCACTGTTTACTGGGGAGAAAAGGAAAAGGGGAGGAAATTGTTGTTCCTTAAGGGAAACCTACAGTTCCTTTCCTCTCCCACCAGTTTAGTCAGTAGACGAGGTAATTTCACTGGAGGTTTTAAAGCGACTCTTTCAGGTCCCCTGGGTAGAGACCAGAAGAAGCCGCTGCTCTCCATGCCCCGCCGTGCACACACATCTCCAGCAGTTCCTGGGGCCCCCCAAGGGTGCAGCCTCCCTGGACCCCCACCCGTGTTCAGAGAGAGGCAGGGCAGGGCTTCCAGGCTGGGGATCTGCCGTCCACACTGAGAAAAGGGAGATGAAATACACAATGGTTCTAGGCTCCCCGGGCAGCAGTCTGTTCCAGAACAGCTGCGAAAAAATTCTGTCTGATTGTAGAGACAGAAGAGCCCACCTGCTCCGAAGATGTACAGCGTCGTGTCAAAGCTCCTCCCTGAGCCCTGGGGAGTCAGTTCAGGTCCAAACCCTGCTGTTTGTGACGCTGCCACACATGTCCCGCTCTGGGGACTGAGGGGGAGGATCCTTCTCGTGGTTCCCTCCAGCCCAAGGGACTGTGGATGCTGAACTCTGAGCTCTGACTTCTGACTACTCACTGTCTCCCAGCAAGATCCCTGTGGTAAGAGATCATCTCAGGCATGAATAACCACTCTTGAATGTCATCTCCAGGCTCCTACGGTTTTAATGATGAGAAAGAACTTGTCCAAGAGGTGATGCCAGTGTTAAGTGAAGACATGTAAAAGAGCTTAAATTAGATGTAGAATTCTGTCTGGATCAGCATCACCTCCATGCCAGTGATAAAGACTGCTGGGTAATTTGGTGGTCGTGGCTCTAGCATTAAGGTTATACGGCCCTTGGGAGTGGTTTGTCCAGAGGAAGACACCATTGACCACCAAGCTTGAAAATTATGCTGTCCTTGTGCCGAAAGAATACACCTGCCCTCTCTACAGGCTGGGAGTGCCGTCCAACCCGGGCCTCCGGAAGCATTACCACCGAGGACGGGATCCCAGTGGGAGGCAGCCGGAGCGCAGGTGTCCTGGAGGATGGAGGGATCCCTGGTGGTAACGCCAGCCTGACAAACTCTCCTGCCCACTCCCCTTTCTGTTTCAGCTTGGCTTTCTGTAAAAGAGAGGGCAAGGAGAAAGAAGGTTCAGTGCATCAACTTTTCAAGAGTTCTTTTGCCCTCTTACCCACTTCCCATCAGAGACTTTCACAATGTCAGTCTTTCTCTCTGCTCCCTGGTCCCCTGCTTCCACGTGGTCATCTGAAATCTTCACTCGGAGGATATTGGTAGCTGAATGTCTTGATCATTAAGATTAGTTACTAAGTGACTTGCTAAACTGGCAAAGGCTAGTCTTGCCAAGCAAACCCTCAGGACATCCAGAACCATCCACTGGGGGCTTCGGCGGGGCCTGGTAAATCCTCACATCCCTCTCTGCCTCTTCTGCCCCCATCTGACCCCTATCCTCGCTCTCAAACAGGGCAGAATTTCAGCTCAGTGGTCTTGGGAAAGATTTGGATTCAGTGGTCCCGCTGTGCAGTCAAGAGGCCATGAGAGAGGCAGACTCACTCCTGAAAGTCCTACACAACCCGACTGCTGGTCCCCGAGACTTCACTCTGTGCTGCGGACACGTGGACCTTCCTCCAGCTCCCCGACCATGCTGAGCCCTCGCCCTTCTCGCCCTGTCCACTTTCCCTGGACATTTGTTACCACTGCTGTTTGCACGGCCAGTGGGTTGGCTTACTGGGACTGCCACAACAAAGTGCCACGGACCGGGTGACAAGCAACAGAAATGTAATGTCTCGCAGATCTAGAGGCCGGACGTCTGAGATCAAAGCGTCAGCAGTGCTGGTTCCCTCTGAGGGCTGTGTCCTTCTGAGGCAGCCATTCCACGCCTCTCTGCGAGCTGTCTGTGGTTTGCTGGCAAGCGTTGGTGTTTCTTAGCTGGTCGAAGCCTCATCCCGGTCTCTGCCTTCACCCTCACGTGGCATTCTACCTGTGTCCCTGTCTGTGTTCAACCGCCCCCCTTTTATAAAGACACCAGTCATATCGCGAAAAAGGGCCCACTCCACTCATGTGTGTGACCTCATCTTTACCAGTTACATCTGCAATCACCTCATTTCCAAATACGGTCACATTCTGAGATGCTGGAGGTTAGGGACATTAGGCAAGATGTTCATTTTGAAGGGAGGCAGTTCAGCCCCTAACAGCAGGCTCTTTCCCATCCTTCAAGTTGTAGCAGATGCTTCACATCCCAGACAAGCTCCTTTAACCATCCTGTCTGAAGCATCTCCACCACCGAAGCCCGCCTGTCTCACGGAGCTCAGCTGTCAACCTCTGATGGTTTACTCGTCCGTTTCTCCGTCTCCCTGGGATTGGAAGCTCCACTAGCGGGGAGCGGGGAGCACGTCTGTCCTGCTCCCCCCACCCCGACCTCCCAGGGCCCAGCACACTGAGTGGTGTCTGCATTCTGTGCTGCGTGAACCACACTGAAGCCTGCGGCGGAAGGAGAATTCAGCACCGATCTTAACTTCATGTCAATATTGGCTATTTTATTCATGAAGGATTTTTTGCATTACTTTTGATTTTTAAAATATTATATCAAAATAGCATTTACCTTGATTACTGAAGGTTTTTTTTTGCTGCCCCCGTATACTTCATGCCAGAAGCAAGTGCTTCATTCACCTTGCCCTCGAGCGGGTCCCACGTCTGTCTCATCGGAAATGAAGGAAGAAAGGAGGCAGGTACTTAATCCGCAGAGACTGAGTGATTCTTCTCACTGTGAAAGGCAGCAGATGGAAGAGACTTCTCCCCAACAAAGTTGGGTGGCAAAGGACTTGAGGGAAACTGAGGCAGGAGTTGGATCCTAGCCACCCAAGGAAGACATGTCACCCTTTTCAATTCCCATTCTCACAGCAAAAAAAAAAAAAAAAGAAGAAGAAGAAGAGGAAGAGGATGGGGAAGGGGAAGGGGGAAGGGGAAGGAGGAGGGGAAGGAGGAGGGGGAAGGAGGGGGAGGAGGAGGGGAGGGGACGAGGAGGGATTAAAAAAGGTTGTTCTTTGTCTAAATCTCTAGATAACTCATTCTCCTCCTCCCTCCTGGCCTCAAAGTTAGTCCAGGGCCCAGTGCAAAGGTCACCCCATTTTGGCTCAGCCTCAACTCCAGAGAGCCACCTGGGAACCCAGGCTCCCGGGCTCAGGTCTTTGCGCCCTGTCTCCCGGGTGCTGACGCCCAGGGTGGGGCCAGGGTTTCTGAGACGCCTGTATTACTGAGTGGCAGGGATTTCCTCAGAAATGTTTAAGGATTGTTGGGTTTCCAGGCGAAAGGGAAGCTCGACACTTCTTTGGGCTCCGGTTCTTGAGCTAGTAACCACACACCGCCAATTTCTCCCTCTGCGGGGCCTCTCCGTCTCCACTCGGCGCCCCTTCCTGCCTCACCTCCCCCCACCATCTCCTCACTTCCCTCCTCGTCCCTCCCTTGCAGCCAGAATGAGACATGGTGCCTTAGGGACAGGTTTATTCTTCCAGCTCCCCACAAGAGTCATTTCAGTGTTAAACATCTCTCATAACGCTGCTTCCAGGTGATCAATTACCCGGAAAGGCGAAAAGTGAGGAATGCTACCTCCCTGATGCAGAGTGGGGCTTCCTGGCAAGGATGCTGGGAGCTGAGGAGGGTACTTCTCTGCTAAGTCATTGTTGGGGGAGCGGGCTCTGAAGCCACCCCATCACTTAGCATCAGAGATGCTCACATAGCAGCCTGGGAAGCTGGTACCCACCCCCCACCCACCAGGCCTGCTTGTGGAATAACTTGGCAGCCCAGGGGGCACTGCTCCAGGTGCAACAGCTCTTTTAACACTACGTTGGTCTCCTTGCCTGGAACCAGCAGTTCCTTGAGGACGCAAGGGCCTGTGGCTGCTTCCAGTGAATGAGTTGTGGTGGCAGACAGGTCTTCTTAGAGCAAGGTCCTCTCCCACCTGGGAGGAGTTGGGAATTTGAATCACTCAGTCTTTGAAGCCCACGCTATGCGGGAGCTGAAGGGGAGAAGCATCATGGTGCCCTGGCCTTGCTTCTCTCTTGGAAACTCAGTTTTATTGGCTCTCAGATGATAACAGCACCACCTCTTCTGAGTTGCTGTGAGGGATAAATGTGTGATGTCCGTGAATGTGCCCAAATGTGAATCACACACACACACACACACACACACACACACACACACCCTCCAAGGGAGCCAAAGGGAATGGTCACATCACGGGGGCCTGGCCCATCCTGAGCCTTTCACTCCCACGCCCAACCCAACCTGGAGGGAAGAGTGTGTCCATACCATAAACCCCTCTCCTTGTTTCTCGGCGGGACCACTTTGGATGCGGCCTTTCAGAGCCGGAATTCTAGACATCTCTGATTAAGAACCACCTGCCTTTGCTGGGCCTTCTGCCATGTTTGAAGCAAATGCATTCAGTGGCCTAAGCAGGCCCAGGAGAGAACTGTTTAATTTTCCTTTTATATCATAAATCAGCTCACAACCGACAGCTGATTGCATTTTATTTTTTTCAGATTCTTGGCCCATTAGGATTCCACTGCCTGACTGGTCAAGGGAGACAGGCTGGGAGAAAGGCTTGGAGAGTCTGGACTGTCCAGGCTCCAGGAGGAAGCTGAGTTTGACTTCAAGGGATCAAGGCATGAAATGAAGAGAGATGGATGGAAAAAACACTCGAGAAACCCCTCCAGGACCAAGGGCACCTCCCTCTCAGGTCCTCAGGGCACAGAGTCAGGAACTGGGACACACTTTCAGAGTCGGCCAGCCAGCCTCCTCATCCAAAGTCCAAAACTGTACATCATTCACTTACTCATTCAACAGGCAACTTTGGCTTCTCTTATCTCTGCTTGGGCATTTGGTGACAGGAAAGGAAGCTCGCCATTTCCCATGGCCTGATCTTCAAACATGAGTGAGAGAATCTGGGCTCATCAAAGCTTTCCCCTAGAGCATAAATTCCAGGAACTCAAGGTTCACGTGTGCTCTGCTCCCAGCTGCATTTCTTGTGCCTAACTCACGGTTGTCACGCAATACACATTTGTTGAATGAATGAATGAATGGATGGAAGGATGTTTGAATGAAAGACCCTAATGTCAGAAGACAGCAACTTCATACCTCCAGGGCTCTAGGGGTATGACCTGAGGACTGAGTCCAAGAAAAACACTGGAAGTCTCCATTGTTTTCTTAACCATTCATGCAAAAATTGTACTTTACATCAAAATATATCCTTGTTCATTTTACTACAAAAATGATGTTTCACAGGTCGCGGTGCTATTAAACGCTATACCATTGCCAAAGCAGTTAGCAATTATTAAACCATCAGGACACGCCAAATCTAAGACTATGGAAGCTAAAAGAAATTGGCCACCAGGCAAGCAACTTTAAATCATCATTTTATCCTGTCTTGAGAATGTCCATTGCTCTCTGTTAACCCTGCTAACTCAATAAAGCGTATATTTTTTCTACAGGCTTAAAAAAAAATGATGTTTCAGCTGACTCACCAGACAGTATAATTTGTGCGTACCTTGTAGTTTGGCCCCAGGCACACTGATGCGTGCTCCTGGCGGTACACCCTAGCTGGTGGTTTGAGAGACTGGTGCCAGGTGATCTTCTGATCCCACACCTGCATCCCGTTGCCTGCATCCTGCATCTGCCGTCTGACGCCTTCCCATTCCATCTGCTACCCCTTGCTCTAGCCCACCCCAGGCCTGGATTCTGCTCTCAGGCAAAGCTTCCTATGTAGCAGCGGGAGGTAGCACTCCTCTTGCTGTTTTTCATTTCTTTCATAGAACTCTAGGTGAGGCCATAAGTAATTGGTTCTTTCTGGAGAGGGATGGATAATCTGTCTTTCTTGGAGCTGTTACTAGGCTGGCCTGGCAAATGGACAAGTGTTAAGAGGAGAAAATGGGGCAGTGGCCAGGGGAGGGAGTGAGCTCAAGATAATGGAGTCGAAAGCCACAGGGAGGTCCCCTCCCGGCCGCCAGGCTATGATTCACATCAGTCCTGGAGGAGAATCACCGTTCATAGCCCTCCTATGAGGGCTGCTCTGCACGGCTGCCTCAGCTCAGTCTAGACCTGGGCACTTTGATCTTGCTGCGGAAGAGGTCTTGCTCCAGGGTATGGTGGACACACTGCCACCCATGAGGGCACCTGAAGTCCCAGTCAACAGCACCTATCTGAGAATCAGCAGCTGTTGCTGAATTTACCATGAGCCCAGCACAGTGCTGGGCCCTGGGGGTTGGCCCCAGCCGTCCATCAGCTCACTGCCAGAAGCGTGCACATCCCGGGCTCTGACCCGCACTGGCATCCCTCAGAATCACTCCTGTGGTCCAAGACGCCCCATTAGACCAGAAGTGTGCTACCCCAGGAGTCGAACAATCCGTCCTAGTCAGGGCATCGTGTCCCTCGTTTGCAGAGCACTTTTATGTTCATGATCTCATTTAATCCTTAGAAACATCTTGTAAATTTATTTTAGTAATAGAAACTTAAATGAGAGATTCCTCTAAGGTCACAAATCTGAAAAGTGGCAAGCCGCAATTCAAACCCAGTATTTTCTGACAACAGAGCCTTGTCTCCTTTCTCTACTCTGTACCCGAGGGGGAAATAAACACTGACATGATGCGAGGGCAGGGGCTGTGTGCGAAATGGGCCTGAGAACGGGTGTCGGTGGGGCATGATGTTACACCATGGGTGGCTGTGAGTGACCTTGTGACAGTCCGAGGGCCCTGGAAGCCACTGAAAAGGGAGAAGAGATGCCAGCTGAGTGTCGGATATGTTTGTCCGCATTTCTTCCCGGGGCCAAGCCTGGTATCCAGGTGTGTGTAAGGGCCTGGGCACCTGGGTAGCAAAGACAGAGAGATTAATCAGGTGGTATTTGTTTCGTTTGTTTCATTGGATGTGTATGCAGTGACACTGAGCTTCACCACGCGCAGAACTGGGTGCCTCGGGTCCTTGGAAACCTGTGATCTAGGAGCTGGCTTGGGTCTTCCTTGTGTTGTCTTTCTTCCACCTGGGGAGGCATCAAGCAGCTCCCCGCTGTGGTTAGGAAGGTAGGTACCCCCAATAATCATAAACTATCCCTCTGACAAGGTGGTTGATTGATCAAGTGTCCCATTTGCCTCAAGGACAAATAGGTGACCCAGAAGAAACAATACTGGCCTTTCTCAGGTTCACTCTGCTTATCTGTGCCATGGAGGGGTTTCCTATTTCCCATTGTTTAAACCCTTTTTATGCCCTTCTGTTTCATGCTCAGTTCTCTCTTTTGGTTTGGTTTTCCTGGGCTGCTCACCATGGAATTGCTGTCCTCCTGATGACAAGGAAGGCGCCCTACAGTGACCTGCTCATTGTTGTGCTGTGTGTGTGTGTGTGTGTGTGTGTGTGTGTGTAAAAGAGAGAGAGAGAAGAGAGAGGGAGACTGTGTTATTCCTATGCCCTCAGGCTGAAATATGAGAGTTTCCTCTGAGACCCTTGAAATCCACAAGGTGTCTTCCTATGAGGTTCTTTAGATGTCCAAGATGGAAAGACAATTTCACACACACGCACACACACGCAAACACACTCCAAAGATTCTGCACAGTAAGTGTGCTAACATCCCAGCAGGACCAGGATTGGGTGTGGCATTGGTTCTAAATTCCCGGCAGCGCTTTCTTTCCCCAGCCTATCTCTTATGGGGAAGACCTGAATTCTGTTTCCTTGACAACCAGACTCCCTCTCTCCCCATATTTTTTAATGCTGTGGTGATAAGGTGTATTTAAACCCAGCAGCCATGTTCCCATGGTGATAGAAGACCCCCAGTAAGTTGCCATGGGAACAGGAGATGGTTTTGAAAGAGGATAAAAGTAAGTCGGCTTTGCCAGTGATGACAGCAAAGTTAGAAGCAGAGACGCTGAAGAGCATGGCTCAAGAAGCCATCAGGTCATGGGCAATGGGCCGGCTTAGTCTACTGGAGCACAGTGGGGGGTCGTGGTTGGGGGGAATGTGACACAAAGCTTCCCACTCTATTTACAAGAAGACTCTGAGCAAAGCAATGTGACTGCTGCAATTTAAAGATGAGATCTCCCGATTTGCTCTGATTCGCTGTATTCTCCTTTGTCTCTCTTCTTCTGAAAGGTTTTTAGGAAACAGGAGAACTGGGTGGGGCAACTGAAATGCAAAGACCAGAATGACGAGGTCATTTGTACAGCTGCTCCATGACATGGAAAAAACAGCTTCCTCTGAGTTCTGAGATCTGGTACCCCTAGAGCCAAGCAGCATTATCCTTATTTTGTCTTTTCCCTAACATTTTATTATTTCCAAACATACACCAAAGTTGAAAGAATTTTACAGCTGACACAGAAACACCCATCACCTAGGCTGCATCATTAACCTTTTACTACATTTCTTCTGTCACATATCTATGCATCTGTCCATCACTCTTTCCCTTGACTGATTTCACAGAGCTATTGGGTGAACCAGGATTCAAACCAGGTCGGTTCCTTGCCAAAGCCTCCCTCCTTTCCATTATACCACATTTAGAATGTCCAGCCAGTCCAGTTTGCCTGGGACTAAGAGGGCTCCTGGGACTTAGAACTTCTGGTTTTAACATCAGTACAGTCCAAGGGAGTTTTATCCTATAATCCCTGCATAGTTTGTTTTGAGGAATTAAAGATGTAGTTAAGGGGGAAGGGACCCGGGTTAGCAGGCATGCAGCAACTTCACATGCAAACAGCTACTAAACACAGAGACAAAACTGTGTGTTGGGGAGCAAATGGAGCTACTGGAACTCTTAGGCATTGCTGGTAGGAATGCCAATTGTTACCACACTTTGAAACATGAGGTTTGAAGTATCTACTAAAGATAAACATATATATATATATATGTATGTATATACACATACATACATATATCCTATGACTCAGCAATTCCACTCTTAGGTGTATTCAAAAGACATAGCATATGTCCACCACTGCCACCAATACAAACAAAACCCCAACATGTAAAAGAATGCTCGGAGCAGCTTTATTTGTGTTAGCCCAAACTAAAAACTCAAATATTCATCAACAGAGGAATAGATAAACTCCGTATATTCCTATAATGAGCCACAGAGCATTAAAAATAAGAAACCTATGTGATATATACAACAACATGGGTGAATCTTAAAAACATAATGTTGAATGAAAAAAGCCAGGCACAAAAGAGTACATACTGATGATTCCATTCATATGCAAGGCAAGAAAGAACAAATCTCACGTACAGTGATCACGGGGTTAGGTCCAGGCAGGGAGAGGGTGTTGTGGACCGGATGGGGGAGGGCGCTGGGTGGGTGATTACACAGTGTATTCGCAGATCAGCATTTAGTGAGCTGTGCGGGTTAAGATCAGTGCACACTTTATTCAGTGTAGATTATACCTTGATTTAAAAGTTAAAAAAAAAAAAAAGGCAGACATTAGAACTCCAAAAGCAAAAATAAAAAGTATAGAGAGAAAGCAGTAAATGCTGAAGCTGAGAGAGAAAGCTGCAGTGTGACTGCCAGCAAGCCCACAGGGGGCTGGAAAACTCTAGAACACGTTACCAAATTACTCTTCCACTCCGGAAATTTGATCTGTGAGTCTGTCAGTACCAGGAATTTCACATCACACTACAAAGAGCCAGAGCAAGTGGTTCGCAGTGGGAAGGTGCTATATTTTAAGAGTAAAAAAGTCATCTTCTGTCCTTAAACAGGAAGAAGCAAAAAGGTTTTCTCTGCTGTCTGAACTGGGGGGTTATTTTGAGAGGAAAAAAAAAAAAAGACAGACATTACCTTTGGGGCGGATTCTAGGAAATTAAAATCTGGAAATGAAGGCAAAGCTCTTTCTGTCTTTTCCACTCGCAGGAAGGAACCTAGTCTGGGAAATTTCCGTCCCCTACTGGGGACAGATACGTGTGACCTCAGATCGCAGTCTGAGTCACCTCCAGCTCCGCGTGTCTGCAGCCAGCCCCGAGGGGGGTGGAGGGCGGGAATTGCATCTGTGCCTTCTATGTATGCATGCCAAGCTTTCCACTGATTTCCAGGTGCCCTAGAAAGTCAGGGACAGCAGTTTGAAGGCGCACTGCCCAGAGACTTCTTCCCTGGGCGTCATTCTGCTCCTCAGGAGTGAAGGGACATCCAGCTCACTCTGATTCTGGGAGCCCCTGGTTCCCGCAGCAACCATCCCCTCAGACAAAGCCTCTCCTCTCCCACAGAGGGCTGGGGGCGGGGGGGACAAGGGCAGGAGACAGGTAGCTACTTCCCTGCCCCTGGCCCCTCCATCCCGGATACCTTGGCTGCAGCATTGCATCCTGTCTGCACTGATTTTGCTTTGGGGCCTGAGTCTTGCTTCCTGCCTGGGTTCCAAAGCACGTAAGTAGAGGAGTCCTCGGGAGAGGATCACTAATTGTTAATACCTTTAACATGCCTGCTTCTGACAGTGAGAGCAGGAAAAATATATATTTTCATATTACGTCTCTATCCATCTATATATTTTTAACATGCCGTGTGCCGCTTTGTAGAGGATTGTCATTTTAAGTGGTGGTTTGGCCTCACTCCAGGGCTTGATGCACCAGGGTCAGGCGGCCTCTAAGGCAGCCAGGAGTTTTATGCTGAGCTCTCGGAATGCGCGGGGTTCGCCGCGGGAGATTTCGCCACATTGCCGAGCCGGAGTGAGTGGCTCTCCACGCAAAGGGCGTAGCTTTTAAAGAGGAAAAAAGAAAATGTCTTGTCCATCCCCCCTCTCTCTCTCTCCTCTGGTAGGGAAGAATAAACCTCCGCCTGACTGAGGGCTTATTGCAGAAAAGACTCAAGAAACTCTCATGCAAGCACCCCCGACCAAAGATCCCCGGGACACAGTTCATTGGAGTCAGAAGGCGAATGGAAACGCAGCCCTGAGTGTCTGTGCACCTAGAGGTGAGTTAGGATTGAGGCCAGGTGCTGCTTATGGGCCACTGGGACCTGCAGGTGTGTCGGCCCTACCCAGGTAACAACCGCCTGCCCGCCTGCCCGCCTGCCTGTAAGGAGGCAGCTCCGTGACTTCAGTGTGGGAGCATCAGGCATCCTCCCAGGTCCCAAGCTTCTTTCTGGGGCCAAAGGGAATGATCCAGCAACGAAGAAAGTAGATAAGGGATTGTCCAGACCACAGAGCGTCTGGCCTTCAGACTACGAGCTAAAGAAAGCAGAAATATTCCTCTATAAAGGGGCATTAGCAGAACCCCCTCCCTCTTTCTCCTCTCCTGAACTTGGGGGGCCAGGATCCAGATCCAGCTTTTCCAAGCTCCCATCTCCCTCCTCCCTCCGGGCAGGCCTGAGGCTCCCAGCTCCTGGGCAACTGTTCCTGGCCCCTCGGACCCTCTTCTATGGCACAGTTCCCCTCCCTCCCAGTGGCTATTTAGAGCCAGGGAGAGAAATGGAAGGAAAAAAAGGTCTTGTTAAATATGTGTATTTCTGCTGTCCTTCTGGTGGGATAATCCCTAGCCGACCACAGCTGCAGAAGACCAACTGAGCAAATAACGGGAGGATATAAATATCTAGAATTACTGTATCTTGAATTCCTTTTTCCTGCTGCAGCCCCAAAGAGCCAGATTTCATTTCTCGAAGAGACCTGAGAGAGGAACCTTGGGCTCCTGGCAAGGTCGACAGCAGCATTGCCCTGTGGCTGGAGATGAATATGTGTGTCTTTGCACGTGTGCCCTTGAGTGTGTATGTGTGTGTGTGGGCGGTCAGGACGAGGAAGCCTGGAGAGCTATGAAGACGAGCTTCACCACTAAAAGTTCTGATTTCTACATCCTTGATATAGGATGTTTGTTTACAGGAGAAGGTGGGAAGGGAAATTAAACAATGATTTTCAAATCCCTCGAGAGCCATTATGCAGCAAATGTCATCCAGCTGTTCTCCACCCCCTGCCCCAGTTTCCCATCTGCTCCTGTTTTAGTCGGGGGCTTCCAGGACAGGACCACTGACTGTCTTTTGGTTGGCAAAGTCCCAGATAGTTTGACATGTGGGTTCTGTACAGACTGTCCCCTTGGAGATGGATTTGGCAGGACCTGGCTTTTTCAAGTGGACTGGAATCTGAGTCTATACCATCTGGGTGGTAGGCCCTGCATAGCGGGTGCCTGGACCCAAGGCCAGTATGAATAGTGCATTGGCCCACTCAGGGCACAGTGCCACGCGGCTTGTGCCAGATACCAGAGTCACTCCCTGGGTCCCCTGGGAGCAGTTAAGAAAAGACCAAGACTGGTGATTTGGAAGACTTCCCAGTAGGCATCTGGCCTCTAGCCATGGAAACCAAATCAAATCTTGGGCTGGAAGAATATGGTGCATGCATATGCAATTCATGCATCCATTCAACTCATATTTACAGACCTCTACGAGGGGCAGAGTGTCTATCACAACTTGCTGGCTTAGGTTTTATTGTTCCCTATGTTTGCTCTGTAGTCATCCTAACACTGGGTGGCATAGCCTTAAAAGTTATGAGTACTTTCCTCTTCTGCTGGATTTGAAAAAAATTCCGCTCCTGCTGCCATTCCTCAGCCCCTGTGACAGACCTCTCCACTCTCAGGTTTGCCTTTAATTTTATTGGGCCAACCAGTAAGCCAGGCTGAGGGACTTAGAGCCCAAATGGACGTGGCTCAGATTTGAGGTCATGTTTCCCATCCTCCCTGGTTCCAGCACTACCTCTGGCCAATGACACACTTGGAAAGCAACCGTTCTGAATTTTGGTACCAGAGCTGGAGGCATTAGATGATCTGCACACTCGGGGACCAAGAGAGATGCTGTGTGTATATTATTCCAATCACCTCTCCCCCATGCCGTTTATTCTGCTTCCCTGGAGAGTTACATTTATTAGTCATCCTGTGCCACCCCGTGCCTAACCTCACAGAGAGTGAAGGGCCCTGGCTCCGTTTTACAACCCCTTTTCACCATCCCTGCTCTGTACTTTGGTCACACATCCCGGACGCAGAAGGGGACCAGCTCTTCACCTGCTTTCATTATTGCTCTCCTCTTTGATTACAGACATTTGTTAACCTAACTTGTTCCCTTCTGAGTTCCCTGAGGTCTGCTTTGCTCATTTCCAAGGTCTAGCACAGTGCTTTTTAGGTAAGGGGAGTTGAGTACGTATTTTTAAAGGAGTGAAGGAATGAGTGGATGACAAAGGGGTACAAGGGGTACCACCACAACACTTTTGTTTAAAAGAAGTCAAGAAGCCAGATTTGCAAAAAAAATGCTACCTTTCCATTCCCTGAAATGAAAGAGAGTGACTCTCATTTTGCATTCTGAGGCCTTTCTAAGTAAGGACAGCAGATACATTTGACCCTAATTTGCAAAACTGCTTTAAGCCATTTCTCTATAAATCAGCCTGAATAGAATGCTTCTGTCTACAAAACAGAAAGGCAAGTAGATGCCAATGGGCTAACTTCTCCCACACCACCATGGGGACAAGTAACATATAGCCCTGCCAGCGTTACTTAAGCCACTGTCTCTGGACCTGATCACATACCCTACTCATTGATCGGAAGTCCAACTCAACCCATCCCAACACACGTGGTGGACTCAGACTGGGTTTCTGAATTCCTACATTTCCGTTCTTGTTTGGCTCCCCTGTCTTGGCTGTCAGGGACCACACAACATCTTGAAGACCCCTAAAGCATGGGAAACATGACATCCCTGGTCTAATGCAAATAGCCCCAGGCCAGACAGATGTGCCTGTGATATTGTCAAACCCCCTGCCATTTGCTTCTGTCACCTTATTGACTTTCCATTTCTTTTTTTTTTTTTCAAATTGAACTATAGGTTGTTTACAATCTTATATATTAATTGCAGGTGTATAGTTTAGTGATTCAGTATTTTTATAGATTATACTCTATTACAAGTTATTGTAAGATAATGGCTACAATTCCCTGTGCTATACAATACATCCTTGTTGCTTATCTATTTTATACATAGTAGTTTTATCTCCTAATTCCCTACCCCTAACTTGCTCCTCCCCCTTCCCTCTTCCCATTGGTAATCACTAGTTTGTTTCCTTTATCTGTAAGTCTGTTTTTGTTTTGCATATACACTCATTTGTATTATTTTTTAGATTCCACATATAAGTGATGTCTTACAGTATTTGTCTTTCTCTGACTTATTTCACTAAGCACAATATTCTCTAAGTCCATCTACATTGCTACAAATGGCAGAATTTCATTCTTTTTTATGGCTGAGTAATATTCCTGTGTGTGTGTGTGTGTGTGTGTGTGTGTGTGTGTATACCATGTCTTCCTTTTAAATTTTTTTAAAAATTTTTTATTGATGTATAGTTGATTTACAATGTTGTGTTAACTTCTGGTGTACAGCATAGTGATTCATTTATACATATATATACACACATATTCTTTTTCATATTCTTTTTCTTTATAGGCTATCACAAGGTATTGAATATAGTTCCCTGTGCTCTACATTGTTGTTTCACATCTTCTTTATCCATTCGTCTATTGATGGGCACTTGGGTTGCTTCCATATCTTGGCTATTGTAAATTGTGCTGACTTTCCATTTCTTTTATTCTCTGCACACATTTCTCAGCTCCATCTCTGAAAATCAGGACACTTAAAAAAATGCATTGAGTGTTTACTGTGTCCCAGACACTGTGTAGGAGCTTCACACATTACTGACCACAACTTTATGAGATAGGCACAATTATGATTTCCACTACTGTGCTGGAATAATAACTTGTTCAAGTCACACAGCTAGTCAGTGTCAGAATCAGAGCTCAAACCGAGGTCCTCCTAACTCTGATGGTTATTCTCTTAACCACAGTACTGTTCTCCAACAACCTGCTCTGATCTTGGAGTAACTTGTTCTATTCCTGGAAATTTAGCTCTGGTAGCATCAGCGAACTTGCCTCATGGGAAGACTAAGAGTTTTCATCACTGCGTCTCTAGTACTAGTGCTCTCCCTATTCCTATCCCCCAAGCCAGGCTTTTCTGGGCATCATGAAACGCATGATGGATAAACAGCAGTGCTGAGCAGATACATGTTCAGCTCACTGATTGGTTGCTAGTCTTCCACCCCAGGAAGATGGGCCTTCTAGTCCTAGCTCTGGACCAGTTTTGTATCCTGGAGGGCCGTTCTTGGGGTTCTTTGATTCTCTGCCTTTTATTTGGTGGGCCGTCACCCACCCACCCAATACGCTGCCCCACCCCCACCACACAGGCACAGCACGCTTCACCCACTCTCCTCTCTGCCTATATCGTGTAAGTTCATAGATGAGAATCTGGGAAAATTAGTCAAGCAACCCCCCTTGTGGGTCATCTCAATGGTCAGCTCACACTGGAGCCCCTTTGCATGATGTGTTTCAGTAAGCACAGCTAGGAGGGAAACAAAGGATCTTGCCGAGCACGTTCTTTTTCAGGGTGAATGTGGCCAGGTTAGGCAGAGTACACCTCTCCAGCTCCTTCCTCTCCCAACAGCACAGAACCTCTCAGGAGCCCAGGACCCGGGCAGCAGCCCTCCCCAGTAGAACGCATGGCCGCATCTCCTCGCACCACCTGACAGGTATCTCCGCACTGGAGGCCGCCTCAGCCTTGCCGTCCCGTGGCTCTGTTTTCCACTAATATGCTCATATTTCATCTGCTTCAGCATTTTGCTTTCCCGAGACTCTGAATCCCTCATACTTGAATATATTTTATGCTGATGAGCAGTGGTGTTAATCATGCCTCTGGGCCATACCTAAAGGGACATTTTATTTCATTCTTTCTTGGGCCTTTGGCCAAGTTGCATTTTTTCCATCTCTCAGGAATAGGGTCTCTCCCCGAGGCTGCAGTATGAGTGAGACATGAGGAAGGACTTCCTGATTAATAGCCTTTTGAGACCCTAAAACTAAGCCCCTGAAGGGAATTGCCTTAAAGAGAGTTTTTTTTCCTTTTTTTTTTTTTTAAGAATGGAGACACTTCATTGTCATGCAACCAGCTAAATGTTTCATCTTGGAGTCCTGGGGACAAACCAGATGATGCATGGCTTCTTCTCCAAGGCTGAGTGTGCACACTCAGAATCCCAGTCGGTTTCTGTATGTTCTCAAGGGGGAGACAAAACAATAGGGGTGAGTGGGGAAGATTTACAACCTGATTGGAATTCATAAGAAGAACTCAAAGTCTGCTGAGCATCCCCTGAAGATTAAGGGTGGAGCCAATTGCCTACAAAGCTTCCATTGATCCGACCTCTCGGAAGGCTTTCCCGGGAGCCACACTGTTCGCCCACAAGCATTGTTTCCCTCAACTTCAAAGCTGGGATTTCGTTAAATTATAAATGCATAAAGCCACAACCTTGTTTTCTTTCAATTTTAGTGCTCACAGAACTAGAAAGGATTGATATGCCAGTAATAGCAGACAAGAGGGAGAAGAATTTATGACCCCAGAAGTGCTGAGGCAAAGCAATAGAAAGAAGCATTTAAGTCTTTCTATTAAAGTAACTCATATTAAAAAGTAATAGAAGCCAGGGTGGCAGGGGCCTTACTTATTTCATCAGTGATGCCAGCAGTCAGCAATTTGTCATGGCTGGAGAACAGGCAACAACCATCTACCCCATGAATGAGCTAATGCTCAGTGCAGCCTGTCAACGAAAAGCTGATCGTAATCTGGGAACACAGAAATAGACAAGTTGAAAGACTCGCGTGGAGGAGCGAGGGAGAGACAGCAGCGTCACTGTCTGATGCTGTAGAGCAGGAGGAACCTGGACTTCTGCCTTAGTCTGTTTGGGCTGCTGTAACAGAGTAGCATGGACTGGGTGGCTTAAACAACCAGCACTCATTTCTCCCAGTCCTGGAGGCTGGGAAGTCTAAGATCTCGGTGCTGGCAGATTCCACTCACGATGAGAGCCCTCTCCCTGGCTTGTGGGTGGCCAGCTTCTCACTGTATCTTCACATGGAGGAGAGAGAGAGAGAGAAGATGGGGAGGGGAGAGGGAAGAGGGGACGGAAGGAGAGTAGAGAGGGAGAGAAAGAGGGAGGGAGGGGGAGGGAGAGGGGGAGGGTAGGTGACTGTTGGATGTAGGGAGTGAAGGAGAAGCAGACTCTTGGTGTCTGCTTTGAGTGACTGGTCTTGACAACTGAAATAGGGAATGCATGTCAAGGAAGGAAGGAGTAAATGATGACCTTAGGTTTGGACAAGTTAAGTCAAGGTGTCTGATGGACTTCCAGCAGGCAGTGGTTGTACGTAAAAGTACAGAGACAGAGCCTGGGACGTCATCAAGGTATAGGACTTCATTATCTTTCATTTCTTATGACAGCAGCCTCTTAATTCAACTCCCTGCTTCCAGGCATGGCCCTTCCAATCCGCCCTGCGTTCTAAAACACGAAATTCATCCTGTCACTGACCTACTTAAGACACCTTACCACGTCCTATTGCCTTCAAGTTAAAGTTTGAGATATACTAGGACTTTGAAGATCTAACCTCTGGTACACAGCCAAGCCTAAGCTTCCCGCCATCCCCCATTTGCTTCCAGTTCACTAAACATGAAATACACTTTTCCGCATTTTATCTCTAGTAAACTCCTATTCATTCTTCAAAACTCAACTCAACTGCCGCTCCGTTGGCGAGGCAGGATCCCCGTTTCTGCCTCTGTGCTCCGCGGTTAGTTGTTCTGACACCTTACAGCATTTACCACACTGGCTGTATAATGCAGACAAACGTGTTCCATCACACGGTGAGCTCTTCGTGGAAAACAGTTTCACTTTGTTCCTCACCATTTCTCCCCCTGCTCAGCAGAGTGCCTAGTACATCGTAGGTTCACCGTTTGTGCTGTTGGACTGAACGAGTGAGCCTTAGCCGGGGCTTTGGGCCTTGACGCCACAGTTCCCCCTTCATGGTTTCTTTGCCAGAGAAGCAAATGAAAGACTAGTGATAAAACAATCCCCAAAGATTCCGGGGGAAAGGAGAGGAAAACATTCTGTGTTCTCATTTCTCCTCTTCTCCCTGCTTCCTAAATACAGATAAACCTCAAGCTTCAATCAGACCCCTAAGAATCTCTACTTTTCCTGCTTGCACAGCCAGAGGTAAGAAGATGAAGACAAATTTCTCTAGGACCAGAGATGTTTCCTTGGACTTCTCTTGGAATTTCAAGCAACACAGGAAGGCTACTGCTGTACTGTGTAGCTTACTGGGATACAAATAAGTGTGTGGGAACCCCTGAGACTTCTGACTTTGGGGATTTCTCCTCATAATGCAATTTAAACTGTTTGGAAAGAGCATTTTGTTGTTAAAGGAGGTATTGTTGTAAGCTTGACTCTGTTCTTGTATAACCCTGAGAAAAATGTTTGCATCACTGGGACTAAGTTTCGTATTTGTAAATAGAGAATAGAGGGGTTGGGAATAAATAATCTCTAACATTTATTTCAAATTAAAAAGCTTATGAGGGCGCCAAGTTCCAGGAGGATAATAGTAGGTACTTAAATCCAAATCAATTCATACATCCTTTAAAAAAAAAGATCAACAGAAGAGTAAATAAAGCCACTCAAAACTCAGCTATAGCATAAGTAGAAAGCCAAGAATATTATGAAATTAAAATCATGCACCAGTCAGGAAATAAACCAAACCAGCAGAGTCATCTGAGAAATGCATGCCAGAGAGGAGAGAGGAACAAGGGTGGGAGAGGTGGAGGCGGGGTGCAAGGACCAGAAAGAGAAAGTACCATCCAGAGTGGGGAGATGATGAGAAGATGCTAGAGGCTTATTCCAAGCCCTGGCTACTGGAGCATCAGTTGGAAAAGACTTGAAGGCACAAGGGGCCAAAGGCAGCAATCTGGAGTAGGTGCTACTTCTGAAGGAGAGAAAGAAGATTTCCAAGAAGCATCATTTGGAGTCTTAATAACAAAGGGAAAGAAAGAACAGGAGGTGGCAATTAATGGTCCTACAGAAACGAAAGAGAAACACCAACTCAGAAGACACTCAACTCCTCTCTTGTTTCAAGCACCATGAGGGAAAGTCACATTTTACATCTTAATAAGAGGATACTCTTGAACTGACAAAATTCTGGTTATTCTTCCCCTAGATAATTTTTGGCTAATCTTCTTCTTCTCTGTCTTCATAAATTGTTACTGCTAGTCTGGGAAAATAAATATTTCAAAATAAACAGAAAATTGCAGAGACTATCCATACAAAGTCACTATAAAGAGAAAAATCAAAATGAGATTTTTAAATATTTCAGTTGGTGAAAATTCTCCCCTAAATCCAACCCATGAAGTCGAAGAAAATTATACCACAACACCTCAACTTGGGTTAAATATCCTTAAATAGGCATTTGCACATACAAAAACCAATTCAATGAAAAAACTGAAAACAGAAATAGACCAAAAACAGAACAATATGAAACAAGAGTTCACTAAACTTAGGAAGCAAATTGAAGAAAAAGACAAAATTGTCTTAGAAATGAAAACTAAATTACAAAGGACGCAAATGAGAATATATTTAATGAGGCATTAAGAAAAGACACAAAACATTCAAGAGAACAAAAATGATGTAAAGAAGGTGTTTTAAAAAAGTAGAGAAAAAGGGATTCCTGTAGAAAGAAGACAGCAAAGATAATCCAATATATATAATTGGACTCTCTGAAGAAGAAAAAATATAATAGAAATTATATTTAAACCTACCACTCAAGAAAACTTTTAAGAAATAAAAGAAGACCAGGATACACATATTGAAATTGCCCACCAGGTACCTGGGAAAATTGAATGGAATGCTTAAGTCAATCCTGTCTTGATCCAACTTTAAACTTCCATGTTTGAAGGAAAGATTTAAAGTCAACCTTCTCAATTTCTGCCAACAACGGAACAGTATTTTCAAGAAACTCAAGAAAAGAGTATGAGCCAAGGATTTTTTATCCAACCAAGTAGTCCTTCAAATATCAAGGCTAGAAGAAGAGTTTTAAACATGCAAAAATAGAGGAAAATCTGTACTCAGCAACATTTTCTGAGGAACCTACTAGAAGTCAAGTGTCTGCTAACCAAGTCTGGGAAACTTCAAGAAAGGAGTTAGAGAAAGTCCTGAATACGTTTAATTGTTGCTCTAAGACTAAAACCAACGTGGGCAAGGGTAGAAGACCACAACGCAAAGGCTGAATATTCTATAAAGGATACAGAATTCAAAGTTTGAGAAGACTGAAGAAGTGAGAGGCAAAGAAGAAAGAGAAATCAACTCACTGTCACATACATAGTAGAGAGGAGTCAAAGGTTACATTTAAACCTGACAACCAAACAGTAAATGCCTAAGTACGAAAAAAACTAAAACGTATTAGGACAGCCATACATATTCTTAAACTAAAAGAAATACAAAAAGGAAAAATAACCAAAGCATAGACAATAGAAAGGAACACCATAAATACAACATAATGTTTATAATTTAAAAGATGTCAAAGTTGGAGCCAAACATATTAGTCATATTAGTAAATGGAAATGTACTTATCTATGAAAGAAATTTTCAAGTTGGCTCAAAGAACAAAACTCAATCAACCATATGATGAACACAAAAGACACGTAAAATGAAGTGAGTCAAAAATGCTAAAAATAAATTGATGAGCAATTTCTATCAGGGAAATGGAAACAATAGGAAAGAAAGGTTTCGATTCTAACATCAGACAAAGTAAAATTCAGACCAGTGATCTGAATAGAAAGTGCAGAAATGGTCCAAGCACACATGGAAGTTGAGCCTATTATAGAGCTGATGTCTCAAAACACTGAGGAAATGATGGACTTTTTAACAAATGGCATTAGAGCAACTGAAGCATCTCTGAGAAAATAATAAAGTTGGCTTCTTTCTTCACCTCATTAGCAGAATAAACTCCAAATCCACAAAAGATCTAAATGTAAAAGAGAGAGAGCCACACAAGTATTAGATGCAGGGAAAGCCTTTCTGACTATGACTGGAGATCCAGCTACAATTTTTAAAAAATCTCATTACTTAACTACATTTAAAAAATCTTCCCTATGACAAAAAACACCACCAGTCTAAAGATAAGCAATGCTTGGGAGGAAAAAAATTACAACATGTAGAACAGATAAAGGGCTAATATCCCAATATATTAATACTTAGAATAAATATTTTAAAACCTTATAAAATTATTCAAAGTTATAAACAAACAGTTCAACCAAAAATACATATGATGTCTCTTCAAAGATATTAACAGATGTTCTATTTCATCCATAATGAAGAAAGGCAAATTAAAACTAGGCTATTTTCTCACCTAAAAAATTAGCAAAAGTTTCAGAATCTTGACAGCCAGTCTGCTGGTGAAACAGTAGAGGAGAAGTCCCCTCTCAGACACCGTTGGCGAGAATGAAAAAACTCCTACAAACGGGACTTGGGCAATATCCGATTCAGCTGCAAACACATTTGCCCGTGGGCTCAGGAATCCCATTTTCAAAAGTTGACCTTAAAAATACTCCTTCAACAATTACGAAATGAAAACAACCACAAGGTTTTTCCTTTGTTGCACTATATGCAATGAAAATTATTGGAAATGATCTAAATCCTCATCCACAGGAATCGGATTAAATAAACAGCAATACCACCACACAATGGAGGACTCCACATCTGTAAGAAGGAATGAGGAAGGTGTCTATGAACTTATACTGAGTGACTGATGTCATGTAAACTAAAAAATAATACAGCAAGATGAGCAAAGCTTTTTACAAGATACTTTTGTGTAAGAAATAAGAGGAGATAAGAAAAAGATATGTATATACATGTGTATATTTATGTATTTGTTTATTTTTACAAAACAAAACACAGGAAGTTGAACCAGGAAATAATAAAAGTGTTTACCTAAAGAGGAGTGAGTAAGAATGAGGTTAAAATGATTAGGGGAGGGAGGGAAAATTCAGAGTACAATTTTTGCATAGTTTTAACAAGCTAATGTTTTATGTATTCAAAAAAATAAGTTAAATAAATCACCAAGGGAGAAAGGAGTTGATTTGCATATTCAAAACATAAGCTAAATCAATTTTTAAAAATCTAAAGTTGAATACAAACAGAACAAATGGCCCTAATTGTATCTCAAAATAATAAAATAACCACATAAGGAAAAAAAGCGGTAACTCAAGTAATTTTTGAACATAATACATTGGCTGAACATCCTCGATGGAATATATTCTAAGGATGAGCAAAACTGTAATGAAATCTTGAACTTTAAATTTGTTACTGGTAGTGGTGTGGATAATGAATTCTGACACTATTTGGTTTGTATTGGAGGAGTCGGCAAATCCTACTTGCCAGGGTGAGAGATACAAATATAGAATGGGGAGGAGGGGATGGGGGAACCCCTGGCATTGGGTTGGAATTGAGCATATCAGTATAAATTCATGATTATGTATGATTTATATATAATATGTATGTATGTGTGTGCGTGTGTGTGTATAATATATATATATATATTTTTTAACCTAAGTCTGTTTACTGAAATGGCCCAGAAAATGACATCTTAATTTCAATGAGTGTACTTGGTATTGTGAGATGAACTGTGTCCCCCACAAAGATGTACTGAAGTCCTAACCTCTGGTACATGTGAATGTGACCGAAGTCAGTAGTAGGGTCTTTGCAGATGTCATCGAGCTGAGTGCATACTAGATTAGTGTGAGCCCCTAAACCCCACGACTGGTGGCTTTATAAGAAGACAGCCATGCGAAGACCCCCAGACACACAGCGGGAAGGCAGTCATGTGAAGACAGAGACGGATATTGAAGCGAGGCAGCTACAGGTCAAGGAATGCCATGGACGGCTGGCAGCCGCCAGAGGCTAGGAAGAGGCAGGGAAGGATTCTCCCTTAGAACCCCCAGAGAGATCATGACTCTGCTGAGACTTTGATCTCAGACTTCAACCCTCTAGAACTGGGAGACAATGAGCTTCCATGGTTTTAAGCCACCCAGTGGGTGGCATTTTGCTGCAGCAGCCCTAGGAAACTAATGCATCCAGCAACTAAATCTTGGTTTCTAAATACCATTTGACACAAAAAGAATAGGGGCTCCTTGAGGAAATAAATACCTGATTCTAGATGTCTGGGGCGTCTCATTGTCCCAGAAAGCAAGGATGGGCTCAGAAACTGATGGAAGTATGACAAAAAGACCCAGGAACTAGCCTAAAGAGGCTCTCACTAGCCAAATCTGGAATAGTTTGAGTATTTTTTTTAGGGGAAAGTGCGAACGCAGTCCCCCACTACCACAAGTTATGCAGTCGAGTTTCCCACATTTGGGGAAATTGCAGTGGTCAGCACATCTGGAGTGCAATGGATAAGTCTTGCCCTGGGAAAACCACCTTCGTGATCATGGTATTTCCCCCGCCAGGTAATGGAATAGTTTGAGTATTAAAACGAATAAGGAAAAGTGATTGCCTGGAGCAATTACAAGAATTAAACGGGAAGGGACATAAGGAAACTTTCTGTGGGGCTGGAAATGTTCTGTCTCGGGTGTGAGTAACATGAGTATGTATGCTTGTCAGATGCATCTAACTGCATGTTTAAGACCTGGACAATGCACTGTATGTACGTTATATTTTAATTTTAAAAATGAGTAATGATAGCGATAAATTATAACGTATCGAACTTAATTTTTTTGATCCATGAATCCATAATGATACTAAAAACAAAAGTTGAAGGAAGGAAAGCTCTTTTTGAATAGAATGTCAGATAGTGAATGTAGAAAGAATTATAGGATTAGGAAAAAATCTCCATTTTTCAACCACCAATGCAATAATCACTTCAGGCAAGGATAATTAATGTAAGCCAAAACATTAAACGGCTGGTTTTGGAGATCAGGATAGTCAAATACTCTCAAAGCATCACCTAAAAGGTAAGGGGAAAGGTGCCTTTGCAATAAGAAACCTGGCAGACACCAGCTCAACCAAAAGATCAAACGTAACATCAGCAGTAATGGGACCAATTGATTTTATGTGCCTTCAAATGTGCTCTGATTGGGAATCAGCTCCTCCTATATATTATTCCTGCCAAAACCCACTAACTTTGAATCTAATCACGAGGAAACATTCAGACAAATCCAAATCATCAGGCATTCTTCAAAGCCAGTGGTCTAGATTCTTCAAAAGGTCAATGTCATAAAAGACCAAAAGAGGAAGGGCTACTGTTCTCAATTAAATAAGATTTAAAAGACATGATAAAGTAAATGCAATGGTGCACCGTTCATTGACTACTAGGAAAAAAAAAGCTATAAAAGTCATTGTTAGGACAGTGGTGGAAATTTGAACATAGGTTATATGTTAGATAAAGCTATGCCATCTCTTTTAAATTCCCTGGGTGTGATCACTATAATGTGTCCATTTTCCAAGAAGAGAAAGAGAAAGAAAGCAAATAGGGCAAAAGATGTGTAAAACTGGCAAAGAACATGGGTATTCATCACACTGTTTTTGTCAATGATTGGTTTAGAATTGTTCAAAATTAAATATTGGGGGAAATGCTATTTTTAAAGGAGAAAAATCTATATTTTTTTGCCAAGTTTTTGAACAATATGTTTCGCATCCCTCTTACTTTCCTGTCTTACTGCCCCCTTTCTAGCTCCCACCCTCATCATATCATAGCCAGGATCATTGGAAACACCTTGCAAGACCTTTTCCTCCTCCAAAATAACTTTTCTAAACAGCGCTTTTGTGAAGAAACACCTCTGTACAATTTGTTTTTTCCCAATAGGTCCAAGTTGTCCTGGGGCTAAATTCAAAACTCTTTAGTCTGGCAATTTCATTAGTTCTGAACCCATGTTTCAGATTGTTGGCCTGACATCTCTATATGAAAACTGCAGTACTCTCAGACTTAACTCACCCAGCGCAGTTTGACCCCTCCCCCTCCAAACCCGACCCTCTGCTTTGTTTCCCATTATTTGGTGTCATCTTCGTCCTCTCAGTCACCCAGGCTGGCCCTCTTAGAATCAGCTTGCAGCTCCTGTTCATTCTTCATACCCTACACCAAACCCTTACGGTCTATTGAATTCACCCTACTGTCAGTCTCTCTTACATTAGGCCTTTATCATCTCTAAGCTCTAGCCTATTAACTGCCTACCAAATGGTCTCCCTGATGTTTCATAATAATCATTAAATAATTATCTATTGATGGAGGGCAATGAGGAAATGAAGACCCTGACTCTAATTATTACCCTTCCACCCCCTGCTTCTTCTCCCCAAACAGGCTTATGATAAATGTCTCTCGGAAAGAAGGAACAGCAAAGCGGTGGTTGCCTAAAGTCTTAGACGAGAAAAACGCCACCGAATTCACTGCCTCTTTACCTGGGGCCCTGAATACTCAGCGTGACCAACGGGACAAGGAGATTAAAAAACAGACAATTCGGTCCTAAGGCCTATTGTCCTCATTCCCTTTTCAGAAAGCAGGGGCAAAAACCCAGCTGGAACATTCAAGCTATTTGAAGAGCACGGGCTTTGCCTGCCTCTGAATCATGACTTGCTGCAGCGTGCCTGGTGTTCACGGCGCACGCGCGGGCGCAGGCACGATGGAATGGAGCCCTATCTGGCCACCCACTCCTGGCTATGGTGGTTGAAAACAGATGCTCTAAAGTAGGGTTTGGCAAACGAGGGCCCACAGTTCAGATGTGGCCCATGCCCTGTTATTTATAGTGCTCCAGCTGAAACTAGTTTTTATATGTTTAAAGAGGCAGTTAAAAAAAGAATCTGTAAAAGAGACCATATATGGCTTGCAAAGCCTAAAATATTTACTATCAGTGTCTGTGCAAAAGAGGTTTACTCTACAGTCATACAGGAAGGAGTCTGAATCCCATTTCTGACCTTCGATAGCCATGAAAACACAGATAACTATTCAGCCTCTCAGTCACCGTTTTCTCATCTGTCTATGTAGAGGAAACACTTCCATTCAGGATATTGTAAGCATTAAGCATCGATAGTCTACCTAGGGTACTTCTTGGTACCTAAGTACTCCATAAATGTTACTTATAATTGTACAGAGAAAAAAATATTACCTAAAACAATCACATCTGCCTTTTAAAGAAGAAAACAAAATTCATATTAGGGAGGATATAAATCTCTAACGAGCTTCCTTTCTCGGCTGCGATTAGTGAGGAAGGATGAAGGACAAGATGGACATTTCAAAGCTCCCGCCCATTATTCCAGGCTGCCAAAGGGGAGACTTGGAATACATAACCTACTGTTTAGCGGAGCACATCAGTGAGTCTTCGCGTATGTAAACAGGGCTCAGAGCTGAGCAGGGGATGGGGAGGTAGGTTGATCGACACAATGAAGAGAGGAGAACTGAGTTTGAAAGGGGGAATCAGGCTTCCTGTCAGGGCTTGATGGCAGATTGAGCGCAGGATAAGATCTCCCCCTTTACTGAACTCATAGAAATAGTAGAAAATGTAAAAATAGTAGAAAAAATAAATGCATACACGTTCAGTTTAAAAAAAAAAGAAAGAAACAGAACTTGGAATAGAATGGAAAACAGAAAGATGTCCCTAAAAGGAAGAAACAGAACTCTTTAGCTTAATCCGTGTACCGTGGCAGGAAAACTAGGGGGGCATTTCTAGCTTTTAAAAGCTCAGAATTCCTATTGGTATATCGTAGCTGTCGATACTAATGTGGGTCAATGATCACATCCCCCAAATGAGTACGTTTTCTACTCTTTGACCCCAATCCTGCTCACATGAATGGCTGAAGAAACAAAGCCATAAAGGAGGAGGTCATTCAGGACTTTTACCGCATGGGCAAGGTAGGACATACAGAGGGAGAAAAACACGGAGCCGGGAAGGTGGCACGGTTGGCTTTTGAAAGGCCATTTTACTTTTCAGTGATGCTGACTGGCTGGAGGTGGTAGCTAGGTAGAAAGTCCACCTAGTGGCCCTCTTTCGTACCCAAGAATGGGCAGAAGCATCAGCTGGATGAATGCTCTGCTCACTGAAGATGGAGGAGATCTCCACGGGGTGCCATGATGTGAAAGTCCGTATCTCTAATGGCAGAGTGGGCTGCCTTAACAGTAAACAAACAAGTAAACCAGAAAGCGGAGTTAAACCCAGGGTACGAGTTCTCCATGGTCAGCATAAATTTTTCGCCCTGGAAAAAAGTAAAGAGTCCCATATGGTCAACAGGCCAGCACCACCTAGCCGATGGCGTCCTGTAAAATGGACTCTCAAAGGGCCCAGACTGCTAGCAGCTGGTATAGAAAGAACGTGTAGTTGCATAATAAGGTGGTGAAATTCTCCAGTAATTAACACTGCCTACGTGCACCAGGAAGACGAAGGTCAGGACTGAGGAGAAGATGACTTGAGTCGCTGCATTCATGTTAGAGACGTTGGCAGGAAGAGGCGTTTTTCTGGTGATTATCATCATAATAGCTTTGGATACTGACTCTATTCAAAAGGCCTATTATCTTTCCACAGGTGCTTCTGCCAAAGTGGTTTGGTCTTAATGAGAAATATCTCCCCACTGAGAGGACCAGTGAAAGAGGCCATTATCCATAGTCCAGGAGTCACTTAGCAGGAGACAGAGGGAGTGGACAAGTAGGCAACCTTGGTAATGACTGTATGCAGAGCTTCCACTCCCCCCACTAGATTGAGGCGCCAGAGCGTTGCACACTCATGTAGAAACCTCTCAGGGATGGATAATGCGCAGTCACCGTCATTCTCTAATCAGTTAAGAATATCACACAGAATCATCCAGAACCAGGGTAGATAGGCTTCCTCCCTCAAAAGTCATATCCAGCCATAAAGCAAGGGGCAGTCAAGAACCAACAACCCCTGAGGGTGCCACAGTCATGGCCAAGGGATAGCTCGCCACCACTGTATGGAAGTGAAAGGCATCCGTGGAAGGATGCCATGACCCAGATACACCATTCAACCCAAAGACAGTCATCTGTGACATGGCCAAGACTGTTTTAGGCCAGACAGGCTATCACCCAAGTAAAAATACTAAAATGCCGGGTGCATGTGGGGTACATGTGGTTTTGATGCTTTTTTTCTAAAGTAAATGGGCCTAAAGGCCATCACATAGAGTTTCAATTTTAAAGAGATCACTATAAGCAGATGAAAGTTGATAAAGATGAACAGCAAGAATTTGCTTACATAGAAGTTCAGAAACTATTTCTACAGGGAGGAACCTACCAGCAGCACAAGAAGGCATCTGTATCTCACCTGGGTGCAGTGGAAAGTGATGCAGAATAATGTGCAGTTAGGGCAATAGGCTATCAAAACAGGGCTCACTGTCCCAGTCTCTACACCAACTTCTTGTTGTTGGGTGTCTACTCAAAGATGAAAGGCATGCATGATCCCTGATTGACGGGTTTGTGCAAAAGGCTGAGGTTAGGAGTGAAGATGCCACAACATGAGTAGGTGCTGGACCTCCTATTTGGAAAAGGGCACCTGCAGTGAAACTTTAGCCTAGAGTCCTGACAATTCAGATCCCAGACAGTGGTGCTGTGCTGAGACCCTGGACTTTAGGGTGATTGTGAAGCCATTCCCTGAGAAGCCATCTCTCCGTCACATGGGAGATGAGCTCACAAGGATCAGCAAATGATTCCTGAAGGAGGACGCATCCATGTGCTATCTCAGGACAACTCCTGGGATGGGGGGGAGTTAGACCAAGAAGAGAAAGGTCTCATTGCACTACATGGTGACAGAGGGATGGACACTGAGCAAGTACTGCTGAGATTCCCAAGTAAAGATACACTGTTGCTAGTGGTTGGAGTAGAAAGGAACAGAGCAGACAGTTTTGGCTAGATTAGTAGCCACATGTCCCTGGAGTGGACAGCTATGATTTGCCCAGTCATGGTGATGTTATCAGGGAACAAAGACAGGTAGGCAAAACAACATCAATTAACCATCGGCAGGAAACAGTGAGATTCCAAAAGCCACTGTGCTTTTTAATTAACCATGCCAGGCACTGAAGGGTGATCATGGTAAGACTTCCAAATGAATGTCATCTGAAGAGGCTCACCCATTAAGTTTTGTGGGGGAAGTAAGATTCAAAAAAAGTAATGAATAAATGAAAATCTGATTTTATGCATATCCCAATCTAGTGATGAGAAGGACATCTGAACTCAAAGGAAGAGCCCTGGTAGCCAAGACATGAAGAAATACAATGTGCTAACATGAGTTCGTCTGGAACAACCATAGGATGGTTGTAATATAACGTGTAAGACAGTTATATTTTCTTACCGAGTCATAAGACATCTTGAAAGGGCTTAGTGAAGCCAGACACAACTTGACTACAACCTTTCTAGGTGTCTAGTCATAGAACACCTGCACCAAGATGGGGTAAAATGGCTGTTTTCCTCGACAAAGGTTACCCCCCGCAGCTGTGGGCTGAACCAGGCATGAATCAATAATGACCTTTCCTCATGTCCCACAAAAAAGAGATGTCCCTCATTAGAAGCAAATTTAACACCAAAAATGGAAGCAAAACAGAGACAAACACACAAAAATGGAAGCAAAACAGAAACAAACACACATGTCATCAGCAAAAGTGGTGGGAAGGCATCGCCATGGGTGGTCACGATTTATGAGGCTGTTGCTCGCCTGGATGCAAGAGGCACTACAGTGTCTCAAGTCTTGAGTTTAAAAAACTTCTAAATCCTGTTCAGTCATATTTTCCATGCCTGGGAGACGAAAGCAGCTTCTACAAGAAGCAGCCCCTGAGAGGAGGTCGTGGTAGAGCCAAGAGCGTGTTGGCTCCCGTTCTACGCTGGTCCAGAGCTCCTCCCAGGTCCCTGCAGGGTGGCTCTTATGAGAGCATTATTCTTGGTGATCTTACTGAGTAGCAAGCGTCAGTGATGCTGCTAATGACTGGATAGAGGAAATTCGTAAATAGTTCACTGGGGAAGCCAGCCCCTGAGCTGGCCCCGATGATCCTGGCCCCAGGGCTCTTCCTATGGTCTCCTCTCACGCTGGGCAGGGCTACCCTGTATAACCAATAGGATTTGCAGAAATGACAGTGTATGACTTCCAAACCTAGGTCATAAAAGATATTATTCTCTCTTGGATTGCTCGCTCTGGGGGAGGACAGCCACCACATCATAAGAATATTCCAGCAGCTCAGTGGAGAAATTCATATGGGCCCCTGCCATCAGCCAGCACAACATATCAGCCATGTCAATGGCATCTTGAAAGCAGATCCTCTGTCCCAGTTAAGCTTCCAGATGACTGTAGCCCCAGCTGACAATTTGACTGCAACCTCAAGAGACACCTTGAGTCAGAACCACCCAGCCAAGCTGCTCCCAAATTTCTGACCCACAAAAACCATGAAAGTGGTTTTTTTTAAGTATATTATTGTTTTAAGCTGATAAGTTTTAGGGTAATCCACTGCACAGCAACAGATTACTAAAACTAGCATAGATAGAAAGCAAGTAGCTTATGAGATGCAGGCAAAACACCTAAGATGTGTGAAGTACAGATGATGCGTAAGGAAGTAGACATATGCAGAATTCATAAGATATGCTAATTATAGATAAGTTAGTAACCTGTAAGACATGTGAAAGATATATAGAATAAATGGAATGTATCTCAAAACAAGTAAGTGTTTCTTAAGGATAGAAAGTGGTGGAAAAAACAAGTCATGATCGCGTCACCTCTGGGCTGACAGCTTGGTCACGCCAAAATCAGCAAGCCATTGGTTGACATCCATATGGTCTCATTTTGGCCCCATGTGCTCCGTGCAAGAAATGTAAATAACATTCTTGGCTGTTGAGAAGATGAATTGGCAAGCTAGAGTGGTGGCCAAGCGTACTTGTTCTTGCCCTCGTCATCCTCCTATCAGAGAGCAAATGCATGCTTTGGCCCAAGGGACCTTCTGTGTATTGGGCCTTGTTCAAATCTTAATTCTGAGCCCCATAACCACACCATCAGCAGGGAAAATGGATACGGCAGAGGGAGGGGAAGCGTTTTGTGACCCAGGATTTTGGGAGTATGGTCCTTCCCCCTGCTTGCCCCCATCCTAAGTGAGTTAACCCACCCCAGCCTTCTCCCCTTGTTTCTTGATTTGCGTTTTAAATAGATTTAAGGAAATTGTGTGCTTTGAACACATAATTTGGCCCGCGAGCCTTTCTGTTTGGAGACCTCTGAAGTAACTTACCTGGTAGAACACTTAAAGGCTACCATTGCATCAGGTAATTTCCCATGTGGGAGGGATCTTGGGAAAGCCATTTTATTGCTCCGAGCCTCAGTTTTCTCATTTTTTTTTAAAATGCAGCTAACGCTACCAACTGGGAAACACTGTAGGAATAAATGAGACACTTGGGAGAAGGCAGAGCCTAAGAGCCAGGCATAAAGTAGGTACTCACCAAAAACAGTTCCTTCTGTCTTTGTGTGACTGTGTACGGTGGCCAGCCTCAGCTTTGTCATCCTTTACTAGGGTATCATAATATCTACTGCACAGGCTTGTTCAAGGATTAAATAGAATCATTTTTGAAAGCACCTAGCACAGAGCTTGACACACCATACGTGGTCACTCCTTTTTAAATTTCTGTTTTCTTTTTCTTATAAACTAAAAAGAACAATAATAAAACCGTATAAACAATGTTTCAAAAATGTGGGGAATCTCTCCACCCCCACCACCCACTCAGGTTACATCCCTGGCTGCTCCCCCTGCCCCCCATGCCTTGGAAGGGTTAGAGCTTTTGTTCCTTTACGGAGAATTGCCATTCATCCTGGAGAAAGAAGCCAAGTGACTTAAATTCCACCCTAAGATGCAAATGACTAACAATAGATCCTTGCACAGAAAGAAAGATTTTATAGGGAGAGGGAGGAGGGACAAGAAGACAGGGCTCAGGGGCAGGGCACTCAGAGGTGAGGGACAGAGAAAGGCTTCAAGGGGAGGGCCTGGACACGGGCCAGAACAAAGGCACACTTATTGGCCAAGGGAGCCCTCCCTCAGAAGCCCTGCCTCAGATACCCCTCCCTCAGACAGCCCCTCCCACAAAGCTCCTCCTTCAGACACCCCTCCCACAGACAGCTCCTCCTTCAAACAGACCCTCCCACTGACAACCCCTCCCAGAAGACGAAGATGTGCAGCCCTCAAGTTTGCAGGAGTCAACAGGCAAGAAACAAGCAAGCATCCTACGGAAAGGAGTAGCAGAAAACTGAAATGGTCCGCCTCGCGTCGAAAAGACCACCTCCTCCTCTCCTCAGGGCTTCTCCTCGGCCTCAGGGCGAGGGAGGAGGATTGTGGGATTTATGGCTCAGACCAAAAGTGGCCTGCGAGTGGGTTTCAAGCTGGACCACCGGAGCCCCAGACCAATCTGCAGCCATGCGGGAGGCGGTAGGGCACAGTGAAAACACACTAGGCTTGGCGCGGGCAGTTCTGATTGCACATTTCAGCTTCTCACCTTGTTAGGGCTGTGCCCTGGTGAGTCACACACTGTTTCTGTCAGAGAACGTCACATACCTGCAGAGCAAATTTACCTCCAAGCTGGAAGCGCCAAGCCTCTGTGCCCCTGCTCTTCATGGCCCCAATGAGAGCAGAATGTTCTGGGGTGAGGGGAAGCCAGGTTGCCAGTGGCAAGCAATCATATGTGAGCATTCCTGGTAAATTACCTGAAGAGAGCTCAGAAGAAAGAAACCTGAATTTCCAAAGCCACGGTCATTTGTGTATGTGTGTGATGAATTTTGCATTATACTAAAATGAATATTCACATTTATATCTAATTTTACATTGGTTTGTTTTTTCTTAAAGCCCCCTGCCCCTAAATTGTACCAGCTTCTCATCTCGCCAAACATGGACCCACCCCTAAAGACCTCAGAAGGTTGTTATGTGGATAAAATGAAATGGCCATGAAAGAGTGACTGGCACAGAAAGCTGGAAATAAATGCTTATTAAATCTGATTCTGAGGTCCCTGCTCAGCCCCCCTCGGCCCAGGTGAGGTGGGATAGGAGGAGAAATGCAGCCAATGGACCTCCCCCGGGTTGAGAAACAAACTGAAGAGCTGGCAGGGAGCCTGCTGCTCTCCAGCCAGAGCCCCTCCGGTCAGACGGGGCCAGATGATGTAGTGACTTGATTCAGTGGGTGAACATCCAGTGCAGCTTGCTGGAGGCCCCCAGCCTCGTATTACTGTTGACACAAAGCAGATTCCCTTTCTCTAAACCACTGTTTATATTTTAGCCAAGTGTCCTCCATAAATCTCCGATCCAACCACCAGACTCTCTGGCTGCTACAGAAATGACCAGCTAGAATATAGCCTAATAAGGAATTGGCTGCAGAACCTGGGGGCATCTCCACATGGAAGCCTTCCTTGGGGGCCCTGACCAGGAAACCCTGATGGAAGACTTTCCACAGTGAGGGGCCAGAACAGGGTTGGGGGCAGCTTCAGCTGAAAGAAAGGTTCTTTTAAAGAACTGTGTTTCAACCGGGAGACCAGGTCTGTGACATATAGGTACAGTCCAGCCCGGGTTCAGAGAACATTCTCAAGACCCGGTCCGATAGTTCTAGGAAACATGTAGGCTTGGTTCCAGTTCAAACTCGTTCTCCCATAGCGGGTTTTCAGGAGAAAAATACAACACAACTTTGCAATCGCTTTGTGGTTCCATAAATTAATATGAGGGCGTGGTTCGGAGCTCAGCACAGCCGTGTGGTGAGTTGCGGTCTGGGGCCCACGGTCTGGCTGAGGTCCCTGACTGGAAGGGCCTGGGGAGCTGGAGCTGGAAAGATGCAAAGGAGCAATCTTCTTGCAGTAGGAGCTAACAGCTGCCTCCACTTCATCTTGACTCAGCAAGGGGCGGTTCAGAAACTGCTCCCCCAGCTCTACGTGGGCCTCTCTTTTCTGCCACAGTCCTGCATGTTTCATAAATAGCCTAGTCCAGAGTAGCTGTTATTTTAAATAATAATTAAAGAGAGTGAGAGTCATCTTCAGGGGATGGAGGAGGGGAGCGGGCGTCCTTATATTTAGATATTCTGGACTTGATTATAAATCCTAGAGCTTGGCTGCTCTGTGGGGATCTCGCTTTTCCAGGCGCGCCCACGCTGCATGATTAACTGACTACTGCCATCTAGTGGCTGTGGAGGTCTCTGAGGACCCAGCTCCTAAATGGACAGAACATTGGGCATTGATTTGAGAGAAGCTATGCTTAATTAGGGTAGCACATCTTAGGGTGGCCTGTAGGCAGGATTATGGATCAATCACCCTGGGATGTCCATGTGCGTAATTTCTCCTCTTTGACATCGATTAAAAGAGAAAAAAGAAAAGTTTACAAATTCAGTGCCTGTGGGTCCTCCATGTTCTGGAATTTATTAGGCAATTGAATCAAAACTACATTCGGAGTCTCACAAAGACTTAGTTAATACTAAGGCTGTGGGTAGCAGCCTTGCGGTTTTATTCTGAGCTCTCTCTGCAGGCTGCAGTGGCCCGAATGGATGATGGATGTGGCTAGGGTGATGCAAGGAAGACTTCAGCTAGGAAACAGAAATCCAGGTCCCTGCAGCCATTCTCACAGAGGGTGGTGCCATCCTGTCTGGGCAGCCCTCGGGGCTCAACCCGCAGGTGGTGGGTAAGCCCTTCCGTGAGGAAGAAAAAAGGGGCCAGGCCTGGATCCTGTAACTTCCCTTTGTCGAAGCTTCTGATTACCTAGAGTGGTGGTTCTGAGGACAGCGCAGATCAAAGAACTGCTGATCTGGAATTTTCAGGGAGCTTAGGAAAGGAATGAGATTAACTACGTAAGGAATCCGCAGATGGGCACAAGTGAGTCATTTCGATGAACAAGAAACTTGGTATGGCCCAAAACATTTGAATCAACGACCACATAAGGACATCATCCGAATCTACATAAAGCATTCGGGTGAGGTCTGCAAAGATTTCTCTTCAGTTATTATAGCTTTATTTTTAACCAGGTTACAGCCAAACCCTTTCCCCTGTCAAGTGAGGCTGTGAGGTTTCTGTCCAAAGCTGGGAATGGACCCAAATCACTACACCCTCCCCAACCCAGGCTTCAGTGCTCTCATCTGGAAAATGAAGTTGTGGCTTTGATTACCCCTCAAATCTCTTCCAGCTGAATTTGAAGTCTTCAAATCTAAAGTTTCCTTTGTAAGGTTCAATTGGGTTTCTGCCAAAGTGTGCTCAGGGTCTAGAGCAGACTGAACTCAAGACCTTTTACTGCTACCTGGAAGATCTCCCGAGGAGCGTCCACCCGGAACAGGAGGCTTTGGGGGCTGGAATATGAACTTGAGAGACCATCAGGAGAGGTGCGCTAGAATGATTTCTGTAAAGCTGGCCTAGTGGTAAGACAGCCTCCCTGGGTTCCGGCCTGCCTTGAACTCATTGTGTGACCTTGACAAGTCATTCACTCCCTTAAATGTTGCTTTCCACATCTAAAAATTGAAAATAATCACCCCCTATATCCTGGTTCCCTCTGAGAATTGTTGGGGGAAAGGCCTGAACAGATGCAAGAAGCTAAAACGCTCAGTATGGATTTTTAAATGCCATTTTTCTGTTTCAGTTGGGTTAAATCTATTTAATATTATACTCTCTTCCAGATGATTGCCAACAAACAAACAGCCAAACAGTACACATCTGAAAGATCACAGACTTTGCCTTTGAGAAAAAAAAATAAAAAAGCTAGGCCAAGCCTGAAATAAATCAGTCTTTCTAACCAACAGGGAAGCACTGGCCCTTCTTTGGGACGGCTCCTTCCAGGGCCTTGAAGCCTCATTGCCTGGAACTGGAGCTTGGAGGTGGGTTAGAAGCTGGCCTGGAGCCCTGAGGCCTGCTGTTTTAGTAGGTGGTAATGAGGAGAGCTGGAACTCACTTTTTTTTTTTAATTGAAGGGCAGTCAATTACAGTGTGTTAATTTCTGGTATACACCAGAATGTTTCAGTCATACATATACATACATATATTTGTTTTCATATTCTTTTTCATTATAGGTTACCTGGAAGATCTGATGCCATTCTCCCCCTCCAATGTAAACCTCTCTGCAAAAGAGCAGAGAACCAGAAAACTGCAAGATGTGATTCATAACTGTCAATAACATTTATGTCATTTTGATGCTCTAACTCTATTACATTAATTGCTTTCCTCTCTACACTTTATTTTAAGGTGAGCATTAATTGATTCCCAACTGTAATCACAATTATGGTGAGTTATCCTGATTAATGGAAGATGTGATTAATAGGTAGGAAGGTACAACTGTTTCTCCTTCCTGGGGGAGAGATGATATATGTTATTATAGCTCTGCTGTAGGCTCCATTTTCCCCAAGAATCTGGAGCTAATACACAGCTATCATTCACCAAATTCCATTGTTCTGTCCAGTTGACTAGACATAGCTCCTTTCAGCCTGGCTTGTTTCTCCTGGCCCAGCCCCACTGACGGTGCACACTTCCTTGGGGAACTCTTCTATTCCAGATCTCAGTGTTTCAGAGATAAGAGAGATGCTAGAATGTCAGCTCTGAATTCTGAATCACAAACTCTGGTGCAGTTAAGATGGGCAAGGTGATGGGTGTGTATACCCAGAGCCAGACCCAGGAAAGACAATGAAGTCATCAGAGGGGGAAAGCTCTTGTTTGTTTGTGTAACCCTGGCACATGGTAGCTTTTCACCATGTGGTATTTAAAAAGGAGAATGGGCAAATGGAGTTTGTCTTTCCTTTCTATGTCCTTTTGCTACCCAGCTCCCTGGCTACTAGGTTCCCCCTTGGTAATTCTGGACTCTCCTCTGCCATCCCAGCCAGCTTATCCTCTGGAAGAGGGGCTGTCTCTCTAAACCTCTCTCCTGACTCTCTTTCTCACCTGCCCCATGTCCTGCTCCGTCCAGGCCTTGTTGGGAGTTGGGGTAACTCATCAGACATCCTGCTTCATTTGATACCTAATGTTGAGATCATTAACTCTCCCCGGTAATCCTGTAACAGGAAACTTGAATACTCCTCTTTATGACTACATGGATCAGACCTCCTTCCCAGCCTCGTCTCCAGGCAGCATCCCCTCTTGCCTAGCCCCCTCACACACCCCTCGTAGATATCTGATAACTTAGTCTCCTATTGGTCCAGTGGCATCTTCTGGGTAGAAGCTTCAGGCTCTCTGGAAAGGGGGACTAGAAGACTTGCTCTGAAGCTGCGATGTTCCTGGTACTTGTTTGTTTAGGGCAGTTGAGGAGGGCGTCTCTTGGAGAATGGTTTTGGAGAGCTTATGTTTGCATTCCACGGCATTCTCAGCCACTGAGAGTGTCCAAAATTCATACTCTGGTGCCTTTCCCAGGGGCAGAGAGGTCCTTGGCTCTGTCATCTGTCTGATCAGATTCTACTCAGCCCCCGGGTTTCAGCTTAAATGTAAGATCTTTCCAAGCCACGTGTCCTTCTGACCAGGCAGATCGCACCTCCGTCCTCTGGGCTCAGAGGCATCCTGGTTGCACCTCTACACAGTCCACACAGCACGCAGCATCACAGCTGTGTAACCCAGATGCCTGCTTTCCCACTTCTGTGCCAGACAAGTGTCTGAACCCCTGCAGAACTTAATGCAGCTTGTACTTGCCCAGGGACAGCGTGGGGGTGGGGGTGGGGTTGGGGGTTGTGCGGTGAGTCGGGGCTGAAGTCCAGCTCTCACTTCTCATGACAAGGGGTGCTCCCTGGCCTGGGGTTAAACCTGCCTGTGTGAGGGGGGTCTTTTTCCTTCTATAACGGCCATTAGCTATTAGCCGACTGACTGAAGTCCCGCCCTGGCTGAGTCAGCCCGGGGGAGCATCCTTCCCTGCAGAGCCCAGAGAAGCTGATAAGCTCACAGCACCCCTGCTCTGGTTCTGTGGGTATGATTTTACCAGCACAACCCTTGGGCGTGACCTCAGCTCCTTCAATGTCAATAATGAGTCACACAGCATTTCTGAGGCTCTTTTGTAGACTTTTCTGAAAATCTCATGGAGAAGAAGACGGGGAGTTGGGCACCGTCCGTGTTGAAGCACATAGTCTCACAGCATACAGTTCTCCCCACAGATGGTCCATTCCCACCGAGAGCATCATCAGGCCCCTCCTCCTCCTGGCCCAGCCCCTTGCAGCCCCACTCCCCACCTCAGTCCTGTATCTTCCTCCTCCTGCGTTCCGCCTCTCCGCTACACCTATCTACACCCCACCCCACCCCCTGCCTCCAACTGCAAACCCTCCTCCTTCAGCAAACAAGCTTCGGCTGCCAGGATCCACGATCCCCCATGTTGCTGTTTCCCCCTCCTGCCCCACTCTCAGACTAACGATGCGAAGTTTTAAAAATACCCTTCTTTTATAATTTGTGAGTTGATCTATCAACCAAAATGTGATTTGACTAGATTCAAACTCCAGTTCCTTCCCTCACTGGCTGCATGACTTTGGGCAAATCACTTAACTTTTCTGAGCCTCAGTTTCCTCACCCATAAAATAGAGGCAATTATTATGCTGTATCAGAGGGCTCGATAACCTCTCATTCAATTATGAGGATTGAGTGAGATGGTGCACATAAGCGGCTGGGCGGATAAGTGTTTGATAGATGTCAGGTTTACTGTTAATGTATTACTAGATATTAGTGTTATTAAATATTATTGGAATGATTACTGAACAAGACTATACTCTCTCCGATGTAGCTGGCCGCCACCATCATGCATGGGGTGATGTTAGGTCCATCCTTGGCCTTCACCCACAATCACCAGCAACAATACTCAAATCCCGTCTCACAGAAAATCAAGCCAGGTGTGCACCTACACATGAGACCCAGGAACTGCTTTATCCAAATCCTGAGCCTGGATCTTGCCCACCCATGTCGATTTAGTCCCACGATTGTACATTTTAAGGATCTGTGGTGGTTGGGTTTTCCCTCAGCCTGAGGGCCTCGCTGCTGCTCTTAATTGGTTTGGTTTCAAAATAGCTCAGCCCTCCCGGGCACTGGCAGCTGTAGGCTAGGTCCTGATGGACAGTTAATTGATGTGTGTGGGCATGTGTGTATGTCAATGTTTAACCACCTCAGAAGAACTGAGACTCGGAGCTGTGATCATGCGCTTGAAGGATTATGTTACCAGTTGGGGCCCTTCAGCGAGAGCCTTGCGCTGAAGCTGCCATAGGGACAACAGGCACATTTTCAACTCGGTTCAGATCAACGGATTTCTTATTCAGCATCAACAAAGTCTCCAGCACTGTGGCAGACAGTCTGGTGAACAGCTCTGGGATGCTAAAATGACACTGTATGACAATGACAAAAATCTACGCAATGCCTGAGATTGCTTTCCCATGCATTGCGTTTCTTTCCCACACATCTGGGGACATCTGGAGCCAGACGGTCTAAGCTGAGCTTGGCTGCAGGTCTGTGGGTCAGCTGGAGACTGGTTTATGTGTTTCTCATCCTCTGTGGACCAATAAGCTACTCCAGGAATGTTCCGCTCATGGCCTTGGGAGAGGGGAAGAGCCCCAGCCCAACCACACAAGCCCCTGTTTCATTGTACCTACAAACAGTCCATTGACCAAAGCAGTCAAGTGCCCAAACCCCAGTTAAGGGGCAAGAAGCTCTTCTTCACCTACTAGGAGGCCAAAGCCAGTACCTACCCAAACCTAAAGGCTGTGGAGTAGGGAAATACACCATCACCAACAAGGTGATGATGGAGAGTGAGTATTTCTGCACAATAATCCCATTTACCTCATGTCCTGATTGAGATTCAGTGTCAAAGGGAGCGTCATCTGAACCCCAGTGGTGAGTTCAGGCTTTACCAAAAAGAAGACGTGATTGCACAATGTGGTTGTGATTTTTGTTATCAATGTGGTTCCTGGCCTGCTTATGTTTAGTTACCTTTGGGGCGGGCAGATCAAGGACGAAGGAGGACTGATGTTTGGAACTGATACTTTGATTCGTTCTCTGCATCCTTAGAAGCATCTCAACAGCAATACTTAGGTTACAGCTTTAAGTGTGCAACCAATGAGATGCTATTTGAAGCTTCAGTTTGTCATTGAAAGTATTTGTTTTATCCTTTCCAACATAGAGATCATTCTCTTTGATAAATGTAGTCAAGGGTTTTTGGCTTGGGGTTCCTGAAAGTGAAAGCAGAAGGTTGTGTGTAGGGGCCATCAGGTTGTCAAATAGGCCAGTAATTGGAACAGGGGAATGTTAGTCTGGCCTTCCACAAAAAGGGGAAACTTCAGAAATAAAATCTCAGTGTTGAATCCCAGTGAAAGTCCAGACACGATCACCAGGGAGATGGTTTCTGAGCCCTTATTAGATAAATGGTGATTCCATCCTCCATGATTCCATTCAAAACATCCAAGCCAAATTTACTTATTTCCTTTTGGGAAGTCTGTAGATTTCAGGGAAAAGAATCTTGCGTTGATTCCTCTAATACTCTTGTCGTCAAGCTAGAAATATGAGCAATATAGTAATACAGTAAAGTCAAATCTTGATTATTTAGAGCGCTGTTGAGAAAATGTTGATTAAGGTCACCCTGGAGGTCTGCCTCTGGTGAGGTGCCTCAGGACTCTGTCCTTGGCTCTCCCATCTGACACTTTTATCAATTACCCGAATGGAAAATAAGAAGTCAGAAAGCACCCTCATCAGGTTTGTGGGTGACGCAGTGCTGGGAGGGTCACTAAAACAGATACAAACCCACACTCACAGAAACAGGCTAGAAGTAGCAGAGGACATTTAACAAAGATAATCACAAAACCTCAAAGTGAGGCCCTGAAGCAGTACATGCTGTGAAATCATCTGCCTTGACAGCAGGTTAGGTAGAAACATCTGGGGATCTCAGAGGGGCTTCGAGGCCAGTATGAACCAGGAAGGTGATACAGCTGCCCAGGGAGATGATAAAATTTTCGAGGCCACATTCATAGCAATTACATTCTAGATCAGAAAAAGTCATAGTCCCGCTGGACGTGAAGCTGACTCAGGCATTTCTGTTGCCCCAGAAATGACCAGGGATAATTTGGTTTTTTTGAACAGCTAGAAAGACATCCCCCTCCTCTCTCATTTTTGTCTAATTTCCCTTCCTTCAGCTCTACCTTTAGGCATAGCGGGCATAACTTTTGATTTAGCAAATAAGCATCTCGTCCATTCAATAAATATTTATTTAGCACCTATCGGATGTGAGCACTACATGGAACACCTTTCCCTGGGGTGAGAACCTGGGTCAGACAGCAGGAGCCCACAGTAATGGGGGGAAATGGATAAACACACACACGTTACAATGTGAAAAGGGCTAAAACGAGGATGCTTGCAAAGTGCTGTGTTAACACTGATCTCCCTCAGGCAAGAAACATATTCTCGGGCCAGAGGGGCAGCTTGTTCTAGAGGGAATCAAAGTGGGGGCATTTCACCCCCAGGGCCAACCACAGAGTCCGGCGTAGAGTAGATATTTATTAAGTAATTGATGACCAGATGAATGGGAAGGAAGACTTCTGGCAAACGTGAGAGCAGGTCCCGATTCGGCCACTTCCCAGCAGTGAGACTGTGGGCGACTTGAAGCAACTCACTGAACCTTAGTTTCTTCGTAAGTAAAATAGGAATGATGATCCTCCTCTCCAGGGTTGTTTTGCAGATTTAATGGAACGGAACAGGCTATCAGATGTAAAGTACCTGTAATGTCGGAAGGTACCTGGGTCCTTGTAAGAACAGATTTAGTATCCATTGTCCCTCTTGTTACCAGAGAATAGCTTCTTGTCTCTCACAGGAAAGAATTCAAAAGCGAGGCATAGTAAATGAAAGTAAGTTTATTCAGGGAGATACACACTCCATAGACAGAGTGCAGGCCATCTCAGAAGGCAAGACAGGGGCGGGAGTAGTTAGTTTCCATGGGCTCAGTAACTTCACACGCCAATGAGTAGGAGGGTTATTCCAACTACTCTGGGGAAGGGGCAGAGATTCCCAGGAATTGTGCCATCACCCACTTTTTGACCTTTTATGATTGGCCTAGGAATTGTCATGGCACCTGTGGGTGTGCCATGAGGTTCAAGGTCTACTGGAAGTCGAAACGTCTGCCATCTTAATTCTAACTGCTTTATCCTGTCCTCAGTTGCTGTGTTATTCCTTCAGTAGTTGTGCCCTGTCCCCTTCCCTCCTGTCTCACTGTGACTCATGTGCCAGCAAGATCATATTTGGATTAGTCTGAGCATCACATTTTAAGAAGGGCATTTACAAATCAGTGTCTGTTCTGAGAAGAGACCAAAATGAAGGGAGGTTTAAGAAGCAGAAAGAGTTGAGGGATGAAGGAGGTGAAGATAATTTAAGAGTTTTCCTGGATGAAGGAAAGAGCCCCAGAAGGCAACACCCAAAGTGAGACAGGAGGGAAGGGGGCAGGCCACAGCCATTCAAGGAATGATGTGGCAATTAACACCAAAATGGGGGAAGATTCAACTCCCAGTAGACCTTGAAGCTCAAGATAGCAGGAGATTTGACTTCTAGTAGACCTTAGCTTCATTGTACACTCATTGTAATATTAACATGGTAAATGACACTCCCACAGGTGCCATGACAGCTTAGAAACTGAACCATAAAAGGTCAAAGAGCGAGCGGTGATCCAATTCCTGGGGGTCTCAGCCCCTTCCCCAGGGTAGTTGGAATGGTCCTCCCACTTGTTAGCATAGGAAGCTACCGAGCCCATAAAAATTGGCCACACTGCATCTCATGGCTTCTCTTACTCCCTCGTCTTCGGAGATGGCCTGCGCTCCATCTATGGAACGTGTATCTACTTCTACTTTAACCTGAGCACCCAACCCCCACACCTCTTGGCCTTTCTCTCACCTTCTGAAACCGCCTACACTCCATGGAGTATGTATCTCTCTAAATAAATCTGTCTTTACTCAACTGTGGCTCGCTCTTGAATTCTTTCCTGCGTGAAGCCAAGGACCCACACTTGGCAGGGCACATCCCAGGGACTCAGCCAAGATCTGGGACATGGCCCTCTTCATGCTCCACATTCATTTTTCCTGTATCATAAAGGGGAGGAATTGGAGGAGTTCGATCCCAGCTTGGGTAGGGAAGACGGTTCTGGCAATTACAGCTGCCCAGAATACAGAGGAGCTCTCGCCGCTGGAACATTCAAAGCAGAGTCTGGAGGGATGTCTGCCAGGGCTGTTCGTAACATGACTTATTTATTCAGCAGATTGCCTACTATGTGTTCTCATCTTAGTCTAGGGAATTTGGGATTAAAAAGGGAAAAGCCCCTAGATCTAAGGCATTCACAAAAAGCCAATGATGATGTGCGTTATCTGATAAGCTTCTGTGGGAGCACAGAGGGTTTTGTAGGAGGGATTTTGCATTTGGGTGGGAGGTGGGATGTGGTGACCTCTAAGGTCTCTTGGCTCCAATTATTCTGTGGTTCCATGTAAGCCATAATCTCTGCCTGCAAAGAATTTACTCACCTAATCCTCAGACTTTCCTCGAAATTAAACCTTGGAGACCAAGGTCTGTTTTGCTCAAATGATAAGATTCCACAAAAGCAGTCAAAATGATGTTTGATACTTCCCGCCCCCCCCCAATCTCCTGGAAGAACTTTGCCATCTACTATAACATTTGAACCTCACAGCTAACCTACACATAAGATCACGGCCAGATACATAAACAGAGCAGCAGCAACAACAGATGAGACTCGCCTGGAGTCACCCAGATCGCTCACAGCAGGACGGGTGGAACCGAGCTCTCTCAAGGCTCATTTACGGTTCTTGCCAATGGACCATAATGCATTTAGCTTTCACCTTTGGTGGATTTTATCTCGGAAAGTCTCTCTTTTCCTCCGCCTTCTCCCTTCCTCCCTCCTCCGTGACAGCAAGCACAGAATCTGGCAGATGAATGACCTGGCTGATCTTCCAAGTTTTCCTCTGAAATGTAGACCCCGACATCCTTTCCATTTGGAATTCCAAACACAGTCACTGCTGTGTCAGAAGAATATTAACTGTTTGAGCAGTGGACCTTGCCACCCGCCAGGGAGAATGATGAGAGCAGACAGGGAAGGAAAGCGCCCCTCCGCCTTTATTCAGCTCTAAGGGAAGATGCATGATCTAGTTGGGGCTGGTGATGCTGTTTTTTTAAAAATAAAATATAGGGATTCACAGACCTGTGCTAAGAGCGTGAGCTCTATGGGGAAACAGCCTTCTCTGAGAGACCAATAAATGCATACTTTGGCTTATTTATTTGGCATTCCTTGTAGGTTGAAGCAGCAACCAGTGGGCAGGTCCCAAGGCCAGGACTTCTGCGAACGTTGGGCCATTTGGGATGCTGGCAGTTCTGTTGTCATTTTTTATTCCTCTGAGTGAATCACTCTGATGGCCTGACAAGGCTGCTGAGAATCAGCACGAGGCCCCTGCTTTGACCGTGTCCCATCAGACTGAGGCACGCTGTGTCCTCCTGGACAGGGGTCAGGGCAGGGAGAAGACGGGGGAAGGATGTAGTGCCCAAGTGGGATGCCACACTGCTACCTAAGGGGGTCCCACTGCCAGGGGCCCTGGAGTCACCACAGAGATGCTCCCCAGCCTGGCTTGGATTCTCTGATTTGATCCATCAGGCGATTTATAGGATTTGCTTCCAGAAGCACCAGAGAGAAAATATAGGAAAATCTCTAAGCTTTCATCCATGAAAGATCAGGCTTTGAAAGGAAATCCTTAAAAGAAATTTTACATGTCTGGCTATGGCAGTCTTGTTGGAAGAGGACCCACACCTACACACACACACCCACACACACCATACACCCACACCTACACACACCTACAAACACCACACATCCAAAACACACCCCACACACATCTACACACACACTTATACACACCCATGCCCACACACACTACACACCCATACTTACACACCCACACTTACGCACCACACACACCCCCCTACATCCACAGCACACCTACACACATCCACACCTATACACACCCACAACACCCCCGCCACACACACACATTTAAGTGCACCAGCGCTCCCTAACCCCCTCGTCTTGCTGTGCTTTTCCGTAACACTTAATACTTAGAGTCACGTGTTTGTATATTATCTCTCTTTCCCACTAGAGAATTTTGGCTCCATGAGGCCAGGACTTCGTTGCTTATTGCCACAGCCCCAGGTCATGACACTGATGGGCACATAGGTAGTTCTCATTAAATAGCCGTTTTCCCTCTTGTGGCCTGAAGTCCTAGTACTATTGGAGATTTATCAACTTATTTTTCAAATACTTCAAAGTTATTAAAATGCAAACATCCCTAGAATAGCACTTTAAGTCTTAATAATAGTTCTCAGCTAATAAATTTTGAGGACAGGAGCCTCCGCCATGACATCACGGAGCATAGATTCTTTCCTGAATTGTGTGCGAGAAGAAAGCATACAGGTGAGGAGGAGGAGGAGACAGGAGGAGAAGAGGCAGAGGGGAGACAGGGAGGGAAGCCTGGACCATGGCTTCCCAGCTATCCAGCCTGTCCGTCCTGCCCAGGAGTCACGTCTGACACTCCCCCCACCACAAGTCAACATCGGCCCCCACCACGTCCTATGTGACTTCTCTCTCCTCTCCACTCTCACAATTGGCCCCATAGAGGGAGTCCTGGCCACCTGTCCTCTGATGTTGTCAATGACAGCCAAACCAGTCTGCTGCCTCACGCCTCAGCTGTGAGCCAGGCATACCACTCCCAGGCCAGCTTTCTAGAAGCTCCCCCATGGCAGTCACTAGGGCTGCTTGTCAATACCCCTGATTCTCCCTCTAGAGGCATACAATAGGCTGGGGACTAGTTCTGCTCAGTGAATTGGTAGCAGAAGTGATGGATGTTACTTCTGCCTTGAGCATTTCACTGCTAAGGTGAGACCCTCCCGAGCTCTTTCTCTCTGGCACACTGACCATCAACATTTGAGATAACCCTGGGTTCCTGAGTGACCAGGATGAGCAGAAACCCCATGCTAACCCACAATGGACATGAGGCAAAAAAAGTTGTTTGAGGCCCTGGTAACTAGGGATTGTTCCTTACTGCAGCATAACATAGCCTATCCTGACCGATACATGCCACTCACACAAGAACCTACAATGTCTCTCGTTACCCATCATTGTGTGTGAGGCAGTACACAGGTCGTAAGTTCCTTAGGTGATTGCTGTGTATGAATGCATGGCTCTTTGTAACGTTCTTTATTTGGAAATTTAAGATGATTCAAGATGCTAAAGTCCTTCCAGTTTAAGGGTACATTGTAGTGCTGAACTTTGAGTTACGGTGCAAGATTTTTTTTTTTTTATGCTGTCATTTGTTTCGTGAGAATCCTTGGGGTTAAAGTTTTGGTTATTACAAAAAAAAAAAAAAAAAGATCTTAAACAGACCTGCATGTAAATCCTAGTTTTGCTACTTACAATTAGTTAAGGAAAACCTACATAACCTTCTGAGTCTCCTCACTTGTTTAATTGGAAGAATGACACTAACTTTGGGTTGATGAAATGAAATAACCCAGGTGTAGTGCCTGGCCTACAGCAGCCATTGAACAAACGTGCCTCGGGTGGGTAATTTCTCTTTCCTCCTCCTCTTCTTTATGCTGATGTGTGCATGTTTGTAGCACCTGCCCTGACCGAGCCCTCTGGACCTCTCTCCCAGTCCTCTCCATCATGACAGATGCTCACAGTATCAGGAACAGCAATTCTCAACCTGGCGTCACCCTCAGAGTGCTCTGTTAAACTGTCCGTGACTCCCCTTCATCCTAGAGCAACTTAACCAGTTTCTAGAATGGGGGGCCCTGCCTTGGTTTTTGGAAAAATCATCTCCAGTGATGTAATGTGCAGCCAAGATTGAGAACTCGGATCTAGAAGCAGACCGTCCAGGTTATGAGTGTAGATCCTGGACCCAGGGACGTCCTGCCACTTCCTGCCCCTGTGAGTTGAGATAAGTTGTTCTGTGCCTTTACTTCCTCATTTGAAAATGAGGGTGGGAAGAGGGGGGAGGGTATAGCTCAGTGGTAGAGCTTGTGCTTAGCATGCACGAGGTCCTGGGTTCGATCCCCAGTACGTCCATTAAAATAAATGAATAAACATAATTAACCCCCCCCTCTGAAAAATTAGGAAAATGAGGGTCAGAATAATAAAACATCTGTCTCACGGGCTGTTGTGTGGGTCATTGGAATTGTGTGTAAATCACCCCCACAGGGCCTGGCTCATGGTCAATTCTCCATGAACATGGTGGCTCCTTCCCGCCCTGCTCTCAGCTCCGCCCCGCCCTCCCCCTCCTCTCAGTCTCGCCCCTCCCCTCCAGAAGCTTTTCTCTGTAACCCCATCATGAGCCTTCTGTTCTCCAGACGTGACTGCACACACATGGAGCGAGCATGCACTGTGATTTGGCCTTTAAACATACAACGGATTCTTTGACCTATTAAGTCGGCCTCATCAACAAGACCAGAAGCTGCTGAAGGAGGTGGCGACGGCCCACACTCCTTTTTCTTCTCTGCCCCGACAAGAACCTACAAAAAGCTGTGCCCACAGCACTGTTTGTTGATTGACTATTTGATTCAAAGTCATTCCCAAGAACAGCCACAGCCACTGGCACCAGCACAGGCACCAGCTTTAACACACGGTCACACTCTCAGGGCTGGCTCTCCTTCCAGAAGAGAGCGATTAAATACTTCCATAGTCAGAGAACCTGGACGGGACCACCCAGTACAGAGGGCAACAGGAGGGCAACCCTTGTCTCCTCAAGTCCCTTTGAGGGTGGTAAGCTCACCTAGTCAGAGGAGAGAAATACATTTTAATTTGTAAATTCTGGCTGACAAAGGATGCTGCTCCCAAGACAGGGGTTGCTAGGGACATTTCATTTCTCATCCTTCCTGGTCTCCTGACATCTGCTGGGAAACACTTCCCACTGGCTGTGGACGCTTCCGGCTTTGGTCCCGGGTGACCTAGGATCCCCCCTTCCCAGGAGGCTGCCTCCCAGAAATGTCCAGGTCCCCTTCTTCACCCCAGAGACCTTTCAGGTGGAGAAGGAAAGACAGTACAAACTTGTGACAATTTCTGAGGAGGCTGGGCTCAGAGGGCCACCAGACTGATGTCCGTCATCACTGCCTCTTTTCTTTTCAACGACCCACTGTGAGAGAGGAGATCGTGACCAATGGTTGGGAATTGAAGCCAAGAAAATATTCTCAGATTCCTGTGACTCACCCTCATCCAAATGTAAGGAGGGGAAAAGGGAAAAGGGGAACCAACACTTGCCACCCGCCCTGGTCCCCAGCTTCAGGTCCTGATGCTTTACCTAGTTTTCCATCCACTCCTTGTCGCTACCCATGGATGAGTATTGCGGTCCCAGCTCGCCAGCTGAGGAAGCAGTCTCAGACTTGCCTGGCGAGGGTGAGAACCAGAACTGGAACCAAATTGAACATTCATTCATTCATTCATTCATTTGCCCTATGGCAGGATTTAAAGTTCCTCACGATGATGGCAGGAGTTGGGGTGGAAGGGAGGAATGGGGAGATCTGAGCTCAGGGGAGCGTGTATTATATTAAAAATGTACTTGGGATTTGTTTTAATCAGCCATGGTAAGACACAGAAATGATGCCGCGAAGGAAGAAGTTTATACTCAGCCAGCCCTAAAAGTGGGAGGCACAGCACGCCACACGGGGCCACGGGGGGACGGACTAGGGTCGGACAGGGAGCAAAAGAAGAGAGAGAAGAGGATGTCCCCGAGCCTTTGCTGGGGTCCTAACGGGAAGGGGCAGGTGAGGCAGGGTAGGTATGCTGAGTAAGCTTAGGACTGGATAGTTTGAACCATTTCAGGTGGTCCTGAGCTAGGGTGGTCCCTAGCTGCCCAAGGCCTGGCCCCGGGGTGATTTAGGGCAGGCGGGATATGGGATTAATGTATGAGAATTTGCTAAAAAGAGATGGTTGGGGGTGTAGGCTCTGGATTGGTTGGTTCGTATATCAGAGGCTCACTCTTAGGGGAGCTGTCGGCTCTCTTCAGGAACTAGCTAGCTAGTCGGGACCCTCCTAAATGCCAGAACCTCAAGAATATAGAAGAGAAGAAGATATAGACAATACAGTCCAGTGAACTCTGTAGATGAAAACAATTGGAATAAAAGGTGATTCAGTCCCACAACTCAAGCCACAAAACCAGACTTCCCCCTGAGGTGAGAGTCGGCAAATGACAACCACGAAGCTTGGACACTGCCAACACATGCTCTGGGATCCATGCAGCAGCATCCTTAGGGAAGAACCAAGTGTTGGTTAAGGGATAGAATAATGAGTCCAGAAATGTAGGGAGTTAGGACTGAGAGATAGCTCTGGAGGGAATGGATGGAAAGAGTGGGAAAGAGATAGGGCGTGGAAGACAGAACCCAGAGGTTGGAGAGAAGGCATCAGGCAGTAGGCAAGAGGGGTGTAGGGGCTGAGGAGCAAGGAGGAGGGGTTGGACGACGGCCCCAGATCGTGGACCCACACAGATGAAGTCCTGATTAAACTAGCAGTTTGTAATTGATGCACATTGGTTTGATACCATGTGGCTAAGAAGTTCCTGGATTTTTTTTTTTCAATGAGAACTCTGCACAGGTAGCTGTAGAAAGGATGTCTTGCCCTCTGAATGTCTTACTCCCAGTAGAATTGCCAAAGCTCAGGGTGGCTCCGAGAGGTAAGGCTTCACCTGTGTGAATGGGGATGGCTGCAGTGCCTGGGGGACAGCCCTTCACTCCTCCCCACGGAACCAGGAAAGGACGAACTCGCTCCCTGGTTCCTCCTAGTGGGATCTGCGTGCCCCATATGTGTGGGGGCCTTTGTTTTTGAACCTGTCACAATTCCAACAGACAAGGTGAGCACCCAAGATATTAAGATAGAGGAGACAGAGGAAGCGGACGTAAGAGGTAGTGGATCTGAGATCACTTCTAAGACCTGTAGGCTTGAAAACCAAGGAGCTCCGGGTGGTCATGCAAGGCATGGAGAAGCTGCCCCAAACATCTTCCTTTTAACCCAGGGACTCGGTCAGTGCTCTTTTCCCAGCGTGGCCACATGGGGAGGCTGAAACCTGAGTTCTTCCCGTGCCTCTACACCTCCCTTCCAATGCTTTGTTCTGTCTGTGTCGCATGACCCCTTGCTAGTGTCGACCTTTATTCCCACTTCGCCCCACCCCTCATACTTGCCCCACATGGCTGCTTTTTAATATGTTTATTCATTCATTTCTGAAACATAGAGTACCTACCATGTACCAGGCATTGTACCAGATGTTGACAGCCCTTGACTTCCCTCTTCCATACCAGTCCTCAATCCACTCAGACTCATGAAGGATACGCTACAAGGACCCAGGCAGGTCCCAGGTGTGGTACGGGGGAAGCGCAGGGTTGGGGGGGGTGCGCTCAATTCAATCCCTGATTGGCTAGAGCTTCTCTGTGGAGGACACAGGACCCACCCATGTCTTGATTCCGCACGACACGCGGAGCAGCGGATGGGACACTGCTAAGAGATGTGTTTCCAATTGCGAGAAGAGCAAAGTTAAAACTCCTGGCTGTTCCATTTAACTTTCATCTTGGGTGAGTTTCTTATTCCTCGGAGAGCTTCAGTTCATCAGGCTGTAAAATGAGATTCATTATCATCCACCCCTAAAGTTGCGGTGATGAGCAGATGAAATGATGCCTGTGGAACTGTTTTATAAACTGTAAAGAAAGATGAAGGTTATTATTAACTGCAAGTTAAAAAACAACAACAACAACTGTGCCCCCAAACCTGACTCCTGGAAGATATCTTATCCAGATCTCAAAACCAAAGAAACTAGCTTCTGAAAGTTCTGTAAACACGACCCTGGAGGAGATACTTTTAATCCAGATTCATTTCCAAGTTTCTATCACAAACTTCAGTAGTTCCCAAAGAGCCATGGGGGTAAGGAGTACGCAGCCACCTGGGGTGCCTGCATCTCCATCAGGGCCTCTGAGCCTCATGGAAATCCTGTCTCCAGAGCACACCTGGCCCCAGCTAGCAGCGCTGGGTGCCCGCTCAGCTAATGAGCCGCACAGCTGTGCAGCGGCTGATCGTTCCCCAATTACGGTGACATTAGGGAAAGTTATTGGAAAGGACTTTCTCCCACCATTGAGTAGTAAATGCTTTCCTAATTTGCCTGATGATACATTTATGATGGCTGCTTGCTGATCCTCTTCCACAATCCACCTTTAATGGCCTGTCTGTTCGGAGAGGCCAGTCTTCGCCAATGAGCCAACTTTATTTCATAATGGTTTATTATTGTATTCTGTCCAAGGAGTGCCTGCAAAATGAAAAAGTGGCCAGCCCAACTCTCTCATCGCGGGTGTAATTACTGCCTCCGTTCTTAGCAAGAAAGAAAAACAAACAGTAATCTTTGCTAATTGAAACAGTAAAATATGTGCAGTTACGAACAATTCTGTGTCGAATCTTAAGAGAAAAAGACCCTACAAACACACACACACTCACACACACACAAGTACACATTCACCCCCAAAATGGAGCATTGCCTCTGAAAATATGAGTTATAAATATACAGGCTGTCTCTCTTCTTTCTTGCTTGCTCATCTGTCTTCCACAGTCCCTTGTGTGTGTGTGTGTGTGTGTGTGTGTGTTTGATGCTCAGTGTACTGATATTAATTATTTTTCAGATTTTTTGGTGGCAAGATTATTCTATAATTAAATCCATTTCCCTGGGGGGAACTTCCTTCACTTGTTTGCATTTCTTGTGCTTCTTTCACAGAATGAAATGTGAAAAGAAGGTTTTGTTTGCACTTGGTTGTGCAATTGCTCCATTCCTTTTTCTTTCTTTTTTTCTCAGGCTCTTGCTGCCTCTGGGCATCGCCTTGAAACACAAACAAATCAGGGATTCCCAGGATAATTCTGTGCAGCTTGGGTGAGTGGAGGGGAGCGGTGGTGTCCTCCGTAAGAAAAGCCAATTGTTGAGTAAGTGAGCAAGTCATCTTGTAATTAGTTACTATGGTAAAGATTAACTGCTGGCCTCTGCTGGTTCTGCCTCCTTAACTGAATCAGGAGCACTGTGGGCAAAGGTGGAGAAAGAAGAGGAAGCTTCATGGATAATTTTCTGACCAATCTGGTAGTCGTGTATTTAAAAGCATAGGAGTAAGAGGTAGTGTGATATGTGGGGAAATGGAAGCTTTATGGTCACACAATCTTGGGTTCAAATCCTACCTTTACTGTGAGGACACTCCCAGATGGAGCAAGCATGGGAAAGCCTCTCTCTCCCACTGATTACAGCTAAAGACTATGAACCAAAAGCAACTATGAGGACTCGACAGTGAACCACAGCAAGCAGACTGCAAAGAGAAATGAACACCTGGAGATGCAGACCACCTGAAGATGAGATCCTGGGCTTTGCTTTCTCTTTTCTGTCACAGCATTGCCCTGAGATGCTCCCCCCCTTCATGGAGTTGTACCCCACTAGTGGCACTTACAGCTAAAACTCTGAAGCACTTTTTTTCTGGCTGGTAGAACTGGAGACTGTGACAGAAAAACCAGAGAGGAGAGAGCTGGGAAAGAAAATCTTGTAATTCTGTATCTGAACCCACAGAAGTCCCAGGTCTCCCCTAAGTTAATGCACATGCATGGGACCCTATATTAAGGGTTTTGAGGACTGAGCTAAAATAGGAACCACCACCCACAGAAGGTAAGACAAAATTTACAATCTGAACTCAGCTGATTTCGACTAAAACAAAACAAATACAAATAAATCAACCATCTCTAGAGGATTTTAATCAATGTGGGATATGCACAACACAGCATTTATACCATCCAGGATGCACTCCAAAATTACTCAACAGACAAAGAAGCAGGAAAAATGTGACCAAATCTTAAGGGAAAAGACAATCATCAGACACTCACCTACAGCTAATCTGGACATTGGAATTATCAGACAGGGAACATAAAGGCTTTAAAGAAATAATTAGAATTATCTCGCATGAAGTAAAGGTAAACACATTTGAAAAGGATGGAAAACAAGTTCTCAGAAGAGAAGCAGAAATCATAAAAAAGAACCAAATGGAAATTTTAGAACTGAAAAATAAAAATAAAATCTGAAATTTTAAAAAAAACTTTCCCACTGGTTGGCCTCTATAGAACTTGAAGGTAGAGCAATAGAAATTTCTCAATCTGAGGAACACACAGAAAAATTAAAATAAACAAAAAACAAAGCATCAGGAACATGTGAGACAATATGAAAGGTCGTTGGTGTCCCTTGAGGAAGGAAGAAAAAGTGTTGGAAGAAAGAATGACTGAAAACTTTCCAAATTGGTGAAAGACATAAATTTACAGATATGGGAAGCTCTGCAAGTCCTAAATAGGACAGACTCATAGAAAACCATGCCCAGACACATAATAACCAAAGTAAAAACAAAAAAATAAAGGAAAAATACTGAAAGTCACTATACAAAAACAGCATGTTATAGCTAGGGAAACCGATGATTTAAAAGACAATGGATTTCTCATCAGAAACCGTGGAGCCCAGAAGACAGTAGGACAATAAATTAAGGCACTGACAGATAAAACTGTCAACTCATAATTCTATACCAGAAAAAAAATATTCTTTATAAATGAAGGTGGAATTCAGACATTCGCAGATGAAAGAAAACTCAGTCAATTCATAACCAGCAGACCTGCTGTAAAAGAAATGTTAAAGGAAGTATATCTGGATAAATTTAAAAGACTATTCTTCTCCTCTTAAGGTCTTTAAAGTATTGCAAGTTGAAAGTAGAAATTATAACATTATTTGGTTGGCTTTTCAATGGATGTAAAGGTGATATATAAAACATAAAGAGATCTATATGATTCTAATGTTCTTCCATTTTATTTGAAGTGATAAAATATTAACTCTAACTCTACTAGGAACGGTTAGGCATATATATTGTAACTCTTAAAGCAACTACTAAAAAATAATACGAAAAGAATAGTGAAAATGCTGATAGATAAATTAAAATGAAACACTAAAACAGTGATAATAAAAATAATAATCCAAAAGAAGTAATTAAAGAGGTGATAAGGGAACCAAAAATAGAAGGGACAAACAGAGAAAGAATCACATAGTAGATGTAAATTCAACCATATCAATAATTATGTTAAATTAAGTCATCTAAACACAAGTTGAAAGAGATAGATGGGATTTTATTTTTAATCTACATTTCCTACTTACTCGCTATAAGACTTTGGAAAATTACTCAATGATTTATAGCTTCTTTTTCAGTTACAGTATCTACCATGTCTATAATGTCTACAAACAACAGTATCTACTGTGTTAGCTATTTTTCAGATAAAGTGAAGTGGTGTTAGTTAAATGCCTAGTGAATAGTAAATACTCAATAAAAAGGACATCAGCTGTCTACTAATGACCATTAACAGGGACCACTAACATTACCAAATTCATTAACCGAGGCTCAGGGCCACTATTCATTTGGCCTTATATTCTTTTGACTTTGAGAAAAGCACTAACAGGATGGTGTGATTGCAAAAAAATTAAGCCTGTATCTTCCCCAAAAGCATGATTTCTCTTATTCCACTCTGAATCTGACACAAAATTACTATATATTTTTATAACATCACTATGGTATGTATAATGTCTTTAGTATTATGAATTGGTTAATTTTATAGATTGAGATCCTATTTATCTTCCATCAACTGTAAACATTATTTGTTTGGACTAACTCCTTCTATCCTCACTGAAGTAATTCCTGCTTCCTAAAGAGTGGTTAAGTGATTTTACTTCCCATAAGTGTATTTGAATTTCATAATGTTGGATGTCATAGCAAGGACCCAGGCCCCCGAGATCTGCCCTTACTGATTTATAAAATTAAGACATCTGCTAATGAACACGTATCCTCCACAGGAAGGCACAGCAGTGATCCATGCTCCTTGCCGAGAAGGTAGACAGCTGGGATTCCAGCCAGAGCACAGGGACCTAGAGATCATCTGTACATTTAAGAAGGCATGTTGCCCAGGTGCCAGAGAGGGCATACACCTTGAGATCCATCAGTGGTTGTCAGATTTCCTCAGTGAATATTGATTAATCCAGAGGTAAAAATACAAAGTTCATCTCAACAACTATATATTGAGTGCTACTCACGTGCCGGGCATGGAGCCAAGGGCCAGGAGTGATGAGATGAATCAGTCGGGTGAATCAACTTGGCCAATGCCCTCAGATGGCTGAGTGTCTGCTGGGAGAGACAGCTGGTCATCAGACCATTTCAGTCAAACGTCATCATTGCTCCATTCACACCCTCTTGGACCTGCCTCTATGGGACCAGCTTTCCTCAAATCCCAGATGTCCCTGAGATCACTCTGGAGAATCCCCTCTCTGGGAACCACTGGTTTTACTTTAGTCAACATCATACACGCAGGGAGGTCTGGAGTAGATATTTCCTGGTGGTGTTTGCAGTGTCATTTACCATTTCTGTCGCCTGTCATAGGAGCCATTATAATATTTGCTCAAGTATTTAAATCAAGTCCTTTACTTTAAGCCAGTGGCTGCTGAGCTTTAATTAAAGCATATTTGCATACATTAATATCACCCAGCTTCTCTACATTTTAACTGTATCTTTGCATTCAAAACATGACATTTCAATAACAATAGTTGTCAGCGCCTGGGCTCTTATTTATGCCACAATTACAAGTCCTGTTAATTACAGTCCTGACTGGTTTCTCCGGCTCCTTCTGACAGTCCGTGTGCAGCCGTGGTTCGACTCCTTCGGTGTGTGCATTTCGCCGTTTATAGCGCAGCTCGACCGAGCAGCAAGGGGTTTAAAGGTGTTGGGCTCCCTTTATCTCCAGCCCTGCTGACGTTCTGGACCTTTGGGAATACAGAGGAGCAAATGCAGTTTTTATACCAAGGATGGACCTGGTGCGTTTAAAGCTGAGAACTAATTTGAACTCTGATCCAGGCTGGAATTTTTCTCTGAGGTTGAAGTAGTCAAAAGAAAGAAAAGGATCTGGGTAGACTGTGGATGCTGTGAGTTGCAGGTGAGGAAGTAACAGGGAAGTTCCCACCGCGGGCGTACTGCTGCGTGTTACTGGAGCCTAGAAAACAGCAGAAGCAGAAAGTCACCGCTCAGTGAGCATCAGTGATGAACTGGGGGCTTGGTGCCGTGGAGGGCACAGTCATGTGGAGAATTCCTGCTCCTCCTCGAGCATCTGGTCCAGGTCACCTCCTGTCTTGATCAGCAGTCAGTCACTCCTAGTACAAGGAATCTTGTACGAGGTCCATCAGGGCTCTGGCCTCTCATTGTTCATTTTTCTCTCTCTCTTCCAAATTGAACTATGAGTTCCTGAGGGTAGGGACCGTACTTTGTCTCCCAGTTACCTAACACATAGGGGCCCCCAGTAAACATGTTTGAGAAGGAAAATGAATAAGAAACCATAATACCAGGGAGGGGGCCAGCTCAGTGGTAGAGCACATGCTTAGTATGCACAAGGACCTGGGTTCAATCCCCAGTACCTCCATTTAAAAAAATAATAATAAAATAAATAAATAAACCTAATTACACTCCCTCTAAAAAAAACCACACACTTACAAGAAACCGTAACACCAAATCTCAAGGGTCTGGAGCCGCAAATCAGGTAAAAGCCCTAACAGTGGAAAAGCCAAGACCAAAGACCACGGCCACACCTGACAGAGGGCGGGCCTGCTCCCTCTAGTGGACGAGCCCCACCAGGCCAGGCGCCGCCCGGGCATCTGGGTGCCCGTGACCTTCCTTCTGCCCCAGCAGCCTCGCCAAGCACACGCTGAACTCCATCCCCGCACCCCACGGCCCCTGTGGAAATGTGCAGAAATCAGAAGCACGAACAAATGGCTTGTGGGGTCCCCAAACTGCAGAGACAGCCAGAAGAGGGGAGGCCCTTCCGAAACCTCTGTGGGCACAGTGACTTTCTGACCCCACTGCGGTGAGGCCGGAGGAGGGACGAGTCAGCGGGGCCTGACGTTTCCAAACACTGAGGCTAGAACAATAAACAGTGAGCGCCGCAGGCAGAGAGACCAGCCCGATCTGTGTTTCTCACATTTCTGTCCAAACACTCTCCTGCAGGTTCCAGCCCACAGACGGTCGGTTTATCGCTGGGGGCCCCCAAGCTGTCGCTGACCTCCAAGAGCGGTCAGAGCTTCCTGGGCCCGATAACAAGGTGACAGGAAATATCTCTGCAGCACAGAGGACAACAGGGCACAGTGAGCCAGAAACTGCTTTGGGCCAAATTGGAGCCCTAAGGAGGCAGGGATGGTAGTGCCGCTGGAGGAGAGAGTGTCCCTTGCCTTTGAGCTGACTGCACTGGACACGGAGGCTTGTCTGCCTCATTTTAGCAGTCCCTTTTTACTCCCTGTCTATATTCTGCCTTCTCTGCCAGTTTTTCTGTTTTCCTGCCTCGACAAAAATATACAGAATGCGGATTAAATACCAAGCACTGTGCTGGATTTTAGAGATACAAAGATAAACAGACTCAGATTCTATCTTAAGAGAGCTTGCCATCTAACTGGAGAAACACGTAGTTATTACTTCTATGGAATGGTATGTGGTGATTTGGGGGTATACAGGGTGCCACAGGAGAAGAAAGGAGGACCACTAGGCCAAGCCTGGGCATCCAGGAAGGCTTCCTGGAAGAGGAGACCCCCTGACCTGAGTTCAGAAAATAAATAGATTGTATCCAGATGGAAAAAGTATTTCAGGCAGCACAACTAATATGAGCAAAGGCACAAACCTGTGACGCCCTGTGGTGTGTGCAGAAACTTAGAAGCAGTGTAATAGGACTAGATGCACCGAGCAAGGGAGAATGAGGAGCGGTAAGACCGGGGTACCAGCAGGGTCAGGTCCGGAGGGTTTTGCAGGGTCCTCCATGCCAAGGCAGGAGCTTGGGTTTTCTCCAGAGGAAAATGGAAAGTCTCAGAACAGGTGTAGGTAGGGGCGTGACATGAGATCTTTTCAGAAAGCTCCCCAGGCTGTGACGTGGAGCATGGGCGACTAAAGAACACTCCAGAGGCGAAGGGACCAGCCAGGAGGCGATCACTGCAATCCAGGAGGGAGCACAGGAGGTGGCGTCAAGTGTGGGCACATCAGGCAAATCAGAGATACTGAGAGGACAGGTTGACCAGACTTGGTCATGAGGCTTTAAGGAGAGAGAGGCATTAAGAACAACCTTGAGATTTCTGAATCGGAGAACTCAATTACATGATAGGACACCCAGGAGGTGTCCAGAGAGTTGGAAATTGGTTGGCATGCGGAGCAATGTCCCCCACACATTGGTGTCAGAAGTGTTATGAATAGAGAAACCATTTTTCTTTAGAAGTTATCTCAGGAAACATCTGTAGGGGAACGAGGACGTAAGATGGGGAGGGAAAAAAAACCCATAAGGGTGGCGTGATGTACAGTTTACAACTGTAGCACCGGGTTCACTCCTGCTGGGACCTCTGGGATCAGTGTAGAGCCTGTGCCGCAGAGCCCGAGGGTCCTCTGTGTCTGCTCACTCCCAGGCACTTGTAGCCAGATGCCACACAGACAGAGCGGGCTCTGGTGACCAGAGAGAAGCGGCGGGCAGTGTATCCTAGGTGCTGGCAGTAGAAGCCTGGCTGGCTTCTACTGGGATGCAGATGAGAGCTGAGGGTGGTGGGCGGGGCGTGGACAGCACCTGCTACCAAACCTAGCAAGGACCTTTGAAATGCACACTGCTCTGCATGATAGATGTCTGCTGTCAGACATCTAAGCGAAGAGAGCAGAGACCACGAGAGCCAGTGTAAACCAGATATCATAAGGGTGTAAGCAAGACATCCAGAGCCTCTTCAAAGCAGCATCATGAAACTTGCAGGATGGAAGGGCTCTAGAGAAAGTTTCTGCTGTGCTGGTAAAGGCAGGAGATGGGGGTGGGGAGGAAGGAAAAAGGCTCTTGGAGTTTTTTGTCTTTCCTTATTCCATAGTTTTGGAATATCCAAGGTGGTTTTCTGCCTAAGACCTCATTTGACTATTATTCTTACTTAACTAAATGAAGAAAACAGAGGCACAAAGTAGTTAAGTGATTTTCCCTAAGTCACCTGGTTAGTAAGTATCATAACAGGGTTTTGTGATTCTAAATTCTAAACTTTTTCCTTTACGCCCCATGCATTTGGGCAGGGCCTGCAAAAATCAGCCACCAAACAAACTGAATGAAATGCGAAAAGAAGGACAAGACAATAGTGTGTTATCGCGAAGGCTTGGAAGGGTGGCACGTCAAAGCCCGGAGAGGACGGAAAGGAAGTGCGATTGGGAGAAGATCGTGTTCTCCGAAGGCTGGCTCTTGAGAAGCAGGAAGATACAATCCATTTTGATTCTTTTCTTCTGACAACGGCACAGAGGAGCACTGCTGAGAGTTATCTCAGACCCTTGGTAATAAATAACCTTCAGATGTGGCTGATCCGTGTGGCTTATCTGATGAGACACCATCTCAGGAGTCACAGGCCAATCGAGGGATGATTCCACGATTCTGGGCCTCGATCCTGAGTGTGGAGCTGTCTCCTGGGTCACCTGCCCCCACAGTGGAGCCAGACTCGCAAGGTGGGAGAGGTGCTCTACCCAGGTGGGCGGGCCAAGGCTCGGGCAGGACTTACCCTCAACGGTGATAACAACAACATAAAATCAACAAGAGGAACACTTCACACTTGGCCCTTAACACTTACAAAGCACTTAACCTACATTTTCTCACTTGGCCTCACAAAATCATGCTCATTTTACAGAGAAAGAAACGGATACGATGAAAGAGGATCAAAGAGCCATCGGTTATTGAAGGTTTACTGTGGGCTCATCACAGGACCAGGGGCCTTCTTAGCATCATGCAAATGTAATCATCTCAAGTTCTCCGCAGGGCACGTCTTCTTACCTCCAGACCGAAGACTGAGGCTCAGAGAGGTTAAGTATTTGCCCAAGACCACAGCTCGCAGAAGTCAGAATTCAAACACAGGAAGACAAGGTGCTCGCTAGCAGAGAATTTTAAACAAGCACGTTCCTGGCACTGGTAAACACTGCGAGCAGCAAGTGTTACTTGCTACCATCAGTGTTCTTAGGAAAGCTTTGGCCCATCCTCTATGGAAGGCCCACCCCTCCCCAGGCTCCTCGCTGGGCCAACTCATTGTTCTGGAGTGAGGTTAAGCCCTTCCTGGTTCCAGGCCCTTCTTCATTAAAAAATGCCCACGGGTTCCACATGTAAGTGACATCATATGTTATTTTTCTTTCTCTTTCTGGCTTACTTCACTTAGAATGCTAACTAATGTATATAAAATAGACAAACAAGTTTATGCTATATAACATAGGGAACCATATTCAATGTCTTGTAGTAACTTATGGTGAAAAAGAATATGAAAATGAATGTATGTACGTTCATGTATGACTGAAGCACTGTGCTGTACACCAGAAATTGACACAACATTGTAAACTGACTAGACTTCAATAAAAATGTATTTTTTAAAAAATGCCCACGGGGAAAATGACTGTACTGAGTTCCTAGCAGTCATCGAGCCTCAGTGTGAACCATTCACTAGGAGTGCCCCGCAGGAAGGTTAGGAGGGGCGTTCCTCTCCAGCCGGCAGAGGATTTAATGAAAGAAAAGTGCAAGGTGAGGTCTGCTTACAGGAGCCCTGATCATGGTGGAACTATTGCCGGGATGAGGTGCTTGTCTCATCACAGAAAGAGCTCAGAGATGAGACATGGAGGTTAAGAAAGTAAAGTGAGGATTTATGAAGGGATGGACAGCACACTCTTAAGGGGAGCGCGCGCAGGCTCAGGTGAGCGGCCGCCCTGAGTTTCTTTGGCAAGTTGGTTACACAGGATGTAAAAATGAATGAGCAGTATACTCAGGGGGGGACGGAAGGGTCTGGGGTCATATTCCCCGATTTTCACCCCAGCTCCACCTTCCTGAAGGGAGGAGAGATTTTTTGCCCATATTTAGTCTGGATCGAAAGTGTTATGGTGTCGGTACATGATGGGTACTTCTGATCTGCAAGGCTAATTTTATTGAAATAAGGGCATAATGAGCAAAAGGCTACGTTGGGATGCTGGAGATTCCTGGCTTTTCCCACTTTTCTTCGTCGGCCTCCAGACCTTTTGTCACCCCAACATGTGTGACCACTAATCAGCCCAGAGGTTCCTGCTTTTCTCTCTCTGCTCAGGGACCCCTGTTGTTTATATGATGTATAGTTTCCTGCATTTTGCCCAAGTCCTGCTAGTTGGCCTACGTCCCCTTCTCTGCTCATATTTAGCTATCTGCCTGCTCTGGCATAACCATCACTCCCCCTGAGGCCAACCCAGCAGAGGGCAGCCCGGCTACCCCTCCGGTGTGGCTGTACCTGCCTTTGGAGCTTACTCAGGAGTGCCTGGTTGTCCACTGATTGAACAGATGGGCACAAAAACAGCAGAGCCTGCTTCCAGAGATCAGGCACAGAAGCTACAGAGATCGGGCCCAGGACAGGTTTCCAACTCAAGACCAACTCAAGTGAGAGCAGCAGGGGTCACATCGGGTGACCAGAAGCCGAGAGGTGCAGCTGCATCTCTGAGGGTTGGGCCTGCCCCACGGACACAAACCTTCAGATGCTGAGGGCCAGGTCCACACTGGGTCAGCACGCGGAGGGAAGGCTGAGGGAGAAGGAGCAGGAAGAGCGGATGGCCGAAAGGAGATGGGGCTAGGTTGGGGCCCGCATCTGAGCTGCTGAGAAGACAGGGAATCCGCAGCCTGGATGGGCAGAGGCAAGACCAGAGTGACCTACACACAAAGCTTCCCTCTGGAGCCTGGTGCCGACATCACCTTAAATATGTTATCTCAGATTGACACAAGAGGGAAGAGGGGCAGGGCACAGCCATTAAAGGAATGACACAGCAATGAGCACCAAGATGGTGGAGATTCAACTCCCAGTGGACCTTGAGCTTCATCACACACTCATTATAATATATTAGCATGCTAAATGGCACTCCCTCAGGTGCCATAACAGTTCCAAGGCTGACCATAAAAGGTCAAAAATGGGCGGTGGCCCAGTTCCTGGGAACCCTACCCCTTCCCCAGGGTAGTTGGAATAACCCTCCCACTTGTTAGCGTGTGAAACTACTGGGCCCATAAAAACCGGTAACACGCGCCTCATGGCCTCTGGCTCCCTCACCCTCAGAGACAGCCAGCGCTCTGTGGAGTGGGTGTCTACTTTTTCTTTAACCACCCCTACGTCTCATGGCCTCTCCGACCTTCTGAGATGCCCTGCACTCTGTCTGTGGAGTATGCATCTCTCTGAATAAATCTACTTTTACTCAACTGTGGCTCACTCTTGAATTCTTTCCTGCAAGAAGCCAAGGACCCTCCCTTGGTAGGGCGTTTCCCAGGGACTCAGCCAAGACCTGTGGCATGGCCGTCTTCTCAAGCCCCATTTTCCTGTATCAAGACAGCTGCTGAAGCAGCAGTTTGCCTAACACCCTTCCTGACTGGCGGCAGGGGGCCTTGTCTCATTTGCCCTGGAATTGCACTCCAGTCAGATCGGAGCGGCACCGTCCTGGGCCGGCGCTGGGACCAAGCCCGTCCCAGCTGGAGGGATGGAGGGGCCTTTTCTACAGCCACTTAGGTCCTGGCTCTGATCCCTTCCCTCTGGAGGAGTTACAGGGCCCTCTTCAGCAGTGAGAGGACCTGTCACATGGGGGCCTTGGATAATATGCTTCTGTGGTGTCCCAGAGCCTGGCCACCACACACTCATGAAAACATAGCTTCAGTAAAAGACGGAAAATTAAGTCAACCATCCAAAGGTTTCCTGAGAGTTTGGAGATGGGCTTCTGCGGCAGCTAATTCAATTTCTCCCTTAGTATCTACATGCTCTTGAAGCCGGTGGACAGGTCCAGCCAGACTTCAAATGGCTCCACATGGAAACCAGGATTGGAGTCCTCTTTGGATAGAATTTTTCCCCTTCTGGCTACTTTCCATTCCAATGTTAAGGAGAGCTCTTTTGTCCCTCTAGGCTTCTCTCCCATTGAATTTAATTTAGAAAAGAAGCCTTAAAAATACTGAACTGAAAATTAGTTTCGGGGGGAGGGTATAGCTCAAGTGATAGAGCGCATGCTCAGCATGCATGAGGTCCTGGGTTCAATCCCCAGCACCTTCTCTAAAAATAAATAAATAAGTAAATAAACCTAATTACCTCCCCCTCAAAAAATAAAATAAATTAAAAAAGGAAAAAGAAAATTAGTTTCATGGTCCAGGAAAGAAGCCCCCGCTGTGGGGGCCGTGGGGACAGTATGACAAGGACTGGAACGCGGTGTCCACACACGTCTGCAGGTCAGGCCAGGGCGCCCCCGGATGAGGAAGCCTCGGCCCCAGCAGGGTGCTGGGCTGAGGCCACCGTGGGGAGAGGGAGGGCACACGGTGACATGCCAGGTGGGGTAGGACTGGGGGTTGTGGGGATAGGGGACACCGCTCAGGTGAACTGGAGGGGCCCCAGACATAACCAGAGTCAGGCCTGAGCCCTGAGCTTTGCCCGAACACGGAGAGCTGGCACCACGCGGCTCAAGGTGATCCTAAAGTTATCTTTCAGCCTCTGTTCCCCAGAGAAGAGAGAAATCTTCAGACTGTTGCTTGGGGGGTTCCCCACCCCCCACCCGCCTCAACAAGGAATTCTGCTTCCGGAAGGATGATCACTTGGTCCTGGACCCTGGCTCTGCCCCAGGACAAAATGCAGAAAAGTCAATTCAAAGACAGCAGGTGGGGCTGGCAGAGGTGAGCTTTGGGGCAGAGGGAATCAAACCCGGGCCCCTGGCTTTAATTTATTTAATTAAATTCATTCATTCATTCATTTATGTCATTAATTTCTTTATGCCCACCTTTCCTCCTCTGTCAAGTGAGGATAATAATATCCACCTCAAAAGGTTTTTGTGGGAGACAGTAGAGTTTATGAGTGCTTGGAGAACCATCCATGGAGGGTTTCAAGGTCTTTGTCCACGTCCCCTTTCCTCTGATCAGGGGCCCAGGGGGAGGGCGGGGACACAGACCCTGAGACAAGTCCAGTCTGGACAGAAGCTGGACATCTGCTGGCTTCTCACTCAGCATAGGGCCCCTGGAAGCCAACCAGGGAAGCACCTTTAGCCACCTGCATTTGCATAGCACATTACAGACCTCAAAGCACCTTCACTTAACATCATCAGCATTAGCTTAACACCAGATATAGTGTTAGGCAGGTAGAGCAGGTATGCCTTTTATCTTTCTCATTTTACAGGTGAGAAAACCCAAGGTTTCAGCAGTTTATATAAGTTATCTGAGGCCAAGGAGCTAATGAGATGCAGAGTTGGGATTTAAAGCTACTTCGTGTGGTCCCCTGCTCAGTCCCCATCCACCACACCCTGTCCATGAACATCTTTCTGCCAAAGCTGCCCCAGAGGCTGAGAAGGAGGCAACAGGAGCCTGTCCAAGATTAACCATGGCCTCTGGATTGCAAGGGCTGGGGTGGGGCTGACCCCTCCAGAGTGGTTTGTTAATTTAGTGCTAGCTTGACCCCTTCAATTAGCTGCTGGACAGAGCCAGGCCCAGGGGAGATGGACAGCAGGGCTTAATGGAAATGGGGATGCTGGTGATGATATGAACAATCTGAATTATGGTCTCAATTTGCACAGAGTCTGATGGATTTGCAATAACTCCAAAGCAGGTCAAGTGTCTATGTCTTCTCTTTTGCTGATCTCACACAAAGTCTCTCCATTTGTCCGGCTCTCTCTCCGGCTCTCTCTCCCTGAGTAGCTGCCCGCCCTTCCCTCCCTTTGTTAGCTGCCCTCTCTATGGGTCTCTCCGCAGTCTGCTGACCCGAGGGCATCTCTGCAGCTGGGCCCTGAGGACTGGGGCTGCTCGGCATGGGCCGGGCACGAGGACCTGGGAGCTTTGAGGCCACCCAAGGGGACAGACTACACTCCATCCAGGGACTGCATCCTCTGGCAGTTTTAAGACAAAGGAACACTGTGGTTTGGTGTCTCAGGGGTTGATTGTGTGTGGGTAAAATATGGTTATAGTTAATGGAGTCAGGATATAGGCGAGTCCTCCTGGCAGGGGAAACGAGGAGACAGCAGAGGCCTGGAGCAGATGCCAGAACATCCTCCAGGGCAAGCCAGGACTAACTGACATATTCCAGAGTTTACAAGCATTCTTGAAAACTTGAAAGATCTTATGACATTGTCCATCTTCCTGCACTCCTGCAGCGGGGGCCTTTGAGAACGGTTATTGCCGGTGGCAGGAGGTGGTGTTGTGTGGCGCCCAGAGGAGATGCTGGTACGCTTGCTGCTCTCCCTCTCGCATGTCGGGTACCAGCCCGGCTAAAGCGATGGAGGGACATCTTGGTCAAGCCCAGGTCATCTTGGCCAACCACCTACCAGGTTTGCAAATTTTCTCCAATTTCCCTAGCAAGTGGCCATTCAGCCTCATCTGAGTGCTTTAAAAAAATTTTTTTTAATTCTTACTTTTTATCAAAGTGTAGTCAATTTACAATGTTAGTTTCAGGTGTACAACAAAGAGATTCAGTTATACATATACACACACATGAATTATTTTTTCAGATTCTTTTCCATTACAGCTCATTAAAAGAAATTGAACATAGTTCCCTGTACTTTACAGTAGGTCCTCACTGTTTATCTATTTTACATATAGTAATGCATATCTTTACTCTATATCTATCCCTCCCCACCATCCCTCTTCCCCCGGTAACAAGAGTTTGTTTTCTATGTCTGTGAGTCTATTTCTGGTTTGTAAATAAAATTTATACCTTTAAAAAAATTAAAAATTAATTTTTTTAAAATTTTTTAAAATTTTTTTAAATTTTTTTAAAATTAATTTTTAATTTTTTTAATTGAAGTCTAGTCAGTTTACAATGTTGTGTTAATTTCTGGTGTACAGCATAATGCTTCAGTCATACATATACATACATATATTCATTTTCATATTCCTTTTCATTATAGGTTACTACAGGAGACTGAATATAGTTCCCTGTGCTGTACAGTGTAAACTTTTTGTTTATGTATTTTATATATAGTAGTTAGTATCTGCAAATGCTGAACTCCTAATTTAACCCTCCCCCTCCCCTTACCCACCTGGTAACCATAAGTTTGTTTTCTATGTCTGTAAGTCTATTTCTGTTTCGTATTTCTTTTTTATGGCTGAGTAGTATTCCATTGTATAAATAAACCAAAGCTTCTTTATTCAGTCATCTGTCAATGGACATTTAGGTTGCTTCCATGACTTGGTTATTATAAAAAGTGCTGCTATGAACATTGGGGTGCATGTATCTTTTTGAATTAGAGTTCCCTCCAGATATATGCCTAGGAGTAGGATTACTGAATCATACCCATCCAGCTTCACTGTTGCTCTAACTGTTCAAACATTTTTTCCTTCTATTAAAGAAAAAAATCTCCCAACAGCTTGTACTTTTTTATCTACAACAAGGGTGAAAAAATGGCTAATAAGGTACTTATTGGTAATTTGATTCTTGAGTGCTTTGCTTGGTGATCTCAGGAGAGCCTCCTCCCTTTCTTCTCCCAGGAGGACTTCCTTGGTCTTCTTAACAGCATGGAGACAGGGAAAGAGCTCTAGATTAACGTTCAGGAGACCTGGGTGTTGACCCCAGCTAAACTACGTGTAAGGTTTGGCAAGTCTGTCCCTGGGTCTGTCCTTGCCTCTTAGCTCACGATGGGAAGTCATCTATATATACTTCTGGATGGGCCACAATTGCTGGATAAGCACCCACTGTACCCTTGGCTCTAGGGTGTGTGTTGTAATAGAGAGGACTTTAAAAAACAACAATTATTATTACTATCATTTAATGAACATTTATTATATGCTAGGCATTTTGCTAAACACATTATTACATATATTATCTCTTCCTTTCTCATGTTTCCACCTCGACAGTTAAGGTCCATTATTAGCTCCACCTCATAGATGAAGAAATAGAGGCTCAGGGAAGTTAAGTAACTTGCTAAATATGACATAACTGAAGTGGTGGAGGTACAGTTGGAGCTCAAGTTTGTCTGGTTCCGAAAATATGTTCTTAACCATTATGCAAAGATACCATTCCAGCCTCATGGAATCTAAATTCTAGTAGAGAAGGAAAAAAATAAAACACAAAAAACACTAAGATATACAATATTGAATCAACATATAATATGAATCAATATACAAATATTGAATCATGATGCTGTACACCTGAAACTAAAGTAATATGTCAATTACAACTCAATAAAAAAATTTCAAGTAGAAAGTTTTTTAAAAACTACTAGACAATAAAAGTTAATGACAAGAGAAAGTAGAATTAAATTGGAGACTAAACTTCAGTCTTCTAAAAGTGTGCTGTGCTAAAAACCAATAGCAAATATGTATAATATATATACACCAATAACAAATATATATTATATATAAAATATTATTAATAATATATATATAATGAATGACTCTCCATACAGAACAAGGTAGAAAAGTCCCAAAGAAAATATATGATTTGAGAAAATTCTGTGAAATATTTCGGTAATTCTCACAACATTTCAAACATTTTCATTATTGTATTTGTTATGGTGATCTGTGATTAGTGATATTTGAAGTTACTATTGCAAAAAGACTGGCTTGCTGAAAGCTCAGATGATAGTATTTTTTAGCAATAAAGTATTTTTAAATTAAAAAACAAAAGATTTGAGAAAATTCCAGTGTATTATCTCCAGGGGATTAAAAAGAACCAAAATGGGTAAATCCTGTGCACAAAGCACATTAAAGAAAAGATGAAGTTTTTACTACCATTCAGCCATTCATTTACTCAACAAATGTTTTTGGGCACTTCAATGTGATAGGCATTGTGTCAATAATACTATAACATTTAGTCCTTACCTTCAAGGAACTAGCCTAGGAGGAAAGTCAGGTACTTAGGGCAGTAGAATGGAAAAAAAAAAAGAAAAAACAAACACCAGGATAATGAAGCAAAGCAGCAAAGAAGATGCTGCTCTGTGCTGTGCAGACAATAAATGCCTTGGCCTTCAGAGAGAAGAGAGGGCAGCATGGGCCGAATGAATGAAGAAAGACTTCTTGGAGGAAGGCTTGGAGGAGGCAGAGAGTGAGGCAGGGAAAGGATGTGTACTTGGTGAACAGTGAGTAAAGCAGAGAAGCCAAAACAGGGAATTGACGTGCGGTGGTCAAAAGGCGTGGAGAGGATGCATAGAGCCATGTTTTTGAAGGCTGGAGTGAGGGATGTAAATTTATCTCATGGACATTTGGATAAAGAGCTTCCCAGATGGAGAAAGGCTGGAGGCAGGGACTGCATTATGGTGTGTGGAGCAGAGAGTGCCTGCCCCGCCTGGGTGACCCAGCCTCCTTGACCCTCAGCTCTTGTTCTGAGCACTTACCACAGTAGAGTCTGTGAGACAGGGTGTGGTGACTTCATGAATAAGGAGACCCATTAAAACAGCTCATCTTCTGGGTGACAGGAAGTTTGGAGAGAGAATGAAAAGGGCAGAGAGCCAGGGGTGGGTGGGACGGAAGGCAGCAAGGCATAGCACAAGCCAAGCTTCCAGCCCTGGGAAGGCTGGAGGCAACCACAGCCATGAAGACTCTGGGTACCACCGGTGAGAACACCAGACGCGAGCACCCTGGAGGCCAAATGCTCCCAAGCTGAGGAGTCTAGGAAAACTGATTTATGAAGCATCATTCTTGAAAAGAGGCTGTTGGGCAGGTGCTCTGTAAGAGCTGAGAGGCTCTCTTCTCATGGGGTCCAAGATCAGAAGCAGCCAAGCCAACTAGAGCATCAGTGCAGACACTGAGAAGGGCAAAGCTGGCCTCAGTTCCCTTCCAGCAGGGCTGAAGGTGGTAGTGGGGAGCTGAGCAGTGGGTGTAGTGGCTGTTCCAGGCTGTCAGCCTCATCAGACCGAACCGGAAATATCCGGAGCACAGTTCTGAACCAATGGCCAGTGAGCCCCCTATTCTATCTGTCCCACCAGATAGGAACTGTGCCCCATGGAGCAGAAACAGCTCACATGTTTTGTTCACTATGAGAAAAAACAACTAGGACCTGGGAGGTGGGGGTGGGAAGAGATCAGAGGACTTCAGCGAAGTCCCAGCCCAGGAGAGGTCAAGCCCCAGGGAAAGGCATTCTTTAAATCATTCCTCCGAGGGATCTGAATGTCACTGGTTACTTCCTGGCAAGAAGAGCTCCAGAAAACTCTTGGAAATCATTTTTTCAATGCTTTACAGTTTACAAAGGTCTTTCACTTACGTTTTCCCACTTAACCACCAACACAGCTCTTTGAAGTAGATTAAACAGATAGTACTCTGCATTTTACAGATGAGAAAATGAAGAGTCAGGGAGGGCTGTGTCTTGCCCAAGCTCACACAACTCATGAGTGGCAACGCTGGGCTTTTATCAGTGGCTCCTCCCCTCTCAGCTCTTGTTTCTCTATTAAACCACGTGATCTACCCTACAGTGACTCTTGGATTGGAGGGGGCAAGACAAATCCTAAAAACTAAGAACCCCAATTGGTCACCGTGAGTGCACACTAATCTTCTGGGAGAAATAGTTTAGGCAGTTTTAGGGTCATCCACTTAAGGAAGAGATTTGGATCTAGAGGTGAGCTGAGATCCGTGAAATGTATTGAATGGGCAGGGCATGGCATGTATCTATTTAACATTCATTGTTTACTCATCCATTCATTCTACAAATGTTTCTGAAAGTCAGGTACTAAACCAGGCAGAGGGACATAATGAGAAGCACAGAAGACACAGTTCCTACTCTCAGAATTTAAATTCTAGTAAAGATTATAGAAAATAAGCAACAACAATGAAAAAACCCTCTGCACTATGCTAAGTGTGATGAAGCAAAGAGATAAAGGACTTCCAATGAAGACATACAAGTGGCAAATAGGTACATGAAAAAATGTTCAATATCATTAATTATCAGAGAAATGCAAATCAAAACTACAAAGAGTTATCACCTCACACCAGTCAGAATGGCCATCATTCAAAAGTCCACCAATGATAAATGCTGGAGAGGCTGTGGAGAAAGGGGAACCTTCCTACACTGTTGGTGGGAATGTAGTTTGGTGCAACCATTATGGAAAACAGTATGGAGATTCCTCAAAAGACTAAAAATAGACTTACCATATGATCCAGCAATCCCACTCCTGGGCATATATCTGGAGGGAGCTCTAATTCAAAAAGATACATGCACCCCAATGTTCATAGCAGCACTATGTACAATAGCCAAGACAAAGAAACAACCTAAATGTCCATCAACAAATAACTGGATAAAGAAGCTGTGGTATATTTACATAATGGAATAGTACTCAGCCATAAAAAAGAATAAAATGATGTCATTTGCAGCAACATGGATGGACCTGGAGATTGTCATGCTAAGTGATGTAAACCAGAAAGAGAAAGAAAAACACCATATGGTATCACTTATATGTAGACTCTAAAGAAAATGACACAAGTGAACTTATTTACAAAATAGAAACTGATTCAGAGACATAGAAAACAAACTTATGGCTACCAGGGGGAAAAAGGGTAGGGAGGGATAAATTGGGAGTTTGAGATTTGCAGATACTAACTACTATATAGAAAATAGATTAACAACAAAGTCCCTCTATATAGCACAGGCAACTATATTCAATTTCTTGTAGTACTCTAAAATGAAAAAGAACATGAAAATGAATGTATGTATGTATATGTATGACTGAAAAATTATGCTGTACACCAGAAATTGACACATTGTAAACTGACTATACTTCAGAAGAAAGAAAGAAAGAAAGAAAGAAAGAAAGAAAGAAAGAAAGAAAGAAAGAAAGAAAGAAAGAAAGAAAGGAAGGAAGGAAGGAAGGAAGGAAGGAAGGAAGGAAGGAAGGAAGGAAGGAATAAAGGAAGAAAGGAAGAAAGAAAGAAAGGAAGAAAGGAAGAAAGGAAGGAGGGAAGAAAGATAGAAAGAAAGAGAGAGAGGGAGGGCGGGCAGACAGATAATGAGTGAGAAGGTGGGCATGGTCCTTAGATACTAAGGTTAAGGAAGACCTCCATGAGGGGGTCTAGCTGGAAAGAGGAGGAGAAAGCAGCTATGTGAGGAGGCCATGGAAGATCATTTGAGGCTCACAGTCTGGGACAACTGATCACACCAGAGGAGGGAGACTTTGCGGAGTATTGAAATGAATCCAGATTTGCTGGGATGAACAGCCTGGGAGTTGGGGAAGACCGCATAGTGTTGTGTTAGCCAAAGAAAGAGTTTGGATTTCATCTCAGCACAGTGTATTGAAGGATGATACACAGGTAAACGACATGATCTAATAGATATTTTAGACCTTAACGAGGTCATTCTTGTTGCTTTGGAGGGACTAAAGAGGGTAAAGTTGAAACAGGAAGCCTAATTCAACAGCTCTGTTGTAAAGTGATGGTGGTGTGGATTGGGGAAGGCAGTGGAAAAGAGGTAATGAATGCAGAATATAAAATGGAGGTATAATTGACAGAATTTGTCATTGGGTTGGATAGGTGGGGGTTAGAGTAAGGAAAGAATCAAGAACAATTTCTAGAATTCTACTCTCAGTAATTGGATGGGTGGCAGTGACATTTATTGAGATGGAGCAGACAGGTTGAGAGGAGGTTGGAGTGAAGACGTGGAAGTGAAGCATTCTTGTAGATGTGTTAACTAGGCGATGTCAGTAGGACATTTGGGAAAATAGGTGAAGGAGGTATTTGGATATATAAGCCAAGAGTTCAGATGATGGGGCTGGGTTGGAGATATAAATCAGATAATTACCAGAAGATATATAGCATTTTACAGTCATGGGGATGAGTACATCTAGAAAAAGAATGAAGAAAATAAAAAAAGAGGGGCTCCATGATCCAGCCTCCAGGAAGTCCAGCATTGAGACGTCCAGGAGAAGAGGACAATCCAGCAAAGGAAACCAGGAATGGACAGTGGGACATGGAGGAAACTAGCAGCTAAAAATCAGAATCCACAAAGAGCTGCACGTTTCAAGAAGATGTAATCAGTGGTGTTAAATTCTGCTGAAAGGTCAAGATGTGGATTAGTGTGGCCACATGAAAGCCATCAGTGACTTTGAGATGAGGAGTTTCAGTAGTGTGGAAGCAGAAGCCAGATGGGCAAGGGTTGGGCAGTAACAATGAGATGTGAGACTAAAACAAACAACCCCTTGCCCCAACCAAACCAAACAAACAAATAAAAAGGAAAAGACAAACAAATAAACAAAAATCATACCGGTAAGATCAAAGAAGGTTATCACGTTTGATGTTTTCTAAGTTAGCAACATGCCTTACATGATACGAATGACTTGACAGAGTGGAAGAAATTAATGATGCAGTGCAGTCAGAGGATAACCAAAGAAACACAATCTTTGAGAAAGTGAAGGAAGATAGAACCAAAGCATCTGAGGAATTGACCTTTAATAAGGAAGAGATATTTCCTCCACTGCAGTACGAGGCAAGGAGAAAATTGTTGCTGATGCAGGTGGATTTGTGGGTTCAGTAGAGAATTAGCATCCAATAGTTTCTATTTGCTCAAAAAAGATTGAGGTCATCAACTGAGAATGAGTGTGGAGTAAGGGAACGGGGAGTTTGAAGAGAGAAAGGAAGGCGTGAAATGATTATCTTCAGAAATGGAGAGTGAGTTTACCAGAAGGACAGTGTGGAATGGTCAGGTAGCGATGGGCACCCAGTTGAAATATATCGTCATGAATGTAATGGAAAAACAGTTTGTTTTGTGACTTCCGCCACTAATGTTCAGCTACGTGGGGGCAAGCACAGAGAAAGAAAGCAGTGATTAGAAGTCCAACAGAGGAGTTTTGCAAGACAAGTTCAATGGAGGGAGAGAGGAGCAAAGGAGTTGAGAGTGTATGTGAAGGAATCATGAGGATGGACCAGAGAATCTGGGTTGGACAAGAAAGGACATAAAGTTAGGTGGATGCTAATATAAAATGGGAAATGAATGTGGTTAAAGGATTAAGAGTCTCCATGAAGTCAAATATTCATGATGGAGGAGTTATCTATGTAAGAAAAGATGGAGCAAGAGGAGGTGGGTTGGAAAATAGTATGTTTGAAATTGAGATTTGAGAAGTGGTGTAGTTTCTGTTCATTGCAAACCCCAGAATATAGACATAGGAGTGAGGGGACCAAAGAAGAATGGAAGAAAATGTGGCTGGTTGGGAGAAGGTCAAGGAGCAGAGAGGCCAGATGCTGAATGGCTCATCCCTCTGCTGAAGTTTGCTTATACTTTGTTTAGAGGAACAAAGTGGAAGTTTAGAGTGGAAGATGTTTACAAACACATACCTCGAAATGGACCCACCATCTTTGCAAGATGTAAATGCCCCACTTGAATTAAGAAGCATGTGTATGATCTATTCCCAGGTTAATCAAGCTTGTCCTTTACGGCTGTACGACCATCAGTTGTGGTGCTCTTTATGGAACATCATGAAATATGGACATATTAAACTTAAAACAGTGCAACATAAAAATTTTGCAATATCAGACACCATCTAATGCTAGATTTTAGTTTAGGTAAGTGGAGTAGCTGGTGTCAAAGGCTTAAGATGATGAAATTTAAAGTAGAGGAAATTCGATCCATTAACTTAATGTTTTCCAAATCCTGGGAAAAGAAACCTCTCCCTCATTGCTCATTTTTAGCTTGAGAATGGTCTATACCTGATGTTCATCCAATTGGGTCTTCGGGGCTCAGACAGGGAAGGGAGAGAGCTGGTCTAGGAAAGAGGAGCTCTCTGAGGATTTCCACCTGCAGGATTTAGTAATAAAGGGAGACAGAGCTGCTTCTTGGTCCTCGGAGAAGGGAGTCTGGGGAAGGGCTCTTCCATTCACATTTTGACATGGATCAAAGAATAACCCAGGAGAACTTCAGAAAATTGACTGAATCTTTATACCCGGCACACATTTGTTGGTTTTATTACCCAAATTCTTTTTTCCTATTAACTCGTGGTTTAAAATCCCTAAAGTGAGAGATATTATGCATATGCTTCCGACCCTGGGGAAATGAGCGATAATCTCGGAGGGTGCTGGAGAATGACTTCTGTGGGCTAAGTTCCATCATTTTTAGCCTATTTCCATTCTCTGTGGTCTGCTCAAATGGCTTATCTGGGTCAAATATTCTGTAACATGAGGCAATTAAAAATGGAAAAGAGGCGTATTTATTGCATGCGTGGACAAAAGGAAAAGACAGAGAAGGCCCCAGTCTCCCAGCACCCTCTCATCTATTCCGAGCCTCTGAGTAAATAAAAGACTCTCAGAAATCTAGGCTTATAACAGACCTGATGGAAGAGGCTGATGAGAGATAGAGAAGTATGGAAACTCAAGCCTTCATCCTGACAGGAGGGGCCCAACGCCACCCCCCCAGCTCCCAAGGACATCACCAGAGCCCAGACCTCCTCCCACCCCTTTCTCAAATCCCAACTTTTGACTTCTGGGGATGTTCAATAAATCAAAATACTCTTCTGCTGAGTCACATGGACCACAAAAAAATTATTTCAGCTCATACATTTGGAGCTACTCTGCAATCTTTGGACAGTCTAATGGCCTTGACTTCTGTCTTTTCCCAAGAAGGCAAATACCTACAGAGAGGTCCCTGTGTACAAAGTTCACAGAGTGAAATTTCTTCAACTTGTCCTTCTTAACCCTCAAGGTAAAACAATCACAGTAATAATGTGATTTCTAAAAGACATCTTCTACTCGAGAAAGAAAACCCTGAAAGTTAGAATAGGCTGTGGCAGGTGTGAGAAAAGGACAAAAGGCCAGTGGAATCCCGGAGTCTGCAGGAAGAAAGGGAAGCCAGTCTGAAACAGGCCTTCACCAGCAGGAGGCTGGTGCATTTCTCCCGACGGGAACAATGACGACCTTTTGTGGAATGCATGAATCTGAGACCTGGGGAAATAGCAGGTGGCAAATCTGAAAACAAACGCCTTCCCCAGCCCCTCTAAAATGGGATATTATTGTGGCAGGAGGGAAGGGGCAGGGCACAGCCACTCAAGGAATGACACAGCAATTAGCACCAAGATGGCAGAGAATTCAACTCCCGATAGACCTTGAGGAACAAGATGGCGGGAGATTTGACTTCCAGTAGACCTTGAGCTTCATTATACACTCATTGTAATGTTAGCATGGTGAATGACACACCCATAGTCACCATGACAGTTCTGATGCTAACTGTGAGAGGTCAAAAAGTGGGCAGTGGCCCAATTCCTAGGAATCTCCACCCCTTCCCCAAAGTGATTGCAACGATCCTCCCACTTCTTAGCATATGAAGCTACCAAGCCCATAAAAACCAGCCTTCCTAGATGGCCCGCACTCTGTCTATGAAGTGTACATCTCTGAATAAGTCTGCTTTTACTCAACAGTGCCTCACTCTTCTATTCTTTTCTGTACGAAGCCAAGGGCCCTCACCTGGCAAGGCACATCCCAGGGCTCAACGGAGACCTGGGCACAGCCATCCTCTCTTGGCCCCCATTTTGCCTGTTATCATTTATTGATTTTCCTGGCCTAAAATGCTCCTTGTGTGAGCTCTGGGAATTGTGTGTCTAAAACTTGAAGAAGTAGAAAATTAGAAAAAGCTTAGAAGGTGATGAGAGTTGAGATAAATGGAGAAGGGGCTTTCTGTGTTTCCCCCAGTCCATCAGAGTTCACTGCTGTCATGACGAACGGAGAGAAGGGTGGTCAACTTGTCCTTTGCAACTCTACTTCTGGGTTCCTGGCTTCTTGCCTCAAACAGCCCCCTCTCCGAGCTGTTTCCAGTGTCCTGGTATAGCCTGGACATTGACAGTGTGGCAGATCTTCCTGCAAGATGAGACTGTTGCAGTCTGTTCGGGTTATGTGGGTTTAGATACATTCACTTCATACTCTGCTCAGGCCACCAGTGGTTCAGGTTTTAAATTAACACTGAGACTCACACACATTGTAGGAGTACAAACTGGTACAGGCTTTTTAGAGGGTAGCTTGGCAGCATGTACCCAAAACCTCAAAGTGACTGCAGTCTCTTGGAAACAGCAAGGAATGTTCATGTTCTAGGAATTTATCCTAAGGAAGTAATTAGGCGTGTGCCAGAAGATTTCATAGCAAGGTTGTTCATCTCAGCACTGTTTATGATCATGAAAACTTGGAACTAGATTTCATACCCAGCAACAGGGGCTTGGTCAAATAAATTGTTCACATTCAAAGATGGAGTGTTAGGCAGCCATCAAAAATTATATAGAAGGGGGGAAGGGTACAGCTCAGTGGCAGAGCGTGTACTTAGCATGCATGAGGTCCTGGGTTCAATTCCCAGCACCTCCATTTTAAAAATAAATATATAAATAAACAAATATACTCAACTATACCTCAATTAAAAAAAAAAAGATTATGGTGCTTTTATGGTTGGGGGAGGAAATAAATAAATAAACCTAATTGCCTCCCTCCCACCCAAAAAAGAAAAAAATATGCCTAAAAAGATAATATTGAAGGGAAATATTTATTAACTTAGAAACTGATTTGTTATATGTGTTAAATGGGAAAAAAAAATCACGAAATATTATTTACAAAACATACCATTTGGGTAATCTCTACACAAATGAGTAGAAAAAGACAAACATTAAGCTTTTAGCAGAATTGTTGCTGGGTGGTGAAATTCTGAATGTTTACAGTTTTTGTTTCCTGTTTCATCTGTGCTTTCTAATTTTTCTGCAGTGAACAAATACTGCTTTTATAAAAAGGAAGATATATTTATCTTAATAAGGTTTTCCTTAAAAATTTAAAAATACATTTTCTAAGGCAAGTCTCCCTTCCTTCCTTCTCTCACTCCCACTTCCCCTCCCCAAAAGCAAGCTCTGTTCAGATAACTTTTCAATGATATTCTGTGCACATAGAAGCAGATGCAGTAAAAAATATTGTTTCCCAAAACCGCTGGCTGCTAAAAGAAGGAGCTATATCTCAGGTTGCTCTTCAATGACCTCTGAGGAGCAGGGCTGGGACCAGGGCCGAGAGAGTGAGGAGTTTGCCTCAGGCTCAAAACTGAAGAGATTTATCAAACCCTCGGTCATCAGGATAAAGAATATGCTAATGCAATCTTTGAAAAGTCAAAATCAATGCAAGAAATCCACGAAGAACAAAATTAAGACAGGACCAATATTATTGTTTTTGCCTTTTGCCTCAGGCTCCAGCATGGCTCTGTCTGGCACCCTTTCTGTCAGTGACACAGAAAGGGGAGAATGTTGGGGGAGGGGAAGGTCAGAAGGAGACTGCCTGCGATGGATCAGACACTTTCTGTCCCTTCCTGTGGCGGATGGAACCGCCTGTCCCACTCTGGATGGAGGCAGCCGTCTGCCCCCTGCCCGCAGCACGCTGACCTTCCTACCCCATCCCTCACTCCTCCACGGGGACACCAGTGTCACCTAAGCTGGCAGGGCTGGGAGGAGAACTGGGCCGCATGGCCAGCCGCTTCCTCCCACTCCTCGTGAGCCATTCCCCCTTGCAGTAAGTTTTTAGGAGCTGGGCACAAATACCTCTCTCTCTCTCTGGGAATTACCTCCCTCTGAGTTGAGGGAAGGCCCCTGGCAGCCATGTTCACACAACATGGCTTCACCTCCTGGTCAAAGCGGATTCAGTCAGGGAGGAGACCTGACCACACTGGGTCAGCTAGTCTCTGTGCACTCTGGAGGTAAGATCCAAAGTGACTGAGTTGGTCTGTGTGGACTTAGGGCAAAGGGAGAGCCAGTTCAGTCTGCATGGCCGGCTGGGCCCATGAGAGTGGGTCCAGGAGTCCAGACAACCTTCCACTCACCGTGGAGGGTACACAGCGGTAAAGCTGGTCTCCAACCACGCAAGCATGAGGAGAGCTGCGGGGGCAAGAGACGGCAACACGTTCCTTGTGATTTCCAGCCCCTTCAGAAGCCCCGCTATGTTTCTGCCCTCGGCCTCCTTGAGATGCCCCTGTGAAATTAAAAGTTCCTTTTCCAAGTCTAAGCTAGTTCAGATTATTGCCTGCTGCCTGCACCTAAAAGGTCCTGATGATGCAGTCACCAGTGTCAGTATCATGGTCATTTGCATCCGCAGTCATAGCATGGCCAAGACCCTGCATACTTCTCTGTCCGCCAGACTGCTTTCCTGTGATCTGCCACTCCCTTCCCCTCCACAGAGCTGTTCATCCTCTACTTCTTTTCTGTTATAAATCCACACCTTATGAATTAAGTAGGACTGTTTTGCATGGTTTACTTCTAAGCTGTATTAGTCCCCTCAAGCAGCACGAGCTGCTGTAACAAACAATCCAAATCCCAACGGCTTAAGACAATTAAAGTTTCTTTCTCATTAACACAAAGTCCAGTGTGGATATTGCTCACTGGGTATCTGTCCTAGGTGGCTCTTGTCCAAACAGTGATTTGGAGAGCTGGGCTCCTTCCACTATGCAATTCCTCCATCTTCGAGAGTCACTTCCTGCCACAAGGTTGGGGATCGGGTAGAGACCATAGAGGATGGCCCTGAATGTGTTATGGTAAGAAGGTCTTGAATAAACGCGCATCATTTACACTCATATTCCATCCCCAAAGTCAATCACGTGGTTCACCAAGATGCAAGGGGAGCCGTGGGATGCTGTGTAGGTGTGTGTCTGGGAAGGAGAGGACAACAGATTCTCTATCAAAGGGAAAGGAATCATGTCTAACTCTAGGGCAAAGTATGCTGCTTCTAGTTCTATGACCTCGGGAAGGTCACAGCCTCTCATTTTTCTCATCTTATAAAATTAGAGGGTATACATCTGTTGTTGGAACTATGTTCTTTGGAACCCTAGACTTCAAAACAGGTGCCCTAGAGAGAGTGGTGAGCTGGAACCAGCTGGTACTGGCTCCCAAAATGGACTGCTAAGTTTGATGAGATTTTGTTAGCATGTTGCTAAGTGAAGCCATTATTAACATTAAATCACAGGTATACAAATGTATCATTAAATTATATTTAAAACAAAGGTGATAGATATTCAGAATTTATCACTCAGTTGTTTCATCACATTGTATTATATCTATAGTCTTGAAGTTGTTTACATCAATTGTATGTTTATGGTGAAAATAACATACAACAGTGCGCTTCTGAGCAATAGTCCCAACTTCACGTTCAGGGACATCACACTGGTAGCTTGAAATTAGTGGAAGTAATTACACCATGGGAAACTGAAAATGCTACAGATCAGGGCTCCCCCTCTCCCGGGCCAGCTGGAATCTACTTACCAGTACGTCACTGCCTAGGGCCACAGAGGATGGGAAATGTGGACAAAGCTGTAAAAGAGACATTGGAGCCAGAAATGCGCAGGGCCGTGTCGCCTCCCTCCTATGTCAATAAGAGGCCACGATGGTTTTGTTAGTTTTATATACTGTGCTTCCATGTAAGCTTTCATTAGACAAGAGTATTCCACTGCTTAAAAAAAAAAGCTTTCTGAACTCTGAACTACAAGATATATAGGGTCCCTTCTCGCCCATTCATTCTTTCCTTCATGCATTCACTTAACATTTACTGATGCTTAACTTTTACAAGGTAGACAGGGGAACAACTTATTTGAAGTCAATTATGATACTAATGCTCCACTCTGTTCCCAGGAAAGGGGAAAGAAAGTAAGAATTAACAGATACCTTGTGCCTACAGTTTAGAGGCAATCTCAAGTCTCTCTCATCACACCTACAGAAAAGGAAAAGGAAGCCTAAACAAGTTGAGTGACCCAGCCAAGGCATTCGTGCAGAGCAAGCAGGAGTGGAGACCCCAGAGTTACTGTGAGCAGCGGGTCTGGAACCCAGACTGCCGGCTCCCTTTCCAATGCTATTTTCCCATGACTTTTCTGAGAAGTGGGGCCAGGGATCAGGGGTTGGACAGCAGATCCAGGAGCACTGAGTATTCTGTTCTCACTCTGAGCCTCCAGCCAACTCCAGAGTTCTCCCCAATCTCTGTTGCTCAAGTCCTCTTTCTCCCCAAGCCCACCACCCACCCCAATTTGGGGGCTCCTGGTGGTCAATACAAGGTACAGCTCTCTTTATATATATTCAGGGAGAGAATTGGCTTATTTTAAGGAATTGACTCACACAAGGCAAGGGCAAGGGCTGCCAAGTCCAAAATTTGTAGGGCTGGTTGGCCACCTGAAGATTCCAGTAAGAACCAGCGTTGCAACCTGAGTCCAAATTTCTCCAGGCAGCAGGCTGGAAACTCATTCAGGATTTCTATGCTGCAGTCTTGAGGCTCAATTGCTTCCACTTCTGGAAAACTCAGTCTTTGTTCTTAAGGTCTTCAGCTGATTAGGGAAGGCCCACCCACACCATGAGGGTAATCTGCTTCACGTGAAGTCTACTGACTGTGATGTTACTCATATCTAACAATGACCTTCAACAGGCAACACCTAGACTGGTATTTGACTAAACAACTAAGCACCAGAGCCTAACCAAGTTGAAGCATAAAATTAACCATTACAGAAGAGTTTTCGTCTCAGAGCCCCTCTGCCCTTGGCTCTTATAGTGAGGTAAAATGGACTTCTCTACCCAAAGATTTGGAAGCAAGTGTTTGAGAATAACATCTTTAATTATCATAAAATGTAAAGGATCTTTGTATCATAGTCCAGAATAGGAGGGGAAATTTTTTCACAAGAAACAGAGTCAAAATTAAGTTGCTAAAAAGAAATGAGTGTTGTTGGAAGGAAATTAATCTCTCTTAATTAGGACACTAAGGGGTGAAACAAGCCTTTGCTCCAAACGGGCTTTGCCCCCAAGCCCTGCCACTGCCACCTTGTTCCCCAGCCCTTGGACCAGAATGCACCCTTTCCTCCTCACCCACCCCATGGATCCAGCCGTCATTGAGGCCACAGTCCACACCACCGCCCATACGCACCTGCAGAAAGTAGGCCAAAGAGCACAGCTCTCAAGTGTATGGACACCAAGACTGAACCCAGCCAAAAAAAAATCCACATGGGCTTTGCTTTCTCTGTAGGGAAAATGTCCAGGGAAAAAGAGGTGGAGCCAGGACACTAGAGGAAGAAAAGATTAAAAGAAAATGGGGAGGAGGAAGGAATATTGTGGTCCAAGCTGGAAATTCACCCACAGCCCAGGAGTGTCTACATGGAAGATGGCATCAGAGTTCAGCTGCAAGGATTCACCCCAAGTGTAGGGGAAGGAGCCAGGCAACTAGACAAGGGTTATAACACCCAATTCCTCAGGAAAAGTCTGTTCTCTTTAGGAACAAGCCAGCCAGGAGGCAGATTCAGAACAAGCAGCAGGCACCACCTCCTGCTCCTCCGGGCAGATGCTTAGTGGGAGAAACTACAAAGTTCATCACCCAACTCCACGCTCCGTGAAGGCTGGGGGCCAGACACAGACACAGAGGGACACTGACAAGTGGAGACCACCATGTGGATTCCAAATGCAGCTACCAGCGGCCATCACCCAAAAAGAGACGCTGGGTCAGTCAGGATCCCAAAAGTAAACAGGGGGCACACTCAAATCAGGATGATTCAAGGAAGGTTTAACAAAAGACTATTTACAAAAATGTAGGCAGGACACAGAGGAAAGGGAGAAGCAGTCACCCAGAGGGATAAGGGAAGAGGCGGTGACCAAAACCTGGAAGGAACAAGCCAGCAGAGAGGGATGCTCTGAGAGGGGCAGTGGCCGAGGAACGTGGCCAGTCCAAGGCAACCCGGCAGGAAAGAGGCCGAGGACAAATGCCCTGATTTTACAATCCCTGTCCCCTCCCATCAACCACCAGGGCTCCCCGTTGGCCAAACTGAATGGAAAGCTGGACGTCGTGGAGCACTTTGACACTGACCATCAGGCCGGCCCCCGGGGGTGAGAGCAGGGCAGGGAGCTGGGGAGAGAATCCAGCAGAGCAAACGGCGAGTATCTGACCTGTCACCAGCATCCACGAGGAGCTTCCTGTGGGTCAGCGAGGCTGCGAGGGGGCAGGCAAACAGCGCACACTCCTTTCTGCCTCCTACTGATCTCAACACCCTCTACTTCCATATGTAAGTGTGCTGCCAGCACACACACGTACACACCGATACATACACACACGCACACACACGCCCATTCCACACTCATTCACATTCTGCAGAGGCTTCTCCAGCTCAGTCAAAAATTACCGAAGACAAAACCGACGGAATTTAAATTAAGGCTAGGGGAAAAAAAAACCCTGGAATGATGGGCAGACTTTTCTAATGGTTACTATTTTCAGAAAGCGGACAGTAAATGGCAGGAGAGAGAAGAGCAGGCCTCCTGAGAGCAGGGATGCTGACCAAAGAGGTCACTCCGTTATTGGAAACAGAAGGGAAAGAGGCCGAGGAGGGTGAGTGGAAAGTGGGGGCCAGGGAGGCGGCACTTCCCCAGGGAGGGTGAGGTTAGCCCTGCCCCCCCCTTCCCCTCTCTCATTCTCCCCCCATCTTCCCCACCCTGGCCCCCCTCCCCCAGCCCAGGAACTAAGCAAGGAGAAAAGCACACGGGATCAGAACATGGAAGTGGACCTGGATTTCTGCTCGGCCCACGAGACTGCCTAGATGTGTGACCTTGAATCTGTTCCTAAGGGCGTGCTCCAGGCTATAGGGTGTCTTTGTCCAGATTAGAAGAAGATACTCCCTTAGGGAAGGTAAATAAGAGAACTCCCTCTGGTTGGACGCAGCACCTCAGGATTCCAGAGTCGGGAAACGGTGAGTGGCTGGATTTCCACCCTCCACCTGCCTTTCTCAACAGGGCACCTTTGTGCAGTGTCCCAACTGCCCAACTGAACGCAGCAGTCAGCTGTCACTCCACATCTGTACCTCTCAGATCGTCTTCTCCGTAAGTGGGAATAGCATTTACAGAATGTACCTTCCTACATAACATCTACCTACACCTGGCATCTATGTAACGAGCAGAAAAGCGGGACCAGGGCAAGGCACGCAGTGAGAACCAAGGATTTAGAAGTCATTTAGGTCCTCAGGGTACAGCCTACCCAGGACAGAGACTAGGCGGAGCGTGGGGTTCTCAACCGTATGTAAGAGGCCAGTAACTCTTAAAGGAGGAAGCTGGAGAGTTAGGGACATCCAGTGACTGAATTCTAGGCTACAGCATCATCAGTGTCTTAATACGGAAGCTGAGAAGCTCCCTGCACTTTCTGATCATTGCAATGAAGGCCAGGGGCTGTGGGCTCCCAGCCCTGCCAGTTACTAATTGACCCGGGGTAACTCCCCAGCTCCTTCATCTGTTCACAGAGGAACTAACAGAATGAAGTGAAAGAATAGATGTGAAAAGGCTTTGTGACTCACGTAGCATTCCAAGGCTGCGTCTTGTTGCTGGATGACAGAACGCTATTTTCCATGACCCCCGGGCTTTGTTCTGGCCTCCACCTGGGTCTCTTGCTCAGTTTTTAAGTCACTTCACTGTCAGCTTAGGAAGTGGGTTTCCATTGTCTGCCCAGAGCTGGTCCAGGAAAAAGAAGGCTTGTGTTCCAGCCGGAAAACTTTAGGTTAGACTTAAGGAAGAACTTCCTCACGTTGCAACAGGTGAGTAAATGAGCATGTGGACATTCTTTCTGGGAGAGAAGGGAAGGGTCTTTCAAAGCAGGAGTGAGCCTCTCAATTGCTGGAAACGTGACTTGGAAGGATGGTTGGATTGACTCCAGGGACACTCTGAGCCGTGGAGATAAGAATGATACTTACCAGCTCCTTTTAGGCTCCCCTCCAGGCTCCAGAGGTTAATGTTTCCATTTAAATGGAAATTGAGTGCAAAATTATTAGCAACTCTTCAAAAAGAACCAAATTACAAGGGGCTGTTCTTCGTGCAATACAAACAGAGCCTCCACGGATGTTCTGCACCTTAACTATTAAGGTGAGTCCCACTGAAGGTCACTCCTCCACCCGCCGAGAAGCCAGACCCCAGGAAATGTTTTACTGGGAACACAGGCTCTGTGCGGCCAGAGAACTCCCCTGGTGGGCCGAGGAGGACGGTCAGACCCTCCAAGAACATTTGCAGAATACAGGCCACACCAGCCTCACCTCCCAGGGCAATGACTGGCATTCCAAGTCAGTCCTCATTATTTGAGATTCAGTATTTTCAAATGTGCCTATTGCTAAATGTATCTGTAAGCCCCAAATCGATACTCATGGGACTTCCACAGCCACTCGCGGACAGGCACACAGGGAGCAGGAAAATCTGAGCGACCCGGTGCACGTGGTCCCCTCTGAGATGGCACAAGGCGATGCTCGGCCTCCTTGTCCAGCTCAGTCTGTGAACAAGCATCATTTTCGTGGTCTATTTAGTGTGACATTTTTCATGTTTTTGTGCTTTTGCGTGTGTGTGTGCGCGCGCGTGTGTGGTCTCACTGTTTAAATGGCATTGAGCCTCATGCTGAAGTGCTGTCTAGGTTCCCGAGAGCAAGGAGGCTGGGTGTGCCTCCTGGAGAACGTCCAGACGAGCTTCGTTCAGCAAGAGTGATCGTGCTGTTGGCCATGAGTTCAGTGTAGTGAACCAACGATACGTATTAACTAAGGTGTCAACTCACAGACATAGATAGAAAACAAACTTATGGTTCCCAGGGGTGAAAGGAGGTGGAAAGGGATAAATTAGGAGTTTGGGATTTGCAGGTACTAACTACTACATATAACATAGGTAAACAAAATTTTCTACTGTACAGCCCAGGGAACTATATTCAATATCTTCCAGCAACCTATAATGAAAAAGAATATGAAATGAATATATGTATGTATATGTATGAGTGAAACATTATGCTGTACACCAGAAATTGACACAACATTGTAAACTTGTTACCAAAGGCAAGGTCATGTGCCCGTGGCACCGTGAGGCCAAACGAACTGAAACATGGGAGTTTGGAGCAGAGAAATGGTTATTACAGGGCCGAGCAAGGAGGACGGGGTGGCTTATGCCCAAGAAAACTTTGAACTCCCTGAAGGGTTTCAGCAAAGCGTATTTAAAGGTCAGGTGAGGGAGGGGGTTTGCAGGGTGTGTGATCAGCCCGTGCACAGTTCTCTGACTGGCTGATGTCGAGGGAACAGGGCAGTCAACACTATCAACCCCTAGGCGCCAGAAGGTCTGGGAGCTACAAGCTAGATCATCAAGTAGTTCATTTCTTCCCTTTGGTGGCGATTCTTAGCATCTGAAAAGCTCAGGAAATGTACATGAGATACTATTATCTGGGTGCTTCAGAGAGGAGCTGCAGCAGAGGATATAGGGGAGGGATCTGACCCTGGAACTGACTATACTTCAATTAAAAAAATAAAAATAAGGTGTCTTTGGACAGAAACACAGAAAACAAGGGTGTGTATCTAATGATGGACAGCAGTGTGGTGACCAAGGCTCAGAGGAAACTTACTTGGTCTTGGCCCACGAGCAGCAGTTCATCACTTGCTAACTCAGCATCATGGAGACTTTATGGAAACCAGACTCTGCAGAGAAAGAGGACTGACCAGCGTAGGTGTTCCGCTAGAAGGAATTACAACTTCACGCAGTTGTCTCGGGGCTCCAACGAGGAGGCACTGTTGTCAATAAAAGGTAAGCCATACCAGTGGGTTTTGCCTCCCAAAGGTAGAAACGAGAGCAGTTGCTTCCCCAGCCTCCTTTGCAGCTAAGACATGGCAGGTGGCTGAGGACAACAGGGATGACCAAGGTCACACTCCTGGACCAGATGTGGCATTGATGCTGCGGGCAGCTGTGGTGGTGATCGTCCGGTTCCTGGCAGCCTGGCAAATCTCAGCATCCAGTTGGCAGCAGCAGCAGTAACAACAGTTTTCTCATCAGGCCAGTTCCACAGCCTGTGATGGAACATTATTCTGGAAGTGTGGCCTTACTCCGGGTTCACCGGGCTCCGCTGATTCAGCGAGACACCCAACATCCTTGTACCAAATCTTTCCCACTTCATCAACCAGAATCACCTTCTACTGCTTACAACTAAGACCCTCGATTCTTACAGGTGAGAATCACAGGGACATGTGTGACAATTTAGAAGCTGAGATTTACTGAGATCTCTTAATAAATCTGTGCAGTCCCTTTAAATTCCCTGTAACCCTGGCCCTGCTTCAAAGAGGAAAACCTCAGACTCAAATGGTTTCTAGGCACGAAGAGCAGGCAGTGGCCCTGCAGTGAGAGCGGAGAAGGAGGGGTGAAGAGCATCCAAGCATCTGTCCAGACAGCTTCTTTCGCAGCAGGGGTCCAGGCGGTCTTGGGATGATTCCAAAAGCGGGCTCCAGGGACCACAGCTACAGGCTGGGACCAAAGGCCCTCCCTCGGGCAGCTGAAGGGACCAAGAGAAGGGACCATGGTCACACCTGGCTCCGGAGCGTGAGGGGTCTGAGGTATCAGGCCAAGGCCAGGTGGGAGGAGTGATGGGAAAGCCTGGGGAGCTCGGGCCAATGCAGGGGATGTGTTTGCGATTCCTTGGCTGCAACTCCTCCTGCCCAGAGCTTGGAAGCTGCCACCATTTTAAGCCCTTAAAGGGCCCTGGCACTGCTCACAGAAATGCTGGCAGGGTGCCTGGCTGAGCATAAACAAATTAACCTTCCCAGACTCCTGAGTGGCTGAAGAAGAAAGGCATGGAAGACTCTGGGAGCCATGCTGGGACGTGCCTACAAGCTCCCCGCTAAGGGTCTTCCTGTTTTCCCGAGACCCTCTGATCAGGACAACTGTCTCAGAGAGAGAGCTGGCCTCTAGGCTTAAGGACAGAGGGAAGATGAAGACACGGGGCGGCTTGAATGTGAGTGGTGGGGCTGGAGCCCCCGAACCGTCCCTCCCAGGCAACTGCCTGGCTCATGTGCAAGAAGAATCAAAGCCACGCCGAGAGAGGGAGAGGGAGGGGAGCCCCGATGGCAAAGCGTGAGGCTGTGCACCCTCTGCGCCAGACCTCCTCTGGTCCCAGGAGCCAAGGAGGGTCCTTTGCTGTTCAAGCTGGTTTAACAGTCTTACACGTGTTTCATGTTCTTCATATGCTCACCACCGATGCCCGTGGGAGCCATCTTTTCATGGAAGTTGAGCCATTAAGCTTGTTCTGACAGAGGCATCTCTTTTATTTTTAAATTTTCTAACTTTTTTCTTTCTTTTTTTTTTTTATTAAGGTATAGTCAGTTTACCGCGTTGTGTAGTTTCTGGTGTACAGCATAATGTTTCAGTCATATGTCAACATACATAAATTCTTTTTCGAATTCCTTTTCATTCGATGTGAATAAAGCTCCCTGTGCCACACAGTAGAAACTTGTTGTTTGTCTATTTTATATATAGTGGCTGGTATCTGCAAACCTCAAACTCCCAATTTATCCCTTCCCACCCTCAGAGAGGCATCTCTTGTTCATGCTTTATCTGTCAGTACCTCACAACAGCTCACACAATCCGGACACCCACAAAAATACCAGCCTGAAGTCGTGTACTGGGTTACAGCCTCTTGGAGAAATTGCAGCGTATGTCTGCAGAAGACTTCGGTCTTTAATTCCACATGGATTTAGCCAGAGAAATATGCAGGCCTCTTGCTCCCCTCTGATCCTTGCCCTTGACTCTGGCAATCCCAGATTGCCAGGCTGGTCTCAGAAGATGCAGGGAACTGGCTGATTGCCCCTACAAGTCCAGCACTGCAGGAGTCAAATAAAACAAGCCCCGCACCATCACATTTTCTTGGCCGTCACCCGTTTTGGACCATCCATTTTTAGCTCCAAGCTCAAGCCACACTCCCTGCATTCTTTCCTTGGGATGCTGGCACAGAACTCTAGGCTTCCCCCCAGCTACAACCACAGCTTTGTTCTCCTGGAGCATGGAAATCTCTCTCCCTGAGAGCCTAAATCATTGGACTGTTATTAAGACACAGACCCCCACAGGTCTGTGTCCTCTACTGTGGTCTCCAACAAGCCCCTGGAGGGTCTCCCCTGACGCCCCACAAACTTGTAGGGTCAGGAGGGAGGTCACCCAGTCCAATCTCCAACCCAGAACCCTCCCTCCACAACTCTGACAGCCCCCAGTTAGAAAGCTCTTTCTTCTATTGAGCTAAAATTGACCTCTCTTCCACCGCATTCCTTTTCTATCCCATCATAGATATAATTCATTCTTATATCTACAGGAAAACCCTAAATTTATTTAAAAACAGATCATTTTGTCCTTAAAAATTTTTTTTCTCTTCCGGCTGAACAATCCATTTCCTCTCCTATTCCTTATGGTTTTCAGACCAGAGCCATTCTATTCACCGTGCCTTGATATTTTATAAACAATGAACTATGTCATAATATCAAGATCAAGACCCACTCCAGGTGAAATATTTTAAAAAATCCACATTAGTTAATTATAATTTGATCCTTCTCCACCTCCCTCACTGGCAGAACTCTAGAACTTGAATAGTTGGTGAGACAGAAATGGCTAGTTGCATCCAAATATCTTTTTCCCCTTCTTTATCCTAACAACTTATATTTTATAAGCTGGGCTGCACATTGCAGCCCAGGTAAAATACTTTAATTCCAATTAAACATTGAAGCTAGGTCACCATGAAACTAATTTCTAACCAAAGAGATGCCAGCAGAAATGTGTAAGAAATTTCCTTCAAGCCTGTCTAAGAGTGAGAGGGTGAACCCTTCTTTAGCCACCTTCTCCGTTTTGCTTCTGGAACTCAGATGTGATGCCTGGAACTCTAGCAGTCATTTTGGACCATGAGGATGAAAAAAAAATCTCATCCTGGAGCAATTAGATAGAAGGAGCCTCTACCCCCTGACAACTTTGTGAAGCTGCCACACTACCTCTCAACTAGGTAATTCTGAGGATAGGAAACTACAGCTCTCATCATAAATTTTTTTGGTTTCTTTTAATTTTTTTTACATGTTTTTATTTAATTTATTATTACTATTTTTCCCCTTAACAGAGGCACTGAGGATTGAACCCAGGACCTTGTGCGTGCCAAGTATGTGCTCTACCGCTGAGCTATACCCCCGACTCCCAAGTTTCTTTTATCTTTTCTTTTTTTTTTACCACTTTACAAAACTTTGCTGAACATTCTGGGATGTCATAAAGAGATCAGAACAAGGAAAAGCTTAAACCTGACGTTCTAGTTTCCTGGGGCTGCTACAGCAAGGAATCACGAAGCTGGTGGCCTGAAACACCAGAAGCATATCCTCCCGCAGTTCTGGAGGCCGGATGACTGAAATCAGTATCACTCGGTTGAAATCAGTGTCCTCAGGACCTTCCTGACTCTCTCCAGAGGCCATGGGGGAATCTGCTCCTTGCCTCCCTCAGCTTCTGGCGGCTGCCGGCATCCCTTGGCTGTGGCCACATCACTCCAATCTCTGCCTCTGTGTCAAATTTCCCTCTGCTTTCCTCTTACAAAGATGTGTGTGACTGCACTTGGGGCTCACCCAAGTAATCCAGGATAATCTCTTCATCTCAAAATCCTTAATCACATAGGCAGAGTCTGTTTTTGCCTAATCATGTAACATTTGCAGGTGCCAAGGATTAGGATGAAGGTATCTTTGGGGACCATCATTTTAGCTTTCCACACCTGAGTATTAAATGTGGCTCCTCTCAGAGTTTGACCTATGACCTCAGTGATGTCTCATCACGGTGTCCCTCACCCAGCCGTTAACCTGCCACCATGCTGTAGAAACAAGCTTGCCATCCTGCACAGTGTCCTGGAGCACGTCTCCCGCAGCCCCAGTGTGGGCTCCTGGCTCCTCCCCACCCACCCCACTGTCATCTCCTATACCAGGATTGGCCTCTTCCTTGGATGATTGACAGTGGGATTGACCAAAGGGATGTGGTCTGGTCCTAAGGCTCAAAAAGTAAGCCCATCGCCTCAGAACCCAGAGCTGAAAATTCACCTACTCACTTACTCAAAGGAAGTGAACGCAGTTCGGTGGCAAGCCCGGACTGGAAGCGGAATCGTGTAGGTCTGAGCTATAATCCTGTCATTTGCCAGGTACTTAACCTCTTGGTTTCCTCATCTGTAAAATGGAGATCGAAAGGATAATAATATCTACCTTGCAGGGTTGTTGTGAGATTTTTTTAAAAATGTGTGCATGTAGCACCAAGCCTGGCTCCCTTGAGAAGCTGGAGAAATGGAGGTTATGCCTTGTTCATTCCGTTTGCCCTCCCAGAGCTGACGGAACATCCTACTAATGTTGGAGATGCAGTCATGACAGTCTTGCTCTGCAGGAGCTCACGCCCCGGGTCTGAGCCCCATACAGTCCATCCACAAGGGCATGAATGCCCCATTGCAGATCTAAACAAAGTGGTGGGGGAGGAACCCATCTGCCCTTGGGGTGCTTGGCTTGTCACTTTCTCAAAACAGGGCAGGACAGAAAAAATGTATGGAGAAGAGGGCATTTGTCCAGGTTGCTGCAGTTTAGTATGGCCTGGGGCTGGTAGAAGAATCACCCAACCTCCATGGGACGGACGCCAGGCCACTGCACCTTGCCGTGACCCTCTGCTCACTGTTCATATGAGGAAAGGAGCCCCCAGTTTAGGAACTGTAGTTAAATGCTAAAAATTGGAGGTAAATTAATTAAGATATAACTTAAACAACAGCAGCCTTCCCTCATCAACATTTCCTAAGACAGGATAGGCAGCATTAATTGTGGCAATTAATTAGGCATTAAACTGATAATGGGTACAGCTGCTAACAATTAACAGCTAATTATGCCAAGCACTTTAACCGTTTCACAAAAGAAATGGAAATTGGAGGGAAGGGAGAGGGAGATGAAAAGAGAGAAAGCAGTTACCTTGTAAACAAATGAGATGCAGTTAGCTCCGAATGCAGCTGGATCCGGCTATAGAAATGACAGAGAGCTGATACCAGCCCCGGCCCCAGCGAGGCTGAGCTGCATGGAAGCCACACATGAGCCTGAGTTCGAACAGAAGAGACCTGAGTGGAATTTATCTGAAGACTGAGCAGAGCCAGCTTGTCCCCAGCTGCCACCGCAGTACTTGGCATATATTAACCACGTAACCTCACAATACTGCATGGTAGTTACAATTATTATTCCCATTTTATGGATGAGGAAACTGAGGCACTGGGAGGTTAAGTGACTTGCCCGAAGTCACGCAGTTCTTTCTTTTTGGGGGGGCGGGGCTCATTTCAGTTTATTGAATGAAGGAGTTACACGAGTCCAAGTTAAAAGCAGACCCCAAATGGTTACGTTATGCAAGCTGTGAGGTTTTTAAACTTGTTACAAGGGACAAAAGGGAAATACGCATTTCTAAGCATTAAGAGTCTAGATTCACATCCAGGCACGTTGGCTCCAGGGGACACACCCAAAACAAATGGGCCTCACCATTTGCTCAACTCTTAATCAAACCCAGACAGCAATGTTTTATTGAACCATGAGCTCTACCGGTTAAATTTAAGAGAAAAGAATAAAGCACATTGCAAGCAGTTCAAAGTGGAGCTGAGCGTTTTTGACATGATAAAGCCGAAAGAAATTCATAAATTCAAATCACGCCCAGTCCCAACCGGTATTTCAATTTGTGCTCCTAAATGGGAGGTCCTCTCTCCCTCTTCTCCAGGGAATCTATCATCCTGCTGGGACCTGCCAGCTCCTCAAAGGACCTCAAGATCCTCGTCCCCAGTGGATTTTGCAGTGAACATCATTGGTTGGTTATCACTCAGGGCTTTTGTTCCCAACAAGCTTTATCTTTATCATCTCATGGGAGAGGGAAGGGAAGGGAATAGAAGAATCAGGCCGAGCTAACCATCCACCCATACCCGTACGTTCGTGCGTGGGCATCTGCATGCACACACGCGCACACACGCACCTTATTTAGACGATATACTTAAAGAGGGAAGGGATGCAGCAAAAAGGGTCAAGTCTGCTTCTCTTTACTTAAAGCCAAGAAAGCTAAGGTGCCTTACCTGGTGTTGCGTGGGATGGCAGATAAAGTCAGGGCTGAAAACTTGCGACCCCATGCTCTGTAGGTACATCTCAAGTTTCAACACGCACAAGAATCTCCTGCAGAACTTGTTGGAACACGGATGCCTGGGTTTCTTCCCCAGAGATTCCGATTCAGTAGACTTGGGTGAGGCCCAAGAAATTGCATTTCTGATAAGCCCCCAGATGCCGATCGGCTGCTCCACAGATCACGCTCAGAGAACCACTCCCCCGTTTCTGGCCACTTGTCTGAGCCCGAGCCGTCAGACCGCACCAAGGAAAGCCCACGAACTGTCCCCAGAGTGAGATTCTTCGCTTAGTCCAGCCCAAGCCTGTCCATGTTGGTCCCATGGATTTGGAAGTTCAAGTTGTGGTGCTTGGTCATACTTGACCACCTGTTTTCATGCAGAATCCAGGGAAAGGGGCCTAACAGCCTCCTGTTGCTGCTTCCCTGCCCCACCTCCTGCCCCACACAGCTTAAAGGTGGGAGGAGTCTCCTGTTTGCTGGGAGTGAAAGGGAAACGGTGCCCCATTAGGTAAGTACCGAGAAGACTTCCGGGTCCACACGTGCCCCTGCCTTTGCTGAGAGCATCCTCGGCTCCCGGGCCAGGACTCCCAGGGGGGCCGAGACCTCCCTTCTCAGTCCCTGAGGCCAGCCCTTCCACACCGACCTTCAGGGTCTGCTCTGTGATCCCTCCCATTACCTTCCTGGAGCTGGAATTAGGGGCTACCGGAGCCCCAGATCTAAAACCAAAGCTGTGGGGGCCACCTCCAGGGCGAGAGGCAGTCCGCCCAGAACACAGTATGGGCAGGAGGCTGGAGGCTGGTGGAGTGTATTGTCATTCTGTGCTGGCTGGTTTCAGGCTGCACTTTGGGGCTATGATGGATGAGTTGCCCAGAAACACTATGCACAGCTGAGGTTAAAATCTTCTGCACCCCCAGGTCCTCCTCTTCTAGCTGGCACCCTCTCCTTCAGAGCTCAGAGCTCCAGTGTGATATAATAAAGGGAAGTTTCTGATAAAACTCAGACCTTGGGCATTGAGGACTTCATGTGTGATCTTTGCTAGGGTTATTTAAAAAGACCACAGGTGCACTTTTATCACTAGTGGAGAGGTAGGCACTGTTCCCTTCTCTCTGAAGAGAAACATGACAAAGTATTTAAAAGACCTTTAAGTGCGTAATTCTGCTGCTAGGAATTTACTCTAAGGAAATAATTGGACAAAGTCTCAAAGATGACTATAAAAGGACGTCCACTGCAGCATTTTTATACTATCAAAAAATGTAAACAACTTGAATGCATTAGTAAAAATAGGAGTTTGGTTAAATGAACCATAGGAAATAAATTTACTGAAATATTATGCAACTGATAACAATGATTTTGTAAAAGAATCCTTGTAGACACAGAAATTGTTCATAATAATAATGCTGGATTATAAAATGCAGTCTATGAAATAATATATACAGAACATGATTTTTGCAAAACTCTGTGTGTGTGTGTGTGTGTGTGTGTGTGTGTGTGATCTCTGGAGGGAAAAAAGAAAAACACTAAAAAGACATAAACCAAAAGGCTAATCATGGTTATCTTTACATGTTGAGAATATAGGAAATATCTGGGTTTTCTTTGTTATTTTTCAGACTCTACTGAGCACAATGAAGTCTAAAAAAAAAATCATAGAATAAAGTAATTGGTAGTGATATATATAATTTCAGCTGACCTGAATGGGCCATGATAAATATTTTGGGATAGTACCTTCCTACTGTTTCTGAAACCTAGTCCCATATAATAAACTTAGAAGAATAATGGTAAATACACAGACGAATTTTTTCAAAATCTGCATGCACATGAGACAAGCCAATGTGCTAATATAAGTATAAGAACACACACCTTCAGTACACAATATGCATATTCATTGGTCCCTACACCCCTTCCATCCCCTATTCAGGCAACAAAGATTTTTTTTTCCCTGAAATGTCTCCTAGCAGCCAAACACAGGCACTGCTAATGAATATTAATTGACCTAACATCTTGTGGTGATGAAACTGTGCACATTTCCCTGTCTCATCTGGTTGCTAGGGAACCATGTGAGACAGCCATGGGGCCCTGGGACCTGGACCTGTTAAGCGTAGGGCAGGGTTAAACCACAAATCGGGACTACCCCGCCTGATTAACTGTGTATGCCAGCAAAGATGTGCATGTATGTGGTCCTGTCGAAGAGACAAGAAACAAATAATTATCAATAGGCAGCTTGGCAGTGGGCAGGCAAGACAGTGGAGAGAGGGGCAGACAGACTGCAGCCTCCTCCTAAGGGATCTCCTGAAAACATCCTTACTTGTTGAGCTCTCTTCCTAGGGGTCCACTGGCACCACTGTTCCTCCCTCACCATTCTTCAAGGTCTAGGGTGGAACCACATGGTGGTTCTGGATGCAACACCTGGGAAGGGAAAGGAGGGAGGGTGAGAGTTGGATGCAATTACCCTGAAGTTGTAGGCATCATTTCCCATCATCCCAGCGATCATATCAGATGCAAATAAGCTGATGAGTGAACCTGGCCTGCCTGCAATTTTCCTTCTGCACCTGACTTTGACCCTCTTCTTCTTTCCTCCTCCCTCTCTCTCTTCCCCTCTGCCCACTCAACTAGTAGAGAACGTCTCCTTATTGCTGTTGGTCTCTATAGTGGCCCCCTGGTCCCCTTGTGCTGCACACAAAGCACACTTCATTGCCTGGGTTTCTGGAAGACAAGCCTCACTGAGTCTCCCTCGCTCCCTAACTCTCTCCTACTTCTCTTTCTTCTAGTCTTATCCTTGCAAGTCCTTGCTTTGCACCGATTCTCCTGACCATTCTTCCTTTCCTTTTGACTAGACACCCTCCCTAGAAGAAAAAGAAGTCCTTGTCCTTGGGGCCTTTCCTGTGATACTCCCACAGGCATGACAAAGCCTTTCTCTATTCAGCTTGGCAGACTCCCCAAGGGGAGGGCTGGGCTCCGGGCTCAGCACCCGCGGGCTCGGCTGGGAAGTGGAAGGGTGAGTCCTGGTCCCTTGGAAGTGAAAGGCAGTGAGGCTGGGGATGGTGGGTACCGTCATTTGGGCTTAGCTGGTTTGAACTCAAGTACCTGAAATCAGATACAACCAGTTGGATTAACTTCCTTCCAAAGACTGTTCGGCAGTCCATAAGAATTTGTATTTATTTAAAAGATGCCCATATAAAAATTATGTTCTTTCTCTTTATTTTCATCCATTTATTCCTCTAATAAACATTAATTGATCACTTACTCTCTGTCCACAATTTTCTCTGGGCCCTTAATGGACTCAGTGGTGAATCCAAACAGACACAGTCCCTGTTGTTACGGAGCTTAAAATATTATGGGGAATCCAAAAAACCAACCAAATAACCTCACATATGGATATAAAATCACAGCTGCAGTGACTGTGACAAGGAGAGGCACGAGGAGCTATGGGGAAGGGGCTGCTCACCTAATGCTGGGGACCACGGCAGGTCCTGAGGACACTGACTCCATTTCTCAAGAAATACTAAACTCACAATCACTGCCCTCCCTGACCTCGCCAGCGTGAAATAAAACTAGGACATGTCCCTTGTCCCGGGGTAGAGAAGGGGTGGTGGGGTTGTGGAGGGAGAAGAGGCTCTTGGCTCTTCTAAATCAGAGAGAAAGATGAACTCACTTATTTTCTTTCTTTCCTTCTCTCCCCTCTCTCCTCTCTATTTAGAAATGCTGAATTCTCACAGAGACTCCAAAGGAAACTCCACATCATTAAACACATAGACCACTTTCCACAGAATGCATCCTGGCAGCGGTAGGCATCTTTATTGGTGAAGGGTGTGTAGGGGGTAAAGGTGTTCAGGATTAGAGAAACCAAGAAGTTTTTTTCCAAAAAGGAGAAGGGTAGAGAGGCATCCTGAAGCAAAGAGGGAAGATCCCAGAGCAAGAACACGGAGGGGCACAGAGATGGACACAGAGGCTGGCGGCCAACAGGGAGACCAGGAAAAGACATCAAAGGAGAACCTGGGGGATAGAGGAGCTCCTGTCTTCTCCAGCTCCTACCATAAGATCTTAAGTACAATCTACATTGCCCAGATACCTTGTGGAGCAAATTGGTGAGGAAGAGTTGAGTCTACTTTAAGGTTAGTTTGCAAAAACAGAAGCTTCCCCCAGCTACAGCTGGATTACCCCGGAATTGCAAGGGCTCCAAAAAGGACATCCAGATCTTTGCCAGGAATCCTCTCTCCCATTTCTCCAGACAGACACCTGGCTTCTGTTCGAACACAAAGTGACCAGGCGATCACCCCTTCCTAAGGCAGCAGGTCTAATGCTGTGGATGTCTTTCCTTTTAGTGAGACCCCATCTACCTACGACACCCATCCCCTGGGCCATGGTCTTCACTGGGAAGTCACGTAGACAGAATTGGTTCCTCACCGTGTGAGAGCCCATTAGATACACGAAGGCAGTCTTCTCCCCCACGTCACTGCCCTCATTCATTCATGTGTGCAGTTCCCCTCCAAACGCTTCCTGCAAGCCTGTGCTGTGATGAGCGGTCACTGGGCCTTGGCGAGGCAGCTGTCAAGAAAGCCAGCCTTGCCTTCAGCAGCCCAGCGCTTCCTCGGGGAGACAGGGAGTGTGTGGACAGTGTCAACTCGGAGAGATTAGAAACTGAGAGAAGGGCCCATCCTTCTAGGATTTCAGAATCCACCAAAATGAACTTAGCTCTATTTTATGAAGCTAAAAATAGCTACAAGGTTCATGCAAGGTTCTAGCTGTAGACTTCCCATCCCAGGTCATGATCCAGAGGGGATCACAGTAAATGTGAACAAGGAGTCCAGCAGGCTGGAGTGCAGAGCGCCAAGTTCATGGCTAGATTCTGCCATCTAGATCCAGCCACCCCACACACAGGTCGTAAGAGGCAACCCCTTGAGCTTTTACCTCAAAAGACTGACTCTCCAAAGAGAAGCTGGGAAGAAGCAAGGAGAAACAGCTCCCTGGCTCTCTGGCCATGTGAACAAGGAAGACAGCATCTCCACAGTCTATGTCCTGGATTCCCTGACCCCTCAGAACCTCTGAGTCTTACCACGGAAGCATCCCACTAAACTTCATGAAGCCGATCATATTAGCTGGAATCTTCTAGGTTGGAGACTCCTTGGGACTTTGAAATGGTTCTCGCTCGGCTCTACTCGGAAAGTTGGGGCACTAGCTGCTTGGCTGGCCAGGATACAGAGCACAACTTGGCTGCACGGATTAAGAAGTGCCTGGAAACTGAACTTGGTTAGACACAGGTTTACTAAACACTTTAATGGTTCAAGCCTCTCTCAGCCTGTACCCCTGGCAGCATTCCGAGGCCCCAGTGCTTTCAACCTTGTGGAGGAGGCACCTGGGGGCGGTAAGCAGAAGTGCCAAGCATGGACCACACTGGCCGTTAGCAGAGATGCATCGCCCAGGGAGCCTAGACCACTGCCCACAACCACTGCTGCCCTTTGGTGTCTTAGAAGTTGGAATCTAGGACAACAAAATACTCCAACATTTCTGTCAATTCCCTTATTTGTTTTAGCTTTGAGAATCAACCAAGAATCATAGAGTTCTGGGACCCACAGTGGTTTTGACATAGCATTTTGTCTCTCCTCTGCCTTCTTACCAAGCCATCTTAAACAGGGAAGGCTCTGTCCTCCACTAGTACAAAAATAAACAAACGTGGGAATGCCAAACGGTGCGGCCACTTTGCAAAACAGTTTGGCAGTTCCTCCCCATGATAAACATAGAATTTTGACCCATCAATTACACTCCAAGATAACAACCCAAGACAAATGAAACCATATGTCCACAGAAAAACTTGCACGTGAATCTTCATGGCAGCATTATTCATAAGAGTCAAAAATGGAAACAACCCAAATATCTATCATCTGATGAGTGGATGAACAAAATGCAGTATATCTATCCAAATAATGGAATATTATTCATCAGTAACAGAATGGAGTACATGCTACAACCCAGATAAAACCTCGGAGACATTATGCTAAGCAAAAGAAGCCAGTCACAAAGGCCACATACTGTATGATTTCATTTATGTCAAATGTCTAGAATAGGAAAAATCTATAAAGAAAGGAAATAAGAGTAGTGGTTGCCTATGGCTGGAAGGCAAGGGAAGTGGAGGTGGGGTGGAGTAAAAGTTAATAAGTCCAAGTATTCTTTGGGGGATGATAAAAATATTCTAAAGTTGGCTTAGGGCAATGGTTGAAAAACTCTGTAAACTAAAAACCATTGAACTATGTATTTTCAACAGGTTAGCTTTATGGCTTGTAAATTATATATCAAGACAACTGTAGAGGGAGGATGAGGAAGAAGAAGAGGAGGAGGGAGAGGAGGAGGAGACGGGACAAATTTTACAGCCACAGAGAATAGTTTGTCTGGTGCCAGAATTAATGTAGTCTAGTCCCCAGGTAGTACATGCCTCCATGAGTGTGTGTGTGTGTGTGTGTGTGTGTGTGTGTGTGTACTTCCTAGGCTCAATCAGGAACACTCCTCGTATAGTAGTCTGCTATTCTGGTGGCCACCAATAAACCTCCTTGTAATCACACCCTCTTCGTATGGTCCTCTCCCGAAAAATCTCTGGGCTCCACCACTGACTTGCTTTGGTCAATTGGACATCAGTTAGCAGGCATGACTCAGCCAGGCTGAATTAGTGTTTGCAGAGTGAGGCTAGTCCTCTCAGAATGCTCTCACTTAGATCCCTAAGCCACCATGAGAAGAGGTCCAGCAACACAGACAGACCCATGGAAAGAGAGAGAAAGAGAGAGACTGCCCCAGTCAGCCCCCAACCACTCCAGCTACTCCAACTGATGGGGGAGCCGTGGAGTGAAGAATTCATCTTGGATGTTCCAGCCCCAGCAGCCACTCATGGAACCAAAGAACCACCCAGCGAAACGCAGCCCCAATGGCAGAATCATGAAAAATAAAACATTGTTCTTGTGTAAGGTATTAAGTCGTACAGTGGTCTGTTATGCAAAAAATACTGAAGGACCCTGAAAGACCTGCCAGCCCCAACCCCGTCACTCACTGATTTGATGATGGATTTCACTCTGATGCCCTTGTGTTCTATGATGGATCTACGGAGAAGTACGATTTTAATGTGTGTACAACGTGCCATTTGTCACTGCTATTTAGTGCAATTTAACACAATATTTATCTGATTGGCATATGAGTTTACTTCACATCACCGAGAACTGGCTGTACCGGGATTCTGTGCTTGGCAATGAGAAGATTGATTATGGTTATTATACTAATGGCTGGAAAAAATGAATTTCATCAGGAAAGTTGTTTTGAAGCTGCAGTGATGGGCCTTGTATGTTTACTCACGAAAGACCATACTGCATGCTGAGTACCAATCTTGGAGGACCCTGGGACCGGGATGTTGGAGCTGGTGAGACACACCTGCAGTGAGGGGCCACTTAAGTGCCACCAAAAGACAGAGACACCCTTTTAAACCTTTTCTCTGAAGTCTTACCGCTTTTTCCATTGACCAGATCGCCTCAGCAAGCAACATGTTTTGGAAAAAAAAAAATACCATCTCCACTGCTAGGTGAATGTACCCTCAAAAGATGACACAGGTGGGAACTTCCAGAAACATGTGACTTTCCTAACAGCCCCGAAGCATCTGTTTGCCTGTCCTGTGATTGCTGCTGCAAGTATCTGTTTTGAAAATATTAGCAGTACACACGTTTTCTTGTGTAAGGAAACATTTTGACAGTTAAGACTATGCCAAATAAAGGGCTTTGTTTGGAGTCTCTTTGAAGGGTTGGAATTTAGACGTACATTTTAAAAGATAAACTTCAAAAATCTGGGGCTAAAAACAATGTTTTCTCTCCAGAACAGGTCCTCGTCACCCAGTTCAATTAATTGCCATGTATCCCCACTTTATCTCATCGTGGTTACAGTTTTGTGCCTGGAGGGCAGGGTCTTAGTACAAAGGAGGTCATCTTTGTGCGAAAAAGAAGGCTTGTTCGGAATTCCTGACAGCGGTCAGCGGAACCGCTGGTCCTCTCGGTCCCATCTTCTCCGTGGCCTCATTAGACTCCCCGAGACCTCCCCAGACCTTCCCCACCGAAGAGAGAAAATGAGATTTGCAGGATGGCTTTGGGCCACAGCTGAGCTCTCGCGATAACACAGCATGAACGGACTTCACCTCTCAGCCCACTAATTGCTTCTACTTCACTTACAGTCAATGTTCCTCTGCCCCCACTGCAATTTTCTTGTTTTGAAAAATAATAGTGTGACACATGCTTGTATGAGGAGACACGGGACTGGCCGCCCTCCTTAGCACCCAGTGGATCAGCCACAACCTGAAAATGCTCACCCACCCCCGGTAAACAAATGGAAAGCACATCGCAGCGGAGGGGGAGTCACTGAAATTGAGCCGCATAATGAGAGGAAGCAGAAGAAGAGATGCTATTAATAATGACACAGTAATTGGAGGTCACCCAGAGAGAGCCCTGGTGCACTCAACATTCACATTAGCTTTGCACGAAAATCACTGTAGATCTTTCTAAAGGGCTAATGTGGGCAATAGGTTGTTTATCAGATGTAGCTGGTACCCGCGGGACATTCTTCCACCCTCAGGTGAACTGGGCCAGCCGGAACCACTTCACTGTGAGAGCAAAATTTTTGATTGGAGTCAGGGGGGTAGTTAATGCAAAGTCCAACTGCACACCAAAAACAGACCCCATGAACTCTAGAGCCAGTTTTTAGACACCTTCTCCTATCCAAGGTACATGCAACCAGTGACTCCTTAGGGACTGGGAGCTTTATACACAAGCCAAGGGCGGGATGGACAGGTCCTGGGGGAAGGTGGGAGGGAGAGGGCAGGGCATCGGAAGTGTGTCCAATAGGATATCTGAGTCTCATCAATTCCATCTGAAAAAAAAAAAAAAAAACCCTATCCCCTGGGCTGGATTGAGGGAAATTCATTACTGTTTAATGAGTCAATATCAAATTCTAATAAAAAGATAATTTTTTAAAATCCCATTGTGTGGATGGCTCATTATAACATTCAGATAACTCTTGAGTATATTAAAATTGTTCAGTGCCATAAATTACAATGGTATCAAAATAGATTTCCTTTGCGAAGGAATTTCCATTAATATGATTTCTGTACCCACCCCAAAGTGAGATTTGCACAGGGATAACGTGGAGGTGGTGTTTTAACACCTCATCTGGGTCAGATTTTTAGAATCCTTGAAGCATCCCAGATAAGGAGGCACCCTTCCAACTAAGGGTTTGGCTGCAGGTGGGATTCTGCGCACCGCAGGCCTGTTATCTGGATGCCTGGCTTCACTGCTGTCTCAGAGTTCCTCCCCCATGTGCCTATTCCCCAACCCCATAAATTAGAAAGACAAGACGGTTCTGACTCACCGTCACCTTCACAGAGGAAAACTAAAATCCAGACCCAGACACACATGTGACGGCAAGGAGCTGAAGGTCAAGGGCTGTGTCCCTTGTGCCCCAGGGCCAGCTATAGCCTTGGGCAATGCAGGTCCTGGACAAACTTCCCAAAATGAGTGAAGTGAATAAATGAAAATATAAGCTCTTTAATGCCTACTTAAATTAAACCAGTAGGTAAGAGCCACCTGCAAGTCAGGGACTGTACTGGATTGAATAGCTTCCCCCCAAAATCCAACTGGAACCTGTGAATGTGACCTTACTTGCAAATAGGGTCTTCGTAGATGTCATCAAGTTAGGATGAGGCCATAATGGAGGAGAGTGGGCCTAAATCCAACAGGACCAATGACCTTATAAAAAGAGGGATATTTGGATGCAGAGACACACGGGCAAAAAGGCCACGTGAAGATGGAGGCAGAGATTGGAGTGATGCAGCCACAAGCCCGTGAACGCCAAGGACTGCCCACAACCAGCAGAAGCTAAAAGCACAGAAGGATTCTTCCCAAACTCTTCAGAGGAGGCACGGCCCTGTCAGCATTTTGATTTCGGACTTCCAGCCTCCAGAAATGTGAGAATGAATTTCAGGCGTTTGAAGCCACCCTGCGTGTGTCACGTTGTTATAACAGCCCTAGAAACTAACACAGAGGCCCTCGCGGGGAGGTACCTGATGACCCTTTCAGGGCCCACAGGCTATCCCACGAAGGACTCGGCGAGAAAGCAGACGCAGTATAGGCCACCTTCTAAGAGGCTTGCACGTGAAGGAAGGGCCGTGTTGGCACCATCTGCTGGTTCCACCCTCATCTCTTTTCTTCCAGTCAACAGAAAGAAGAAAGAGACACCTGTCACCTGTGGTGTCTCACCAAACATCCTTGCATCACCTGCTTTGACTGACGTCATCCATCCCCACAGCCTTTCCCTGCACAACACACCAGCCTCCACACCCCTGGCTCCACGTTTCCATTCTAAAAATCTTAAAGCCAGGGAACAATATTCAATACCTTGTAACAGCCTACAGTGAGAAAGAACATGAAAAGGAATATGCTGTGTGATTCGGCGGGCCGATATGCGGGTGGTAAAAGAATTTGCCAGAGACAAAGGGTGGAAAATAGAAAACGTGTTTATTAGGTATGCTGCTGTAGACATCGGGCCACAGACGAGAGGTGTCTGCATGCAGAGGGTCAGTTGCTGAGGTCTTTTATAAGGGACGGTGACTTTCTACTGCTTGTGCTGATGCAACATTGGGCACAGAGGGGTCACAAAGTGTGTGATCAGCTCGAGCACAATTCTCTGATTGGTTGATGTTGAGGGAGCAGGGAAGAGAGGCAGGTAGTGAAAGGGTAGGGATTTGTGACTCTGGTAGGGGGTTGGGACCCATCCTGGTGGCTAGGCTTCTGGGCATTGTACGGTTGATCATTGTCTAGAGTTGGTAGTTCCGCTGAGGTAGGTAGGTATTAAGAAAAGAACGTTCTTTATTATCTTTAAAGGGCAGTAACTGGACACTTGAGGGGCCTTGGAGCAGGAATCTGCCATATGTCTGTGGACCCTATAGAATATATATAACTGAATCACTTTGCTGTACACCAGAAATTAACACAACATTGTAAACTGACTATACTTCATTAAAACACACACACACACACACACACACACACACACACACACACACACACACACATGCAGAGAGCAGGGAAAGGAATAAACCTAAAAGAAAAAAAAAATCTTAAAGTCTTAATATCCTTCCTCTGTCCGCAGCTTCCTACCCTGACAGCCATCTCACTCCAGGAACCATATGTATTCATTTGTTTATTTGATCAATTAATCTAGAACCATGCACCAAGACATTTCGGTATAACTTGGCACAAATGTGGTCCCCTCTGAGGTCACCCTGCCGGCGTGAGCTGCTGTCTGTTCTCCCAAAGGTCATGAGGAATGGTGTCCCATGTAACTTTCTATAATGAAGGAAAATGTTCCATGTCTTTGCTGTCCAATACTGTAGCCACTCACCACTAGTATGACTAGGAAACTGAATTTTTAATCACATTTAATTTTAACTTTAATTAAGTTTATTATATGTGGCTCACGTCTCCCGTAGTAGATTGTTCAGTTCTAAAAGCAACTTTGTAATCAGACAAAAACACACAGACACAAGGAGCCCCAGAGACATCACACACACACACAAACACACACACACACAGTCACATACCCCTCCCAAGGATGAACATTAATTCTCAGAGCATGAGAAGGAAAAGAAATCTTACCTAACTCTTCCATAATTTGAAGGCCATCTCAGCCCACAGTGGAGTTAATAACCCACATCACTATGCAGATCAGTGTTAGTTTAATTCCTCTCCTCCGATCCCCAAACTCCTTTCAAATTGTACCCCTTTGGGCCACTGAGAATAAATAATGGTCCTATTACTGAAACTCCCACTCCTTAATGGCTGTTCCTTTAGCTACATAAAGACCCTGCTGATGATCTGAAATCACCATTTACAAGGGCTTGGTTAAGTAAGATCTTAAACAAGGTGCCCCTCTTCCTCCCAGTCTGGGGGATGGGGAATTGGAGGAGGGGAGATTGTTCCTCCAGTTACTGGGATTCCACCAATAATCCCCTTTCTAAAGCCTTCCCCTCGGCAGTGTAAGGTGGTGGGTTAGAATCTCACCTCTGCTATTTTCCTGGATCTGATTCCAAACCTCTGATCCTCACAAGCGTGTGACCTTGCATAAGTCCCCTGCATTCGCAGCATGGATCAAAGTCTGTGCAGAGAAAATGGAGAAAAGGCTAAGAAACACCTGCTCGATGTCCCTATTTCTCTTGCTCCGTCTTTTCCAAGTAGGCCTTCTTCCAAATGAGTCTGCGTCCTCCCTGGGAACTGGGGCTAAGAAGCTGGGAGGCGTCTGCCGTAAAACACGTGCGGGAAGCTACAGCCCCACGCTGGCTCCATGAGGACTCACTGCCCGCTGCCGAACACCTGGGTGCTTGCAAATACCCCAGTGGCTGCCGTCTTCCACGCAACCAAGGTGTCGCCAGGGGAGGAGGCGTGGTCTGGGAAGAGTTGTGGGTGTGGTTCGCTCTGATCACAGTAGTAGAAGCGTTACAGCCTGGGGTTGGCGCTACACAGAGTCCCTGATGCAGCGCAGTCAGATAGAGGGTTCTTCAGCATCCGTCTGACAGTCAGGCCTCTGGTTCCGAAATAAGCACAGGGCTTGTCTCTGACTTGAATCACAGCGGCCCTAGTTAGCCAAGGGCGTCTTTTAAGATTTGTCTCATCTCAGGGTGGCTCTCTGTAGAGCCCTGTTTGATCAGTAATAAAGCAACTATCGGGCCACCCTGGCTGAGCACAGAGAGGAGTCTGATTTTCAGGGAGACGCCAGCCTTCCTAAGGGAACTGTGCTTCGTGCAGATTCAGGGCTGAGCTCCAAGCCCGAGGATGCCTGAGTCGCTGTGGGAGTGACTGCAACGGTGGCAATGCCTGGGTGGCCTGCTGGCGACGTCACCCTGCACGTGGTCTGTCAGTTACAATGGCAGCAGGAGGTCCTTGTACTTTCTTCCTGTGCACGGGACCGAGTGGGACCGAGGCTGTGTTCCGTGGCACCCCTTTGGCACCCCCATTGTCACCCTCACCGTCCCTCATTCCCTCCCCCTAACCCAAGAGATTGTTTTTTTAAAAAAAAATAACCCATAAGCAATTTCATTTTCAATGCACATAAAAACTAAATAACAAAAAATGCCAGACCACACTTTCTCCTCTTTTAAATATTTATTCAGCAAATATTTATTGAGCTTACTAAATGCCAGAATCTGTATGAGACCTGGGGATACATGCAGGAGGGAGACAGACATCAAGTCTTTGCGGTAAGTGTTAAAATAGACGCTGGGCAGGGAAGTGTGATCTCTGGGCTCAGACAGACTGGATGTGAAGGCCAGTCCTCCAGGACACTGGTCCCCTGGCTCCCTCTCGTATCCCACTGGCCGTTCTCTTTTGGTGTTTTTTGCTATTTCCTCCGCATCTTCCCCACCCTTCAGCAGAGAAGTGGTCCCAGGCTGCAGCTGTCTCTTTTCCATCTGTACTCACTCCTCAAGTGATCTTTTAGGTTGTTAGATATTATCTCTATGTTGTGACTCTCATTTGTTCCTCAAGCTTTGAGAAATTTATTTCTCAAGCCCTGATCTGTTCTCAAAACTCCAGGTTCATATCCAACCGCCGACCTGCCATTTCCTTTTCATCTCCACGTCCGCTAGAGATCTCGCACTTAATGGTTCCCAAACTGAATCCCGTCTTCCCTAAGCCTCTCCTCCCAGTCCCGCCATCTCAGCTGATGGGAACAACATCCATCTAATTGCTCAGGTCCAGACCCTTGGAGTCATCCTTGTCTCCTGCCCTCTCCTGTACCCCACATCCAATCTATCGGCAAATCCTTTTAGCTCTTCCCCCAAATCCCGTCCATCACTGATGCCACCCTGGTCTAAGTCCTCGCTGTCTCTCTCTCAGATAACTGCAATGGCTTTGTAACCAGGCTATCTGCTTCCAGACCTGTCTGTCCACTTTATTCTCAGTAGGTATCCAGACTTATCCTTTTAAGATCTGGACAGATAGCATCACTGCTCTGCTCCATTCCCTCCAATGGTTTCCCATCGATCTGAGGAAACGACCCAGGGCCCTCACTTCTGCACATACTGCTCCAGACACACCCACCGCCTTCCTGCCTCACCCTTGAATGCACCAAGTGTGCTCCTGCTGAGGGATCCTCTCTTCCCCCAGGTATCTTCCGGGCTCTCCTCACCTTCTTCGAGTCTCCACTAAATGCCAGTGAGGTCCTCCCCTCACCACCCTCTAAAACAGCACCCCCACCTCCCCATGTGCTCTCTGGACCCTTACCTTGCCTTGTTTGCTTCACAGCACCATCTCCCACGGCACCGGTAGACTGAGTTTCTTGTTTATCACCCTTTTTCAACTCCATAAAATCAGATTCTCCTTTTGTTACCCAAGACTGTATTCCCAGAGCCTAGAAGAGTGTCACCACATACAAGGAGTTCAATAAAGGTCTGTTGAATTGATGAACAAGTCAGATAACTTTAATTATAATGGAGAAGAATCTGAGACGCCCAGCTGCCTGCCCATCTCAGGGTCTACATCTGAGCAAAGGAGCCACGAGCAGGTACTTCCCCAGGGGCTGCCATGTTTTAGATCGTGTGATTCTGTGACCCTGGCCACTGCTGACTTAAACCAGCAAGCAGCCCCGCTCCTGCCCCTTCCCTCTGCAGCCCTGCCTCTCTCCACTTCCCTCCTCCCCGTTCCCCACACAGCTGACACACTTGAACTAAGACAAAACTGTCCAACAGAAATGTCTTGGGCGCCATACATATAATTTGAAATTATCCAGTGACCACATTTTTTAAATGGAAGAAGAAACATGTGACATTAATTTTAATAATAGATTTTATTTTACCCAACATATCTAAAATATTATCATTTAAACAGATAAAGCAATATACTAAATATTAATAAGGTACTTTACATTTTTAAAAAAAACTTTTTACATGGAGGTACTGGGGATTGAACCCAGGACCTTGTGCATGCTAAGCAGGTGCTCTACCAGTTGAGCTATACCCTCTCTTTACCTGGTATTTTACATTCTTCTCTTTTGTACTAAGTCTTCAAAATCAGGTTTGTATTACACACATGCGAGACACCTCACTTCGAGCTTGCCATGTTTCCAAGTGTCCAATGGCCACATGTGGCTAGCGGCTCCCAGATTAGACAGTGAAGCCTTAAGAGGGTCACATCCAATGTGGGTAACTGTGCCTTCATGGTCAGGATCTTCCAACCAGCTGATTCCGTAAGTGGGTCCGGCTTCTCAGATGATACTGGACGTTTCCCACTTGGCAGGGTCCACGTCCCTGAGTCAGGCCTGGCCCCACCTCCTCCATCCTGTCCATTCCAGCGTCTCCACCTGAGAAGCCTGGATGGAAAGACTCAGGGGGCGGCAGTTGGAAGCCTCTCTGAACATTCCCAGTTTAAGGCACATTTTCCAAGGCGGTTTTTACCATTGTGTGGTAGACAAGGTAATGCTTAATAAAAAAAAAAGTGTTTTGCTTTCCATTTAGCTCTTTTTCTTTCTGACATATTCCCTTAGCAGGGAACCTCTGAGGGGAGAAAGAATGAATGGTAGGATTCAGGCACCAAAGCCCCATCTGCGAGACCAAACAGGCTTCTGACTCATCACACGACATGACTCGGCAGGAAGACCAGGTTCAAAGAGGGTTCCATCCTGAGCGATGATTCGACTGGCCTTAGGGTCTCCTCCGAGTCGGGCTGTCGGGAGGGCAGAGCTGAGAAACTTCAGACAAAAATAAAGCAGGCGCGTGGGGTTTGAAGTTACGAGTGAAGAGCAGCCAGAAGGGGTAGAGAAACTGAGCAGAGGGAGGGTCATCGTGATCCGCGATGGGATAGGCTTGTTAAAAGGAAGCAGAAGCTGAACCGCAGGAAAAGGAGAGACTGCCAGAGCGGCCGCTGTCTCTGAACCACATTCCTGGGATGCAGGTAGTCTGCCTGCAGCATCTTCTGTGCTCCCGCCCTGGCCCCTGCATCCCACAACGCATCACCATCCTCTAGGGCGCCCGGAATGTGCCTCTATTCTTCACCACCCGGAGAAGCTTACTCCTCCTTCCCTCCTCCAGATGGCTAAGGGTCCAGACTGGACAAACTTGTGTCTGGCTCCTGTATTCTCTGACCTTACTCTATCCTAGAGTTCCTCGGCTACTCAGGAAAACAGCCTTCTTGAGACCCCTGCCAGGGATGGACACTTACTTTTCAGCTGGGGACGACTCCTCAATGATTGGTAAGTGTAGGGACAGCTTGGGCAGCAGAAAACCCAGCTCTGGCTCTGGTCTGGCAAGATGGCACCACGCTGCCTTCCTTCTCACCCAGCAGGACCCTGGACCAGGCTTCCCGGAGTCCACAACTGCCGCGTAGTATCCTTTGTAGTCAACTAATTACCAACACTTGGCTCCTGTCTTTGTAAACTCAATATGGAACACTTGTTAAGCAGTGTTGAGGTTCTCTGCTAGGTGCTACAAGGTGGGGGTGCTTTGCCCTCTGGGAGCTTGAAATCTCTCTCTCTCTTTTTCTGAAATTATTCATTCCACCATCATTTGAGGGGAGTTGCTCTCTGGTGGGGATTCTACAGGCAGCTTCCTCTATGGCTGTTCTCTTAGTGGCATGGCTCATGGCACTCCCACTTGGACGTGAGGATTGAGCTAATGTCCACAGTAAATCTATTCTTTTTATTATTATTATTGTTGTTGAAGTATAGTCAGTTTACAATGTTGTGTCAATTTCTGCAGTACAGCATAATGTTTCAGTTATATGAATACATACATATATTTGTTTCCATATTCTTTTTCATTGTAGGTTACTACCAGATATTGAATACAGTACCCTGTGCTATACAGAAGAAACTTGTTGTTTATCTATTTTATATACAGTAGTTTGCATTTGCAAATCTCGAACTCCTAACTTATTCCTTCCCGCCCAGTAACCATAAGTTTGCTTTCTATGTCCATGAGTTTGTTTCTGTTTTATCAATAAATTCATTTGCATATTTTTTTTTTTTTTAGATTTCACATATGAGTGATATCATGTAGTATTTTTATTTCTCTTTCTGGCTTACTTCACTTGGAATGTGATCTCCAGGTCCATCCATGTTGCTGCAAATGGCATTATTTTATTCTTTTAAAAATACAGAACACTTTGCAAATTTGTGTGTCATCCTTGCTCAAGGGCCATGCTAATTTTCTCTGTGTTGTTCCAATTTTAGTATATGTGCTGCCCAAGCGAGCCCTGAAATCTTATTTTGAAAAGAAAATAAGAAAACGTTACCTGGGAAAAATAAGATTACATCATTCCCCATGGTTTAGATATTGGTCTCAAAGAGCCTCTGTCGTCTGCGTAAATGCTCCTGCTAACACCATAATTGCTGCCAGTTGGAGTATATTCTGTATTGCCAACACTTTCCTTGTGGATGATCTGTGCTAAGCCACCCTTTAAAGTTCTCTGTGCTATTTTCGCCTCCTCTCCTTAATTAATTCCTTTGTTTAACGTCCATGCAATATTATCGACGTGTTTAGTGTTATTCCTAAATGCAGCCTGCAACCCAGCGAGAGCTGGAGAAAAAGAAAACAAAACACTTCATTAACTTTAAACAGTTTTTCAGTTACTTCTCCAGCACCTGCAGCCCTCTTCGACCTCATTTTTTGTCACCACCACCCAGAACTCACCTCTGACAAAGAAAAAAAAAAAAAAAAAGAAGAAGAAGGAAAGAAGTTCTCAACAAGAGGACAGCCTGTCTCTGGCTTACATGTGGCGGGCGTGAGAGAGGTGATGGCTGTGCTCCAGGCCAGACGCGAAGGGAACCAGGAAGAACTGGGCAGTGCCAGCGGAGGTATGCCAGGAAGAGGGACCTTGGCATGGCCCTACCCCAAGCTGAGTCTTCACAAGCTGATTTTATTTTCTAGACATTTTTCAAATGTTACTACAAAATTCTAAAAAAAATCAGAAATCAAAACTACTTTTTTAAGATTCTATTTGGGATGCTCATACTTCAGTTTCTACCTCCACCCTACATCACTATCATGAACGAATGGATGTAATATACTCTAAAATATTGTTCTTCTGTGTAGCGAAAAGCCCTTGCCGGGGAGCAAGTTATAGGCCAGGGACTCTCCTAGTTTCTCCAAGTGCATTGTGAAAATCTTTTTAAAAGTCTATACCAATCCATGTTAGCGCTTTTTTTGTTAAAAAAAAAATTACTATCCACCTCTCAGTTATTTTTGGAGAGCATAGAGAGTGACAGGAATTCTGAAATCAGTGAACAATAGCCAGGCTGCCAAAGACTCAATCTGGTGGCCAACATAACAATCAAGATAATAATAATAATAATAGCTCTATCTATTAGGAATTGTGTTCAGCTGTTAGTAACAGAGACCAGACCACAGTGCCGTGAACACACGTGGGTTCACTTGTGTATCAGGAACGTGAAGGCTGGTATTGTGCCTCCCGCATTGTCAAAGACACAGAAGCCTTTAGTCTCTCTAGTCAGCCATCTTTGTTTCATGGTGTCCATTGTTAAGATCCCAATGTGTCTAATTGATGTTCCAGCCATTATGTCCATATTTCAGACAGGAAGGAGAAGGGGGAAAGAGAGCAAAAGGCACATGCCAGCTATATATCCCTTATTTACTCATTTATTTACTGATGTATTCATTTTTTTGTTAATGGAGGTACTGGGGATTGAACCCAGGATCTTTTGCATGCTAAGCATGTGCTCTGCCACTGAGCTATACCCACCCCTCAACCATATCCCATCTTTAAGGAACTGTTGCAAATCTATTGCTTTATTTATTTCCCCTACAAAATCATTTTGCATTCTATCGACCTACTATAAAGATTGAAATTTCTAGTGTATTCATCTTAACCAGGAAGTTCCCTGAGCAAACTAATGCTGTCTTTGCTATTGTTGGTTGTGCAATATCCAGTCTCCTTTGGGAGGACCACCCCATTCTCCCACCTCCACCCACTGTATGTCATCTTTCCAGGAACAGGGCCCTGCTTCCCTCTATAAAACCCAAAGGGACAATATCCTTCCCTCTTTGCCTTTTGGCAGTTGTGAAAGCATGAGACCCGCAGTCTGACAATCAGTAACTTTGGTCCTAGAGAAATGACACGTGAAAAAGGAAAGAAGAGGACTGCATCGCAAAAGCAGCAGCAGCATCCAGCAGTGGAGCCCAGTGGTGGCACACAGTGTCCGGCAAGAGTGGGAGCGTTCCGGCCAGACGAGTCCTGCTAGCAGCAGTGGTTGAGTTTCTTGTAGTTGGTCCTCCGGGGCCGCTCAGCTCCCGTCTGTCTGCCACGCCCGATCCTCTAGCCATTTAGTGGCTCTGGGCTTCCTCGTCTTCTCAATACACCCATTTTGCCTAAGATAACCAGAGCTGGTTTGCTTTATATGCAACCAAAGGCACCCAAACTGAAAGAATTCAGGCAAAATGTATCCAGAAATAGAAGCCTACCCCAATTCCCTGAGGTTCGGATGCACGACCTAAAATCACAGACACAGAGACTGAGGCCTGTGGGAGAAGATATTGGGAAGTTGCTAGGACCAAAAGTTGACGCTCAGAGGCCATGTGGCCTCTCATCTCTTTCAGCCTTTTTGCACAAATTCTCTTTTCCTCTGCTTTATTGGTCAGCTTTCTTTGATTACTCACAGTTTCTTTATCTCCATAACTTTTACTTCTTTCTGTACTCTCCTACGGAATCTACATGACCTTTTACAGATAGGCTATTATCACTTTTAGTTTCAAGCTAAAAATGTATGTATCTCTTTTTTTTTTTTAATCTTGACAAAGGAACTGATGAGGGATAAGGTCAGGGATATACACCAGTGAAATCAGCTATAATAGGGAAATGGGGCTTACGATTGGTTATTTGCCTTCACTGGGGGCTCCCAGAGTACGTCTATGGGCAGGGAAGGCAATGGGATCTTTCTAATACAGGGATGCATTGTGATGTGTTGTAGTGTGGTGGTGTGCTGTGATGTAATATGAAGGTCTCGGTATGGCATAACTTTTGGATTATGCTCAACCAATTATATATTTTGAGTACGCACCATGTGCAAGGCAAAGGGCCAGGAGCTGAGGAGATTACACAGAAGATATGTGCCCTCCTTCAAGGACTTCACAATACACACATACACACACACACACACACAGACACAATGTTAAGAGATGAATTAACATATATCTGGTTAACTGTTAAACACATAAAACGTTAAAGGAATTCAAAAGAAGGACAGGTCACATTGAGCTTTGGCGATCAAGGTAGCCTATACAGAGAAGGGGGACTTTGCTACCTTGAGGGAAGATAAGAGGTGAAGTTTGTTGATGAGAGGTAAGATTATTGATGAGAAGAAAAGAGGTGGAGTTGGTTGATAAGAAGTGGAGTGATACTGGATGGTAGAAGTGGGGACATCTGGATCAGAGAATAAGCACTGAATAGACAAAATCTGAAGAAGTGAGACCCAGACAGTGAAGAGGTCAGCACAAGAAAAGTGTGGATGAATGCTCTTGGTTTGGGACTCAAAAGAATACAGGGCATCTTAGGGACTTCAAATAATTTCAAACCCTAAAATTGAACTGAGGTTATCTCAAATTGTTAGTACCTCCAAGCATCTAGGAGAAACAAAAATAAATATTCTTTGTAAAGAAATGGCACCTTGAACCTCAAGGTATTCCTACAAGCAATTTTGCACACATCACTCAGCACACAATCAAAAATAACCAGCCACAAGAGGAAATAAGACTACATGGACAACACCAGCAAGAGAGCCAAGCAATAAAATCAGGCCCACAGGGGCTCCAGATATTCATTTTATCACATTTAAACTGATAAAAAAAAACTGTGCTTCTTATGTTCAAGAATATAAAAGAGAAGATTGAAAATTGTGGCAAAGAACTAGAGACTTTTATGATGAAATTTCTGGAACAAAATACTATAACAATTGAAAGTTACAATCTAACCCAACTGAAAGTTAAACAGCATATTAGCAAAGATGAAAGGATAATTCACGAAGAAAATTTCCAGAAAGGAATAGGAAACAAAGGAATGAAAAATACAAAAGAAAGAGTAAGAGATATAAAGGACATAATGAGAAGGTCTAATATGAATTTAATTAAAATCCCAAAAGGAAGAGCTGGAAAACAGGATAGAAGCAATAGTTGAAAAGATAGTGGCTGAGAATTTTCCGAAACTAATGAAAGACATCAAATCATGGATTTAAGAATTCACATAAGGGGTAAATGAAAATATATTCACAACTAGGCACACCGTTAATGAATTTTTGAAAATTAAACATACACAAAAATATCTTAACACCAGCCAGAGGAAGTATCAGGTTACTTCCAAAGGGCCTCTTACTCTCAATATGTAAAGAGTACCTATGAATCGATTAAAATTTAAAAGGTAAATAATCCGAAAGAATAAAGGACAAGAAATTTGAACAGGCACTTCACAAAGGAGGATATCCAAATGGCATAAACTTACAAAAACATGCTCAACTTCATTAATAATCAAGAAAATATAAATTCAAATTATAGTGATACTCTACCACACACTCACCAAAACAGCTTTTAGGTAGACAATGTAAAGTGTTGATGAAGATGAGGAGCAAAGGGAACCTTCATGCCCTTATCATACAAAAACTTCCAAAAATTAATTCTTAGTGCTCACTAACATTGAACATATATTCTATGACTCAGTAATTTCAGGCATAAACACTAAGAAACGCATATAAGAAAATTCATAGCTGCACTATTTGTAACAGCCAAAGCCTGAAAACTACATAAATGCCTGTGGATAGCAGGATGGATAAAGATTGCAGTATATCAATACAATAAAACAATATACATTATTGAGGGGAAAAAAAAAAGCTTTACTGAAAATAAACTCACTATAGCTCCATGCAATAAAATGAATGAATTTCAAACATTGTTGAGCCAAAACAGTCAGACACAAAAGAATGCATAATTTATTATATAAATTTCAAAAAGCATGCAAAGCTAGTGTTTAGGAATGTCTGATTAGTGGTAAAGTAGTGATTTCCATAAAAGTCAAGGGACTAGTACCTTTGGGGACAAAAATGGATTGTGATTAGAGGTTACTTCTGAGGTGCTAGGCGCATTCCATCGTTTTCAATTCCAGTGATATTTGACAGGTGCTCATTTTGTGATCAATAATTGATTTTTGAAATTTTTGTTTTGTTTACTGCTCTCTGTTAAATTTCACAGCAAAAAGCAAAAGGTTTTAGAGAAAAGAAATAGAGTCAGGCTTTCGTAAATCTATTATATATTGTATATTTACTGGGTCAGATGCTACACTAAGCACTTTACATAAACCACTTCATCTAATTATCTTCATGAAGCTGAGAAGCACATTTTCTCTGTTCTTTTCCCCATTTACTGAGCCTTAATTTTTTTAACTGAAAAATGGGAATCATACTACCCCACCTCAAGATATTATTGTAGGAATTGAATGAGATATATGCAAGGAGCTTAAAAGAGTGTCTGAGAGGAAGTGCTAGGTAAGGGTTAGCTGTTATTTCATGAGAGTATGGAAACTCAGTGAAATCAAGCAGCTTGCACAGCCCACCCAGATAATAAAAGAGATGCTAAGATTTGAGTCAATGTCAGACTCAGACCCGGTGCCCCTTTCATTTCACCGAAGTAGTGTGCCCCTGAAGTGCTCTGTGAGTTTCACGTCGGACACTAAAGCCATTCGAGTGTAGAACAGGGGCGCTCAGACTCCAGCTGGCCTCAGCCTGCCTCTTTCCCTGGAAGACCAGTTGTTCTCTATGAGAATGGACATCATTTATTCACGATGGCATCTTCATTTTTTAAGGAGTGGACTTTGTCTCATTTTGTATCCCAAGCTAACTTAGTAAAGGAAATGCTTCTGGGGTGTGGGCAGCCAGAGAGTGGGCTTTGTAACTGTGCCTTCTATGGGAGGAAGGTCACAGCCAGCCCTGAGGTTCCTTTGCATCCTTTCCAAGCAACCCTGCTGACCTCAGAATCACTATGACATCTTCAGGTGACCTCAGAATCTCTACTGAGCATCTTTGTGGACAGCATGACCGACCCCAGGGCTGATTGCTTAGCAGATGCCGTGGGGTGAGTTGCTAGGACTCAGAGAAGTAACTGATAGAATGGAGAAGAGGAGAGAAAGCAGGGGTGGTCAAGGGGAAAGAACATTTCTCTTCATCTCAGTTTGCTCCTTCCTTTCTCGTTTTATGTCTATTTTTGCCATCTCTCATTTGAATGAAATTATGTTCTTGAAGCTGGTCACAGCTGACTTTCCCTCTCTCTCCCACTTACCCTTAACTCAGTCCCACTTATTAAATCAACCAAGAGCCTATAATATTTTATAGTTTACAAAGAGTTTTTGCACGTATAAATTCTCATAAAAACTGTGTTGGCGACTTCCTATTTAAACTCTGACATGTAAAAATCTTGGAGGTCGTCCCTCACTTTGCAACAAGAAAATGCTGAACAAATGGAAAATCGATACCTTTTCTTGGACCCATCAGAGGAACACATTTCTGTAATTCCACTGGGCATTATCTTTAGACTCATAACCCTGGAAATGTGATGGGGAAGAGAAAAGCAAACAAACACACAAAACATTGGTTTCTATCTGACACCTGCTGTCTATTCAGAGGGTTCGTATTTGATCAGAATTAATGTGGCAGATGGAGCCAGATGAATAGTGACTGTTACCTTCCTGGAATTATTTCAGGTTATTCTGTATCTTCAGCCATATATCAGGAAGAATAAAATGGGAAACAACACACATACAGAGTGTAATCATTTATGAAAAGAGACAAGTTAGAGAAGTCATGACTTATCTAGCAGACTCAAAGCAGCAGGCCCAGGTTGTTTCTCTGATGAATTCTATGAAACATTAAAGAAAGAAATAGTAGCCATTTTCCACAATATTTTCCAAAAAATAGAAGCAGAGGGAATGCCTTCTTATTTATTACCCTAACACTTAAACTAGTTAAAGACACTACAAGAAAGAAAAACTATAAGCCAATGTCTCAGATGAACACAGAAGATCCTCACACAAAATATTAGCAATTTGAATCCAACAATGTATTTTAAAAATTATACATCATGAGCAAGTGGGATTTAATTCATGTAAGCAAGGCTGGTTCAATATTCAAAACTCAACCAGTGTAACCCACCATACTAACAAGCTGGAGGAAAAAAATCATATGATCACATCAATTGATGCAGAAAGAGCATTTGACAAAGTCCAACACCCAGTCATGAAAATTCAGCAAATTAGGAATTAAGAGGAACTTTCTCAACTTTAACAAGAACACCTGTAAAAACCTACAGCCGCACCAGACTTAATGGTAAAAGACTTAACACTTTTCCCCTAAAATTAGTAACAAAGGAAGGATGTCCTCTCTTCCAGCTCCTCCTCCCTCACTGGTAGAGCCCCCTCACCTGTCACCTAGAACTTCAGCTTAAGCCCATGCACACTAAGAAGCAGAGAGCTGATGGCAGCAGACGGACAGACAGACAGCGGATAAAATCTCAGTTCTGGCATTTCCTGCTTCGTTGGCCTGGGGCAAGGACTTCATCCCACTGAACCTCTGTTTTCATCTGTGAAGTGAAGCCCATAATGCATTCCTCTGGGAGGATGCAAGGAGCTAATACTGATGTATCTGAAGTGTCTTATCCATAACAAGAACTCAGTAAGTAGTAGCTGTAATCGTTCTGTGATAGACACTTAACATGATCCCCCACCTCCCACCTAGGATCAAGCTGTCATGCGCCAAGGTCCCCCAGCCTCATTAGTGCCTGATCCAAAGAGATTCTTAAACATTTGTTTAGCAGGTTCTTCAAAACTGTCTAGACAGACAAAAACACCTACAAAACGAGTTCTGCTTAATTGCATGAGTGTCTAGCTCACATACTAGACTGTGTGTTCCTTAGTGGCAGGAAAGTGCCGTATTGGTCTTTGTGTCACTTAGTGTACCTGATCATTCACAGCTGTTGAATTAAAGAATAGCCATCAAACTCTCTGATGTCAGTGGCTTCATTTCTTCAGGCTCCGCCTCCAGTCAAAGGATTGGTCCTTATGGAAAAGAGCATATGCCACTTTAAGACACGGCCATCATATATGCTTTTATGTAAATAAATGTATCAAACTTAGATTCTTTACAGAGAATGAGTCTTAATTAAGGAAAAAGTCTGAAGAGTTTGAAGGGTGGTTCTTCGTGTTTAAAGATCTAGTAAATATATTATAGATTTTTGTGCAATTAAGCCCTGCTAGACATTTCCATGACTATTGGTTCTAATGACAATATTAACAGACATTTTAAAATGCTTTCCAGCTTTCCATGTGCCGACCACAGTACTAAGTACTTCTATGTGCACCTATTGACTTAGTCCTCAGAATCACCCTGTGAGGTGAATCCTATAATTTCTTAGATGGGAAACTGAGCCCCAGAAACGTTCGTTAAGGTTAGGTGTGCCCAAGGTCACACAGCTGACACCAGCTGGAGCTGAGATGTGAATCAAGCAGTTTGGAGCCCAAGACCTTGCTAATTACTCCTTCACTCTGCTACCTCTAACTGGGGGTTCAGAGGTCAAAGCTGCTAACACAGAGGTCTGATCATCCTCCAAGTCAGGCTGCAAAAACATCTCATGAAAGACCCCATAATTTTTGTGCCCCTCTGAAACCATAAGAAACAAGGAAAATATTAGACAAAAGGGAGGAAATTATTACTATTTGCAGATATAATGATTGTGTATCTGGACATCTAAAGAGAATCAACTAAAAAAGTTCCCTAAACAATAAGATTTGAATAACCTTACAAAATTGATTTTTAAAACTCAATAGCTTTTCTAGGAACAACCACCAAGCAGAAAATACCATGAGAGAAAAGATACCACTTAGAACTGCAATCCAAGACAGAAAACTGTGTAGTAAAAACAAGCAGTCTGTAAGATCCATGTGATGTAACCTTAAATAACCATCTAATGGAAAAGAAAAGATTTAAATAAATAGAAAGATGTCCTCTTTTCTTGGAAAGACTCCTTACAAAGGTATCCATCGCCCTGCTTTGATCTATACATTCAACATGATCAACACCAAAAGAAAGTAACTGGGGGAGGGACAGAGGGAGGGCAGGACTCTAAAATTTATATCAAAAAATAAAATGCAAGAAAAGCCATGATATGTATGATAAAGCATATGGGGGAAGTATTAGCCATACTAGATATTAAAATATAAAGTCATAGTAATTAAAATAGTCTTATATCGGCTCAAAAATTAATAGTCAGATGAATGGAAGCAAATAGGAGAACCAGGAGTGGACCCAAACATATACAAACATTTGGTTTATGTAGAGATAGCTTTTGAATGCAATAGGAAAAATCTATGTTATTCAATAAATGATTTGGGATAACTGGCTAGGCCATCTATTTCTTTATACCAGAATTAATTCCAGATGGATAAAATATTTAAATGTGAAAACTGAAACCATAAGAGTACTAATAGAAAGCGCAAATAACATAATTTTGTGGAAAGAACTTCTTAAGCAAAACACTAAACCCAGAACACATAAAAAAGTGAATAAATCTGACTATACAAAACTTCAGATGTCTTCGTGACAAAAATACCATAGACCAAGTCAAAAAGCAAGCAATAAAGAAAAAGTGTTGCAAAAACATGACAAAGAATTAATTTCCATCATACATATAAAGAGTTTTAAAGATATCAATTGGGAAAAGCCAAAACACCCACTAAAAACACATTTGTGTGAAAAACATCACTGCAGAAAAAAAAAAAGATCTTTTAATCATGCAAAAGAACATATAATGTCACTCATATTAGAAGTAACACAAATTAAAATCACAAGATTTTATGTGTTTGCCTATTAGATGGGCAATAGAGCAATCATTTGATAATGCACTGACTGGAGAAACAGATACTCTAATAAATTATTGTTGGGAGTTGCAAACAGTACAACCTGTTTGAAGGGCAAGTTGGTAGTATCTATCAAAATTTCAAATTCAAAATTTTAAATTCCAGTTCTAAAAAAGTGAATGATAGATAGTACACACAAAGATGTTCAGTGCAGTACTATTTATAGTAGCAATAGCCAGAAACTCTAAATGTGCATCAGTGGGAAACTGATTGTGTAAACTCTGGTACAGATGTACAATGGACTGTAATACAGCCATTAAGAAGAACAGGCAACCCTGTATGTACTAACATACAGCAATCTCCAAAACATTAGGTGCAAAAGGCAGAATGCAGAACAGTTTATACAATATTTTACAAGTTGTGTTTTTCTAAAAAGCCAAGTATGTAAATATACACTTGTATGTACAGTAGATCAGTGTTTTCAAATTAGATGACAACCATCTGTAGGTTATAAAATCAATTTAGTGGATTCCAATCAGTGTTCTTTAATGCTTACATTTTTCATTTAGAGATTTTTATATGTTTTATTTAAATACTGATGAAATTATATTTGATATTAACCTTATGTTTTTCTTTATCATGTATGAAAAGGTAAATATTGTTTTGTGCAACTTTATTACAGTTATATAATTGCATATGATGGAAAGTATATGTCTTACTCTGGGTTATAAAGAAAAAATGTTTTAAAAGCATTAGTATCAACTCTTTCTGGAAAGACAAACAACCAATCACTAATGGCCCTTGGGGAGGCTGACACTGGGGACTGTAGGGTCAGAAGTGGGAAGGAGAATGACTTTGCCACATATCTTTGCACTGTGTGTTACCTATTCAATTTCCTTTAAAAAAGAAAATGAAAGAGAATACAATAAAAGCAAAGAGCAAAAAAAAATAGTTTTTTAAAAATTATGTTTTTTTGTAGTAAAGAAAGTACTTACACTTCTTTTGAGTACATGCCAGGAAAAATACAAAATTTTTCGACCTCACTGTTTTTACTCTATCTTATGACTTACAGTTTTACCTTAACCCCAGAGACATTTTTCTCTTACCAATACATACATTTTACTCAGAATTATATCAACATTGATGGATTTTCTTCCAGAGAGCAAGTCTTTTCAGTTATGAACTCTACTGAGTTGACTTAAGTTCTCAGTTTTATATACTGCTACCATTAATCCATTTCCATTTCCCCATGTTTCCTTTTAAGAAAATTAATTTTTATCAGAATTATTTTCCAGATAACTTTTTAAACAAATATTGGATTCATTGATCAAGTTCATCCATATCAAATAATGATTAGTTATTATTTCTGCCATTAGGAAGTTTCCTTCGCCACCCTTTTGAACAAGCCCATTTTCTTGAATTCAACTTCGCATGTCTAAATTGTACTAAATGGATCCCTACCAATAAGCCATGTGTAATTTTAGTTGCTGTCAGTTTTATTTTGTGTTGATTATTTCAACCACAGGTATTCATTATGATTTGGTGAAAATGTTTTGTAGCTAATCCATGAGAAACTGTAAGCATTCTTCCTAAGATATTTCAGGCTCACTCTGTGAGCCAACATTAGTCTGTTAGATTTTGAAGCGAATTCTTTGATGCCCTTCTGAACACTTGGAAAGCTGTATACTATTTTGTCAATCCACTGAAAAAGCCAAAAACAAACTGCTCCTCGCTCAGTGGTATCAACAGCTCTCAATTTGATTGATGGGATCAGAACTCATTGTGTGATGTCTAACCAAGTATCTGGACTGTGGGGTCAAAACTGTAGAGTCAAAGCATCCTGAGCAAGCTCTGTGCTAGGGGCTTGGGTTGTAAAGATGAAAAGATCAGCTCTTTTCTTCAGAAAAATTTGTCTTGGGGGCAATCCAGATGCCTATAAAGTAAAGATACTATGATGAGTAAGTGCTAATGGTGACCAGTGGTGACATGCAACAAATGTCATAAAGGAAGTTTGTATGTTTGAGCCCCTAAGTAGATAGGAATGAAATTTTCACAGTGAGCTCATGGAGTCTGAAGCACTGAGATCCATCCTGCTGAGAGCTTTGCTCTGATTAACATGACCAGTGTGCCGGGATGGGCACAGGGAAACACAGAGAGTGGAGATGGAGTGAAGGGTTTAAAGCCAGGATCCAGACAGTCCTGTGCAGACAAAGTTAGATTGCCCTCCATCTATTTTCTCTCTGGCACATTTGTCTGTCTTCTTCTCCACCTTGGGACTTGAATCTGGAACCTGAACACCTAGAGATTCTAGACCCGATTTCCCTTACTGTCCCCTTTCCATGCCCTTTCCCCATCCTTCCACAGGGGCTCTCAAGCCCCGAGTAGCAGAGGCTTAGGGAGCTGACCTTCCTCCCCTACCCCCAGAGGAGGCTGGCCATCCACCCTGCATCGGGAATGCAGTGTGCCCTCATGAAAACCTGATTTAAATTCTGCATTGTTCTTCCATCCTCCAGGGCAGCTTTGGTTGGCTTGGCTCTGAAGCCATTTTTTTTAAATAATGAATTTATGACCTTGGCAAATATTAATGCTAATCACAGCACTCATCCCAGGATTTATTTAAATGCATCGTTTTAGGCTTTGGTCAAAATGTGCTTTTGTCTGCAAAGTTACTCTATTAATTTTCTTCATTGGACAGAATGTTTGATAAGATAGTAGTTGTTTAAGCAGCCTGTTCCCTGCTCAGAAACAGCCCAACTGAAATGCCCACTGCTGAGGCTCAGAGAGGCCAGTCCGCTCTCTGCTTCTCCCACTCCGAATTTCCTCTGCTGCCTGTAACCCACTATCCATACAAATTAGGAAGGACAATGGCAAGGGTGGGAGAGCGCTCAGTGAGTCCCCCTCTTGGGCCTGACCCAGGACCACACTCCTCAGCAGCAAGGGAGCTACAGAGAAGCCCACACCTCAGGCACCCCATGGTTGCAAACCCAGCATCCCCCACAGCAGACCACACCTGAAGAAGGAAGACTGAGGAAGCAAAGAACTCTCTCTACAAGGAGCTGATTACAGTCAGGAATTAATGCTTTGGAACATAGTATTATTGGATTGATTTTAAATAGACGTTTCGCTTCTCTTTAGTAATGAACTGTGCGCTCTGAAGGGAGCCAAAAGGAATCAAAAGAAGAAAAGAGAAGAAATCAGAAACAAGAAAAACAACCCCCCGAAAGTCTTCCTAGGTTATTGTTCTTGGCGGATCTTTAAAATTCTGTTCCGAATTGCTGAGTCTCTGACAGCACAATTGTGATAAACGGATGAATGTCTATTTATACCAAAACATAAAACATATGGATGGTTATTTAGAGGACAAATGCATTTTGACAGATATCTAATTTCATTCCATTGATAGGATGTATTTTGTCAGACTCTTCATTTCGTCTGAGACACAATTGCTTTTGGTTTCCAGTTCCTCGCCATGGTGGAAATGCATTTGTCAGGCCCTCCAGCCCCAAGATGGGATTAAAATATTGCCATCACAACGCTGCTTAAAACCAGGGAAAATTGTAAACATCTCCTATTACCCACTCACACAAGAAATATTACCAAGTAAATATCTTTGTGCACCCAACTGGGTAGCAGAGAGAATGATTCAAAAGTCTTTGGTATAGATGGCTGGCAAATACCGGCCGCCCATGACATACTGAATTACACACGAGCATTTTAAAAAGGAGTTTAATTCCCTCAGTGCTTGACAGACAAAAGGAGGCCCAAGGTGGTTCTGGAAGGTTCTGGAAGGTTCTACTCTTCCTTCCTGTTTCAGCTCAAGTGTTACCTCCTCTAGGAAACATTTTCTGACTCACCCAGGCAGACTTAAACTTTCCTCCCATTGTACTTATCCATTCCTCTAGTAGACCTTTTTAATTATTCCGCATTTTTCTGGTAGAGAACTTGACTTTTCAGTTTTGTATCCTCAGTATCTAGAAAAGCATCTAGTATACAGTAAGTATTCAATAAGTATTTGTTGAATGAAAAAATAAATGATTATCTCTATTATAGCATTTATCACCTGAAATTACTAATTTACCTACCATTCTCCTCCACTGGATCATGAGTTCTTTGAGTATGAGGACTATCTGATTCATATCCACTTCCTCAGCTATGAGGATGGTGTCTGGTGTATAGTAGGTACTCAGTAAATGTATTGACTGGATGGATGGATGGATGATTGGTTGAAGCTTCTAGATATTTCTAAAAGTCACCAGCTACATACATACACACAAAAAAGCATTCTCTTTCTCAGTCTCTAGTCTTTGGATTTTGAACTTTGAACTTCGTTTCTCCAAGGATAGGAGGCATCTGTTTTTCAAAATGTGTTCCCTGAATACTTAAGAAACAGTTGGGGAGCCCTTAAAAGAAATTTAGAGAACCTGTATGATGTCCCTTGATACGCACTCTCCCATTATTCCTTAGTAATGAAAATTCCAAATTAAGCTCTGCACAAGATGTCTGGAATAATATTTTCCATCCTCCTTTGCAGATAGATCTGGTCATATGATTAAATCCTGCCAATGAGATTTAAGTGGAAGGGTCATATGCAACTTCCTGGAAGTATCCTTAAAGGAAGGGAAGAGTCTTCTTCCCTTCCTCCTTTCTTCTGCTAGAATGCAGATAAGATGGCTGGATCTCAGGCAACCATATGAACCATGAGTTGAAAGCCACATGCTGAGGACGTGAGAGCAACAAGGTATCAGGCTAGGTTCCTGTCACTTTGTGACCAACCCGATGAGTCCTGGTCTCTCTCTCTCTCTCTTTCTCTCTCTCTCTCTCCCCCCCCCCACTCTTTTTTATGTACCAGAACTAGTTTTCTACCATTTGCACCCTAACTAATCTAACAAATGTAGGCTTTCTGCTGGACACAACATGAAAAAGATCAAGAATCTTCTACTAAACTGAATTGAATAGAATTAAGCTGGATTGAATTGAATTGAACTGAACTCACACTAGGAACACTAAAGCCATGTCCTTTTAAATAAGAGAAACTTGGTTGTGGAGGAATAGCTCAGTGGTAGAATGTGAGCTCAGCATACACGGAGGTCCTGAGTTCAATCCCCAATACCTTCATTAAGAAAAAAAAAAAGAGAGAGAGTGACTCTTAAATAAGAGAAGCTTTACTGGAAACTCAAGGTAAGAGATGTTTGAACTTGACAGCACATCCCTGAGAGCAGCTGGTCTCATACCCCTTCCCTCTCTGCTCTGGGCAGTTTCCTTAACTTGAGGGAAGAAAAACCGCTACCACTGCTACTGTTAAAATATTCCCTTAGCTTCCATCAGACGTAGCCCTGATCTGGAACCGCGGGCCAACCAGCAACGTCCCTTAAAGAGGCAAAATCCCGCAGAGAGGAGAGTTTTAACTTGGGGTTAAGTGCTCCCACTCCCAGCCTATAACTACAAAACATCTTGATTCTAATAGGCCGAGCTCAATTTCCATCTCCATTTAGAGCACTTTGACTGTGGTCATTTTTCTGATAATGCCCAGGAATTTCATGGCTTTTTAAGCAAGATGAGGTTGAATGGTTGGATATACTGTGGGTGAAATGCTGGCAGAAGAAACTTCAATTTAGCAACTGTTCTCATGGACTACAAATCGGGGACTCCTCAGAAGAGTGATGCCATTGAAAACAGTTATTACTCAATGTTAATAAAAAAAAATAATGGATCTAATAAAAGTTAATGGGGAAGTATCATATGCTATAAAAAACTGCAGTCAAAGCAAAGAATGCTGGGTTGGGGGGAGAAGACAGAATTACAGAATACTATAACTCTGTACTGTCTACAAGCCGAAATGGCTGTGTCCGTAACACTTCTGAAGTGCCAGTGGTTACGCAAATCAAATTACACTGTGGAATTCTTAACCTCCTTTTGCAAAAAGAAAAAAAGAGCAAATGAGAAACAGCCAGCGAACCTAATTCATTAACCGCATATGAGATCCTGGTCCATGGTTGGCTACTTTCAGTAAACAGCAGTCAATTTCTTTCTTAGGAACTCATTGTATGTGTTTCCCAGCTAGACTGAGAGCTTGGTTTCTCTAACGAGCCCTGTCTTGTGTCTAAACAGAGTGGCTAGGTTCTTAGGAATTTAAGCCTCATACAGCATCCATGATCCCTACTGAGACATGGGAAATTGGAGGAATCAAACGCCTTCCCTCCGTCCTTTCTGCTGCCACCCTAGTCAGGCCCCCATCATTTTCCACCTGGACTCCCCTCCAGCCTCCTACCTGCTCTTCCCTACTTCCACTCTGGCTTTCTGCTTTCTCCACTCACTCAGATCCATTTCCCACACGGCAGCCAGAGTGGTCTTTTTAATTTACGGATACGATTTCATCTTTCTTCTGCTTAAAATCCTTCGGAGACTTCCCTTGGCTCTTAGGATAAAAACCAAAGTCCTTTCAAGGCTTAAAAGACTTCCCATAATTTGGACCCTACCCGTTTTTCAGTCTCGTCATAAGCCACATGCCCCCCACTCCCGGCCACACAGACAGGGGTGCACCCCTGCACCCTCACTGCTGAGAGCTTCTGCTCCAACTCACCCGATGTCTGCTGAGATCGTTTGAGCTCATCTTTAATTTTATTTCCTCAGGAAGACCTTCCCTGCTCCCAGAAGAGGTTAGCTTCTGCTGATGCATGTTCATAAGTTACTCCGCACTGGCCCCTTTTGTAAAATTTCATATATTGTTAATTATCTGTACAATGTCAGCCTTCCCCACTCAACTTTAAGCCTCTTAATGGTAAGCTCTGGGCCTGTCTTATTTCCTACTTTCCCCCAGCACCTAGTAAAGTGCATGAAATTCTAGGCATTCAAATCCTTGTTAACTATCTGAATGAATAAATAAAAGAATGAGCTGTCCCCCAAACCCAGAAACACTGTGCTAATGCAGCCAATTATAGAGGCCCTACCCTGGAAATTTAAAACCCAAGTCATGAAGGTGCAGAGCACTTGGAGGCGAGAGAAATCTAGGGGCAGGCTGTGTACACAGCCTCTCCTGGGGACAGAAAAACAGAGGAGTCTTTCCAGCAGCTTCTTAGGTCAGAGGTAAATCTTGCTAGGAAGTCCCTTTCACAGCCTTTCAAAAAAAGTCGTCAGAGTGCTGGAGTTGGAAAATCCTCATTTTGAAACCGTCAGAGTAAAGATTCGTTAAGAATTATCAATAGGATGCTAAAACCAGGCGGGAGTCAGAGGAGGATTTCTGATGCTTGCATGGACTTGAAAGGTTTCTCTACAGATTGTTTATTAGTTACAAAGGATAAAATAGTAACTGTATGGTGGAGAAATTGAACAACACTTTGACCAGTTGATGGACGTTAAGAAGCACCAGACTGATACTGTATGACTCCAGATGTGACACCCTGAGAAAGACACAGCACCCCTGGAGGACTCTTCTGGGCTGGAATATATAGCCTAAATATGATGATGAGGAAGCATTAAATAAATCCAACATGAGCAACATTCTTTGAAGGAAGGAGGCAGGGGGGATGGTTCTATATTCAAAAATGTCAATGTTACAAAAGACAAAGAAAGCAGTGGAAATGTTCCAGATTAAAGGAGACTAAAGAGACAAGGCAATAAAATGTAACATTCTCCTAGATTGGATCCCACACTGGAGGGAAAAAAAAAGTCCTAAAGATCATCATTGGGCTATGTGACAAAATTGGAATACAGACAATGAATTAGGTAAAGATACTGTATTAATATTAAATTACTGAATTTGTTAAGTATCCTGGAGATTTATAAGAAAAAGAGAAAGCAAATGCCCCTATTTGGGGGAAATATACACTGAAATATTTCAGGGTAACAGGCCATGATGTATCCAGCTTAATCTCATAGGGTTAAGAAAAAATATTACACACACACACACACACACACACACACAGATGACAAATAGTAAAGCAAGCAGATTAAATGTTAAAAACAGAGGAATCTGGGTGTACTTGGTACTATTCTTGTTTTTGTTAATTTCTATGTAAGTTTGAAGTTATTTCCAAATAAGAATAATTTTAAGGGGTCTTGAGGCTATAACCCAGCCTCCTTCAAGATAAGCTCCTTCTGGCCACCAAGCCAAAAAAAAAAAAAAAAAAAAAAAAAAGCCCTGGCTCTCTTAATGTCAAATCTTGTGAGGCACCAGAATCTTTGTTTGAAATGGAACAGGCAAGGCAAGGCAGAGGGAGGGCCCCCCACCCATGCTTACACACAGAGCCCCCATCTTGTCTCTTAGAACTCCTGAGGGTCTCCAGAAGCCACCTCAGGACACCTAACATGCAAAGCACCATCACAGAGCAGCGAGCTGCTTAAGAATGTCTGGTTGCCTAGCAACCCAGACTCCTACTGGACAAGATAAAGCTGAAGCTCTCCCTCTGGGTCTCCAGGTTAGTGCACTCTGGACAGAGAGCCTCTGTGGGTCACATTCCAGGTGAGGCTCTGGCCAGAGCCAAGTCTAGGTCCTGAGCCTCGTAAAGCAACCTCCATGGCTCAGAGGGCTTGAGTCAGACCAAAGCCTGGGGATCAAGGAATTCAGCTTCATAAAATGTAAATTGAGCAGACCTTCAATCACGTCACTTTAGTGCTCTGATCCTATTTCCTTACAGGACACAGTCGGGTTAACTCAGTGGTTCTCAAATCTAGTTGAGTATTGGGATAACCTAATGAGCTAGTGACCAACTGCATTCTGCTCTCAATGAGATCAGAATCTCTGGGGATGGGGCCGAGGCACTGGTGTTTTTTGAAAGCTCTTCAGATGATTCAAATGCAGAAGCAATGTTGAGAATCAATAATCTTAATGAACTATTAGGTCCAGACATCTCTCAGAACCATTTACTTGATGCCTATAGTGGTATCTTGATTCCTAGTCTCTTATTCCCTCCTCTCCCTCCATATGGAGTCCCTTGACCCCCACGCTTTAGACTCAGCTCTGCTCCACCCATAGGACCATCGTTGACTGATTCCAGTTCCCTCAGTACAAGCTCAATCATCTTTGCTGCTGGTCTATCCACTACCCAGTCCCTTATTTCTCGAGGCTCAGACCTATCCTGTGCCTTCCAAGACTGTGAAGAATCTGAGATTTTGCAATACTTGCAAGGGAAGAAGTTAGCCTGCTGCATTTTCATGTACGCTGATAGAAGACAAGCTATTCCTGGGTCAGAGACAGGGACAGTGTATTACTTACAGCAAGAACAATGTGTCATTTTGCACCAGTTCCCCGAGCCCCAATATCCCGAGGGCCTGAAGAGGGTCGGATGGCACCTGTACACAAAGTGCGTTGTATTATAGGGTAGGAAGCTGAGTTTAGGAAACCCAGTCCTCTTATAATGGGCAATAAGCATGCATGCCCTTTGCTCATGAAACAGACACAGTCTCTTGTCTTCTGAGCTGTTCACTATAGAAACATCCTTGAAAAGATAGTCCAGTGCCCTGCCTGCAAGAGATACAGGGATATGAGAGACCCATGGAGAACTGCCCCTCATCAGCACCCCAGCTCTAACACCCTGTGCGGGAGACTTTGACTTGCTCATCTGGATCCAGGCTGCTGGGGCCACCCTTGTGCTTTGCCCTTGTTAGTTCTCTCAGAACTAGCATCCTGCCTCTGAACCCCAGTTCTGCAGCTGAGACCTGCTTCCTTAGTCCAGCTACATACAGCCACCCACCTGAACTGCCCAACACCACGATCCCCCAGAAGTGATCCAAACGTTCCTTCCAGGCAAATGGGCCCCCAAGGCCCTGACCCATGGTGGGAACGCTCTAAGCTGGGGCAAAACATGAGAATGGGGCAGAGCTGGCCTGAGGCTGCAGGGCCAGGACCCCAGGAAGACAGCCAGAGCAGCACCCAGGCCGAAGGGAGGGTTGCAAACTACCCATAGTCTAAACCAGCCGCTCTCAAACATCAGTGTTACCAGAATCACCCGGGGGCTTGTGAAAGCGCAGATTTCTGGGCCCCAGCCCAAACATCTCTGATTGACTAGGTCTGAGGTAACAAGTTCCCAGGCAGTGCTGACGCTGCCCTGATCTAAGCCTGGTCGATCCAAAGCATCTGGGCTGAGGAAGAACCACCAGACTGAGGAGAATGGAGGGCCCAACAGGAGCAACAAGAAGGAAGGTTTAGGAGAGCCTTCAGGCCTGCATCCAGGTTTTATAAAACCCCCTCAGCCTGGCCCGTGGCTCAGGGTGGGCACTGCTGGGATCATCTAGGGCCGTGACATATGGGGCTTCCTGCAGCTGACCGCTCGTTTTCCCAGAGGCCACGCCCACCTGTTGCACAGGCTTCCTCCCGTGTCTACAGTGGGCTCTGCTCTCTGGGTCCCGTTCGACCCCACAGGTAGGTCTGGTTGGAGCTTTCGGTCCTCCCGGACTACCTGGTCCCATTAGAGTTAACCCAGTGATGCAGTGATGCTAGTTAGTCTTCTTTGTCCCTCCGGCTCCTCTCCATTTATCATTTGTACACACCCACCAAATCCATTCTTCCCTTGTTCTCTGCTCTGTGCCCCTGAGGCTGATGCCCTAACAGGCTGCAGTGCCTGGGCACGGGGTTTCCAGTTACGTTTGACTAAAGGCCCTGTCAGGGGGTGAAGGAGAGGCGCTCCAGCATTTCTCTCCCACTCCTTCCTCCTTAGGGCTGTATCTCTCGCAATATTTGCGTCTTACCTACAGGGTGGCTCCTCCACCCCAACTTCAGATTTAAAACTAGAAAATTGTTTCTATAAAGTGATCGCCTCCTCTGGTCTCTTCAGCACTCACGGTGGGAACGGCTTCCCACTGTTATTTCCAGTGCATAATAATTGGTACCTGTTCCCTTAGCCCTGCTCACACCTCTGTAAGCGGTCCCTTCATTGAAGTCTCTTAAACCTCTGAGCTGGAAGCTCTTTCCTGCTGGGACCCTGACAGAGATCCCTGCTTGTCTGGCCACACCCCCAAGACATGCCAGAGCTCCTGTCTTCTGGACAGAGGTACTGAAATGGGCTTTCCTCAGTAGCAGAGTGGAGAGAGGGCTCCCTCCACCCTCTCAGGCATCCATCCTGAGCTCCAGCCAGCTCCCCAGGGCTCCCCAGGGCTCCCCAGGGCTCCCCAGGGCTGTGAAGACAGCAGCAAGACGACGCACAGCTCCTACGACCAGAGGCCTGGCAGCTGGGCATCGGAAAGCTTATCTCTCCGGGCAGCTTCCCCTTAAGTGGAAGCAGGGCTTTCCGATAGGAGCAAACAGGGCAAGGCTGAGCCCAGAGAGCGAGCGAATGTGCTCATGAGGCCCTGCTGATCCTGTTTCCCAAAGTCACGTCAGGAGCTGCAGGCTGGTACTAGCGGCATTCGGAGCCTCGGATGCTGTTGCCATGGTAACACTAGGGTCACTGCTTAGCAACAGGCCAGAGCTGCAGGAAGTTGCTAAGGTATTTTCATGTGTGTTAAAGTAAATGGATGTTTATCTCAATCTTGAGTGTAAATACACTGTGGGGGATTGGCGGGGGGAGAAAACATACACATGCAAACCACCTACTGATGTGCAGACTTGCATATCCGCTGATACTGAGGCCTGGAGAATATGCATTCTCTCTGGGAGAGGCAGACAGGGAGACCATATATGACCCAGTGAAGCACATCCCCTAAAACATCTGCCCGCCTGACTTCTCACTCACCCAGCCTTGAAACCTTCACCATCAGCTAATGATCAACATCGTTTCCAAATCTTTCTCCTTAATGGTTTTCAAAAAGCCACATTGAGTAGAAATTACATGTGCAGACTGCCCAGGTCTAAAACCTAGCTCTGTCCCTTTCTTGCTCTATGACTTTGGACAAGCAACTTAGCTTCTCTGTGCCTCAACTTCCTGACCTGCAAAATGGGAATATTAATAGTGCCTACTCACAGGGCTTTTGAGAATTAAATAATCTATTCAACGTCAAGCACTCAAAACAGTGCCTAGAATGTCTTGAGGGTTTTATTAAGAATGGCTGTTTTCAATATGAATCCATGAAAACTTTCCCATGTGCCAGGCCCTATAGGAAGAATCAGGAATATAAAAGTTTCTAAGAAACTGACCTCATCCCCAGGAGACCCACATCTATTCCAGTGCCAGTGGTGTGATGGTAAAGTCTTAACTCTTTCATTGGTCATTCAAGGTACCTTCAAATCTAGCTCCAGCCTGGCCTTCCTACTTAAGGGGTAGTTGTGAGAATTAAGCAAGGTAACACACACTGTAAGAGTTCAGAATGGTGCCTGGCATGCAATAAGTGCTCAATACAAGTTACCTATTACAACTAAAATAATAATTATTACTTCCCCACCAGGCACATGCCAGCTCCAGGCTGGTCTGTGTTCTGGTCCCCAACTAAGCTTCATGCACTCCCACATCTGGGTCCTTGTCTACACTGGTCCTGACCACCTGGGATACTTCCTCCTTCCTTCCCACCAGCTTCCTGTCTGTGTGACCTTGAGAGCAGGTCCAGTCATTCTCATTCCTGGAAACCACCCGGCCACCCCAGGCCAAGGGCATTCATCCCACCCGCACCACATCCAAACGCCCGCGGTCTTCACTGTTCTTCTGCCTCAACTTCAGGTGTCCGCATCTTGCTTTCTGAACCAGAATGTAGCCCCTCCTTATGCATCTTCTCAGAGCTTCTTGGCATCACCTATCTTGGGCCCTTTACCACTGTTCCACCTCCATTGTCATCGCAGTGACCAGCTCTGCGTGGGCTCCACCCAACCACTGGCTCCTGGGGCCACTTTGCCTCAGCAAAGGAGATGCACAATGGGAGCATGACTGTGGGGTTCGCTGGTCTTATCATGTTCCCTGTTGTCCAGAAGCAACAGCCTGAAGGCCTGCGAAACATCAGTTCAGTGATAGCATCCCAGAGGGTGAGGGCACTGTCACCCAGAAGGTGGGATACACACTCAACCAACATTCTGTTTGGTGTCATGTCCCCAACAGCCATGATATGGAGTCTGGGGACCAAAGAGTGGATGGAGGACTTGCCCCCTCCCCCTCTTCTCTCCCCGACTTGCAGAATCTCTGCTCTGTCTACAACCAAGGGCCTGCCAGGTAAGAGTCCTGCTTGTCAAGGAGGAAACTCTTCTGTCAGTCAGGGTTCCACTGACCTCGGAGCTGAGACCATAACTTAGTCCCTTGGTGCAACCCACGTCCATGGACAAACAGACAAAGGCAGGAGTTACGATTCAAGTGGGATGGACAGCGCCGATCCCCAGAGAGAGCCAAGTCATCGCTACACAATGAGCGCAGAGAGGACTACTTCTAGAACCCAGGGCGTTCACTGGGGCTTTTCGAGGTACGATAAAAACTATAAAGGGACAGCTGTAGCAACCACAGGCTAGCACGGGCTGGCATCTAAGGGCAATTAAGAGATAAACGTAGCCTCAGTCTTTGTCACCTGGTGTGCCCGGGGGCCAGCAGCAGCGTGACCTGAGAGCTTGTTAGACATGCAGACTCTCAGGCCCGTCCCCAGACCTCAGAATCATACTGCATTTTAACGCAACATTTTAATTCACATGGACCTTAAAGTAGAGACACTTACCAGGCAACCCCACTAGGCAAAAAACCTAGAACTTTCAGCGGAAGGTGAGAGAAGTCTAGACTGAGAAATGGCAGGTGTGGGGATGGTGAATAATAAGTGTGTCCTCAAACCAGCGGCAGAGGCAGGCGTGGTAGATTCTTTCACTTACGCTTTTTTCAGAGAGAGTGGCTGGTTACAGCCTTGATGGAGAATTGGCGACTGATTGAATCTGTCTTTCCCCCTCAGGGAAAAAGTGAGGTTATCTTGTCCTTGCAGTGATGTTGGCTGGTATTCTGGTGTGGGCATACAGCAGGAGAGCATCGGCAGAGCTGAGTGGGGCCCCCCTGAATGGCATCGACATTCCCCAGGTGCCCCCTCAGATCCTGTTGGCCTCACCTGTCTCAGGACCCTCGGCCACGTGGCAGCTATGGACTCTGTGTGACTCCACCAACCAGCACCCAGCCATCTCTTCCAGACTCAGGCGATCACCTCCGCATAGGGTGAAGGACCACGTCAGGCAAACTGGTTAACTCCTCAGGGCACAGTTTGGTGAAAGGGAACAAGAGATGGAAGGATGCTTCTCCGTGCCCTTCCTTCCCTTGGACAGACGGTCCGAGATGGAGCCGCTCCAATGGCCTCTCTCAAGATGGCGTCACTAGGCTGAGCAGTTAGGTGCCTTGTCTGAAGCAGTGGCCAGCCTGGTGATGAACACCGTGTGTTTCAGCCTCCTCCATCCCAGCCTGGCTCTCCCTTTCTTCTTCACTCCCACTTGCTTGGTTTTCACTCTCCCAGAAAATGATGGCGGGTTTTGCCTCGGGCTCTGCTTTCTAGAGTTCCTAAGCTATGATGCCTTTAAGGGCGAAGACCATGTTTTATCTTTCCACCTCACTCCGTATCTTTGCCCAGTGGTTCACACAGCGTAAGAACTAAATATTTAGCGCTGGGAGACACCTACCCAGAGAGGAGGGACTGAAAAACTGGCAAGGATGTGGGACATTCCCACTCCGTAAGGTTTGTAAGGAACTTCAGCGCCAGCAGTTAAGGGATTCAGGAGACATGGGGATGATGCTAGGGAGCTGCTTGCTGTCTGGCTTTGGTTTAACACCATCTTGCCAATGAACATCCAATACTCACCAACCTTGAAACCACATGTGCGTTTGTTTTCCCAACATCATACTCATGGCAGTGGGGTAATTTTTTCTCAGATTGGGTCTCATTCCCCTGGCAAGTATCTTATACGGTCTGAGCAATGGTTCATCAGCCAAAGGTAAGGGCAAAATTCTCATTGAGAACACGCTTTTCTCTTCCTTCAAGTCCCCAGCACTAACTGATGATGACAACTTGCAAGTGAACTGCTTTGTTCGGTTCTATTTTAGAACACGCCAGACCAGCCCCAGGCTTCCGGCCTCTGGCTTCTGCATGCGCAGTTCTGATTCCACAGGGTCTACATGACATCCATGGCCTTGTGGCCCTGGTCTCCCAGGTGACCCAGTTGCATCCCACGCACCAGCTGGGGAAGCAGGCCAGGTTCCAGGGTAGTTACTGTTACTGAAGACCTCCCCCACCGCCACCTTAAGAAGGACGAGAAGCAGGGCTGGCAAGTAGGAAACCCTCAGAAAAGGGGAGCCACTGGGACCCTGATCCTTCTTGTGACTCTGCCCTTTACTGAAAGGCTTCTGCCTGAAACTAAGGTTTATTTCATACACCAGGGGCCTCCAGGACAAAGTAGGATTATGTAACTAAGGCTCTTGACCTGAAGAAGAAATGAAAAAAAAATACAGTAAAATAGCTAACATGTATCCAGGGCTTGCTGTGTTTTAGACCCTGGGTTAAGTGATTTTCATCTATTATTTCATTTTATCCTAATCTAAGGGCTGGGTACCATTATTATTTTAAGTTTACAGATAAGGAAAGTGTGGCTCAGAAAAGTTTAAAAACTTACCCAACCTACAGAGCAGGAGAAAATATATTTGCAAATTATGTATCTGATAAGGGACTTGTATCCAGAGTCTATAAACTTGTTACAGCTCAGTAGTTAAAAAGACCAATGATTCAATTTAAAAATGGGCTAAAGATCTTTTTTCCAGAGAAGATGTACAAATGGCCAATAAGCATCTGAAAAGATGCTCAATGTCGTTAGTCATCAAGGAAATGCAGAGTAAAACCCTGATGAGAGGCCACTTCAAACCCACTAGGACGGCTATGATCAATAAAAAAAAAATAATAACAAGTGTCTGCAAGGCTGTGGAAAAAGCAGAACCCTCTGACATTGCTGGTGGAAATGTGAAATGGTCCAGCTGCTTTGGAAAACAGTCTGGCAGTTTCACAATAAGATGAACATAGAGTTACCATGTGACCCAGCAATCCCACTCCTAGGTATATACTCAAGGGAAATAAAAACGTATGTCCACATGAGGTGGCAGGAAAGGGGGCAGGGCACAACCACTGAAGGAAGGATACAGCAACTGAGGACAGGGCCAACTGGTTAGAACCAAGATGGCAGAAGATGCAACTTCCAGTGGACCCTGAGCCCCGTGGCACCCGCAGGCGCATGACAGTGCCTAGGCTGACCACAAAAGGTCAAAACAGGGGGGCACTTTCCTGGAAATCCTTGCCTCTCCCCCAAAGTGGTTGGAATAATCCTCCAGCCTATTAGCATGTGAAATTACCGAGCCCATAGACCCTAACAACCCCGCACCTTGTGATCGCTCTCTCTCGCCTTCTGAGATGGCCCGCGCTCTGTCTATAGAGTGTGTGTCTGCTTTTACTTTAAACTAAACCCCACACCTCTCGGCTTCCCTCCCTCTCACCTTTCTGAGATGGCCCGCATCGTACGTGTGGACTGTGTTTTCCCTTCTGAGTGAGACAGCCCCACTCTCTGTGGAGTGTATATCTCTCTGAATAGACTTGCTTTCACTGTACCGTGCCTTGCTCTTGAGTTTTTTCCTGCGCGAGGCAAGAACCTGTGCTCCCACAACACACACAGAAACTTCTACATGAATGTTCATAGCAACGTCATTCATAATAGTCAACGAGTAGACACAATGTCCATCAACTGATGACTGGATAAAAACTTGCCCCGGCACACATAACCTCTTCTTCCGAGTCAATGAAAGTTAGACAGGACCCTTGATTATCTGTCTATTGCCACTAGTATGGGGATGGAGAAATGAGTAGAAGTTGGTGGGGAGGAAGGAAGTTAAAGACAGTGGATAGGGAGAAGGCACTGTGGGAATGTGAGGACAGTCTCCTTATTCACCTAAATGATTCACATGGAAGCTCTTCAAGGATCGAAGATGAGAATCCTAATGGCAATATTATCTCCGGGTGGAAGTCCCCATCACTGAGCAGGAATAAAGCAGATGGTGTGGGAGAAGGAACCCCACACCTGCTAGCAGGTGTCTCATGACCTGCAGGGATGTTGTGTGTGTACCTTTCAGGGAGTGTCTGGGTTTCCTGTAACCCCAGGGCCTGACCCACTACAAATACTGAACAAGTGCTTGAAGAATCTAACTGAATTCTCTCTATGTTGGGGCCAGTCTCTTGGGAACCTCGTGCCCAGTACCTAACAATGCTTTGTACATCATGAACATTCAATAAATTCTGAATGGATGGTTAAGTGAATAAGTACCTTTGAGCCTGGGGGGGGGGGGGCAGGTTCCTGTATATTTGTGAGATATCAGGGAGGAAATTGAAGTACCAAGTTTAACTCCTAAGGGAAAAGATAAGGTCATTGACCATACCTTGGCCCCCAAATGTTATCCTCCCCGTCTACCATCACCACCACCAGTGACATCTGGAATTGAGGCCAAGGGTTTTCAAGAATCCCCCAATTTATGACTGGTAATTTGGTAAAGGACACCATTAGAAATTTCTAGCTAGGAGGTACCTTAGAGATCCTTGAGCTATTGAAGAAAAAGAAGGCTGAAAGAAGAACTATCATTTTGTGGGAGTGTGACAAGTGGCTGTGTAATTTCTCAAAGATGAGCTGAGCCCAGACAGGGAGTTCACGCATCAGCACGAGTGCCTATAATATCAAAAGTTTAGGAAACTGACACCGTGTCTGTCACACATGATTTGAGCTGATTACTGGTTCTGGATAATTCACTCCCCCCAGAAAGTATGGCTATATGACCAGGGTTTTGCTGGCAGGCATTACCAAGGAAGAAAGAAAGCTTCCCAAAATGGCTCAATGTAAAACGTGCACAATGGACACTGGTGAGTTGTGCTAACGGGCCGGCGGAGACCACAGACCCAGCCCCTTCCCCAGACCTGCCCAGGAGAAACATTCTGGGCCAGAAATTCAGAAACCTATTCGCCTCCCACAAGCATCAGGATGATAAGGGCAACACTGTTCCCCAAGGGGACCTGCGTCCTTGCGCAGAGCAGTGGGGCGATCTAATTTCTAATAATGAGGCTGCAAGCTCCAGTGTGTGTCTACAAAACAGGCACATTTGTGAAGAGCAAATATGTCAGCTAATTCAAGAGGCATGCTAAATCTCTATTGTTTTCTGAAGTCCAGGCTTCCTGGCTCTATAAACTGCGATGCCCACCTTCAATGTGTGCAGCGGAACCTGTGAGATTGCAGAACTCCACATTAAGCCCGGAGCTCCGGGGCTAATGAGGGTAAGTCCATTTTGCAGTAATGAATTGTTGGTAATAGCCCATCCTGGAACAGATGTCTCATCCGTCATTGCCCCAAGACTCCGACTCTCCAGATATTTGGAGGTGGCACAGCCCAGGGCGGGATCCTCATCTCTGGACTCCTGAATGGAGCCAACCCCGTGACAAACATCAGTGGATGCCTATACCGTGTGATTGGAGGCCCCCCAAATCCTCCCTTAAGCAAAATAGGTCCCCACCCACCTCCACAGGGCTTAAAATATCCCCCTTTGAATTGTCTATTAAAATGTAAATATGTCACCTGGAAGAAGTAACACATTAAATTAGCATCCATTATCATTCTTTTCACAGTAGGGAGAGCTGGGCCCTGAGGGAAGGGGTGGGGGGAGGACAGGGAGTCGTCTCTGAAGGGTGACATAGAAGCCCCACCCCCCCAAGCAGGTGTCAGGACAAGAGGCAGGGCCAGGCGAGGCCCACAGAGCATGCTACCCAGCCAGCCCCGCTCAGCCCACCCTCCTGCCACCAGGGGGTGTTTTAAGTGTAACATTTCCCCAGTTACGTGAGTCACTCAAAGAAAAGCCCATAACTTACTCTTGCAAATTCGCAGAACCTGGCACTTGAACATTTAGAAAACCCCAAGTACCTCTCGAATAAATGTTTGCTGATAAATGACTTTTATCCCTCAGGAAATCAGAGGAGGTATTATGACCATTTTATAGATGAGGAAACTGAGTCTCACGGGAGTCCAAGCACATGGGTTGAAGAGCAAGCTCTGGATACACAAAGAGGCAGACAAAGAGTGCACACCTTGTCTAAGGAGAAGAATACAGGTAGGAGATAAGAGGGGACAGTGATGGGGAGGGCGGTGATATTGGTAGAGCGTATGCTTCGCACACACCAGGTCGTGGGTTCAATCCCCAGTGCCTCCCTTAAAAATTAATAAATAAGCCTAATTACCTCCATTCCCACCACCCCAAAAAAACCCTATAAATGAAATAAATTTTTTAAAAGAGGGGAATAAATTGGGACCCGATTTTGAGTGCCTCTGAACGCTGATCTGAGAGTTTTGAATGTTATTCTGGGAAGCTTGGAAAGTTTGTTTAGGAACTGGGAATGCAGGAACCAGAAGAATACAGGGAAATATGGCAGGTGAGACTTTAGAAAGAGTATTGGCCTGGAGGAACATAGGACGGGTTGGAAAATCAAGAAACTGAAGACTAGTTAAGAGGTTCTTTTTGTGAGTCAGATCCACGATAGCAGCAGTGGAAACAGAGGGGGCCACACATTTGAGAGGCTTTATGAATGAGAAGTAGGCGGGCCTTAGTGACTGATGAATGGGGAGGGGTGAGGGCCAAGGGGGAAGGGGGGGACATTGATGAGATTTCAAACCCACTTAACTGAATCGTCAGCAATGGGAAACTTTGAAGAGAAGCATGCTTTTGTTCGATGGTAAGGTAAATTCCACCAATGGTATGGTAAATTACCACCGTGGTAAATTCCACCTTTTTTTGTTCAAAGGTTGGTAAATTCCACCATCAATGGGTAGAGGAAAGTGACAAGGGAACACCCAGGTAAAGATGCCCGTGGGGCCTTTGGTATCAAACATCTCAAGGAGATTTAGCACCAGCCAGAGATGTGATCTCTGAGAAAGCAGAAAATGAGGCCAAATCAGAGCCTCCCTGAATGAAGCAGACAGAGCCGGACAGTGTAGTGACAGCTGAAGCCAAGTGAGTGTTTCGGGGAGGTGGACGTGACAGTGCTGCCGAAGGCCGGGGGAGTGAGAAGCAGCTGTCGGCTTTCAGATCAGTCTGCCTCTGGTTCTCTCTAAGAGGACCTTCAGCAGTGTGGAAAGGGCAGCGGGGCAGAGGGCAGCGAGGAGAGGGAGCTGTGAGGAGGGAGGAGAGCATGTTATCCTTGGTGGCGTTCAGTACAGGGAGAGCTGAGCCTGTGTTTTATGTGACGTGGAAGGAGCCGGTGCAGAGAGATTGAAACATGACAGAGAGAGTGGGAGATGCGGGGGGAGATGGGAGGTGGGGGCAGGACAAGGAAGCAGCAGGAAGGAAGGGGCTGGGAGACCAGGGGAGGGTTGAGAGCAGGAGGAGAAAGTGGGCGTCTAGCATGAAGGAGCAAGGAGCAAACAGGGAGGCAAGTCCAAGAGATCATTTTACTGAAAAACCAGAAAAATAAGTTTACAGGGTTCAGGCTGGTGAAAAAGAAAGTAAACTCCCCAGGAAACAGGAGGGGCTCCCAGATGGCAAAGGACGGGATTCAGATGTTGCGAAGATTTGTCCAAAGTAGCAACAGTGCAAATTGTTTCAAAGGTTAGACAGTCTAACTTATTGCTGACAGTCCAAATAATGAAGTCTGCCTCTAGAATTACCAGGTCATGAACACCAGTGCTAGGGAGGTCCCGGGACATCACCTGATCCAACTCTCTTAGTTCACCAAGCAAGAAAACAAGGTCCAGAGAGGTAAGTAAATTAACCGAGATCACACAGCTAGTTAAGGGCTCAACCTGGACCAGAATCTAGGACTCCTGGTCAAGTATAATTCCCACCGAATAGCAACTGTGTGCTGGATTTCCTGGGATAATTCCAATCACGTATAACTTATCCTTTCTAATAATGGGAATTATGTTAAATATATAACAACGTATGATTTCATTTTGGCAATTTCAGTAGGCTTTTCATGTTAAATTTATGAAAAAAGCAATTAACCAGGAAAAGCGAGTCTTTTGTCTGATAATGTCTCCCAATTTTTGGTTCTGCAAATACAGGCATTTCAATTACATGACAGAGGTATTACGAGCATGGCTCTGGAGTCGGAGAGGCGCTGCTGGAAATCCAAGTAAGACTGCCACTTACTACTTGGGTGACATTGAACGAGATGAGTGACCTCCTCTGGGAGAGGAGCCTCAGCCCTCCCACGGTGGCAAGGAAGGGAGGCAGACAGCCACAAGCAAGCACGCTGTCATCATCAGCCTCAGCATGGGAGAAAAGTTGGGGGGTGACACCCAGAAAGGGAAGCAGGCAAAACTGCGACTAATAACATTTTCCCTCTGGTATAATCCCTGTGTTTCAGCCAGAGACGATTTGGAGGCTTTTTGAGAGGCAGACCTGAAGAGAAAATGTAATTACTTTTTCCTGCACTTGAATTTCAAGGCAGTGTCCTTTTGAAATACCAAAAAAAAAAAAAAAAAGGCACTTGAGGGGTGGACAGGAGGCGGCAGGAAGAGAAGCGAAGGATGGAGAAGGATCATTCATGCTGAAGCCTGTGACATTTCGCCAAAGTGACTCCTTTTGGGAGCGGCTGGTACAGACGTCATTCAGCTGAGACTGTAGGAAGCCAGAGAGAGCCATGGGCTCTGCAGGAAATGACATGATCTGCTCCTCCTCTCACCACCACTCCCCTCCCCACCAGATCCTGCCTCTCTGGGGAAGAGTCAGGACCGAGCACTTAGCTGAGGTCACTGGCCTTGCGGTGGCTGCAGACATCTTGTAGCTTTCACTGCAGTCATAATGAGGCACATATCCAACCGCAGGAGAGCCGCTCCCACCACAGAACTCTGGGGGTCTCTGTCCAGAGACAGCAAAGCTCCGAACCCCACTTCTCCTGCATGGACCAACAGACCAAGAGAGACAGCACCATGGAGCCACTTTCAACAGAGCATCCAGTCGGGAGATGGGGAAATGCAACTGTTGATGGCTAGAGAGTAGGTGTGGGTGAGTGTCTAGAACAGGCAACCCTGGGGCTCCGCAAATTGATAATCAAGGGGCATGAAAGAAGGGAGGAGAATAAGAGAAATTTAAGCTAACCTAAGGTTGAATCTGGTCTTGCCACTCACTATAGGACCTTAGCAAGTTATTTAACCTCTATGCCTCAGTTTCCTCATATGGAAAAAAGAGATAATACAGCTCATGGGGATGTCAAGAAGATGAGATGTGTGTGTGTTGCAAGTGCCTAGAAGCGAGCAGGTACCCAACGGACAGTCTTACATACACACATGGATTAGTAAGGAAATATCAAATTCATGCACACTGACAAAAATCACAGCTCCCTGGCCAAGGTCTCAGAGTCATCGTCCAGGAGGAAGGACATTCATAAAATTCAAAAAGACATGATGAGACCGTCCTTTCAGGTTCCTGATGTTCCCAGACAGGTGCTGCCCGTCACCAGAAACTGATGAGAACTTCAGACCAAATGGATCCTTCTGGAGTCTGAGATTCCTGACCCACTGGCAAAACCGCTTCTTAAAATTATGTTCTTATTTTTAAACTTTACTTGCAATATGCATTATGTGATTTATGCCTCCACACACTTTCTAAAAATATTTGCTGCAACTCTGTACTGATGTGAAATCTACTTGGTACCATAATGTTGGGTACATGGTAAGTGGACCTACTGAGTGAGTTCTTGGTCTTCTTGTTACAGCTGGTCTGAACGCGCTGTCCAAATGCTGATCTGGGAGTGTTCCTCTCATTCTAGAAATCGGTGGTTTCCGGTATAAACCAAGGCCTTGTAACTAACCTAGAGGGCTGGTTCCTTTGAAGGCTAGTGCCTTCAAAGCTGTGTGCTCACCTTGGGGATGGGGTGGGGTGGTTATACAGCCATAGCTCAAACAATAAAGCATTGATGACAATCAACAGAATCGTCTTCTCATCAGAAGACTTAGAATGGCGTCATGATGCCTCCAGGCGACCAATTCTATAAAGGCTAGCAGTTAAATCTCTTTCTCTAGCAAGCACTCAAGGCGTGGTCTTCTTGGTAATTCAGGCTATTTTGTAAGGTTACAGTCCTGTGAGCTTCTCCCTGGAGAAGGACTCAGAGACCAAGCATGATTATTACTTTCAATTACTGGAACACAGTAGAAACAGTAAGATCAATAGCTTTAGTTTTAACAATGGGCCTGGAGCCGTGGGTGGCGACCTGTCAGCCAGGTTTGTTGACTGTTCTAAGGGCTAGCATAAGAATAAGCAATCTGTTAGCCTAAGTGCGGCCAGGACTCAAGGTGATAAATTCAAAGAAATACCTTTGGGAAAGACTGAGCTTAAAGCAAGTTTTCATCAGACATCAACAACAACAAAAAGTCACAAGCAAGAGACAGTCAGGTGGAGAGAAAACTGAGTGAACAAGTGGGAAATGAGTGTTTCCTCATTCTGGCAAATACAGATGGTTCGTATAGTTCTGTTTTGGAAGGAGAGAAGAAAAATTGCTCAACAAACTAAGGCTTTCTCTTTGGTTTTTCGAAAGCAGTCATTTACTGAATTTCACCTGTCAGAGGCTCCCCCGCTCACGTGAAATGATAAACATATAGGCTCTGTCTCTCAGCAGAGCAAGACTTGAATCCTAGCCCTAAGACTTTCTGTGTACACTTATATAAGTTGTTTAACCTTCCTGGGCCAGAGGTTTCCTATCTGTAAATGGAAATCAGAAATGGCCAGAAGCCCCAAAGCTATGCTCCCAATCATCAAAGACTTAAACCATAATAGGAAAATTTAGGGTAGATTGAAAGATACTTCTTACTCAAGGCTCCAATAACTGGGCTTTGTTTAATATTTTGTTGGGTTTTTTCCTGTTGTTTGTTTTTGCTTTTAATAGGGAGCTCTATTTTTTTAATAGACTTTATTTTTTTTTTAGCAGTTTCAGGTTTACAGCAGAATTGAGCAGAAAATATAAAGTTCCCACACAGCCCTCCCCACCCACACATATATACTCCCCTACCCTCAACATCCCTCATCAGTGCGACATATTTGGTACAATTGATGAACCAGCATGGGCACATTATTATCAACCAAAGTCCACAGTTTACATTAGGGCTCACTCTTGATGTTGTACATTCTATGGGTTTTGACAAATCATAATGACATGTAGCCACCACTACAGTATCATACAGAATAATTTCATTGCCCTAAAATTCCCTTGTGCAGGGAGCTCCATTTTTTAAAGAAAGGTCTTTTAGTTTCAGCTAGATGTATCTTTGGAAAGTAAACTCTTGGGGCCTTAAGACAATAACCAAGGTCTCCTAATTGAAACAAAAGTACCTAAGAAGGAGTAAGCTGGCGATTGAGTGCTGACTTGCAAGCCTGATTACATAAAGTTCAGTATGACAAGGAGCTTTCTAACAACTGGAGTTCCCACAACAATGGAACGCCTTCTTTCACTACAAAGTTCTTGCATCTCCCTCTGGGCAAGGTCGGGGACACTGCAGAGGAGGATTCCCGGACTGCAAGGAAGGCTGACTAGAGGGTTCTTATCTACATGTTTGCTCACGCTTAATACCTCACAGGAGCCAGCCCTAGGTTAGTTACAAGTTACACCCATGAGGAGCCAAGGAGCCACCTGCTGCCCATGGAGAATGGGAAGACGGGATCCTGATAACTATGTTTTCTTGCAAATTAGGTGCTGTGACAACTCAGGCACTGAAACAGACAGACACAGCGTCTGTGCTTAATTAACAACTTGGAGAAAACAAATGCTAATAATTGATTGAAGCCTGAGAATGAGGCATTGGGAAAAGACCCAGCAGGGTTCTGCCTGCCAGTTCTTTTGAGGCAGTGTGATTAGCATTTCACATCTTCCCAAAAGAAACTTCCACAGAAACCGTCTTACCTCCCAGTAGGTGCTGCCTTTGACCCATGAGGAGAGAAACAGGTAAGGATGTTGCTCTAATTACCCACAGGTGCTGGCCCGAGCCTCTCCGGGTTGTAAAGACTGCACACCTCACAGCGGGTGTGCTTCTCTGACTCGTTTACCTGGGAAGCAGTGGGGCTGTGAGTTGTGAGTGGGTCCAGGCCGGAGTGGCGAAGGACAAGCAGTTCTGCTACTGGGGCCTTTGAACCAGCAAACCCAACCTTGTTCAAAGTGTCTGGCACAGCGGGAGGCTTTCTGGGGGCTTCTGGAAGCCCGCAGAAGAACCTCAGCACAGACCTCCAGGGCCTGGGGGCAAAGACATGCGCTCTTCAGTGACATCTCTTCTCCTCCTGAGAAGCCTTTCCCGGCTTATCCCTGGGCCTCGGCACAGACTAAACACCCAACCAGGTCATATGAAACAACCATGGGACCTGAGTCGCCCATCGTGAAGAGGCTGCTCTCTGATCCTCCCCTTCAAGAAAGTTGAACACGCACAACAGCATTGTGTCACCAAAAGGAAGAAGCATCTTTGAGAAGTTGGAATCGCAGTGAACCTGCCCAGCAGAGGCTGGAGCTGAAGACGAGAAGAGGCCATTGCTAGAGACACCAGTGGAGGTCACCACCACCCCTCAAGTCCAGGATCTCCAGGCAATTTACTATCCTCTTCTAGCTGGTAAGTTATCTGAGCACCAGCACTCCTCATATAAAATAGTAGAGCAGTGCTTCTCGGCTGGAGGCAATTTTGCCCCCAAAGCCCCACATTGCTTACTGTCACAACTAGGGGGCGCCCTAGGCATCTAGTGAGTAGAGGCATCTCCTGCTTAAGGAAGAATTAACTGACTCCAAATGTCCAAGAGTGGCAAGGTTGAAATATGAAAATGAAGATTTGTATGTATATGCATGACTGGGACACTGTGCTGTACACCAGAAATCGACACATTGTAACTGACTGTACTTCAATTAAAAAAAAAAAGAATGGCAAACATTGTTGTACAGGAAAGGAAAGAAATAGGGAAAATAAAGGAAATCAGTGATTTAAGAGATCCCCAACAAAAAATACGCACAGATACAAACTTCCTCGTTTCTGTAGCTCGTGACAAGGTCAGAGTTGCTATTTTTTGCTACCCACCCCATATTTCTTCTGTGTGCATGTTAATATTCCAGACATCGTGCTTCTCCCAGATTCTCAAAGTTTAATTTTATAGCCAGAAAGAGTTTTGAGTCCTTGTTGTACGTATTAACTTATGTCTGCCTGCTCCCACCCCAGACCTCAGTTCCAGGGGACAACAAGCCTAGGACACACACAGAAATGGCTGTTTCTCCCTCTCACCAATTCGATCTAGAGATTCTAGAGGGGTGTATTTTTGGTTCAAGGTCATTTTTATCTGCGTAAAAATTAAGGGTATTTTTACATTAGCATTATATTCCTATTCTACATCCACGCATTCAGTATTAGAGTAACTACTTTCATTCATTTACTGAATAAATATTGGTTGAGCACCGGCTGTGAGTCGGATGCCCTGCTGGTGCATGTTACAATGGTCAAGGGACCAACTTTCTGCCTGTCTTTGCAGGGTTTGTGGACTGTGGTTCTAGTTTCACCGTGATCCTTTTCATCATAGGCTTACTGAATTGGGAGACCAGGAGAGCTCACCTCTCATCCAGCTCTTTCCCTGACAATCCATAGTCCCCTCAGGTCGTCTGCTGCCCTGGGACTAACCCACCCAGGACCTGCTGGTTGGGTGAAGCATCGTGCACCATCCCATCGTCTTGAGAAGCTTCCTTCCACAGCTTTTCCACCAGTGTGGCATGTGAGCTGTCCTCCTATTCTCTGCTTAGCCGAGACTCTGAAGGATGTTTTGGGAAAAGACCAAACGGAAACACTTAAGATGGAAACAATAATGTCAATGTCCTTCAGGAGGCCAGAACACCCTTGCTCCCCCTGGGAGAGACCCCAACCTAAAATTCCCCTATTGCCACCACGGGTGCAACTTGGCTTTTCAGGGTCCTTGAATTGTTCTCACCGTGAGCTTCCAGCTTGAGCCAAAACTGAACGTATTCCTGTCCTTCAGTTTGTCTGGAATGTCTGGTGACTCAGAGGGGCAACCTGCCAGAAGCCCTTCTCCCCCAGGGTCCGAGCAGCCACCTGGGAGAGGACGGCAGGGGAAGAGGGAAGGGCCGTTCTGGGAGTCCTGCTTCAGGAGGAGACATCTGTGGTGGTGTCTTACGCTTGCTCGTTAATTCTCCTTCCGTTGCTCTGCTTCTGATTCCCGTGGCAGGACCCTCTGTGGTGCTTATCGCCTGTGAGGGTTCCTATCACCCACATTTCTAACTTGTGGTTTATGCCCTGCCTTTCACTGTATCTCAGAACACTTGACATTATCCCTTTGTGGTTAGAGTGTAAGATTCTGGAGTTTCCTTCTTTCCTTGTGTTCATTTATTCATTGTTTATTTAGAAATATTTATTGAGCATCTAATTCTACGTAGGCACTCTTAGGAATGACACCTCTTGGAGTTTACATTCACAGAGAGTGGTAGAGCGTGTGCTCAGCATGCACGAGGTCCTGCGTTCAATCTCCAGCACCTCCATGAAAAAAAAAAAAAAGATTCAAAAAAAGCAATTCAAGAGGGAGAGATTCAGAGGGCTTCCAATGTTTCAGTAAAGTTTTCCATCATAAATAGGATGACAACTTGCTGGCCCTTTCATGACTTCGAGATATGAAATATTTTATTCAATAAAATGTTTTATCAAAAATATAGGGGAAAGAGAGTGATCAACTCGATCAGTTGCTGCTGGGAGATCAGGTAAGACAAGGGAGGGAATGAAACCCTTGCATTTGGCAAGTGGACATCACTGATGATCGGGACAAGAGCAACTCCAAAGAAGGACTGAGGACAACAGCCCCCTCGGGGTGGGTGAAGGAAGAACGGAAGCGAGGAAGTGGCTACACACTGACTACGGACAAGTCTTGAGGATATCTGCCGAAAAGGGGAGCAGAGAATTGGAGCAGGAACCAGGGGGAGACTTATGATCACGGAAGTCTGGGGTTTGCTTGTTGGTTTCAGGTTGTTGTTGGACTGAGTGAGAATTGCAGCCTATCTGTAGGCCAGTGGAAAAGAACTAATCAGTCATCCAGGAGAGAAGGGATGGATGAGAACGCAGCATCCTTGGGTGGACAAGAGAGAAAGAGATCTAGCCAACAGGTGGAGGAGTCAGCCGTCCGCACGTAGGACAGGGACCGCGTATCCGTGGGGCAGGAGGGAGGCAGAGTGTACAGGGCTGAATACAGGGCTCCCAGAAGCAAGTGGCTTAACAGACTTGGTGCTGTTCTGATTCCTTCTACTATTTTCTTGGAAGAAATGAAAGGCAGGGTCATCAGTTGAGAAGATGGGAAGGGCTTTTGGAGGTTAAGGCGAGAGCAAGCAAAAGGCAGGATGAATCTTACAGACTTAAAAAGAGCAAATTAAATAAGAACATGAAGTAGGGGCACCTGAAAGAGCAGAGGATCCGCCTGAGCCACGGTATCAATTTCATGGGGGCTGGTTGTTCAGCCCCTCTTCACTGAGCACAGGCTGGGGAGGGAGCAGGAGCGTTGACGTAAAGAGGAGGGTGGGGCGCAAGGGAGTTCAAGATGCAGCTGGACCTCCATCCCTCTGCCCTACTGTGAGCTCATATTGGGACTTTCTTTTTTCCTTTTTTTTTTAATTGAAGTATAGTCGACTTACAACGTTGTGTTAATTTCCAGTGTACAGCACAGTAATTCATTTATGCATATATATTTTTCCCTTTCAAATTCTTCTTCATTATAGGCTATTATAAGGTACTGAATATAGTTCCCTGTGCTATACAGTATAAATTTGTTGTTTATCCATTTTATATATAGGAGTTAGCATCTGCAAATCTTGAACTCCCAATGTGTCCCCTCCACCCCCTCTCCCCCATTGTAATCATAAGTTTGCTTTCTATGTCTGTGAGTCTGTCTCTGTTTTGTAAATAAGTTCATATGTGGGGGGGGGTTTGTTTGCTTGATTGGTTTTTTGTTTGTTTTTTTTTTAGATTCCACATATAAGTGATATCATATGGTATTTTTCTTTCTCTTTCTGACTTACTTCACTTAGTATGATGATCTCCAGGCCCATCCATGTTGCTGCAAATGGCATTTTTCATTCTTTCTACAGCTGAGTAGTATCCCATTATGTATATATACCACATCTACTTTGTCCGGTCATCTGTCCATGGACATTTAGGTTGCTTCCAAGTCTTGGCTCTTGTAAATAGTGCTGCTATGAACATTAGGGTGCATGTACCTTTTCAAATTAGAGTTCCCTCCAGACATATGCCCAGGACTAGGATTATCAGATCTTATGGGAAGTCTGTCTTTAGTCTTTTGAGGAATCTCCCTACTGTCTTCCATGATGGCTGCACCAAACTCCATTCCCACCAGCAGTGTAGGAGGGTTCCCTTTTCTCCACACCCTCTCCTGCATTTATCATTTGTGGACTTTTGAATGATGGCCATTCTGACTGGGGTGAGGTGATACCTCATTGTACTTTTGATTTGGATTTCTCCCCTCAGGACTTTTAAAATTTCCTGTCTAAGAACCTCACTAGAGGATCATCCCAACCTGGACGTCCTTGTAGCATTGAACTTCAAAAGGGAAGGGGTTTGGGTCTAGGTCTCTTTTCCCAGGAAGTTCCTGGAAACTTTATGCACCCACCTCTTTCCCAGGGGCCAGCTCTACCCACCAAGGAGTGTAGGAAAGGGTGAAAAGGACCGAGTCACCAAGACTGGGTTACTCTTCAGCCCTCAGGCAAATACAGCCCCTTGTAAGGCTTTGGCCCCAGGTAATCAAGAGCTCCTCCATGGCATCTGCCTCTACCCGCCCACGCTGGGTGAGACCTTGGGCTGGGCCAGGGGCCCTGCATTAGCAGGTGGAAGAATGAGCTGGTGAAAAGCAAACAGTCCATTTGTTCTCCCATCTGGGATGGCTCAGAGAAACCTGGGCCACCCTCTTCATTTCTACAGAATTCAACCAAACAGACCAGCCACTCTGCAATTTAATAAAAATGACTCAGGCCTTGGCTTAAAGGTATTGCCACTCGTGTGCAGAAAAGAGTCAGAAGAACTGGTACAAAGGCAGATAAGACTCGGTTTGGGCAGAGGAGATCAAACAGATGCAGAGATTAGGGGGCAACTACATAAAGCATTCTTGCACGTGTGAGATTGACAGGCTGGTCCCTAAAAACAAACTGCATGCAGGGTTGGCTCTGGTGTCCCAGCTCTTTGCTCTGCATCCACTTTATCCCGGAGCCTGACAGCCAGGGCACGCAGGCTGTCCCCTCTGTGGGGACCACACATACCCTCTCTTCTGAGCCAGCTCCCTTACTCCCCTCCCCAGCCCCAGCCAAAACCCATCTCCACTTCTTCTGAGCACTCATAGGAGACAAGTGCTAACCTGATAAATTAATTCAAGTTAATGCAAATTATGGCTTAATATGTTTCCCTTCCCAGACAACATTTACATTTTTAAAAGTAGCTCTGGTTCCTTAAATCTAAAGGAATGAGTATTGTGGGAATGTCGGTGGCAGGCAAGTAGGGGAGACTATAGAAAACAGTACAATTTTCTAAGGCCCCTCTGGGGTCAGATGTGGAAGGTCCCATCTGCTCCTTCTGATCATCAGATAGTCATGGGCCAAGAGGCACCAGGCTCAAATTTTTCTCTAAAACCAGGAGATTTCTGTCTTAAGAAAATATGCTTATAATGTGTTTGGCTACTGCCTGTTATTACTCTAACATATGCAGGTGAGGTTATTCTGTGCAATCAAAATAAATCCACGATAATGGTTTGCTTAATTTCCTCTTCTGCACCAGGTAATGTGAGTTTCCTAAGGACAGAAGAAAAGAGAAAAGGAGGCACCTGCCCATCACTATCACAGGAGATCTCTGCCCTGGACTGGCAGCCCTGCCCAGGCCACTACAGGGCCTTCTGGGCTGCACTGGGTACCAGGCAGGAGGGTATCAGGTGGGGCTTGCTCCAGCTGCCTTTGTACTCTTGAGAGAAGCAGAAGGGAGACCCAGCCTCCCACAGGACCCAGCTACAGAAAGAAATTCTGGCATGTGCTATGGAACTCCTAGCTCACCAGAAATCTCTGTGGGGCTGTGTGAGTTTGTGCATCAAGGAACCAGTTTTATCGATGTCAAGGTTTGTCATGAGAAGTCTTAAGCCTAATGTAAAGATGGTAACAAAGGCACAAACAACAGCTTCCTCCAGCTTCTCTTTGCTTTCCTGGGGCTGGGTCTGAAACAAAATCCAGCCTTCTGCTTTTCCAGGCTCTCATCACCTGCCCTCCCACCCCAGAATGGAGAGGGGCTGAACCCTGCTGTTCTGGAGGAAGCAGACGCAGGCACAAAGACCTAGCTACTGCCCGTGGAGCCCCTGGGCAACCTGAAGACCCGGACTGAGCAGCTGGCAGGGAGGGGGCCGCTCATGTAATGACAGTGTCCACAGGTGGCCTCCATAAAACACTCACCCATTCACCCATTCACCCATCCATTCATGCAGTCACCGGTAATTTTTCAGCTCGAGAAATCAGCAGGGAGCCCAGCTCCATAAGACAGCTAATGACCCCCAGGAGGGGTGGGACACACCAGTGTCCTCCTCACCTGTGAGCCGGGGCAGGGGGTTACAGTGACTATTTGTCTTTGGGGTGGAGGCAGAGCCCAGCCCTCTGAGGACTAAGCAAACAGCTGCTACCTGGCTCCCACCCAGCGGTGGGAGGCCCGTCACTGTCCCCACCCCCAGGCCAGTTGACCTATTCCTTTGACAAACACAATGCTCTCCTGAGTTAATCTTCCCCTAAATGTCTCCATGCTTCTGGAACTTCAATCACAGCCCTCTCTGTCCTCAGGCCGACGCTGCCACCGTGCAAATGCAATTTCAATCACCACGCACATCTTCCCTCTGTGTTTTCTCACACTGGGGCTGTCTCCCTGTCTCTGCTTTTCTCCAGGGCCCTGTTCAGTGTGCCTTGCCCGCCTTCCGCTCCGCATCAGGCGGTCACAGGGAGGTCCCCGCCAGTGCACGGAGGGCTCCTCTCCCTCCACTGTGTCTCAGAGATTCTCTCTCTCTCTGGTTTCTGGTTTCCACCTCCCTGTTCTCAGCCACTTGCACTCGCTTTGGATCCCTTTCTTGTTCTCTGCTGCTGCCTAGGATTCAATGAAACAGACCCTTCCCTCAGCCCCGGGCCACCCAGGCACCGAAATGCGGATGTACACTCACCCCACAGCTGCCACGTCTTGCCCAAAACCCAGACTTTGGATCCTCTTGGTTCTCACTTCTGGGCTGAAGGTCTGGCTTCCGGGAGCCGCAGGACATTACAGCGCCATGCCCTGACTTTGCCCGGGAGGGGAGGTCACTCACACCTCCCACTGCCTCTTTTTCCTGGAAAAGGAAAATGGAACACGAGCGCTTCTAGTGTTGGCTTGACTCCCTTAGGAGGGAGAGGACAGAAGGCCCTAGATGACGGGGATCCCAGCTTCACGAAGGGCGGCTCTACCAGGATGCCTGCCAAGGCCCCAGGGCCCCCACCGCCCTCCCTCACGTTCCCAGTGGCTGTCTTTTCCCTTTGCTCCTCACCTTGGAGGCAACGGGATCACCAGACTCTACAAAGAGGTAGCTCAAGGCTGAGTGTTGCCCCTGTCATCGCCACACGTGTCCTTCCTGCAAGTCCATGTGGAGCAGGGAGCAGCAAGCGAAGCTTCAAACTCCCAGCTCAAGCCTCCTTCTCCAGCCCTGTGTTGCCTCAACATGGTGGGGTTTTTTTTTCTTTTTGGACTTGAAATGCAGGAAAGTCTGATTAAATCGTGTCCCTTTTTTTATGATAAATCAATACAAAGAGCTCTAAAACTCAACAAGAAACAACTCCGTGATAAAATTTGGACCAATGACCTCGCCCAAGAAGATATTCAGATGGCAAATAAGCACACGAAAAGATGCTTCATAACACGTGTCCTCAGGGAAATGCAAGACACCACTATGCACCTATTAGAACGGCCAAAATCCAGAACACCGATGACACCAAATGCTGGTGAGGGTGTGGAGCCACCGGAAATCACATTCATTGCTAGCAAGGATGCAAAATGGTACCACCACGCTGAAAGACAGTTTGACAGTTTCTTACAAAACTAAATATTGAAACTAGAGATGATCATATTGAGTCAGTCAGTCAGAGAAAGACAGATATCGTATGATACGACTTATATGTGGAATCTAAAAAGATTACACGAACAAACTTATTTACAAAGAGAAAGAGATTCACATACATAGAAAACAAACTTTTGGTTATCAGGGAGGGAAGGGAAGGGAAGGAGGGAAGGATAAATTGGGAGTTTGGGATCGGCAGATAAAAACTACCATGTACAGAATAGATAAACAACAAGGTCCTACTGCATAGCACAGGGAACTATATTCAGTGGTTTGTAGTAACCTGTAATGAAAAAGAATATGAAAAAGAATATAACTGATTCACTGTGCTGTACACCAGAAACTAAAACAACATTGCAAATCAACTACATGTCAATAAAAAATAAATTTAAAAAAACCCAGATATAATTTTACTATATGATCCAGCAATCACACTCTTTGGTATTTACCCAAAGGAGTTGAAAAAATGTGTCCATACAAAAATCTGCACATGGACATTTATAGTAGCTCTATTAATAACTACCCAAACTTCAAAGCAGCCAAGATGTCCTTCTGTAGATGAATGGATTAAAAACTGTAGTATACCCAGACAATGGAATATTATACAGCATTAAAAAAGAAATGAACCATCAAGCCATGAAAAAACCTTAAATGCATATTAATGAGTGAAAGAAGTCAATCGGATGAGGCTACATACGGTATGATTCCAACTATGTGACTTTCTGGAAAAGGTAAAACTATAGAGACAGTAAAAAATCCGTGGTTGCCACGGGTTGGGGAGAAAGGAGGAGGAAATGGTGTGTATGATACTACAATTGTGGATACATATCATTATATGCTTGTCTAAACCAACACAATGTACAACGCCAAGAGTGAATCCTGATGGAGTGGTCTGTGGTTGACAATGATGTCAATGTAGATTCATGACTTGCAACAAATGTACCACTCTCAGGGGAGATATTGGCAATGGGAGAGACATGAGTGGAGACAGAGAATATCTGAGAAATCTCTGTACCTTCCCCTTGACTTGCTGCAAACTTAAAACTTCTCTAAAATATAGTCTGTTCAATATTTTTTAAATGGTATATAACTAAGTTAATAATGAAGAAAGTTATTTGCTAACTACTGAGGTCTACTAAATATAAATCTAAATAATAGCTGTAAATATTACTGCAAACTAAATGCAAATGTCAAAATTTTTGAAAGAGAAGACACATCATGTAAAAATAAAAATATTTTTACAATTAATATTGTGTATTAATAAAACTCCAATTTTTATTAAAACAGATGGAAAAGTGGAGAAGGAATAGAATAGTAATGGTGGGAAAAAGTAAATTTCATGTCAAATTTTTTATCTTGCATGTATATAGTCAAAAGTTATTGTTTTATTTGCTGTTTTTATCCTCTATCTATATCTATATTGACTTCCATTTGTGAGATTGTGAGTGGCTAAAAATTCAGATCAACACTCTTGCTGGAAACAACTAAAAATTCCAGAAAGGTATTTATTAAATCTCTTTAAAAGCACAGAGGGCCTGACAGCATACCAAGGAATTACTAGACCAAAGTGTAAGTGAGACCTGGAAACCCAGCCAGGAAAACAGAACAATAAAGCACCCTCTTTCCTGAGGGTGTTTATCTATGTCTGCAAACTCGAGCTCCACTTTTGACATTAAACTTCAGTGACTGAACTAGACACAAGGGCCAGGTGTCAATGCAACATGTATCCCATGACCCTCCCTACATAAAGCTAGGATGCCTTCACAATAAGGGTGAACTAGAAATAAAACTCCCCCTCTGTCCCAACGCTCACAACCCCACACTTCTAGCAGGAAAGTTGCTCTGGCACTGGTCAGAAGATGGGGGAAAAGGTGAAAACAAAACCTTACCTGAGAAGGTACGAATAAAAGCAGCTCTTGAGAAGATGTGTAGCTGAAACCCACATAAATTGGTTGGGGAAAAATTCCTCAAGGCATGAATTTAGTTTAAAGTGGTTCCAGGCTGGTAGTTCCCCTAGGCACGCAGCAGAAGTAAAAATAAATCCTCTCTGAAGAATGCGCCTTCATACGAGGCATCAAACAATCTCTAAAAATAATATTTATGAGGACAATGACTTTCATACAGTCAAAAATTATAAAACAGATAAAGTAAAGGGAGTGAAAACCAACAGAAACAGACAAGAGCAGAGACAGATCCACAAAAACTTCAGACAGCGAAATTATCAGGCTAGATTAAAATCCAATTATTTTTCCTGTGTTTAAGACATAAAAGACAAGTTTTTAAATATCTGCAACAAATCTCAGCAAGGAAGCTATTAAAAGTTATAGCATATGTATTTTAAGTAAAAAGAACGTCTAGGAACTTCTTAGAATAAAAGCAATGGATGAGTGTAACAGCTGGCAGACATAGATAGATAGAGAACTAGTGAAATAGATGGGGCAGAAGAAATCATTTAGAATATAAAACAAGAAAAGAGAGAGAGAATAAGAGAGTGGCAATATTTGAAACAATAATGGCTGAGAACTTTTCAGAATTAATGCAAGATACCAATACACAGATTTAAGGCACCAAACAAATATTAAGAAGGATGAATTAAAGAGGCATCACACCCAGTCCCAACATAGATAAACTGATGAGTTAAAATGCTTTTAATCCCAAAAGATCAATTACTTCAAAGGAGCAACAGTTACTTTGATAACTAACTTCTCAACAGTAGCAATGGCACCCAAAATTTAAAACAGAGTCTTCAATGTACTGAAAGGAAGCAAATGCCGGTCTAGAAATCTATTCTTGGCCAAAAAAAAAAAAAAAAAGTATCTTTCAAAAAGGAGCGTGAAATAAAAAACAGTCAGACCAATAGTAGCTGAGAATTCACCATGAGCAGATCTTAACCAAGGGAAATTCTGGATGATACACTTCAAATAGAAAAAAGTAATCCCAGAGAAACAGACTGTGATTAGAGAAGAAATGGAGAATTCAGAACATACAAAGTATGTGAGTAAGTCTAAATATCAACTGTATAAAACAATAGTGTTAAATAGTGTTAAATAGTGTTAAAAATAAAGAGTTAAAATATTCGACAATAATAACACATAAGCCAGGGAGGTGGTAAACACATTAAAATAGTCTAAGTTTCTTATATTATCAGAAGGAGATGATAGCTATCAATTAACTTTAGACTTTGATAGATTAAGTACACATAAAGTAATTTCTCAGATAACCACTAAATGAACAGAAACAGAGTGAATATTTCCAAACTGGCCAAAAGAAAAATTAAAGTTATTTTTAAAAAATACTCCATAAGTCCAAATGAATGCAAAAAAAGGAGAGAAAAGAAAGGACAGGTCTTACAAATGAAAACTACAAAATAAGGCGGTACATTAAGATGTAAACACATTGGTAACTTCATTAAACCTAAATGAGCTGCATGTTCCAAATTGTTTTTAAAAAGATAGTCATGTTGAATTAAATTTTTTTAAAATACAACAAACTAGTGAATAGAACATAAAAGAACAGACTCACAGATACAGAGAACAAACTGGTTACTGGTGTGGTTATAGAGGAGGGGGAGTGGGAGGTGCATACTGCTGGGTGCAAGATAGGCTCAAGGATGTATTGTTCAACACGGGGAGTATAACCAATATATTGTAGTAACTGTAAATGGAAAATATCCTTTAAAGATTGTATAAAAAAATATTTAAAATTTTTTAAGTCAGTATTCGGACAAAAACCGCAATTTAAAAAGAGTGCAAAAATATGAACAGATCCTTAACAAAAGAATATATACAGATGGCCAATGAGCACATGAAATGATGCTGAATATTTGCCACTGTTGAAATAGACCTCTTACTCCTCTGAGATGCAATTTCACGTCTACTTGAACGTCTAAAGATGGAAAGACTGAAAATAACTCAGAAAGGATGCTGAGCAAGAAAGCTTCCTCAAGTTAGCGATGTTAGTGAAAAATGGTACAACTGTTTGGGGAAATAGTTTGGCAAGTTCTTATAACATTAATATACATCTACCAATGACCCAGAAATTCTTCTCCTAAGTATTTACTAAAAGAAAATTAAAATATAGGTCCACATGAAAACTTGTACACAAATTTTCATAGCATTATTTTTAATCAAAAAAAAAACAGGGGAAAAATGGATAAACAAATTATGGTAAATTCGCACCAAGGAATGCTATTTCAATAAAAAGACATGAACCAGTAATACCTGGAATGATGGTGATAAACCTGAGATATGTCACTTTGAGTGAGAGAATTCAAACACGTCAAGACACACACTATGATTCCGTTTATGTGAAGTACAAGAAACTAGAAAGTGGCTACCTGGCCACAGAGATGGGAATCGATCTGAAAGGGGTACCAGGAAATTTAGGGAGTAATTGAAATATTCTGTATCCTGTCTTGGGTTTTGGTTATATAGGTAGATACAATTGACAAAAGATGTTAAACTTCACATTAGACCTATGCATTTTCTAGTACATAAATTACGTTTTGGGGAGGAGATGAAGAAGGTTGAGTAGGAGGACATGAAACTCACCTCCCCCTACAAAGATAGCAAAAATGCTTCTACATGTAGAGCAATTTTCACTGGAAATTAACTGGAAACTGTCAGACTCTTGTACAACAAAAGCTGTAAGAAAAGATCCACATGGAATCAGATACAAAGGGAAAAGAAGTGATCAGGTTGGGACCTGTGCCCCTGGGAGGAGACTCCGGAAAAGGGAGATTATGTGGGCAGAGATTCACCCTGGGGAGTGAGCAATTCCAGCCACCTATTGGGAGGGAGCTCCAGCCATGGGGTCCCGCACAGAGATGACAAGTGACTTGGGCTGGTAAGAGGGCCAGTGGGACTCACAGGAGGGCTGTGGGAAGCCTGGACTTCACTCCAGATTTGTACATGCACGCTTGCTCCTGAAGCAAGGTGGAGAGGGCAGACTGAAAACTGCTTACTTCAGGCTGCCTCGGCACGCACCACAGCCTGAGCCCAGCGATCGCTCCGGCCCAACATGCTTCACAAAGCAGCTCAACGCTGGGGCCAGGGCTGGCCCATGAGACACAGAGGCGGGTCAGACGTCAATGGCATGTGAGCAGGGTGGGGCAGCCATGACTGGTGCTTATACACGCAGCGCATCAGAGGCAGCCCTGACCTCTGTCTGAGGCTGCACCACCACAGCTCGCACCCATCACTGTCATGAAATTGAATTCATAATTTAAAAAAAAAAAATACTCCCAGCAAACAAATGACCAGGACCCTTCAGCTTTACAGAAGAATTCTACCAAACATTTTAAAAAGAGCTAATACCTATCCTCAAACTATTCCAAAAAATGGAAGAGTTGGAAATACTTCCAAATTCATTCTGTGAGGCCACCATTACCCTGATACCAAAATCAGACAGACACAAAAAAATAAAGGAAGAAAGAAAAAAACTAATATTGCTGATGAATATAGATGCAAAAATACTCCGTAAAATACTAGCAAAAAAATGAAACAATTAAAACCTCACTATATCACTCTTGCAAGAAACCTATCAAAACCATAAGGCTATAAAATGGTTGAAAGTAAAAGATAGCGTTTACATTGTTATTTGCTAAATAGTTATATAATACTAAACACAAATTTTATGTATTTTTTACTATCACAATAAAAATTTTTAAAGTACATATTTAAATGCTTTCAATACTTAAAAGTAATCAGTGCCATAATTTAAAATAAGGCATACTTCCAAATCACTGAAGAATACAGACGCACATAAAACATGTTCCATATAGCTTAAGATAGGAAACAAAGAGAAAGCAAAGATGCATAAAAATATAAAGCATAAAATAGGTGGCAAATATAAAAAGAAACAAATCAATCATGAAATAAATATAAGGAGTTTAACTATCCTATTAAAATAAAAATATTCTCCAGTTGTGCCACAAATTCAGATCTCACTACATGCTGCCTATAAAAAAATTAACATACAGCAAAATAGCAAAAAAAAAAAAAAAGATGTGAAATAAAAGAATAAGTAAAGATTTTTTTCAGGAAAGTGTAAAATAATACAGCACAGAAATGGAAATATTAAATTCTGCAGAGGTTTTATTCCAAGCAAAAAGCATTCAACAAAACATAAAATGTTACTTCATATTTATAAAAATTATAATCCACAATGAAAATATAATGATCATAAATTTTTATATATTAAATAATTCAGCATCAAACTATAAAAAGCAAAAATTGTTGAAAACACAGGAAAATAGACACCATAATTGTGAATATTTAAACACAAACTCTTTCTTGATAAAGAAAACAAAGATAAGTAGACATACAGAGGGTTTGAATGATGAAATTAATAGAATGGGATTAACAGAAATACATCAAACAACGTACCCTGCAATCACCAAATGCACCTTCCTTTCATGTGCCTATGAAGTATTTATAAAGTTGATACTGAGCTACAAAGAAATCTTCAGTAAGTCCCTAAATGCATATATTGTTATAAAGCAACATTGGCTGACAACATAATAAAACTAGGAATTAATAACAAAAATGTTTAGGCAAAAAAAAAACCTAGAAACTTAAAAACAGTTTCCTACATTAAATATCTCAAACAGAGAAAATTAAAAGTAAATAATCAGATATACACAGATGTATGCTTAAGTCTTATTTATATTGTTGGAATAGTTGAATTACCTTTAAAACACAACAACAGAGGTATAGCAAAAAAATATTATACTTCTAATTAAGCTTTCTTTAGGAAGTTTTTCTAAGAACTGTGTGTGTGTGTGTGTGTGTGTGTGTGTGTGTGTGTGTGAGGGGAGGTAATTAGGTTTATTTATTTGTTTATTTAATGGAGGTACTGGGGACTGAACCCAGGACCTTGTGCACGCTAGGCATGCGCTCTATCACTGAGCTATACCCTCCCCCACCTTTCTAAGAATTTTAATGGTATGAAAAAAAAACTCATGATATGATATTAATGGTTAAAGAATGGTATTGAGTTTTACATATATATTACATCCCATAATTATTTTAGACAACATCAAATATATACCATATGTGTATGATGTATGTTATGGACTGAATATTTGTGTCCTGCAAAATTCTTATGTTAAAGTTCTAAACACCAGTTTAGTGGATGTATTTGAAGATGGGGCCTCTAAGGAAGTAATTAAGGTTAAATGAGGTCATCGGAGTAGGGCTCAGATCCAACAGAATCAGTGTCTTATAAGAAGAGATGCCAGAAATCTCTCTTTCTCTCTCTCTCTCTAAACCCCTACCCTCCACATGCAGGAAGGCAGGCAGACACCAAGGAAATGCACACATGAGAACAGTGAGAAGGTGGCCTTCTGCAACCCAAGGGGAACGTTGTCCCCAGACACCAACCCTCCTGGCATCTTGATCTTGGGATTCTAGCTGCCAGAACTGTGAACAATTAATTTCTGTGGTTTTTAGGCCACCTAGTCTTGTGATATTTTGTTACGCAGCCCAAGAGATTAAGACAGCATTAAACAGCCTAAAGGAAATGCAGCAAACCCTTGACCCGCGAGACCTTGCTGGGTTGTGTAGGGTTACTTTTTTTATGCTCTATTGTGATTTTCATAATTAGAGGGTGGATGTAAAATCAACAAAAGAAAGAAAAAAGACTGTGGCTTTCTACCAAGAAAAGGCTGAATCTGCATTCGTATTACTTGCACACATGGCTGGGAAAAATTGCTTTTGGGTAGCTGACACTGGACACCTGGTCAAGGAAAAATTATATGGAAGCTAAAGACTTGATAACTTGGAATAAGATGATGGAGGAGACTCTTCTGCTTTCCTTTGCTCTCCTTAAAGTTTTTTTTAAGTTTTTAATAAGGATAGATGATAGATAGATAGATAGATAGATAGATAGATAGATAGATAGATAGGAAGAAAGAAATATATACAGTTATGTATAGACATATATCTGCCAAGTGTTTTCATTAAATTTTCTCATTTAAACTCTGTAATGTCTATGCTGCCAGAAAGACTATTAG